>NC_069660.1:286166004-287440290 GCF_027244095.1 Hemicordylus capensis
GTGCGCCAACAAAAACAAATTGGGCAATGCAGGTGACCTTCTTCAGGGCAGATTTGTTAGCTCCTAGGGCTGGCTGGCTTTCTTTCTTTCTTTCTTTCTTTCTTTCTTTCTTTCTTTCTTTCTTTCTTTCTCTATCTATCCAACATACTTTTATACCGCCCAAAACTTACGTCTTGGGCAGTTTACAGCAGAACAAAATAAATGACAACAAAAAATTAAAACATTAGCTAACACAATAAATGACAACAAAAAAATCATTAGTTAAAATAAATGACAGCATTAGTTAAAATACATTTGTTAAAATAAATGACAGCAGAAAAATTAAAACATTATAACAATTTAAACATTTTAAAACAATGTTTTAAAACAATGTTAAACCTACTAAAACAGTATGCGTCTTTAACTGATGCGTCTTTAAAGATTTTTTAAAAATTGTCAGAGATGAAGAGGCCCTTATTTTTGTAGGGAGCGCATTCCAAAACTTTGGGACAGCAGCGGAGAAGGCCCATCCTTGAGTAGCCACCAGACGAGCTGGTGGCAACTGCAGACGGATCTCTCCTGAAGATCTCAATGGGTGGTGGGGGTCACGACGAAAAAGAAAATACCCAGGGCCCAAGCTGTTTAGGACTTTATAGGTAATATTATTTATTTCTTTATTTATTTAGTGCATTTTTATACCGCCCTAACCCAAGGTCTCAGGGCGGTTCACAACAAATGAAAACAAAACATTAAAATCAATTAAATATTAAGAACACCTTAAAACAAATCAATAAATAATCCAAAATTTAAAAAGTTACAAAGTTACAAAGCTAAAAGGCCTGAGTAAAAAGATTAGACACTTTTAAAAAGCCACTAGAGATGGGGAGACTCTTATTCCCACGGGAAGCGCGTTCCAAAGTCTTGGGGTGACAACAGAGAAGGCCCGTTCCTGGGTGGCCACCAGACAACATGAAGGTAGCCACAGACGAGCCTCCCCTGATGTACGCAGTGGACGATGGGAATCATGCAGAAGAAGATGCTCTCTTAAGTACCGTGGGCCTAAGCTGTTTAGGGCTTTATAGGTTATAACCAGCACTTTGTATTTTGCCTGGAAACTTATTGGCAGCCAGTGCAACTCCTGTAATATAGGAGTAATATGGTCTCTTCCAGATGACCCGGAGACCAACTTGGCTGCCGCATTTTGTACTTATTGTAGTTTCCGGACTCCATACAAAGGCAGCCCCACATAGAGTGCATTGAAGTAATCAAGTCTGGAGGTTACCAACAAGTGTACTACTGTTTTGAGATCATGAACCTCAAGGAACAGATGCAGCTGGTGTATCAACTGAAGCTGATAGAAAGCGCTTCTGGCCACTGTGTTAACCTGGGGAACCAGGGAAAGGTGTGGATCCAGAAGCACTCCCAAACTGCATACCCGTTCCTTCTGAAGAAGTGTGACCCCATCTAGAACAGGTAGATCAATATCGCTTCCCAAGTAATAACCAGCACCTTGTATTTTGCCCGTAAACATATCGGCAGCCAGTGTAGCTCTTTCAATACAGGAGTAATATGGTCTCTCTGAGATGACTCAGAGACCAACCTGGCTGCCGCATTCTGAACCAGCTGTAGTTTCGAGACCACATACAAAGGCATGCTCACATAGCATGCACTGCAGTAATCCAGTCTGGAGGTTACCAGCATATGTACGTACCACTGTTCTGAGGACATTATCTCAAGAAATGGATGCAGCAGGCGTATCGGCCAAAGCTGATAGAAGGCACCTCTGGCCACTGCTTCGACCTGGGAGATCAGGGAAAGACTCAGATCCAGAAGCACCCCTAGACTGCGTACCTGTTCCTTGTGGAGAAGTGTGACCCCATCAAGAACAGGAAGTTCAAACTTATCTCCTGAGTTCTGACCCTACACAATGAGTACCTCTGTCTTATCTGGATTCAGTCTCAGTTTGTTACCTCTCATCCAGCCCATCACTGCCTCCAGGCAGGCATTTAGGGAGGTTATGCCTTCTCCTGATGATGTTGACATGGAGCAATAGATTTGGGTGTCATCAGCATACTGATAGCACCCTGCACCAAATCTCCTAATGATCTCTCCCAGCAATTTCATGTAGATGTTAAACAACACTGGAGACAATACAGAGCCCTGAGGGACACCATACAAAAGTTCAGATTTTGAAGAACTGAAGGGCTTTTGAAGGGCTTGGCACAATGCTATGACCCAGATGTTGCCAGTTGCTGGAGATAATGTGAAGGGAAGTGCCTTGGACTCCGGTTTTTGCCCACATTATTTCACTACTATTAAAATATATTACTTGTAATGTATTATTATATTATTACTATTCTTTATGTACCATGTTACAGCATAAGAGTTCTTAAAGTGCTTTACATGGAAAAAGAATAATAAAACAAGGATGGTCCTCGGTCCCCAAAGGGCTCACAGTCTAAAAAGGAATACAAGGTAGACACCAGCGACGGTCACCAAAGAGATGCTGCACTGTGGCCGATTAGGGCCAGTTGCTCTTCCACTGCTTAATCTAATCACCACTTTTGAAAAGTGCCTCTTTATCTCTCTAGTTAGCAGGGGTGAAGTAGTGAATATATAATAAAACTTTTTGTAGCTATCTTTCAGAACAGACTGTATAAACACCTTGGATGCTCATTTAAATCTTAGCTGATACAAGGGAAGCCAGTCCTCTATCTGTAATCTGTAATATCAGAGCCAGTCCTCTATCTGTAATCTGGGGACAGTCACACTGACCTCCTTTTCAGGTGTGTTGTAAAAATTGCTGATATAATGTAACTGAAGTGCTTTGGGGGAGAAAGCATATACATTCTAAATAATAATTGAATTCTGTCAGACTCCCAGGAGACGAGGTGGGCTCCTAGCCTTTCTTGAACTCCAGAATGACTGGAGCAACCCCAAAAAGGTCAGCTTCATGAACAGCCATGGAAGATTAGCTTGTCACCTGATTGCTCCTCCTGGCTTGTTGCATTCAGCCAGTTCCCTCTCCTGGAGAACTCCTGGCTCCCATACTCAGAAGCAGCCCCTCCTCATCAGCTGCCTTGTCTTTAAATACCCCAGTGCAGAGCTGACAGGGCTTAAAACCTACTTCCAGCCCCGCCCCCTTCCTGACCTTGCTTCCTGTTTCCTGCCACACCCAACCTAGCTGCCTTCCTAGAGCTGTTTCCTGCAGCTCTCCCTGCCTTACCCTCTCAACTCCACTGGGATCCAACCACCCTGGGCCCTTCTCATCCCCACTGCCCCCTAAACGAAAGCCTCAGAGGAGGGATGCCTCACCCTTCTCCAGCCTCCACAGGGCCATCCAAGTGACCTGGTAACATGGCATCCCGACAAATTCTGTATAATTCTTTACCCTCTTAAAAGTTCCCTGTTGTGCAACTTCAAACTGATCTAAATAAAATCACTATGGAAATGAGTACAGTTTTGATGTATTATGTAACATATAATACATGTTATATTCCTCTTCTGATTTTGAAGGCCATATGTTATTAGACTGTTGCATAGCAAGCACAGTCCTTAATATAATCAAAATAGGAGGTGATTCTATTTCAAGAATTTGTAATAATTCCTTGTCTTTAACTCACAAGTATGTTCAGTATTGGCAAAAGAACACGTTGCTACCAAAACTGAAATACGATCCTTGAAACAGAAAGGATGTTGCCATGGAAAAATGAAGTAACACTCAGTGCAGCTGTGATGCATTAATGAATAGGATATTTTTTTTAAAGATCATTTGTGTTTGGTGTGGCTTAGAGGGTCCCAACCAGATGGTTTCCATGAACAGGATCTGACCCCCAGCTTGAGGACTTCTTACTGGCAAATTACTTCATTTTCTTTCCCTTAGATTGTCAGATCCTTACATTAATGTAAGATTTACTGCTGCAGATTTATATTCAGTTATATAAATCAGTCACTTTTCACATTAAATTCACAATTTTAGACATACAGTTTAATAGTTATTTTTAAAGTGTAAAAAGATTTATTTGATAGTTTTGATATACAGTATGCTATTGATATAACTTTAAGAGGACAGGAATTTTAAGATATTCAGATTACATATATTTTAAAACATTATTCCTATCAATAAAGTGATCTGTGATACATTTTTATTTAATCCAATAACTAATAACATTTTTAGAAGTACTCTTCCTTTATTTTACTATAATTTACTTTAGGATAGATTTTTCCAAAGGACATAGTCATAGACTCTGTGGAACTTGGTGGATGAGGCCAGCCCCAGGTCCCCTTTTGTCCATCCCCATCATGAGTTCAGGCTGAAGTATGAGGCTGAGCCTGCTTCCTTTCCCTTTCAACTCTGAGGTCAACACAGGAGTTTTACTTAGAGCAGGGGTCCTCAAACTTCAGTCCCTAGGTGATGTTGGTCTCTAACTCCCATCATCCCCAACAACAGTTGCTTTTGGCTGTATTGGCTATAGCTGTGGTTGATGGCAATTGTAGTCCAAGAACATTTGGGAACCTAAATTTGAGAACCCTTGTCTCAACAGTCCCACTTGGTAAACTGTGGTCATTCCCTAAGTCCAAGGTGCTCTGGGCCCCGTACTAGGTTCAGTGCTTACGGCGTATCTCTGAACCCACTGTGGATTTGCAGCAGGTTGCCTACTTCCCTTCAACCCCGTGATCTTTAAGCTCTCAGTAAGCCAGGGCTTTCTTGCAAATTTACAAATAGCTAATACAAGGGTGTGAACTGGACCAGAGCCTTTATCTCTGATGTGCATTTAAAGAAAACATTGCAGTGATATGTTTGTTTGTTTGTTTATTACATTTATCAACTGCCCAATCCGAAGGCTCTGGGCGGTGTACAACAAGTTTAAAAAGACACAAAAACACATACCATTTAAAACAAAGTGCTCAAAACAATATGAAAACAATTTTAAAACAATTCAAAACCATTTAAAATGAATTAAAATACTTTAAAAACAATTAGAAAACCTTGGAAGGCCAGTCTAAACAAGTAAGTTTTTAGGGCTCTCTTAAAGGCTGACAGTGATCCTAAACTGCAGATATCTGCCAGGAGTGCATTCAATATGCCAGGACAGCTACAGAAGGCCCGGTTCCGAGTCACCACCAGATGAACTGGTGGTAACTGGAGATGGACCTCTCCAGATTGCCTCAATGTGTGATGGGGAACATACAGAAGAAGCTGCTTTTTAAGTAGACTAGACCCAAGCCGTTCAGGGTTTTAAAGGTAATAACCAGCACTTTGTATATCGCTTGTAAACATATCGGCAGCCAGTGCAATTTTTTTAAAGCAGGCATAATATGGTCTCTCCGGGTTACCCCAGAGACCAGTTCTGGCTGCCGCATTTTGAACTAACTGAAGTTTCCGAACTACATACAAAGGCAGACCCATGTAGAGCGCATTGCAATAGTTGAGCCTGGAGGTTACCAGCAGATGCACCACTGTTTTGAGATCATTCCCTTCAAGGAATGGACGCAGCTGTTGAATCAGCCGAAGTTGATAGAAAGTGCTCCTGGCTATAGCCTCCACCTGAGATACCAGGGTGAAGCCTGGATCCAAGAGCACTCCCAAGCTGCATACCTGTTCTTTCTGGGTTTGTATGGGGTTATCCAGCACAGGAAGATCTAACTCATCCCTCAAATTCCAAACCCCCACAATGAGCACCTCCATCTTGCTTGGGTTCAGCTTCAATTTGTTATCCCTCATCCAGCCCATTCCTGCCCGTACGCAGGCATTTAGGGAGTGAATGCCATTTCCTGATGATGAGGAAGAGGAGGCGGAGGAGAAATCAATTTGGGTGTCATTAACATACTGATAACACCCTGCACCAAATATCCTGATGACTTCATCCAGCAGTTTCATGTAAATGTTATGGAAATGGAAATAGTATTCTTATGGACCACAGCCACTCCACCCCCCACCCACCCACTTCCCCAGCCTGCTCCACAACAGAGTAGCCTGGTAGAAGAACCTAGGCCCAAACTGGGCCACTAGTCTCTTCCATCCAGGTCTGTTATACAAGCCAGGTTGGCTCCCTTATCCATGGTCAAGTCATGGATTATTTTGGTCTTATTCTGAACCGACCTGGCATTGCAAGGAGCAAGGCTAGGTTCTGTGGGAAGTTGGAGCTGCTCCCCAAGGCCAGAATGCTGACAAGGCAGCTGGAAGTTGAAACAGTTACTAAATTACTAGTTTCACTTCCCCTGTAAAGGCCAGCTGCTCTGCCAACACCAATTCTTCTATTCCCCACTACAACAGTAATAGCTGCCCCAGAGCTGCCGGACGCACCTCCCGCATCACCCTGCCTAAGAGAACCCAAACACATTACAACAAAAGGCTTGGCTCAACCCAATAAAAGGAGAATTAACAAAATTCAACCCAGACCTCCAACCCTACTTTAATATAACTCTCCCCCCCCACCAGATCCCAGTCCCACACTGAAGGCCCGGCACCAAAGGCCGGCCCCCTGCATGCTGTCCGTCAGCTACACCTCCGGTGCGCCGAGTTCCAATTTATGCTCCCAAGAACTCCAGAAATCTCCCTTTCCCGAGAGATCTCTGGTCCTCAGGGACAGGTGAAAACAGTCAATCACTCAGGTAGAAGGCACAGGTGGAAAAGGAGAGCAATCAACCTGCAAGCGGGCTTGTCTTCAGAAGGTCCGGGGCTGCAAAGGCAAACCTCCTTATGTGGAGGAGTACTTAAAAATGGCACCCTGCACCTGCAGTCCGAAGTGGTCAGTTTATTCTACCACCTCATTCTGCTGCATTTGCATGGTTATCATGTTTATTATATAGGGATTTGATATTATTTTTGAGTTATATAAAAGAAAGCTTGCTATAAAGTGATAATCCATTTAGTATACAGACATTAAAAACTGTGTTGCACAATCTAACTATCATAGCTGTTCCACAAATTGTAAATGAACAAAAAAAAATATTCTTCCATTGCAAACATCTTTGCAGTGGGTTTTTGAATATATAAACCTGTGAAATCTGTAAGATACACAGTTTATTTTCCAGCTTAAAATTTATCCTGTACAGTTGGATCAATAAATACTTATCAAAGATGTAATTAGCTTTGTCTTTCAACTTCAGATAGCTCTAAAATTGGAAACAAACACAGACTGCATGCAGCAATGTATTTATTTTTGTAAATTTGAGTTAGATTTATCTACAGTAAATCTTTGTCAGCTTGTCTAAGCAAAACTGAAATAAAGATGACTATCTAGGCGGTGTTTATTGTGAAGGCAAATTATTTAGAATGTTTCAATTTTGCACATCTTTTTTTTGGCGGGAGGGGTGCCTTTGTAAAGCTATATAGTGGGGGCAGGGTAAGAGTCAGTTTATTGGCCCCAGAGACACCTCAGTGATGTGTGGACACAAATTGTAATCTACCATTTTAAAAATTCCACCTTACGCTATGGACAGAAAATGTACCAAATGGGACTATTTACCAGCAGAGCAACTATCGTCTGAAATTTAATAGTCATTTGCATAGTTTGCTTGTAAGTTGATAAGAAAGGGCAGCATACATTTAGCCCCTTGGTTTGGATTTATTCATTTATTTTGAGACTCTTCATTATTCTGTCATGTTCATAAACAGTCTTGAAATCCTAAAACTGCTGCAGTAAAGATGCTACTAAATTTCCATTAAAATTCATGTGGTTTCCCCTAGCACTGCTTGTATTCAAAAATAATCCAAGTTAGTTAAGAAATAATAACAAGTTAATTATTTTTGTATTCAAAAATAATCCAAGTTAATTGAGAAAGAAACTTGGATCCTTAGTCAAGAATAAATTATGAAGATTAAATATACCTGCACATTTGATTTTTTTTCATACATCATCTAGTAGGTGAGGCCTGTCATTGACCAGGAAAAGTCATTTTGCCGATATTACACTTGAAGGAAAATTCAAGAAATTAAATTTATCTAGTAGGTTAAGTGGTGCAGTGGGGGAATGCTTGACTAACAAGCAGAAGGTTGCCGTTTCGAATCCCCACTGGTACTATATTGGGCAGCAGCAATATAGGAACATGCTGAAAGGCATCATCTCATACTGCGCAGGAGGAGGCAATGGTAAACCCCTTCCATATTCTATCAAAAAAAATCACAGGGCTCTGTGGGTGCCAGGAGTCAAAATCGACTTGATGGCACACTTTACCTTTAGTAGTTTTTTTTTTAATTAATGTGCTTGCAAAAGGGAAGTAAGAGAACAATTTGAAATTTGTAGGATTTCAACTTCAAAAATTATTCGTTTTAATATTTAATAATAATAATTGAATAATGACCATATGTGGTAAATTTTAATCATAGTAAATTTGAATCTGAGAAAGATTCAAATTTACTCTTGTGCATAATATTGTTTTGGAATTATTGAGGGTTAAAAATCTGTTGAGAACAATAACAGTTAAAATATATTATATTCAGAATTTCTTCTAAAAGGAAAAAAAAAGCATAGTCTATTGTAAAAAATAGTGCATGCAGCTAATTTATGTGGCAGGGCTGTTCCTGAAAAAATTTGATCTGGATCATGATCCATTCATCGGGAAGTATGACTTTATTTCGCACAAATCAGTTAACCAATTCTTCAAAAGATATAATAGGTTTTGCATCCTTTTATTTTACATATGAAAGTTGAATTTGAATGGGTTTTTTGTTTTTGACAAGGAGGATAATATTGGAAATGGGGCAGTTATAAGTAAGTGAGATATCAGTGGGATGAATAAGTAACATTTGCAGCACCGGGCATGAAGAAGAAATATTTGATCACTAAAAGCACAGAATCTTACATACAGGAGAACCTCATTTCTGTGGGGGTTCCATTCCCCGGGGGAGGGGGATTGCAGATAGCGAGGTATTAAAGTCTATGTACATTGGGGTTAGATTTCTGGACTTAGAAAATTTGCCAAAAATCAACCCCAAAACAAGAAAACAGAAATAATAAGTTCCCTACTGTGCTCCAGAGGCCCTCTGGTGTCCAAGGAGTGCCCCCCACAAGTTGAAAAGTTGCCAAAATTTGGCAGAAAATCATGGGCTTTTTGCCAGTTTAAAGAAAGAAGAAGCCATAAAATGGTTCCCAGACTCAAAATGGAAGCCGTAAATACGTTAAATAAAATAATCTCCAAGGTCATTTCCAGCCACCCTCATGTATTTACACAAGTTTAACCCCTTTTTTCCTTGGGTGTCCATTACTCGACCACGGATATGCGAAACTGTGGATGACACATCCACGGATAATGAGGTTCTCCTGTATAGTGTGTGCACACTTTCAGACACATTTCCCTTAATGAAGACCTGAAGCTTCTGTTAGCTGGGTTTTGCTTCTTAAAACATAAACATGAAAGTTAAATTTCCTGGGATTCTGCGCTAGTTATCACATTCCATGTTTACATAATTCCAGAAGAAAAACGGTACTAGTAGTATGTGGTTTGGGCAATAATGAGCAATATTTGGATAGGAGTTATACCTTGATCTGGATCGAGATCTGTTGCACTCATAAGAGTGGGTACTGCACCTGCGCCGGACCATTTGGGCAGAACTGACTAGTTCCTTGGCGTGCCCAGCCCTGCCCCTTGCAAGTGGTGTATTCTGTTGATTTTGGCGGGCTGGCGCTTATCACCTCAGTTCTTTTCTGACCACCATTGTGTCAGCAGCTCGGATGGATAGCTCCTCAGGAAAAAAAAAATGCTGTGGAGGAGGCACAGATAGTCTCTTTTAAAACCTCTTGACTTGGACTTCACCAACCTTACTCTAAATGTTTTAAAACACGAACACACACACAGATGGGAATTTTGGCGACAACCTCTGATAGTAGGATGGATTAACATGGCATTCAATTGGAACAGACTTCTGATGATGGCACTCGAGTAGCCCTAAATTTATTCTTCCATTTGCTATCACTATGGATTTTAAAAAAAAATTAAACAGTGTCTCCACTGTAATGTGCAGCTTCTCTCAGTGGACAATCACTACCTCTGTCTCCTTTGCTTGGGAAAGGAACACAATACTTCTACTTGTAAAATATGCCTGACCATTCCCCACTAGACTAGAAAAAATAGAGCCCTACACTTGCTGGCAGCTATCTACAACCATGAGCTATGTCCCGACACACCAATGCCCAGATCGCCGGTCAGTGCGCCTGTGTCATCGATATTGAGCATGGTGTCAGTGTTGAGGATGGCGGAGGGGCAGTCTAAATCCTTGACTCGAAGTGGCATGGTGTTGAGCGTCAGTACACCATTCAAGACGCCCAAGACTCCTTCCAACTGGACGCATCAGAAGTGGCACAAATCTCGACACTGAGATTTCAATGTTGAAGGAATTTCCCCTCCCAAAAAAACTTTGGGAAAAGAGCATGAAACCAACATGGAAGAGACGGAGCTGTATCCCAAGTGAAACCTTCGCCTTCGGGTTGCCAGTCTGCACTGGAGGCTTCTGTCGGTCGCCCAGAGACTCCAAAAGTTGTGGAGCTTGACTCCTCAATGCACACGTCTCAAAGCCCAGCACCGACATCGACCTTGATATCAACCCCTCGATGTCAAGATCACTTCTTGTCACTGGCTGAAACACCTTTGCAGTCTCCTTCTCCACCAACCTTAGGTTGCAGCAAGGACTGGCATCTTCACATTCCCTGATTACTTTTGGCATAGAAGCTGACGACGAAAATATGGAAGCTAGTTTGAGACCTGGCAATGCCCAACATCTCCTGATCAACATCTGCTGGACTCTAATGAAAGTACTCCATTGGCATTGAACTTTTATGGTTTTCTAAGCCAAGGACTCAATGGAGAAGAGGACAGTGCATCCATGACCCGAAGACACCTGGGACTTCACCTTCATGGACTTGTCTTTTTACACAATCAGTCTCTTAGGCCTTCCAACCCATTCATTCGATGCCAAGCCATGCTTCTACAATGCAAACTTCTAGCCCTCATCCCTGAAGGGGCCCAAGAGACTATGTAGCCACCCAAGGACTGGTATGTGAAGGAGGCTGGTGAAGGAGGCTGGGGTGATGCTTTGCAAGAACAACGGAGATCTTCCTAGTCTTCCATATGATTACTATGAGTACAAGCTATGGAAAGCCCGTCGTCAGCCCCCTGCAACTATGGTTCCCATAGCAACCCAAGTTATGCCACCAAGAGTAGATGCTACTACAGCCTCCCAAGGAAAGGTCAAGCTTTCCTGTATGTCAGTGCAGACGATAGAGGTTCCCAAGAGCCATCCAGTAAAGAGCCAACCTACACAAACAGTGGTTCTGGATACAACCTCCTTTACAATGCAAACAGTGCCAAGGAAGAAGCGTTCTGCATCCACAGGTGTGAGAACAGTTATACTGACAGATGATTATGACTTGGATTCCTCTAGCTCTAGCATAGACTCCTCTGATCATCCAGATGACCACCCATTAAAATAGTTCTGGGCACGAATGTATCTCAAAATAAGGAGATGCACTCTTATCACTGCCGGATTGGTGAGATGGCAATGGCCCTAGGCTTGGAACTAAGAAAGCAGATGCAAGATGTGGATGACCCTGTCTATAACTTCCTTAACTCGGCAGCCACCACACAGCCCGTGCATTTACCTATGCTCCCTGTGATCTCTAAGGCTGCCAAGGCTGCATGGGAAGTTCCGCAAACTTCGGCTCCTACCTCGAAGCACTTGGAAAATCTATATAGAATCCAGGGGGAGGACAATGATATTTTTTGGTGAAACATCCATCCCCAAACTCTGTTGTGGTTGATTGCACGTCTTCTTCCAAGACAGGCAGGAGACACACCACTCCTGGAGACAAGGAAGGTCATAAACTGGATGTGATGGGGCAAAAAATATACTCTACTACCTGTTTAGCATTCACGAAGATAGCAAACTTTACAGCCTGTTTTGCTAAGTACACATACTCCCTGTGGCATACACTTTTCACTGAATAAGCCAATTTATTGCCAGAGGAGTTTCTGGCCAAGTTCAGTGATGTACACACCACTTCTAACCAGGCAGCATCTGAGCAGCTCCAAGCATCTGGTGGAGACCGAGTCCTGCTCCTTGGCAACTGCAATCACCCTCCAGTCCACTGTCTTCCAACAGGACATGAAGGATAGAGTAGAAGCTCTGCCATTTGATGGAAAGGGTTTGTTTTGTGAGACCACAGACTCCACCATGGAGTCCATAAAGAAATCTGAGTTCACAGCAAAAACTTTCATGGCATCTTCTCAGTCCTACTCTTCAAAATATCACTCGTACAATAGGAGACAGTACTACAACAAGCTATCTGACAAGAAATACTTCCATAAGCCATACTAACGCTACAGTAGGAAGCCTTTTAACCTAAAGGCCAGAACATCGCAAGACCCACGCCCAAAAACTACTGAGTCGGGCAAACATATTTGATCACAAGGTCAGTCCATCAAAACACCTCATCCAAGAGCCATCACCATCAACGCTGTACAGACATTCCATCTTAGCTGCCTCCAGCATCAGGCTGTCAAGTCATGCCTTCACATGGCACAACATAATATCAGATCGTCGGGTCCTTCACATAGTACAGACGGGCTATGCAATAGAATTCAAAACCCTACCATCATTCAATGGGATCAAGTACACGCCAGTATCCCAACTGTTGATGACAGCTCAAATCCTCTTGGACAAAGGGGTGATATCGCCAGTTCGGTGGACAGATCAATGGCAGGGTTTTTACTTTCACTATTTCCAGGTTCCCAAGTAGGATGGGGGACTACAGCCAATCATAGATCTGTGATGGTTGGAACTTTACGTGCACAAATTTCATATGGTGACTTTGCAAAGCATCCTTCATGTGGAGGAATGGTTTGCAGTGTTGCACCTCTGAGATGTGTACTTCCACATAGGGGCTCCAAAGCAGCCACAGGAAGTACCTCAGGTTCACGGTGGGGAACCAGATCTATCAGTACAATGTCATTCTGTTTGGATTGGTGACAGCACCCCATGTATTTACAAAATGCATGGCCTTGATAATAGCTCCCCTTCAGTCATGAGGGTTGATGGTCTTTCCATCTCTTGACAACTGGCTCCTAGTGGGAAGAAGAAGAGATGAGTTAGCTTCGCATGTCTTGACAGTCCTCAACCTGTTGAGGACCTGGGTGAGCAGGTCAACTGGATGAAATCCAGTCTGGAGCCAGTGAAATAGATAGACTACATCGGTGCAGTGTTGGATGTAAAAGCAAAATGGGCATTCTTGCTGCCAGGAGTACCCTTTCAGGTGCCTCAACTGACAGCCTGGGTCACAACAGATGCTTCCCTACAAGGCTGGGGAGCCCACTGCAGAGATATCCAAGCACAAGGACGGTGGTCTCTGCACCAGCACCAACTGCACACAAACCTTTTAGAGCTACCAGCAGTCTTTCAAGTGCTAAAGTCCTTCCAGCCATCCCTGACAGGCAAAGTGGTTCATATCTGTTTAGACAACACCATGGCGATTGTGTATTTAAACCACCAGGGCGGAATGGTGTCCCACTCCCTTTGCATACTAAGCCTGCATATTTGGAACTGGAACATAGTACAACAAATTATGTTGATAGGCATTCACATCAACGGAGTAGAGAGAGAATACCTTAGCAGATCTCCTAAGCAGGTCACAACTCTGCGGGTGCTCACAGTACCTCCAGGTGCTGTTCAGAGACTGGGGGACACCGGAGATTGACCTATTTGCAACATTGATGAACAAGAAGTGCTCCCAGTTTTTCTCAAGAGCCGGCATCAGCAACAACTTGAGAGGGGATGCCTTCCAATACAGCTGGGGTCAGAGATTTCTCTATATTTCGCCCCTTTACCCTCTTTTGAAAAGGCTACAGGCAAAGATACTACAAGAATCTGTAGATTGCATTTTGATTGCTCTATGGTGGCCATGACAGCCATGGTTTCAACAGGCACTCAAACTGTCGAAGGGTCACCACACACGGCTACCTCAACATGAGGATCTCTGAATACAGGAGGGCAGGCAAATCTGCCACCCTGATTTGAAAACACTGAGCCTGACTGCTTGGAGGATAGGCTGCTGAGCAATATACTTCTGAATGACAAGACGAAGTCAACTTGCATTAACTATGACAGCAAGTATGAGCCCCTGGTGGCGCAGTGGTAAAACTGCCGCCCTGTAACCAGAAGGTTACAAGTTCGATCCTGACCAAGGGCTCAAGGTTGACTCAGCCTTCCATCCTTCCGAGGTCGGTAAAATGAGTACCCAGAATGTTGGGGGGCAATATGCTAAATCATTGTAAACCGCTTAGAGAGCTCCGGCTATAGAGCGGTATATAAATGTAAGTGCTATTGCTATTGCTATTGCTAAGTAGAAGCGCTTCAGGACGTGTGCACAAAAACATGACTTTCTGCTTCATGCTGCATCCATTTGACAAGTGTAATTGTACCTCATGGATCTGAAGCAGCAGAAGTTGACCAACATTTCCATAAAGGTACATCTGGCAGCCATTTCTGCCCACCCTTCCAGCTGGGACAGAAAGTTGGTTTTCTTGCATCTGGAGTCCAAGAGATTCATGAAAGAGTTGAACAACCTCTATCAACTTATTAGGTGGCCCACCAAACAATGGAGTCTTTCCCTTGTTCGATCAGCCTTAATGGACCCTGCCCCCTTTGAGCCTATGATGATGGCTCAACCTAAAATTGTGACATTGAAAATGGCCTTTCTATTGGCCATAACTTCAGCTCAGAGAGTAAGAGAACTAAATGCCCTACGCATTGATATTCCTTATACGAAGTTCCATCTAGACAAAGGAGTGCTTCACCTGGGCCCAGATTTTAGGCGTAAAATTGTTGCAGAATTTCACACCAACAGTGACATTGTCTTACCTACCTTCTTCCGGAATCCCACAACAGCTCTGGAATGGTCACTGCATTCCCTGGACAGTGCACTCCTGTTCTATCTGCATCTGACAAAGCCCTACAGAAAGATGAAGTGCTTCTTTGTAGGTTACAAAGGCAAAGCGAAGAGTTGCCATATTTCGATACAAAGACGTACCCACTGGGTAGTGGAATTGATCTTTCTGACATACAAATACTATCAAGTAAAGCTCCTGAAATCTGTATGGACTCACTCCACCAGAGCTTATGTTAACTCTGCTGCCAAGATGGCTGGCATTAAACTCAGAGACATCTGCATGGCAGTGACTTGGTCTTTTGAGCAAACCTTTGTTAAGCATTATGCATTGGACCTTCATTCTGCAGCACAGGCCAATTTTGGGAGGGGTGTGCTGAAAAGGGTCTTACCTTAGCATACTACACCCACCTCCAGACTGACAGCTTGTTAATCACCCACTCTTATGAGTGCAATGAATCACGATCCAGATAAACAGGTTGCTCACCTGTAACTTATGATCTGGAAGTGATCTATTACAGTCATAAGACCTTCCCACCGGCCCCACTGCAGTATGTGTAGTAACAAAACATATGTAGCACAGAGTACAACCTACCTTGTGGAACACTGCTATGGACCTGAGCAATAAGTGAGTCCAAATGTCAGTCCTTCAAGAACTGAGGAGATAAGTGCCAGCCCGCCCAAATCAACAAAATGCACCACGTGCAAGGGGCAGGGCTGGGTACGTCAAGGAGCTAGTCAATTCTGCCCAAATGGTCCCACACAGGTGCAGTACCCACTCTTATGACTGCAACAGATCACTTCCAGATCATAAGTTACAAGTGAACGACCTGTTTTTATGTCTGTTGAGAATAATGCCAGGCATTGTAATGCACATCAGTCTCTGCAGTTTACAAAGTAAAGGAGTAGTGACTGAAAATAACAGAATACAAGCTACTAGTTGGCTTGTGCTAAGAAAAGATAAACTGTAAATGGAAGAAGACTTTCTTTTGTTTTCATTTTTGCAAGTACACTTCCAGGACTCAGTCACCTCTCTTAGAAAGAGGTGTGGAAAGACAGATACATGTTCAGCTTTTGTGCCACCAACATATTTCTGTACAAGTTTGTAGGCTAAAATAACACCTCTTTAGGTGTGACTTGTTTGGAAACATAAATTACCAAAACACAAACCACCTGCTGCTGTTTGCCTTTGCTTTCTGTTTTAATTCATGAGTTGTAGAAATATTTGTAACCAACTTTGATTCTTCTTCTTGTATGATATTTAGGTGTAGGGATATAACAAACACATCTTAAAGTCTGTTTATGAGATTCCTTTTATGGATTTGTTTTTGTTTTTCAGCTTGAAGTACAGTCCTGCTGTGTGTTTATTCCAAATGACAGTCTTCCATCTCCCAGTACAATGGTGTCTGGTGATATTCCTGGAACTGTTCGTAGTTGGTATCATGGGCAGGCCAGTATGCCTGGAACACTTATCCTTTGCTTACCCCAGATAAAAATTATGAGTGCTGGCCACAAGTACATGGAGCCCCTGCAAGAGATTCCCTTTGTTGTGCAAAGACCAATTATTGAAGAAGGTAGAGTACAATACATTCTAAAAGAGGACATTTTATTATATGATCAGCTTTTTCTATGTGAAGATTTTAGTGTGGTGGAAACCTGCTCAAAAATATTTGTATACATTTTCTTTTATTTTTGTAACTGTTTTCTTTTGTGATGAATTTCAGCTGCTTGAATAATTTCTCATTTGCCATCTTAATTGTTTGATTCTATCTTCACTAGAGAGTCACTGTCCCTGCTAACTGAGCAAAGGGGCACCTTTTTAAAGTGATGATTCTCTTTATTGATCAGGGGGAGAGCAACTGGCCCTATCCATCTCCAGCACAGCAGTCCTCCAGCGGCTGTTGCAGGTGTCTATCTTATGTTTCTTTTTAAAGATTGTGAACCCTTTGGGGACAGGGAACCATTTATTTGTTATATCTACCTACCTACCTACCTATCCCGCTTTGGGAACTTCTTTTGAAAAGTGGCATATAAATATTTGTCGTATTGGTACATCAGTTCATTTCATTATACAATTCAAAATGTTTGATTCTTTGAAGCCCTTCATGATGTGGCTCCTTCTGAGATAGTATGAAAGCTTCTCTTCTTTTGACAATTCATCTATGATGATCTCCTGCTCTGTCCATTATTTTTGCCCATTTTCCTTTTGGCATGGAATGCTTTTTCAGGAAGTATTAATAATTCTCTTTTAAAAAAAACTGTTAAACTCTTTTTTAATTTCCTGTTTCATAAGAAACAGTCATAAGACTGTTATTTTTTTACTATTTGCTTTTCAGTATATTTGCAATGATGGCCTGCTGAAGGCCATTTAATGAGTTTGTGACTGTGGTAAGACTAAATTGAGTGCTTCATAGCTCTTATAGATGTGAGTTACAGTGTATAACTGTTCTAGAATAACAAAGTAATTTTTCTGCAGTATTAATAGTGTTTTGTTTTTCCCCCTATAAATGTATACTTTCAGTATAAGTTGGTTAAGTATTATAACATGGCAGCATTTGAACTCTGTTTTTTGTGCTAAATTTAGAAATGCTAGTTCTAAATGGGACATTCCCAATAAATGTGGTAAGTTTCATGAATGAGAATGTATGAATTATTAGATGCAGTCCTTCTCTATTCTAGACAAAACACTTCATTCATTTCTTGAACTAGTCATATGTTTACTGTAGATAGTGCTTCCTGAATACCTCGTTGCTAGTCCCAGAGAAACAACTCATTTCCCTCAATCAGTCAAACGTACTCCATCCCACCTGTACAGTGAAGAGTCCTGAACCCGAATGCCAGGATGCGAGATCACCCTTCCGCCCAAGGCGGTGACCGCTCTACCAGTCTCCCTGTTCACTTTCTTACATGCCCTATTAAATCACAGCGGGAGCCCCCTGGCCCCTCCAGTTCAGCTGTGGAAGCAGGTTGTGGAGTGACTGGGCAGACTGGAGGCAACTGGTGCCACAACTGGCCTGCTTGCTTGCCTGATTGGCCACTCCCAGCCACGTGGAGGGGGAGACAAGATGGCGGCACCATGCCTGCCTCATGTTCCAGGCACAACCCACACTCCGCCTCATCACACTGGCACGGTGGCGGGGACCGGCATTTTGCTAATGGTATAATTCTTTGGGAGAAGGCAATTTACATAGCATTGCTGGGTTTAAACAAAATAGTTTTTTTTAATGAATTGTATCAACAAGAGATGACAGTTTTGCTCTTCTAAATGTTAGAAACTGCTTTTCCAAGTTCAAGAAACTAGGTAAAAAACATTTTTTTAAAAACCCACCAGTTAAAAATATACAATTTAACCCCTTTCCCCCTAAAAATAGATGGTCACTTTCTTCTGAATGAAAGTACCGGTGACCTAAAAGGCCTAATCTTGCCTCATACTGTTGACTGTCTTTTGACTCACCTCAGGTCTGAGTTCCACCTGTTTAGTGAGTGTGCAATCAGTTATCTAGAGACATCTCCTGAATTCACTCCAACCTCTGACGTGTTTATACAAGTTTTTCACTTTTGCCATGTTGTGCTTGTTTGAGCCAATTGGATTTGTTTTAAGAAATGTATTTGTTATACAGAAATCTTTGGCTTGGTGCCTCTTTGGTGGCATGAGAACAGTTCTCAATGATATGAGCTAATTGTTTAGGGAATGTTTTACATCAGGGGGCCCTGAAGTGAAAAATGCACTAACTCTCTTCTGGTCCTTCCATTCTATGACCCTTGGAATATGGTTTGATTGCATTAGAAAACTCAGCATATTGAATTATAAATTCCATAATTATCTGTGTTGAAGCAAATAAAAACATGTTTTGAGCTCTCCTTGCATTCTAAAGGTGAAATTGGCTGAGTCCATTTATATTTCTGTTTCTACCTCTGCATTTTACATCATGCAGCATTATTCACCCAACTACAATAAACAATACCTACGTAAAGCTAGTGCTAATCTGTGTACATGGATCAAAACAAAAGTCGAACCCAACTGTGGCCATACACCTCATCATTACTACTATTGAATGTTCTAGGAACTCATTCAGTTGAAATCTCACAAAAACCTGAAAGCCTGCATGACAACAAAAATTTTGGCTAGATAGACTTTCAGCACAGTATTTCCCTATAGCTTATATTTTGGATGAAGTTGCAGTACACATGTTTGTAATGACTGGAATCTTCATTCAGAGTTTCCAGTGCACTGCTCCTTTGAAAAGCTTTCTCCTGTGTGCTTCTGGTAAATACATTCTTTTGCTCTTAATGCTGATGTCAATCTCACCATTGCTCTGTCTGATAGAAAGAAATAGTGTTAATAGTGAAAGCTGAGGTGCATGTATATGTCAGTGCTGTAGTAGCAATTAGTAAAAATTGTAACAGATTCTAGCTTTTTTCTCCTTGGTTCTGCAGGCCCATTAAAGGATTAGAAATATATTAGTGTTTTTAGTTATCCATTGGGAAGGAAAAGCATTGTTTCATTAACATGATTTTTCCTTTCTCTCACTTTCCCCCTGGTTACTACCATTGCTGGTGGTGGTGGTGGGAGGGGGATCAAGTAATATATATTGCATTTGTAACAAAGCAAATTATAATTCTTTTACAATTTATCCTTTTACAATTGTTCAAGTCATTAGAAATGACAGTAAATGGTAAGGTGTCTTTTTCCAAGAGCTGAACAAATAAAATGAATTAAATTGAATTACTTAGTAACTACAGATAAGATACCATCATGATTGATTTGGAAGAATGGGAATTTTCCAGGGTTCCCATTCCTAGATAGATATTACTTTTCAAGGAAATGTCTTTCCCTACCTTCAAAGCAATAGCTTGTTAGAAATTCTTCCCATTATCATACTTTCCAGTAGTTATGACAACAGTAGTTTGGAAAAAATGGTATTAAGCTTTTAGCAAAGTTTGATGGCTTTGAATTTGAATTATCAGTCACACATAACTACAATAGCCCCTTCTCATATGATTGGCAGGGATTGACTTTTTCACACATTTCTTTTGTAGGTAAAAGCAATGATTTCACTATTAATTTAATAATGTGATATTTCTGACAATATTTAATTTTATTTGTTTTTGAATTCTGAATCCCAGTAATTATAATTGTCCATAGGAAAAAGCTTAAAAACAAAGGTCATTATTCAGCTAGAAATAAAGCGCTTTTTAATCCCATTTTGTGGGTAGATGCATATCCTTAAATCTCTCCTGCTGAAATCAATGCAACTCAAAAGTGCTCAGTTTTGGCAAATCAAGGCTAATTGTTTTTCTACCGTTCTCTCCACCGACCTCCCATCACTTGAATAAATACAATGAAATGGCATATCATTACAAATATTCTTGACATGTATATAATATCATACATCAGGGGTCAAGGTATTATAATATTGACATTCCATACACACAATAGCATAATTAGGTGGCTTGGACTCATATTTCTATTAGACTTCATACAAGAATAATGATTTTTGTATTGATGTACCAAACATTGGAAGTTGTTTATACTGAACATTTTGTTTTTCTTTGTTTTTGAATTACCAGGTGATGCTTTCCCCTGGACTATTAATCTGAATCATTTCAGTGTGTACACTGTTCTCGGGCAGCAAATGACTCTAAATTTAATAGAACCTATGGGTTGCACTTCTACTCTGGCAGTCACATCGCAAAAACTGCTTGCTGCAGGGCCTGAATCCAGGCACTCGTTTGTTGTGTGTCTTCATGTTGACCTTGAGTCGCTTGAAGTAAAATGCTCAAATCCTCAGGTTGGTGCATTTATTTGATTTATTAGAGTGAATTAAAAATTGCTTGATTTAAGGATTATTATTCTGGGTCTTGAAAAAAAAAAGTTTCCCTCATCTTAAGCGCCTTTTTTTCTTCTAAAAAGTACCATCAGGCTACTTAGATTAAGAATTTCTTTGAAGCTCTTTCAAGTTTTGTAATTTAAATTCGTCTCAAAGTGTAATAGCTACAGCACATAAATGCATCTTTTGGCTGATGGAATGAAATGACTTGCAGATGTACTGTTAAAATGCTGGGGCCTTTCTTTGCTATCACTGCATCTGTTCAAATGATCTAATGTAATTTTTGTACAAATTAACACATACCTGCTCTCATGTAGCATGGAAGGGTTTCAAGCAAGTAATATTACCCTTTTTAAGTGGACTGAGTGAATTACTGAGACATTGTATTTGTCATAATCTAACATGAAATATTTGAATATGTTTATTATAGGGCTGTATATAGGTCTGTATTTCAGTTGGATTTGATACAAGTTATATTTGACTATCTTGAAATAAAGTCCAGAAACATAGGCTATCATGAGCTTGGCCATTAGACAGGAAGATATTTTGTCATAATCAGTGTCTGAAGTAGTAGCCTATAGAAAAGGGCAAGTGTACAATAGGGATGTGCAGAATGGTTCAATCGCGAACTGGTCTGCTGCAAACTGGGGCAGTTGGAGTAGTTTGATCACAAACCAGACCACCCTTCAGGAAAGGTGGCTGGTCCGAGATCGACTCAAAGTGAATCAGTGCGGTGGTTTTAGCAGATATGGTGTGCAGAAACATAGATTACTTCTGTGTTAGATCTCAGTCTCTGTCAATGTTTGTCTTACTTTTACTTTCCACTCTTATGGGCTTAACACATGTACATAATGTGTAAACAATACATTAATAGATGCCTTTCCAGTTCTCATTATAGCAGCCAATGTGGCATATCCCTGTTCTTAAAAACAAAACAAAACAAAACATATTTTACTTCGATATCATTAATTTACTTCAATAAATTGAAGTATACACACACATCTATATATCTGTAATACACACACACATCTGTACAATCTATGTCATATATATCTATACACACACGTGTGTATATATACTTTTTTTTGAGAGAAACTTCACTGAAATCCTTCAAAAACTTGGGTCAGTACACACTTTTTGAATAACTGGATCCTCCCAGCATGCCTACCATATAACCCATAATGTTTGGAGAATTGTATCTCCTGTTCACATTTTACAAATTTACAGCAATAAATATCAATGTGATGCTGGTGCAGATCTGGCAAACATGATTGTCATATAAAGTGTGCAGAAGCTCTGCTTCTGCTAAAATGAACAGGGATCACATTTTCTATTGTAATTAAAACATTATTAAGCAGCTTTCTCATGTGCGTTTGTATTCTAACCTCCCTTCTCATAACAGTTATCCTTCTATCAAACAGAATAATATGTCTTACGTAAAATAGTATATGATGATGTGGGTAATATATGCTTATAAAAGAGTAAGTAAATTACTATAAAAGCTGTTTGGCTACACAACTGGTAATTGTAGTAGTGTTATAATTTTCTGGGCTTGGATCTTCAATATAGCTATCAGTGGTTTGTGTGCATTAATCTGTTTTTGAATAATACTTTTTAAAAAGTCTTAGAAAAACCTATTATGCCCATAATAACCATAAAACACTCTCTTCAGATATTAAAATAAGAATGAAACCTGCTCTGAAGTTTTGGGTATTAACAACTTCTTCTTAGTTAAGAAATGCATCACAAAATGTTTCATTTTGCAGAGGCTTATCAGTGAACTGGTCTGGATAAAAGTCAAATATTCCCTTGAAAAAGATTTCAACAAAATGTGTTAGGAACATTGATTAAAAAGATATACCAGCTGTTTCCCTTTTGTTACAGCAGGCCCCCCACTCCACCTGCCTTCCTCTTCCAAGAAAAAATTGGGTCCATAGAAGCTTCAGTTAGGTTGATATAAATGACCTACCCCAGCTCAATTTACCTCTCATTCTCGGCTGCCGTGTGAGGACAACTCCCTGGGTTATCATCCCATGCTCGCTCCAGGGCAGGACGTATGCTAATTCTAAAGCTATAAAAGTAGCCGGATGGTAACCCCACCCAGTTCTTTTCGTCCTGCTAACGCTCCAGGAAAGGATACTCAGCCTTGCTTCGTTCCTCAGATAAGTCTCCTTTTAACTTGCTCCTTCCTCTGCTTACGCCTCTCCCTTCTCCTTGGCTCCTCGGCTGCCCTCCTTCCCTCTCCCTCATCTTTAAAAAAAAAAAAAAAAAAAAGGCATTTCTTCAAAAAGGGTTCCCTGCCGAGCCTCAATCTCCACCCCACTCCCGCTCGTTTGCTCAGCCTATTTACTCAGTCCTCCGCTCCCCGCTTGCTGTCCAGACCTTCCCCCTCCCTCTCCCCCCTTCTGCCATGGAGCAGCCGCAGCCGTGCCTGCAGGGACTCCGATCACGGGCGGAGAGGCAAAAGACCCAAGCAGCAAAGGCGGACCGCTCCGCTGCGAGCGCGGCCGCCGCTAGACACGCTGCAGCCATGCCCAGGACCACCGCGTCCCCCCCGGGCGAGGGCACTTCGGCAGCACCGCCCCCCTCTGCGGGGGCGGGCGCCTCAAGGAAAGACCGACATGCTGCTGCCGGTGCGCGGGCGGGCGCACAGAGCGAAGGGCGCCATCTTGGCTCGTCCCTCGAGGAGGCAGAGCAGGCGAGGGCCCAGCGGCGGCGCAGGAGAGCCCAAGTGTTGGAACTGCTCACAGCGGCCCGATCCTCGGAGGCCACCGGCTCCTCGGGAGAGGAGGAGGAGGGCATCGCACAGACCGAGGAGGGTGAGTGTGAGCGGCAGTCCCCTGGCGGAACGGGAGCTCCCGAGAGCAGGCAGCCCCTCTCCATGGCCCCTATTCAGGCTTCCCCATTGGATAGCCCCCCCCTGCTGGTACCAATAGCGCAGGCCCCGGCAGGAGACCAGGGAGCGGCCCCTCCCCCTCCCCCCTCCTCTGCAGCCCCAGGGCCAGAGATGCCGGAGAGCTGGAAAACCTGGATCAGTGATCTGCTCTCGCAAGCCCTGCATCAGCGCAAGGCGGGAAAGAGGGGCCGTAAGCGAGGGAGGCGATCGCCCTCCCCCTCCTCCCCCTCCTCTTCCGATTCTGACTCCACCCCACATGGGAAATCCCACAGAAAGAGGCGGAAGGGCCGCAAGGGGCAGCAGAAGAGGCGTAGGGAGCCCAGCCCCACTGCCACACGCCCTGCCCCAGCCCACTCCTCAGAAGACACGGGCCCAGAGTCCCCTACCCACCTAGGGAGGGTCCCTGCCCTGCCTCGTTCCCCCGTGGGCCAAGCTGATACTGCCCTTACAGAGGGGGTTTGCCCTGATCTGGCAGACTTGGGGGACGATTCCAGGGAAGAAGGGGAGTGGTCTGATGGACAGGCAGGGATGGAGGAATCCACCCCTCAATTTAAGCGCCTTTTTCCATCTGACGATTTCTCCACATTGTTTGTTAAGGCCATGCGCACCCTGGGTCTCGATATTGAGGGTTTGCATCCTGGGGCTGCTCCCTCCAAGGAATCTCTGGTATTACCTACACATTCTTCACCAGAGCTCCTGTTTCCCTTGCCAAATACCTTCTCAGAGGTTCTCCAGCAGGAGTGGCAAGCACCAGCGGTCCAGAAGAAGGTCTCTTCCTTAGCTAATAAGCACTACGCGTTCCTCCCCTCAGCAGCTGCACAACTCCAGACGCCTCCAGTAGATGCTCACGTCTCAGCCCTCACCTCTCGTGCGGTCCTCCCACGAGATGGAGAGTCAACGCTGAAGGATCCCGCCGAAAAGAGAATCGAAGTACAGTTAAGGAGAAATAACGATTGTATCTCTCTTTCTATCAGAGCCTCCATAGCCGCCTCCATCATTTCTCGGGCAGCACTGCTCTGGACCGATGAGTTGCTTCAGTCGCCTCCCCCAGATCCAGCCAGGTCCCGCCAGATTGCCCTAAAGCTCCAGAAGGCACAAGCCTACATTGCTGACACCACCCTGGATGCAGTACGTTTCGGGGCCCGAGCTACAGCTACTAATGTGATCGCTAGGCGAACCCTCTGGCTCCGCCACTGGCAGGTTGATGCAGCATCAAAAGCCAACTTAGCGGCAGTCCCCTTCTCAGCCACTAAGCTCTTTGGGGATGAAGCCCTTAAGGACATCCTCATTGAATCCAAGGATAGAAAGCTGACCCTTCCCAGCACAGCCAGGAGGGACGAGCGGCGCCCCTTTCGTAGGGGTCAGCCTCAGCAGCACCAATTTCGTCCCTTTCGCCCCTCCTTTCGCCCCCACGAGCGAGACAACAGATTTAGGCGCCCCAATTGGCCAAAGGGTAACTTCCCCGCCAAGTCCAATTCGAGAGCCCAGCCAGGCCAGCAGTTTAAACCACGTCAAGCACAGTGACTCTTTAAAGATAGGAGGTCGCCTCTCCCACTTTTACCATGCCTGGGAGGCGTCCACCACAGACAAATGGGTCCTGAAAACAATTTTAGAGGGGTACTTAATAGAGTTGTCAGGCCCCCCATTACACAGGTTTCGGCCCACCCCAACTTCTCGTTCTTCCACAAGACACAGAATCCTTCAACAGGCCATAGACCACCTGTTAGCCATCGCAGCCATAGAGCCAGTTCCCCCTCAAGAGCACCGTCAAGGGCTTTATTCAATCTTATTCACCGTGCCCAAGCGGGACGGCTCCTACAGGGCGGTCCTCGATCTAAAATCCTTAAACCGATGGGTACGCAAGCGCAGGTTCCGTATGGAGACTCTCCGCTCCATCGCGGAGAGCCTACAACACGGGGACCTGATGGCATCAGTGGATCTGACAGAGGCCTATCTACAGGTTCCTGTTCACCCTTTATCCCGTCATCTCCTCAGATTCTGTTACAGGGGAGCACATTATCAGTATCGTGCCCTCCCATTCGGGCTCTCCTCGGCCCCAAGGACATTCACAAAGGTGCTGGCTCCTCTAGTAGCCTACATCCGCCTGCAAAAGGTCCGCCTCTCGGCTTACTTGGACGATTTGATCGTGATGTCGCGAAACCATGCAGAACGGGACGTCCAGATCACCCTAGAGGCCCTGACGTCCCACGGCTTCCAGGTCAACTACGCCAAGAGCCACCTGTCGCCTACATTCCGTCTCCAGCACTTAGGAGTAGTCCTGGACACCCAAAGGGACCGATTCTTTCTTCCAGAGGAACGCAGACTCAAGATTTGGTCCATGACATCAAAGACCCTGGCGACCAGCAGGCCTCGCGTCCTTCAGCTGGCTCAGTTATTGGGTCTACTGGTTTCCTCCATCGACTCTGTCCCCTGGGCAAGGTTGCATCTCCGTTGCCTCCAATGGTTTCTCCTCCCCTTCCAGGAGGACATTTCCTCCAGGTCGTCCAGGAGGGTTCAACTGTCTCCAGAAGTGCGCTCCTCGCTCCGCTGGTGGCTCTGCAAGAGAAACCTAGAGGCCGGCAAGCCCTTTCTGGATCTCCCTCGAATTCTCATCACCACGGATGCGAGCCTTCGGGGATGGGGAGCTCACTGCCTTTCTCAGTCGGCCCAGGGCAGATGGTCCCCCGAGGAGTCGGGCCACAGCATGAACTGGTTGGAGCTCCGTGCGATTCGCCTGGCCCTTCAAGCCTTCCTACCTGCACTGAGGGGCAAGGATGTCCTGGTCCAGACCGACAATGTGACAGCAAAAGCACACATCAACCGGCAAGGCGGCACCAGGTCTCGCTCCCTTCATCAGGAAGCAGTTCTGCTCCTCCGCTGGGCCGAATCTCACCTGTCCTCCCTATCAGCAGTCCACCTGAAGGGAGAACTGAACGTACAAGCGGACTGGCTGAGCCGGCAGGACATCCACCCAGCCGAATGGACCCTGAGCCGCAGAGCCTTCTCATTCCTGTCCAGAAGACTGGGAACCCCTCAAGTCGACCTGTTTGCCTCTCCCAGCAACGCCCAACTTCCGCGGTTCTTCAGCCGGTTCCAGTGCCCACAGGCGGAACAGACAGATGCCATGACGGCTTCCTGGCCAAGGACCCTCCTCTACGCCTTCCCACCACTTCCGCTTCTGGCCAGACTTCTCAGGCGCATTCGGCTCCTGGGGGCCAGGGTGATTCTGGTGGCCCCTCATTGGCCCCGCAGGCCGTGGTTCCCAGAGATCCTGAACCTCGCAACCGGGCCTCCAGTTCTGCTTCCCATCTCCGCAGACCTGCTCTCGCAGGGCCCAGTACTCCATCCAGATCCCGCCTGGTTCCAGCTTGCCGCCTGGCACTTGAACGGGAGCTGCTAGGGGGCTTCGGTTACTCCCAGAGCGTTCTCGACACACTGATGGCCTCCAGACGCTCTTCCACTCACCGCATTTACCAGTGCACCTGGAGAGTTTTCCTCAGATGGTGCAGAAACAGACACCTGACTCCAAGGGCATGTTCCCTACCCGAGCTGCTACAATTCCTACAGGACGGCCTTGACAAGGGCCTTAAGGCCAATACCATCAAGCGGCACGCTTCGGCCTTGGCTCCTCTCCTGCTACCATTCAAGGGCAAGCCTCTCTTGTCCCATGCCCACCTGAAGCGTTTCCTGCGTGGAGCATCGCTAACATCCCCTCCTGTAGTACATAGGTTCCCCACGTGGGACCTCCACAAAGTCCTGCGGGTCCTTCACAAGCCTCCATTTGAACCGATTAGGTCCATTTCTTTACGCCTTCTCTCTCTGAAGTTGGCCTTTCTGGTGGCCGTCACCTCGGCCAGGAGGATCTCAGAATTAGCCTCACTGTCCTCCAACCCCAGGTTCTGTATATTCTCTGCCGATTCAGTAACCTTAATCCCGGACCCTTCAGTTCTCCCTAAGGTCGCCTCCATGTTCCACAGGTCTCAAAACCTGGTCCTGCCCTCTTTCTGTCCCAAGCCCGTCCACCCCAGGGAGAAGGAGTGGCATAAGTTGGATGTTCGCCGCTGCTTAAAGACCTACCTTAAAAGAACTGCCTCCTTCAGGACGACGGACTCGTTATTCGTCTCCTTCCTACCGGCCTCCATGGGCCAAAAGGTCTCCTCAGCTGTCATCGGTCGTTGGATCAGGGCCTGCATCTCCTTGGCATACGAGACCCAGCACTTGCCTCCACCCACGCGAATCACGGCGCATTCAACTAGAGCGGCCTCCACTTCAGCAGCGTTTTCCACCAATGCCCCGTGGGAGGAGATCTGCAGAGCGGCCACGTGGGCGTCCCCGTCCACCTTCACCAGGCACTACAAGATGGACACTATGCACTCCGCTCAGGCTGCCTTTGGCAGAAGGGTTCTGCAACATGTCCTTCCCCCTCAGTAGCCTGGGACCCCCACCCTGGGTCACCTGGCTTTGGTATGTCCCCAGGGAGTTGTCCTCACACGGCAGCCGAGAATGGAGCATTGGTACTCACCATGAAGGCTTCTTCTGGCTGCCGTTGTAGAGGACAACTCGACCCTCCCTATGCGGTCCCAGACTCCTGGGGGGATGGGGCTCTATCTTCCTGCTGTTTTTTCTACCTGTTGGTTTACCTGTTGTTGTTTTTTACCTGTTTGTTTGCCTGTTGGTTTACCTGTTTCCGTTTACTAGCTCTTTTTCTACTCATATATGTGTGTTATTGAGGTTGCCTTCCGTTCGAAGCTTGGCTGACTACAAGAACTGGGTGGGGTTACCATCCGGCTACTTTTATAGCTTTAGAATTAGCATACGTCCTGCCCTGGAGCGAGCATGGGATGATAACCCAGGGAGTTGTCCTCTACAACGGCAGCCAGAAGAAGCCTTCACGGTGAGTACCAATGCTCCATTCTCGGTTCCTCCACATTTAGCTCATGTACAGTTACCTCAGCTGCCACAGAACTCTTGTCTATTCCATGCATAATTTTATATTGGTCTATAATAATAATTTTATAGAGGTCTATATGCATGGAATAGAGAGAATGAATCTTTCTTCCTCTCTCACAACACTAGAAGCAGGGGTCATCCAATGAAACTGAAGGTCAAGAAATTTAGGACCAACAAATTTTTCACACAGTGTATAAGTAACCTATGGAATTCTTTGCCATTGCCCTGGATGTGATGATGGCCACTAGCTTGGATGGCTTTAAAGGGGGCTAGGACAAATTCATGGAGGACAGGTCTATCAATGGCTACTAGTTGATGGTGATAAGCCACCTCTAGACTCAGAGGAAAGATGCCTCTAAATACCAGTTGCGGGGGGCAACACAGCAAGAGAGAGAGCATGCCCTCACCTCTTGCCTGTGGACTTCTCGGGGGCATCTGGTGGGCTACTGCAGGATGCTGGACTAGATAGGCCTTGGGCCTGATCTAGCTAGCAGGGCTGTTCGTAGGTTCTTATGTAACAGTTTGTCCTGGGAGTCAGTTGACCCCCCCACCCAATTATTTAGGGACAAGCCTACAGGATTTTTACTATTGGCAGATACTCTAGCTGTCCCAAAATGGCTACCTTAGCTCTGCATATCTAGAGCAAAATTTGCTCTCATGGTATATATGAAACATGAATAGGATGCCTGCATTTTGCGGGGTTTGTAGTTTTTAAAAAGAGAAGCATACATTCCAGCATTGTTAGTCTTGCTTTAATTATATTGTACTTCTAATTTTGAAGATAAGTTACCAAAACTACCACAGCTTTTAAGAAGCTTTGCCAAAGTTAGGAAGAAAAGAGACCTCACACCAATACCAACGCTTTCTTAATTATTAGATGTATATATGGGAATGATCAAACGTTCACTTTAGAGACGTTGCCACCAACATGCTAAATGGAAACTACCACCCTTTTGATAATCAAATGCAGTCAGTGAAATATATTCAGATACCTTTCAGACTAGCAATAAGAGCTCAGGTCTGCTATTCTTTATGTATAACAATGTACCTTAGTATAATATGGAAAATGCCTCCTCCTGTGTTTCGTGTGTCAGTAGCACATAGGATGTTTTCACTTCTTATGTTTGTTTTATTTCTCCTGCTGTATCACTTGTGTCTGTTTCCAGATTGTAAGCCCTTGGAACAAGCATGTCTTTTCATTAGCTGTAAAGTGCCATGTACATATTGTGTGTGTGTTGTGTGTAAAAGTTTTGTATCCTGGTTTAATGTAAAACTCTGCCTAGCCTTACTCATGATTAATGTTGATACAAAAGTGGTTGTGTAGGAGGTGAGGTGGTTTCCAGGTATCATAGGGCTACAGAGCACAGATTCCCAAGGTTGGATCCCAATTTGTTAACCATGGTTAACAGGATGCCACTGCATTATTGTTGTTATTGTTAATGCCACTGCATTATATTATTATTGCCACTGCATTATAATCCTAGAGATAAACATATCAGGTGGTATATAAATATGATAAATAAATAAATAAATGATATTTGCACTGGTTAAGAATGGCATTAACATTAGTTGATACTAGTTAAAATTATTAATACTAGTTGATACTAGTTGAAGTACCCTATTTGCCACCTAATAATTATGCCTAACCAAAACTTAAATGCTGACATGTTAAGACTTTACAAAATAATAGAATGAAAGATAAGGTTTACATCAATTAGAGATACTTAATCAGGCTATCAAAATGTACTAGAGAGATATGTATAGTTTTTCTACTTTAACAATAAAGAGATTTATGCTACACTGCCATCAGTATATGCCACAATATCATATACTGATATATATTATCATTTTATAGCAGTGTTGCTGCCCTTAGTGATTAATTGCTTCTCTAAATACTGAAAGATACTTTTTTAAAAGGTTGAAAAATGCATCTGTTAATAAAAATCTGTAGTTCAAAATCTATGGTAACTACTAGCTGTAAATCGTAAAACATTTAATTAGGAATCAAAATAGATTCTGCAGTTTTTTACAAATTCTCCTCTTACACTATACCTATTTAAGGGTGGCAGCAGCATAATCTACGAAGAGAAATCATATTCTCTTATGCACAAAATCAAGTCCTGTTTTATATCAAATCTAGATTGACAACAATGTTTTTCTGCATCTGTTCTGCCCACATTAGAAGCCAGCATCATTCTCTGGATATGTCCTGGGGCTGAAACTTCTTTATTAAAAAAAAAAAATCATTTTCTTTTCTTCATAATGGCAAGCTGGGTATGGTATCCAGCTGTGGGTCTGCTTATGCATTGTGTTTGCAGTTTCCCTGGGCTTGTTTTAGACAGTATATGGCAATCCGTTGTCATACAAATTCCATGATTAATGCTTATTTATGAAGCCTTATGTAAATACCTTAGAACTGAGTCAAACAATGTGCAAGTTAAACAGAATGTTTTCTGAATATTGAAATGACATATCCCAGGAGACTGTTCAGTAGAATGTTGATTATTCTTTCTACATACAGAGCATAGTTTCATAACCAGCATGGAAAAAGACATTTTAGTGTAGTAAAAAATACTCTCCTGAATTTTACAAACTAGATCACTTTCATTTTAAGAATTTGGGATTGTTGCAAGTCTGTGAAAGCCTGTGAAAGCATCCAGAAACTAAAAAGAAGTCTTTATTAGTTAAAGCTGCAACTAAAGTTTTACAAGATGAAATGTATGACTTTTATTTTTATAGATCTACTTACTGTGCTTTGATATTTTTTGCATGAATAAACCATTCCCAACAGCATCAAAATACTACAAGCTATTATTTTAATAGTGTAAAGTTGGGATAGTATTTTTACATTATGAAATCTTGAATTTTTAAGGGGGAACGATGATGTTCAATAGTTTACTAACCCAATTATCTTTTTCATTTAAGGTGCAGTTGCTGTACGAACTGACAGATACAATGTACAATGTCTGGAATAAGATTCAGAAGAAAGGCATTTTGTATCAGTCTGCAGCCTACACAGAATCTGTTTCAGGGCCTGCACCTCCTAGCTCCCCTGTTAAAAGCAGTGTTGGGACAGCTCCGCCAGATACCAGTACATGTAGTCCATCTGCTGACATTGGAACAACGACAGAGGTAATTAAAAAAAATTATATTGGCACATGATAATGTCCTGCAAGGAAGAGCCTGTGTAAGTGACCAAACATGAATCAAAAGGATAAACAAGGCAAATAAATGAGCATGGATAAAGATTCAACAAGTGTTGCAGTCATGGTCGTAGGCATGAAGTGCTATATTTAATTGAATGTGTTTGAAATAAAAGATGGACATGTTTGAAGAAGCAACAGAATATTTAGATACTGGTATAATATCTATTATATTAATTCTCCTGGGTGTGCCTTGGAATGCGGGCCCCAGCACCCAGCTGATTGGCTGGGTGGCTGTCGTAAATCTGTTAGCTTGGCTAACCCAACAGGATTTACAACCCCCTTCAGCACTTCCCGGTGAGTTAACAGAAAGCGGCAGCGGAACTGCACGAGTGAAAAATAAAAGGCTCACAAAGAAAAACAGCAAATGAGTTAAGTCCCCTGAACTGCTCTAGGTACCCCCCTCTAACAATAACTGAGTAATAAGTGAAAGAAAGCACAGAGCAAAGGAATGAAAATAGCGAAGGACAACAGAAGCAAGGAATTAACAGAACAAAGCAGGAAGCATAAACAAGGCAAACTGGAACTCGGACAAAGTTTGGGAATTCAATGGCACACTGTCTGCAGCCAGCAAATGTTGCAAACAGCACCTGAGCAATTGAGAGACTACCGAATATATATGGCTCAAGAGAACTAGCAGCCAATCAGGCTTCCCTGAGTCAGCACTTCGGCTTCCTCTCTAGTGATCTCCTGCGCCTGCGTGACTTCCACTGAGCCTCCCTCTTGAGCTGTCTTCTCAAGACAGGTGAAATCCCAGGCTCCTCCCCATCAGAAATCATGTCTGGCAGGTGTTGCGAATCCTCAGCTCCAGAGTCTGGGCTCCCTGCCAAGTCCTGTTGCTGTGCCTCTGAGCCCTCACTAGCAGGCGAATCCTCCTGTTCCTGCTCTGACTCTTCTGAGTCACAAGTCTGAGCCATGACAATGGTGGAGGTGCCTGATTGGCTGAGGCGCACCCAGGAGAATTGGCCGGCCAGGCACCCATGGAGGCAAGGCGGCAGCGGGCCCGGCCGCATATGCAAGGCGGCGGTGGGCTGCGGAGGCGAGGCAAAGCAGCAGCAGCGGCAGCAGCGGGCCCAGCCACTGAGGCAAGGCGGCAGTGGGCCCTGCCATGGTGGCACTTGGCCTGGCAGCCTGGGCCCAGCCAGAGACTGGGGCAGGTGCGAGGGAAGAGGTAGCCGGCCCCAAAGATCACACAGATGCTCTGTGTGGTTGTTGGCTAGTATGTTGTTAATACTACTAAAAACTAATGGCCTCCTCATTTGATGATTAAATAGTGATGGGTTAGGGAGGGAAGCCCCTTCCCCTCCTTTCCTAGCTTTTCTCAACACCTCCTGCCACCTCATTTCCTTTCTATCTCCAGTGCATCCAACCTAGGGATACACTGAGGCAGTGGAATATTGCATTCTCTAGGCTAGGCCTGGGATGGCAGGGTACTCTGTAATCTATCAGAGTCCTTTTTGCTCTAGGTCGGGTTCCCAACCTGTGGTATTCTACATGATGCTGAACTAAAACTCCCATCATCCCCATGTACCATTTATTGTGTCTGGGGATTGTGGGAATTGTAGTTCAGCAACACCTGGAGTACCGCAGCTTGTGAACCCCTGCTCTAGGCCATGACTCTTGCTTTGGACACAGGATGTACATAGAGGTATTCTTTCTTTTTTTCTCATTATATCACATGGTTATCTACATTTTACATAAAATTGTAATTGACAGCCAGCAGTTCACAAATTACTTGTCTTATGGGATGGCATTCAGGTGTGGTAGGTATGTATAATCCTGGCAAAGCCACGAATCATATTGCTTGTCATCTTGCAATATAAAGAACCTCCCTTTATACTACTGTTTGCCATATCCTCCCCACCCCCACACTCCTCTATTGCTCTTCAACGAAAGTTCTCAAAGCACTTTACAAAGAAGTAATAAATGAGATGGTTATAGCACAGTTGTATCAAGCAGTGGAACCATTTCTCTAGTACAGGGCTGCACAACTTTGGCCCTTGAGCTGCTGTTGGATACAATTCCCATCACCCCAGCCAAAGTGACTAATAGGCAAGGATGATGGAAGTTGTAGCCCAACAGCAGCTGAAGGACTGAAGTTGTGCAGTCCTGATCTAGCAGCATTTGGAGCAGGAACTCTCTTGGTATCTGCCAAGCATTCCACTTTTTAAGGGCAAAGCATTCCACTTTTTAAGGACACTCGACACCTCGGCATCAACAGTGATCCAACACCTGCAATTTTTCTGCCCGTTGATGCCGATGGTCTCGACATCGAGGGATCGCTCCTTGTCTCCACCCTGACACTGGTCTCATCATCAGTGCCATTGATGCCGAGTGCTCAGAATGCTGTTCCTTCCGCATCAACTCTCTACACACCGGTGATCTCCATGTCAACTCAGGCGTCTCCTCACTGCCGAACACTGTTACCAAGCTTCGATGTTGACAAGGATGAAGCGGATACTAATGCTACTGTGGCTCTTGACCATTCAACAGCGCAGACCTTGCTCTCCATTTTGGACTCGACCTCTAGTACTCCTTTGACTTCCATGTTTAAAGGTTTCCTTCCCACTGCCGTCGAGGTGAGTACTGCTCCTGCGCCAGCCCCACCTTTGGACTCTACTTTGGCGGCTGGCCACCTACATGACACTTCCTCATGGCACACCTGTGGCTTCACACATGTGCCCCCTACTACCATGACCACAGCAGCATCCACAATGGGCACCTGCTCTCCAGGTGCCTCGTATTCCTATGAGGCTTCAAAGCCTTGGAGACCATATACTCTTCTCACTACATCTTTGTCGGTCTCAACATTGTCACAACTACCCAAGGTGGTTCTCTTGGTTTCAAAGGCATCACAGACTCAACCTTTGATGCTGGCTCAACAACCCACACAGACTGCTTCACTTTCCATTTGGTCCATTGGTACCCAGACATGTGCTCCATCTCCTTCTCATAATGCCACAGTGGAAACTCAGGTGGCTATTCCCTTTTCCCCAACAGCTTCAGGCTCTGAACACCCTGCTAACTGGGCAAATAGGCACCTTTTACCGTGGTGATTCTCTTTATTTAGCAGAGGGAGAGTAACTGGCCTTATCCACCCCCAGCACAGTACTTCCAGTGACTGTTGCTGGTGTGTGTCTTATGTTTCTTTTTAGAATGTGATCCCTTTGGGGACAGGGAGCGATCTTATTTTTTTGTTATTTCTCTTTTTAAACCACCCTGAGCCATTTTTGGAAGGGCAGTATAGAAATCGAATTAATAACAACAACAACACCACTACGGCTCTTCTGACTTTGAGTCAGATCCAGAAGATGCAGATAGCGTAGTAGATCCTCCAGTGGATGTGCCACTAACTACTTACGTGTCTCCCAACGAGGAGATGAAATTGTATCATAAACATATACGTGCCATGGCAGAGGCACTTGGACTGGACCTGCAATCACAACTATCTACTATTGATGACCTGGTCTACAACTTCATGCTCAAAACTCAATCCAATCAACCTGTGGCCTTGCCCATGCTCCCAGTAATTACCAGAGCTGCCAACTACACTTGGGAGGTGCTCCACACCTCTACACCCACGTCTAAGAGGACCGCTGGGTCCTGAAGATCATATCTTCGGGATACTCCATCGAGTTCAGGACAACTCCTCATTTTTCAGGAATGAAGTTCACTCCACCATCAAAGGCCTTGCAAAACGAAGTGAGGGAACTGTTGGAGAAGGGTGTAATCACCCCAGTGCCACGGGCGTGTAGGCGGGAGGGATTCTACTCCCACTACTTTCAAATTCCAAAGCGGGATGGGAGAATCCACCCCATCATGGATCTCCGTCACCTGAGCAAGCTGATCAGAGTAAGGAAGTTTCAAATGATGGTGTTGCAACAGATACTTCCACTTCTCCAGGGGGAATAGTGGCTTGCGAAGCTGGATCTAAAGGATGCCTACTTCCATATCAGCATCAGGGAGCAACACAGACAATACCTCCGCTTTACAGGAGGTCATCAAATGTTCCAATACAATGTCTTGCCCTTTGGACTGTGCACCTCCCCTCGGGTGTTTACCAAATGTATGGCAGTCGTGATTGCCCATCTGAGGACCCAGGGCATTACAATTTACGCTTATTTGGACGACTGGCTTCTGACCTCCAAAAGCAGAGAAGAGTTACTTTTGCAGATCCAGTATGTATTTTCCATGACCTAGGAATCCAAGTGAATTGGAAGAAGTTCCATTTGGAACTGGTGCAAACCATTACCTACATAGGGGCAGTATTGGACACAAGCACCCAAAGGGAATACTTGCCAGAAGACAGATACTTGTGTATCAGAGATCTGGTTTGCCTCTTCCAACAACACCCTATGCAGCCAGCTTGACAAGTACAATGCCTCCTCAGTCTTATAACCTCTTGTAACGCAGTGATATCCTATGCTCGGCTAAAGATGCGGAAACTGCAACTTTGGTTCCTTTCGGTCTACCATCCCAACACTGACAGCCAAAGGAAGCACCTGAATCTGCCACCACAGATTCTGAGATCTGTCTTGGTGGGCAGATTGGAGAAATCCTCTGGATGGCATCCCGTTTGAAATTCCATCTCCTTCTATTTGGCTGACGACAAGTGCGTCTCTCCTGGGGTGGAGAGCTCACTGCAAGGGTCACCTAGTTCAAGGAAAATGGTCCCAAAACCAGGTCCAGTTACACATCAACTTCCTGGAATTGCTGGCTGTTTTTCAAGCGTTACAGCCGTTTCTACCTCTAATTCAAGACGAAGTTGTCCAAATAGAGCTGGACAATACAATGGCCCAGGCCTACATCAGCTGCCAAGGTGGGACTGTGTCTCGCAGCTTTTGTGCCCTAAGTGTTCAACTATGGCACTGGTCTATCCGGCATCATGTTTCTCCAGTAGCGATCCACATCAAGGGCCTGGAGAATGTCCTGGCTATCTCAGTAGAATATTTCTTCAAGTACGTCAACACGAGTGGGCACTCAAAGAGGAATGCATCTCTCCCCTCTTCGACCACTTGGTCCATCCAACCATAGATCTCTTTGTGACATCCTCACACTCAAAGTGCACCCGCTTTTGCTCGAGGGCGGGACATGACCCCCTATCCCTGGAGGATGCTTTCCAGCTGGACTGCTCTCAGGAGAGGCCCTACATGTTTCCTCCGTAATCTGTAATCAACCGAGTAGTTGCACGTCTCCTGGCCTCACTGACAGCGGGCATTTTAGTGACACCATGGTGGCCCTGCCAACCGTGGTTTCCTCAAGTACTCAAACTGTCACAGAATCGTTTCCATCATCTCCCTCAAGTACTGGACTTCTTGTCCCAAGATGACGGGATCATCCTCCACCCAAATGTGCTAACCCTCCATCTGACCGCTTGGTGAATCGGATTCTAGACCGCATTCTACTCAGTCAACGCAAGCCGTCAACCAGATGAAACTACTTAGGAAAATGACTCCGGTTCAACACCTATGCTTAAAGCCCACAGTTTCCTGCCAAGATGAGGGTTTATTCAGGACATCCTCCTTTATCTAACTACCTTAGAAGACTCAAGCTTTGGCTAACATCTCTTTGAAGGTGCATTTAGCAACCCTCTCCTTGAAACATCCAGGATATGATGGCAGGACCTCATTTTCACATCCAGAAAGTAAGGCCTTCCTGAAAGGGCTCTCAAATGTCTACTCACCCTTTCGGGCCCCAGTGGAACCCTGGAGCATCTCCCTGGTGCTTTCATCACTTACTCAAGCTCCATTCAAGCTTATGGCTACTGCTTTCCTGAGACTTGTTTCCTTAAAGACTGCCTTTTTGGTTGCAATAACAACAGTGAGACGTGTAAGTAAGCTTACGGCTCTGAGGGTGGTTGCACTGTATAAAAGGTTTTTTCCGGATAAAGTCCTGATGCGCCTAGACTCCAACTTTTTACCGAAGGTCGTCTCCAACTTTCATCTGAACCAGGAAATTGTCCTGCCCACATTCAAAAATCCCACGACCTCTTTGGAGCGTTCCATGCACTCCCTAGATGTGCGCAGGGCACTCCTGTTTTATCGCACACATACTAAGGACTTCTGATCATCCACCCATCTTTTCATATCCTACAAGGGCACAGCCAAAGGTGCCTGCATTTCAAGACAAAAGCTGTCAAACTAGCTGGTCGAACTTATCAGGTTCACCTATGACTTACAGGGCAAAAAGCCCCGAGAAGCAATCAAGGGCCATTCCACAAGGGCTTACGCTTCATCGGCCACACACCTCTTAGGGGTATCTTTCATGGACATCTGTAAATTGGCTACATGGTCCACAGAGATACCTTTTGTCAAACATTATGCGATAGATGTGCGCTCTGCTGCTGCGGCTAACTTTGGGAGAAGTGTTCTTAAAAGGGTGTTGCAATAACCACTACTGCACCCTCCTCCTTGGAGGAGCTTGCTAAACACACATACTTATGGATGTCGATGGATCGCGATCCAGATAAACAGGTTACTCACCTGTAACTGATGATTTGTAAGAGATCCGTCAACATCCATAAGACCCTCCTGAAACCACCCCTCTGCAGTAGTGCTCTCCTATGTGCGTACTTGGAGGAATGAAATCTAATCTCGAAATTGCTGAGATGGCGGATGTGCTTGATCTCGACTGGAAACAAAAAGCTAGTGAGCTGGATGATCCTGTCTACAATTTCATGAAGAAATAAAATGTGGCTCAACCAGAGTACTTCCTGTCATAACAAGGCAGATACAATGGCTTGGCAGGTGTTGCACACATCCATACCAACTTCTAAGAGGCTTGAGACCCTGTATAGAATACAGGAAGAAGAGAATGATTACTTACTTAAACATCCTAATCCGAATTCCTTAGTTATTGACTGTGCATCTTCGTTGAAGGGGTCACAGTGTCATACCATGCCAGCTGACAAGGAAGACAGAAAATTGGATGTGCTGGGACATATGCTACTGCATGCCTAGCAATTAGCGTATGCCTAGCAGTAGCGTATGCTACTGCATGCCTAGCAATTAAGATCGCAAACTATATGGCGTGTTTGTCTAAGTACACGCATTCTTTGTGGGAGACTCTCTATCAGAAGAAAGATAATGTGACACCAGAAAAGTTCCATAAGAAATTTACTGAAGTTTTTTCAAAAACAACATCAGCGACAAGATAACAGTTAAGTAACGCTAAGCATTTAGTCCTTCTCATTAACACCAGCAATTCTGCTACGAAGACATGTTTAGCTGCGTCCAACCAACTTGCAGCCGGATATGGAAGACAAACTTGAGGCCTTGCCATTTGATGGCAAGGATCTGTTCTGCAACAATACTGATTCCACTATGGCGAAGTGGAAAAAACTGTTACATGCACAACATCTACCTTTACTACGTCTAGATACCAACCTTATGTCCGTAGGCAAAACACATACTGCCAGAACGACTTGAAAGAATTCCACAGACCCTTCCAGAGATATAATAAAAAACCATACAAGAAGAAGGGGAAAAAGCAACCAGGGGACACCAATAAGGCTCCAGAGCAACAAAAACAACATCTTTGATTGCTCTGTAAGCCCACATGTATGATTACCTTTGGGGGAGACAATGACCCCTTCTTCAACAGCAATCATGTCCCCGTCACCAGTGACATCTCTACCACTTGCAACAAACATCAATGCCATCCATAACTTCAGCCAACATCAGCACAACATCAGTTCAAGACATTGCCGGAGTATGTGGTGGGCCACTGTGTGAAACAGGATCCTGGACTAGATGGGCCTTGGGTCCGATCCAGCTGGGCTGATCTTATGTTCTTATGTAGGAGTTTGGTAGATACTCCACCAATGATGACATTAATGGAAGAGGTGGAAACACTGCTAGGAAAAGAGGCAATCTCTCTAGTACAGGAGGCAAACAGAAACGGGGGATTCTACTCCCGGTACGTTCAAATCCCCAAACAGGCTGGGGGCATATGCCCTATAATGGATCTGCGGTGGCTAACCCTGTATGTTGATGTGAGAAGGTTTCAAATGATTACATTTCAAGTTATCCTGCCTCGTCTACATGGGGAGGAATGGGTTGCATCATTGGACCACAAGGATGTGTATTTTCACATTGGCATTGGGTATCCAGAGAAATTGGGATAAGTCCCACTTGATACCCTCCAACAGACTGCAAGATATTCCCTTCAGGGGATGAAGCTGCTCTGGGAAGAGCAGAAGGTTTCAAGTTTTCTCTCCTTGGCTTCTCCAAGATAGGGCTGAGAGAGTTTCCTGACTGCAACCTTGGAGAAGCCGCTGCCAGTCTGTGAAGACAATACTGAGCTAGATAGACCAATGGTCTGACTCAGTATATGGCAGTTTCCTATGTTCCTATGCACTGTACATAGGTGTCGTACTGGACATGGATCGGCAGAGAGAATACCTGCCAGAGGAACTATTTCAAAGAATACGGGAATTGGCGCTGACATTGCAGTTGCATCTGGTACAGTGGGCACACACAGTTCAGGTGTTGATGGGCCTGATAGCCTCATATACCGCCACAGATCTGTTATGTGAGACTAGGAATGCGGAAACAGGAACAATGGTATCTGTCAGCTTTCCGGCCGAACATGGACAGCTAAAAGCTTCTTCTACATCTATCAGACGTGGTACTGAGATCGCTAGTATGGTGGATGAAAGAGGAAAATCTTCTGGCCGGCACTACATTCAAAATTCCAGTGGAGGTTTTGGTAATGACAGATGTGTCTCTCATGGGCTGGGAGGCTCAAGTGCTTTGGACTGCAATGCAAAAGACTCTGCACATAAACTTCTTGGAGCTGCTTGCAGCTTTCCAGGTGAAAAAGTCATGTCAGAGACATCTGCTCGGAAAGACAGTTCAACTGTAGATGGACAATACAACCACAATATCGTATGTGAACAAACAAGGGGGAACGGTATTCCATTCCCTCTGCAATTTAAGCCAACAGATATGGAACTGATGCATTCCATGGATGATTCATCTGGTTGTGATACACTTAAGAAGGATAAACGATACACTTGCAGGTGCCTTGAGCAACTCCCAAGTGCTCCTTCAACAACACAAATGGGAGTTGAATGAAGCTTGTCTAAGGAGCCTATTCAAGTCTTGGGGGAAGCCCACAGTAGATCTATTTGCAACGGAATGGAATGCGAAATGCAGTCAATATTGCTCAAGAGCAGGACTGGGGGAGCAATCGAAGGGCGATGCATTCCAGTACCAGTGGACACACAGTTTATATTCTATTTATTCCCCCCATATCCACTACTCAGTCAGATGGTGGCAAAGATTTTACAGGACAGAACTCGTTGCATACTGATAACCCCGTGGTGGCCAAGGCAACCATGGTTTCAGCAAGTACTCAAACTATCAATGGGAGAACATGTATGACTAAAACTAATAATTGGTCTTCTAACACAAGAACAGGACCGCCTGCTACATCCAAACCTTCAAATGTTAAGGCTTACAGCATAAAGGATAAATTACTGAACAACATTCTGTTGAATGATAAAAAAGTGTCTACAAGAAAAAACTATAATGCAAAATGGAAACGATTCAAAATGCACGCAAAAGCCAAGTACTATAGAGCCTGGGATGCTTCCATATGGGACATATAGCAATATCTTACAACATTGAAGTCCGGAGGCTTAGCAAACACCTCATTGAGGGTGCATTTGGCTGCCATTTCTCCCCCCCCCCGCCCCGTGATGGTTGGGTGACAATGGGAGGACTGTCTTCAGCCACCCTAATTGTAAAAGGTTTCTAAAAGGGGTAACAATTCTGTGCCTGCCAGTACCCAGGCCAATGAATAGGTGGAGTCGTTCCTTGGTGTTGTCTGCCTTGATAGAAAAACTATTTGAACCGATGGCAATGGCAAAGCTTAAAATGGTAACGTTAAAGGCAGTATTTCTGATTGTCATTACAACAGTAAAAAGGGTAGTGAGCTCACTATTTTACGCATAGACGAATCGTGCTCTAACATCCATAATGACAAGGTCGTGAAGTGGTTAGATCCAGAGTTCAGACCTAAGGTTGTCTCAGACTTCCACATGGACCAAGATATTGTGCTTACCCACCTTTTTCCGAAATCCAGATACACCTCTGGAACAGGCGATGCACAGCCTGCCTGTATGACAGGCTCCTCTATTCTATTTGCGGCAAAAGTTTGTGATAAGGAAATCAAGACGACTATTGGTCACTTATAAGCAAAAGAATGGGGCACGTCCTGTCTCTGGACAAAGACTCTCTCATTGGCTAGTGGAGATGATCTACCTGGCATACAAGATGCAGAAGGTGGAACCTCCTAAAGCCGTAAAGGCCCACTCTACGAGGGTGTATGCGTCCTCAGCAGCGCATTTATCAGGGATAAATTTGATGTATATATGCATGGCTGCAATGTGGGAATTGGAATAGATGTTTGTGAAACACTATGCGGTGGACCTCAGCTCTACGCCGGCAGCAAATTTTGGGAGGGGTGTACTCAGGCGAGTTTTGCCGTAACTGGATGCTCCTACCTCCAGGAGTGGTGAAGCTCGTGAGTCACCCACTTTTATGGATGTTACCGGATCACGACACAGATAAATAGGTTGCTTACTGTACCTGTAACAGTTGATCTGGTAGTGATCCGGTAACATTCATAAAACCCTCCCATCCATCCCCACAACAGCTACTGCAAACATATAGTCTATCAACACAAGATACAGCGAACAGCTGCATGGGAGCGGCCAACAAGAAACTGAGCTGTGAGGCACAAAATCACTGATATGAGCAGGCATGCAGCATGCACAGTGGTGGTTGATTGGTGCCACGAGGAGCTAATGATTTCTACCTGAAGTGTTCTGCACAGGCGCAGAACCCACTTTTATGAATGTTACTGGATCACTACAAGATTGTTACAGGTAAGCAACCTGGTTTTTTTGTTGTATGGTGTCCCATAATTGAATTCCAAAACGCTATATAATTTTTATTGAAATCAATTGCTCATTAAATAAACAAGTGTAAGAATGCTCCTGAAAAGAAGGCATAAAATTATGTTGTTACCGAGTCCCCCACACCTTAAAAACACTTCTGGGGTCACTGTTAGAAATGTCTTATCCAATGAGATCATTTAGAAGAGCAAAGAAATCCCTTGTCAACTCTCCAGCTTTCTGTCTCTGAATCAGAGGGGAAAGTTCTTATTGACCTGTCTGAAAAGTTGTTGTTGTTTCTGGACTCTGGAACTGGAAAAGGCAGCTCAGACCTTTTGTGTGGCGAGTATGAAAGGTCTAAGTCAGGCATCCCCAAACTGCAGCCCTCCAGATGTTGCTGAACTACAAGTTCCAGCATACCCAGCCACAAAAAAATTGTGTCTAGGGATGCTGGGAGTTGTAGTTCAGCAACATCTGGAGGGCCGCAGTTTGGTGATGCCTGGTCTAAGTTTTCAGTTCCAGGTCCATAAATCTGGAAGCTTGTTCTACTCATCATCCTAGCTCAAGGCGATTGATAGAAAAGACATCTTCTGGCTGAGTCAAAACACCTCGCACCTTCTATCTGTAATCTGACAATCCATAGTCGATAATGTTTGTACCTCTCTCATATTAAGAACTGGGTTGCCTCATCTACCTACCTACCTACCTACCAACCTACCTACCTAATTCTCTAAGGCATAGCCATGGCTAATCCCGTGCGTGGCAGCTCTCACAAGAGTTCGTGAGGAGAAGCACCTGATTGAGCAGTGGGGATTCCATATGCAGATAGGGAGGAAGAGCCTGTTAGAGCAGAAGCTACATGGTGTTTGGGCAGTGGGGATTCCATATGCAGAAAGGGAGGAGGAGCCTGCAATGGGTAAGGTCAGTTGGAATGCAACTGTTACTGGTCGGAAGATGCTCTTGATTGTAGAGGAGAGGAATCTATATATATATAAGGATAGTGGGCAGGGATCTGTGAAAAGAGGGGTCGTGAGGGAGTTAAGAGCCTCTTCAGGAGAAGGAGGCTGCCGTTGTGTAAATTAGATGAGTAAACAAGATGAGTGAGACCTGTTAACTCAGGAAGGAGGAGAGAGAGAGAAGGGAGGGGGAGGGAAAGGGGAAGAGTGAGTGGAGGAGAGAGAGAAGAAGAAGAAGGGAGGGGAAGAGAGAAAAAAGGAAGAGCAAGGGATGGGCCCGGGCCTGTCAGTGGCCTGAGGGGAATAAGCGGCTATGGCAGTGGCGACAGCGAGGAAGGGCCCAGTCAACTGCTGCTGCTCCTGTGGGGAGGAGCAGGAGGGGGCTCGGGTGAGGGTGGGGAGGTCTCTGGGGATAGGGGGCTGCATCTTGGCCAGTAGGCGCCAGCAACGCTGCAGCCGTGACCAAGAGGGGTGAGGGGGATGGAAGCAACAGGATGTAGGAGGAGGAGCAGGAGTGTGGTTCAGATGAGGGTGGAGAGATCTCTGAGGTGAGAGAGGCTGTGGCAGGGAGTGAGGGGAGCAATCAAGTACTAGCGTGCAGATGCTCTGCACGGGTTAAGCTAGTGTTTATTATTCCTCTCCTAACAAAGTGGCTCATCTAAAAGAAGGCCTGAGATGCTGGAAACTGAAGTTTAAATTTTGGCTAAAATTGGGACGAGAGTGTAATTGGGGACTGAACCAGGAAGGGCTGTTCTGGGGTGGGATGCAGAGCAACATTGAATATGATACTGTTAATCAAGACATCTGAATATAACTTTTCAAAGATTGTTAGCTTTTTCTTACTCAGTATTAGGAAGAATAGCAGTAGTAGTTGGACTCACTAAGCTGCATAATTGATTTCCTCAGGATTTATAATATTTTAATTTGGTTAATTTTACCAGAATTTGCTATGGTGAACATTTCCATGATGTATTTAGAGTATTGTCATATCGGGACCACTTTGAAATTTGTTCCTGTTCTGTTTATATGTCCCTTATAATATATGTTTAAAACCTTGAACATTGTCAAATAAAAATACACTTGTAGCCTATGTATTAATTTTTTACTCCAGACACTTCACAGTTAAAGCATACTTCTGCTCTGCTGGGCCGGAATGATTATTTTGAAAGGTTTCTCAGTTCTTTCAAGTGTACTAGGTTTGCTATAAACGAATGGAGGGCAGGGCGGGCGGGCGGGTGGTATGACCCACTCCAACAATTGTTTGTATTAAATAGCATATGAAGTATTTATTTATACTCTCTGTAGATGATTTATACTTTTAAGCTGGGAGTAATTCTTTTCATGCTGACAGGTTGATAGGGAGCGCTGCACTGTTGTGTGGGGAAAGCTGTGAGGATTCCTGAATCGCAAACTGGGTGGTGGTCAAGATGGAAACATGAGTGAGAGGCTTAAGTACTAGGGCTTAGGAACAGTTAATCATTTTTACCACCCCTGCCTTGGCCCAGTGAGAGCAAAGGTAGTGCAGACAACAACAGGCCACTTGTTACTGTTTACTTAAGTATGAACAGTGGAGGAAGTGTTTAGTCCCTGGGGAAACTGTGTGATTGAACAGAAACTCAGAAGTTATTTTGATAAGGCTGAACAGTAATTGGCCCCAAAGTCTGATCATCCCTGAGCTTTAATATAGGCTAAAGATGAAGGCCTGATATGTTTGGCTCTTCCTGATGAATAAAGATAAATCCTCCTAAGAAAAATAAGCTCAGCATTTTGGGTCAATTTGCAATAATTGGCAAAAGAATTAAATTGTATATTTTAGGGCTTGGCAGGAGATGGGCTGGGAAAATAGTTCAGTCTTTCAGAATCTGGCATTATTTCTATGAATTTGGATGCAAAGTAGAAAATCAGTGCATAAACATATTCAACTATAAATGCTTGATGTTAGAAATACAAAGTAAAACATGAGAAACACACAAAAATGTCTTGTCATAGTTCTTAACGTTTTGGTTGGGACTACTTTACTTGTATCTAACCATCTAAATTACCTTTTAAAAAGTAGTAGAGTTTGAAACATTAAGTTGTTTCTCACTGCATTCAAAAGTATGCAGACAGCTCACATTTGATGACTGGGGAACTATTTTGGGATTCATGATATATTAATGGTGCAGTTGACTCGAAGAATATAGCCATTTGTGCGAAATGCCTAGCTGCATGGTTCAGGGAGTTTTAAACCTTGCCATCCAAATCCTCCTCTCAGACCGTTTTGCCTATGTTGTCAAAATTCCTTGAACCATGTGAGGAACTACTTGACACACCCAACCTCTTATGAAATATATGTTTCCAGGAGCAATTACCCACTTGTCCCTGAAGTATCTGTGCACTTGTGGTAGGATTTTGTACCTAAAATCATGGTGCCAGTTTTTCCATATTGAATTAGGAGTTAATTATAAATTAAAGAGGGGGTTTCTTACACCCATATTATTTTAATTGTGTTCTTTTCTTCACATTTGGCAACGAATAAGAAAAACATATTGAACATGTCATTTTCTGTATACTTTAGACATGAAATTGAAAGCTAACTTACGTGGGTTTGCAGAAACATCTCCTCTGAATGGAAGGAGAGCTGCACTCACGGAAGAGTTCCTTGTATGAGCATAACACTCTTTCAATTTCCTGGTGGAGCTTCTGTGAGTTTAGCAATAAGTTGGATCCCTCCCAATATTTGTACATTTTACTGAGCCAAAGACTGCTAAGTGGTGCAGGTAAAGCTCTCTCTTCACTGCCTAGGAATGGTTGTTTGAATGCATCCAAAAATAATAGTGAGAAGGTGGCAGCAACAAAGTGACCTATATTATTGAACAAATTAATTTTATTTTTCTAAAGTGACTTATCCTGTTAATTTTTTTTTTAAAAAACACATAAATAAAGCTTATGGACTTTTAACTTCAGTTGCTATTAAATAAAATTGAAAATGAGTTTAAGTATGAATCTTATGAAAAGAATTTAGTGATTCTTGAGTGTTAGAAATTCACATTGTCAGAGTTAAATGAAATATTGAGAAACAATATCCAGAAGTGAGATTAGTGATGAACTTGAACATACTCAGATGCTGAAATTCAGTTCAATTGTATAGAGCAATCAAAAGACCATGTTGCATGGACAAACCTGGCATACATACATACACACACACACACACAGTAGTTATGTAGCACTAGAAGTCCTGCATTCATCCTAAGCTTGTAATTCTATCTTCTTTTTATGTCTGGAAATGGAGGAGATGATCCATTCTCACTACCATTATTTTGACTTTTTAATGTCTATATCTTAAAATTTGATATAGAATCATAAACAGTATTTCAGATATATGTGAAGAGAGAGATATGGAATTGAATAGAAAAAAATGAAATCTTATTTTTGCACAAGATATCATTGATAATGTGGAACTCAGTGACGCCAAATACATTAATGACACATATTTTGATTATATTCAAGAATGATCTGTGAATTAAGGTTGACAGATTTGACTCTGAAAACATTAAGCAAAGATGGTCTGTGCATGCCACTCTTTTAAAGCACAGTGGAAAGCATTCTTTTATAACTTTTAACAAATTGGGAACAGCAAACCAATCCAGAAAACGTCAAAATTGACTTGAACCTCATTTGGAGCCAACACTAAACATATTTTTTATGTTTAAACAAGTAATACTTGCCCATTTCCATGACCCCTCGTTAGATTCCATTTCTAGACTTCTGTTATGCAAAATCCAACAGTCATCTTTTTAAAAAACTTCCCAACTTGTTGCCTTTGTCTAACATTATTTTATTTTATTTTAAGCATGTATACCTCACTTCTCAGGTTGAGAATGAATCCCAGAAAGCAATGTAACCAACATGTCTTAAGCAAAGAAAATAATAAAAGCTGTGGAATTAAAAGAGCTATGAAGATATAAAAGAATCAGGATAAAATTACATCTGAGAACATTAGGATAAATCATATATTCTTACACATTGAAGTGTCCCCGTGCTCCCCCTTCTCCAAATGGTGTCAGAAGTGAAATGTATTTCAGCTTCCAAAGGTTTACCAAAATCTTTCAAACAGTACTTAATTGCAATAATGTGAAAATATGGACATGTACAGAGACTGGCTGAAAAGAAAGTGAAATCAGGCAGCTACCCACCCAAGGAAAGAATCGGTTTAGTAGAAGTATAGGGGTATTCATTGTCTGTACACTCCCTTGAGGACCTGATTTTCAGCTTTAGGGGAATGATATACATTCAAAAATAAATATGAGTAAGTTATATCACAAGTTCTACAAACCATTGTACCCAATGGTTTCTTAAACATCATGTAAGATCTCTCATGGAATTCTGGGAATCTTGACCTTCATTTTAAAAGATGAGCAAAATTCTAGATCTCATGGCTACAAGGGAAATCTGTAACAGTTCATAGAGTTTTTCCTAAACATTTACAAATTTAAGGGGTCCAGGTAGGCTTTCCAAGTAAAGAGGATGGTAATTCACTTGACAAAAATCTCACTCTTTTTCTTTCTATTTATCCTCTAGTTATGGTAGATTTGACATTCCCTTCCTGTTCTGTAGAAGAAAATAATTACAGATAGTGTTTAAAAAGAGAGCGAGCGAGCAATGCCGTATAGTAAAAACCATTCTGCAGATTTTTATGAACGGAATCTGTGTTGGATCCACTTATAGTATATTTCTGCTGTTTTTTTCCTCCTTTAGGTGACTTGCAGTGGAAACTTGTATAAAGAAATTGAAGCTTTATCTGTGGATTTTTGTTCTCTTCCTGGAAAAAAGTGTTGCCTCACATATGTGGCTCAGTTTCTCCCACTAGCACTTGTGCAATTCTGCACATGAATGAAAGAATGCCTATTTCTGTTCCAGTTGAAGCTATTTGGGTCATGGCCTATATTGCTATGAACCTATGAATGTGGGGTGCTGCAGGTTATTAAATGAAGCTAAATTCCTTTTTCCTCCCATCTGTTCCCTGCCCTCATATTTCACCTATGTTCTTCTGTCTAACAACCCAACTGAAAACCTACAGTGGTGATTAATATTTTAGAGATCTTTCCAAAGTAAAAGCCTTTAAGAACATTGTCAAAAACTGAAAACACCACCCCACATTCAATATGGCTATCATAACATTTTTTGAATGTTGATTTAAAAGATAATTGCATTACATTATTGTAAAAATATTTCTCTCATAACAAGAGATAAGGCAATTGTACCTCTTTGACAGACAACTTTAAATAGGTGTAAAATTATATATCTTTTGAGTAGACATATCCCAAAAATGTTAGCCCTTTCAGACATTATGTTGGACCTGCATTCAAATGTCTGTACACATTTTGGGTATATGTTTTGAGGTAAATGACTGTACCTGTGATCATTTTAAAGTGAACCGGGTTACAGGCCTTCTAAAATGCAGATGGCAATTGATTACTGTACCTGCTCTCCGTACACAGTTATTTATGTGAATAACTGTACTTGTGTATAGATCTGTATTTTTATGCAGTGTACAGATCTGTAAGAGTACTGAAAATAACATGTGAATGGGACTATTGTGTTGCCTGTTTTATGATGACATTTATGGCTAGTAGTAAGCAATCTGTAAACTCTGCCTATTTATACAACAAAACTAGGTAATAGGGTTGTTCTGACCAAGATATTCCAGGAGGGATGTGCACAAATCATTTTACAAGTAGGGATGTGCACGAATCATTTTGGCGCCTCTAATTCGAGGCACTGAAAAGATTCAAGTTCCCCCAGCCAAACTGTTTCAGCAGGAGAGGGAGCACACATTTTAAATGGAGGGAGACAGGTCTTACCTGACCTCTGTCACTCCTATGCCACCTCAACATGGTGCTGGCCCTAACAAACAGCCCCACTGTACGTTCTTACAAGCTATGCTGTGCAGGGGCTTCCTGTTTAGGAACAGGAAGTTCCCTGTTCCCAGTGTCCCGTGGGCATCATTGTTATATAAATGGCGTCTGCACATGTACTGACGCCATTTACGTGACGACAATGCCCACAGGATGCTGGGAACAGAACTTCCTGTTCCCAGACAGGAAGCCTCCACATGGTGTAGCCTGTAAGAACAGACAGCGGGGCTATTGGTTATGGACAGCACCGTGCTGGGGTGGCAGAGGAGTGATGGGGGGCAGGTAAGACCTATCTCCCTCTGTTTAAAGTTCCCGCTTGTCACCTTCTTGGATGTGTAAGAAAACTTCATGCACACCCCTAGTTACAAGGCTTCTGAGTTTTTGTTGAGTTTTTTCATATGTTAGTTAACCATTTTCACTTGAAGATTGAATCTATGTCTGTCTATCTGTCTGTCTATCTAAGGTTAGCTACTAGTGCATATTCTGCTTCTGATCTTGATATGTAATTCATTTCTAGATGGGATCTGCCAACACTGTAATATTAATTTTCAAAACAGTGATGGATGTAGGTCACTGCTGAACTCCTCCCCAATGTTGCTTAGATGCGGTGTGACTGTAGTTGCTTAGCTGAAAACCACATTTCTGGCTTTAGCCACGACTCTATTGAACTGCTCTATTGTAGTGCTAGTTGAGGTAATAAGGCCTTAGTGTGAGTGTGGGTATGTGTCCAACACCTCCCCTCAAGCAAGTTAGACCTTCCATGCCTGGGATTGGGCAGAAGGATAACAGAGTCTAATGTCCCATAGGGATGTGCACGAACAGGTTTGTGCACTCCTGGGATGTGTGTGGGGGGTACCTTTAAGGAGAAGGGAGAGTGCTCTCCCACCCCACCACTTTCCTCCCACCGATGCTGTCTCCAAAAACGCTGGCGTGAGGCTGCTGTGTACCTCCTTGCAGCCCTGGTCAGCGCCATGCCGGAAGTGGCCGGTGTGCATGCACACATCACACATGCGCACTGGTCATGCACGTGCACTGGCCACTTCCAGTACAACACTGACTGGGGCTGCAAGGAGGTACTCAGCAGCTCCGCACCAGCGTTTTTGGAAACAGCACGGGCGAGGGGAAAGCAGCAGGGGGATGGGCACCCACCCAGGGGGATGGGTACCCACCATGCTCCTTAAAGGTACCCCCCCACCTCTGAACCACTCCGAATGCCAGTTCATGCACATCCCTAATGTCCCACCCCTTGGCCAGCATTGCAAAACAAGGTTAGCATGGGGATGGGGAAATTACCTATAATGCTGTACATCAAAATCATGGTTACAAAGGTCTTAAGAGTGATGGCTAACTGCAAAAATAGCTTTGGGATCATATCCTGAGTGCTACCAAAGATTCCTTCAACTGGTACTTTTCAGCTTATTGTTTTGTTTGCTTACTTTCTGCAGGGTGAGTCTCTACAAGGTGGTGATGATTCTCCATTCTCAGACTCTGTTACTTTAGAGCAAACAACAAGCAATATTGGCATATCAAGTGGACGTGTTAGTTTATGGATGCAGTGGATGTTGCCAAAACTCACCATAAAGTTGTTTGCACCAGATCCAGAAAGCAAAGGCACAGGTATAGCATCAGAAATTGGAGAAACAGAACAGTGATTTGATGTTGGTTTTATATAAATATTTCAATCTCAACAGTGCTCAGGGCAAGTTAGAATTATGGTAGTAACAAAGACATTTAGACACATCAGTTGACTATAAAATAATTGACCCTAACAAGATGAAAATCCTAATTTGCTGACTATTTGAGCAGGGCTGTGTCTGGGCAGCAGGTACAGCCCATTTATACATGGTGTCAAGAGCAGTGCACACAGTACTAGTTTGCATGTGAGGTTCCTGCTCCAGCTAGAAATATTTATGGCTATAATTTTTGCTGTGTTTAGCTTAAAATTGTTTAGCTTAAAGTAGTTAGAGGATATGGATTTTAGTTATTTGTTATTTATCTGTGTAAACTGCCCGGAGCCATTTTTGGAAGGGCGGTATAGAAATCTAATAAATAATAAATAATTTTGTATTCAGATCTCCATACTTTGCAGGTTTCCTGGTATTATAATTGTTATTTAAGAGACTATGAATCCTATGGCTTCTTCTTTGTGATAGAGGAACTTAAGATTCTGTTTAAAATGCTGTGGTTGATTATCTCCCAAATAAGAGCAGTTTTATGCAGGGAATAATTTCTTAAGGGTTGAAAGTGAACTTATGGCTAAATTTCATTGAATATTGCAGAGATTTGTGTTGTCGGTGAATTGGAAGACCTTAGCGCCTCAGTAGATGTGCAAGATGTCTACACTAAAGTTAAGTGTAAAATAGAAAGTTTCAACATTGACCACTACAGGAACAGGTAATGATTAAATCATGTGTGCATTATTTATCAACTTCCCACCAGAAATAAAAAGGGAGTGCTTCCCCCCACCCCCACAATAGTAGTATCTGATCCTGACTTGGTATTCTGATTTGTTAGCTAACTTCAGTTTGTACGTACAACAGTTTCCCGCATTAGGGTGAAATGAGAAACTGCAGTGTGTTACAAACTGCTACCAAAAATTTTAGCTTGTCTCACCCGCACATAGAGAAGGAAGCAAACGGGAGTGGTTGTTTGTCATTACACTGTTGTTGTTTGTCATTACATCTGAATGCAACCAGAGGGCATGAGAGTGAGACACTGTGTGCTTTAATATCCATGTGTTCTATCCCTTAATTCAATACCTTATTTATATCTATTAGAACAGTAAATTTCCTAAAGTGTGTGTGTGTGTGTGCATGCGTGTGTGTGTGTGCGCGCGCACACACACCCACACCCTTGGTTTAGCCAAGGGGTTACTTTCCTTCCCTCCTGCCATTACATTTCTTCTATTCCTCTTCTTGTCTCCTTGGGTGAGTTCATCTGCCAGCTCACTTGTGTATTATGTTAGCAGACATTTTAAAAAATAATGTAGTTATGTTCAGATAAGTAAAATGTAAGCAATTTCTGTTGGTTGGTAGGGAGTGGGGGAGAGTAAGTACGTAAGTGATGAGTCTAAGAGTTCTTAATGACATCCTGCTCTTAAGATGTAGTCATTTGCAAACTGTGTGGCTCTGCTCAACACCTTTCTTTTCAGAGACTGATGTTGCACATGTGCAATGCTTGCTTTTGTTTTTAACCTAGTCTCCTGAAGTTGATCAAACTTGAAATTCTCATATGCAGGATTGGTCGTCTGTAGGCAAATTAGGCGGTCGCCTAGTGCGCCAAGCGGGGAGGGGTTTTGATGGCCTCAATCATCTGTTGACCCGATGACCAGGTGACTGAGTACATACTCATCCCTGTCGCCCGCCTGGCCACCCACTTGCTCTCCTTGCTGCCTCCACCTGCCACTCCTGCCACTGCCAGCTGCTTCTGTGCATCGCGTCTCCGGTCGTGCACTATAATTATGTTGCTGTGGCACATGGCAATGTTGTCATGCCATGACAAGAACGTGCCACGAGAGGTGGTGAGGAGATCAAGCTGGCACCTAGTTGGGCAATGGGGACCATATGCCTGCATGCTCTCCTTGTCGTCTCTGACCAGTGCTCCTGCCATGGTGTGTTTATAATCATTTTACCACATTGCACGGCAATGTCGTAATGCACCATGGCAGGCTGAAGGCAGAAGTGGAGAGGAGAGCTAGTGAGCAAGCAGACTACAGGGGCCACCTGCCTGAAGGGAGGTGCCCACCCACTTGACTAAAGGGGTGGGGGCACAAGGTGAAGGTGGGGTGGGCCCCTTCACCTGGGGCACCACCAAGCCTTGGGCTGACCCTGCTCATACAAACACCCATTTGGATGTGGAGCAAATTCGAAACCCAAATATTATCATTAGCTTTGAATATACTTCTCTTTGTTGAAAATAAAATATATCTTGTGGCCTTATGAGTTAGACTAAATTTACAAAAATGTGTCTTCTATTTCACGTATAAAAACATATTTCCATCTGTGAATCTGGGTCAGTTTTGATGTAAAATGGAACCATGGTTTCTTCGACGTGGTCTCTGTCTTTTACACCAATGGGCTATGTGCCTGCGCAGAGACCTCATTGGAACCTAACAAGCTCAATTCTCCTGATTTAGGCGGGACTCCCGCCCCCAGCTGCTATATGCGGCTGCACCACTCCACATCCCTTTAGTCTTTGTTGTCCACTTCAGGAGACATTGTGGAATCTTTGACTCGCCAATGAGTAGGACTATTCTTGAATCCTCTTGTTTTTCTCCCATTTCCCCTGTTTTCACGCCTGTTGTTGTTTTTCTTTACTTTGCGCAGTAGTGTGGGTTGTTGGTTTTTTTACGGTCTCCCCCCCCCCCAAAAAAAATCCCAAACCCCAAAAACTTTGTGGCTCCAATTCCGGCTGGGACGGGCTTTGTGGCCAGTTGGCTGAAAGTTCTCTATGCTGGGCACAGAGAACTTTAAGAAATGTGTTCACTGTGGATCTAAGATCCCTTTCCCCGATACTCATACCGAGTGTCTTCTCTGCCTGGAGGAATCCCACATCGTCGAGACCTGTATTAATTGCCAGAGGTTTATGAAGCAGGCTCGAAAGAATAGGGCTTCTCGCTTGCGCACTGCCCTGTGGGGCTTGGCCCTCCATTCTTCAGAGGCCTTGTCGTTGAAGCAATAGTTTAAAAAGGCTTCTTCAATGCAATCAGAGCACTTGGACTCCATTCCTCTGGCACCAGAACTCCTGGTCTCGGTACTGGTATCATCAGTGCCTGCCCCAGATCTGTCTGTGGTTTCGGCCCCTTCTGTGCTGCTGGAGGACTTGCCTAAGCTAACCTTACCTTCGGTACTGGACCTCCCTTTGGTCCCTTAGGTACTGCTGAAGAAGAAGAAGCTGATGCTAGTTCCGCACCTGCTGGCAGGGCAACAGCTCCCACCTATCCTCAAAAAGAATAAGCCCCCGCCAGTCTCTTCTTTGGAGGCTCCACTAGTTAAGAAGCAGAAATTGGCATCTTCAGGGCATCGCATGGCAGTTGTTGACCAGGTGTCAGAAGGTCACCTGACCATGGTACCGGTTCCTCTGATACAGAATTCTACTGACACTTGCCTTCCTACTAGTTCTCCAGTGGCCTCGATGTTTCCCAGTCAGAGGCCTGACCGTACCTTTGTGGGACAGGAATTCTCTGTAGCGGCTGACGAACGGGACTATGCTATGTTGGACTATGAACCCTATTTGCTAGACAAACCCACTGCGAATGCGATGTGGATGCCTAGACGTCATTAGTCTCCCATGTGCTGCGTGGAGCAACCCCCCCCCCAGGATCGGAGGACACATTGGGACTCGGAAGAGTGCTCCTCTGAGTACAGATACAGGAGAGATTGGGATCGACATGGACCTTTGTACTCTGATCGATACCATGTCTCTGCACAAGGTCACACGTATGTAGAGGATGAACCCGCCTACGGAGATTGGCACTGGGATGCTGTCATTTATAGACAGTATTCCTCTGATTATCGTTCTGACTATGGGAAACCCTGGTATGAATCTCGGTACCGAGAGGGTTCTGCTTATGGAGATGCCAGGACTATTCATGATTGGCGTAAGTACTCTTTGCATTTGGAAGGGAGGCCTCGCTCTTGCTCTCCTTGACGAGACCTTCGGGATTGCTGGGGGCATGGATCGCCTTCAGAAGTTCCAGTTTGGGCTTCAGTGCCGCAACCTGCTTCGGTACCATCTGCAGCGGCAGATGGGTCAATACCGGTACCATTGGGAAACCATACGGAGCTCTCAGCTGTCCCTCTGGACTTGGCCCCAGATCCGGTGGCGCCTCCTGAGACAAAAAGTGAAAGTGAACCCTGGCTCTCCAGACTTGGACATAGTCTCCCTGGGGTCGTCCCCTTTGGACAATCAATCAGACTCTAAACCCATGTCTCCATTGGAAGATCTGAAGCAATACGCGGCCTATGTGGCCTGCATGGCCTCGGCTCTCAGGGTTAGCCTTGATACGAAAGGGGAATTGGACCCTTTATTCGGTCTCAATGATGTTGACGCTGAGGTACCGGCCTCTCTGCCTTATTGGGAGTCATGCGTAGGCACTGGAAGAAGCTAGCAACTCTTTTGCAAGCTAACAGGCGTCTAGAGAACTTCTACAGGGTGCAGATACAGGAGGATACGACCTTGAAGAATAATCCTACACCTAATTCCATTGTGGTGGAAGCATCCCTGCATAGGTCTAAAGATCGCAGTCATTCTGCACCGGGTGATAAAGAGGGCAGGATGTTGGACTCCTTTGAGAGGAGATTCTACTCAGCGTCAGCTATGTATTTGCAGGTTGCCAACTACCAGTCCTATAATGCCAGGTATAACAATTTTTTGTGGGGAAAGGTGGCCTCCCTTTTGGATCTCCTTTCACAGGATAAGTGTGATCTGGTGAAGGCCTTCCTGCACGAGGCTGTCCAGGTGGCAAAGCAAGAACTTTACTCAGCCAGACACTTGGTGGAGTGCACAGCAAAGATGATGGCCACATCTGTGGCTCTCAGGAGGCATGCCTGGCTGCGTTCCTCTGGGCTGACCTAAGAGGCCCACGCCAGGATTGAGGATCTCCCCTTCAAAGGTTCCAGCCTCTTCACAGAACAGACTGGTGACACCTTACAGAAGGTGCAGAAGCTGAGGAGTACGGCAAAATCTATGTCCTATGCTTCCTCTGCTCTGAAGCCACAGAGGCAGTCAAGGTGGTCCTATTACCAACAGACTGAAGCCTCTTCTCAGCAACAATCCTCATCGGAGCGTTTGTTTCAGGTTAACAAGTCCCAAACCCCGATAAAAGTCCAGGTTCCAGCCCAGTAAGCCTGCCTTTCAAAAGCAGCGCCCAAATGCCTTTCAGAAAAAGCAATGACTGTTGGGCCTTTTGGACCCGCCTGTCTCCCTTTGTGGTGAATTGGGACAAGGTGACTGTGGATCAGTGGGTCCTCACAGTCATACTCATGGGTTACGCCCTCGAGTTTCACCAGACACCACCATTGTCCAGGGTCGTGACTACACCATCGACCTCAGTGTTGGATCAGGAGGTCTCTGCTCTCCTCTTGAAGGATGCAATCAAGAGGGTCACCTATGTGACGAGCCCCGGTTTCTATTCCCATTATTTTGTTGTTGGAAAAACAGTCAGCACCCTATATTGGACCTCAGAGGCCTAAACAAACACCTTGTTTACAAGCGTTTCCAGATGTTGTTACTGACTATTTTGGCCCTGTTGGAGAGGGACATGTGGATGGTCTCCTTGGACCTGAGAGACACGTACAACAACAACAACAACAATAATAATAAATTCGATTTCTATACTGCCCTTCCAAAAATGGCTCAGGGCAGTTTACAAAGAGAAATAACAAACAAATAAGATGGCTTCCTGTCCCCAAAGGGCTCACATTCTAAAAAGAAACATAAGACACACACCAGCAACAGTCACTGGAAGTACTGTGCTGGGGGTGGATAGGGCCAGTTACTCTCCCCCTGCTAAATAAAGAGAATCACCACGGTAAAAGGTGCCTCTTTGCCCAGTTAGCAGTGGCAAACTATCTAACTAACTATAATATCTCCATACGCCCTCAACATTGCTGTTTCCTGCGTTTTCAGATAGGGGGAATCATCTATCAGTTCAAGGCCTTACCATTTGGCCTGATGATGGCCCCACGGGTCTTTACAAAATGTCTGGCCCCTGTGGTGGCGTTTCTACAAGAGCAAGGGATAGCAATCCAGCCATATCTGGACAATTGGCTCATCCTAGCAGGTTCGAAGCAGTCTGCTTTGAGCTCTTTCAATGGAGTCATAGATACTCTGCAGAACCTGGGCTTGCCGATCAGCTTTGAGAAGTCCCAACTAGGTTCTGTCCGCAGGATACAATTTATAGGGCTGATCTTTGACACCAGCTAGGAGAATGTCTTCCTCCTGGAGACCCGCATAGAGACACTTGTATGGCTGACCGCTTTCCTGGCCAGAGGGCCACAGATCATGCACTCGTTACAGTGCCTGTTAGGCCATATGGTTTCTACCACATACGTGTTTTCACATGCGCGCCTTCGGATGCGCATAATTCAGAGGTGGTTCCTGGATGTGTTCGGCCCCCTTCGGGACTCAGCTCAGTTGGAGCACACGCCTCCTCAGCTTGGTGGGTCGAGCCTCGTCATTTGGACCTTGGCTCTCCCTCCAGGTCTCTCCTCCATGCTGGGTGATTATAACTGATGTGTCGGAGCTAGGATGGGGTGCTTATTTGGGCAATTATCGCCTGAGTGGCCATTGGATGTTGACAGAGAAGGATCAGCACATCAACTACTTGGAACTGTTGGCCATATTCCATGCCCTAAGGGGCTTCTTACCCGTAATTGCAGGATGTTGGGTGACAATTCAAACAATATGACAGCAAAAGCCTATATAAATCGGCAGGGAGGCACGATCTCCAGGAGCCTCCTGTTTCTTTCAGTCGACCTGTGGCACTGGTGTGTAGTACATGTGGTGACGCCTCATGCAGTCTACATCCAAGGGAACCTGAATGTCCAGGTGGACACGCTGAGCAGACTCAAAACAGTTTCCCACGAGTGGACCTTGGACCGGGGTGTACTCCAGGACATATTTGCAATGTGGGGTGCTCCGGTTCTGGATATCTTTGCATCTCACGACTGTGCTCAGTGTGCCCTCTATTGTTCCAGGGGAGGGAAAGGGGAGGGCTCTCTGGGCGATGCTTTCATCCTGTCCTGGAAAGGTCCCTTCCTTTACCTGTTTCCACCGTTCTCCCTCATACCAAAGGTTTTTCGCAAACAGAGAGGAGAGGTAGGGTAGGTTTTTTGCATACTGTAGGGAAGAGAGCTGGTCTTGTGGTAGCAAGCATGACTTGTCCCCATAGCTAAGCAGGGTCCTCCCTGGTTGCATATGAAAGGGAGACTAGAAGTGTGAGCACTGTAAGATATTCCCCTTAGGGGATGGAACTGCTCTGAGAAGAGCATCTAGGTTCCAAGTGCCTTCCCTGACATCTCCAGGATAGGGCTGAAAGAGATTCCTGCCTGCAGCCTTGGAGAAGCTGCTGCCAGTCTGTGTAGACAATACTGAGCTAGATGGCCTGATGGCCTGATTCAGTATATGGCAGTTTCCTGTGTTCCTATGACCACTCCAGGGCCATCCTGATAGCTCCTTGGTGGCCCAGGAGGCCTTGGTTTGCAGCTCTGAGACGGCTGGCAGTGACTTGGGTGTGCCTTCCCACTCTACCTTACCTGCTGTCGCAGGAGAAGAGTCGGGTGTTCCATCCGGACATCTGGTCTCTGCGCCTGACTGCCTGGAAGATCCTACCGACTTACCACTGACACTCAGGGACATTTTGCTTGCGGCAAGAAGGCCCTCAACGAGCAAGTCGTATGTACATAAATGGACTCATCTCTGTACATTTGCTACTCAAAATGGGTTTGATGTTCTTAATCCATCTGTTCAAAATATTTGTACCTATCTGTTATCTTTGAAAGAATCTGGTTTGAAGCGCTCCTCTCTCAGAGTACATTTGGCGGCCATTGTGGTGCATTCGCCCACCTCTTGGGTTTCCTGGTTAAAGGACCCACTGGTAAAGAGTTTTCTGAAGGGTTTATTGTATGTTTTACCGGATGACCCTGTTATGTCACTGGCTTGGGGTTTGTTGGTGGTTCTGGCTGGTTTGCTGCAACTGCCCTTTGAACCTTTGGCTTTGATTGATCCTTGTCTCCTGATGTGGTAGGTAGCCTTCTTAGTGGCGATCACCTCCATTAGGAGGGTAAGTGAACTGCGGGCCCTGAGGGTTGATCTACCGTACCTGCAGTTTCATAAAGATAAGGTTGTGCCGGAAGAACCAGATGTTCTTCCGAAGGTAGTTTCTACCTTTCATCACTCCCTACCACTCACCTTGCCTCTATTTTTTCAAAACCCTTCATCGGACACAAAATGCAGTTTGCACTGTTTGAATGTTTGAAGGGCATTGTCCTTCTGTGTTCAGAGGTTGGCAGAGTGGAGGAAAACTCCTTCTCTGTTTGTTCTTTATGATGGGCCTTGCAAAGGCTTGCAAATTTCTGCTCAGTCCCTGTCTAGGTGTATTGTTTCTACTATTGAACTTTGTTACAATTTGGCACATAAACAATTGTCTGCGACCGTTAAGGCACACTCAGTTCGGTCCATGGCGGCTTCTGTTGCCTTTGTTCATGTGGTCCCTTTGGACACTATCTGTTAAGCAGCTACTTGGGCTTCAACCCATTCCTTTATTCATCATTATGCCATTGATGCCAGGACACAGAATGATGCTAAGTTTGGCAGGACTGTCCTGCAGTCTATTTTCAGTTGATGTATCTCATTTTTTTGAAATAAATACTTCTTGCAGAGTGCATCCCTGTTTCTGTTTGTTTCTTCCTCTTTGGGTGCTAGCTTGTTATGAGCCCATTGGTGTAAAAGATAGAGACCACGTCGAAAAACTACAGGTTTCTTACCTGTAACTTTGGTTCTTCTAGTGGTCATCTGTCCTTTTACACACCCTTCCACTGGGTCTTCTGAAGGCGGACTCCATGACTGAAGGGATGTGGTACAACCGCATATAGCGGCTGGGGGTGGGGTTCCCGTCTAAATCAGGAGAATTGAGCTTGTTAGATTCCAACGAGGACTCTGCGCAGGCTCATAGCCCATTGGTGTAAAAGGACAGATGACCACTAGATGAACCAAAGTTACAGGTAGGCAATCTGTAGTTATCTATCAATTAATATATTGCTGACCACTATCAGAGTATGTGGATAGACCCAGAACCTCAACAAGCTTCCATGGGTAGAAGATGCCAAATACAAAAACAAATCCTAAAAACAAAAAGAAACAAACCTTAAGGGGGAAACAGAAGAATGGCCAAAAAACAACTAATGAAAGCAACAAAATATACTATATTAAACATGGCAACAAAGAAAACAATGCTGGCAAAACCCTCCCAACTCTACTTCACCTTCCTGCTGCCCCTTGATGTCCTACTCTGTCCCTTCCTCATCAATGTAACCCATGATGTTTCGTCTAGTTGCTATTTATTTTATACATCTAACCCATGCCAGTCAACAAACCATAGTTTATTTCAGGACTGACAAGTCATTATCTGAACTCATGGCTTGAAATTGGTTTGAAAATTACAAAGTATGCCAACCGTGGTTTCACATAATATCTGAATTCATTAAACCAGAGTTTGAGCTATTGTTCTGCCTCCAGAAACTGCTTCACCACTGCAGTGGGAGTGAACAAGTTGAATCATGAACAGATGTGGGGTAGATATAAGCAGTTCTTAATCGTAGTTTGCCTATTGTACATCTGGAAGCTGATGTACTTTCTTGTTATGTTTGAACTCATAATACAGTCATCCCTCACCAATTGCGGTTTTTCCAATTGCGGTTTTGAGTATCCACAACTGGGTCTTTGTAGACTGTCTTGTCTTTATATGAGACAGAGAGAAGCAAAGAAGAAAAAAGAGAGAGGGGAGCAGAGAAAGAGAGAGCAAGCAGAGTAGTGAGAGAGGCAGAGATGAGAGAGGGGAATAGAGAGTTTACCCCGCCGAGTTTCTCCAGCCCTCCCCACCCCACCTCGCCGTGTGCCAAGGCAGCAACGTTTCTCGCCACTTGCTGTTACTTAGCTTACTTTCCTCCTGCGGCCACTGCTTCTCTCCTCCCCACCCCACACCCTGGAGCTGGGGTGTAGGCATTTCTCCTTCCTCTCCTCCCCACCCCGGCACATGTGGAGGCAGCAATGTTCCTCCCTACTTGCTTGCTTTCCTTCCTTGTTCCACCGATGTTTCTCTTCTCCCCATTCCGCATGAGAGTGTTTTCTCCTTCCTCTCCCATTTCTTGTTCCTCTCCTCTCCACCATGTGAGGAGGCAGCAACATTCCTTCTTGCTTGCTGTTCCTTTCCTTCCTCATGCCACCAATGTTTCTCTTCTCCCCACCCCACCCTACACCCTGGAGAGTGTTTCCTCCTTTCTCTGCCCCTCCACCAAGGTGCTGAGTTTCTTCCAGCCAATTAAGCACTGAGTTACCTCCACATCCCAGCACTGAGAAGCAGAGAAGCAGAAGCAGAGGTGTGAGAAAAGTGGGGAGAGTCTACCCTGCTCCAAGTTTCTCCCCCACCTGGTACATGTTGAGGCAGCAACATTCCTCCCCACTTGCTGTTTCCTCTCCTCTTCCTTCTCCTGCTGCTATTGGAGGGTTGGGGGGGGGGGAGGGGGAAAGAATTTCAGGGGAAATTGTAATTCCTGGACATTTTCAACTTTTTAAAAGTTATTTTTTATTACCTTTCCTGGCTGCAGTTCCCCTAACCCCCTCACTCCTGTTCATTTCTATTGTACCCCAACTGTAATTTTTCCAAACGCAGGGTTTTGCCAGAACGTAACCCTCACAATTAGCAGGGGATGACTGTACATACATACGTACGTGTGTGTGTGTAACATCTTTCATACACACACACACACACACACACACACACACACAGTGTGATACAAACACAGCATTCAAAATTCTAAAATGTTAAGATTTTAGTTTTATCTATAGATTGAGTGCAAATTTTGTTCCTCTTGGGTAGACTGAATTTTCTATTTAAATCTAATAGTGTTGTTTTCTTGAAGCAAATCTTACAAAGAAAATACATTTCATACTTGGACTTGTATAGTTGAGTTTGCAGATCAGGATAACAATTGTATGCCTTTACAAATATATATGAAATATAGTTTACATGTGGTTGAAATGTATGGACTCTTGACCAACTGCAGGGAAAAGATAAGGTGAACATTGTGTTTTTCCAGACCAAAAGAAGGCTGGCAATCTGGACTTTTTGAAGGCATATTTCTGCAATGCAAAGAAAAACTTGTGGTGAGATGTTTGTAGTGGAATAAGACATTTAACCAAATAACTATCCTAAAACCTAAACATTACTTTTTTTCTCATATAGAAGGGAGGAGGATTGCAAGAATTATGGTATAACCTACCATAAATCAATTTGTTCTTGTGGAAAAGTTTTTTTTAAAATCAATATTTTAAAAGTTCCTTAATTCTCACAATTCACCTCCTTGCACTCTAATAAAGCTTCTGTTCTCGTTTGTGATTAAAAGCAAACCAAATTATGCTTAGTTGCTGCATATGAAGAGTCCTGCTTTACTTTAATTCCTGATCATTTTTTTAATCTCCTGTAGTGTGCTGCTTCCAAATAATTAAATTTTGACAAATATTTTCATGATTTCCCTTCTTGATTCAATGGAATTGTGATACAGAGATGGAGGACTAGCAAAGTCTTTTTTATACACTTTGGTGGATCTCAACAGAATTCAGCTGAATTAAAAATAACTTGCTTTTTTCTTATGGTTTTGTACTTCTTTTGTTCATTTTTTTTATTTTACTTTTTTTGTCTGTATCACCTCAAGCTTTGGGGAAGACTCTTGGTCTCTGGGGAAATGTGGAGGTGTCTTCCTTTCCTGTACTGACAAGCTGAACAGACGTACATTGTTGGTTCGACCCGTCAGCAAGCAGGACCCTTTCAGTAACTTCTCTGGCTTCTTTCCCTCTGTAAGAAATCAGTGTAATATGTATATAACAGAACTTCCATTAACAAACAGTATGAATGATGGGAATAGAAAACTGTTCACCCAAATGCCTTATTTCTCCTTATTTGTCAAAGTTGTATATTGTTGTTTTCATATATGTTCAAATCTTTACTAGTGTTCTCACAGTGGTTACAGCCTCTATTCACACATGACACATAGGTTGGTTGGCATTTTAAAGGAAGAGTATGCACTTGAGCATTTGTGTATTTTAAATATATATCTCTTCAAAACTAAGGAGGGACAATTTAATGCTTGAAGCTAATCATATGAGAAAAAAGAGTTTGAGAAATGCCCAAGCTAATGTGGACAGCTTAATCTTAAGTGTGTCTTCCTTTGTTTTTTCTACTGGTGCACAACTGTTGACATAGTTACTTGATATCCATTAAAATAATCAAGCAATGTTATTGCTTGTAATCATTATAGCAAATGCATTGTTAAAAGGAAGTGTATCTCAGACATCAAGCAACATACGATTTATGGTTTGTTGATAACTGAAGGTTTAAAATACACATCATTCATTCATTCATTCATTCATTCATTCAATTTCTATACCGCCCTTCCAAAAATGGCTCAGGGAGGTTTTATAATATAGAAGTTAAATTTATTTTGGAATTAATTTAATGGCCCGTTCACTTATTATTTTCCAGAAAGAAATTTCAGTGAATATGCTTCTCAGTGCTGAGTTAAATGAACAAGTGATCCTGGCTATAACCATATTTATTTGATTGCAGTATTTTGCTAAATGAAAATCCTTTTCATTCCATGGAGAGAATTAGGTGGACAGAGAAATACTGTATTCAAATAAGTGCAGCACAGTCAGGTTCACTTGTTACCTTCTCAAACTAAAGCAGACATGTGGGGTAGAGCCTAAGATGTGTACAATGCTGGATTTTTCCCCATGGAAAGTAACAGACTTGGTGTCAGTTAAGAAATCCAATCAAGTAGTTGCAATTTCTTTAAATGTTACTGGAAGTTCTGTTCTCTTTTGATTAATGTTTTTAATTAGAAATATGTGTTATCGAAATTACTGCTGTGTTATTTTATTTCTAACACAAATGAAGCTAATTTACTAATACATTACAATTTGAGCAAGTTCTCTGATCTTCAACTTTCAGCATTTAAAAACAATTCTGTTTACATAAGATACAGATTTAAAATGTACTAAATAAGCAGATATGATAGTAGTGTTTCTGAATGACAAACGTTGAAAATGTTGAAAGAACCATATGTTATTAGCCAAACTGGATTGTAAGTTTTAGTGGTGAAATTAAAGCAATACTGCTACAATATGGGAGCACCATACTGTAAATTCAGAGGTCCTGCTCAAGTAAGGCATTCCCCATTCATTCACAGTAAGGTGAAGTTCTGCTTGTCCGCCTCCACTGTGTGAGAAAATCACAGGTGCAGAAGCCCCTTGACCAAGTACAGTCTTGGCAGAGCTTTAGATCAGATCCAGTAGCTCTAGCTCAGTGACAATGCTTCTGTTGAATTCAGTGGGACCTGGGTTGTTTGTGTGTGCATTCAGTTGAACTCACCCTGTAACTCCCGATAATACTATTCTGTATTAGTCTGCCAAAATCAATATAGATTTTGATTTTCAAACTAATCTCACTGGTTCAAATGCTAAGGTAATAAATTCAAGTATTAAAATTTGGCTGTTCAGTCAGAACAACATCCTGTTGGCATTTGTTTATTATAATTGCATTTGGGGAAGTTCCTTATATGTGCTGTCTTAGAGTCTTAGCACACTCTAGTTCTCAAGTAAATGCATTTTAAAATATTGGGCAATCAGATCCTTTCTGTAAGGAGACGTGGCATTTAGTGTTTGCCACATATTAACAGAAACCCTTTCTTCTGATGTCCAGGGAAGTGGAGAACTGAAAAGAAGTAGAAGTTGTAAGGGTTAATTAAAGTTCTTACAGTTGCACTGTCTTATTTTTGATAATGTCTATTTCTCAACACAGACAACTGCAAAACTTTTGGATGGATCCCATCAACAGCATGGATTTCTCTCCCTAACTTACACAAAGGCAGTCACAAAAAATGTCCGTCATAAATTGATTTCAAGAAATGAACGAAGGACTTTGCATAAATTATCTGAAAGTTTCACTGATGGTTCTCCTCATTTCCTTCATGAGATCCTTCTTTCAGCTCAGGCATTTGATGTTGTTCTTTGCTTTCCTTTTCTCAATGCAATTGCAAGCATCTTTCAAGCAAAACTGCCGAAGAGCCAAAAAGAGAAAAGAAAATCACCAATGAGGACTCATATTCTCACATCTCGCAATCTGCCACTTATTTATATCAACACAGGAGTAATCAGAATTTTCTTCCCCAAAATGGAAGAGGTGCAGCATAACAATGAAGGTACTATGTTAATTTAAAAATATATACATCATATTTAATCTAATTTCCTTGGATACGATCTTCATTTATGGAGGTTGTTCTCTAGACAAAATATCTGAAGAAGTCCTTTTGATGAATTTTCCTGCATTAAAGGTAAAGTGTGCCGTCAAGTCAATTTCGACTCCTGGCGTCCACAGAGCCCTGTGGCTTTCTTTGGTAGAATACAGGAGGGGTTTACCATTCCCTCCTCCCTCGCAATGTGAGATGATGCCTTTCAGCATCTTCCTATATCACTGCTGCCCGATATAGTACCAGTGGGGATTTGAACTGGCAACTTTTTGCTTGTTAGTCAAGCATTCTGCATTAGGGACTTGTTAATTGTAGGGAAAATTCAGAAAGCAAAAATAGTTATTTGTGCCTTTTTTGTAGTGAAATTCACACAACTTGATAGTTTGATTTGTAGCAGCACCTTTACATTCCAAAACTCACACATCCATCCAAGCCAGCACCCCTCCCCCCCACCTCAAGATTCCAAATACATGTTGGAAGAGGGAAGCATTTTTTGAATTTGCAAGTGGCTGGGGTACACTTTGGAAAGGAGAAAAGATGGATGTGAAAAGGGTTAAGCACCCATTCTGTCCCTACTGCTGCTCTTTTTCAACACCCCCATCGAGTTGTTTTCCCAAGGTAAAGTAATGGTTGGGTTTTTGTTACATACATTTGTGTGTAACACTTTCTTCCATGTAAAGGAAATTTTCCACTGTAGTGGAAATTTTAAGATTGTGTTTTTCAGCATCTGTAGCGGTATACATCATTAAATTTACATTATTAAAAAATAAAAACAGGTGGCCCTCATTATCCGCAGGGGTTCCGTTCTCAGCTACAACTGTGGATAGTGAAACAGTGGATAACGAGACTTTGAGTCAATTGGAATTGGGGGGGATTTAGGTTTATTGGGGACAAAAAGGGCAAAAAAGTGGGGAGGAGGCAAAAATAAATGAAATAATGTACCTTGCCATGCTTTCCAGGTCTCCAGCTATCCCACAATGCCCCTCAAACCCCCCAATTCTGCCGATTTTCTGTGAAAAATTGGGGGGAGATTTTTATTTTTTTAGGGGTTTTTGGTGTGTGTATTTTTTTTACAAAAGAGCCACAAAATCGCTCTGTGCAGCAAAATGGTGGCCAGAAATTACCTCAGAGTAATTTGTGCCCACTCAGCAACTGCGGATAGGCATATTTTCACTATTTTTGTATCCACAAATAATAAGGTCAGATCTCCATTGCCTGATTATGGATACGCAAAACCACGGGTGCCCGTACCGTAGATATTGAGGGCCACCTGTACCAATGTTTTTGTCATGAACGATTCCCTCTCCACATTTTAAGCAGTTATAACTGGCCAAGTTCAGGAATGCATAAAGACATGAACAGTTGTGAAAGGATATCCAGTTATTTTCTAGGATGCCCTCCTATTCATCTCCCTCCCCCAACGTACATCTTGATTGGACAGGAGATGTAGTGCATACCTCCATTTCGTATTTTCCAGTCTGGTAGCCATGCTACTTTCTGGGCTGATGGAATCAACTGAGTACTAGTGAAGCCACTCCCTCATATTTACATAGGCCTCTTTTTCTCCTTCCTTAGCCAGGCCCCTATCCCTTGGAGACAATGAAGGACACTCTTTCTCTCTCTTCCGAGGATTTGCCTAGTCTTATGTCTGGACAAGATTATATTCTGCCAGCAGATTAGTTATTTTTTTAGGATTAAATATTGTTTCTTGATTTGGATGTTTCCTATGACAGTCCAGCTCATAAATGGAATTTTCCTATAAGGAAATGATATCAGTACTGTATGTCGTTTGTTAGATGTGATAAGCATACTTGTGTCTGTTTTGTGGTGGAAACTTTCTGATTTCTCTGTAGAAATCCATCCTGTGAGAAATTGACCTGAGCTCCCTTCTTTATGTTTTAATTTAGCTTAATATTCCAAACCAGATAACATTTTTTTTTTCAGATCAGACCCCTTTAAGATGTTAGAGTCAGGGCCCAAAATATTTTCAGAGCATTTATATGTCAGTGTCTTGAGCTATAGCACTTGTTCTAGGTCCTATAGAAAGCTTTAGTGGCTCTGTATTCAAATTTTTTTAAACGAAAGATTTTTGTACAAGTTGTTTTTGGCATTCTTTCCTTTGCTAGTTATTCTGTCCATTGTTGAGCTACTGATTGTTTAGAAATATTCCTCTTTTAAATTTTCATAATTGCAATGCCTTTTTAAAAAATCACAGATAATAAACAGCAGTGTATTGTCCATAGGAATAAGTTCTTCTTCAGAAACACTATAGCACGTCAACAATACTGGTATCTTTCAGTAGTGCTGGATGATAATCTATCTAATCATAGGTGAAAGCATGCTTGAAAGAGATGCTCAGAATGCATATATTCAGCAGACTTAATTTAAAAGCCTACAGATAGAGGAAACTTATTTCCAACATGGTGGATTTGTCCTTTGAGATGCTTTTAAAGCAAATGTAACATCTTTCCCAGTATAATGTATAAGATCCACAAAACCCCAGGATTTCAATGAACATAGTTAGCTTTGATGGTTTAGAAGTTTTGTACAGTTGTAGTTATAACTATAAATGTGTTGAGGTTAAAGACAAAAACAAGAATAATAATTGTTGAAGTCAGCTTAAACATATACCACAGGTTTTTTTAACAGAGTTGAGTAGCTTTATGACCTGATGGAGGTACAAATTATTTGTTTTCTTAATTTTGCCACATAGCCAAGTCCCAATGTAAACAAACCATTCCTACTTTCCGAAACAGTTTACAATTCCATATTGTTTAGTGAAGTTTTTTCTGTAATCCTTTCCAATATCTTCCTTTTGATAGCATTATCTGATCCCAGCCATGGTTTGTTCATGAAAGCTATGTCCAGATTGCTGGTTGTGGTTGTCTGATTCACCCTAGATACATTCAGTGATGTGCAGAAGCTAGTTTGCATACATATTTATTTACATGATTCTTTTGAGCTGCATGTGAAGTTTGCTTGTTCTTTCCACATCAAGCAATGTGTTATTTAGCAAAGTACTTAGCACTCACCACACTCTTAACATCTACAGCTGAAAGCTTAGTTTTCAAAACAAGATTTCTGGGATAGCTCACTGGGTGGCCGCAGATGGGGAAAAGGGATTGAAAGTTTACATACATCCTCAAAGCACAAGCTTGTAGAGAACGCTAGGCCTGCCTGCATGTATATATCAAATATCATTGTCAGCTTCTAAAATGTCCTGAAATCCTTCATGGTCAGAGGAATACAGATCTCTGGACTGAAATCTGGGTGGTGGTATTATTATTATTTATGTATTTATTTATTTTGTCTTCATGCTTTAACTAGCAGTTTTAACTGAATAGATCCATTGCAGGTCTAGTATAGGAACTGTAGGAACAGTAGTTTGAAGCAGCATCTCTTCATTTCAGTGCAACTAGCTAAAACTGTTAAAATCTTCACAAATAGGTGTATAACTGTGTTTAATCGGTGAAGTCATATGTGCTAGTTCCTAGCATTCCATGTTACCCTTCTGATACTCTTGACATATGTAGCACGACCTGGGAAGTGGCTTGTTTTAGTGCCACACACTCATTGAGTTCTCTGGGGGGAAGTAAATGGGCTGTAATCTGGAACACAATTGAAAAGGGGTATGGGGGAATCAGTTTAGCTACCCCAATATTGTCCCTGAGTGTATCACTAAGTGGATGGCTACCCCCCACACAAGCACAGAAATGCACTGACACCCATCCCCAAATCCTTGCAATATACAGGACTCATCAAGTTCTCTACCAATCATAATGAAGGGCATTTATCTGGTCAATATTATACTTACTCTTTCTTGGAAGGATCTAGTCATTGATCAAAATTATAAAAATCAAAATTTCCATAAGAGAAAATAAGGTAGGTTTTTTTATATACTGAACAGTAGAAGTAACAGCTCTGATGTGCTTCATCCTTCTTACAAACAAGCTCCTTCACTTTTGTTTGACCTAGTAATTTGTTATTTAACAATGACCACACTAAATGGGTACAGATGAAGCAGCTTTCAGTGTTGATTGAAACCACTAGCTAGTATAATTTTCTTTTGAACAAACATATTGATTGTACTAGTACTCATTGCACAGATTGAGTTGCTTTGCTAAAATGTGACATCACTGATACTTTTGCACAGGGGTTCACATATTTTTAAAGACTAGGTTCCCAAGTGAGTACCAGCAGAAATGGTTCGGTATTCACAGATCTGGATTGTGATCCATTGCACTCATAAGAGTGGGTTCTGCACTTGCACGGGACCACTCAGGCAGAATTGACTAGCTCCTTGAAGCGCTAAGCCCTGCTCTCTGCATGTAGTGCACTTCCTTAGTTTGGGTGGGCTAGCGTTTTCTCCTCAGTTCCTTTCTGACCGCCATTGTGTCGGCACCTCAGACAGTGAGCTCTTTGGCTGGAACTTTTTTCTCTGGAAAAGAAAGAAACATGTATTTGTTAGTTCAAGTTCAAGTTCTTTAATGTTACAGCCACAAGCTGAACTTGAACTTGAACTTGTTATATTCCTCTGATTCGGGCCAGACTTTGCTATTCTTTAATTAATTGTTTAAAAAACAAAAAATGGACAAACTGACAGATTCTTTTGGCTACGACTCGGACTGACAAAGAGCCTTCGATGGCACTGACTCGGAATGGACTCTTGACTTGGGCATTTAAGTCCCCTTTGTTCCCCCCCTCTACCTTCCCTCATGGATAAGAAAAAGACTTTTAAGCATTGTCTCTGCTGTAATGCTAAGCTCCCTTCAGGGGATGACCATGAACTCTCTCTCCTTTGCCTTGGAGAGGAGCACAACACATCAGCCTGCAAAATATGCCTCACTTTCTCTCACCAAACCCACAAAAATAGGGCTACACCTTTGGGCTGCATTATATGATGAGGCACTTCGTCCTGACACTCCTATGCCCCGTTCGCCTATTGACGCACCTATTCCTTCAACGTCAAGCATGGCATCGATGTCAAGGACTGTGGAGGTGCAGTCTAAATCCTCTACACAAGGGGCCGTGACATTGGGCTCTGATGCCCTGTTTAAGGCTCCAAAACTGCCTTCAAACTCTACATACCATAGGCACCATAAGTCTCGACACCGTGAACAAGACACCGAGGGTGACCCTCTTCCCAAGAAACATTGAGATAAGACTGATAAGTCTCAATGCAGAGACCCTACAACTGTCTCCCTCCAGCATCCAACGAACTTTGATATCGACCTCAACACCAACTTCTTAACACTCGGTTCTCCTTTCAGCGTCGACGTTGATACCCGCATTGATTCCAACCTCGGTGTTGACTTCTCGACTGCATGGCAAGTCCTTGTCTCCTGCCAAGACTGCTTTACAAACTCCTTCATCGGCATCACAGACGCAAAGAGTGCATCCCCACTCTTTGACCTCACCAGTCGTTTTCAACGTCAATGCTGATGACAATGACGATCTGGATCTTGTTTTAGGTCCTGGTGATGCGCAATGCCTTCTGAACATGTTAGATTCCAGCAAGAGCACCCCTTCAGTTTCAGCCTTCTACGGCTTTCTTAGCCACGGGCTCAATGCCGATGAGGACGTGACTGCTCTTTCAGTTCTAAGAACACCTAGGATGTCTTCTTCTTGACCCCTTTTTATCAACACACTCAACCCCTTCAGCCTTTCAAGCTGAAAGGACACAAGTTAGATGTGATGGGTCATAAGATTTACTCAACTTCTTGTCTTGCAGTTAAAATTGCAAAATTATACTGTTTTTTTGCCAAATACTCTCATTCTTTATGGGGCTCACTTTTTAACGAGCAAGCCAGTTTGTCTCCAAAAGAATTCTTGACTAGGTTCGATGAAATCCATGCCACTGCTACCCTTCTTACTAGAAAGCAGTTGAGCAATGCCAAACACCTAGCAGAAACCGAGACATGCACTTTGGTGACTGCAGTCTCTTTTCAGAGACATGCATGGCTGCAATCCACTGCCCTCCAACCAGACATGAAGGACAGTGTTGAGAATCTGCCATTTGATAGCAAGGGTCTTTTCTGTGAGTCTACAGGCTCTACCATGGAGTCCATCAAAAAAATCCAAATTCATGGTGAAAACTTTCACCGCACCTACCCAGACTTACTCTTCTAAATACCATTTGTTCGGCAGTTGGCAATACCCCTATAAACAATTGGAAAAGAAAGACTACTGTAAGCCTTATCAGCCCTTTAATAGGAAACTTTTCTGTCAGAAAGTGAAGAATTCTCATGGTCCACATCCAAAAACCTCTGACATGGAAAAACAGCATCTTTGATTATGTGGCCTGTCCTCCAAATCATCCTTTCCAAGAGCTCCCAGTAGCAATTTTCATAACTCTAGCCATCTTAGCTGCCTCCAACATCAGGCTGGCAAGTCATGCCTTATCATGGCACAACATAACATCAGACCGTTGGGTCCTTTGCATAGTCCAGATGGGCTATGCAATCGAATTTACAACTCTCCCATCATTACATGGGATTAAGTACACGCCAATATCCCCACTGTTGATGGTGGAAGTTCAGACTTTAAGGAAAGGTGCAATATCACCAATTCGGTGGACAGATCAGTGGCAGGGTTTTTACTCCCACTACTTTCAGGTTCCCAATGGGGATGGGGGCCTTTGGCCCATCATGGATCATCATTGGCTAAACCAGCACATGGACGTGCACAAGTTTCATATGGTGGCATTGCAGAGCATCCTTTCCTCCACAGGGAGGAGTGGTTTGCAACATTGGATTTCTGAGATGCGTATTTCCACATTGGGATCCATTGCAATCACAGACAGTACCTCAGGTTCACGGTGGGGCACCACATCTATCAATACAAAGTCTTGCTGTTTAGTTTGGTGATGGGCCCCCCATGTATTTACCAGATGCATGGCTGTGATTATAGCGCATCTCCAGGCGCAGAGGTTGACAATTTTTCCATTTCTCGATGACTGGCTCCTGGCAGGACAATGGAAAAATGAGTTAGTGTTGCAGGTTTCTACAGTCCTGGCCCTACTCAAGGATAAAGACATCCAAGTGCATTGGACAAAGTCCAGACTACATCCAGTCAAAAGGATAGATTACATCTGGTCCATCATTGATGCAGAATCGCAATGGACTTTTCTGCCCGAAGAGCTCTTTGTGTGCATGAAGACCCAGATTGCCACTTTTATAGCTCAGCCCACTCAGACAGCACATGAAGTGCAGAAACTGCTAGGGCTCATGGCGTCATTCAACACCACTGTACACTATGCCAGGCTGTGACTCAGACGTCTTCAGCTCTGGTTTCTTTCAGCTTTCCAGCAAAGTGTGGACAGTGCGCACAAACATCTGATTCCTCAGCCAGTCTTGCTTTCTCTCCAGTGGTGGATCAAGGAAGTCAACTTACTGTCAGAAGTCCCCTTCCAGGCTCCTCAGCCATCTGCCTAGGTCATGATGGACGCATTCCTCCGGGGCTAGGGAGCCCACTGTGGCGGTCTTCAAGCGCAGGGACTGTGGTCTCCAACCCAGTGCAAACTGCATATAAATGTTTTTGAACGTCTTGAGGTTTTTCAGGTGCTGAAGTCCTTCCAGCCATCTCTGAAGGGCAAGGTGATCCAAATCAGCCTGTACAATATCATGGTGATCGCATACCTAAACCACCAGGGAGGAATGATTTCCCTCTCCCTTTGCATGCTAAGCCTGAAAATTTGGATTTGGGCAATAGTGCAACAAATGACTTTGACCGCGGTCCACATCAAGTGTGTGGAGAACACTCTAGCGGATCACCTCAGCAGGTCACAAATCTACCTGCAACAGCATGAATGGGAAGTCAGTCTCACATACCTCCAAATGCTGTTCAAGGACTGGGGAGGGGGGCACATATAGAACTTTTTGCCACATCAGAAAACAAGGACAAAAAAGAGAGGGTAGGGATAAATGGAGAGTTTTCACAATGGAGGAAAGTAAGAAGTGGGGTCCCCCAGGCATCTGTACTGGGAACAGTGTTTTTTAATTTATTCATAAATGATGTAGGGGTAAGCAGCGAGGAGGCCCAATTTGCAGATGATACCAAACTCTTTCGGGTAGTGAAATCCAAAATGGATTGTGAGGAGCTCCAAAAGGATCTCTCCAAACTGGGTGAGTGGGTGACAAAATGGCAAATGTGGTTCAGTGTTGGCAAGTGTAAAGTGATGCACATTGGGAAGAAAAACCCCAACTTCAAGTATGCACTGGTGGAATCTGAGCTGTTGGTGACTGACCAAGAGAGGGATCTTGGGGTCATGGATAGCTCGTTGAAAGTGTCGACTCAATGTAAAAAAGGCCAATTCCATGCTAGAGATAATTAGGAAGGGGATTGAAAATAAAACTGCTAATATAATAATGCCCTTATACAAAATGATGGTGCGGCCACACTTGGAGTACTGTGTACAATTCTGGTCACCGCATCTAAAAAAGGACACTGTAGAACTGGAAAAGGTGCAGAAGAGGGCAACCAGCCAGCATGGTGTAGTGGTTAGAGTACTGGACTAGGACCGGGGAGACCCAAGTTCAAATCCCCTTTCAGCCATGATACTTGCTGGGTGACTCTAGGCCAGTCAGCCTAACTCTCAGCCTAACCTACCTCACAGGGTTGTTGTGAGGAGAAACTTAGGGCTCCTTGGAGGAAGAGTAAATGTAATGAATGAATGAATGAATGAATGAATAAATAAATAAATAGGAAAGATCAGGGGCCTAGAGCACCTTTCTTATGAGGCAAGGCTACAACACCTGGAGCTATTTAGTTTAGAAAAAAGACGACTGTGGAGAGACATAACAGGGGTCTATAAAATAATGCATGTTGTGGAGAAAGTGGATAGAGAGAAATTCTCCCTCTCACATAACACTTGAACCACGGGTCATCCCATGAAATTGATTGCCAGGAAATTTAGGACCAGCAAACAGAGGTACTTTTTCACACAACACATAATCAACTTGTGGAATTCTCTGCCACAAGATGTGGTGACAGCCAACAACCTGGATGGCTTTAAGAGGGGTTTGGATAACTTCATGGAGGAGAGGTCTAGCAACGGCTACTAGTTGGGGGATTATAGGCCACCTCCAGCCTCAATGGCAGGATGCTTCTGAGTACCAATAACAGCAGGAGAGAAGGCGTGCCCTGCCTGTAGACTTCCAGTGGCATCTGGTTGGCCACTGTGTGAAACAGGATGCTGGACTAGATGGGCCTTGGGCCTGATCCAGCAGGACTGTTCTTATGTTTTTATGTAAGAAGCTCTCCCAGTATTGCTCAAGGGCCAGGATCAGCCTCAGCTCCAGAGGGAATGCCTTCCAATTCAGCTGGGGTCATCAGTTTCTATGCACACACACCCCGCACCACATATCCTCTATTGAACTGGGTCCTGGCAAAAATCCTACAGGAGTCTGTAAAACTGCATATTAATTGCTCCATGGTGGTCTCGACAGCCATGGTTTCAACAAGCGCACAGACTGTCGAAGGGTTGCTACAGATTATTACCTCAATGCGAGGATCTTCTGGTTAAGGACAGTGGACAGCTCTACCACCATGACCTGAAAATTCTGAACTTGACAGCCTGGAGGATAGGTTGTTAAATGACATCCTTCTAAATGACTGGAAGAAATCTAATCATGTCAATGACAACAGCCAATTGAAGAGTTTTAGGATATATGCACAAAAGCATGGCTTCCTGCCTCAGGCTGCTACTTCTCGCCAAGTATTGCTATACCTCACGAACCTGAAGCAGCAGAAGCTGGCCAATGTTTCCATCAAAGTCCATCTGGCCGCCTTTTCTGCTTACCATCCCTGATGAGACAGAAAGGCAGTTTTCTTGCATCTGTACACAAAGAGATTCGTAAAAGGCCTAAACAACCTCTACCCGCCCATCCGTCGGCCCACTAAACATTGGAGTTTATCCATGGTTCTGTCAGCTTTAACAGAGTCTCCATTCAAGCCCATGGTGACAGCTCTTCCTAAACTCATGACTCTAAAGACTGCTTTTCTAATAGCCACAACATCGACCCGTCGGGGGAGCCAAATAAATGCTCTATGCATTGATGCCCTTTATACTAAAGTTCATGACAACAAGGTAGTGCTTTGCTTGGATGCTAAGTTTAGACCTAAAGCGGTTACAGACTTCCATATCAACAGTGACATTGTCTTGCCTACCAAAAGTCCAATACGGCTCTGGAACGGTCACTGCATTCCTTGGATATATGGCGTACGCTCCTATTCTACTTGAATCTGATCAAGCCTTATAGTAACACAAAATGTCTTTTTGTAAGTTACAAGGGCAAAGCTAAAGATTGCCAAATTTCTAGACAAAGACTATCCCCCTGGATTGTGGAATTCATTTTCCTGACATAGAAGCACCAGGAAGTGGAGCCTCCAAGGACCATACAGGCCCACTCTACCAGGGTTTATGCTACCTATACTGCCCATATGGCCGACATTAAGCTTTGTACGGCAGCAACTTGGTCCTCTGAGCATACCTTTGTTAAACACTATGCCTTGGACCTTTGTTCTGCAGCTCAGGCCAACTTCGGGAGGGGTGTGCTGAAAAGGGTCTTACCTTAGCATACTACACCCATCCCCAGACTGACAGCTCGTTAGTCACCTGCTCTTCTGAGTGCAACAGATTATGATCCAGATAAACAGGTTGCTCACCTGCAACTATTGATCTGGAAGTGATCTGTTGCAGTCATAAGACCCTACCGTCTGGCCCCACTGCAGTATGTGCAGTGACAATATCTGTGTTTATGGAATATGGAGTACTACTTACCTTATAAAAGCCATGGACTGAATCTTTATGATGATTGTATCCAAATGTTGCTCCTTCAGGAACTGAGGATAAAATGCCAGCCCACCCAAACTAAGGAAGTGCCCCACGTGTAGGGGGCGGGGCTTAGCACTTCGAGGAGCTAGTCAATTCTGCCTGAATGGTCCCACGCAGGTGCAAAACCCACACTTATGACTGGAATGGATCACTTCCAGATCAATAATTACAGGTGAGCAACCTGTTTATATCAGATATCTCACTAGCTGCTGCTACTGCTCCTCATCCTCCTCCCCTGCCACTTCAATGGTACAGTCCTTCACTCACCATGAGAAGCTCCTGCCACCCTCGTTGCCACTCCTACCTTCCTCTGTACTCCTCGCTGTCATTTATTCTTACTGTCGTTCACCAACAACTCTCTGGACCTCTCATAAGCAGAAAAGGCCCTGTTCCTGTCTGCATGTATGCCATCCATTCCCCGCAGCTCTCCAGCTGCTCAGATGAGGAAAGGCCCTGATTCTGTCTACAGACAAGAACCAGGCCTTTTCCACTTCTGAGAGGCCTAGAGAGCCACTGGCAAGTGATAGTGAGGGAGTAGCAGTGAGGGTGACCAGCAAGCGAAGGGGCAGGTTTGTGAGTTGACTCCAAACAGTACTCATTTGAGCATTTTCCAACCATTTGGGGTACTCTTTTACAAATTTTGGTACTCATAAGTACCTGAGTACTACCTATGTGAATCTCTGCTTATGCTGATGAAGTTCTTTAATATGACTCTGACTCTGTTCATGCTCTCAAATATGACCCACATGTGTTTGTTTTGTTTCTGTCTTAATTATAGATAACAAGGAGGATACTTTGGTCCTTAAGATTGGTTCTGTGTCTATGGCCCCTCAGGCTGACAATCCTCTTAGCAGAATTGTACTTAGAAAAGATATTTATCAGTAAGTATATATATATTTTCAATTTCAAAATAGCAAATGCTTCTGAATTCAAAAATAGTACTATCAAGTCAGTTGTACTGTGTGTGAGGTTGGGATTGGCTGACCTGTCATTTGCATACTTTTCAACATTTGCATAGAGACCCAGATGCATAATATCAAGCACACGTGAGCCTTTTCCACATGACCTGCACATCACAAAATCAAGAGAAATAATTAATGTTGATCAGGTCTATGCATGTTTGGGTTGATGCATCTTAGGCCCCTATGCAAACACTGAGAATACAGAATTGCCTCCCATTGAGTCTTTATGTAGTCCAGTTTATCTAGTGCCGTACTGTCTACTTTAACCATAGGGGCTCTTCAAGATCTTGGGTAGAGGAAGTCTTTCTCAGCCTGCCATCTGAGATCCTTTCTAATTGGAGGTTCTGGAGATTGAACCTGGGACCTCATGTATCCAAACCATGTTGCCAAGCTACCAATGTTAACTTGCCTATGAAGATTAGCTGTTCTTTGAGTGGCAGGGTTGATGGGCTCAATCTTAATCTCCTATTGAGGAGATTAATGTGAAAAGTTGAAAAACATCTTTGCAATAAAATTTGGACTCAGGTGAAAATATTTTCATTTAGAATTGTCTAATTTTTGTATCAGAAACTTTTTTGTTTCATTCTTTCATGTTCATTCAAACATCAAAAATCCACTGAGGAATTGCTGAACAGCAGTTTAAATATTATTCAAGCTATTGCAACACTATGAATGTCATCAGAAAAGATCTTTTCCCTGCTGAAAAAACCAGGAGGGGGATCTTTTTGCAAATACCATATCCCTCAGTAGCTGCATATCGTGAAAGTGATTTTCATAATGTTAGATGGTTAGCAGACATTCAAAATGCTGGATCAAAGCTGTGAAAGAAAGCAAACTTCTAAGGCAAAGTTTCATAGTAAACACATTTTTCTGTGAATGTCGTGCTCTGGATTGTGTCACTGACTTTGTGCAAACCACACTAATCATATGTAGGCAGCAAAACTGGAGAACATATGTAATCAACATGATAAAAATAATATATGATCCTTACTCAAGTTGGCACTGCTGAGAAACTTGAAAGTATAGTTGCAAATAATAGCAAGTGAGAAAAGTCACAGAAATACAGATGAACAAGTGTCTTGTACTTCCGGTTGGTCTGTTTCTCAGATGTGGCAATATTTTGAGTGTGTTTGAAAGCTACTTCGGACTACACTTCAATAGAAGTTACAAACATCAAAATTCTTTCCCACCAGTAAAATATTTTACAGCTTTAAAAATGACAGATTTTTATTTTCAATCAAGCATAGGAATTTATAGAACGGCATAGGTTGCTTGAAACCTTCCAGCTTCCCTGAAGTGAGGGAGAGAAATAAAGTTATCATAACGTCCTGAAAAGTGGATTTGCTTGTCAGTCCCCTTTCCACATATGTAGGCAAATGTTATGTTAGAATGGGTGGTATGGGTCCGACTCATCAACAGACGTATAAAATCAGGAATGTTTACTTCAGCATACAAGTACATCAAGATGTACTGCTGGATCAGACACAAGGCCCATCTAGTCCAGCATCCTTTCACATAGTGGCCCACTAGATGCCTCTGGGGAGCCCACAGGCAAGAGGTATGTGCATGCCCTCTCTCCTGCTGTTGCTCCCCTGCAACTGGTATTGAGAGGCATTGTCCCTCTGAGGCTGGAGATGGCCTACAGCCACCAGACTAGTAGCCATTGATAGACCTGTCCACCATGAATCTGTCTAGGCCCCTTTTAAGCCATCCAAGCAGGTGGCCATCACCACATCCCATGGCAAAGAATTCTACAGATTAATTATGCGCTGTCTGGAAAAGTACTTCCTCTTGTTGATTCTAAATTTCCTGACCTTCTGTTTCATGGGGTGACCCCTGGTTTTAGTGTTGTGAGAGAGGGAGAAAAATTTCTCTCTGTCCACCCTCTCCACTCCATGCATAATTTTATACACCTCGATCACCTCTTTTCCCAGGTAAAGAGCCCCAGATGCTGTAGCCTAGCCTCATAAGGAAGGTGCTCCAGGCCCCTGATCATTTTGGTTGCCCTCTTCTACACCTTTTCCAGTTCTACAATGTCCTTCTTAAGATACAGTGACCAAAGCTATACGCAGTACTCCAGATGTGGCTGCACCATAGATTTGTATAAGGGCATTATAATATTAGCATTTTTATTTTCAATTCCCTTCCTAATGATTCCTAGCATGGAATTAGCCTTTTTCACAGCTGCCGAGCACTGAGACGACACTTTCAGTGAGCTGTCCACCAAGACTGCAAGCTCTCTCTCCTGGTCAGTCATTGACAGCTCAGATCCCATCAGCGTATATTTGAAGTTGGGGTTCTTTGCCCCAATGTGCATCCCTTTACACTTGCCTACATTGAACTGCGTTTGCCATTTTGTTGCCCACTCTCCCAATTTGGAGAGATCTTTTTGGAGTTCCTCACAATCCATTGTGGATTTCACTACCCTAAATAGTTTAGTGTCATCTGCAAATTTGGCCACTTTGCTGGTCACCCCAACTTCTGGATCGTTTATGTACAGAAGTTAAAGAGCACTGGTCTCAGTACTGATCCCTGGGGGGACCCCACTTCCTACTTCCCTCCATTGTGAAAACTGTCCACTTATTCCTACTCTCTATTTCCTATCCTTCAATCAGTTACCAATCCACACGTGAACCTGTCCCCTTATTCTATGACTGCTTAGTTAACTCAAGAGCCTTTGGTGGGGAACTTTATCAGAAGCTTTTTGGAAGTCCAAGTATACTATGTCAACCAGATCACCTTTATCCACATGCCTGTTGACACTCTCAAAGAACTCCAAAAGGTTAGTGAGGCAAGACTTTCCCTTGCAGAAGCCATGCTGGTTCTCCTTCAACAAGGCCTTTTCTTCTTTATGTTTAACAATTTTGTACTTAAGTATGCTTACCATCAATTTACCCCGCACCGAAATTAAGTTGACAGGCCTATAATTTCCCGGATCCTCCCTGGATCCCTTTTTGAAAATTGGAGTCCCATTGGCTATTTTCCAGTCCTCAGGTACAGAGCCTGATTGTAGTGACAAGTTACATATTTTTGCTAGGGGATTGGCAATTTCCCATTTGAGTTCCTTCAGAACTCTTGGGCAGATGCCATCTGGCCCTGGTGATCTGTTAATTTTTAGTTTTGCAAGACAGTTTTGCAAGACAGTTTAGTTTTGCAAGACAGAAGACAGTTTAGAACATCTTTCCTTGTCACCTCAAATTGGCCCAGTTCCTCAGCCTGAGAAACTTGGAGTTGTGTGGACTGGGAGTGTCTTCTGGATACACACCAGTATGTTATTGTACAAACATCTAACATTTTTAATTCCCATACTGAAAGCTCCCTTTCATTTTTAGGAGAAGAGATACAATTATATCAAAGAAAACAGAAATTAGGTAGAAAGAAAGAAAATTATATAACTCTAGATTGAAGACAAAGATGGCAAATATTCAGAAGGAATTTGCATAGACACAACCTTCTGCCAGCTGGTTTAGCTGGACTAGTTAGGGATGTGCACGAACCTGTTTGAAGGCCCTTTTACGGGCCTCCGAACAGGTTCGAACACGGGGGGGGTTGAAGTTTGAAGCCCAGGGGTGGCACTTTAAAGGTGGGGGAGGGTGTACTTACCCCTTCCCCTGCTTTACCCCCACCAGCGCTCGTGTTCCATAAAAGCCTTTGGGGCAGCAGTGTACCTCCCTGCCGCCCCTTCCCCCTCTTCGGCCAGAAGTCCCAGGTACACATGTACCCATTACGTTCGTGCACATGCACCCGGTACTTCCGGCCAAAGAGGGGGAAGGGGCAGCAGGGAGATATACTGCTGCCCCAAAGACTTTTATGGAAAATGAGCACTGGTGGGGGGAGGGGTAAGTGCACCCTCCCCCACCCTTAAAGTGCCACCCCCCACCCCCTCAAGCCACCCCTGCCCGGTTCCATGCACATCCCTAGTACTAGTTACTTAGATGCTTTAGTATCTAGTAGATGAAATACAGGCTTCAGCAGTCTGTAATACCGAGGGAGGGGGCAGGAGGACTTGGACAGTAACCCTTGGAATGAGAATTGGTTGTTAACAAGTGGGTCCCTGTTTTAACTGCACAATCCTGAAGTGGATGGCCTTGGCTCATCTGCTATGGTAATCTGGATTAATGTGTTCTGCATGTACTTTTATTACCAGCTTTCCATGTTGTAGAATGCTTGTAGTCAGAATAGTATGTCATGCTTTCCAGGGTGTGCATCTGCGCCCCACCCTCCACATTCACAGGCATGTTCCTATCTTTATCAGTGAAATGTTGGAGGGTATGGGCATTTCCCTCTGTCTTAAATGTATGGGGAAAGGGTTTTGCCAAGCCTCTCTTGCTATTCATACCAGAGGAAAAGAGCTAAAAGGAGCCCTTTGCATAGGCCTCACTTTGGGAGAAAGTGACTGAGGTGCAGAATAGTGTGGGGAAATCCTTTGTATCAGTGATTATGCTAGGGGCTCCAAATGGAAAACATTTTGGTCAGACTTAGATCCACACATCCACTTATTATCCCTAATTTGCAGTATGCCTTGACCTTGATGACATAGGAACATAGGCAGCTGTCATATACCGAGTCAGAACATTGGTCCATCTAGCTCAGTATTGTCTACACAGACTGGCAAGCAGTGTTCCCTCTAACAGCGATTCCCAAATGTTCACTACAACTCCCATAATCCCCAAGCAAAAGCCATTGCAGCTGGGGATTCTGTGAGTTGTAGTCAACATCTGGAAATCCCGGTTAGAGGGAACACTGCTGGCAAGGGCTTCTCCAAGGTTTCAGGCAGGAGTCTCTCTCAGACCTATCAGGCTGTCAGCAGCTTCTCCAACATTGCAGGCAGGAGTCTCAGCCCTATCTTGGAGATTCCAAGGAGGGAACTTGGAACATTCTGCATGCATGCATGCAGGTGCTCTTCCCAGATTGTCCCCATCCCCTAAAGAGAATTTCTTACAGTGCTCACACATAGTCTCCCATTCAAGTGCAAGCAGGGTGAACCCTGCTTAGCAAAGGGACAACTTATTCTTGCTACCACAAGACCAGCATTCCTCTTTGTTGCATAATGTTTTATAGAATCTGTAAGTCATCTCTGAGGAGCAAGATTCCAGTTAAACTGTAATTGGAACAGAAATGAAAACATATTATTTAGAAGAGTGTCCCACTGTATTGCCATATTTTTTAATCAATTTCTAAGTTCAATCAATAGCCACTTGCACCTCATACCAGAGTTCATGATAGATCAGCGTGGTGTAGTGGTTAGAGTGCTGGACTAGGCCTGGGGAGACCTGAGTTCAAATCCCCATTCAGCCATGATACTTGCTGGGTGACTCTGGGCCAGTCACTTCTCTCTCAGCCTAACCTACTTCACAGGGTTGTTGTGAGGAGAAATTTGTACTGTATGTAGTACACCGCTCTGGGCTCCTTGGAGGAAGAGCGGGATATAAAATGTAATCATCACCATCATCTTTCAGTCTTTAATGGCTGATCAAAGGTGCTACACTTTCTTAATGATGGACCTTTTTTCTTAATCCTATACCATCCTGTTCTTTGCTGGAAATGCTTACTTTAATCTATCCTCTTATCTATACATTTTTGAAGAAGGCTTAGTGAGTTTGGAGGACATGTAGGCCGGCAACATGTTTACCTTATTTACACCCATTATTAATCTAAATCAACCTTAAAACAATATCCACATGGCATATTGCTTTCATATCAACATGGCAGTTAAATTACCTGATTTTCCTGCAACTTGTATAATTTGGCTGCAGACTTCATTGTATGAAGTTAATATAGACTTGGTTATACTGTTTCTGCTCTGCATAATGAAGGGGAAGAAAGCAATTATATAGAGCCTGATGGAAGGTAGCTAGATTTCATCATTCCCTAAGTTCTTAGATACATAGTCATACAGAGAGAATTGCTTAATGAAACTACTGCTGGAAATTAATTACTCTCATGACCACTCTACTAGGTCTCTATTCAAAAGTTCATGAAAATATGTGGAAGAGTATTGAGTTCATCCACAAATTCCTCAGAAACTATGATCTGGACATAAATACTAATCAGGATTTGGGAGGGAAGTACTTAAATAAATACCTTTACGCCAGATCTTGTGGTCCTTTAATTCCTTCTGGAAAGTTAGGATGGTAATGGCTAGGAGTTTGAGTCTTATCACATATAATTCCAAAACTATGGAATTCAATCTGTGGAGAGCTACCTTTTTATGTGAGCTTTCAAAGAGGCTGTAAAACTTCCCTCTTTCGTCAAGCCTTTGGATGAAAGGGGTTCCCCATCCCCCCATAGCTCTTTAACCTGGAATGGTTTTTATTGTTGCTTATTTTATATTATTTTATATTGTTTACAGCTGTGTATTTGATTTTTTTTTTTTTTACTGTTGTTTGTTAGTTAGAGCTGCCAAGGAAAGCAGCATAAAAGTATTTTAAATAAATAGTTTTCACCCCACTGTAATTCCAGTCTTTTCTCCAACTTCTGCAATGGAAGTCCAGACATCCATTTCTCAGTGCAGCTAGCTTTAATGAAGGTAGCTCTCCTTCAGATTACTGATTCAGTCATTACATTAAAACATAGTGGTATCAATTTTACTCATGGTAAGAATGAGTACAAGTTTTGTTCCTGAGCATGACAGTGTTTAGAAGAGTACTTTTAGCTTGAATTTAAATAAATTCCAGCTAGGCAAATAGTTCACTTTCCACAAAATGTTTCATTGTCTGTCCCTTGGGCTCTTCCTGCTGATTTCAAAACATATGTTTTTGAACAGTCATTTCAAGGATACTTTGCTGCCATATGTGTTTAAAATTGACATCTAAAAGTCTTGGTTGTGGTAAACAGTGTTACTGTAAAATAATTCAGAAAAGCTTCAGAAAGCTTACTGTTACTCTTTTTTTATTAATGGTTTGTTTGTAAATATAATTTACATTGTATTTGGTTTCTACAAATGTTTTGTTTGTTTGGAAAATATTTTCCAGTAATATTTAAAACAGATTATTTTCTTTCTTTTAATTATGGTGGAATTTTAAGTTGAATATAATGTGAAGGCTATGCTTCTGTTACTAAGAGAATCATATCCTAGTTGTAATGAGACATTTGTTAACTTCTGTATACAGCTTGTGGTTCATTCCATAAATACTTGTGGGTTCTCTGATGTCCTTCACAGGGTTTTATCTATGACAAATCTTTACCACAGCTCTTGAAGTGCTTTGAAAATGGGTTTCTTTCTTTCTTTCTTTCTTTCTTTCTTTCTTTCTTTCTTTCTTTCTTTCTTTCTTTCTTTCAATTGTTCACTAAAATATTTGCACATTTAAGCATTTAAAAATACTTCTTAGGCTCACAACTATCTGCCTTCTTAGAAAAATGTATTTCTCTTACCATGTGGAATCTTGCACTGGTGAGGCAAATGTATCAGTTTTATCAGGTGGAAACTCGTGATGATAATTTGCTACACAAGTTTAACAATGCATATCTGCATTTCTTATAAAACTATACATAATAGAGATATGAGGCAATGTGGGAGGGTCACTTTATTCTTTTTTTTGAAGATTCTCCTAAGTATTGATGCATGTATCACTCATGTTGTCCCAAAATGCAATACGTTATTTGTTGACTTGAAGTTGTGGGTATTCAGGGCACATGTTGCGTTTTAGTTACTGGTTACCAGCAGAAGAAACAATTAAGGTTAACTTGAAAAAAACCATTTTTATGGTCCCAGATTAAATTCTTAGCTTTTAGTAACTAATTTTGTAAAGAAAAACCTTCTGCATTGGCGAAAAGGAAAAATAAACACAAGGTTGTAATCCTAGTCTAGACACTAGACACATAGACACCTAGTCTATGACCAGCATGTATTTCAGTGGGACTCATGCTAGACTTTAACACAAATAACATTTTGAATAAACAAGAGATTGCATGCAGAACAGTACTATTGTAATTGGTTGTTAACAACTGGTTGGGTGCTAACTTCTGTTTTGCTGATGGAACATAGTTCAGTTGGTAGTATGGAGCTTTCCCAGCTCCTTTCTTCTTCTGCAGCCCCTGTGCTCACAGAAAATCTGCTCCTGGGAGGTTGAGGACCCTTTGGAATAGCATAGTATGAAGCACAGGAACTACAACAGAAAGGGGATGTTAAAAACAAAAACACACTCCTTGGGTGAATGAACGTGATTATCAAATTTGAATCTAAGCCAACAGCTTCAGTCCGGAATACATTTCAACTTATACAGGCTCCAAATGGCTTCATGTGCAGGATTCAAGCCAGTAAGTAGTATCATTATTTGTCCCAATCACACATGAATCATGGCATCATATTTCCCTCATAGCTTCAGCTTGAGGGAAAGTGCAGAAAAACAGATGTATCATGTCACTGTAGGCAGTAAAGACAGTCACTTAAAATATAACTTCGACTATAAGTGGAATCAGTCAATCATTAACTTAGTGCACAGAACATCTTGTAGATGATCATGTTTCTGTTTTTGTAAACATAAACCTGCATAGGGTCCCAGTGCATGTACTCAACAGCAAAATAGACATATACTGTTGTCACGCATAACAGATCTGCATGTTATTTTTCATACATCTCCTACACATGTGGTTTCCGTGTAGGGCATCTATTATATTACAAGCAACTCTTTAGTTAGCTTATTTGACAAAATAAACAGACATGATCTACTTATCAGAGCAGAAAAATGGGAAAGTAGTCTACTCACCTTCCCTGCTTGTAGACATGAAGTCCTCTTGTATTAACTTCGTGTTCATAAGTCAATAGTCTGAGAGTACTGTGCACATTTTTCAGAGGCACTTAGAAATGTCTTATAAGAATTAATTATGTTTCTACACAATTCATTGGATATTAGGAACATAGCAAAGAAACTATTTGTAGAACTACCACATCTTTTGTGATTTTGAGATCATTTGAAATTTTGACCAAGAACTATCTAAATTCTATAGAACATCACCAACTGAAGCTGGTATGTATTTCACCATCATATGCAAGCATCAGCTGACATAGCTATCAAGAGACCCATGTCAACACAAAGTAACATAGGAACTAACTTATAGTTACCTGGAAAATGAAGCAATAGTTTAGTGTTGACTGCCTTAATAGGAACAACCTCCCCACCACCCCACCATAAGAGAGAGCTAGTCTGGCAACGTGTAGAACTACAACTGGCATTAAAAAAAAAACCCATTCAAAAATGCATTTAGCATGCATTTCGTATATAATGAATACTGATGTTTAGCTGATCTAATGTGAAGCTTTGTGTTTGATTTTCGATTCACAAAAGCAACGGTGTACTTTGTGGCTTCCTAAAGTAGGATATAGGTATCTAGGAATATGTTGCTTCTTGCTGCCAAAATCTACCTCAACAATACTGTTAGAAACCATTGAATAATTTGCTGTTGCCATTTTCTCCATGTTTTAACTCTTAACATCTTACAAGTTTCGTTTCAGCATATTTCCCAGTTTTGCATGATGATGTTTGTTTCCCCCCTCTCTTTTTCCATTAAAAAATGCACTTGTAATTTGATTATACTAACAGGCATTTTTTCACTCTCTATTTGTTGTATTCAGAGACTGGCTAACATACAGACAACTCTCTGTCAACCTGCCAGGGTTTTCCATTGCAGGAAAGGGAGATCATGTGATTTTTTGTGATCTCCCCTTTTCTCTGCAACTATCTGTGCTTCCCAAAACTATATCCCTAAGGGATGGGGGACCTTTAGGCAGATAGTTTTGGAAGGCACAGTAGGCCCTCTCCCTTACACAATAGAAAACCCTGACACATTGGCAGAAGGTTAGTGAGGATGTCAGCCTGTATCTTTATATTGTGGATAGTTTCAGGTTTGCCACTAAAGCTGTAGTCCTAATCATGTCCTCATGCCAGGAGTGTGTCTCATTGAACTCGGTGAGACTGACTTCTGATGCATAGGATCAGGCTGTATACTTAAGTCCCCTTGAAATCAATGGAAATTTAAACATACCTTCCTGTGCACTAGATTACCCTCATATGCTCAAGTCCAGCCAAGGGTATATGCATATAGACCAGGTTTCCTTGTGCATATCCCTAACTGAATGGGGAATAATATGCATATCTGTGTACTTCATACATAATTCCTTTTCTGATCAAGAATCCAATTCTGCACATACATAGCCTTTTTTAAAAAGCTGAAACTCTGTGCATGCCTATCCAGAGTGGAGAGCACAGAGTTGGATACAGCATCCAACTTTCTCTTCCCTGCTAAACATCTAAGTCTGGATCGTGATCCGTTGTGGTCATAAGGAATGGGTTCTGCACCTGCGCAGGGACCTCGCAGGCTGGTTGATTAGCTCCTCATGACGCCCCCTCCCGCCTGCACGTGCTGTGCCAAGTCGTTAAAAGAGGCAGTTGGGGCATCCATTTTCCAGTTTCTCTTTGACCGCCTTAGCATTCAAACCTCATAGCTGAAGCTCCTCGGAACTAGATTTCTTGACGGACAAAATTGGTTTAGATAACGGACTTGTACAACGGACTTGGAGTTTGGCTTAACAGACTTGACTTGACTGATATTTCTGTGTGTTTACTCGGATCGGCAAACTGACTGGATTTGTGTCACAGACTGGCTCTGGCGAAGCATCATTTTCCTGTACTGGTATTTGACCTTGGATTGGAAAATTGACTGCCTTTGAATAACAGACTAGTTGTGGTAGAGAGAAGTTGCTTATCTTGTGATACAGTGGAAGTTAAAAAAAAAAGTTTAAGCAGTGTATAAAATGCCGTGCGAAACTTCCCTCGATGGACTATCACGAGGCTTGTCTAATGTGCCTAGGAGAGGAGCACAATACCACAGCCTGTAAGGTTTGTTGCTCTTTTCCCAAACAAACTAGGCAGAATAGGGCATTGTGGCTTCGGGCTGCGCTATATGATGAGGCGCTTCACCCCCCCAACGCCACGCCCTGATACTTCACCGACTTCGAAGTCGACATCGAGCGCCACAACGTCGAAGGTGCTTTCGGAATTGAGCTCTGCGGCGCCGAGGGCACAGCAGGATATCTGTGGAACTGCGCCCCAGCAGTCTAAAACCGCGTTGAAATCAGGCAAAAATGGTTTCAAGAAAGGAATACATAGGTTTCAAGAAGGATGTTTCCAGAAAGGAATACATAGAGAAGGTGGCAGCTGGGGGTTCAGAGGCACCACCTGTAAAGAAGCACCGCACCCCTTCCCCGGCGGCAGTGCAGACTTTTGAAGGCGACTCGGACGAGTCTGCCTCTTTTGCTCCCCAGAGCTCTAAGGTGTCAGTGACTCATGGTGCATGCTCGATGCTGAGGACTCCCTCCGCGTTGACAGTGGTGCAGCTGCAGACTCCTATGTTGACATCGGCAGGCCAGGACCAACCCACCCCGTCGATATCGAAGACTCCGGTATTGACTGGGAGAGTACCTCATTTGCTGTCTCCAGCTCGGACCCCAATCCAGTCTCCTGCGACCCCTAAAACACCGGACATATGGGTGCAAGAAGGAGGGCATTATACTGACCTGAGGGATCTGATGGGCTCAGCTTTGAGTACGCTGTCGGGATCGACCTTCCAAGGTTTCCTGAGTGCACGACTCGATGTCGAGGAAGAAGAGCCTGGACATCCGCCTAAGACTCCTTCTTGCTCACCTTTGCGTGCCCGGCAGTTTTTGAGTGGACAAGAACCATTGTTCCATTCTTCGACATTGATGGATCCGTCCATGCCGATTCAACCTTCGATGTCGAAGCCGGCCACAACATTGATTCAGTCTTCAGCATTGCTGCCTCCTTCGACCTCGACTCAGCCTTCGACATCTATAATGTTAGAAGTTGTAGCAGCTCAATCTTCGATGGCCATACCACGTATGGATCAGCATGCAGCTTATTTATTGCCGAGGCAGCCAGAGCATGCCTTCAGTTTTCGGCACACGTTGCCACATGACTATGCAGAGTTTTTACAGTGGAGAGCCAGGCAAACGCCTGAGCAGGTGCAGGAGCAGGTGCAGCATTATGTGTCTCAACCAGTATTGGTGTTGGAGCAACCTGTTGAACAACCGTTGGCAGCTCCGCCCCAGCTACTGTTGTCGGCTTCGCCCCAACTACTGCATTTACATGTGCAGCCACCATTGGCAGCTCCACCTCAAATACCACAACTGCATGTTCAGACGCCGTTGGTAGCAACGGCCCAGCATCCACAGATACACGTGCATCCACCTGAGAAACTTGGGGGCAAAAGGAAGTGGAAATCCATCTCTCCGCCTTCAGAACCACCGGGTGACTGTGACCTGGAGGAGGATACTTCGGCAGGTTCAGATTCTGACATCAGCAGGAGGTCTGATCCACCATCTGAAGTGCCACCAAGGCTGTCTACTTCTCCCACAGAGGAGTTAAAGGCATATCATGACCTTATACGGGATATTGCTGAGGCCTTGGGAATGGATCTGAAATCCCGGGACACTGATGTTGTAGACCCAGTATACAACATGATGGGCAAGTTTAAAACATCCCACCTGGTGGCCCTTACTATGATACATGCAATTAGTAAGGCGGCCAGATCATCATGGGAGGCCTTGCACATTTCTACTCCCACTTCAAGGCATTTAGAGAATTTATACAGAATAAGTGAGGAAGAGAATACCTACCTTTTGTGTCATCCGGCTCCTAATTCGCTGGTCGTGGACTGCGCATCAACATCTTAGGGGGGACGACATCATACAACCCCTGGGGATAAAGAGTGATGTAAAATGGATGTTATGGGTAGAAAAATCTACAGCACAGCTAGTCTAGCAATACATATTGCAAACAACACTGCGTGCATGGCGTGTTATAGTTATGGTACTCCTTGTTACAAGACTCTACATCCATGACTCGAGAGGAATTCCAGTGGAAATTTAATGAGATTTATGAAAAAACAACAGCAGTGACTAGACAACAGTTAAGCACCTTTAAACATCTGGCGGAAACAGAGTCACACACAATGGTGACAGTGGTTAGCATGCACCGCCATGCCTGGCTGCGTTTCACGTCATTGCAACAAGACATGAAGGAGAGGGTAGAGAGCCTGGCCTTAGATGGAAAAGGCCTTTTTCACGATGATACGGATTCTATTATGGAGTAGTTAAAGAAGTCAGAATTCACAGCACGTACCTTCATGACATCTTCAGGCCCATCAGGCAATTCATCAAAGGGCCGCTCTTTCTCTCGCCAAAGAACCTTCAAATATCAGGACAGGAGAGATTTCAAGAGACAATATAGACCTAACCAGTGGTCTAAAGGCTTCCGCCAAAAATGAAAAAACTATACTACCCATTCAAATAAGGACAACCTAAAGCAGAACTTTTAATGGGACTGTCCATCCACTGCACACACTGACAATATCCTTCAACCACGACACTGGCTCCTTACCACCCATGAAAGCCAGGCATGCCAGGACCCTTACCACTGGTTCTGTAGTTGCAGAAATACCATCAAACTGGCAAACCATCCCCAAGCATGGCACAATATAACATCAGATTGCTGGGTGCTAAGGATAGTTCAGACAGGCTATGCGCTGGAGTTCAAGACCAAGCCGCCATTCTCCAGTTTGACACAGCAGCTGCAGAGATACTGCAGGAGGAAGTGAAGGTGCTGTTAGAGAAGGAAGCGATTGCTCAGGTGCAGTGGCCGGACAGGCTGTCGGGTTATTATTCCCGGTATTTTCAGGTTCCAAAGAAAGATGGCGGAATCAGGGCAATAATGGACCTTTGGGGTCTCAACGATTATATCCAGACCACGAAATTCAGAATGACAACTTTACAAGCTATTCTTCCCTTCTTAGCCCGGGGAACTTGGGCGGCGACCTTAGATCTGAAGGATGCTTACTTTCATGTAGGCATCAAGGAAAATCACTGCAAATATCTCCGCTTCACAGTAGGGGATCAAATATACCAATATCAGGTTCTACCCTTTGGTCTCTCGACAGCACCACGGGTATTCACCAAGGCGGTGGCAGTGGTGGTGGCCTACCTGAGGACACAGGGGATGATGGTCTATCCGTACTTGGACGACTGGCTCCTGGTGAGCTATGACGGAGAACTGCTGTTCGAACAGATTCAACGCATGGTCCACCTACTCAAAGATCTAGGGATCAATATCAGTTGGAAAAAATTGAACCTTGTCCCCGAGAAACAGATAAATTCCATAGGTGCGGTGTTGGATTTCGAGAAGAAGAGAGCATATTTACCTCAGGAGCGCATTCAGCAAATACATTCGCTCATTCAGAGGTTTGTGCAAAACCCACAACAGCCAGCAGTGCAGATTCAGAAACTGTTGGGCCTAATGGCCTCCTGTGCCACGACAGTTCTGTACACGCGGTTGCGTATGCGCATGTTGCAGCACTGGTATTGGCGCAACTTCTGTCCCAATGTGGACAGCCAAAACATGCGCTTAGAAATTCCGCAAGTGGTTTTGAAGGGGTTGCGTTGGTGGATGGAAACCAACAATCTGACACAAGGTGTACCATTCGAACCACTAGCCCCAAGCAGCTGGGTAACGACGGATGCGTCATTGACAGGATGGGGTGCGCATTGCAACGGCCATTGTGTCCAAGGGAGATGGATGGCGGTGTTCCTAGCTTTGAAGGCATTCCAGCCACAGTTGCGAGGGTCGGTAGTTCAAATAACATTGGACAACACGACGGCAATTGCCTACATCAATCGCCAAGGGAGGACGGTCTCCATATCGTTATGCCTCCTTGCTCAAAGAATATGGAATTTGTGCGTTCGCTAAGTCATCTACCCGACTGCACTCCATATAAGAGGCATAGACAATCACTTGGCCGACAGCCTCAGCAGAATTATGGATTACAACCAGAGGCATGAGTGGGAGATAAAGACTTCATACCTCCGAAAGATTTTCAGCACCTGGGGAGTTCCCATGACGGACTTATTTGCAACGTGTGCCAACAAAAAGTGTGCAAACTATTGCTCGCGTGCAGGCATTGGACAGGGGTCCCTAGGGGATGCGTTCCAACACACATGGAGTGTGGGCCTTCTTTATCTCTTCCCACCACTGCCAATGATAGGACAGGCGTAGCGGCAGATTATTCGGGACAGAGCAAACTGCATACTACTGACACCGTGGTGGCCACGCCAACCATGGTTTGCACCGCTTCTGCAATTGTCACAAGGTACCTATCTCAGGTTCCCACAGGCGCTGGATCTGTTGCAAAGAGAACAAGGATAGGTCTTGCACCCAGAAGTTCACGCTTTAAAGATGACAGCCTGGAGGATCGCTCAATGAAGGATATCCTACTCAATAGTAGGAGGCAGTCCACATGCAGGAATTATGCAAGCAATGGAAACTCTTTACAGCCAATATGAAGAGTAGAGGAGTTAGGCCTTTACAGGCCACTTCTCAGGACGTATTGCTATACCTAACCTCCTTGAAGCTAAAGGGTTTAGCTAACGTGTCTATCAAGATACATTTGGTGGCCATTTCGGTGAGGCATGAGGGTTGGGATAGGTCGACTGTGTTCTCCCATCCGGATTGCAAGCGCTTCATGAAGGGGTTAAATAATTTATATCTGCCTGTACGATTGCCGATGGAGCAATGTAGTTTGTCCTTGGTTTTATTGGCATTGACAGAGGGGCCATTTGAGCCCTTGGTGACTATACCCCTCAGAATGATTACATTGAAGACCGCTTTCTTGCTGGCAATCACATCTGCTAAGCGGGTGGGTGAGCTAACAGCTCTCCGGGTAGATAAACCATACACTCAATTCTATCCTCACAAAGTGGTCATGCGATTGGACCTGCGTTTTCGCACTAAGATTGTGACGGACTTCCATATTAACCAAGAGGTCGTGTTACCCACCTTCTTTCAAAATGCAGAGACACCATTGGAAATAGCGCTCCATTCCTTGGATGTGAGGAGAGCCCTCTTATTTTATTTATTTATTATTTTACAAAGGACACAGAGTTTCAGGAAAACAAGGAGACTCTTTATAGGGTTCAAAGGAAAATGCAAGGGCTGCCCAATTTCTAGGCAGTGCCTGGCACATTGGTTGGTGGAGGCTATTTGCCTAGCATATAAATGTCAAGGTGTTGCCCCACCAAAGACTGTGCATGCACACTCAACTAGGGCATACGCAACATCAGTGGCCCACTTGTCTGGCATTAAGATGTTGAATATCTGCATGGCGGCCACATGGTCATCACAACTGCCGTTCATCAAACACTATGCTTTGGATTTGAGGATGGCGAAAGATGCGGATTTCAGGAGAAATGTTCTAAAAAGGGTGTTAGCATGAGCTAGGGTTTACTGCACCCACCTCCTAGAGGGAAAGCTGGCTAATCACCCATTCCTTATGATCACAACAGATTACGATCCAGTTATACAGGTTGCTTACCTGTAACTTAAGATCTGGAAGTGATCCGTTGTAGTCATAAGCCCCTCCCGACCATCCCGGCTGCAGTACTAATTGAAAGAAAGCAAAATCAAAGTTCAACTTGCGGATCGTCACTATGGGCGGATTGTGAGAAACTGGAAAATGGACGCCCCAACCTCCTCTTTTAATGACTTGGCATGGCACATGCAGGCGGGAGGGGGCATCACGAGGAGCTAATCAATCAGCCTGCGAGGTCCCTGCGCAGGCACAGAACCCATTCCTTATTACTACAATGGATCACTTCCAGATCTTAAGTTACAGGTAAGCAACCTGTATATATCACACTCTTTTGGTTCTTTAATAAATGTTTTTCACATGAAGTTATGCAGAGAGATCTTTGAAATATTCACAATTAATCCTTTGTTTCCAGATATATAAAACATGTTAAGTCCTAAAAGGAACTTAAAGGAACTTCTGTGGAAGCAGAAAAAGAAAATAGATTTTCCCCTTCTTTCCTCTTCCTTCCCCTCCATAAATTCCTTACCTGATGGGCAAAGAGAAACTTGGGGAAAGCCAGTACCATTTCCTTACAGTCCATTGCATATGGCGCCAGGCCTCCTCAGAGGCTCCTTGCCTGGCAGGTCCATGGAAACAATGGGCAAAGGGAACTTGGGGAGGCTTACCCCCCTGTCCCAGCAGCATTGTGGGGGCTTGTCCTGGGCTTATGAAATGAAAGCCGCAAGCCAAATTCACTCCCTAAATGCTAGGCATTTCAGGTCTCAAGTGCAGGATAGAGGAGCAAATTTGCACACACACCATTTGACCTCAAAAAAGTCACTGAGGCATTTGCTGCTTTCTGCTTCCAGGGATGTCCCATGCGTAGTCATCCAGTAGCGATTTTGGCAGAGCAGTATTGTGGGATAGCAAGGAGGCATTCTGGCAGAAATCCCCACATATGCACACACAATCTGGAGATGATAAATAGATTATAGGTAAAAGTTTATAGTACAGCTACCCCCCAGTTAAAATCTTAGCTGTTGACTGACTGGTTAAAGACCACTCCCAGGTGACAGCTGGGGGTGGGGCATTCAGCTTGGACTGAGAGACACAATTGCTATCCACAGTTCATTACTTTTTGAAAATTCCACTGTTGGAAGGTTTGATATTTAACTAAAGTCCGTGATTAACTGGTGTGTAATATCTGGCTGGTGGCACTTTATGCAAATATTCCTGTTATGCAGTCTTTATTTGGAAAATTTTGAAACCTATTTTCTGCATTACTATAATGCTGCAATTTTTGTAAATACATGCAGTGAACATTCTTTAACATTATTTTAAAAATCTGTTGCCCAGTTAGTTGGAACACCTTTTTTAATCAATGTAACCAATTAATCAACTAAGTGTTGTTGCCCTATACTGCAGGGTATATTGAGATCCCTTCACTGATCTCATTTTATAATTCAAAACAATACTACTTATTTTTTTATACATAAATATTCAGTTATTAGGCTACTATGGAAACTTCTTTGGAATACACAGATGGCATTAATAAGGAAGGTTATCCAAATGCCAGTGTTAATTAGGGAATGTTGCACTATCCCATCACAAAGTTGGCTTATGGTGAGCAAATCACCATTTCTGACCCTCCACCTGAAAACGGTAGAGAATAATGAAACAGTTTTGGATAGAGAAAAGGTTGATGAAGCTCAAACCAGTCCAGCAAAGGACACATGAATCAAATATAATTATTGTGTAGTGTATATCATGTTGCAAAAGCAATGAAATATATTGCTTCTAATTATTAATAGCTGCATTAAAGATAAGTTTTAAAGCACATGTGAAATATTAAACACTTAAAATATGGAAATAAACTAAACCTGCAATCATACGAGATGCAAATCCTATGACATTTTAAAAGTTCTAAGCCTTGAACCTCCTACATGACTCTCTAAATGGCCAGAAGGCAAAGCACTGTCTATCAGCCTTAGCCCCTATCAGAAACGTGGAGTTAATTCTTTAAAAACAAAAACCAGCCAAACAAAAACAAATCACAAGATCATATACAATTATATATGCAATAATATACATTTTACCATCTTTTCTTTTAATATTGTTATTCAGTATTGAAAGAAAACCCTCAAACTTCCCAGACATATAGTTTAATTACAGTGTGTTCAAAGAAAATTAATCATTGCTATATTTTAATTTGTAAATAACTGGAAGAATGTTAATCACTGGAAAAAGAAGAATTATTTAGACATGCAGATTTTGTCAGTGTTAAGCTGGATTTGAAAGGAAATAATTATACTGAGCACTTTTGTTATAAAATTAGAGGTGATTAAAGGGATAATGTTGACTTACTTTACAGATTTGTTTTAAGTCCTGAGATAACATACCTGAAGTGCTTTGAATACTCAAAAAGCACCATATAAATGCTAAGAGTTATTACTACCTTTTGATTTCTTCCCTTCAGCTTTTATTAGTCCAGTCACTCATTATAATGAGAGTTTTGGTTTTTACTTCTTTACCCACTTCTTCTGTTCTGGACAAACCTTATCGTTCATATTCTCATGGAGAATGTTAATATACAGATGTCCCTAAACATTCAAAATAATTTCCATGGTATAAGTTATAATTTTCTGTGAAGGATATTTTTCTTTAGAAAAGCAAATTGTTGTAGTGTGTTCACTTAAAATCAAAGGAATAGTCTTTATAATCCCTGCATCTTTGTATGTTTTATAGAAGTTATTTTCCTGAATTGGCTGTGATTCTAAATACATTTGCTCCAACCTGGCTTGTTTAGAGAAAGTTTTCACATACAGGTATATTTAGAATCAAATGTACAACATCTACATTATACTGAATTTTGTGTTAGCAACAAGGAGTCAAAGGGGATGTACAGAGAGAGCCCCCAATAAAGTTTGCTAGTTTTATCAAAACCCTTTGGGTGTTTCACCTGAGATGGAGCCTCAGTTTCTGTTTAGCTGAAATTTCTGTTTAGCTGAAATTTCAGTGATAGCTTTGGTGTAGGCACAGTACTGATATAAAGGAAAGCAGGCCAGAATACCAATATAGCAAGTGGTAAAACAAAATAATTCTGCTTGTAGTTCTTATTCAAAGTCAACACTTTAAAACAAGTCAATAACAGTAAGGATCCAAATATTTCTCTTACCTGATACTGTTACTTTCTTGTCAGTGCATCCTTCCTTGGTTAAGATTTGACTCATTCATTAGCACAAGCTTTCGCTAAAGACAAGACTTTGAACAAAGAGTAAATGTTAGTTTGTTGTTATAACAGAGTATTAAATTTCAGCTTTGTGAAAGGATGGTTGATTGATGCAGCTTGGCAGGAGGGTCAGGCCCCACATGGTGCTGAAGTAGGGCAAAAAAGAATAACACTTGTGACGTACCTTGAGGTAGACTTTTAAATATATTTTTTCATTATTTATGTTTATTCCATGATTACCATTTTAAAACTCTACCTACAACATGAAGTAGAATTGCATATTTGTTAGGAATCTCATTTGTATAAAATTTAGTATTGAAATATATCGTGTGTTATTTCTCGGGCAACTTTGGGATGGATGCATGGGTTTCCGCTGATAAATTAATAAGAATGTGAAAGCATGGTGAACTTGGGCTTCTTTTTTCTATAAGCAATATTTTGCATCAAATACAGGTGCACCTGTGCTTTCTATTAGTGCAGTTATGAATAGTGACCCCTCTAAATTTATTTCATCTCCATGTATTTAAGCAATGTCATTATAAATTAGAACTACTGTATATATAGATATGTGTGTAAGAGCTTTAATGTGTTTGTAGAACACAGTGCACATTGTATCTCATTTCTTAAATAATGAAATTGTGCTTAATAGAGGATTTGACTGATGACCATGTATGGGTTTGATAAACTGACACAACAGTGAAAAAGAGTTCCTGTACCATGTCAGCTTATCAAACACACTATGGACTCCATGTCTTTCATATTAAAAAATAAATATCACACAGTAAGGATGAAGCTTGTGTTTAGTGAAACTCAACCTCAGTACTTCCAGGTGAATATATACAGCACCTGATAAGGCTGAGGTATTGTACCACTAAACAAACAGAATCTGAAGCAGCCAATGAGTGCCGTGTATGACCAGATGAAAATTGCTGCAGCATCAGAAGGAGGTTGTTCGCCTCAGTTTAGCAGTAAGCCAAATATTTATGTAATGTTTGGGAAAGCCAAAACTAGTGTCCTGTTACAGACAAGCAATGTTAAATTCTGGGCTAAAATTATTTAACTCATAAAACAAATCAATAAAAATGTGTTACGTTCTTACATCTGGTTTTAGCACCGGTTATTCTTATTACTGCTAACTTCACTCCCTATTCTCTGTCTTCTTTTCTGAGTCTATTTAGAAAAATTATATTCCTCTAGTGACTTATCCAAATATATCACCAAATCTCCATTTAGAATTATGCATATGTATTGTTTGCATAGTTATCAAATCAACTTTTACAACGTGTCCTGCAGATTCGTGACTGCTTAAAACTAAATCATTATGCTGTTTAAACTTCAAAAATATTACAATGATAGATTAAAGTTTCCTTGTTAACTCTCATTTCAATTGCTTTTTTTAAGCAATTGTTTTTATTACCAAGCAGATAATATGCATTCACACATTAAAAAGTTGAAACTTTCATAAGTCTTTTTTTCTATTTTTCCCATTTAGCCTTAAAATATATTGTATAGTTGCCATACTTTACCTTTTTTCCCCACTATTGTGCCCCAGATATAGGTCTAGAAGACAACTGCTGTGGAAAACGTTCTTCTGCTTATTTGTGGTAAATTACTGTACACAGAGCTTTTTGGAACAAGGGACTACTTTTAAATGTCTGGTCACCTCACGGGATATGTAGTGCATTTCCTGCCACTAGGATGAGAGGAAGGAAGCACAAGGCCAGAACGTTTGATGTGTGGTCTACTGTAATTCTTTTCATGTGTTCAGTGGCTTTTATATGATCCATGTACAACAATCAATTCTGACCATGCTGTGGTCCATTTCATTAAAACTGACCTTCCTGAATGGGAAACAAATTCATGTTATAGTGGTGTTCACCTGCCACCCACAATATAATGAAAGGGTTATCATTTTGCCCTTAAATTTATTTCTTTATTGAGAGTTTTTAGGAAAGGCTTCCTTTTGCTTATAAATACAGTTTCCTCCCCCCACCTTTTTCTTTTTTGCATTTTTACTAAGTGTGAGGGAGCATCCAATAAATGTGTAACCAGACACTGTAGCTAATATTTTTGAGATTTGGAGGAGCCTGTAATCGTTCCTCAAAAATTTATCTGAAGTCTGTTAGCTAAGCCCTATTAGGACATTATAAAAAAGGCTGAACACATTTATGGCGCCAAAAGCAGATAGGAAGCCCCATTCCAGTGCGTCACTCCCCACCCTGCTCCACTTCAGCATCACAGTCACGGCAGTGTTCATCTGTAACTACAGCCATCACGGTGAGTGCCATTACCGTGATGGCAAGCGCTTTTGTGAGCAGCTGGTTGCCTGTGGTGATCTAGACTGCTGATCACAGAAGTGCCGGCCATAACAGTTATCCAATTTCCTTTTTCATACGAACACTGCCATAATCGTGAATGGTGTGGGGGGCAGGCAGTGTGTGAGGAGCTGGATGGAACTTTCACCCCACTTTTTGTGCTCTGTGTTCAGCATTTTTGTTTTATAATATCCAAATAGGGTTATAGGAGCTTCTTATGTCCCTGATCACAGAACAGCCACTACGTGGAGGTGGTTTGAAACTGCCAATGTAGTGATTACTGCGAACACTAAGCCATTTTGTATATGATGGCCAGACATGCAAATCAGTTCCCACTATAAGGTTTTGTTGGCTGGCAGCATGGAGATAGTGTGGGCTAGTCTGTGGTGAACTAGTGCACAAGAAATGATTTTTCATGTGGAACCACCACCATGTGGATGTAGTTTCAAGTGATCTCCTTAGTCGAGTTGTATTGTGAGAAGTTGCTTGGAAATTAGGCTTGATTTGACAACAAATTAGAGATGGTTGCATGGGAAAATAAATATGCATCATATTTTCTTTTGTATAAATAGCTCTCACAAAAGCAACTGTGGGCTTGTTTCCTTTTGTGTAATAACATTGTGTAATACTCTAAACAGTAGGATTAGTAGGCGGTTCAGATGATGTTTGTTTGTTTTATTGTTCCATTCTATACCACTTTTCATTAAAATAATTCCAGAACGGCTTACAATATAATTAAAACAAGGCACGATTAAAATACAAATTAGAAGTACAAATATTAAAGATATAAATAATACACAGGGAAACCTTGCTATTCGCGGACTCACCATCCACATTTTTGCATATCCCATTTTCATTATCCACGTATATAAAAGAGTTAAAACCCATATGTCTGTGTTTCCTAGCAGGCTGGAAGTGACCATGGAGGTCACTTCCAGCTGCCATTTTGTCTACAGGAGTCATTTTGTGGCTCATTTCTTTTTTAAAAATGCATTTTTCCTGGAATTGTTCATGTTTTTGGTGGGCATTGCGTGCTCTGGGGGCATTCCTAGACACATGCAGACCCCACGGAGCTTCGTACAGTAAACAATTTTTGCATTTTGTAACTGTTTTAAAGCTGTTTTTAGCGGTTTTTCTCGATTTTATAACCTAACCCCTCATTTCCCATAGGCATAATGTCTCATTACTTGTGGCTTAGTTACTTGCGGTAATTAGCAAGAAATGGAACCCCCACGAATAACCAAGTTTGCTTGTATCTCTATTTAAAAGTTTAAAAACCTATATAAAACAGTAACACAGAGAGCAGCAGCAGTAAAAACTATACTAATATAAAAGCCTGGGTGAAGAACCACGTTTTAACTTGTTTTCTAAAAACTGTGATGGAGGCTGAGGAGCGGAAGCCATCCGAGAGAGCATTTTCTAGCCTAAAATTCCAGGCATCCCTCAAGGAAACACCCATCTTGGTTCACTTAGTGCAGGCGCTCAGGTCCAACCCAGTCTGTGCTTTGGTGCAGCGAATGGTTGTGCATATCAGAATCCTCGGGTCTGCAGCTGGGTCATGACCATCCAGAGATGGAGACCACTCCCCTCCAATCAATGCTGTTTCATCTGCTTTCTTCCCTAGCAAGAACTTAATTTGCTTTGTTGGGTACTCAGGACTCTCCTTATGTGTTGAGGAGTCACTTAAAGGAGAAGAGCATACAAGGCCATTTTGAACTGCAAAATGATTTGCCACACCTGGTGGAGACTTACGGCCACTGCCTAAATTTTACCAAACAGGCCCACAAAAACCAGGCCTCTAGTCTCTGTTGGTGGCTGTGGGAACAGGCCTTGCTTTCTTCAAAGACAATAGTGTTAAAAACCATGTGGGCCTCTGGAAGTGAACAACCCACCCCCACTGTGGCAATGGTGGCCACACCCTCGGGGACTGCAAAGGCTAAACAATTGGGACATAGCACACTCCCAAAGTCAACCCCAGAGCCCACAGCTCATTCAGATTCAACACCGGGACTGGAGACTCAGGCTCCAATCTTCCAGTAAAGCCTTCTTAAAAAGCAAAAGTGACCTCTGCAGCCCTCAGGGTCAAGATCCAACTCTGCCCAGGCTAAAGAGCAAAAGAAACGACCAGCATCAGGCAAGCCAGCTCCACGCCCGAAAAAGAAGTCCTCCAATCCTTGGGATTCAAGTGCCACACAACTGCTCCCGGCCTCGGATTTGACAATTTAGCCAGGTCAGGTGTCCCCAAACTCAGCACACTCAGTACCGGAAGAAGTGGATTCTGTCTTTGATCCTGAGGAGTTTAAGGCAGCACTGGAGTGGGCAGCCCAGGAAGACCCAACTTCAGAACAAGAGGATGAACTCTGCACTCTGACCGCCTCTATACTCCATTCCCGCAGCATTGGGATTAAGGGACCTCTTATTCACGGTACCAAGAACAATTAGAGTGAGACTACCGAGGCAGAATTCCCAGCAGAATCCTACTGCTTTTCTGACCGCTACCAACCTGCATTCCATCCCAGGGACACGCATTGCAGGGAATATGAAGACCCCTGGGACAACTGCTACCAAGCATATTTTCGAGCCCACCTGCGCCCTTAATCCCATTTGCTTCGCACCCATACTCAAGGCCATCCAAACCTGGAGGACTGGACACTTCGAACCCGTCCTTCATTGAAACAAGCCCCTCTACTTCCACATGAACCCCAGCCTTGGAAGCAGCTACCCCAGGCCACCACAGCTGAAATACACCTGCTGAAACAGAGGCTAGCAAGTTGCCATAAGATTGACCTGCATCCCTGCCTCAAAACCCAGACCCGAACGACCAAGACTCGGCAGAGGAAGAACAACATGAGGCAGAAGAAGACGTTGAGGGTTCCCTCTCACCACAATCTGAGAGTGCATCCTTTGTCTCATCCTCCAATGGCCAGCTGGTGGACCAAAAGCTGTCCTTCCCCTCAGAGGACTACAACATCTACACAGGTTATTTATACACATGGTTTCTTCACTAGGTATCTCACTGAGCCAACAAAAGAAAACTAACTTAGTCCCCTTTTGGGCTCATAGATGCAGATGCGCATGCCCCAGTATCATTAATTCAGTCCTGCTGGACATTTCCAAGTCCTGTTGGAGCAAACCATCCATCCTACTGCAACTGACAAAGTGCCTAGAAAGCTTCTACAAAGTCCACACTATTGATGAGACTGTGAGTAGTTTCCTACAAAAACATCCCACACCAAACTCAGTGGTGATCGAGACCTCCCAGGTATCCAACAGGGTTCGTGTTGCATCATCCCCAGTGGACAGGGAAACTTGACTCATTTGGACGCAGGCTGTACTCTGTTTCAGCATTATACCTCAAGTTTGTCAACTACCAAGCATATAACACAAAATACAGTCATTTCCGGTGAGAGGCAATTGGTTCATTCATGGAATACCTTCCCAGGACAAGAAAGATGCAGCCAAAGTATACTGCAATGAAGCATTTCAACTAGCCAAACAAGAACTATATTCTGCTCGTCACTCTGCAGAGTGTGCAGCCAAGGTTATGGCCACCTCCGTTGTACTCTGCCACCATGCCTGGCTCTTGTCTTCGGGCCTCACTCAAGAGTTTAATACACGCATTGAAGATTGATGGGGATGAGCTGTTCGGTGAAAAGACAGACGAGACCTTGCAGAGAGTCCAGAAATGGTGCAACACAGCACGCTCAATGAGTTTCCACCCTCAAACCTCTTGCACTCACAGACAGTCTTGATGGCCCAAGCCGCAGCCATGCCAAAATCCTCCCTATTCCTCCTCCAACTGCTCCTTTCATTTCCCAAGATTCCCACAGTATGGACGAAAGCAGCAATTCTAGTATACTAAGCCACCACTCCAGAAACACTGCACTCAGCCTGCCTGTCTGAAGAAACAATGACTTTTCTGGCCCAGCCCAAGTCAGTACTAGCCTATCCCCTTACCTACCAGCTTGGGAGGGAAATACCACTGACTCATGGGTCCTTACGATCATCAGGATAGGCTACACGCTGGAATTCTCATCTGACTCCCCTTACTCACCTACACTCATGACCAACCCTATAGAGATACTGAAGAACAAAGTTGCCTCCCTCTTGCAAAAGGATGGCAATGAACCCATACATCAAATACTTCAAACAGCTGGTTCAGGGTTTTACTCCCTATACGTCAGTCCCCAAAGCAGATGGGGGCATATGTACCATTCCCGACCTAAGAGGCCTAAACTCTTGCATCACCTACAAACACTTCCGGATGGTATTATCCCATTCATCCTCACATGCGAGGGAGTGTGACCTGAGGGATGCCTATTAACATCTAACCATCAGACCCCAACATTGGAGATTCCTCTGCTTGGTGAAGCCACTTATCAATTGAAGTCTCTTCCCTCTGGGCTTGCTTCAGCCTCCCGGGTCTGTACAAAATATATGGCACTGGTGCTGGCACTCCTTCAAGAAGAGGGGGACCAGCTTTTTCCATTCTTAGATGACTGGTTGATAGTGGTAGATTATCCCACGGAGGTGACCATGTCCATGCGCACCACTATCGTGCTCCTCTACAATCTGAGCCTCACCATCAATTACAGAAAATCGCTGCTTACCCCAAGCACTGCGATAGGGTTTCTCGGGCTGCTCTTCCACTCTCACTGTGCCAAAGTCTTACTTCTGCACTGCAGAATCCATGCCTTACTGGCCCTGGCTACCAAAGTCACCTCCAATGTGCATCATGCGGCAAGGACTATTCAGCAACTTCTAGGCCACTTGGCCTCCACTAAGCACATCCTCCCTCACACATGACTTCACTCTCAAGTTTTGCAAGGTTGCAGTTTGGACCACCAGACCAACAGTCCCTCCACGACTCTGCACCCTTCCACATGTGCACCATTCTCTTCACTGATGTACGGACCTACATCACCTTTCTGTAGGCACCCCCTTCCACCCCCCAAAGCCAACACATATACTTACCACAGATGATCCAAATTGGGCTGGGTAGTGCACATCCAGGATCTGCATCTCAAGAACCTCTGGTCTCCATCCGAGGCACAGCACCATATCAGTGTCCTAGAACTCCTCACCATCTACAAAGCCCTCAGAGGGTTTCTTCCTCTACGACGCAATTTCATGGTAACAATTCAAACAGATAATACCATGGTAAAAGCATATATAAACAGGCGGGCAAGGGGTCACGGGCTCTAGAGCCCTCATACAATGACTCTATGGACATGGTCTATTGCTCACCACATACTCCCCCACACAGTCTATATTCATGCCATGGCCAACTCCAAAGCAGACACCTTGAGCAGACTCTGCACAAATACGCATTAATGGTGTATGGAGGTGCTATTTCCCCTCTTCAAGAGGTGGGGAACACTGACAACAACAAATATTTATATACCGCTTTTCAACAAAAGTTTCCAAAGCGGTTTACATAGAGAAAAAACAAATAAATAAATAAGATGGATCCTTGTCTCCAAAGGGCTCACACTCTAAAAAGAAACATAAGGTAGACACCAGCAACAGTCACTGGGGGTACTGTGCTGGGGGTGGATAGGGCCAGTTGCTCTCCTACTGCTAAATAAAGAGAATCACCACATTTAAAAAGGTGCCTTTTTGCCCAGTTAGCAGAGGTTAGACAATTGGCCAGTTAGCCCAGTTAGACAATCAACCTCTTTGCATCCACACTCGATACCCACTGCCCCCTCTTTTGCTCCAGAGTTGGCAAAGGGAAAGACTCCCTAGAAGACGCATTTGCCATATCCTGGGGAGGCCTCTTCGCCCATCTCTTCCTGCCAATACCTGTCTTGCCGCGGGTACTCCTCAAGATACAACAATAAGACCTAGACTGCATTCTCATCGTTCCATGGTGGCCTCGCCGCCCATGGTTCCCCATACTACTGTAACTCTCAGTTGGCATACACATACCTCATCCACGGCACCCTCGCCTCCTCACACAAGCGGACAGCAAGATTCTGCACCCCAATCTGCTCAACCTCAAACTCTCAGCATGGAGGATACAGCCGCCTTCCTGGCAGAACTGCAGAGGATTCTTCTAGTGGCCAGGAAGCCCTCAATGTGCACTTCTTGTTCCTCGAAATGGAAACATTTCCAGTCATTCTTAGCAGAGATGGCTAGACCTACTAGCCCACTAACTACCTAAACCATTTGTGTGTACCTCCTTTACGTAAAGGAAAAGGGACTTAAGACTTTGACCCTTCGGGTTCACCTAGCAGCAATCATGGCCCATATGCCATCAACCAGTCCTTCCTGTTTCTGAGACCCTATAGTGAAACAATTTCTGAAAGGACTTCAACACAGGTTCCTGGACATGGCATCGGCATGGGATCTCTCTGTAGTACTCTCTTGCCTGATGAATCCACTGTTTGAACCCTTAGCAACTGCTGATCCCTGCCTTCTCTCTTGGAAGGTGGCCTTCCTAGTTGCTATTACATCTGTCTGACGGGTCAGTGAACTTGGGGCCCTCCGGGTAGACCCTCCCTACCTAATCTTTCACAAGGACAAAGTTTTATTACGGCCAGGCATCACCTTCTTGCCAAAGATTGTATCTTCTTTTCACCGTTTTCAGTTGATAAGGTGCTTCTCCCCTTATCAGTGAAGGCTCATTCCACCAGGGCAGTAGCCACTTCCATAGCCTTTGAGTGCTCTGTACCTCTGGACGTCATCTGCCAGGCTGCTACCTGATCTTCTTCACTGTCGTTCATCTGACACTATGCTCTAGATCAGGGATTCTCAACGTGTGGGTCCCCAGATGTTATTGGACTTCAACTCCCATAATCCCCAGCCCCAGTGGCCTTTGGTTGGGAATTATGGGAGTTGAATTCCAATTACATCTGGGGACCCACACACTGAGAATCCCTGCTCTAGATGACCAGTTTCACAGACAGTCAGCCTTTGGGAAGGCAGTACTGCAGTCTCTCTTAGCTTGATTCCCATCTCCAGGTAAGCCTCAGCTTGCGATGCACCCTATGGTGTAAGTCACCAAAGACCATGCAGAAGAACAACAGCTTGCTTACCTGTAACTTTGGTTCTTCTAGTGGTCATCTGTGCTTTTAAACACCCTCCCTCCTCCTCTCTCTTCTAGTTCATTAGCTGGTGGACTCAGAGACTGGGAAACAGGAGGCTTGCACAGGCACATAAGGGGATGGGGATGGGGCTCCCACCTGAAGCTTGGAAGTTTCAAAGAAGCTTGAAACGTTCCAAAATGGTCTCTGTGCAGGTGCAAAGTCCTATTATGTAAGAGCACGGATGGCCACTAGAAGAACCAAAGTTACAGGTAAGCAACCTGTTGTAAGTGCACAACTCACTGAGAAAGTTAGTTTCTAGCTAAGAAAAACAAACATTTCAAACTCCACACCAATGAAGATCCATACTTCAATATCTCAGCATTTCAGCTCAAAGGACTGTACACTGTGACTGATCTAAAGAAAATAATCACAGTCCTGGGAGGTGGTCAAGTGCCTTCCACAGGCCAGTCTCCCACAATCATCACATCTTTTGCTTAGTTTTGCTTAGGCACACATTTCTTGCATACATACAATAGCACTGTCTTCTGTCCATCCAAGCCAAATGCAGATGACGGTGGTTCTCATTGTGAATGTGGCTACATCTCTGGGGGGCTTGTTGTGTCAGATAGTTCCTACAAAGGTCAACTAATTGCTCAGGGGAGCCTCTGCTAGCTGTACACTGGGGGGAAAGTTGCCCATATCACAATCCTCTGAGGGCAGGTTCAGATGAACACAGCCCTGGGCATGTGCTAGCAGGGCAGCAGCAAGAACACACCTGCCCTGATGTCACTAGTGGATGTGCTGATGCGCTCTTGGTGCATTCTTTAATCATGTGAGAAGTATTCTCCTCTGCATAGATGGCTGTACACATTGCAGCACAACTACAGGCCTACTTTTCTGTGTTGCAGTCCAGCTTGCTTCTCAAGGTCAACATCTCCTGTCAGTGGGTAGGATGTTTCTGCATCAAACAACCACCATATTTTCAAACCATACTTCTTTGGTTTGTTCAGCATGTGTTGCCAGAAGCGACAGTACTTCTGAAACCTAACAGCTGCTCATCAATGTTTAGGTCAGACCCAGCAATGGTCTGAGAGCTGCAGAACCTACACAAACAAGGTCCAGATACCTGTTATGGTTGCCAGCTCGGTAATCACTCTTCTCTCCTGTCATGTGACTTTTAAATCAAATCTTAAATTACTTGTGATGTCCTCAGATAATTTCATCTGGGCAGTGTCACAGAAGGAGGGGGCTTCCTCCTTTCTGGGTGAGTCTCGCAGAGGACTCAGTGTGACAGACTAAGTAAGATGTCTCTGTTTTTCATGTGCTATCCCTGTGTACTCACATATGATGTATATATTGGGCCCATGATGGACTGGTTGTAGACCACCTTTTGCCATTTGTGCTTGTCATGTAACCCATAACCTCAGTACCTTCACTGGCAGGTGAGTGAGGTTCAACAGACTGCTCAGTACCACGTATTCCACTGCTACATCATCTTGCTCTCTCCACCTGTAGCCAAGATCCAACCACCACCCGCCTCCTGCTTTTGGGAGGCTATATCCCACTAGCAGGGGCATAGCAAGGTTGGAGTGGGCCCAGAGACAAGATTTTAAAATGGGGCCCCCCCACTCAAAGTCCAGGGCCTCCGCACACCCCAGGCCCCCAAGGATTTAAGTCTGATATTCCAAAATAAGTATGCTGTCTGGAAATACATTTCACTGAATACACACACGCACACGTCACAATATACAGTGATATACATTGAGTACTATACATTTGTTTTACTTTTAATGCCTAGAACACACTAGAAAGATGAATGATTAAAATGGGCCCCTCGCTGCAAATTAGCAAAGGAGACTTTCAACCATGCAGGGTGAGCCTATGTTTGTTTTCTCAGAATTCTGAACAAATTCAGTCAAGTTTGATTGCAGGAGGTTTTTCACAGGAGGCTTTTAAAGCCCTTTAACACACATCTCCTCTGGAATGGAGGTGCTGCATTCACATGTTGGCCAGATTTACCCTGAAGTCCCTGCAAGTTATTGGGGAGCAGTTCACACACAAGAAAAATAAAATAAAATAAAAGCACAAGACATGCTTCACAGTTCTCACTCAGACCTTCTGGGTTGCAAAACAACTTGAACATAAGTGCATTTATAAATGAATGAATAAAATAAATATAATACTGTTTCTTCCAGAAGTTTTTGTAATTTTCTGCCATGAAACAAGCCACTTATTTTAGATAGCTTTTTTTAAGTCAGCAAATTTTCCAAGCTGTTTAAAAATAAATATTCAGAGACTTCTCAGTCCCTCCCCCCCATATCAAAGCCCTATGGCAAGCAGATCCCTATATATGGGGGGGGGGGGGCGGGAAAGGTAACCACAAAAAGGAGTTCACACTCTACCTGGCAGCAGGGGGTCTTCTGCTGCAGAGACCAGTGGTGGCCACTCTGGCTGCCTCCTCCTTCCTGGCTGGCTTGGGCCCTACTGGAGTTTAGGCTTCACAGAGGCCTACACCAGACCTCCGTGGAAGCCCCGCCCACCCGCCGATCAGCTGAGAGGCGGGAGAAAAGGAGCTCTTTGCAGCGTGTCTGCTGCTCGATTGCCGGCCAGGAGAACAAGCTGGAGAGACGGCGAACAGGGCAAGTGGCTGAGGGGCCTTGGGGCTGGGCAGGGGGCAATGGGGAGTCACATGAGGTGCCTCTGGGGGGCCCCTCCAGGCAGTGGGGCCCCCAGACAACTGTCTCCCCTTGCCCTATCGTTGTTACGCGCCTGCCCACTAGGATAAATGAGAAAAGACCAGAGATGTACTGTGGATGGATGATTCACCGATGCCAGGCTTACTGGAACTGACATGTTGTCGTTGCTGCTTTTGTGATCCTTTCGGCTTTGTTGTGGCTAAAAACTCTGCTTCTGCAAGGTCAGATGCTTCTGGATGTTCTCGTGTTCCAAACACTAGGTCTGACATTGTGGGAGGGGCTTGTTTCATCTGCCCTAACTTGGGAGCACAGAACTGTGCAGTACCGCAGACTATTTTTCAGACATTATCATCTTTCAAAGTCAATTGAGCTTGTAAAGGGAAACAAAACTGAAGTTTTCCAAAGAGAAATAAGGAGGCTATTCACACGATAAGAGAAAATCGGGCTAGCGGAGGCTAGCCCAATTTTCTCCTATCGTGAGAACCACTGCTGTGAGCCCGGTGGTTCTTCAGTGGGTAACCCACTAAACTACCCCTGCCTTAAAACCAGGTTTGCTGAGCGAGCTCACCGCAAACCAGTTTTTTTAAATTGTGTGTGGCTGTCATACTTGAGTGGCCGTCATGTTGATTGCCGCGGCACAGCAACTCACGAGTAGACCCCCAACCGGGAGGCTTAAAAGCAGCCTCCCGGCTCAGGGGTCTCTCCAGCATGCCCTGCGCGCTCATGCAGGGCATGCTGGAGCTTCCAGGGGCTGCACAGCCCCCAATCCTCCCAGCCTCCGCCGGCTCCATAACAGCTAAACCCGCTCTCCCCGCTAACCCTCCCCAGGCGGCTTCCACTGATCGTGGGGACCACCTCATTGTGTTCTTTCTCCCATCCCAAATGGCTTAACATGGGAAGGGAATAGAAATCACCCCACCATATGGAGTCACTTCATTTTGGAGTGGTTTTCTACCCTGTAGCATATTTTTATTAGTAGCATAAATATCATAACTGACGAAGAGCTATACTTGTAAATATATTGTGTACCAAAGTGCAGGTAAACATTTGACATCAAGAGCATAGCTAGAAGAGCAGTGGTTTGCTTTTATATGCAACTTTATGCAGCTGGGGCTGAAAATCTAACCCAAAATACAGATGAGGGTTAATATTCATTTTGAAAGAGAACAATTGGGAATGAGTTTTGTTTCCAACTCAATGGATATTTCTATCACTCTTCACCATTTATTTTCAACAACCTTATTGCAGAAGTAATTAATCTCAAAGACAGTTTATATATTTGTTCAGGAAATCCATAAGCATCACAAATCTATTATAACTTAATATTGTTTAATTACACAGATTGTCCAATCTGACCCCAGTTAGTAACTCTATTTGTTCCAGTGAAGCAGCTAACAAGTTTTAGAAGTATTATCTATCTGAAGTGTAAAATGTCAATTCTTGGCTCCAATTCTTACATTACTCTGGCAGTGTGGAAACTACTGCAGTGTTGCTTCTTTCAGAGCTCCTAGATAATGAGAGAAACCCTAGACTGCATGGGAGGATTCACTTTACTGGGTGGGTGGAAAGGAGAAGTGCTCCCAATTCACCTTTATGATGATCAGGCCTAAGTGCCAAATTAGATAAAATATAGGAAATCCATGAAAACTATGTCAGTGCTTTTGGTTTTGTCTTTAGCAGCTGCTGCAGGCCCATTCTAGGATTGGGACCACAGAGTGAGAGGGGGGGGGTTCTCTCTTGCTTTTACTCATGCTGATTTCTCAGTTAAAACCACAGTTAGTTGTCCCTTGTAGATCAGACTTCTTGTGTTATGTCAGATGCGTAGGAAGAAGTGTTGCTCCTAGCCACCAGAGTAGCTTGAGGATGAGGGCTGAGGACCAAACTAAATGTTTGGGATCAGTGAAAATGACATCATTGTTGTGATTGTTTTAAAGTCTTAGTAGTAGGCATGGGGTCCTGATTCACATTGGGACCGCAAGAGAACCCTCCACCACCACCACCACCATACTGGGTTCTCAACTAAAATCACCCAAAGCTGTTGTTTGCCTCACAGGGTACAACATACTGATATAATATCCTGCGCCACCAGGAGCCCCTGGTGGCGCAGTGGTAAAACTGCCGCCCTGTAACCAGAAGATTACAAGTTCGATCCTGACCAGGGGCTCAAGGTTGACTCAGCCTTCCATCCTTCCGAGGTCGGTAAAATGAGTACCCAGAATGTTGGGGGCAATATGCTAAATCATTGTAAACCGCTTAGAGAGCTTCGGCTATAGAGCGGTATATAAATGTAAGTGCTATTGCTATTGCTATTGCTATTGCTATAATACCATTATCTCTGTATTTTGTCCCTGAGGCAATAGCAGCTGGAGGGGTAATTTCGATTGGGGAAACTTGTGGGTTGAAGGTGGCACCGCAATCTCAGTATGAATCTGTGAACAAAACCACAGGAGATGCTGATCTCCTGCATAATGTCTAGTTTGGACCTAAGTCTAATACTTATCCTTTTTTACCCTACTTTCCAAAGGCTTATAAGAACACCTTCTCTCTCTTTCTTTCATCTGTGACTATGTATCCACCTTTTCACAGCACATGGAAAGGGGACCTCGGGGACCCCAACAGAAGCATGAGAGGAGAGCTGGTCTTGTGGTAGCGAGCATGAATTGTCCCCTTTGCTAAGCAGGATCTGCCCTTGTTTACACTCGAATAGGAGACTACATGTGAGCACTGTAAGATATTCCTCTTATGGGTTGGGGCCGCTCTGGGAAGAGCATTTGCATACTTGCATGCAGAAGGTCCCAGGTTCCCTCCCTGGCATCTCCAAAATAGGGCTGAGACTCCTGCCTGCAATGTTGGAGAAGCTGCTGACAGTCTGTGCAGATGATACTGAGATAGATGGACCAATGGTCTGACTCAATCTATGACAGCTTCCTATATTCCTGTTTTTTGTTTTTTGCTAATTGTCATCTTGTTTCAAGATGGTGACCTCTGAAAGTATAGGCAGCATCCCCTTGTAACCCGTGTGCTGACAGTTGTATACAAACCAGATTCACAGCACATGGGAAGGTGACTGGGACCTCAGCCGATTTTTGTTTTTGCTAATCCTACTACTGCTACTTGAGTGGCTGTCATGTTGATTCAACGTTACTCTTTTGTATCCTATGTGCTGACAGATGGATTAAACCAAATTTATAGAACGGGGGGGCATGAAAGAGTCACCATGTTAAAAGAAGCGGAAAGCAGCCTCCTTTAGTTCTATTTAGAACTACTTGTTTCAGTTAAATTTGCTTTTACATAGGCCGCCTTCGGACAAAATGCCAAACAGTGTGCAGTGTTCCCTTCATTCTCCTTCCTTTCTAATAAACCCTTCCCCCCTTTGACAAGCTAAAAAAGAATGTGTGATTGTATGAGGGGGAAAGCCCCCAAAAAGAATGGCTGGGATCACCAAGAGCAGTCAATCTACATTCAAACAGTTAAGGTAGGAAGAGAGGAGGCCCCAGTCCTCTTTTCCTGGGGTGGGACAGAAGAAGGGGGCCCAAGTCCCCCCCTCAACTGGGGAAGACAGTTTGTCTTTCCCCAGGGAGATTAAAAGAGGACCCCCACAAGGGGAATTCATGGATCCTCATATTAGTTAGTAAACCATTTTTTTCTGGCAGTTTATTGATAACCATGGCCAAGCCTAGGGAGAGTCCCCTTACTGCTCTCAGACTGCCATCCAGTGATAGTATTTACTTCAGAACCGGAATCCTCAGCACAGCCCTTTTAAATACAGTGACCCCAAATTAAGTGCAGAAACACACACCCCCTTCTTCAGAGTTTGGCTGCATAGAACATGAGTCACTCCTCCTGATCAAAGGTGGGAGCCACGTGGCCTCATGAGGTGCCACCTTTCCGAGCAGGGAACCTCTCCCAGAAAACCTTTAGGCAATTAATTTGCATCAGATCCACCCCAGGCTCAAGAAGCAACTGCGCAGTTGCCTCACAGGATAAATTTTTCTGGTTTATCGTACGCTCTACCACCCACCCATCCCAGCCCAAAGTTTTCAGTTGCTGTTCTGCGTGTATCCCCCAAGACCCTGTTGGCATCTCTAAATGTCCCTTGCCATTCTGGGGCATTAATAATTGTGCTTCTGCATGACTGTGTAGTTTGGAAGTTCGTGAAAAGGCAGTGGTGCAAGTGATGTGAAGAAGGGTTTAAAATGTATTTGCACTGCTGACGGCTGAAAAGCCATGTTCACAATGAGTATGCCCCCTCAAAGATTGTGCACAATGGTAGCTGCTTTACTGGTGCCCTGCCCACAATGTGGCAATGCGAGTGGCATGTAGCTTGCTGGGATTCGTCCTCAGTGGACCAAGAAGAGGGAGGGTCTTCTTTGCTCAGAGCTGGAAGTTGCCAGACCACAGTTGGTCAATTGTGGGATGATTCCCAGCTTCGGAAATTAACCTCGGGTTCATCAACCCAAGGTTTTATGCTAAGTCTGAAGGTGGCCATAGTCTTGCAGGTGGAAACTAAAAACAAATCCAGATGTTCTTAAACATTCTAAAATGATTAAAGTAGATATGTCTTGTAGCAAAGGGAGCATACCATACCAAGAGAAATTATTTCATGAATCACAGTTTGTTGATCATTTATGCTATGGTAATCATCCAGTGATTTCAGATGGGGGCAGTAGTATAGAGAACAGCAGTGTGTGTGTTTCAAGAGTAAAGGGAAGCTTCTCCTCCATACAATAAACATTCATTTCAAGATAAAAACGAAAGGTTTACTTTGAAAAGTAACTAGAACAGAACAGAACATACTTTATTTCGGTCATTGACCAGAAACATTATCACACACAACAGAACGTAATTTGCATAAAATATAACAAAACTTAACCACTGTGTTGGTATGTTTATGATTAAAATTTGACAATAAAATTTTAAGAGAGACTCCTCTGGATAACCAGGAAACATCACAAGATACGGCAAGATAAGTGTTGATTGATCATTCTTGTAGAGGCCACAATGTAAAATAGCATGTTCAGTAGTTTCAATATCGCCTGACCCGCAAGGGCAAAGTCGGGATGCATAAGGAACCCCCCCCAAACCTCCCTTGGATCACCGCTGTAGGGAGCGCATTTAATCGAGCTAAAGATAGCGCCCGCCTGAACTTGGAAAAAGAAATATTATTTAAGTATGCAGCGGGTTTTGTGTTAAAAAGCTGATCTCCAAGGTAAACACCTTTTGGTATTTTGGCAACTTCTAACTGTGGATCAATGTCAGAAATACGTTGTTTAATAGACTTCCTAGCACAATCATAACCCAAACTTATAAGCATATCCAGTGAAAACCCGTAAAATTGGGATTTTGTTTTAACAAGACGCTTCCAGGTAGAATCGAAATTGTCAGTTAATACCAAGGGGGCAAGTCCAGATTGAGAAAAGACTAATTTTAACCAAAATGCAAAAATGCATTTCCAATACTCCGCTTCCAAGGAGCCAAGGCCCACCTCGTGCCTAATGACGACATTAGGAACACATCTGGGAAGCTGCAATATAGATCTAATAAACTTTGTTTGAATAGCTTCCAGTGTGACGAAATTGCCAAAAGGGCCCAACTGAGCACCATATAATAATAAAGGGTAGACCTTGGCGAGAAATAGTTTAAGAGTGGCTGGAATACAAAGAGCCCCCTTTGTAAAATAAAAAGATCTAATTAGGTGGGCTGAGGCTTGGGCGTTCTGCACAATATAATTTAGATGTGCCTGGCGCTGACCTGAGGAGTGGAAAACCACGCCCAGGTACTTAAAGATTTTAACTTGTTCCAAGTAATGACTATTCATTCGCCATGTGTGGCATTTGGGGCGTTTGGCAAAAGCGAACACTTTAGTTTTTTGATAATTTACTTCGATAAGCTCTTCAGCACAGTAGGAGCTGAGCAATGAAAGGGCCCGTCTCAATCCTACCGGTGTCAGGGACATAAGGACCATATCATTGGCATACAGCAAAATGGCAAGATTTTTATGGGCCAAAAAAGTAACTAGTGTTTGAATATTGTAACCATTTACAACCCTTTACTTGGCAGTACATAAGTTCTTAAATCCAGAATCCAAAGGGTGCATATGCAACTGATTTCCCCCCAAGCTAACTTGTAGAAGATGTCCTATCCCAAATTTGTTCTTTGACTTCCCCTGACTTCAAAAAGCATGTTGGTCCTTAGACACAAAACCATTTTGCAGGATAAATGGGGAAAGTGGTTGTATGTATGCCTTCAAAAAGCTCTTACTGAACTGAGGAGGGGAAAGAAGTCATTTGAGAAACAGTTGAAGGAGCTGGATATGTTTAGCCTGGAGCAGGGCTGTCCTTAGGGCATGGAAAGCAGGGTGACTGCCCCGGGCCCTGCTCTTTTAACCCCCATTAGAATTAACTGGAAGGAGGCTCTGCACTGACTGATTTGCCCCAGGCCTTACACCCCACCAGGGCTATCGAAGGACAGCCCTGGCCTGGAGGAACGGAGAGGGGATACGGATATAAAATATCTGAAGGATATTTATATACGGATATAAAATATCTGAAGGATACGGATATAAAATATCTAAAATATCTGAACGGATATAAAATATCTGAAGAGCTTTCATATAAGAGGAGGAGTGGGCTTGTTCTCAGGTGCTTCTGAGGGTAGGAGTGGAACCAATGGGCTGAAATTACAAGGAAGCAAATATAGATTATAGGAAGAATCATTGCTAAATATAAGAGCTGTTTGACTGGAGGTCTTTAAATATAGACTGAACATACATCTGTCAGATGCTGTAGCAGATTGCAATTCTCAGCAGGACATTGGATTAGAAGGCCTCCAAGGTTCCTTTCAACACTAAAATTCTATGATTCTCCTTACAAAATGTACAGTATGCATGTTCTCTCTTTTGATTCTGGCTTTAAATTTCATTTCCACCCAGTCTCATGAACACAAGTTACAATGCATAAAGTCTCCCTATTTCATCTTAATACCACCTGTGAACAGTAAGTGAAACTAACTAAAAGTGGCTTTTCCAGTATCAGCCAGGGAACTGTACATTACAGAACAATGCCTTCAGAATTAGGCATTCCGGCCATATAATCTGGATATTCCTCTGCTTTGGAAAGGAGAGAAATGTGTGAAAGTAAGGCTTCCTATAATAAATATGATTATTAAACTATACCATTATTTATATCCTTTTTCAAAATTTACTTTTGTGTGTGTTTGGTTTCTCCGGCCTTTTATAGGTCTCAACTGACCTGTAAGGGAATATGCTTGACTTCCTGACAATGAACCTCTGAATTATGCCTATTCAGCAGTGAGTAGTAACTGATTCAACATGAGCTGTTTCTTGTATAAACATACAAAATGCCTGACCCAGACTAAATCAATTTTAAAAGGAAAACATTAAAGTTATGTTTCCTGTTACATGCTTAAGGTCTTCTCTGGGTGCAGTACATTACTGTATTATTTACCAACTATGGTCAGCTTTTAGATTATTCTCTGATGCCACCTGCAAAGAGGATGGTAGGTTTCATGTAGGATTCAATAAAAAGTGTGTCTAATTTTATATATCATGGCAGTTCGACCAGCTTTTATACCGGGCCTCAGTAAGTCCTTTGTGCTTCTTTTTGTCCGTATTTCAGCTGCTGCAATGATTTCTCATGTGCAGAATGGGACAGGGCTAAAGTTCAGAGGGTCAGGTGATTGCCTTGGGCTGGGTTTTAAGCACCCAAGGACGGTGTTGGAAGCTTCTCAACAGGAGAAGCTTAAAATAACTACTTCCCATGCCCCAGAGAATATCAGCTCAGTTCCCTGAGCTGTCCAGTGTTTTTCTGCTCCAAAACGACAGAAATGGCAAGTCAGACTTTTTATTTGATTTCTGAATTGAACAAGCAGAAGTGGAGCCATAGATGGGGGAGTAACTTCACCTAGTAGAGATCCTTCTATGATTATGGAGGTGAAGTGGATTTCATTGTTTTTCTTGAAGTCTTCCCAGGAGAGCATCTAGTTTGGGTGGGCAGTGCGCTAAGGTTAATGGATCTAGATAGTTTTCAGTCTGCCCTAGGAAATGTTTCTGATGATGCGGCTGGCAGTTCTGTTGAAGCCTTAGTGGCCTCCTGGGATAGGAAACTAACTTGAGCTCCTTGGTATCCTCTCCCATTTGCCAGAATTTGGCCTCTTCCTGTTTTACTGGGGATATGAGATAAATGGGACAGGTGGAGAGTAGTGTGCCTTTTAAGGTGTGTGCATGTGCACACAAGTTTTTTTTATGTACACTCTGTTAATTTTACATCAGGTTGAATCAGGAAGATTCAGACTGAATCGGGAAGGCTCCACTCTGAATATATGTGCACACACACACTGCCTTGATACAGCCACCCAGAACAAAATGTATTCTGCACACAAGTGAAAAAAATAGAGAGAACACTGGTGGAACGCAACTAGTGAACAGTGATCAAAAGTGGCTTAGAACCTATTTTGAAGGCCTTTTCTGTTATCGTCTCTGTGGGGAAAGAACCAAGCAGCCTGTTACCAGATGACCTGGTTAAAGAGAGTAGCATGAAGGGACCAGGAGGGAGCATATCTTTAAGCTGTTGATTAGTGTATGATAAACATGGAAGGTAGCTACTACAAAGTTTTTGAACTCTGGCACTGTAGGTATTCTTGATGTGATTATTGCATATGTGGTAGAGAATATGTCTTGTCTGTACAAGATCCAAGGCTTAATCTCTGGTATCCCCAATTAGGTAGTAGAGGTGGGAAAGACCTTTATTTGAGATCCTGGAGAGCCGCTGCTAGTCAAGCGATATAAGACAGTTTCCTATGTTTGTTGAATTGGTCATTATTTTAGTGAAGAGGCAATTCATATATACAATGAAGCATTTTAAAATATACCGATGACATTTGGCTCTATTGTTTAACATCTGATCCAGGTATAGCAGGTAGGTCCCTGAGTTCCTCCTTGGAGTCAATATTGTTTAGGTGTGAGTGGATGAACTGAAAATCAATCTTGATAAGGTAGAGTTGCTTATTGTGGGAGACTAAGCAACCCAGACAGTTGTGGAACTAATGTACAAGCTCAGCACTCTCCATGAAGGTTAGGTTTGTGGCATGGGAGTGGCCCCAGATCTGGCCTTGCTCTTGGATTTTCAGGTGATGGCCAAGAGTGCATTTTACCAGCTTTTGCCTGTGTGCCACCTGCACCCCTTTGTGGATTATAAGGACCTTGCTACTGATTTGCATGCCTTGGTAATTTATCAGCCTGAATACTGAAGTCAACTTGACTAGTGTAATCTGCTTTACAAGTGATAAAGACCACTCTTGAAGACAATCTGGTCATAAGAACAACCCTGCAAGAACAACCAAGGCCTATCTAGTCCAGAATCCTGTTTCACACAGTGGCCCACCAGATGCCGCTGGAAGCCTACAGGCAGGGCATGCCTTCTCTCCTGCTGTTACTCCGCTGCAACTGGTACTCAGAGGCATCCTGCCTTTGAGGCTGGAGGCAGCCTATAGCCCTCCGACTAGTAGCTGTTGATAGATCTCTCCTCCATGAAGTTATCCAAACCCCTCTTAAAGCCATCCAGGTTGTTGGCTGTCACCACATCTTGTGGCAGAGAATTCCACAAGTTGATTATGTGATGTGTGAAAAAGTACTTCCATTTGTTGGTCCTAAATTTCTTGGCAATCAATTTCATGAGATGACCCCTGGTTCCAGTGTTATGTGAGAGGGAGAAGAATTTTTCTCTATCCACTTTCTCCACTCCATGCATGATTTTATAGACCTCTATCATGTCTCCCCGTAGTCATCTTTTTTCTAAACTAAATAGCTCCAGGTGTTGTAACCTTTCCTCATAAGAAAGGTGCTCTAGGCCTCTGATCATCTTGGTTGCCCTCTTCTGCACCTTTTCAACTTCTACAATGTCCTTTTTTAGATGTGGTGACCAGAATTGTACGCAGTACTCCAAGTGTGGCCACACCATAGATTTCTATAAAGGCATTATAATATTAGCAGTTTTATTTTCAGTCCTCTTCCTAATGATCCCTGGCATGGAATTGGCCTTTTTCACAGCTGCCTGTGAAAAACTTTCACACTTTCAATGAGCTATCCACCATGACCCCAAGATCCCTCTCACCGACAGCTCAGATCCCATCAGCGTATACTTGCACATTGGGTTTTCGTTCCAATGTGCATCACTTTACACTTGCCAACACTGAACCACATTTGCCATTTTGTCGCCCACTTCTCTAGTTTGGAGAGATCCTTTTGGTGCTCCTCACAATCTGTTTTGGATTTTACTACCTGAAAGAGTTTGATATCATCTGCAAATTGGGCCACCTCACTGCTTACCCCTACATCATTTATGAATAAATTTCTTACCCTGCCTGATTTAAGGTTGTATTTTGATGCTGTTTGTTTGATGTGGTTAAAAGAATGGATAACATTAAGAAATCCCAGAATACTTGATCTGGAAGGATTCGATAGAAGGTTTGGATGGCATTCATATTTGTGGTACGATAAAAGTAAAGTGCATAAAGACTTTCTTAATCATTATGTAAGAAGGAGTCTAATGAGAGTGTGGGTAAAATATAAAAAATGGTTGGAATCTAAAACTCCATTATGGCTATCCCCGATTGAAGCTTTAGCACGTAAAGAGATAAATATGGGGTTGAATGGGGTTCCCATAGGGATTTGTTATGTTTCCAAGAAAAGGGCTGCAAATTAAAAAACCTAATCAAAGTACAAAATTTGGTTAGTAACTGGTTTCAGTACCATCAGTTAAATGAAATCTATAAGAAGGATCTTAAAGTTGGATTTGAGGATCAAATGTCGAGATTTGAGAAGGAGCTGTGTGAAAATGACAAAAAATTAGTTTCTAAGATGTATAAGTTGTTGCTTTTGGAGGAGACAAGAGATGAAGTGGTTAAAACGACTATGATAAAATGGGCTGAAGATGTGAGTCATAATATAGATATGGCAGCTTGTGAAAAATTATGGAAAATGGATTTAAAGTTCACTGCATGTTATACTGTAAAAGAAAATTATTATAAGATGATGTATAGGTGGTACTTGACACCCAAAAAATTAGCATTAATGTATAAAAATGTTCCAAACAAATGTTGGAAATGTGGACATTGTGAAGGAACTTTTTTTTCATATGCGGTGGTCTTGCAGGAAGGCAAAGGCCTTTTGGGATATGATATATAATGAGTTGAAGAAAAATTTTAAAATGACATTTCCTAAGAGGCCAGAATCCTTCCTGCTGGGAATAACGCAAGGAGAGTTTTCCAGAAGAAACTTAACATTTTTTATGTATGCAACCACGGCGGCCAGAATAGTATATGCGCAGAAATGGAAGGACAATGAAAGGCCCTCAAAAGAAGATTGGTTGATAAAAATTTTGGAATATGCTGAGATTGCAAAACTTACAATACTGATAAGGGATGAAAACTTGGAATCTTTTAAAGAAGACTGGAAACCATTCTTACTATACTTAAAAAACTATTTTTCTAATATGGACCTTTCAACAGGGTTTGAAATTTAGTAATAATAGCAGGCTGGGTAGAGCAAAATTGAGTTTGCAATGTGTAGGATATATGTTTTGAATTACTATAGCAATGGTTGACTTGTATAGTTAATGAATTGCGCAGATTGATGAGCGGGAAGTCTACATTTACTTAATTAGATGTAACGGGATTGTTAAGATATTGTAAAAACCAATAAAAAATTTTAAAAGCTAAATTTATGAATAAATTAAAAAGCACCGGTCCCAGTACAGATGCCTGGGGGACCCCACTTCTTACTTCCCTCCATTGTGAAAACTCTCCATTTATACCTACCTTCTGTTTCCTTTCCTTCAACCAGTGAGCAATCCACACATGTACTTGTCCCCTTATCCCATGACTGCTAAGTTTCCTCAGGAGTCTTTGATGAGGAACTTTGTTGAAACCTTTTTGGAAGTCCAGGTATACTATGTCAACTGGATCACCTTGATCCACATACTTGTTGACACTCTCAAAGAAGTCCAAATGTTTGGTCAGGCAAGATTTACCTTTGCAGAAGCCATGCTGGTTCACTCCTAGCAGGGCCTGTTCTTCTGTGTGTTTTACAATTTTATCCTTGAGGATGCTTTCCATTAATTTGCATGGAACTGACATTAAGCTAACCGGCCTGTAATTTCCCAGATCGCCCCTGGATCCCTTTTTGAAAATCGGTGTTACATTTGCTACTTTCCAGTCCTCCGGTACAGAGCCTGATTGCAGGGATAAGTTATATATTTTAGCAAGAAGGTTGGCAATTTCACATTTGAGTTCTTTGAGGACACTTGGATGAATGCCATCCAGCCCTGGAGATTTTCTAGTTCTCAGTTTTTCCAGACAGTTTAGAACATTATCTCTTGTCACTTCTGTCTGACTCAGTTTATTAGCCTCCATCCCCAAAAAGTCTGGTTCAGGATTCAGGAACAGGTATATGCTCAATAACCTTTGCCGTAAAGATGGACACAAAGAACTCATTTAGCTTCTCTGCAACCTCCATATCCTCCTTAATAATCCCTTTCACTCCCTCATTGTCTAATGGTCCAACTGCCTCCCTGGCAGGTTTCCTGCTTCTGATGTATTTAAAGATGTTTTTGTTATTCCCCTTGATGCTTGTAGCTAAATGTTCCTCAAACACTCTTTTTGCCTCCCTTATAGTCACCATGCATTTCTTTTGCCAGAGTTTGTGTTCCTTTCTGTTCTCTTCATTTGGACAGGCCTTCCAATTTTGGAAGGAAGTCTACTTTCCTTTTATGGCTTCCGTGACATTACCTGTTAGCCATGCTGGCACCCTCCTGGACTCAGGAACATAGGAAGCTGCCATATAATGAGTCAGACTATTGGTCTATCTGAGTATTGTCTTCACAGACTGGCAGCGGCTTCTCCAAGGTTGCAGGCAGGAATCTCTCTCAGACCTATCTTGGAGAAGCCAGGGAGGGAACTTGAAACCTTCTGCTCTTCCCAGAGCGGCTTCATCCCCTAAGGGGAATATCTTACAGTGCTCACACTTCTAGTCTCCCATTCATATGTAACCAGGGCAGACCCTGCTTAGCTATGGGGACAAGTCATGCTTGCTACCACAAGATCAGCTCTCCTCCTCAGCAAGATCACCTTTCCTCCTTTTGGGTATACAATCTAACTGGGTTTCTAGTATTGTGGTTTTGAGAAAACTCCATGCATTCAGGAGTGAGGCGACTCTCCTGATTTTTACTTTCAACATTCTTTTCACCATACTCCCCATTTTGGAGGAATTTCCTCTTCTGAAATTCAAAGTGTCTGTGTTAGACTTCCTTGGTTATTCTCTCCATGCTTGTATGCTAAATTTGATTGCATTATGGTCACTGGTCCAGAATACAGCAGCTCAAAAGTAGTCTGGGCCACAGGCAGGGACTATTTTACACTGTTTCTTTGTCAACTCCAAACCAAAGGTCTTTCATCTTCAAATCCCTAAACTTCCTGGGTCTGGGATTATTGAAAGGAAAGTTTGATCTCAGATGAGCCACACATCCCTCAAAAAATGAGGTCTAGTTATGAGGCAGTATTGTGGATTCTATCACTGAGGGGGTTGAACTTGTTATCTGTTAGAAGCTGTGCCTTCTTGGTAGTGGCATACACTCTGTAATGTCATCCACAGAGGGAAAGGTGCTACATCTGTACCTTTGGCCATTTTAGAAGGGCATGTTTTGGGGTGTTTTTTTGTTTGTTTTCAAGATCTTTTAGAGTTTTAGTCTTTAGTTCTAGTCTTTAGTTTTCATATTTTTATATCACCTCTTGCTGGTTTTTGTTTCTGTTGAAATAAAATGTTGATAGTATTGTTGCTTTGCTTATTTTCATTGAATAGTTGAAGCAGTATGTAATTGAAATAGGTAAAAGTAATGAATAATTTTAAAAGTATGGGAAAATACATAAATTGAAAACAAACCTGATGCTTGCTACAACCATACATTCAAATTAATAATGTATTTATTCATGCAGTTTTTGAGAGAGAACCTCAAAGTTTATTGTATATGTCACAAAAGTTTAGTCTTCAAATCCCTTTTGCCTGCTCTGATAAAATTGGCCAAGACACTGTTTTTATTGGTTTTATGACAAAAACTTGCATGATCCAGGATGTATTGACTAAATAGATCTTGCACGCAGCTCATAGTACAAACAAGAAGTCATTTCTGAAAGTCTGATAAAGAAAAAACCCTAGGGATGTTGATGAGTGGGCAAATAAATCAGGAGATAAGCTGTAAAACTGGGCAGACAAAAAATAAAATTCTGGTATGTTTATGGAAGCATGTTTCCATATAGTTAAACAATCGTTCACCGTTTTATGTTACCTGGCTTCTGCCAATATTTATGTGATACAGCATTCAGTTCTGAACATTTTATAGAACTCTGTGGAGGAATGCAGACAGGTGTAAAGCAAAGGCGTTTGCTTTGAGTGATTCTGATTTTAAAGAACTATGATTTTAAGAATGGAGAAAAATCACCTGGAGGATGAGATATTACAAATGGTTCAAATGGTTCAACTGATTTAGAGTGTTGCATTAGGACTACTAGGACCAAAAATACTTTGTGAATGGAAGGCAATATCAATAGGGTGCAAATGCAGAATGTGTATTAATGCACTGCTAGAAAGCCAGCTCCTATCAAGATGGTGAAAATACAGCATGCTGTGTACCTAATATCTTTAGTATAAATATGTGCTGCTTGTTCATATGAGTTAGTTTCATAATATACCTTCCCAAGAGTAATGAAAGACCTGTGTGCCCTGAGAGGAAAGAAGAGCAAAAAAACCCGTGAACAAAAAAATAAATGAACCAACTCTTAACACACTGAAAACAATCAAACTGATATGGAATAAACTGATATGAAATATGTAACAAAGATTATTTTTAGGAAATTGACAAAGCCGCCTGGCCAAATGTAGACACTCAAGACAGGCGTGACGCCGAAATGGTGGTAAACTGACACCTTATCCAATTGTGGTCAAACCACATAAATTGCCATTCCACAGTGGAAACATCTTATAACACATACAGAAATTAAATAACTAAATTCAACATAGAAATGCAGCATACAGAACCAATAAATATACAGAACAACAAAAATATGAAAAAATGATAAATGGTATATATAGGTATCCAGGCAGAGTCCAAGATGTTTTCCGGATAAGGAAATGTGATAAATACATACAGTTCAGGTCATGAGTCCTTGAATTAAAAAAAAAAGCAAGCGACATGCTCTGTGATGTATGCAGTACGGATCATAAGTCCTTAAATCATCATGAGTCCTTAATACAGAAAAAAGCAAGCGACATGCTCTGTGGTGACTTGATGGTAGATGACAAATCAAATAGGGGAGAGCACACTACAGCCACCCCGGGATAAGTAGTTGTTTCGCAAGGTGCTTCATAAGGGGCTGTTTCCCACTGATACAAGCTGAAGGTTGAGTAACATTACTATACATTCAAACTTTACCAAGCATAATAAAGCCTCAGGGTGAACCATAGGAACATAGGCATAGGCAGCTGCCATATACTGAGCCAGACCATTGGTCTATCTAGCTCAGTATTGTCTTCACAGACTGGCAGTGGCTTCTTCAAGGTTGCAGGCAGGAATCTCTCTCAGCCCTATCTTAGAGATGCTGCCAGGGAGGGAACTTGGAACCTTTTGCTCTTCCCAAAGCGGCCCCATCCCCTGAGGGGAATATCTTACAGGGCTCACATGTGGTCTTCCATTCAAACGCAACCAGGTCAGACCCTGCTTAGCTAAGGGGACAAGTCAGCTTGCTACCACAAGACCAGCTCTCCTCTCCCTGATCAGTCACCAACATCTCAGACCCCATCAGTGTATATGTGAAGTTGAGGTTTTTTGCCCTAAAATGCATCACTTTACACTTGCTAATTTTGAACCACATTTGCCATTCTGTTGCCCACTCACCAAGTTTGGAGAAATCCTTCTGGAGCTCCTCACAATCTCTTAGATTTCACTACCCTAAATAGTTTGGTGTTACCTACAAATTTGGCCACTTTGCTGCTTACCCTGACTTCTAGATAATTTAAGAACAAGTTAAAGAGCACTGGTCTGAGTACAGATCCTTGGACGACCCCATTCTTACTTCCCTCCATTGTGAAAACTGTCCATTTTTACCACTGAGCCCTGGTGGCGCAGTGGTAAAACTGCTGCCCTGTAACCAGAAGGTTACAAGTTCGATCCTGACCAGGGGCTCAAGGTTGACTCAGCCTTCCATCCTTCCGAGGTCGGTAAAATGAGTACCCAGAATGTTGGGGGCAATATGCTAAATCATTGTAAACCGCTTAGAGAGCTTCGGCTATAAAGCGGTATATAAATGTAAGTGCTATTGCTACTATTGCTATTTATTCCTACCCCCTGTTTCCTACCCCTCAACCAGTTACCAATCCACACATGAACCTATTCCCTTATCCCATGACCGGTAAGTTTACTCAAGAGCCTTTGGTATCGAAAGCTTTTTGGAAGTCCAAGTATATTATGGCAATTGGATCACCTTTATCCATCTTTATTTGCCTGTTGACACTCTCAAAGAACCTGAAAAAGTTAGTGAGGCAAGACTTGCCCTTGCAGAAGCCAAATTGATTCTCCTCCAACAATGCCTGTTCTTCTGTATGTTTAACAGTTTTGTCCTTAAGTATGCTTTCCATCAATTTACCTGACACAGAAGTTAAACTAACTGGCCTGTAATTTTCTGGATCCCCCCTGAACCCCTTTTTGAAAACTGGGTTCCATTAGCTACTTTTCTGTCCTCTGGTACAGAGCCTGATTGTAGGGCAAGTTATATATTATTGCTAAGAGCTCAGCAATGTCACGTTTGAGTTTCTTCAGAATTTTGGGGTGGATGCCATTTGGCCCTGGTGATTTGTTAATTTTTAGTTTTTCAAGACAGTTTAATGCCCGCATCATCTAGGGGGCCAACTGCCTCCCTGGTAGGTTTTCTGCTTTTGATATATTTAAACTAGTTTTTGTTATTGCCCTTGACACTTCTAGCTACATGCTCCTCAAACTCTCTTTTTGCATCTCTTATTGTTTACTTGCATTTGTTTTGCTAGAGTTTATATTCCTTTCTATTCTCTTAATTTGGGTAGCACTTCCATTTTCTGAAGGACGTTTTCTTCTCTTTTATAGCTTCCCTGACTCTACTTGTTAGTCAAGCTGGTGTCGTCCTGAACCCAAATTCAGGAGGGCGTCAGCATGGCTAATAAGTAGAGTACCTTTCCTCCTTCTTGGTATACATTCCAGCTGAGCTTCTGTTATTCTTTCATTCATTCATTCATTCATTTTCCGTTGTGGTTTTGGATTAACTCCATGCATTCTGGAGTGATTTGACCCTCCTGACGTTCCCTTTCAGCTTCCTTTTCTCAAATCCCCTCATTTTTGAGAAGTTTCCTCTTCTGAAGTCCAGCGCATCTGTGTTGGACTTACTTGGCAGTGCTCCACTTGCATATCAGCTGAATTGGATCACATTCTGGTCACTATTCCCCAATGGTTCTATAACTTTGGCATCTCACACCAGGTCCTGGGCAGCACTCAGGATTAAGTCCAAGGTCACCTTCTCTCTGGTTGGTTCTGCGACCAACTGTTCTAAGGCACGTTCATTTAGTATGTCTAGAAATTTGGCTTCTCTGTCAATACCCGAACATGAATTTGCTCAGTCTGTGTAAGGATAACTGAAGTCATCCATTATTACAGTTCTGTCTCTCTTTGATGCCTCTCTCATTTGCTTCTCCAACTCCAGGTCACACTCAGTGTTTTGATACGGAGGGCAGTAGCATGTCCCTAGTAACACATTTCCTTTCAGTCCTTGTATTGTCACCCATAATGATTCTGTGGAAGACTCCAGTCCTCCTAGTTTTTCTAGCTTGTTGGTTTCTAGCCATATCTCCCACCCAAATTGTTCCTCCATGCCATACTATGTTGTCTGTTGACTTGCTAGTTCCCATTTTGCCAATTTGGATTAGTAGATACTGGTATAATCACAGTCCCCACCTGGCTTAACATATTTGTCAGACAAACCCACCACCATGAATGGGACTGAGTTCTGGTTGAGACTCAGCCCATCTGACTCTGCAGCATCCTTTCTAACAGATACCATGGATGGTTGGTCTTGCTGCCTGAAAGGAGGAGTATCCAGGACCTAGCAAGATCTACCTGCTTTTTGAGCAGAACTCCAGAGATACCACAACCACTTCTACCACCGTAGTTGAGACTGAACTCATCTTAAAAAAATAATAATAATAAATTGCTTGTCTATGAAATGTGATTTTATTTGATGTAATATTTTATTTCCCCAAGTGATTGATTTTCTTAGATTCTGAGCCCCCTGATGACAGATACGTTTGTTTTTGTAGCTGTAAACTATTCTGAATCTATGGGATAGAAGAAGATATAAATCTATTAAATATGGAATTGGCATGCCTGACACCTGAAAACCCCCCAATAAAAATGTTGCATCTTAAGAGGGGAGTACTGTGCCACCTGTTTTCCTGTAGGAAGGAACTTCTGTCACTTATTGGAGCCATTCATATGACCTATCAGGGGGGTGGTGGGAAGGCTTTGCAAAGCTTGCCTTCCTCCCAGACGATCATGGGAGCACTTGGTGGGAGTGCAGGATCAGCACTGCTCTGTGCAGCATTGGATCAGGGCAGATTGCTCTGAGGCCAGGACTTGTTCTGTCCCCTGGGTATCCTACAGTGCACTGTGTTGAGCACGGTGCACTGGGGGGTCAGACAGCCACGGGACAGGTGGAAGAAAATGACGGCTGCTATGGTGGTGGTGGCTGGCCAAAGCAAACGGCGGCGGGCAGCTAGCCATGACCGGCAGACAGGCAGGAGGCCGCATGGTTGCGAATGGGTGGCAGGAAGGCGTGGTTGTGACTGGGCGGTAGGCAGGTGGCTGAGCAGCTGTGACCGGCAGCTGGCCGGCCTGCGGGCAGCCAGAAAATGGTGGCAGTGGCAGGTGCAAAAGAAGATGGGGCGGGGCAGGTAAGAAGAAGGAGGAGGAGGCAGCTGCGGGTGGGAGGGTAGGAGGGGGGAGAAGAAGAAAGTGGGCAGGCAAAAAAAGCAGGGGCAGGTGGGGTGGGGGTAGAAAGCGGCAGCAGTGGTTAACTAGGGGCACAGATACTCTGTGCCAGATCAGAAAGTGTAAATGATTTGGTGGGATATGTTTTCCTGTTAAGTGGTGTGTTCATAAGGAGGATACATTGTTAATTATAAGCTGCAGTTTTGCCATGAAGGAGCAATATGTGAAAGGGTGATAGTTTTTTCTATGCTAGGAAATGGTGGGTATGATGCTGTAACAGCACAAAACTTTAACATGCTTTCTTAGCTCTTTGATTTCTTTCTGCCATTATAGGAGAGCACTGAACCTGGGAATTCTCAGAGATCCTGGATCTGAGGTTGAAGATAGACAGTATCAAATAGATCTCCAGTCTATCAACATTGGTACTGCTCAGTGGGATCAGCTGAAGCCAGAGAAAGAAAATGGTAAAGGAAGGGCATTGCCGGAGAATGAAAGGAATTCTCAAAATCCAGCACTTGAATGGAATATGGCCAGTAGGTAAGGGCTTTAAAACTGTGCCTCATAGAATCCAGTAAATACCATGATTATAACAGCATCCTATTTAACTGAGCTAAACATTTTGGTATTTGTACTTTCTAGTGTGTGTTTGCATTCCATAGGAAACATGTTTTACATGAGCCTGGGATTTGAACAGTACATTTCAAATTGTTGTTTGTAGCAATGTTATACTGTAATTGCCATACAGATACAGTTATGTCTGTATTTCCATAATAGCTTATTATATGGCCATAAAATATAACTCCAGGCTGAAACCTGGCGTTCACATTCCCAGTCTAGGAACAACAGAGTTATAAGCCCTTTTGTAGTTTTATAAAGTTTGAACTAAACTAGTTTAGACAATTTTAAGCCAGGAGAGGACATATATATATATTCCTTCTCCTTTTGGCTCAAAACCATTTTTTCCTGTTTCTATAAATGAAAACAGCTGCAGTTTCTAAAATGTCAAATTTCTGCTGATTTGTTGATATGCAAAAAAGGTTTTGGAGCTCAAACCTACTTAGAGATGTTGCTTTGACATCTTCCATTTTTAGTAATGCATTTTGATAGTTTTCTTGCAGTAGACCTTGATTCTGTCACACACACACACCCAATTGCTGGTCAGAATGACCCTGTTCAGATGACACGGCACATACAATGAACACAGATATATGTATCTGACCTTCACACATTCATCTGACCTTCTGAACAGAGTCTACATAGGCTCTGTCAGCACAATCTGAAACCTGAAACAGAAAAAGGGTATGCTATAGATTGTGCAAGAAGCGTTTTTGGGTTTTGGCTCAGTTCAGAAGGTTAGATGAATCTGTGAAGGTCAGAGGTGAACAGGCATGATCTGACTGCCCTGCCCATACATTCATCGCAGGCAGTATATCATTTGCACACACATCTATTGTCTGACAAACAGATATGAAAATTTGATTCCATTCACATGGAATTATAAACAGCCATGGCAGAATCTATGTAAGGATATTTTTGCATTAAGCCAAAATACCACTTTAAAAAATATTGGCTGACATCCCTACTAATGGTGCGGAAGTGCTGTGTGCAGAGAGCCTCTGCAATACTACAGAGGAATAATCAGGAATTCCACTTCACAGGCAGGAGGACAATTTTTGCCAATCTCTCCTTCCCCTGGAGGCATTCTTTTAACACCCTAAATATGTCCCTGAGGGCTTTTGGACCTTCAGGAACATATTTAGGGATGAGGGAAGAATATCAGCTATACATAATAGTTTTGCAGCCAATGCCTCCACAACATTAGTGGAGATGTCAGCTGTTGATTCCTGAATCATACATAATATTATTTGTATTTTGGTATTTCAGTAATCATATCCAGACCATTCAGCTTGCCATGGGAAAGTTCCCATATATTCAGGATCCTGAGTCACCCCATAATAGAAATAAATTGTACAGAATTAGTAACAAGTCAGTTGAATTAACCTCAGAAGCCATGGTGAAAGCTACAGTGAAACATAAAGAGCTGAGTTCGTTAATAGCCCAGGTCAGGAGCCAAGACCAAGAAATGGGGCACAAATGAAAGCAGAGGTAAGGCAGGCCGTGGGGTAAAGCAGTGATAGGGGTAGTTGTCAAAGGGGCAAGCAATCTAACACAAGAGGAAGTGGAGGCATTCATCTTGCACAGAACTGTCTGTGTTAGGACAAGATGTTTTTTTAAACATAGTTTAGAAGCTTACACTGAAACTCTTTCATGTGCTTCACCTCACAGTATTTCACATTTGATGCTTTTGTAATCAGACAAGGCAAGTTTGTTTAGCAGTGAGTAGCCTCCAGTCCAGACTATTTAGTCAGTCATGACTAGCGTTCCCTGTAACAGGGATTTTCAGATGTTGTTGAAAACAGCTCTCCTTATCCCTAACCAAAGGCCATTGCAGCTGGGGAGCATGGGAGTTGTAGTCAACAGCATCAGAGTATCCCTGTTACAGGGAACTCTGGTCATGACTAAGTCCTTTTGAAATTTATAGAACTCAGATTAGTCAGTGGTTCTTAGTCATGACTAACTTAAGTTCTAAAAAAATCAGAGGGACTTAGTCATGACTAACTTAAGTTCTAAAAAAAATCAGAGGGACTTAGTCATGACTAACTTAAGTTCTAAAAAAAATTAGAGGGACTTAGTCATGACTAACTTAAGTTCTAAAAAAAATCAGAGGGACTTAGTCATGACTAACTTAAGTTCTAAAAAAATCAGAGGGACTTAGTCATGACTAACTTAGTCTGGATTTTTAAAGAAGTTGGCTTCTGCAAAAGCATATCCATTTTTGAACATTGCAAGGGATAGCATGCAAGTAAATATTCAATCACCTGTTATCCAGATAACTTTTCTTTGTTTCCAAGTTTTAGCCCTCAGGTTGTAAAAGGTCTTAAATGTGTCTCCATTCTTTTTCCCCCATGCACTGTTTCCCAAATGCAACCATTATGGTTGTATGTGACCCTCAAGGACCATTTCTAAATCATAAAAGTTAGCAGTAGTCTTTTAAAAAACTATTTTTTAAAACTGCTTTTGAGAATTGAAAATGTGATTGCCAAGTTTCAATCTAGAGTGACTTTTATTATCAATGCTATAAACCCCAGAAAAGTGCAGTTTACAATGGAAATGCTGACACAACAGGAACTCTAGCAGTGATCATGATAACTATATAGTATGCACGTTTGTAAAAACAAACCACAGGTGGGGCCCCCATCAGATACCCTGAAAATTAAAGAGCCTTTAAAAGCTCTGTAAATGCTTCAATGTTCTTATCTATTAGATGAAATAAAATGTGCTGATATTTCTAACTCTGAATCTCTTGATGTAGAACATCAAAAACTGCTGTGGTGCCTTCAGCTGAAGCACTTAAGGACTGGATCAATGACAGTAGTTTAAATGATTGAGACAGATTTCAGCTTTTAACTGTTATCAAAAAGACTAGATAACCAGTCAAAATGTAAGAAAATTAGATCATGGTGTATTCCTGCGTGCAAGTGCATTAATGGAGGGATTACCTTTCTTTCTTTTTGAATGCCATTTTCTGTGCTCATGATGGCTTCAAAACCCCTGGTATATAGGTGTCACTAAGGTCCCTAGATGTCTTATTTCAAAGAGTGCCAAGTATCTAATGGAGCTTTCTAAACATCCCTGTAGGATGACTTATCAGTTAGAGAGCTGGTTCAGATGTGTGGCTCCCCCCGCCACCTTCTAATGGGCATTCAAAACATGTGGAAAGCATAAGGCTGGAAAGGAAAATCCAAGTGGATTTTACAGGAAAGCTCTGATAAAAGGATACCGTCAGCTGCTGTGTCCTGATATTTCCTGAAAATCCATGTGGATGTTTAATTGTGCAGGCCTCTGTGGATTGAGCACAGACTTGAACGCACTGTAGGTTTATCAGTAGGCAAGGTCAATTTCACATAGGTTACAGTGCTATGCCGTCTTTCTCTCTCTTTTTTTCCAACAGTATTGCTCTGATTATTATTTCTCAATACCTAAATATATAGACTGACATACTGCGCAAGGAAGCACAGGTGGTTGGAGCACTGCCTGCACGCTGCATCTGTGTGTAAGCACTGCTGATGGTGTTCCATAAGAGGACAGTTCCGCTCCATCATAAAGTTACACAAATGCAGTTGTGCAGTGGGACACACATTGGCAATAATGCATGTCCAGGTGTGCAAGTGTGTTTGTGTAACTTTATGATAGAGCAGAACTGCCCTCTTCCACAACACCATTTGGCAGTGTTTACACAGTGTGGGCAGTGCTCCAATGGTCCACGTTTCCTTGCATGATACATCAGTCATGGTTCAGAGATTTCCCACCTCCCTTTTCCAGAGTGGCTACATGACTAAGCAGCCAATATTCTTCACAGTGCTGTCCAGGAATATTTATTTATTTATTATTTATTTTTACATTTATATCCCGCTCTTCCTCCAAGGAGCCCAGAGCGGTGTACTACATACTTGAGTTTCTCTTTCACAACTGGCCCAGAGTCACCCAGCTAGTTTCATGGCTGAATGGGGATTTGAACTCGGGTCTCCCCGGTCCTAGTCCAGCACTCTAACCACTACACCACACTGGCTCCCTATGTTACACAGGCTCCCTATGTTACACAATATGTTACACAGTCACATTGTGCCCAACCAACACTCAACATTTAAGAAAAACATAGAAATCTCATATTTCTATTGAACTCGTCAATATAATTGTTATGTGCAGCTATATCGTATCACACCTGCTTTCTTGTTTTCTCAGTGACTTACCCTAAACAGATGTTCTTTAAAGTGTACAATTGATGGTCGGCTACTTCAATATTTTTGAAAGTCCTGTCTTTCTTTTAAAGTTGTAAATATGTAACAGATGCCTAAGTGGAACTTGGAGTGAGCGTAGTGTGGTCGTAGTACCATCATTCCACCATTCCTCATTGAGGATGTTCATATGGCACACACCTGTGTCAAGTTAGCAGAACACTTAAGGGCATCTCAGTGTAGAAGGCTTAATAAAGAAAGTGCAGTTTTATTTATTATTCTCTGTTTGGGATTGCTGAGACAAACACCTCACTTTTGTAGATAATATGTTGTCCTCAGCTTCACTTTACACCCATATTCATTCCAATTCCTGCTTTAGTTCCCTCCTTAGAGAATCAACTAAAAATGCTGACATTGAGCACATTTTATTGGTGAGGAAATTGCTATTGATGTTCAGTAAAAATATGCAGTAAAGTACTGAATATCCTTCTATCTCTCTGGACACCAATCAATATGTGGAAATTGCAAATTGACACTACTAGACAGCTAAAAATATAATTTTATGAAGTTTTGAATTGATTGGGGTTTTTAATAGCAACAAACAGTTTCAGTTTAGGCCACTCATGTTATCTGGTTGTAAAGTTGTATTCTCAAATGCATTAGTGTGGAAGACTGTTCCTATCACCACTGTGGATCTTTTGTTCAGCTCTGTTTTATTTTTAATTGGACTAAACCATTGCAATTTCCTCTTTTGTTCATTTGTGAAAAGATCCTCATCCTCTTTTGTTCATTGTGAAAAGATAATTGGGATAAATACATTATTAAGTAGTGAACACTGTAAGTGAGTCATGCAGCAGATTGTAAATGGAGTATGTGAAGACCTCTTGATCACACCCTTTTTACATTCCATATGTAAGATGACTGATGGTAGTGAATAAAAAACATTTGGCTTAAGGGAAACCTGGTTAAGACGGGTGTGGTGCTGATTGGGAGGAAAAGGTATTGATAGAAAAATCTGAGAGCACTTTCTCAGCTGAGGTGCTTACTTGAATAACTGTGGATATGATTTCCAGACTGGGGCTCTTGTAAGATTTCTTTCTCTTTCTGTACTGACATAGCTGGTTTGGAAAGGCTGTTTTATCTTTGTGCTGGACAGAACATGCTTCAGCTGTGTCATTGTACACGTTTACACAAAGTTCTAGTATCTTTTCTAGAGAGCCCCTGGTGGCGCAGTGGTAAAACTGCCGCCTTGTAACCAGAAGGTTACAAGTTCGATCCTGACCAGGTGCTCAAGGTTGACTCAGCCTTCCATCCTTCTGAGGTCGGTAAAATGAGTACCCAGAATGTTGGGGGCAATATGCTAAAAATCATTGTAAACCGCTTAGAGAGCTCCAGCTATAGAGTGGCATATAAATGTGAGTGCTATTGCTAGTGCTAGTGCTATTTTCGTGTGCCAGTCAACCTAATTTGCTTGTCTGAAATAGTATGAAAAGTGCAAACTTTTCCCATTGTCAGACTTGCATCGTATTCACAAATCCTACAGTACTTTTGTGTTGTACCTGAGCAGCTAGGAAAACTCTCTGTAGCATAGACACATTTTCTTGGTACACCACCAGTAGGTTGCTCTGAATATCAGCCAGTATTTTCACTACAAAGGTCTTAAAGGATCAGGCTTAAGAATAACCCAAGTTACATTTATTTTTCTTTTAGCATAAGGCGGCATCAAGAACGGAGAGCAATTTTAACTCCAATTTTAACAGACTTTACAGTACGAATAACTGCAGCTCCTGCCATCATTTTCACAAAAGTAATTTCACCAGAAAATTTGCACACAGAGGTTAGTATTTTATTTGAGAAAGATTTACTCACAAGGCTTTTATGTTGCTGCTTATCTTTTTGATTGCAAATCTCTGTAATATTTGTACCAGTGGTATACTTTGTAAATGAAAATAGTTACACAGTTACAATAATAAATTTATAGTGATATCTCACTTTAACATAAAATTAAAACATATTAAGACAAAAATAACATGTGTGAGAGAGAGAGAGTGTATGACATATATTGCAGATTACAAAGTGAGTAAATTGGACATTCTTTTTGTCCTCCATGCCCCCCCATGCTGTTCCCCCAAAATGCAGAGAAGTTATTTTATGGGGTGAAGTATTGTGCCTTTTTTCCTATCACACTAATGGCTTATGGTACCAGAGAGATAGCACCATAGTTGCTCATAAATTTCCTCATAACTCACTGAGGAAGTGACTGTGTATCAACCTGGAAAAAAATTAAGTAATGGTAGGCCAGCCAGTATGAGGAAAAACTTACCTTCTGCACAACAGAAATTTTTAGGGATAAGGATAGGATAGAGTGATTCAAGACAGGAGTGAGGAATATGTTGATCTCTGCTCATCTTTGGATGCTGACAAACAAGATGTTGCAACATATATGCAGAGGACCAGAATATGGATTCAGCCATGATGTAAGGATTTTAAATCAGATCATTTGCCATCTAGCCCTGAACCAGCTACTGAGACAGGTTCTCCTTTGTCACAGACAAATGTCTTTCCAAGAAGGCTAGCCTTCTTTGGGATAGAACACCAAAACCTGGGCATAGCCATGGAGGAAGCCCTTTCCCCATATTGCAGCAAATGTGCGCCCACAGTGTATGTCCTCTGGTACACAGGGAAGAGCCTCTCCAGCCTATCTTGAAGCCCAGATAAGAAGATAGTCTTTTGCACAGCATTCTTTGGGCTCTTAGCCCAGCTGTGAACAAGAACTTTGTCTTGCTACCTGGGATCTTTTCAGCAGATCTTTTCAAATATTAAACCCAAGATCTTATATGTGCAAATCATGTTCTGTGTTGTTGAGCTGTGACCCCTCCCCACAGCATTAACTGCTACTGCAAATGTGCCAGAATGAAAATCTAAAAGAAAATATTAAATGTTAGGGAATTTCTGAGCTGTACAAAAACTATTCAGTAAAAAGTAACAGATGAATTTTATTGTTGCTCTTGTTCAAGAATGTAAATGTTTTGGCTATTCACATTCTCTTGAACCTATTCCCTGGGTGACATTCAGTGAGGAAGGGAGAGGTCTACAATAGATTATCAAGAACTTGAATAGTTATGCACATGTTCTTCATGACATGGGGGATGAGCTTCTGCTTACTAAGCAAGCCTAGCTATTTTCTGCTTTTCATCTCTGAAATGATTTGCCAATAACGTAGCTGTGTATATACAAAGGGCCTTAAAATAGTGGTCATCTAACTATAATGTTGCCAAGATGTCAGTGGTGGTGAAGAGGCAGCTACAAATCAATTAAACCAGTTATCCCTAGGTTGTAACATACTATTTCATTATAAACCAAGATTGTTCAATATGCATATCTGTCTCTAAGAACAGAGAACAGGAAAGTTGTAGTACTGTGCTAAGAAAATGAATAACAGTTCTGACAGCTCGGATTTTGATGCAACTAAGAAACAAGACCTCACATAGGAGACACATGAAACAAAATGTATCTTAACCATCAAATATCCTGCTGGAGGAATAGTGGTATGCTATTCCACTACTCCTCCACCTGATTTCCTTTTACAGATGATGCACAATACTTTTCTGCCTGAAGAGATAAGGAAATGTTAATAGTCCCGATTTAGAGAATATAAATAGGCTACATTGTGCTTGGTCAAAAAAGAAAATTACATAATTGCATAGAAACAGCTGGTATCCATTCAATATGTTTTGCAAACTTTTTCCCCCACAGGAAATTTTAGTATGTGGACATTCTTTGGAAGTGAATATGACAACAAGCCTGGATTTCTTCCTCAGTGTGGCTCAAGTTCAACTCCTACAGCAATTAATACAAGCTAATATGGTTGGATTGGGACCATCCAATAAAGCTGCAGAGGTAATCTCTAAAACCAGCTTTCTTTCAGAGCTACTGTAGTTCATACTGCTATTTCCTTTCTTTTAATGTACATTGACTAGCATATTTTGGCTGGAATTGCAAGTATGGCATGGAAATATTGCTGAAAATGATTCCATGAAGTGTCGAAACTCTCACCCTGTGCCATTTCCATGGCATATGTAACGTATAATTTCAGCATTAGTATGTCTATCAAACCATTTTGGGGCTGCTTTCTGTTTTTTTAAAGAATTATCTTCAACATTTTCATCTCTTGTTGCAATCATTGGCTACTCAAAAATAATCAAAATTGCCTTGATAAATCTCCCAGCATTGAAAGAACACACTGAGATCAACTGCATGAAAATCACTTTAAACCCCAATCCTAAACATCTTTCTGTGAAGTGCTGTTTGTTAGAAATTTCTCTTACTTTTTCTTAGGAAGCTCAAAACAGTTTACTTGGTGGTCTCAGTGGTCTCTCATCTAGGCACAGCTTAGTTTCAGAAATGCTTTAATATTTAGGATTCGAGGGAAATTGGCATCTGGGACATTGATTTAGGATTGTGCCTTAATCCATTGCTAATCAAGTGAAGTTACATTCAGAACAACAATAGGTCCAGTTATATCTGTCATGCCAGTAAGTTGCTGTGGGAAATATTGTAAGAGTTAACAGAAAAGGGCAGTGTTTTCATTATTGTTGAAATGCTGAACATAAGAAATACAATATAGCTTTTCCTTGGATACTTTGCAAACAGGGCCTCTTTTGGAAGTTAGCTTTGAGAGTAAGTATACTATGGGAATATTTGCAATAAATAACTTACAAGGCACTGTTTCCCATCTTTAGTGGAATGGATAGAATCATAAAGTTGAATGTATGCCCAGAATTTTAATTTAGAGATGGTGCTGTTCAGAAATCTGCACTTTCTAGAGCAGGCAAATCTGACAATGAAAATTATTTGCATCGTATCCAGACAGTATCTCTCTCTTGGTAGTCCATTAATGTTTTAGTTGTTGTGGATCTTTTGAAGTAAAATACTTATAGATTGATATTCAGCTGTAGAAACCTTGGGCACAATCCAATGAGATGTTCTATTGCTCAAAACCTTATCAGGATGATCCAGTCACATAGCCGGAGGAGCTTTAAGTATCAAGGAGTACTTCATGAACCAGTAATGCCTGAAAAATGAATCATAGAAAACAAAGATTTAAGGACAGGAAAAGAAAAGCTGTTCTTTGGGGATAAATGTAAATTAATAATTTTGAGAGATAAAAAACCTGTAAGTACTAGAAGGAATTTGAAAAACACTACAATTCTTTTCAGTGAACAATAGCAATAACAAGAATAACTTACACATGAGTTAAAAATGTAAGCTGTTTTTAGGAAATAGTATGCAAAACCTGCCTTCTAGACTTGGATGACTAGTGCCTTGTGGTTTTGATGGACCTCTGCTTGGAACATTGCTTTGGTTTCATCTTGTGATCCCAAGAGTAAAACCTGGAAGACTCAGACTTCTCTTAGCAACTGAGACAGGATCACAACAGTTCATCACATCTAATGGGGCTAAATTCTGGCCATCTACAAAGAAACTGTTAAGAGCAATTATGTAGTCAAAAAAGACTATACCAACTATGATCAAGCAAGGAACAAACAAGGGGGTGCCACAATAATGTGTGTTCATTGGAGGCTTCATGGCAGTTTTCCTTTAAACTTCATGCCAGTTCTCCCATGCCCAGCTGATTTCAAACTGCTTTTTAAATTTTTGTTTTAGCATAAAGACTATCTCTGTAGTTGTTCTAGTCTTTAGGAGCATTGATGGTTTCTTTTATCTGGGAGTTATACAAATTATTTTATGGCTGAGAGATTTTATTTTCCCTCTACTCCCCCTCACAGCCATGTTTTTCTTCCCTGAGGAATGAACAGCCAAAAGAAGAAACGAAGAGCCAAAAATGTGTTATCCTTGCTATATGTTTTTCAGTTCCGATTAGATTATCCCTCACGTTTCCTTCACCAGTAAAGCAAGGCCATCTTCTGTTATCTGAGCTGCAACACCTCCTCCAGCAGGCAGACCTCTGAAGCATTTACAAACTCAAAGTTCAAAGAAAAACAGCAGAAGTATTCAGAGGTTTTGACTGATTTATTATCAAGAGTTTTGAAGCTAAATACATATAGTTTGAGTAGGAAATGACAAATGGAAAAGAAAAGCCATAAATCTGCAAATATTTGCAAGATGTAAATATCGGGTGGGGGGGGATTTTTAGGACTTCACAGGAGATCATTACTAGAAATCAGATACTGACATTCAGAATTTACAAGAGTGCGGGATGGGGAAAACCAGGAACCCTTATCTATGATAATGGTTCATGCTATAAATATTTCTCCCAAGAAAAATAGTAGAAAAACTAATGTTGGTTTGTTTAAACTAAACTGAGTGACACACCAGAAATGAAATAGTTCAAAATGCCTTGAGAAGCCTTATACAATTCTGTATTCAACAATTCTCTTTTCATCTAAATTTCAAATACTCTGTTGGAGGCACACTACCTTACAAAAGAATAAAATAGTCCAAAACTACTAGACTACATTAAAATAATTGAATAACAAGCTTGTTTTAAAATGTGCGCAGAAAGGTTGACTGCCTAAACTGGATGGATTTGGAAGCAGTAATTACTTTGTTCATGACTATCAAGTAATCATCATATTAAAGCCACTTCCAAAAGTACCATATGTAAGGAATAACACATGTATATTTTTGAAACCAGTGTTATAGAGTAAATTAAATGTTTATATTTTAACAAAATAAAAAACATATTGTGTAGAGGACTGGAGAGGAATTATGTAATTAAGGCCAAAGATGGTTGCTGTTTGATCTAACTAGGTGCTGAAGTACAAACATTATTTTATGCAAATATAACAATTTAATTTTCTGCTACCTCATACTATGGTTTTCAGTTGCTAATTCATTCCCAGGTGTCCTATTCTGACTGCTTTCCTAATATTGCCAATCTCATCATAGCTTTTATTTTACATATTGAACTGTTCATGAGATTAAAATATATAGGAAGTAAATAGAGCTTTGTGTGGAAGTGTTCAGCTTTAGTTAATATAAAAAAGATCTCACAGTTGTGTGTGTGTGTGTTAAAGATGCTGCTTCACCAAGTTAACTTTTCATCACTTAAGTAATCCAAAATCACCTTAAACCAAAAAACAGGGGCATAGCAAGGTTGGAGAGTGGACTTTGGGACAAAAAGTGAAGATAGGCCCCCACCCCACCATCTTCTTCAGAGAGGCATGAGGGAGACAGCAAGGAGCAGGCTGTTATCCAGCTGATGTGGGACCCTCCCTCAGAGACCCAGGGACGTTTATCCACCTTTGTTGGGTTCTAGCTACACCCTTGCTGTAGAATGCTACCCACAGAAGAAATATTTGCTAAGGATCTGCCTGAAACAGATTTTGTGTTTTGTTTCAAGCTTGAAATGCAGATAGCTGAAACATTTCGTCAAAACAGCAGTCAACCCGGTTGTTTCAACGGAGCAAAACACGAAATATTTTGAGTGTTTCGGCTTTAGAGGAAACTAGAAACATCCCATTGTTCCCCATGGGTAGCTCCTAGGGAAACCAAAGTGGGTTGAGTGGTAGGGCATTATGGGTGCTACCTACCGCTCAACCCACAAAAGAAATGGGGTTGTTTTGTTCCAAGCGCAAAACAGGCCCTTTATTTAAAGGGTGTTTTGTTTCAAGCTTGAAACACTCGAAACTGCCCATTTCAAGTTAAAATGTTTCAACGGCGAAACGTCTTGCACATCCCTAGTATTTGCAGATAATACTATACGTAAGTAGGAATATTTTCTGTACTAGAGCTCCCTCCACCTTAGTTTTGAAACAAGCATGACATTGTATTGCATCTCTTTTGCAGTACATTAAAGCTTTCATTATTCTTGCTGTCAGGTCTTCTGTGTATAAACTAACAAAAGAAATGATCTAGCTTTTCATATCATCAGAACTCTTCATCAGACTGGAAATTGAGCAAAAAAGGAGGGCAGGAAGAAAGAAATATGTTTCAGGGGTTCATTGAAAGCCCAGGTATGAAATGCAGGTACATGGGAACCTGCCTATGTGCAAACTCAGTACTGTCTACTCTGATTGGCAGTGGATCTCCAAGGTTTCAGGCAGAGTCTTTCACAGCCCTACTTGGAGATATTGAACCTGGAACTTTCTGCATGCAAAACAGATACTTTACCACTGAGTTACGGCCCTATTGCCATCTGTAGTTTCCATTTCATGTTATGTAACTGCATAACATGAAACGGAGAACATCTGTAAATTTGTTACACAGATTTAATTGGATTAGGCTCACATTACACTAAAGGCTACAGGAACAGAGAAACATGTTTTTCCCCCCACTTCAAAAATAAAAAAGGCAGCAGTTTTCTCCTGGATGCCTATAAGCACCCAAGAGTTCCTTTTCCAATTAGTGATGGAGGCAGAGCTGAATAACTGATGGTGTTTGTATTTTCAAAGGGAGAGCACCCATGTTTATCTTTTTCCTATAGCCTTGTGAACTTCTCTCTTTCCTCTAAATTTTCATGTTAATTGCATAGTCCTTCATAAGTTTTCCTAGATTACATTGTTTAATCACTAGGTCTGTTTCTCAGGACCAAATTAGGCCAGAATTTGGAGATCTGTGATTGGATTTTCAGTCTCCTTAAAAGCATCCATGGGGGTCCTGATTTTGATTTAGCCCATAGTGGTTGTGGAGGAAGGGTTTACTCTTCTCCTTTCATAGTACCAGCAAGCTTTCCCTTGTAGGGCAAATAGTATTTATATTAAGAACACAGTGCTGTAGGAAAGGGTTAATCCTCATTCACTCAGTGTCATGATCCTGATCCAAGTTGCACCCCCCACCCAAGACTTCTTTAACAAAGATGTTGATAAGGGAAATCCGATCATGGCCCACAGTCCTAGGATCATAACATGAGACGTGCTATTACCAATTGTGTTGTTCAGTTTCACATCCAAAAATCTACAAGGCCAGGATAAAAGTAAACATATTGACAAGGCCAAGATAAAAGTAAACAAGTTGATTACATAGCTCCACTTTTACTCAAACTAGGAATGAATATAAACTTATTCTAAAGTAAATTACGCAAACCCAAAAGCAGAAGTTTCATAGACAATAATTTAAAAGTTCACATGCCAAAAAAATAGAGGATAGATTTTCGTACTCCTTCCAGTATTGTCACTGCAACTTAAACTAGAGTGGACTGCTCAGTGTTCACATATCAAAGCAAAGGCATGGAAAAGGATATCACACAACCATGTAACTAGGCCATCTAGTGGAGCAGGGGAAAGTAGGAAAAGTACAATGCAGTGCTTGAAATTTGGGCAGGGGGAGGAAATAGGGGTCCTTAATGGAACTATATCCCCTTGACCTCTCCCAATTTTTGCCAGAACATAAGAACAGCCCTGCTGGTTCAGGCTCAAGGCCCATCTAGTCCAGCATACTGTTTCGCACAGTGGTCCACCAGATGCCGCTGGAAGCCACAGGCAGGAGTTGAGGGCGTGCCCTCTTTCCTGCCATTACTCCCCTGCAACTGGTACTCAGAGGCACACCCTTGAGGCTGGAGGTGGCCCACAGCCCTCTGACTAGTAGCCATTGATAGACCTCTCCTCCATGAAGTCATCCAAACCCCTCTTAAAGCCATCCAGGTTGTTGGCCGTCACCACATCCTGTGGCAGAGAGTTCCACAAGTGGATCACACGTTGTGTGAGAAAGTACTTCCGTTTGTTGGTCCTAGACCTCCTGGCAATTTCATGGAGTGACCCCTGGTTCTAGTGTTGTGTGAGAGGGAAAAGAATCTCTCTCTCTCCACTTTCTCCACGCCATGCATGATTTTATAGACCTCTATCATGTCTCCCCGCAGTCGTCTTTTTTTCTAAACTAAAAAGCCCCAGGTGTTGTAGTCTTGCCTCGTAAGAAAGGTGCTCTAGGCCCCTGATCATCCTGGTTGCCCTCTTCTGTACCTTCTCCAGTTCAACAATGTCCTTTTTAAGATGTGGTGACCAGAATTGTACGCAGTACTCCAAGTGTGGTCGCACCATAGTTTTGTATAAGGGCATTATAATGTTAGCCGTTTTATTTTCAATCCCCTTCCTAAAGATCCCTAGCATGGAATTTGCCTTTTTCACAGCTGCTGCACATTGAATAGACACTTTCAACGAGCTGTCAACCACAACCCCAAGATCCCTTTCCTGGTCCGTCACTGACAGCTCAGATCCCATCAGCATATACTTGAAGTTGGGGTTTTTCGTCCCAATGTGCATCACTTTACACTTGCTAACATTGAAGCGCATTTGCCATTTTGTCGCCCACTCCCCCAGTTTGGAGAGATCCTTTTGGAGCTGCTCACAATCCATTTTGGATTTCACTACCCGGAAGAGTTTGGTATCATCTGCAGATTTGGCCACATCGCTGCTTACCCTTGCTTCTAGATCATTTGTGAATAAATTAAAAAGCACCGGTCCCAGTACAGATCCCTGGGGGACCCCACTTCTTACTTCCCTCCATTGTGAAAACTCTCCATTTATACCTACCCTCTGTTTTCTGTCTTTCAACCAGTTAGCAATCCACACATGTACTTGTCCCTTTATTCCATGACAGCTAAGTTTCCTCAGGAGTCTTTGATGAGGAACTTTGTTCTGCATGGCCTTCTAAAAAGAATATCTAAGGGTGCTGGCACAAAAGGTAAGGGGCAAGACGTCTCTGGCTCCTGCTGCAATTCAACTCTTAGAACAGATCTCTATTAGAGAGTAATATCTTGTGGCTCTTATTGACTAAGGCAGTATAAAAGCCACAAGATAGGCTCTAACTTATTCAGATCATTTGTCCATCTAGCCCAGTAGCGTCTACTCTGACTTGGCAGTATTTAGGATTTCATAGGGAGGGTTTTCCCAGCACTACCTGAAGATGCCTGAGATTGCATCTAGGACCTTCTGCATGCAAAGCAGATGCTTTACCCATGAGCAATAGCCCCATCCCCAAACTTCTAATGTATACTGAATAGTATCCAGTAGTATGTAAAGGAGGCGAATCATTCACCATCAGCTTGTACAATAGTTCAAATGCATTCCTATGTGAAGCCTATCAGCAATTTTAATTTAATAGTCAAAAGAAAATCAGTAATGTTGGAAGTTTCCTGGTTCTCTTAAGTGAGCATGCGTAGTGACTAGTAGGCTTGTGCATTTCGATTCGGGTACAAAACATTTTGTGCCCAAAAATGGCAATTTCGGAGGTTTTGTAACCAAAACAAAATCAAGAATTAAAAAACCAGAGATTTTTGTTTCCAAATCGAAATGACTGTGTTTCCGGACAGAATGCTTTGTTCTTCGGAAAAGCATTGCAATTCAAATTGACTTCTCTGACTCTCTCCACTCCAGCTGAGGCACTGAGTGATTAGCAGAAGATAAGATATGCAAAAATCTTTTGAGCTTGAATGGTTGAGTTAAGTATGTGTTGTATTCAGTGTGATTGAAATGCAAACTGACCTTGCAAAGGGATTTGGAAGACAGCATTTTGAGACAGAAATACCCAAATATTTTTGGGAGCTCAATGCAATTCCAAAGCTCTTGCTAAAAGCTATGGTATAAATTGTGTGGAGAAGCTTTTTGAGAAGCTGGTTAGGAAAGTTCTGAAATTACACAGGTTTTTCTTTCCAAAGGTTTAGAAAGAATCTCTTGACTTGTTCAGGGCTCTTTTGAAGAGCTATTTTGTTTTTCTTCTGATTTTTATGAGTTATAGTGGTGTCTAAGTTTTGTTGCCCAAATTGAGCAGTCTAATGTAATTTAGGCCACAATGTAATTTGGTGGGACATGATGTCTAAGCCAGTGGTTCACAACTTTTGCCATTGCAGGGACAGGTCATCCACATGGGACTACAAGAGACAAAAGAAGGGGGGTGGGGAATATCCCTGTCAATTTAATGACATCCCCAGGAATCTTAGTTGCTTCTCTCTTTCTTGTAACCATGATCCATGGTTTTGCACTTTCTTAAATGCAGTGATGATAAATCTCAACAATTCTGAACAGTAGGCTGATTTGTTTGGGCTACGGCTCACTCCACTTCAGTTAAATGAATACTTGAAGCTGTTCCATAGTACCAAGGCAGTTTTATTTTATTATTATTATTATTATTTATATTTTATATCCCACTCTTCCTCCAAGGAGCCCAGAGCGGTGTACTACATACTTAGGTTTCTCCTCACAACAACCCTGTGAAGTAGGTTAGGCTGAGAGAAGTGACTGGCCCAGAGTCACCCAGCTAATATCATGGCTGAATGGGGATTTGAACTCAGGTCTCCCCGGTCCTAGTCCAGCACTCTAACCACTGCACCACGCGTCTCATTGGTCTATCTTGCTATCTCAAATGACCTGTGGTCACTGTTCCATGGGGAGGGAGTGTTTTTATTGAAAGATTGCTTGAATACACAAATGGGTTGTGCTGCTGTGCTAGTGCCACAGGGACAGGCTTACACCTGCTGCAAAATTCTCAAATAACTGTGCCAAAAAATTAAGTGTCGTCGTTGTTCATCATTCTCCTCACTCTTTCAACTTGTTTATGTGGGGCTTCAGGGGCAAAACAGTGGGTTGGGTGGCAGTGCCCCAAGGGTGGTGCACCCACATTCCAAATAGGGCAAAGGACTGATTTCTTAGGAATTTTTGAGGTTTATGCATCTTTAAGATTTTTCCCCCATAGGGAATAATGGAGGTTTCAGCAGCCTCATAACTCCACCTGGGGGGCACTGGGATGGCCCGAAGCGAGTGGTGGTGTAGTTAGTGCACAGAGGGTGCCAACCACGCCCCTGGATTGCTAACCCATTGGGGTACTGGGCTTTGTTGTTTCTGAGGTGTTGAGTTTAAATTCTCTGGTAGCAAATGAGATTTTTAATGAAAAACCATGAATCCACTCTCATATGCTACTAGAGAATCTACTCTTAGAACACCTCTAGAACAACAAAACCCTGTACTTAATGGGTTGGCAACCCATGTGGGTGGTTGGCACCCTATGTGCACTAAATCGCCACTTGCTCTGGGCCACCCCAGTGCCCCTCAAGTGATGTTATGGGACTGCAGAAACCTCCATTATACCCTACGAGGAAAATCTGAAGGACACGTAACTTCATTAATTCTTTAAAAATCAGCCCTTTGCCAAATTCCTCTGAAAAAATTGTGGTAGCTTCCTTGTATCAACTGGGCACTACCACCAAGCACACTCCACTCTGGACCACCCCTCCCACCCACCCCGCATGAAACTATACTTTTCCTGAAATCTCCATCATACCTATGGGGGAAATCTGAAAAACGCGCAAACTTCAAAAATTCACCAAAAATCAGCAGTTTGCCCAATACCTTTGAAATTTTTGTGATAGCTCCCACTCATTGGGCACTATAACCCCCACCCACTCTTTTGACCATGTAACCCATATTTTAATCTGAATTAATTCAGATTCAGATTCGGATTAATTCGGACACAAAACAAAACTGGGGTGATTCGGAAGGCCTAATTTTGTACAAAATACAAAATGGGGTTGATTCGGATTTGGTACAAATAAAAACAGAAAAAATACAAAACGTGCAACCCTAGTGACTAGTGCCCTTAATCCTCACCCTTGTGCAATTTCTGTTGCAAGCACCAGTGGCATGACTGCCAGCAGTTCTGGAGAAGGCCATGCCCAGAAGTACGGCATTACTGGTGATAGAGGTGGGGAAAGGGTCTGTCGTCTCCATCTCCCCTTCACCCTCTGGGAAAGGATTTCTGCTGTGCTTTAAACAGATGGAACCAGGACATGGGGCAAGACAAATTTCATGAGGGTGTGAGTTCCACAACCCAAGATGCACATGAGGCTCTTTCCTGCATGCTTACCAATAAAGGTGGAACAAATAGGAGTTTTCTCCGATGACCATAAAGAGCAGGCAGGTTCCTACAGGCAAGCTTAGTTCATTCTGCTAAATCACACACTGTGTGTCTTTTCTGGCATATTTATTGTGTGGGCATACAATCCTTGAAATGTTGAATAACTTATCAAAGAGTTGAAGCAAATATTTTCATACTGTACTGTAGTTTTTGTATTTCATGTGACTTCCAGCCTTTTCCTGTACTACTGAGTTCAGTGAGACTTAAGCAAGGATTCCGAGATCCGTGAAACTAGTTCTATGAGCCCAAAGGCGCCCCCTATGCACTGTGGCATACTGTTTTTTAAAACTAGAATTTCAAAATTCGTTTGTGATATAGCACAGGTGAGAGCCAGCTAGTGAAAGAAAAAAAATTGCGCATTCCACTAGCAGCTCTTATGATCCAAATAGTAATCACAAGGAGATGTACACAAGATTCTTGACTTAGTTTACTTGTTAAGCATCCGTTATTATCTCCATTGAAGAGTATTGTGTTTTCAGGTAGCATGAGTGGGATGAAATCTTTGGTGATTGTGTATGATGGCTGTCTCACACATTCAGGTTTTCACCAAATGTGTGAACATATTCTGAGGAGCAGAAGAGAACTTCTCAAGGAACAGGCTTATGCTGGATTCAGTTGAAAGCAAGCAAATGTTGACAATATATATTGTGACACAACTTTTGCAGAATCATTAATGAAGAAACTTGATTAATGAATGCTGCTGAGATGAATTCATATCTGACAAATGTACTGTGAAAGGTGGCAGTTGCTGGCAGGGAAAACTTTCTGCTTTTGATGTTTGAAATTTGGTACTCTAGGTATTTCTCATGACTTTCAAATTGAAAATAGGAATGTGCTTTCATACATAAATAATGCTTTAATTTTTTTCTCAAAAGTCAAGTAAGATCAAATTTTGCCTATTTGATTTGGCAGTCAGGCTTTTTAAAATAAGTTCTGCGGCACACATGTAAGGCAGATATGCATAGAGTATAGTATTCTGCTCTGAACCTGCCTTAGTATTGATACTATGAAAACTGCCTATTAGCTATACTGAATTTCTTTTGTTTCAATTTTGGATTGTAGATCCATGGAGTAAATAATTTAATAACCATGTTTTTACAATCAAGACAGTTACCAGCTAAGATTCAGAGCCATGCACTCTCCTGAAAACCATGCAGTGGCACAGCGGGGAAATAATTGACTAACAAGCAGAAGGTTGCTGGTTCGAATCCCCACTGGTATGTTTTCCAGACTATTGGAAACATCTATATCAGGCAGCAGCAATATAGGAAGATGCTGGAAGGCATCATCTCATACTGTGTGGGAGGAAGCAATGGTAAACCCCTCCTGTATTCTACCAAAAGAAAACCACAGGGCTCTGTGGGTGCCAGGAATCGAAATTGACTTGACGGCACACTTTACCTTTAGTGGCACAAATCCTGGTCATAGGTCCGAGCAGTGATCATGTGCGAGGAGCGATTGTAATTGTGTGCTGTACCAAGCTGACATCAGCAATCTTAATTCTGACATATGGTGTCTTAGCACACCATCCAAAGATTTTTCTCCCTCATACACAATCACTTCCCAGTCCTCCAACTGGGATTTCTGCCACCACAAGCACAATTTTCAGGAGCATGCACAGTTTTCAGGTGTGTGCATGGCTCTGAGTCTTAGCTGACCGCTCCTCAGTCTAACTTTCTTGATTATAAATAGATGGAAAATGTCTGGGATAAAAATATTTGTAGATTTCTATGTTTCCTGTTTTGACCTTGGTCTTCAAAGTGGCTTGTAATAGTGAATATATTGACCTTTCTCATTAACAAGACAAAACCAAATCAGCTTCCAGCAAGGCAGTTGGTGTTAGCCTTGTGAGTGGTGAGGGGACAGTGCAACTGTAGCAGACATCATATGTCTATGCCTGCCTCCCATTCTGGTTCTTCTTCCTCACAGGATAGTTATTATTAGATGACTTTGTGCGCAGAGGGTGAGTGGTTGGGGGTGGGAATTACATCTTATGCGAGCACATTGGGCACATGATGCTTTCATCTAGCTATGGATGTCTATTCCCATTTTTAGACTATTGGCTCATCCTAGGCGACACTCCACAAGTTGTCCAACACTCCCTGGCAGCTATGTCTATCCATAGACATCCAGCTATGGAAGTCTATGCTTTCAGAAATAGGCATCCATAGTTTTCTTTGTCATTATCCCCCCCGCCCCTGCCAAAATAAAGAATAGATGGCCTCTCCCAATTCAGAGAAGATTCCTCATGCCTTTTGTTCACAAATGAACATTCTCACTCATGCACATCCACCTATTTTAGTAAGCATATACAGTTCATTTAAAAGGTTTGTTGAAAAGAATAGAGAAAATGGACAGTTTCCTTCTGGTAACTGTAACTGAGAAAAGTTTAAGAATGATCACACAGAGTGTGGTGATGATGAAATGAAGAAAGCAACTATATCTTATAATGAATTCATAATAAATACAGTTTCCCTTTGTTGAAACATAGGAAGCTGCCTTATACTGAGTCAGACCATTGGTCCATCAGTATTGTCTACACAGACTGGCAGCGGCATCTCCAAGATTGCACGCAGGAGTCTCTCTCAACCCTATGTTGGAGATGCCAGGGAGGGAACTGGAACCTAGATGCTCTTTCCCAGAGCGGCCCCGTCCCCTAAGCGGAATATCTTACAGTGCTCACATGTGGTCTCCAATTCAAATGCAAACCAGGGCAGATCCTGCTTAGCAAAGGGGACAATTCATGCTTGCTACCAGAAGACCAGTGGCAAATACATCTCTTCCAAAATGATGTATTAGGTTTTTATACAGCTTTTAATATAACCGCATCATGACACAGTTGTTAAGTCCTGTTAGGATTTATGTAATTATTGCACTATGATAGGGAAATGGGAATGGAGTCAAATCCCTACCCATTCACTGTGTGCATTGCTGGGACAAACACAAGTTACTCAGCAACATCTGGAATAATATTTTAGGTAGACCTCTTAGAGTGATAAAATTCATTTTTAATCCCAGGTGAAAGCACAGAATGCATGTCACCAAGTAGCTAAAAACTTTATGTAACCGCATACTTTCATTAGTAGAAATAGTAAATTTACCACATACTTGCATTGGAAAAACTGGTAAAAGAAACAACAGAAGAGTTAGAACAACAACAACTTTGATTTTCATCATTGGCTGTTTTTTGTTGCTAAATGCTTTTAGTACTGATTTGTGTAACTCTTAAGTGTGAAATAGTTGTGAAATACGCTGTGCTTATATACAGATAGAATAGAGATCAGAATGATCTCTTCTGCTTTGAATCTTTTTCAACAACCTTTTTTTTTTTTTTTGGCTGTCAACTACTTTGCTTTTCCAAGTCATAAGTCAAAGGGAAACAAATCTCAGTAACTAAATTATGAAAATCCTGAGCCTTATTTGTGATAAATGTTGTATTAATATAACAATAGTGTTTTCCTAAGGAAGTGGAAGTAGATACTTGTTGTTTCCCTACTAGAGTCTGCTCATTTCTGCACAACTTCTTACAAATAAAGAAATTTGCCTTTTGGAAAATCAGTCAGTATGGTACTTATACCAGGGTAAATGGGATTCTGGTAGGGCAGGGGTTCCCAACCACTGGTACTCCAGATGTTGCTGAACTACAATTTCCATCATCCCCAGCCACAATAAATTGTAGCTGGGAATTATGGGATTTGTAGTTTAGCAACATCTGGAGTACCACTGTTGGGAACCCCTGTGCTAGGGTGTCTGTTTTGTCACAGGGGATGATGGACGGCACAGCATTACTCTCTTCTGGAGCCAGCGTGGTGTAGTGGTTAGAGTGCTGGACTAAGACCGGAGAGACCCGAGTTCAAATCCCCACTCAGCCATGATACTAGCTGGGTGACTCTGTGGGCCAGTCACTTCTCTCTCAGCCTAACCTACTTCACAGGGTTGTCGTGAGGAGAAACCTAAGTATGTAGTACACTGCTCTGGGCTCCTTGGAAGAAGAGTGGGATATAAAATGTAAATTTTTTTTAAAAAATACAATTCTCCAGCCTATTATCCATGAAAGAGACACACCTTCCACTCACCCTCTCTCTTCCCTTAAAGCTGCTTGGGGAATTTTTTATATTTGTCTCCCTGGGTTGTGCCCATTCACTTAAATATAGACTTTTGACTCTGCTAAGCCACATCAGTCAATCATGTCAATGGGCTGCACAGAAAGATGTGCAGGGAATTTCCACACTTTGAAAAGCAGTTAAACTTGCCCTTACAGATGCTGGTCCTAGACTTGTCATTTTGCGGAATTACATCATTATGACTAGGGTTGCGCATTTTGTATTTTTTCCATTTTGATTTGGACCAAATCCAAATCAACCCCATTTTGGATTTTGTACAAAATTAAGCCTTCCGAATCATCCCAGTTTTGTTTTGTATCCGAATTAATCCGAATCCAAATTAATTCAGATTAAAATATGGGTCACATGGCCAAAAGAGTGGGTGGGATTTGTAGTACCCAATGAGTGGAAGCTACCACAAAAAATTCAAAGGAATTGGGCAAACGGTTGATTTTTGGTGAATTTTTGAAGTTTGCCCATTTTTGAAGATTTTCCCCATAGGGTATAATGGAGATTTCAGGAAAAGTATAACTTCACGTGGGGGGGGGGCAGAGTGGAGTGTGGTTGGTGGTAGTGCCCAGTTGGTGCAAGAAGCTACCACAATTTTTTCAGAGGAATTTGGCAAAGGGCTGATTTTTAAAGAATTAATGAAGTTACGCGTCTTTTAGATTTTCCTCGTAGGGTATAATGGAGGTTTCTGCAGTCCCATAACTCCACTTGGGGGACACTGGGGTGGCCCAGAGCAAGTGGTGGTGTAGTCCACATAAGGTGCCAACCACCCACATGGGTTGCCAGCCCATGAATTACAGGGTTTTGTTGTTCTAGAGGTGTTCTAAGAGTAGATTCTCTAGTAGCATATGAGAGTGGATTCATGGTTTTTCATTAAAAATCTCATTTGCTACCAGAGAATCTAAAACACCTCAGAAACAACAAAGCCTAGTACCCCAATGGGTTAGCAATCCAGGGGCGTGGTTGGCACCCTCTGTGTACTACACCACCACTCGCTCAGCACCACATCAGTGCCCCCCCCAAGTGCAGTTATGGGACTGCTGAAACCACCATTATTCCCTATGGTGGGAAAGCTTAAAGACACTCAAACTCCCCCAAATCACACACACACACACACACACACACACACACACACACACACACAAATCAACGCTTTGATCAATTCCTTTGAAATCGGGGTGGTGGCAGGCACCCCTTGGGGCACTTCCTCCCAACCCACTGTTTGCCCCTGCCGACCCCTTTCTGCCCCAAATCTGCCCCAAAGACACACACTTAAAAATCAGCCCTTAGGCCAATTCCATGGGAGTCTGGGTTGTGGCAGGCACCCCTTGGGGCACTTCCACCCAACCCACTCTTCTGCCCCAGTAGACCCCTTTCTGCCCCAAATCTGCCCCAAATACACTCCAACTTTGACAATTCCTAAGAATGCAGCCCTTAGGCCAATTCCATAGGAATCTGGGAGACGCAACAGGCTGGTCAGTGAGGCTAAGCAAGGGCATAAATCCTGGAGAATGGCAGCTCCCTTGGTAAAGTAGAGTCAATGGTGGAGGATAGGGACAAAGGATGATGGAACAGGCAATGAATGAAGCTCTCTCTTCACCCACACATGCAGCAGAAAGGAGGAAATGGTGCCCTGCACCAGCCTATATATCCCTGGTGCAAACTCAGTTCTCTCTTTCTGGAAATGGGGAATAGAGCCATCATTTCAATAAAGGCAGCTGGGTCTAAACTCCAAATAGTTTTCTTCCCAATGCAAATCTGAAATTCAAAAATCTGTCAATTGGGATGTCTTCCTGTATCATGTTATCTCCCAAACCCTCCCCCTCCCCATATTCCACTTTAATTTACAAGTAGTAATAATGAGGTTTCACAAGCTCCCCACCCCCCAGCTTTAGCTCTTCCTTTCCCACCGCATTCTTATCCCTTTAGGATTTGACCCCCTCCTCTGAGACTCCTGTGCCTTTAAAAACTGCACAATGACCCCCTCCTTTTTCTAAAGAGTGTATGAGGGTCTGGGCGGTGTACATACTTCCCCCCCCCATATCTATGGATTCAAAGGGTTACCAGTGTAGTTAAAACCAGATAATTAATGAGACAATATTCCTACAGCTTACATCTTTCATGAACAAACCCTTCAGGGCAGTGTGCTCTTCCAGGTTCATTAAAGAGAATGCACAGTAGTGGGGCTTTTATACTTCCTAGTGTGTTAATAAGAACCCAGCAAGTGTATGCTTTTTGCTTTAACCAAGCATAATAGCGTGTGCCTCCCATTTACCTTAAAAGAGACTTGCAGAGTGGTGTCCTTCCTGGCATTTTGTTTTGTTTTCTGCAAGGGCTTAAATATTTTAAATGCAAACAAGACAGGGCATGTGGAATCTTAATCATTACACACAAAATAATAAAGAGGGAGAAAAGGGGGCGGGGCGGGAGGAGAGGACCTTTGCTAGCAAAGCTGTAAGAAGTCTCCATGCGCTTCCAGCAGCCCAGACAGAGTTGACAATGGATTGGCTGCTCTCAGCTTAATCATTTCATTCTCAGCACACAATTGCATCACAATACAGCGCATTTCTCTTAACTAAATATCATTCATGCCATTGCCCAAGGAAATGTCTTCAGAAAAGCTGTGTCCCTTTTTGCATATCTTATCTTCTGCTATGCTAATCCTTCTGAAAAACACTCAGTCAGTTGCTGCTGGAGTGTGGAGAGACAAAAAGGACAATTTGCAATGCAATACTGAAATGGAGCTCTGAAGCGTTTTCCAAAGTAAACAAAATTCGGATCCGAGAGGAGGTAATTTCGGTTTGTAAATGAAAATTATCGGAGGTCTAATTCTTCAATTTGTAGACAAATCATCCAAAATTGCCATTTTCGGGCACAAATCAATTTGTGCCCGAATCGAAATGCACAAGCCTAATTATGACACAGGCTTACCTCCCCTTCTCATTCCAGCAGCTATGGTTGAAGGCAAAGTTAGTTCTACATGTCATTGGTTAATTTTTGTTTTACTTTTCATTTAAGCCCATTTCTCACTGTTATGATTTATTAAATTAAAAAAACATTTTGATGGAGTTTTAATAATAATAATAATAATAAATAAAGTAGCGATATAGCAATGGAGTTTGGACTAGACAAGTGTGCTGCATAAATAATGAACAGAGGGAAAATAACAAAAACAGAAGGAATAGAACTGCCCAATGGAAGCAAGATCAAGAACCTGGAAGAGAAAGAACCTTACAAATACTTGGGCATTCTCCAGGCTGATAACATCGCACACACTGAAGTTAAAAGAAAAATTGGAAGTGAATACATCAGGAGAGTCAGAAAAATACTCAAGTCCAAACTCAATGGCGGGAACATCATACAAGCCATAAAGACCTGGGCTATACCTGTTATTAGATACACTGCAGGAATACTAGACTGGACCCAGGCAGAGCTAGAGACGCTGGATCGTAAGACCAGGAATATAATGAACATCAATCATGCTCTGCACCCCTGCAGTGATGTAGATAGGCTCTACCTCCCTCGCAGCTCAGGTGGAAGAGGAATGCTGCAAGTCCATCAAACAGTAGAGGAGGAGAAAAGAGGCCTTGAATATATAAGGGACAGTGAAGAAGATGCACTTCAAATGGTCAGGAACGCGAAACTATTCAACACCAATGAAACAAAACAGGCCTACAAGAAAGAACAAGTCAAGAACCGAGCAGAAAAATGGAGAAATAAGCCCCTGCATGGTCAATATTTACACAATATAAGTGGAAAATCAGACATCACCAAGACCTGGCAATGGCTTAAGAATGGCAACTTGAAGAAAGAAACAGAGGGTTTAATACTGGCTGCACAAGAACAGGCACTAAGAACAAATGCAATAAGAGCAAAAGTAGAAAAATCCACAACAAACAGCAAGTGCCGCCTTTGTAAAGAAGTAGATGAAACAGTGGACCACCTAATCAGCTGTTGTAAGAAGATCGCACAGACTGACTACAAACAAAGGCATGACAAGGTAGCAGGGATGATACACTGGAACATCTGCAAAAAATACAAGCTACCTGTAGCCAAACATTGGTGGGACCATAACATTGAAAAAGTTGAAGAAAATGAAGATGTAAAAATATTATGGGACTTCCGACTACAAACAGACAAACATCTGCCACACAATACACCAGATATAACTGTAGTCGAGAAGAAAGAAAAACAAGTCAAAATAATCGACATAGCAATACCAGGGGATAGCAGAATAGAAGAAAAAGAAATAGAAACAATCACAAAATACAAAGATCTACAAATTGAAATTGAAAGGCAGTGGCAGAAGAAGACCAAAATAATCCCAGTGGTAATTGGCGCCCTGGGTGCAGTTCCAAAAGACCTTGAAGAGCACCTCAACACCATAGGGGCCACAGCCATCATCACCATCAGCCAATTACAAAAAGCAGCTTTACTGGGAACAGCCTATATTCTGCGACGATATCTATAACCATTGACAATAAAATTCTGGCATCCCAGGTCCTTGGGAAGGACTCGATGTCTGGATAAAACAAACCAGTCAATAACACCTGTCTGACTGTGTAAACAAGAAATAATAAACAAGAAATAATAAAAATAATAAAATACAACATTGACAATAAAATTCTGGCATCCCAGGTCCTTGGGAGGACTCAATGTCTGGATAAAACAAACCAGTCAATAACACCTGTCTGACTGTGTAAAATAATAATAAAGAATAAATAAATAATCAGACATCACCAAGACCTGGCAATGGCTTAAGAATGGCAACTGGAAGAAAGAAACAGAGGGTTTAATACTAGCTGCACAAGAACAGGCACTAAGAACAAATGCAATAAGAGCAAAAGTCAAAAAATCAACCACAAACAGCAAGTGCCGCCTTTGTAAAGAAGCAGATGAAACAGTGGACCACCTAATCAGCTGTTGTAAGAAGATCGCACAGACTGACTACAAACAAAGGCATGACAAAGTAGCAGGGATGATACACTGGAACATCTGCAAAAAATACAAGCTACCTGTAGCCAAGAATTGGTGGGACCATAACATTGAAAAAGTTGAAGAAAATGAAGATGTAAAAATATTATGGGACTTCCGACTACAAACAGACAAATATCTGCCACACAATACACCAGATATAACTGTAGTCGAGAAGAAAGAAAAACAAGTCAAAATAATCAACATAGCAATACCAGGGGATAGCAGAATAGAAGAAAAAGAAATAGAAACAATCACAAAATACAAAGATCTACAAATTGAAATGGAAAGGCTGTGGCAGAAGAAGACCAAAATAATCCCAGTGGTAATTGGCGCCCTGGGTGCAGTTCCAAAAGACCTTGAAGAGCACCTCAACACCATAGGGGCCACAGCCATCATCACCATCAGCCAATTACAAAAAGCAGCTTTACTGGGAACAGCCTATATTCTGCGACGATATCTATAACCATTGACAATAAAATTCTGGCATCCCAGGTCCTTGGGAAGGACTCGATGTCTGGATAAAACAAACCAGTCAATAACACCTGTCTGACTGTGTGAACAAGAAATAATAATAATATTAATGTAATTATAAATGTAATATTATTATTATATTTTATATCCCGCTCTTCCTCCAAGGAGCCCAGAGCGGTGTGCTATATACTTAAGTTTCTCCTCACAACAACCCTGTGAAGTAAGTTAGGCCGAGAGAGAAGTAACTGGCCCAGAGTCACCCAGCAAGTATCATGGCTGAATGGGGATTTGAACTCAGGTCTTCCTGGTGCTAGTCCAGCACTCTAACCACTACATCACACTGGCTCTGTGGATACTGTGGATTTAGAACATGTTTTGCATGGAATGGAAGTGACTCCAGTCATCAGTTAAACCCTAGAAAATAAACGCCTAGACTCAATAGAGTGTTTGGAATAATGAATGTGGAAACAAACCTAACTATTTAAAAGGCAGCTAAAAGCTTTTCACTAGGGCTGTGGGAGTGTGTGTGTGTGTGTGTATGTGTGTGTGTGTGTGTGTGTGTGTGTTGGATAGCAAGAAGCTATAAGGGGGAAATGGATGACAGTGTCATTTGGGAAAGTAATTCTGTTCTCCTAACTCTTGGCAGTAGAATACCTGTTTTCCACTATTAGTTTGTGTTTAAGCATCCATGACCAGTGGGGGCTAGCACGGTGTAGTGATTAGAGTATCGGGCCAGGAGGACTCGAGTTCAAATCCCTGTTCAGCCATGAAACTCACTGGCTCATTCTGGGCCAGTCATTTGCCTTCCAATCTAACCTATCCTTGTTGTGAGGGTAAATACAACCATGTATGCCACTCTGGGCTCCTTGGAGAAAGAGCAGGATAGAAATGTAAAAATAACTAAAATAATTGAACTTAGGAAGTAACTAGTAGTTCCTTACAACTCTCAAATAATTGTTTGTATTGACTGATATAAAAAGAAGACATAAGAACAGCCCTGCTGGATCAGGCCCAAGGCCCATCTAGTCCAGCATCCTGTTTTGCACAGTGGCCCACCAGATGCTGCTGGAAGCCACAGGCAGGAGTTGAGGGCGTGCCCTCTCTCCTGCCATTACTCCCCTGCAACTGGTACTCAGAGGCATCCTGCCTTTGAGTCTGGAGGTGGCCCACAGCCCTCCGACTGGTAGCCATTGATAGACCTCTCCTCCATGAAGTCGTCCAAACCCCTTTTAAAGCCATCCAGGCTGTTGGCTGTCACCACATCCTGTGGCAGAGAGTTCCACAAGTGGATCACGCGTATAATCCAGTGACTTAATTCCATGTTGCTTCTTCATCATCCAAAGGATCCAAAATGAGACATTGTGCACAAACAATATATGTAAAAAAAATAGGAAAAAAAGAAAGATAGTGTTTTGAACAGTGAGGTGGGCCTAGGAATTAAGGTTGTGCATGGTGATGTATATTTAAATTTCAATATTCAGATTTTGATGAGAGAGGGTTTATCAGTGGAGTTGTAGACAATACATTTCTCTGCATTTTTAGGTACTTTAGTAAACAACTTTACATATTTACATATACTGCATGGAGTTTTTATGCACACTGTTAGACTGAGTTGTAGGATGTCCTACGAGTAGGAAGCTTGGAGAGAAAGTTTATTTATTTATTTATTTATTTATTTAACACATTTGTATACCACCCCAAACACAAGTTATATAATTTGGTTTTTTTTAAAGTTATGGTAGAAGGAGGTAGAAGAGAGAGTAAAAAGAGAACAAGGAAAATATAAGCCCATATGCAGCTGCCGTAATGAAAGTTACACCATTGCTCTACCCATCCTTTTGTCTAATCTGCCTTGCAATATTGTCTAATCTGATTGTTAATGAGCTTCCAAGATCTCAGGCTGAGGGTTCCCTCCCCCACCTATCCCTTTAACTTAGATTATGTGGATTGAACCTAGAACTATAGGAGGTACTTTACAACAGCAGGGGAGAGAGAAGGAAATATTGGTTTAAGATGACAAGGATAATAAAATGCTGTGTAAACCAGTTGGGTAGCAACATATATATGGTACAGTCAATTCAGTGGGCCTGATCTTTATGAAATAACCAAGTGTCCAGTTATCTCTTTCCCTGTGCACACATACAACTAGCTATACATGTACACAGGAAGTAGAGGAGGGGCAGAGAGGAGCTCCTGGCATGTATGTTCACATAGATAAGAAGGCTGGTTGGATTAGGTTCTCTGTATGCATGCATGTGAGTGCATAACTTAATGCTATAACTTTATTGTGCAGTCCTACTTAATTGTGCACCTAACTGCAGTGTTAACATACTATTGTCCTTTTAAAAGTCAAGTGGAAACTTCACTGGGACCTAATGTGCTCTCCTTCGGTCATTTCTACCTATAAGAATTTAGCATACCAATAACTTACACTCCTTAGTGTTGTATTTTTTTAAGAAGTCATGTACCTAAATTATAAAGTGATTCTTTTTTTCCCAAGTGAATGTAATACTTTCTCCCATTTGTGTTTCATTAAAAAATCATAAATATTGGTAATACAAATTCCAGAGAGCAGTATTCAAGAATCCAGACAGCTTAAGTGTGAAATGGTTGATGCACATGTTATGCAGATGTCATTTATTTGTTAGTATCCCTGATGGAAAATTTGTACAGAAATTGCTGGTCTTTATAAGAAAATATCCTCTACATTTGACATCCTGTTTTACAAGTGTCGTCTTGTCTATAGGATGTAGAATTTCAAATACAAAAGAGACTACAATAAATCAGTTAAGACATCTGTGGTGAAGGTAATTAATGTTAGTATGCGGCTGCCTCTGTAATGTTGTGCCACAATGAACTAGTTTGGGGCCCTTCTCACGATATAACCATCATGTGGAGGCCACCTGGAACTACCTCTGTGTAGTGGCTGCTCCGTACAAGCTGTCTGTATTTACTGGCCCCCACCCATGTGGCCTGTCTCTACACTGTTACAAGCAGCCTCCAGGAATATTCAGCAGCAATATGATAAGCTGGTACTGAGGCCCACTTCACACACTGTGGCCATCACCGAGAGCCTGCTTGATACGTCTCTGTATGGTAGCTGTCCCACGTGGTAAGCCATTACAGATAAAATGACTCACCATGCCACACAGAAGCATTTTGTGGGGGAAATGTTTGGGGTAGTGTAGAAACAAACCACACCGGGGGGCTCTGCCCTCATGATGAATTGGTGTATACATGAAGCATCACCACTTGGAGGGCGTTTCAAGCCTATGTCATGAAAAGCAGCCCACACAAATAGTGAATTATGGTGGAGTAACAACCATATAGAGGCCATTCCTGGCAGCCTCGGTCAGGCAGCCATATGGTGAAAAGCAGCTCTTACTCTCTAAGGTACCACAGCATTGTTTTGTACTCATAATGGCTTTGATACCAATGATACAATACAATCCCAGTGGCTTAACTGGGTGCTGTTTGGAATTATTTTCCTTTTGTGGCTTCTCCCCAACCACACAAGTTTATTGCTTTTGGACACACACACCCCACAAGCTTATTACTTGCAGTAGTTAGCCCTCAGTGACTATAATACCTGTGTTGCCCTGCTTGTTTTTCCCCCTCTTGTAACCCCAAGCTGCACTTCTTCTTTGCTGCTGCTGGACTGAATTTTTATTTTTAATTTTTTTGCAGGCTGGTGTAATGTGATTTCTGCCTGGTGCCCAGTAATCCCCTGCCCTTCCTAATTTTATTTATTTATTAAACTTCTATACCACCCAAACATTCATCTCTGGGAGATTAACATAAAAACAATTAAAACACATAGAAAAGTTAAAACAATGCAACAATTTAAAAACAGCCATAAAATTAAAAACAGACAATTTTTAAAAGCTTGCGAAGCTTGGGTGAAAAGATGGGTTTTCAGGTGTGTGTTTTAAAAATTGCCAGAGATGGGGAGGATTGTATCTCAGCAGGAAGCGCATTCCACAATCTCAGGGCAGAGACCAAGAAGGCCCGTCTCTGTGTAGCCACCAGACGGGTTGGTGGTAACTGGAGACGGACCTCCTCAGATGACCTCAATGGGCAGTGTGGGTAATAGTGAAGAAGACACTCTCTTAAATACGCACTAAAAAAAGGAATCACTTTGGCAGGTTGGCTGAGGATTGGAGCAGTGGATCAGCTCAGGACACACTTGGGTAAATCAGCAGAGCATTTCCCCCCCTGCCTATGTGACCCAAGAGTGAAGGGCAAAGCTGTCACCCCTGACCAGCTTCCCAGGTGGAGGGACCTCCTGGTTGCAGAGATTAGGCATGCTGAGGATAGGAGGCTAGAGCACAACCAGGAGGAAGGTGCTGGAGCGCCTACTAGTGTGCAGTCCACCCCTAGCAGCAGTACTATCACTGCTGCTTCTCAGTCCAGCAGCGTGGTTTCCCTGGCAGGGCGAAGTGAGCCAGCAGTCCCACCTCTGTATTCCACACGGTGTTTCATGGAGGGTTTCTTGGTGCATAGCAGTGGTACAGGAGGCAGTAGTGCTCAGCAGTGCGTGCTGCAGCACCTTCCTGTATCTAGATAACATGGTATTATTGTGGTTTGGTCTATTTGTGAGATGGTGGTATAGTAGCAAGAAATTGACAGTAGAAGCCCAGCACTCTCGCTCGCCCCCTCCCCCTGTCTAACATTTTCTTGGTGATTTATAACTATCAAAAACAAGCTGGGGGATGCCCACCTCTGGGGTAAATCCCTCCTCTAGCTGTGAGGAGGCCCGGGTAGGCCTCCACTATCCACTTTTTAAATTAACTCTCCCAAAGGAATATTCTGGGAGAGTAAAGTGGAAAAGCCTGCCCTACAAGAAAGGCCTGAGCAGTCTTAGGTCTTCAAGAGCATGTGACTAGAGTAGGACCCAATAAGGATTATAACCACATCAAGAACTGATTAATAAATTGGATGTTAAGGGAAACTATAGAGGCATCAACAATTGCTACTTCCATTCAAGTAAAACCCTTCCCCTGGAACTACAAGAAACATGCAGTCAGACCCAAGAACAAATGAATATAAATCCCTTGACACTTTTAGTCATTATCCTTTTACTTACTTCTAGTCTCTATCTTTCTTACTTACTTCCAGTTAAGGAACTTCCAGTTGATTCCCAGCCCAAGGCTGTTAGTCTCCCCTTCACTTACAGTATTTGCTGATCAGACCTCACTCCACGGCCTCCAGGGAATAACTGAACTCTAGCACACCCTTCCCTACTTCTCTATAGGCTGTTGTCCACTGAACTCTACTCTCACTCTGTTTTGGGCCACAGGGATTTGATTCTCCCGGGCTTTCTTCCTTATTTGGAAAGGTCCACCTTCCAAGCACTTACTCTAATTGAGGCCTAGTCCTCCTTCAAGCCTATCACACTATCACACAGTTGCTGTGAGATGAGCTCTATGTCTGGCCTTGGACTAACTTGTGTGTCACACATTGCTCTGGTCTGCTTTGCAAGGTGTACTCCCTCAGTCAAAATGTGTCTGAAGACAATGCTATAGTTGAACTTATGGCTATGCTTCCTGGCTGCTAAGGGTGCTGCTGTGCTGTGGCAGCTGTTGGTATTGGGGATGGAGTCATAATGGTATGTGAGAGAGCAACTTGTGCTAATGATGCTACTGTGCCTAGCAGTGGATTCTGGGTCAGTGATTCTTTTTTGGCCATCTTTGGACTGTGTGTTTGGCAAAATGCATTGTTCTTTTCTGTACTAGGAGGGATTGTGTGTGCTTCTGTTCTGCAGTGTTGTTGTTTGCAAGGCAGGGTTGCAAAATGTGTGCACTCTGCTTGTTCTACCCATAGGGAACAATGGGGAACTCAAACCACCCCATTGTTCATTGAATCACCCCATGGGTAGAACCCACCCACCCACAACACAGCTCAGTGACCTACTGACCCAGATAAAGTGCAAAAATTCATTTAAAATTGCCTGATTGCTTTGTGGGTGGGTGGGTGGGTGAGTAGTAGGTAGGTTGGGTCATGCCCTACCACCCAATCCACTTTGGTGTCTGTAGGACACCTACCCATGGGGAACAATGAGGTGATTCAAGTTCCCCATTGTTCTCTATGGGCGATTCATTAGTTTTTGGAGAATTTCCAATTCAATTAATCAAACTAGCCAGCTATGGCCAGCCAACTTGAATTGATTTGATTTTTTGAGGTTTAATTTGAGGTCTAATCGAATTGCAAACAAATTATTTGTGCACATCTCTACTAAGCAGTACACAGGCAATTCTGAGTTTACATCACTTTTACATCACTTTTAAGTAACCATCTCAATAAGCACAAGTCAGAGAGATGCTTTCTTAAATTGTGAGTTGTGAGGTCTGTAGAGATGCAGAGCTGAGCCTTCCTAGCTCCCCTTGCCAGCACACGCTAACTGGTTTTGCATTCAAAGTGAGCTTATTTACCCTAGAGTTTGGTACCATTGTATGGGTTTGTATTGGGCCAGAGCATCTTGTATTATTACTCATCTGAGTTCAAGGCACTCTAGCCCCTCACTGTTGGTTTGCAAACTCCGTCCTCCTGGCCTTTTGGCCATTAACTTCCTAAACTTTGAGCACTCACAGCTTTCTGCTAACACAGACCCTCACCAAACTTGCAGCCCTTCCAGTTCCTCTCTTTACATAACTGCATGCAGAGAGGCTGCTTATAACACATAGGTTTTCTGGCACTGTTCTTTTTCTTTATGGTTGAATTCATTGGAAAACTAGATGAAACCCAACAAAGCTTGTCCTGTCATATTTCATCAGCATCCTACTGTAGTGCAAATGAGAAGGTGTGAGGAGGAATGTCCCTGCTCCACAGTGACTTGATGGGCTACAATCTTTTCCTTTTTCATAAGCCCTTCTCATTGCTCCTAACCAAACAAAAATTTAAAAACACCACCATTATTCTCTTTGCTTTTAAGCTTAAAGTTTAAAATGTTCAAGTTGTAGGAGCTGATTTTTTTTCTTGGTTGTCTAAACACAAAATGCCAACCCAAAGAGGAGAAGCTTCTACAGCTCTTCATATAGCATGGACTTGAACTTCAATGGGCTTCTAGTGGAAAAGAGCATCAACTGATATAACACTTTAGATGTCCTGTCCTTGTAGTTTGAGTTTGGCAACAGGTGGTAGGTACAATGAAGAAGCCGCTCTCAGTTAATATTTTGGTATGAAGAAGAAGTGGTCTTGCTTTGGAGGTTTGTAGGGTCTAAACAATTAATCATTGCTGCAGTACTGTCTTAAATATCTGTCACGTGACATCTTAAGCACTTATTTGCTTGCAAAGCAAGTCATGGGTCTGTAGGGTAGTCTCTCTCTTTTTAAAATTTCTTGTAAAAATCAACTATGACGCCAATCTTTAGCATGCAGTCTACATAAGTAACTGCCCCACTCATATGACATTGTTATTATATTATTGTAAAGGATAAACATTCATTGCAATAGATTGTGTAATCTTCTGTTGATAAAGACTTTTTCTCCAATAAAATCTAGTGTCCTGGGCCATGGCCAGGAACATAATTGCCCCAAGGAGATGATTTCCCCTGCAAAGAAAAATCCTGAAGAATTGTGGGATTTAAAAAAAAATCTAAAAGAGAAATCATGTACTTCAGCTAAAGTAGTTTTTTGTTAGTTTTTTTAACATAATCTAAATTATTTTTATTTATTTCTTGACATGTTTGAGAACTAACCCTTATGGATCAGAGCCGTTTTAACCTGAGTGTTAAGTGCAAGATTGGGCTCAGTCCAGATTTTAAGGTCTATGTTATTTGATTATCTGAAACAGACCTCTTTGTTGTTGGGATTGTATTTCTTTTGTCTCTGTCTAACCTTAATATAGTAGTCTAAAAGAGATGAATGTTCTAGTCAGCCTTTTTCAAAGTCTATCAAAAAGCTGGATAAAATGCGGCAATCCTTTTGTTTTATGTCTTGTCTGTAGCTTTAAAAAAATCTTTCTAAAACATCAGAAGCCTAGTTTGGAATCAAAGTGGAATGTGTTCTGTGTTTGAATTTCAAATAATTACTTCTAGACTTGGAATAGTTTACAATTTTCCTGTTTTATTTTGCAAAGCTTGTGAATCCTAGATCTCTGCTAGTTATTCAGATTGTTTTTAAAAGGCTTCATATCTAAAATAGAATGTTGACACCTTAAAAAAACACCTCTTTTAAAAAATAGCTACATATATTTTAAATAATGGGTAGCACCCAGACCTTTGGTGAGGTGGTGCTTCATTAGAGGAAGTGCCTTCTGTTCATGGAAGGAGAGTTGTACTTTCAAAACAGGTTCTTGCGTGAGCAAAAGGACCCCTTACATGAGGGCAGTGCTCCTGCCACAAACAGAAGGCACTTCTGCTGACAGAGCATTGCTCTGGTCTGGATGCTGTCCAACATTTTTTATAATTTAAAATGGTTTCAGCTTCGTTGATACTGTGTTTTCCAAGAGAGCTTAGTAAAAATCAAAGCACAATGGAAGTTCCATGATACTTGCCATCCAGATATGGTTGCCCACATAACTTGTCTCCATGCTGCCACCAAACATTCCTGCATGGTCATCAAGACACACCCTGAAATGAGGGCCAACTCATAGGTCAGACTGGCTCAAGTACAATAGTTTATTGCACTGAAGATTCAAGTAGCCTCACTCTGGCATTTGAGAAGCCAACTGAAACTGGCTTTTTAAAAGTTTTAGTAGCAGCACTTAGAGATTAGTATAACACTCTTATTGTTTTATTTGCCCCCTTTTAGAAATCAAATAAAAGCATAGTACATGTAAGCTTACCAAGAACAAAAAGTAAACATACATAACAGAAACGGGAATGCTGGGGCAGGGTGGGGGGAAGTAATCACAAAAATGAAATCACCAAATTATGCCTTAGCATTCAGAATACAATGAATGAACTTTCAATCATACTAACTTGTCTCTTTAGTATCTGACTTGGGAATGTAGCCCTTCTCGCTATGGGCTACAGCTGAGTAATTCCAAGTGTTACAGAATCAGGCATGTTACTATCTATCTATCTATCTATCTATCTATCTATTATAATATTTTTATTTAATAAGAAAATAAAAGGAAATAACATGAATACATTATCATCTCTTGAACTTCCAACAGTTACATATGACAATCCGGGATTCCGTTTCCACCCTTTGCCAACCTTCCCCCTCACATCAGATATTAGAGAAAGATATAAGTAATGTGTTAATCAGCCCTCAATATTTTTAAAAATACCCAAATCTTGGGTGTGGATGTTGACCCTGTGCTAAATTGTAAGTTATGAAAGGTTCCCAGGTTAATGCAAATATTTTATCTGAGGTATTCCGCGAATAAGCAGTGATCTTAGCCATCGAGGCATATTCCCATAGTTTTGGTAGCCGTTCATCCAAGGTCGGGGTTGCTTGTGATCACCAATTTGCAGCATAGAGAATCCTGGCAGCAGTAATCATATATAAGGACAACTCCGTGTGTTTAGTAGGTATATAAGGTTTAGTCATATTTAACCAAAAAAAGCTCAGGTGAATAGGGAAAGTTTATATTTAAAAATTGTTGCATCAATTTTTCCAAAATTGTTGTGCTTTGCCACAAGTCCACCACATATGATAGAATGTCCCCAAATGATTCTTACATTTCCAACAGTCTCCCAAGTAATTACTGTCCATCTTTCTAATGGTTGTAGGAGTAATGTACCAACGAAAATACGTTTTGTACCAATTTTCTCTTAAGGTACTATTTGCTGTAAATTTAATATTCACATTCCATTGATGTCCCCATTGTTGAATATAAATTGTCCTGTTTAAATTTTGCATCCACTTAATCATGCAGTCTTTTATCTGTTCTGTTTCTGAATAATATTTCAACAGGAACTTATATATCAATCCCAATAAATGATCAACATGTTTGGTTATTAGTACTTCAAATTCCGTTAAATCTCTAAGTTTACTACCTTATCTTTGTATTTCTTTCTGCACTATAGAACTAATTTGTAAATATTGAGACCATGAAGGTTCCTTGGACCATTCCAAAGTGAGGGTTTGAACAGATTTAAGTTTTGCTTTCCAGTAGTTAAGGTTTGCATATTAATATGCCTTCTCTCTCCAAGGATCAAACTTATTAGATTTTTCTTCTTTATGGAAAAAATATTTAAAATAGATCTCAAAGGTGATAGATCCAGGCTGATCCTTTACTTATACTTGTCCCACACACTTAGCAGACTATTTCTGATTGTGTGGGATTTTATGTCATGGCCATTTCTTTTTATGTTAGTCCATAAAAACTTATGTAACCCATCTGAAAGATCTGATCCCTCCATATCCATAATCGGGCAATATAGTTTTCTCATCCCATCCGAAATCCATGTCAAACAACTGGCATGGTAGTATAATTTCAAGTTAGGGACAGCCAATCCTTCCCGTTCTTTTGCATATTGCATAACCCTAAACTTGATTACTGGTTTCTTATAAGCCCAAATAAAGGAGTTTATATGTCTCTGCATATTCAACATCTTATCTTCAATCTTAACCAGAATCATTTGAAATAAAAAAATTCATTCTTGGTAAAATAGTCATTTTAACTGATGCTATCTTCCCCAGCCAAGAAATATTTTGTTTTTTCCACCTATTTACGTCTGCTAAGATAAGATTCCACACTGATAAGTAATTGTTCTTGAACAGGTCTTTATTATTCCCTGTTAAATTAATTCCCAAATATTTAATCGGTTTTCCTGTTGACTGAAATCCAGTCTTATCTTACAAAAACAATAATTCTGTAACTGGCAAATTCCATGTAATGATCTGTGTTTTGTTTTTATTAATCTTATATCCCGAGATCCGCTGTACTGGTTTATATGCCTGCCGAATCTTCTTTGCCAGAGGTTCAAGAGCCAAAATAAACAGCAGTGAGGAGAGAGGGCACCCTTGTCTGGTACCCTTGTTAATGGCACATTATTTGGATATAATCCCATTCACTATTATCTTTGCTGATTGCTCCTGATAAATACTTTGAATCCATGAAAGGAAATTTGACCCACAGTTCATTCTTTCCAAAACCTAAAACAGAAAGGACCAATCCAAATTATCAAAAGCTTTCTCTGCTTCCAGGAAAATCATCGCTGCTGAACTCTTCCTCTTTGAAATATCGTCTATTGCATTCAGTACAAATCTCAGGTTGTCTTTCATAGGTTTCTTCGGTATTTATTTTATTTTTAAAATTATTTTTACATTTGTATCCCACTCTTCCTCCAAGGAGCCCAGAGCGGTGTACTACATACTTGAATTTCTCCTCACAACAACCCTGTGAATTAGGTTAGGCTGAGAGAGAAGTGACTGGCCCAGAGTCACCCAGCTAATATCATGGCTGAATGGGGATTTGAACTTGGGACTCCCCGGTCCTAGTCCAACACTCTAACCACTACACCATGCTGGCTTTCAAACAAGTATAAATCCTGTTTGATCCGGGTGTATTATATCAATCAGAAAGCCCTTCAACCTTCCTGTCAAAATCGTCGCAAAGAGTTTATAATTAACATCCATCAGAGAAATTGATCTGTATATTTCTGGTCGAGTTGTATCCTTCCCTTCCTTATGGATAAGAGGGATAAGTGTTTCTTGCCAGGAGGAGGAAAATGCATGGCAATGTAGTATTTCATTCATTACCTGAGTAATGGGCAAATTAATATTTCTTGAAAATACTTGTAATAAATCGAAGAAAATCTGTCTGGGCCAAGGGTATTGTTTTTTTTAAGCCATATTGCCTCTTTTGTTTCCCCTCAGAGATCAGTTTATTAAGCAATTCTTTCTTTCTGTCTGTGAATTCTGATTTCTGTAGATTTTCCAAGTACTGTGAAACCTCCTCCAGATCCAACGTTTCCTTTTTGTATAATTTGGTGTAATAATCTGTAAACTGGTCAATCATTCTGTCTATATTTGAAACAAATTACCTTTTTTTTTTCAATGAGTGTAGCCAAAAGCAGATTTCCAAATTATTATAAGATATATCCACTGGCAAGAGAACATCTCCTATAAGGCTATATTTTTTACAAAACCCTTAAATATAATCGTGTCTGAAATGTGCAAAATAGAAATGATGTCCAAAAATTCTGATTCTGTTCTGACATATTTTGTCAGAAAAATGGGGAACTCGAGTCACCCCATAGGTAGGTCCTAGGGACACCAAAATGGGTTGGGGATTAGGGCATGATGGGTGCTACCTACCACCCAACCCAAAAGAAATGACCAAGTGGGGATTTTTTTAAAAACTCCCCCCCCACACACACACACACACAAAACCCCATAAGATATTATAGGGGTTTAGGTTTTTTTTAAATTAAACATAACCCACTTGGTCATTTCTTTTGTGGGCTGGGTGGTAAGTAGCACCCATCACACAATACCACCCAGCCCTAGGAACACCAAAGGGACACTTTGGTGTTCCAAGAACCTACCCATGGGAAACAATGGGGTGATTAGAGCTCCCCATTGTTCTGTATGGGAGAAACAAGTGCACAAATTCTGCAACCCTGCCTTGAAAAACACTGCAGAACAGAAGCACAAATAGTCCCTCCCAACACAGAACACCACATTTTGCCAAACGCATAGTCCAAAGATAGCCAAAAAGGAATCATGACTCAGAATCCACTGCCAGATACAGTGCCTGTGATGTAGTAACATCATTGGCACAAGTTGCTCTCTCACACACATAAATGACTCTGTCCTACTTGCAAGTTGCAACAGCTGCCACAGCACAGCAGCACCCTTGGCAACCAACAAGCATAGCCATAGGATCAACTAGAACAATGTATTTTCACATTTTCATTGAGTACACCTTGCAATACAGATTGCAGAGCAGGCCAGAGCAGTGAGTGAAGCACAAGTTACTCTCAAGGCCAGATACGGAGCTCATCACAGCAGTAACGAAGAAATAATTCACACATACACAGCTGAGCTGCCACTATCTATTTCTCGCCACACCATCTCACAAACAGACCAAACCAAAACCACAACTCAGGGAAAGGCAGGCAGACACCCAAGTTCTGCCTTTGTCAATCTGAGATCCAGCAAAACAGTTATATTGCAATAGCACAGCTTATTATACTCAGTGCTGAGGGGAAAAAACCCTACAAAATCAAACTTCCCTTTCCCTTTTGTTCCTCGTGTCCTGATGTATCCTGTTCTTCATAAGGGCTATCGATAAGGAACCCTTAGGTTGGGTACAGGGGCGTAGCAAGGTTGGAGTGGGCCCAGAGACAATATTTTAAAATGGGCCCCCCCTCACTGAAGTTCAACTCATGAAGTAAAGAAATCTTAAATGAGGCTGAATGGTGGTAACAAAAAGCATAGTAAAATGTATATATAACCTATGTGCCACAATAGAACATCATTCTAAATTATTTTAAAAAATGTGGATGATGCAAGTCATTTAATGGTCCTAGAGAAAGACATGCTGTTCTGGTAGCTCCAGGTCTTAATACTCACATCGGTTTTAGAGGATGAATACAACTGAAGGAAACCCGGGCAGGTGTGCGGCTGGGGGAGTCAGTCATGTGACTTGCTTCTGGGGGCCCCCCAAGGCAGTGGGCCTCCAGACAACTGTCTCCCCTTGCCCTATTATAGTTACGCCCCTGGTTGGGTAGAAACCACTAGCAGAAAGAAATTCTCCAGACCACTTACACTGAAGAAGACTTACTAGAGTCAAAACGCATATGGTGAAAACACAGAACTCATCAGATGTTGATAATATCATAACATGAGACTTCATCTTGTGGTTATATATGATATTGGGAATATTCATTTACACTTCTCCTGTCTCATCAGCAATATGATATATTTGAAATAAACTATTGGATCCAATCTTTTCAGTTGGGCATAGACACTATTTTAGTGATTATTTTTGCATAAATTGTATTGACATACACAGATACATTCAGCATTATAATTTATGTGACTGCACAGTTTTAATTATATGCTTCTATTACTATTATATTAAAATATCAGGATATAATATTTAGATTCCCTGTTGATTTCTTAGTGAGAAAAGTTCTTTCACCCAGAATGGGAGGATGAGGTTTTGATAGCCTTTGGGGATACATGGGACCCATTAGTGCTGGAGTAAGAGAGCAACTAGCTAATCCTGCACGGAGCATCTGTGCGGCACTATACTCCCCCCACCTTCTGCCCCAGTCCCCTCCCTCTAAGCTTTCAGCCCCAGTCCCCTCCCCCCAAGCCTTCTGCCCCAGCTTGCTTCCTCCTCCATTTTCCTCCTGGCATTTGTGCGCTCTTTGGGACTGGCTTTCCCCCCTCCCTCCTGCCCCACTCTCTCCTACCCCCTCCCCCTCCTGCTGCACTCTCTCCTGCCCCCCTCCCCCTCCTGCTGCACTCTCTCCTGCCCTCCCTCCTCCCCCACTCTCTCTTGCTCTCCCCATCCCCGCACTGAGTTCTTTACATCTGCTGCCACAGGCCTTACCAAGCGGTGGCCAGCCAAAAAGGGCCCCGCCGCCGCCGCTCCTCCTCCCAGGTGGTGAACAGGGAAGTTTCTCCACCCGGTTCCCTCCCGCCCCGACCTCCCACAGGCACCTTGCCTCCACAGGCAAGTCGGGCCCACCGCCGCCACCTGGCCTCCATGGCCCGCCGCTGCCTGGCTTCTGCAGGCGAGCCGGGCCCGCTGCTGCCTGGCCTCCGTGGGCGGGGCGGGCCCGCCACCTGGCAGGCCCGCCGCTGGGCCAAGTACCAGCTCCGCGGCCTGCTGCTTGCCTCCAGAGTACACTCCCCCTATCTTCTGCCCCAGTCCCCTCCTCTCCAGCCTTCTGCCCCAATCCACTCTCCCCCAAGGCTTCAGCCCCAATCTGCTCTCCCCCAAGGCTTCTGCCCCAGTTCCCTCCCCCCAAGCCTTCTGCCCAAGTCCCCTCCCCCCAAGCCTTCTGCCCCAGCTTGCTCCCTCCTCCATTTTCCCCTCTTTCCCTCTCATTTTCTCTCTCTCATTCGTGCTTTCCCCCCTCCGCTTTTAAGCCTGCTTGTGTTTTCCCTGCTGGCCGTTGCCGCCTCCTCCTTTCTCCAGTCCCTAGTGTTGGGTGGCCAAGCATTCAGCCGGCTCTTTCCTGCATGGCCCTCCCTCTAGCGAGCATCTTCCGAAGCAGCCAGCCGTTTCTATGTCTCTGCCCAGCCAGGCTCCGCCGCTTTCTCTCCCCGCAGCTTCCCCCCTCCCTTCTGCCCCATTCCGTTCAGTTCTCCTCTCCGCTTGCCCGCTTTCCTTCTTTTCCTTTCCTCCCTAAGCAGCCACTCCCTATGCGGCCAACCGCTGCCCAGCCCATCCAGCGCCTCCGCTGCCAATCCAATCCGCTGGTTTGCCGGGATGCATCCCCACAGAGGCACGTCTACGAGAATTAATATAATAGATACTGGGGAGCATGAACATATTTTTAGAAGACTGTGTTCAATTGGATTTCTCTTGGAGATATAAGGCTGCTCATGACTGAATTGAGAATAAGTCATTGCCTGATAGAAGCAGAAGAGAGGAGTCTGCCTTTTCTGGTAGTTAGAGGTTTTGTGCACAATTTGTACGTTTGTGTTTTCTGTTTTCTGGGCTGTGCGTGTGATTGGAGGGCAGAATGTGTCTGTTTAGGATGAGGAGGAATGGGGATATCCTGAGCGCAGCTATTAGAAGAGTGGAAGGCAGGGGGGACACGTGACTGGAAGAGAGCTGGCTCTTGCAGAAGAGAAGTTAGGTCTTAAATTTCTGTCTCCCTTACCAGTTGCCCTGTTCTTATTTAGGAAAGCATTGTCTTACTGTCAGATTGATTTGCACTCCCTGATTATTTTATTCTAGCTCTGCTGTCATTGATTATATTTCTGTAAGCTACTTTGAGTGACTTTGGCAACTGAAACCTACTATCAGGAAGGTTAACTTTCCTTTTTATCAGCAAAGTTAACTTTTCCTTTTCAAACTTTTTGCTGCATCATGGGTGAGTTTCTACAAGGAAGGTGAAGGCAAAGGGGTTATATTGGGTTGGATAGGCGAGAATTATCCTTTTGCACTGGGCATATTGCATTCCTTGTGATATTGATTGGATACACACTACACCAAGAGTATCATATTACCAAGGGAGGGCTGGTCTGCTTTCAACATCAGTGTCATCTATTGATTCACCCTTCTATACTAAATAAAAAGTAGAAGTCAGTTTAGCAGTAGATACCTTAGAATGTTTATTTCTGACAAGAGTTTCTGAGCAGTCTTTAGGATGTGATCTTAAGCCGCTTTGTGGAAGTAAATTCCACTGGAATCCCATTATGTGCATTAATTGCATTTAGGATTGGAAGCTTATGGTGGATCTTGGCATATATGACCTCAGATGGACACTTGATTTTCATTTCTGTATCAACCCTCTCCTTGTAATTCTGCTAGAAGAAAGGCAGAACCAATGCTTTTCCTTAAGAATACTTAAATTTTATCTGGAGCCCTAAAATTAGGTCAGATGTGGTGGTGATGGAGCAGATTGGCACTTTGACTCTGTGGTTTCACACTTGCAACTTGTTCCATAATTTATGTGCCGTGAAAAATGAGGTCATGATTGGCTGGAGACCTTGAGATGAGCGTTTGAATATGATTGTGGTACAGGCTGGAAATATAGTTTCAATAGTACTGTTACATAACCATCATTAAAATAATGTTTTGTGCAGATGTATAAACAATTTTATTCACAACGGGCCAACTTCAGCAGTATCTTTGGCATAGATTAGGTGGCCTGAGGAATTATCTTCTAGTTAAAGTAAGGAATGCTATCCGAGCCAGTATCTAATCTTCAAAACTGGAAGATATTTTTGAACTGCAACTATGGATGTTTATTTACACAACTTAATGTGGAATTTAGAAAATTAAATCAAATTTAAATAACACAAATAGTACATTGATAGTAAATCAGACCATTGCTTTAAGGTATTCCATTTGAGAATAATATTTTCAATTATTGCCCCCTGTTTGAAATGTATGAAATTCTGAACACTTGTCCTGCAGAAGATTCTGTGATAAATAAGCATATTACAATTCTCTCTGTATTTGTAATGCAAACAAATGCAAGAAGATTAGGTTTACTTTCCCTTTAATCACAGGCTTTATTTATTATAGATTTCTCCTTCAGTTGAAGAGGAAGCAATGGCTGATAATTATGCATAAACCCATTTACTGTAGATTGTAAGTAAATCTCTGGGCTTCATGCACTGAACATCAGAAAGCAACTCTGAAATAACATATGTTAAGAAGCGATCCTCCTACTGTGGTCACAGACAGTTCTGCCCTCATTGACTGGAATTATGGCATTACACAGAAAACAGGCTGGTATCCAGAGAGCATCTTAGAATCACACCAAAGGGCTTGTGTTAGACCAGTAGAACATTTCAATTTTTGTATTTGAACAGCTGAATGCCCTACCCCCACCCCCACCTTGTACCATATCACAAAAGGCTTTTGAAATGCCTCTCTGTTTCAAAAGCAGCTTGTGTCAGGCCTCAACCACAATTGGGGAGAGACATTTCAGGGATCAGGTTGTGAAGTGGGCAGACAAGGATCCAAAGGGCGAGAGGCAGATTGTGAGGTCTGACACGGGCTGTGGTCAGGTTGTGGAGCAGGCAGACATAAGAAGACCTTTGCTGGATCAGGCCCAACGTCTGTCTAATCCAGCATCCTATTTCCCACAGTGGCAAATTAGATGCTTCTGGAAGCCCACAAGGAGATTTATTTTTATTCATCATATGAATGAAGGCATAAGCCTTGTCCAGCCATTGCTCTCTTGCAACTTTTATTCAGAGGCATTCTGCCTCCTAAGCAGCATACTTCTCCAAAAAGCAACTATCTCCAACTACACTCAACAGCCAACAAAACCAGTCATGAAGACAGAAAGCCAGCAGGGAAGGGGGCGCTTCCCAGTGTATTGGACAGAGTGTTGCATGTATTACTGTTTGCTCAATGGACAGAAATTGTGGGTGTGTGTCTGGGCAGAGACACAGAACCAGCATGGCTTCTGCAAAGGCAAGTCTTGCCTCACCAACCTTTTGGAGTTCTTTGAGAGTGACTGTTGCTGGTGTCTGTCTTATGTTTCTTTTTAGATTGTGAGCCCTTTGGTGACAGGGAGCCATCTTATTTATTTATTATTTCTTTATGTAAACTGCTTTGGAAACTTCTGTTGAAAAGCGGTATATAAATATTTGTTGTTGTTCTCTAAATGGTGGGAAATAAGAAGTGGGGTCCCCCAGGAATCTGTGTTGGGATCGGCGCTTTTTAATTTATCCATAAATGATTTAGAAGTTGGGGTCAGTAGCGAGGAGGTGGGCAAATTTGCAGATGACACCAAACTATTTAGGGTAGTAAAATCCAAAAGAGATTGCGAGGAGCTCCAAAAGGATCTCACCAAAGTGGGTGAGCAGGCAACAAAATGGTAAGTGTAGTTCAATGTTAGCAAGTGTAAAGTGATGCATATTGGGGCAAAAAACTCCAACTTCATATACACGCTAATGGGGTTTGAGCTGTCGGTGACAGACCAGGGGAGGGATCTTGGGGTCATGGTGGACAGGTCATTGAAATGGTTGACTCAATGTGCAGCAGCTGTGATAAAGACCAATTCCATGCTTGGAATAATTAGGAAGGGGGTTGAAAATAAAACTGCTAATATTATAATATCCTTATACAAAAGTATGGTGTGGCGACATTTGGAATACTGTCTACTGTTCTGGTCACCATATCTTAAGAAAGACATTGTAGAACTGGAAAAGGTGCAGAAGAGTGCAACCAAGATTATCTGAGGCCTAGAGCACCTTCCTTAAAATGAAAGGCTACAACATCTGGGACTTTTTAGTTTAGAAAAAAAGACGACTGAGGGGAGACATGATAGAGGTCTATAAAATCATGCATGATGTGGAGAAAGTTGATAGAGAGAAATGTTTCTCCTCGCATAACACTAGAACCAGGGGTCATCCCATGAAATTGACTGCCAAGAAATTTAGGACCGACAAAAGGAAGTACTTTTTCACACAACACATAATTAATAGATGGAATTCTCTGCCACAAGATGTGGTGACAGCCAACACCCTGGATGGCTTGAAGAGGGGTTTAGATAGATTAATGGAGGACAGGTCTATCAGTGGCTACTAGTCTGAGGGCTATAGGCCATTTCCAGCCTCAGAGGCAAGATGCCTCTCTATTTATTTTATTGTATTTATATACTTCCTGGCTCCAGAGGCTCCAGGCGGTTCACAAAAACAAACAAGAACAGCTATTTAAACAAGTATTTAAAAATCTAACACATTCAAAAATTACAGCAATTAAAAAATCCAGACAGCAATTATAATTTTTTAAAAAACATTCAAAAATTACAGCAATTTAAAAAAATATAAGCACAGTTAAAAATTTAAAACTCAGAAATTACTAAAAGCCTGGCTAGAAAAATGTATCTTAAGGGCTCTTTTGAAGGCTGATAAAGATATTAAACCATGTCCCTCAAAGTATGACCCTTCACCATGACTACCTCTGTCTTGCTTGGATTCAGCTTCAATTTATTATCCCACATCCAGTCCACTACTGCCTGTAGGCAGATGTTTAGCGGGGCTATGCCATTTTCTGATGATGATGTCATGGAGAAATAGATTTGGGTGTGTTCAACATATTGACAACACCCTGCTCCAAATCTCCTGATGATCTTGCCCAGCAGTTTCACGTAGATGTTAAAAAGCATTGGAGATAGGATGGAGTCCTATCTCTAGTGATACAATACAATATCATACACCATACACCATACAATACAACACCATACCATACCATACCATACCATAGTCTCATTTCAGAGAGCAACTATCTCTGAGCAACACCATCTGAAATCTACCAGAGAGAGAGAAACGGAAACACTGCAAAGCAATGCCACCTATTCCCAAATCCCCCAAGCAATTCAGAAGGATACCATGTTCGATAGTATTGAAAGCTGCAGAAAGGTCCAGAAGAATCATACTCCCTCTGTCCATTCCTTGGTAGAGATCATCCATCAGGCCGACCAGGGCTGTCTCCACCCCATAGCCTGCCCTAAAGCTAGTTTGAAATGGGATCTAGATAATCAGTATCATCCAAAACTGCCTGGAGTTGATCAGCCACCACCACCTTGCCCATCCGAGGCAGGTTAGAGATTGGCCTATAATTATCTATCACTAAGGGCTCTAGGGCAGGCTTCTAAAGCAAGGGTCTCACAATTGCCTCCTTCAAACATAGACGTATCCTGCCCTCCATCAGTGAGGTATTTACTGTATGATGTCAACTAGGCCATCTCTAACAACTTCCCCATTAGATGTTATAAGCCATGTTGGGCATGGAGCCAAAGGACAAGTGGGAGACCAAACACCTCCAAGGAGTTTGTCCACATCCTCAGGAGTCACAAATTGAAACTGATCCATTCTAATTGAATCAGAGGAGATATTGGCCACCTCTGCAGTTGATCCTGCCATAACTGTGGAGTCCGAGTCGGTTCGAATGAGAGATATTTTATCCGGAAAAATTGTTGAAAGCATCACAGCAGGATAATGAAAAATCCAGATCTGCGTTCAGAGAAGAGGGAACCTGAGTCAATCCCCTCACAACTCTGAACAACTCTGCTGGACGCGGACTTGTGGATGCAACACATGCAGAATAGAATCACGTCTTCGCTGCACATATTGCCACAGAATAAGCTCTAAATACCAGTTGCGGGGGAATAACAGCAGGAGAGAGGGCATGCCCTCAGCTCTTGCCTGTGGGCTTCCCAGAGGAATCTGGTGGGCCACTATGTGAAACAGGATGTCTTGGGCCTGATCCAGCAGGGCTGTTTATATTCTTATATGAGCCTGGAGGTAACATATAGCCATCAAGTTGTCCGTCTAACAGAAGAAGGTACCTCCTTAGTTTAACTTTATGTTTCAGATTATTTCTTGAAGTTGGGTTTTAATTTACTTTGCTTCAATAATGTATTGACACAAATAACTAGCAGTTGTCATGCCTCATGTTCTTTGTTTTTACAGTTCTTAAAAAATATGTCTAGTAGCAATTGACAGAATTATCTTCCATAAAATTGTCCAATGCCTTTTAAAAGCTGTCTAAGCTAGTGGCCATCTCCACATTTTGTGGTAGCTCTGTCTGCCTGATTATTTCAAAAATGAATACTAATAATAATAAACAAGAAAGAACTGAGCCAGCATGGTACAGTAGTTAGTGTGCTGGACTGCACTGGGGAAATCCAAGTTCAAATCCTCATTCAGCCATGAAACTCACTGAGTGACTCTGGGACAGTCACTTTTCTCTCCGCTTCCTCATAGGGCTGTTGGGAGGATAAATGTAACCATGTGCACAACTCTGGGCTTCTTGGAGGAAGCACAGGCTATACATGTAAAAGTAAGTAAATCTGTATAAGCCACAGGTTTAAAAAAAGAGACCAGCTACATAAGTGGAAAACAAATGCATTCTGAAGCTTCTCGGGTGGCTCTGCCTGCCTGTTTCATAAATAATAAAATAATCACAGGTTTTCAGTTACGCTTTGCCTGCCTTGGATGACTACCACATGCCTGGGAGTCCATCCTTGCAAGCCACATTTTTTAAAAATAAAAATAAAGATCACGTCCTTAATCCTTGCCCAATAAACCATAACCGCCAGTGGACATATCGATCAATCAATCTTTATTACGGTCATTAGACCAGCATAAAGTATAAGGGTGATTACATGTTAAAAGGAAGAGTAAATAAAAGTGATTACATATAAAATGGTACATATGAATACTAAAAAGACTAAAAATACTAAACGTAGTAGATAAGCATGAGGGCCTAAAAGCCTGAAAAGCAATAAGAGTCATAAAAATGCATAAAAGGCATTAAAAAGGGGGGAGGCATAATAATGGATGTAAAAGGTTATAAGACATGAGAAGATAGAAATGGAAGGCTTAGAGTCAGAGAGCAGCAAGGATCTGTAGAATTAACTTGAATGACCTGGATATTTGCTTAGCAATGGAAGGATGAGGGAGGCGCAAATCTCTCTATAGAACAACCAGTAGAGGAGAGCATGCTCAGTAGTTTCTATCTGCCCTAAGCCACAGGGACATAGTCTCTCTACAAATGATGTCCTTCCATAATGGCCTTCTAGCACTGCTGAAGGGAGGCCATGACAGTGAGCACAGAAGTGAATGCCCTTCTGTGCTTTGGAACCTCCAGTTTGGTGAGGTATGCTGCTGGAGAGGCTGAATATCTGAGCCCGTCACTGATATGAAATTTTGGGACCCAGCTGAGATTGGTTTGGCGCTCAATGTCTATAATGCACTGCTTGATGGTTGCTTTTGCCTGGTCATAACCCATGCTAAGCAAAGTCAAGGCAGAAAGTCCCAGAGTAGCTATTTTTGTCTCAGTTGTCCGGGTCCAGCTAGATTGGTAATCATCGTGTAGGGTTAGGGGAGCAAGACCAATTGGACAAAAGGATAGTCTGAACCAATAACAGAGAATGGCCGTCCACATCCTAGCCTCCAGCTTGATCAGGCCTGCCTCCAAGCGTAGAGTGGCATTGGAGACACATCTTGGTACTTGGAGCATTGCCCACAGGAATTTTGATTGTACAAGTTCCAGACTTGCAACGTTGGGGAAGGGGCTTAGTTGAGCACCATAGAGGAGCTGAGATAGTGGCTTGGCTGTGAACAGTTCAAAAGCCATAGGTAGATAATTACCTCCTCTCATCCGCAGGAATTTGAGAATGGCAGAGGAGCTTCTCTGGGCATTTAAAGCCACATGTTCCCCATGAGCTTTCAGACTGAAAAAGAGCCACCAGACTGAAAAACTACTCCCAAATATTTGAAGTGTGCATCTTGCTCGATCTTATACCCCTTAATCTGCTGGGAGTGGGTCTTGGGCCTCCTGGCAAAGGCCATAATTTTAGTTTTGTGTTAGTTGATTTCAGGCAGTCCTCCCTGCAATGTAGTGTCAGGGCCCTCAGAGCTCTTCTAAGGCCAGTGGGGGTCCTTGAGAGGATGGCTGCATCATCCACATATAACAGGATGGCAATATGTCTCCCAGGGAGCTTTGGAGAGTGGAAGTCTGAGTTGCTGAGCTGGCTCACCATAGAGTTAATGTAGAAATTGAAGAGGAGTGGGGCCAGAATGCATCCTTGCTTGACACCCTTCTGAGCTGTAACAGCTCTTGCGGGGTGGCCTTGGGGGCTACATCTCATCTTGAGTGATGTGTCTACATGCAGGGTGCGAAGGAGATATGGCAGGCACCAGTCAATGGAGGAGACAGTGGACATATTAATGTTACAGATATTGGCCACAATCCAGAGAAAAACCTGGTTAGCACTCTGCATTGTAAATTGATTTTAAAAATTATAATCCATTCCTTCTCTACATCTTAGAGAGCGCCTTCTTTTGCATGATCCGCACTTCATGTTAAGGTCATCTGAGGAGTTCCGTCTCCAGTTACCACCAGTTCATCTGGTGGTGACTCAGAGTTGGTCCTTCTTTGTAGCTGCTCCTGGGCTGTGGAATGCACTCCCGGCAGAAATCCGTAATTTGAGTTCATTACTGTCTTTCAGGAGAGCCCTAAAAACCTATCTGTTTGGCCTGGCCTTCCAGGGTTTTTAAACTACTGTAAACTGTTTTAAATTGTTTTTAATGGTTGCCGTGGTTAAACCGCCCTGAGGCATTTTGGAAGGGCAGTATATAAATAAATAAAATAAAATAAAACATATACCACACCCGCATATGCCCTAAAAAACCTTTCTGGCTTCTTATGCCAGTTTCTAATCTAATTAGTCCAGTGTTACAGTTTGCTGTTCTTTCTAATATATTATGGCATGTCTTTTTGGGAATGGGCCATAATGCTTTGCATGTAGCTCAGGGAGCAAGGGAGAGAAAGCATTTCTCCTCTCCAAACAAACACAAAGAAGCCATTAAAAAAAAAAAGACTTACCAACAGCCAGCCAGCCTGCCTGCTTGCCCTCTAACCAAAATGGTGATTGGGTTCTTCTGAGTAGTGTTTTATAGCTGCTTCCCTTATACACACAAGGAAATCTTAAGTAGATTTAACTAAAGGTTTATTCAGCAACAACTCCATTTTCTCCTTCCCTTTCCCTCCCTTTTCCTCTTGACTTCTCCCCCACACTCTCTACAGGATCTCCCTTGGGACTAATGTCCAAACAAACAAACTGCAAAATACATATTATTGAATAGAATACCAGTAGCTAAAAGAAAAAGAGAGAATCAATCAGCATGTAGTTCTCAGGGTGTTTTAAGCTCCACCCACCTTGTGAAAACAAAGGCAAGCCTTGTAATTGGCTCCTGCCTCGTTGATATTCAAATTTGAACACATCTGCCTCATTGGTATTCAGATTTGAACAACTAATAAGTCTTTACAAAATTCTGGTAATGTCACCCACCCCTATGTACACATTCAGGCCAGGCTGCAGGCAGGGAAGAGCCATAGACAGAGAGGCAGTGAGGCAGACAGAAAAATGGCTACAGAAGACAGAGGAGGTAAAATGGCTGACAAATATTTTCAGATATTTTCAGGTGGGGGCCATCCACTCTGCCCTCAAGTAAGAGCCACAGCTGCCTGAATAACTAGGTATCATCTGTGAACTCTGCCACTTTGCTTCTTACTCTTAACTCTGGTTCTTTTTTGAGCCAAGTTGAAAAGCACTGGTCCCAATACAGATCCTTGGTGGGTTCCCACTTCTTACTTCCCTCCATTGTGAACATTCTTCATTTATTCCTACTGTCAGCTACGTGTTGTTTAGCCAGTTACCAAGGTGCAATCATCTGTTCATCTCCTTACGATGAGTTGCTCAAACTAAGATGATAGCTCAGAACTTGTGGCTTTATAGGGACTTGTATCTCTGGGCTCATCTGTTGAATCAGCACACAGAATTCAGGTTGGTCTTGTAGTGCCCCTAGAGGATGCCCTTGACCCTTAAAGCTCAGTCTGCCAAGCTTTTGCTGAGGGATCAGAATGCTGGAGTCATCAGCACTGGAGCTAAATAATGTTTGCTGGAGGCCCTGGTTCAAGGCATACTGCTCTCCTAAATCTTCTGGTTTCAGGGTTCTTTGGATCCTAGTCATAATTATCATTCTGCCCCCACCCCCCACTCATGAAAGAACAAATCAATATAGAATTCTCTCTGTGTTAATATATAGTCTATATTTTGCATCCTTCCCTTCCTCTTTTAGATTTAGTACTTTATTTGGTTTATTTCCTTTTGTTTCTCGGCACAGTTACAATAGGAATGTAACAGGAAGTAATGCTGCTTGTGCTTTATAGCACTAGAAGAATTTCGTTTCATCAGTGTGGATTCCTTGCTCTGCCGTATCTAGAGGGGGAAGGTTCAAGTTAAAATCTTCACTCCTCCATGGAACACACTGAGAAACTTTGATTCATTATATCTTAGCCTAACCCCACCTTCACCACAGTAAGGGTTCTTATTGTAAGGATGAAATGCAGGAGGACAGGAAATAATTTTGTATACACCCAAAGTTCTAGAGAAGCAATTACTATAGTATTATAGTATTTCCCCTTTTCTTGTTTCTAATGGATTTCTGTTGGTGCAGTTAATTAAATATCACCTGCTAGAATGGGCATTGTTTGCCTGGCATCAAACAATTATGTAAGCAAGGGGTAGGTTTGTTGCTGAGGCCACAATTGTGCTCTTTCATGCTTCCCTGATAGGATGGAATACTTCCAGGGAAGGGTGGTATTCATTGAAACCCATTCAGTTATTATCACACCACCAACATTAGTGGATATTTTTAAACATCCAAATGATTTTTTAGCAGAAGAATAATATGCATAAGAAGTAAAACCCTAGACAAACAATTGCCTAGATCATAAAATGTTTTTAAGGGTTACACACATTAATTTCCAAGCCTGAATCATAAGAGAAAAGAAATTCAACTTCAGGCAGCAAACTTTGCTTGTATAATTAACTGTGAGCCTTGCATATAATGTAATGGTTTCTCTTCTCTTTTCTATTACTCTTTTAACTGAAGAACTAACAGAAAAATCTTTACATAAAAATGGAAGTCAGTTTGCATGCTCTTGCTCTTTCTTCCACAGCTGTATCTTCTGTGAAATAACTTGTTTTGCTGTTTGCAAATTTGCAGTAATGCAATGCTGTTGCATTGAAATGTAACATAATGGTTTCACTTAGAAAACTGTACCATTCACTTGTGAAGACATTTGAGAATCCAGGCTAGCATAGAAATGATTTATTGGCTTGCCTTGCATTTCCTTGTTTTGTTTGGGTCTTGGAAAAATAAATATCTCTACTAACCTTTTTGTTTTCCAATTATTAAATTGGAATGAGGATTTTTTTTAAAAAGAAAAAAAAAGACTAGGGTCATATCGTTGCTTAAACAAACCAGTTGATTCATGCCATGTATTGGCTCTGGTAATACAATATTTACACTGATGTTTTAGGATGCCCAGCAATTGTGTATATTCAAGAGGGTGGACCATATAGCCTTTATCTCTCTATCTTTTTAAATGCTTGAATCCAAGGGGTTAAGCTGTAAAGTCACTTATCTCAACACATGACAAGGAGGAATTTGCCACAGTTCCCTAGCTACTAGCATAGCTTTCATCACCTTCTCAATGGTGGCTACTATGATATGAAAGGATGAAGAAAATGCATTGAAGCGATCTAATAAGTAAACTATCAACTTGACATTTTTCAACTATTGAAAACTTTTTCACATTGCAATTCATTCAGACAGAGAAACTGTACAATTCCTCTGATTTAAGACCCATCTGGTTCTGCTCAAAGCTTTGAAACTATTCTCTCAGCACAAAACATTTTAGAGCCCTAGACTACTTTTCTTCGCCAAACTATCCATTTTTAAGCCACAAATATTTTCCCAGTACTTTTAGATTGTATCTAAAAAGCGTATTTTAACAGTATTTTAAATAGTTTTTAAAACAATAACAATTTATCTTGATAGATGACATGCTGTGTTTTTTCATTTTATTTTAATTAGCCATTGTGAAACCCAATTCCCCTTTGTTTTATTCCTTTGAATACTGTTTAATTACAGTTATCATGCCAGATATCTTAAAGGTTATTTTACCAATACAGTTTCATTTAACATAAGCCATATGGAATCAATAGTACTGTTTCCTAAAGTAAATGCTTGGAAAATCTTACATTCATATGTTAAGAGTGCACATCCTTTCCTCATTAGTTGGAAAGTACAGGGATTTTGGCACAGGTTCTGTGTGGAAGCATTGTGCAGCTTTTATATGGATTTTGTTTTTAGCCTTTGATGACACTGTTTAGAATAGGAAGTATCTAATAAGTAAAGCATTTTGTCTAATGTGCTGCCAGTGTGTTTAATATATGCCTGGAGGTCTGAAACATTATCTTCTCCACTGCAGTAATATGCATTTAATTCTCTGAAAGCAGAAGGTCGAACTTTTAAAAGGGACTCAAAGTACATTTTCAACTAAAATAATTTAAAACACATGTGATAGGGGACCTGAGTAATGTACAGTTGGTTTTTATGGTTTAATCATGATCATGTTAATGCACACCAGTAGCTAATTAAAGAAAACGTTTATTGTTCATTTTAAATGGGTTATGTAAAGAGTAAGTGAACTGATATAAATGCAGCTCAATGATAAATGTTGCCATTACATTTGCTATCAGGAAGCTGATATTGGTGTTTTTGACATCTTTAAAGTATTGGCCCGTTTCTTCCATAACAAAGCAAGGAATGTTTTTAGAGTCTTGCATTTGGAATTGTTCACTGGTATAAAGGGATATTCGGTTGATGCCCAGATTTATTACCAAGCTTTCCTTTTAAAGTTAATAGCTGCAAATTCTGACTCTGTAACTGGCTAAGTGACATGTAAAGATATATTTCCTCCAAGAGGGTGCATCCCTAGCTGATCTCAAGGACTGTATGTCTTGCTTATAGCCTTTCCAGAGGTGCTTTTCAAGTGGTACTATCTGTGTGTCAAGTTAGGAGCAATCTATGTGTTTTTGCTTAACCCATTTCTTGATCCAGGACTGCTTTTGAATGGGGCTTTAGTTACATGTATTCCAGTCCTGGAGTAGAGGCGGGGCTAACAGCCAGCCAATGGCAAGAGCACCTGTCTCTCTGTACATAATATCTATTTCATTAAACTATTAATATTCCTGGTTCCATTCCACTGCCTTGTCTTTGCATGCCACAACTCTTTCCCTTGGATTCTACACTGTCCTCAGGGGTAGACTCCAGGTTGATGCCTGCCCTTCTCTTAGAAGTCCATTTGAGCCCAGGGCTGACTGACTTCAGTGGCCAGTGATTGATGAGTTTCCCCTATAGTTGCTTGAATACTGGCTTTAATATTTTGGTTTTTTTATTGTGAGATTTTATGGTTGGGTTTTATATTTTTTGTATTCTTATTTTTGCACAGCACCTCAACCTTCTAGATTGCTAGTATAAAAATAAGAATAGTATACCAAGCTTCAGTTGAATTGTTGTTGGGTTTTTGTGTTCTGTTTTGCTCAAGAGCAACTTGATAAAACTGTAGTTTTGTTTTGCACACTAGGGACTTATCTCTCTCTCTCTGTTAGAGTCCAAATTGAGTAAATTGGGCACTGGAAACAGAATGAGGAGCCTTTCCCCCTCCTCTGTCATCGCACAGAATATAGCAGACATTGCCAATCTAGGATTTGCCAATCATACTTGATTAAGCTTGCATCTAATAAAGTCGTCATACCGCATACCTGAAGAATCATGCCATACTTAAATATTACTGGTTTGTCACTATCAAAATGATCAGTTTAGCAGTCATTATCAAAATACATATAGGGTTCTCATGGGAAGAGAGCTGGTCTTGTGGTAGCAAGCATGACTTGTCCCCTTAAGCTAAGCAGGGTCCACCCTGGTTGCATATGAATGGGAGACTAGAAGTGTGAGCACTGTAAAATATTCCCCTCAGGGGATGGAGCCACTCTAGGAAGAGCAGAAGGTTCCAAGTTCCCTCCATGGCATCTCCAAGATAAGGCTGAGAGAGATTCCTGCCTGCAACCTTGGAGAAGCTACTGCCAGTCTGTGTAGACAATACTGTGCAAGATGGACCTATGGTCTGACTCAGTATATGGCAGCTTCCTATGTTCCTGTGTGATTCACATTGGAAAATGTCATATCCAGAAGAACAAAGCCCATACTATTGATGTTTCTGTTTGAGAGTTCACTAGTAATGATTATGATTCAGTACATTTATAAAAGTAAATATTCTTTATTTGAATAAAGAAATGTACATGGCTTTCTGTGAGTCAGAGAACCGTGTTAACAGATTTCAAGGGAGGGGAAAAGAAATGTTTAATATGGCAGGCACTATAGTAGTGGCTATACCATCTACTTAGATGGTGTTGAGTATCAAATTTATGCTCGGCACATCTAACTCTAACATGAAGGATACCATGGACAGCCAGGAAAACAAACAAATGGATCATAGAACAAATCAATCAAGAATTATCACTTGAGGCACAAATGACCAGGCTCAAAGTATCGTACTTTGGACACATTATGCGAAGACCCAACTCCCTTGAAAAGTCCATAATGCTGGGGAAAGTTGAAGGTAAGAGAAGAAGAGGACAACCAGTAGCAAGGTGGATGGACTCGATTATGACAGCAATGAATGCACTACTGAGAGACCTAAAAGGCTAAGTTGAAGACAGATTAACCTGGAGAGAATCTATGCGGTTGCTAAAAGTCAACTCCGACTTGACGGCATTTAATCTCACTCATCAGTCAATCAATCAACATCAAAGTCAGGGATAGGCAACCTTAGCTCTCCAGTTGTTGTTGAACTAGAATTCCCAGCATGCCCAGTCACAATAATTTGTGGCTGGGGATGATGGGAGTTCAACCACAGCTGGAGAGCCAAGGTTGCCTATTCTTGATATAAATAAATGGTATAGCCACTGCTATAACCTCTGCCATGTTGGGAGAGCAGTGGCTTTACTTTCATCCCCTGTCCAGTTGCTCTGCAGTGTGCCTCTACATACCAGTCTTGTGTGGGTCAGCAGTTTTGACCCTTCACTGACTGAGAACAAAGTTCATAGAATAGTCAATGTTCCGTGACTAGACTTGACTACAGAACACTTCGAGGTTTAAGGAACTTCCCCACCACTACCCCCATCCCTGAATCAGTGCCATAGGTGTTTAAAGACTGTAGCAGTAAATGCTATAGAAGAAGGCTTGAAGGAGCTGCTTTTAAAAAAATAAAATAAGCCTGAGCAGGCATATGCACAGTTGTAAAACATTTAAAATAATTTCAGGAAGAGGTTTGTGCACATATGCAGAGGAGCAAGAATTCACTTTATCTAGGCAGACACAATGCGGTGGCCATAAAATTACAGTATAAGATGATAGATGAAGGTTAAATGTTGTCTGACTTGTTTTACTGTAAGAGCAAATTCATCAATGGAATAAACTGCCTAGGAGGTTATATTATATTATTATTATTATTATTTTGTTTACACAGTCAGACAGGTGTTATTGACTGGTTTGTTTTATCCAGACATCGAGTCCTTTCCAAGGACCTGGGATGGCTGAATTTTATTATCAATATTGTTGCTGTTATTATTATAGATATCGTCACAGAATATTATTTATTTATTTATTTATTTATTTGATTGATTTCTATACCACCCTTCCAAAAATGGCTCAGGGACACAGAGAAATAAATAAAGATGGACCCCTGTCCCCAAAGGGCTCACAATCTAAAAAGAAACATAAGATAGACAAGACACCAGTAACAGTCACTGGAGGTACTGTACTGGGGGTGGATAGGGCCACTTACTCTCCCCCTGCTAAATAAAGAGAATCACCACGTTAAAAGGTGCCTCTTTGCCAAGTTAGAAGGCTGTTCCCAGTAAAGTTGCTTTTTGTAATTGGCTGATGGTGATTTATTTATTTATTATTATTTATTTTACATTTACATTTCTGTGGCCCCTATGGTGTTGAGGTGCTCTTCAAGGTCTTTTGGAATTGTACCTAGGGTGCCAATTACCACTGGGATTATTTTGGTCTTTTTCTGCAACAGCCTTTCCATTTCAGTTTGCAGATCTTTGTATTTTGTGATTTTTTTCTATTTCTTTTTCCCCCCTATTCTGCTATCCCCTGGTATTGCTATGTTGATTATTTTAACTTGTTTTTCTTTCTTCTCGACCTCAGTTATATCTTGAGTATTGTGTGACAGATGTTTGTCTGTTTGTAGTCAGAAGTCCCATAATATTTTTGCATCTTCATTTTCTACCACTTTTTCAATGTTATGGTCCCACCAATTTTTGGCTACAGGTAGCTTGTATGTTTTGCAGATGTTCCAGTGTATCATCCCTGCTACCTTGTCATGCCTCTGTTTGTAGTCAGTCTGTGCGATTTTTACAACAACTGATTAGGTGGTCCACTGTTTCATCTGCTTCTTTACAAAGGCAGCACTTGATATTTGTTGTTGGTTTTTCGACTTTTGCTCTTATTGCATTTGTTCTTAGTGCCTGTTCTTGTGTAGCCAATATTAAACCCTCAGTTTCTTTCTTCAAGTTGCCATTCTTAAGCCATTGCCAGGTCTTGGTGATGTCTGATTTTCCACTTATATTGTGCAAATATTGACCATGCAGTGGCTTATTTTTCCATTTTTCTGCTCGGTTTTTGACTTGTTCTTTCTTGTAGGCCTGCTTTGTTTCATTGGTGTTGAATAGTTTCTCCTTATTGACCATTTTAAGTGCATCTTCTTCATTGTCCTTTATATATTCTTCAAGGCCTCTTTTCAACTCCTCTACTGTTTGATGGACTTGCAGTATTCCTCTTCCACCTGAGCTGCAAGGGAAGTATAGCCTATCTACATCACTGTGGGGGTGCAGAGCATGGTCATTATTTCCCTGGTCTTACGATCTAGCATCTCTACCTCTGCCTGGGTCCAGTCTATTATTCTTGCAGTGTATCTCATAACAGGTATAGCCCAGGTGTTTATGGCTTGTATGGTGTTCCCGCCATTGAGGATTTTGACTTGAGGATTTTTCTAACTCTCTTGATGTATTCACTTCCAATTTTTATTTTAACTTCAGTGTGTGCGATGTTATGTTACCTGGAGAATGCCCAAGTATTTGTAATGTTCTTTCTCTTCCAGGTTCTTGATCTTGCTTCCATTGGGCAGTTCTATTCCTTCTGTTTTTGTTATTTTCCCTCTGTTCATTATTAATGCAGCACACTTGTCTAGTCCAAATTCCATTGCTATATCGCTACCGAATATACGGAATATATGTATTTAGCAGTGATTCGATTTCTGACTGGGACTTTCCATACAACTTCAGATCGTCCATGTACAGCAGATGGTTGATTTTACTTGATGTTTTAGATGTTTGGTATCCGAGGCCAGTTTTGTTTAGTATTTGTGAAAGTGGGGTCATGGTGATTACAAACAACAGAGGGGATAGTGAGTCCCCTTGGAAAATACCTCTTCTAATGCTAACCTGTCCAAGTGTCTCACCATTGATTGTTAACTGTGTACTCCACATGCTCATTGGTTTTTTAAAATAAATATCTGAATGTTTTTGCTGACACCAGTTGTTTCTAAACATTTTAGTATCCATGTGTGAGGCAATGAGTTGAAGGCCTTCTTGTAGTCAATCCATGCAACACTTAGATTTGTTTTTCTTCTCTTGCAATTTTCTAAAATCATTTTGTCAATCAGCAGCTGGTCTTTTGTGCCTCTGGTGTTTGGGCAATTTCCTTTCTCTTCAACTGGAAGCTGCTTATTAGTTAATAAGTGTTGCATCACTTCATCTGCTATTATTCCAGTTAATAATTTGAACATGGTTGGCAGGAAGGTAATGGGTCTATAATTACTTGGAACTGCACCTTTTGCTGGGTCTTTCATTATGAGATGAGTTTTCCCAGTTGTTAGACATTGTTCAATATCACCTCCTTGCAAAATGTGATTGAACTGTTTTGATAGTTGTTTATGGAAGCTTGTTAGATGTTTATGCCAAAAGCCATGCAGTTCTTCGTATTATTATTTCTTGTTTACACAGTCAGACAGGTGTTATTGACTGGTTTGTTTTATCCAGACATTGAGTCCTTCCCAAGGACCTGGGATGGCTGAATCTTATTGTCAATGTTGTTGCTGTTGTTATAGATATCGTCTCAGAATATAGGCTGTTCCCAGTAAAGCTGCTTTTTGTAATTGGCTGATGGTGATTTCTGTGGCCCCTATGGTGTTGAGGTGCTCTTCAAGGTCTTTTGGAACTGCACCCAGGGCGCCAATTACCACTGGGATTATTTTGGTCTTTTTCTGCCACAGCCTTTCCATTTCAATTTGTAGGGCTTTGTATTTGGTGATTTTTTCCATTTCTTTTTCTTCTATTCTGCTATCCCCTGGTATTGCTATGTCGATTATTTTGACTTGTTTTTCTTTCTTCTCGACTACAGTTATATCTGGTGTATTGTGTGGCAGATGTTTGTCTGTTTGTAGTTGGAAGTTGTTATTATCATTATCATTATTATTTATTCTATTTCTATACCGCCCTTCCAAAAATGGCCCAGGGTGGTTTACACAGAGAAATAATAAATAAATAAGATGGATCCCTGTCCTCAAAGGGCTCATAATCTAAAAAGAAACATAAGACAGACTTCTTTGTAGATTCCTACTACGGAAAAGCAAGTCATTGTTAATGGTTATATCCTGCACTTCTCGGAGATGTAATACACATATTAACTCCAAACTCTCAACAAAAAGACCTTTTGTGTAAGCAATAATGCTCGGGAGGCATTATAGCACAATAGTGCTCGGGAGGCACTGGCTGATGCCATGAAGTTTATTAGCCTCTGAGATCAGGTGTTCCCGTTTCTCTCCCCTCCCCCACACACACACCTCCGCTCATGATCTCTCCATCAGTCAGGGAACTATGTTTTATCAAGTCTAAGGAATTTAACTGCTGGGGAACCAGGGTTTTCACCTGGCTTATTTGTTTTTACTTAACTGAGGATGGTGTGTCACACCAAAAAGTCTTATGGTTTTATGTTTACCAGCGTTTTGTTTTTCTTTGCGCAATAAAAGGTCTTTTTGTTGAGAGTTTTCTTAGTATTGATATTTTGGTAAGGCTGCAATGTTGCCATATGTTTGCGTGCATAATATCTATCTCTTTCTCTCTCTAGTTTGTCCTTTCAGAGTTGAACAATATATTTGAGTAAGATACCTATTAAATCAGCATCTCTATTAGACTCCATAGAATGGATACCTGTATGCCTGTAAGGTGTAAAGCTTTGAAAGTTTAACCACTCATTTAAATAAGATGTGGCTTTTCGGACTCAATAAATTATGATTATAATTTGATTCTAAGAAACATTTCTTCCCCACCCCCACTACATATTTTTCTAGCATTTCGTTAAATGTGAGTCATCATTTATCTGGGACAGAAACCTGCTGAGTTTTCATGAGTGATTCCTATTTTAAAAAGTTAACTTGGCAAAGTTTCTTTTTAAAAAAATAAATAGAACTCTCTCTCTCACTTTATGTTATGTAGCAATTGTTTTATGTCACTGAAATGGAAATACTTGGGATATGGCTATTTTAAATTTATATAATGTTTTTCTTCCCAGGTTTCCAAACAGGAGCAGAAAAAGACAGACACATCTGATGGAGGTATGGTTGAAACATCTTCACGTTACAGTGGAGCCCAGGACAGTGGCATTGGCAGCGACAGCGTTAAAATCAGAATAGTCCAAATAGAACAACACAGTGGCACCAGCCAACACCGTATTGCCCGTCCCTCCCGACAGTCTTCTATTGTGAAGAACCTGAACTTTATTCCTTTTGACATTTTTATTACAGCAAGCCGTATCTCCTTTATGACTTATTCATGTAGTAGTTTACTTAAATCAAAATCATTGGAAGATCAGAAAGATGGTGAAAAAACAAGCAAAAGTTCATTAAATTTTCCAGAAACAGATTTGGGTGTGGATCGTGATTGCAAGAAAATCAGTGGAGCAGGTATTTCATCAGTAACAGCAGATGATCTCCTGAACAGTAACAGTTTGTTAACCTCTGGGAAGAAGGCAGGTCTTTTGTCACTGGAAAGCCTTCATGCATCCACAAGATCATCTGCTAGACAAGCCTTGGGTATAACTGTTGTTCGACAGCCTGGTCGCAGAGGAACTGGTGACTTGCAGTTGGAGCCATTTTTGCATCTTGTTGTATCTCAACCTTCTTTGATCTTAAGCTGTCATCACAGAAAACAGAGGGTGGAAATATCTGTGTTTGATGCCATCCTTAAAGGTGTAGCATCGGACTACAAATGTACAGGTAAGATCATTTGGCATCCTTAAGATGATAAGGAAGAAGAATCCTTCTCTTGTTTGAAGACGAACAAAAGGAATTATTAGTTCCCAACACTAACTTAGTTTAGATGCTTATTCACTTGTGCTCCCTTTTTCACGGGCACAGGATCTGGTTGCCACTAAATTTTGAGGAGGAGAAAAACATTATAAGCACCATGGAAACAGTGTAGCATAATGCTTCCACTTGGAAATGCACAAGTGTTCCCCACACCCCAAGAAACCAGAGCACACGCAAGAGGGTCTGTTTGTTTTACTTCTTAAGCACCTGGATTTAATGTAGTAGAGCACTTGCCATTGTTCATTGCTGTTATTTCTAAGGTATCTTTATTTTAAGGGGGTAAGCATCTTGGAGTTTCTTATGAGAGCTGCTTGCAAAACTTTAAGGCACATGAGAGCTTTTAGGTAGTCTGATCAAATCCAAATATAAAAGGAAAGGTGAATCTGCCAATTTTTATCATGCCTTACATGAGAGGAATCCTTTGACTAGGGCTTGTCAACCCTTTAAAACTATAAGGGTGTGTGTGAGAGAGCTAAAGAGCCTGTTTCATGTTATTACAGTCTGCTTTTAACTTATTAAGAAGTACTAAACTAAAAGGAATAATTCTTGCTTGCTCTGTCTTGCTTGTTCTGCCATCTCCAGTGGTTATTCAGCTAATTCTTCTTCTACTAGTTTCCGCTGTGTCCCCTGTTACAGAGATTCAGTCACAGGATTATTCTCACAAGTCATTCCTCAGTCGGATTTTAATTCTGAAATGTTTACTGTATGGTCATATTATCGGACAGACGTGCACCAGAATTCTAGAAGTTCTTTGCAGTGTTAATTACTGTTGAGTACATAAACTTGTCAGCTTCCCATAAAGCATGGTAGTTTCCTTTACGCATTGTTAATTCCACTCTCTTTGGAAAGTTCATGTTAGCCACTTATGCGCCTGATATTTTCATGGCTTTTGTTTAGAAGAGGTGATGTGTCTTAACACACTGTGAGGTATAATAGTAAAGGCTACTAAGTAAGTGTGTGTGTGTGTGTGTGTGTGTGTGTGTGTGTGTGTGTGTGTGTGTGAGAGAGAGAGAGAGAGAGAGAGTGAGAGAGATCTTCAGTAAAATTTCTATTTATTCATTCATTTATCATATTTATATACCACCTGATCTGGTTTTCAATCAGAAAAGGTTGAAAATTAGATTATATTGGAGTTAGAGTAAAGCATATATGTCTGCTCTGAAATCTGTGATGAGCCATTGCCAAAAACGAGCATTAAAATAGCAAAACAATTGCCAGTCTTCTCACTGACAAAAATACAAGAATTTTGATCCAAAATACAATTCTATGACTCCAAAATATGGATGTTTCATATTTAAAATTATTGGCCTAGCTCTTCTTTTGCTGTATCTCATTAAACATATGATGACTTTAGCTGAACAGCAGCAATTTTTCTGCTCTTGCCAAAACTTATGCAATCCATCTAACTGTCAAATCATTTTCAATAAAAGAATACATGGAAGCGTTTCGATATAATAGGCTGAATTTTCCATCACTAAAGTGCTGCCTAAAAAAAAAAAGTTTATAAATATTTGGAGCAAAAATAAATAATATTCAAAATTGCAATGATGGTGGGAACAAATGCCACTGGTAATAATTGTCTGATTGACTGATTGTTTGATTAAAATGTGTAAAATTTCTAAGAACTATATTTAAATTTTAAAAATATAGTCCCTCCCACAGACTTTCAGTCTAAGACAAGACATAGTAAGGAGAAAGGGAAAGTAATAGGGGTCAATTGAGATAAGTCAGAGTAAACAGATGTGTCTTAAGGAAACACTTGAATGTGAAAACAGAGGTAGATCATCCGATGTCAAGTGGAAGAAATGTTCCAGTGAAAAGGAACCACATGGGAAGAAGGATGCAGATAGGAAATAGGAAAATCTTAGACTGAAGAGGAAGATTGGTACCCGTACAATGAAAAGTCAAGGGGAAAGAGAAAGAAGAGGATTCAGAGGAGCAAGACCCTGGAGGCATTTGACAGTAGATGCAAGAAGCTAAGGCAAGAGTTAAGATCCTTAAGGGTAGAAACAGTAGGACCAGCAAGAAGAACGCTGCAATCAGTACAGGAAATAATTGTGTAGACTAAAATTCTGCTAGCCTATGGTAAATCAAGAGCAGATTCTAGTAATCAGCTGAAAAAAATAATAGGGTAAAAGAATGAAGACATTGAACTGATTCACTGGCAAGGATTCAAAGAGCTTTTTAAAGATGTACCCACAGTGTACCCCAGCAAGTGCAAAGTTTTTGACTGCTTTTTGTTCCATGTATTTTAGATTGTGAGTCTTAGAGTAATGTACTTATTTATTTACAGCACTTAATTATTTTAGGTGTGGTGTTCAACAATAAATGGTGATAATGATAGTGTCTGCATTTTATTTTCTCCCTGCTCCTCAAAAGTGGGTCTTTTTGGAAATAGCAGCAATATTGGTACTATTCGTGTGTAGTCATCAGCTAGGCCATTTTTCCTGTTTGCAGACCATTCCTAGATACTGTGTACTGATAAAATTGAATGTTTCAGCCATAAACTCTTGTATCTTCAGGACACTCTCTGGTTTTGGAACTTTGTGAATGTTGAGCTCCTCAGCAAAATGTTGGGAGTCTCAGACTAGGAATTCTAATTGGCAGCCAGACCCAAATTGTCTGTGTCCCCATGAGAAGTTGCTAGAGGAGAGATCTATGGACTTGCTCTTTGCGGTGCGGTAGTGTCACCAGTGTATATGGTCAAATAGTAGTACTGCAGCTACCACCACAAATGAGAAAGGCCAGTAGAATTCTACCTGATCTTTTGAAACCTCTGACTCTTACCTTGCTCTTCATTCTAAGGCAGTGGCAGCTGGTGGGCACTAGGGCTAGGCGGGGTGGAGGAGAGCCCACTCACCAAGTCAGGAGCTTTCCCCTCCCCCAACCGTTTCCCTCCATGCTGGTGGGGGGAATGCCCGCTGACATGGAGGAAAGCAGGGAGGGAGGCAGAAAAGCAGGGGCAAAAATAATAAATCAGAAACAGGGGGAAGTAGAAACCAGGGCAAAAGGAGGAAACCAGAAAAATAGGGAGAAAACATAAAGCAGGGGCCAGAAGGCAAGAAGGGGGGAGAAAGCAGAAGCAGGGCCAAAAGAGGCAGCCGGTGGGGGCGGGGGGAGAGAAGGCAGGTTCCAAAAGGCAGAAGATAGAAAGCAGGTGGTGGAGGAAGAGGGGCAGAAAAGAAAACTCAAGGAAGAGAAAGCCAGGCATTCCTCCACTAAACAAAACAAACAAGCTACCGGAGAAATTCAAATTTATCACTACAGGCAGCCAGCAAATTCTTCAAAGCGATGAGCTTCCTTCAGCCCCTCCTCCTTGCCTCTTGCTTCCTTCCTTGGTTTTATTAGCTGGAACAGCCTGCTAATCAAGCTATTCCATCCAGGCTGATTCCTAGGGGGTGCTGGCCTTGCATTGACCACTCCAGGAACTAAAAAAAAAGGGTTAAAATACGCTTCTTGGTGGCTTCAGGGACTGTATTTTCTACGTATTTTTTTGTTCCTGGAGTGATCAATCCCAGGCCTATGGCCCCTAGGAATCAGACTGGAATAGCTTGATTAGTGGGCTGTTCCAGCCAATGAGACCAAGGAAGGAAGCAACAGACAAGGAGGAGGGGCTGGAGGAACCTCTGTGCTTTGGAGGATTTGTTGGCTGCCCGTATTGGTAAGTTTGAGTTTCTCTGGTAGCTTGTTTGTGTTGTTTGTTTGGTGGGAGGGTGGCACAACCCCTTCTGCCCTTACTGATGAGCCACTTCTGGTCTAAGGAGCCAGCGTGGTGTAGTGATTAGAGTGCTGGACTAGGACCGGGGAGACCCAAGTTCAAATCCGTATTCAGCCATGAAACTAGCTGGGTGACTCTGGGCCAGTCACTTCTCTCTCAGCCTAACCTCAGGTTGTTGTGAAAGAGAAACTCAAGTATGTAGTACACCGCTCTGGGCTCCTTGGAGGAAGAGTGGGATATAAATGTATTATTATTATTATTATTATTATTATTATTATTATTATTATTATTATTATAAGGTACTCATTACTCCTCTGATAAAGCTCAAGGTTTTCTCAGATTGCCCCCTACTAATTACCTGCTTATTTATCATCTTCACTGATTGCCTGGGAAATGCATGCCTTCCTTCTGGACCATTAGCCCGAGCAGTCTCTCTTGTGTGCTTGAGGCTGTGCTCTTGTTTCCATGATCATTTATCTTGAGATGAAGTGGAGGCAAATCAGTATCACAAAATTAACCAGAATATCTTATTCTCACTTTCCTGGTGCTTTAGCTTCTTGTTTGCTCCTTAAATGTATAAACAAGTAACAGAATCAAATTAAGTTAATGATGTTTTATCAACCCATCAGTCTTTATTTCGGTCTTTGACTAACATAAGGTAAAACATTAAAACAGTGTCGTTAAAAGCAGTCTATGCCTAAGGAAAGCAGTAACTGTAAAGTTTGAACTAAGAATTATAGAATGTTCTAAAATGAATTAAAATATGATAAAATACATGCATAAAGGCTAAGAAGTTTAAAACTATGAGCATAAGACTAAATTCTAAAAGAAGCTATAAAAAGTTATGATTAGAATTAAAATTGGATTAAAATATGATAAAATGAAAACTGTTTAATGGGTGGGAAAGGCAGCAGTGCAGTATGAACTACGTTGGGCCCAAATCTCTTTCTCCCTGTCAGCTTCATCAGGAAATGACATAACTTCCCGAAATGCCTGCCTGGAGGCAGTAATGGGCTGGATGACGAATAACAAACTGAAGTTGAATCCAAATAAGATGGAGGTACTGATGGTGGGGGATCAGGACTTGAGAGATGGTTTAGATCTGCCTGTTCTCAGTGGGGTTACACTCCCCTTGAAAGATCAGGTACGTAACTTGGGAGTGATCCAAAACTCACTCTGGTTTCTCAGGTTGAGGCAGTGAACAGGAATGCTTTTTACCTGCTTTGGCTGATACATCAGCTACACCCATTTCTGGAGATAAATGACGTTAAAACAGTATTACATGTGGTGGTGACCTCCAGACCTGACTACTGTAATATACTCTACATCAGACTGCCTTTGTACATAGTTCAGAAACTACAACTAGTACATAATGCGGCAGACAGGTTAGTCTCTGGGACAACATGAAGGGACACAGATTTTGAAAGAATTGCACTGGTTGCTGATATGTTTGTGAGCAAAATACAAAGTGCTGGTCATTACCTATAAAGCTCTGAATGGCTTACGTCCAGGGTATTTAAGAGACTGCCTTCTTTGTCATTAACCCTTCCGCCTATTAAGTGTTGGGAATTCTCTCTGGTAGGAGAAACCCTTTTTCATTATAGCAGAGTGCACAGAGGCACAACCACAAATTCCACAGCGGAATTTATTTAAGCATGTGTGTATGCTAAGAGTAAAGTAATTTGGAGCCAGTTCATAGTTTCAAATCAATATAAAGTGTATTTATTAGAGAACTCCATTCCAGATAGGAAAGTGAGGAGTTAGGATCTCTAGCTAGCTAGCTGGATGCAGATGGATTCTGCATCTCTGCACACATGGTGCAGGGAGAGGAGCTTGCATGTTGCAAGGTAGAAGGAACAGGAAGAGAAGGGGGAGAGAGGAAGGAAGTGGCTGGAAGGCAGGAAGTGTCCCTAAGAGTAGCAATCTACATTCCAAAGGGATAGTGTCAGAGCAGTAGAGAAGGGATGACCAATGTCTTGACCCTCTAGCCCTCTGACTCACTAGTCTGTCCTCCACTGTCTTTTAGACAAGAGACAGCGCAAAGTCCTTCACTTCCAACATTAAGATCATCTGGGGAGGTCCAGTTACAGTTGCCACTGGCTTGTCTGGAGGCAACTCGGGGCAGGGTGTTCTCTGTGGCTGCCCCAGGGCTTTGGAATGCACTCCCTGTCAAAATTAGAGCATTTCCATCTCTGATTGCTTTTTAAAAGACCCTTAAGGCACACCTGTTTTATCAGCCTTTTAATTAAAATTAAAATTAATTTTAAACTGCTTAATTGTTTTTATCCTGTGGAATTATTTTAATTGTTCCACTCTGTGAATTGTTCTTAATTGTTTTTATTCCGTGAAAGTGTTTTGTTTTGTTTTTGTTTTTATATTGTAATTTTGATTGTGTACATCACCTAGAGATGTATCAGGCAGTATAGATAGATAGATAGATAGATAGATAGATAGATAGATAGATAGATAGATAGATAGATAGTTTTTGTTGGAGGTCAGATCCTGGCAGATTTTGCATGCTGCCACACAGAACTTGACAACATTGTGTGTTGTAATAGGGTTTCAGTAGTAGAGAGATGTAGAAGTGGCTTGCGCAGCCTGGCAACTTTGTAAGTAGTGGGAGAAGGAGAGTATTGCCGATGTCTCTATAAAATAGGCAGGGTAAGAGGACATGCTCTGTGGTTTCAGTTTGGCCAGCATCACAGGGGCACAGATGTTTTGGAAAGGGGATCTTCTTGTATCTTCTATCTGGCTTAGCCGAAGGGAGGGCCCTGCAGCGAGCCAGGGTGAAGGCTCTTCTGTGGTTAGGGGCCTCTAGGTGCTTTAGATATTTAACAGATGCCACTATATCCCTTAGGCTTTCCGAGATAGGGGAGTTAGGCACCCTGTGTAGGTCAGCTTAGTGCTCTGCATCCCTTATGCACTGTTTAAGAAGTGTCCCGGCTTGCTCATAACTCGATGAAAATAGATGGGGGGGGGAAGAGCCCGAGTGATGTTAATTTTGCTAATTTTGCCTACAGGTTTCACTTATAGGTGGATTGGTATCCATCCTCCACCGTTAAGGGGGCTAGGAAGAAGGATAGACTTAGCCAGAAATTATGGACAGCCATACTCTGGCCTTCACTTTCACCAGTGAAGTCATGTCTCCAGTCATAAGCCAGCATTGGAGACACGGCAGGGTACCTGGAATACTGTTCTTGGGAATTTAGACTGGACAAACTCCAGAGAGGCTATGTTGGAGAAGGGGCCCAGCTGGGCTCCGTAGAGAGGTTGGGCCAGCATCTTAGCTTATTATCAAATAACTAATAACATTTTTTAAAAATCCAGCACTGGAACTTATGCAGCGATATTTCATCAGCTTCTTTTCAAAGCTTCAAGCCTTAAAACACAGATTGTATGAATAAATAAATGTGGCTTTAACCACTTAAGCAATGGTGTGGCCCCTTAAAGTTTTGATTGCCTCATGACTGGGAGGACTAGTACTCAAAACTCATCATTCTATATTTCATGAGTAATGCCACAATGGAGCCATTTGGCAAATTATTATTATTTTTTGAGATTTGCCACACACATTTCAGTACTACTAGCCATATGTTGTATTATTTATTACCAGAAAATGCAGTATTGGGAACAATGCATCTGGATTGTGATCCATTGTATCCATAAGAACTGGGTTTCTGCGCCTGCGCAGGGACCTCCCGGGCTGACTAGCTAGCTCCTCTTTGCGCCCCGCCCGTCTGCACGTGCCTTGCAGCTTCCGTTAGAATCGACGGTTGGGGCGCCTCTCCTTCAGTTTTCTCTTGACCGCCAAAGCGCTTACACATCTTGGCTGTTGCTCCTCAATTATTATCAAAACTTTTGACTTCGGACTGTTTGACTATTCTCTACTGAGCGGATTAATTGGTTTGACTTCAGAACGAACAACGGACTTGATTTGGGACTCTGATTCTAACTTCGAAGTTTGTACAGGACGGTTTTGACTCGGAACGGTGAACGGAATTACGGACTCTGCTTTGTTTGTTCCTAAGATTGTTTACTGAATTTGACTCGGAACGGCATTTGGACAATGGAAGCTAAGAAGACATTCAAACGATGTGAAAAGTGTCGAGCAAAGTTGCCTTCGACTGATTATCACGACGCCTGTTTGATGTGCCTAGGAGAGAATCATAACACGGCGGCATGTAAGATATGCTGCTCGTTTTCAAAACAAACTAGGCAAAATAGAGCTCTCAGGCTTCGAGCTGCGTTATACGAGGAGGCACTTCGGCCGCCAACTCCTCATCCGTCGGCGTCGATGAGTTCCGGTTCAACATCGGGAGCTTCGATGTCGAAGGAGTCCGGTGCGTCAAGCTCCCCGGGATTGGGTTCCAGTGGGTCTGCTGATAAGCAGTCTAAAACCACTGTTGACGCTCTGTTTAAGAAACCAAAGGAGGTTTCCAAAAAACGGAAGCATAAGGATAGAGATCGTCATGCTTCTGAGAGGGAAGGTCGCCATCGTGAGGAGTCTCGACATCGAACTCCCTCACCGACGGCAGCACAGATTTACGACGTGGACTCGGCTGAGTCCCCTACAGCCTCGACGTCGACACCTCCGGTATCGACGGTCAGGATGGTCTCGGCTTCGACATCGACGTTAGTCTCGACGTCGACACCAGCGCCGACATCGAGATTGGACCAAGGCAGTCTGGGACAGGCGTCGACATTGGAATCGACATCGACGTCGATATCGGCGTCGAGACATTTGCAAGTCTCGGCATCGGAGCCTCCCATAACTGCCCAGGCGGTGTATGCCATTCCTCCGTCGGCGTCCACGGTGCCGGAGCAGATATTGAATGTGAACACTGCTCCTTCATCGGTGTTGACGGCTTCGACATTGAGGAGGATTCCTCATCTTTTGTCACCGGCATTGACGCCGGCACAGTCCCCCTCGACGCCAAGGACTCCGAGTCTGGCTACACACGGGGACGGACTTAGAGAACTGCTGGAGTCGAGTTCGAGTACACCCTCGGGTGCGACGTTTCGCGGCTTCCTGTCGACAGGCTTAGACGAGGGTCCTGGAGGTGGAGAGCTGGCTGATCTGCCTCATGTTGCCTCACTGACACCAGCAGTGGTCCAGGATCCAAGAACCGATGTCGGGTGCTCTACAATGCTGCAGCCAACTCATTCCTGCGGTTTCCGCCATGGGGTGCCGGATGATTATGCAGAGTTCTTGCGTTGGAAAGCGGCACAGGTAGAAATGCAACCAGTGCAAGGGCTGCGGAATTTTGTGCAGGCTGGACAACTTGCTCAGCCGCTGCTGCAGTCAGAGCATGCGGACCATCAGGGGCCGTCTGTGAACTTGCCTATACAAACACCATTGGTGCAAGTTCAAACCTACATTCCAGAGAATTCACAATTACCTGTGGTCCAGACGAGGATGCCAGAAAAACCTGCTGGGAAAAGAAAGAGGAAAGCAACACCTCCTCCTTCTGAACCATCATCTTCACCCTCTGATGACAGTGAGGACGATGAGTCGGGACCAGCCTCTGACAGAGATGATATCAGTCGTAGGTCTGACCCCCCTTCGGATGTGCCACCAAAACTATCCACCTCGCCAACTGAGGAATTGAAAGCTTACCATATCCTCATAAGGGACATCGCTGAAGCCCTGGGCATGGACGTAAGCTCTCCGGATGCGGACGTTGCTGACCCGGTCTATAATATGATGAAGCGGTCTAAGACTTCGCATCCTGTTGCCCTCACCATGATTCCTGGGATAGACAAGGCTGCGAAGGTGGCATGGGACTCAGTGGGGGTCGGGGCTCCGACTTCCAAGCGCATTGAAAATTTGTATAGGGTGACTGAAGGAGAGAACTCTTACCTGTTACGTCATCCTATACCGAACTCCTTGGTTGTCAGTTGCGCTTCATCCACCAAGAGTGGACACCGTCATTCCACGCCTGCTGACAAAGAGGGGAGGAAAATGGACGTTATGGGTCGAAAGATCTATAGCACCTCCAGTTTAGCAATTCGTATTGCTAATTATGCGGCGTGTATGGCACGCTATAACCATTTACTTTGGGATGCGCTCTTACAGGATTCATCCTCTTTGTCTCCGGAGGACTTCCAATGGAGATTTAATGATGTGTACGAAAGAACAACGGCAATAACGCGCCAACAACTGAGCGCATTTAAACACTTGTCGGAGACGGAATCGAGAGCAATGGTGACGGCAGTGAGCTTGCGCAGGCATGCGTGGCTTCACTCAGCAACCCTGCAGGCAGACATGAAGGAGAAAGTCGAATCCTTGCCATTTGACGGCAAAGGTTTATTCCATGAGGACACGGACACGTCAATGGAGACGTTAAAAAAATCTAAATTCACTGCCCGCACCTTTATGGTGCCTTCGAGCGGTTCCAGCTCAACCGCAAGGAGCCGCACTTATTATCAGAGAAAGAGTGATCGGTATCGGGACCGCAAAGAATACCGAAGACAATTCAGACCTTACCAACGCGGTAAGGGCTTTAACCAAAAACAAAAAGGAAAAACAGCTCGTCAAGGCGACAAGGACGCTTCCAGCAAGAGTTTTTGACGGGACTGTTCGTCCACTGCATCAGTTTTGCAGCAGCCAATTAAGTCCAACGCTACAATCCAGGACCCACTACATCGGCCCTGTAGTTGCCAGGATCAACATCAAACTGGCAAGCCGTGCGCCAGCATGGCACAACATAACATCCGACCGGTGGGTACTGAGAATAGTGCAGACTGGATATGCGTTGGAGTTCGAGACAAGGCCTCCCTTCTCTGGACTGGTCTATACGCCGGCCACGGAGGTGTTGCGGGAGGAGGTCAAGGTGCTGCTGGAGAAACAGGCGATCACGCGGGTGCAATGGGCGAACAGACTGACCGGCTACTATTCCCGGTATTTTCAGATACCAAAGAGAGACGGTGGAATAAGAGCCATAATGGACCTGAGGGGGCTCAACCTCTTCATTCTGACCAGGAAATTCAGGATGGTGACGCTGCAGGGAATTCTGCCTCTGCTGGTGAACGAACAGTGGGCAGTTACTCTGGATCTCAAGGACGCTTATTTTCATATCGGGATACAGGAGAGTCACCGCAAGTTCCTCCGGTTTACAGTAGGAGCACAGATCTATCAATATGTGGTGCTTCCATTTGGACTTTCTACTGCGCCCAGAGTGTTCACAAAGGTGATGGCGGTGGTTGTAGCCCACCTGCGAACTCAGGGCTTGAGGCTGTATCCGTATTTAGACGATTGGCTCGTGGTGAGCCACGACAGGAGTTTACTGACCCGCCAAGTGCAGATGCTGCTAGCCTTGTTGGAGTGCCTCGGCATCAATGTGAATTGGAAGAAGTCGAGACTCGAACCCATGACTCGAGTGAACTTCATCGGAGCAGTGCTGGACTTGAAATTGGCCAGGGCGTTCTTACCTGCGGAAAGAATTACCCAAATGCACGAACTCATACGTCACTTTCAGAGGACTCCACGGCAGCCAGCGGTTCGAATCCAGCGGATGTTGGGTTTGATGGCATCATGCACCGCAACGGTGTCACACACGCGCCTCCGCATGCGCACATTGCAGCATTGGTTTCTCCACAACTTCCGACCCAATGTGGATGGCCAGAATATGCACTTGACACTACCACAACATGTCCTCGCCAGCCTGGGGTGGTGGCTAGACATGGACAATTTGGGCAAAGGAGTCGAGTTTGTGTCCAAGGAGCCCACCTCCCGGATAACGACAGATGCCTCGATGGCGGGCTGGGGTGCGCATTGCGCCAGCGTATGCGTGCAGGGGACATGGACCCAGTTGCAGAGACTTCAGCATATAAATTACTTGGAGCTATTGGCTGTGTTTCAGGGCCTAAGGGCATTCGAACCTATGATAAGGGGACGGTCAGTACAGCTGGAGTTGGACAACACGACGGCGATTGCCTACCTCAACCATCAAGGGGGGACAGTGTCACTGTCTCTTTGCCTACTTGCGAGAAAAATATGGGACTGGTGCATTCAACATTCAATTCACCCAGTGGCAATACATATAAAGGGTGTAGACAACTGCTTGGCCGACAGGCTCAGCAGGGACATCAGTTTCAACCAAAGACACGAGTGGGAAATCAACCCGATGTATCTCGACAGGGTGTTCGAGATCTGGGGGGGTCCCATCGATAGACTTATTTGCCACGGTTGCCAACAAAAAGTGTGCCAATTATTGTTCGCGTGCGGGCATAGGCCAGGGATCCCTGGGGGATGCTTTTCAACGGGCCTGGAAGACGGGGCTGTTATATCTTTTTCCCCCGCTGCCGTTAATGGGCCGTGTGGTTGCGCAGATATTGCGGGACCAAACGAAATGCATACTTCTGGCCCCATGGTGGCCACGCCAGCCGTGGTTTGCCACACTTCTGGGAATGTCTCATTCAGTGTTCCACAAGTTCCCCAGGGCTCCAAACCTGTTGCAAAGAGAACACGGAAAGGTGTTACACCCCGAGGTGCACTCTCTCAAGCTGACCGCTTGGAGAATCAACTATTAAACAACATCTTACTAAACAGTAGGCGTGCGTCGACAAGACGCAGTTATGCCTGCAAGTGGAACCGCTTCAAGAGTTATATGAGGGGGAAGAGTGTCACGCCATTGCGTGCGACCCCTCGGGATGTGCTACGTTACCTGACATCGCTCAAACTGAGTGGATTGGCGAATGTCTCCATTAAGCTGCATTTGGCTGCAATCTCGTCAAAGCACAGGGGATGGGATGGGTCCACGGTTTTCTCCCACCCGGAATGTAAGCGTTTCCTGAAAGGTGTAAATAACCTTTACCCTCCTGTGCGCAGCCCAATGGAGCAGTGGAGTCTGTCTTTAGTACTCTCCGCCCTAACGGAGGCACCCTTTGAGCCACTGGCGACTATTCCGCTAAAGTTTCTGACTTTGAAGGTGGCATTCTTGGTAGCCATTACATCGGCTAAGAGAGTGAGCGAGATGACGGCCCTTCGGATGGATAGACCCTACACTCAATTCTATCCACACAAGGTTGTGATGCGTCTCGATCCGAGATTCCTGCCAAAGGTGGTAACAGATTTCCACTTAAATCAAGACATAGTGCTGCCAACTTTTTTCAGTAGTCCAGAGACAGACTTAGAGAAGGCCCTCCACACGTTGGACGTGCGTAGATCACTCCTATACTATTTGGAGAGAACTCATGGCTTTAGGAAGAGTAAAAAGCTTTTTCTCTCCTTCCGGGGGCGTAGCAAGGGCCGTCCAATCTCTCGCCAGAGACTTGCTCACTGGCTAGTGGAACTGATTTTCCTCGCCTATAAAAGCCAGAAGATAACACCGCCAAAGACGGTTCGGGCTCACTCTACTAGGGCCTACGCAACGTCTGCGGCACATCTGTCAGGCATTAAAATGGCAGATGTCTGCCTGGCGGCGACATGGTCATCGCATCTACCATTCGTGAAGCATTATGCTTTGGATCTGCGATGGCTAGGGAGGCGAATTTTGGAAGATCAGTGTTGAAACGTGTGTTGGCATAGCTGGGGGTCATCTGCACCCGCCTCCTTATGGGGTAGCTTGCTAAACACCCAGTTCTTATGGATACAATGGATCACAATCCAGATAAACAGGTTGCTTACCTGTAACTTATGATCTGGATGTGATCCGTTGTATTCATAAGTCCCTCCCAGCCGGCCCCGCTGCAGAATGCCTGGACTAGTGGATGCTGGTGTGCGGATCGTCATTTATATGGCGGTCTGCGAGAAATCTGAAGGAGAGGCGCCCCAACCGTCGATTCTAACGGAAGCTGCAAGGCACGTGCAGACGGGCGGGGCGCAAAGAGGAGCTAGCTAGTCAGCCCGGGAGGTCCCTGCGCAGGCGCAGAAACCCAGTTCTTATGAATACAACGGATCACATCCAGATCATAAGTTACAGGTAAGCAACCTGTTTTTTTGAATTCAGTTAGTAAAATTAATATTAAGGCCAATTCCTACAACTAATTGACCATCTGCTGCTGATTTATGGGTAAGAGCTGTATATTCCAAATAAAATGTAGAATTCTAAAAGGAAGAAAATTAGTGTTTTTGCAGCCCTCTTTTGTGCCTTGAGCCACCCTGATGCTGAAGCCACGGGGGAAACCCCTTATATGGAATTGTGACACATGCAAAGAAACAGCCATTCCTGATCGAGTAGTAGGTTGGATATTAGAAGAGGAAGTTACTGTTTGTACCTCTATGCTATCATGCTGAGATATATTATTTTGCTCCGTCGTGGAAAATGTCAGTTCCTCTCCTCTCCTTCTCCAGTTCCTAATCCATATGAGGGCTTGTTCTCTTAACTTATAGCTGCTAAATTTTATTTAAAATCTTTCATGAGGGACTCTGTCACAGTTTTTCTGAAAGGCTAAGAATAAAATGGAGGACTAATGGATGATCAACAAGGGGCAGTTTTTGCTGATCTCCCCTTCCTCTGGAGCTCACTGTGCTTTCTGAAAAGATTTCAAGGGGAAATTGGTGAAAATCATCCCTCTCCGGTTGTGTGCACAAAGCATCTTTTGGCATGTGCAGTGTTAGTATGGAATGTCAGCCAGTGTCTGCTAGATTGCTCCACCTTCATGTTTGTTTATGATCACAAAGAATTCTAAAAATTTAGTGAACCAAGACTTCCCTTTGCATAATACATGCCGATTCTTCTTCAGGACAGCTTGTTATCAGTGCTTAATAATTTTCAATTGTGTCTTTTACCAGTTTATCTAGATAATCATTAGACTGATAATGTAACTTCCTGGTTCTCTTCTCAAAAATTAATTTTACATGGGTTGCATTTTAATCTTCTAGTGAGAAGGCTGGTTTATGGATATATTACATAAATGAAAATATCAGCAGTTTCAGTTTGAGTTCTTTAAGAATTCTCAGGTTAACATTGTCCAGGTCTAATGACTACTTAGTTTTAAATTTGTCAGCTATACAAATATAATGAGCTTTCTAGGTACTTCTTCACCGTTGTTGTTGTTGTTACATTTATATCTCACTCTTCCTCCAAGGAGCCCAGAGGGGTGTACTACATACTTAAGTTTCTCCTCACAACAACCCTGTGAAGTAGGTTAGGCTAAGAGAGAAGTGACTGGCCCAGAGTCACCCAGCTAGTTTCATGGCTGAATGGGGATTTGAACTTGGGTCTCTCCAGTCCTAGTCCAGCACTCTAACCACTACACCACGCTGGCTCTATTATAATGTTGAGTTTAAAATTCAATGGCTCACGTTCACTAAAAGTAACTTATAATCATTGGAATATGGGGCTAGCTTAAGTTTAGTTAATGCTTTGTCATGCTTGGCTGGACTGTCTTCTTTGGTGTTGTGCATAACATCCCATGATGACTTCAGTACTGTTAGCTATAAAAGATCAGCCTGAATTATTGCCTTTACAATAACCCAGTCTTGGTGGTGAAAGGCATAGTATGACAGTATTAAAACATAGAAAATGCCTTTGTCGTGTTCTGCGTTACATTGTTTTGTAATTACCATAGAAAATGCAGTCCTCTAAGAGAGAAAATAAAGAGAGAGAAAATAATGTATATAGCACACTGCACATATGTTGCTGTAAAATCAGTCCCTGAAAATTGATCAAATAAAAAAAAAGCCCTCAGAAGAATGTGCTAACTTTTAATCTTTTCCCATATAGATCTAAAGTTGCTATCAATTGGTTTCAGTATGTCTTTGAAATTGCATAAGGGTCCATATATGCTAGGTTTTATGTGAATCATGTGATTAGGTTAAGAAATACATTCCAAGACAGACTTTATAAGCTCACTTCACACCACACTGCCATATGCTGACTGTAAGTGAAGATATTAAACTACTGTTCTTGAAAAGAAAAGAGGTGATCTTGCTTAAGGTGAATAAGGCAGTTGGTAACATACTGAAATTATCTGAACATGAGGGAAGAATAATATTCTCTTTAAGCTTCACAGTATAACAGAAGAGGGTTAAAGGTCATGAATGGTAACACAATGTATGATTATTAAGCCAGAATGAAACAATCTTGTAGCTGAAATTCTTAAAGAAATGTTTTTGAATGCTCAGGCACTGCAGCCACATAAAACTCACAGAGCTATTATAACAAAGGCTGTCGATTGCCAAAGATCTAAAAAGTTTTACGCAGTGATGATTTCTCATATACATTGTCCAGGACCTGAAGAAAGACATCGAAGTACCAAATGTGAACTTTTAGTCACAATTGGGAATATTAAGGATTGAGCAAAGGGGTCCCATTAAGGAGGGCCAAGAGGAAAAGCTACTGAAGTTAACTTCAAAAGCCTAGTAGTAAAAAGGGATTGCAATGTCAGTGAAACTGCAAACTGTATCAAATAACCCATAAGTAGAAGCACTCCATTGCATCTCAAAGCATGTGGTTTTCTGATCTTTAAGGCTTGTTTATAGTTTCTTCTTTCTCTTCCATTCTCCTCTTAGCTTTGCTTTACTTTTGTGCAAATTGTTTTAAAAGGTGGCTATGAAAATTTTAATTGCATTACTCCTAGGGTTTAGAATTTAGATCACAAACAGTTTTGGAAAGAGTGTATACAGTTATTAGACATACATGCCAAGCCTAATGGTCTCTATACGGTTCCTTTTTAGTGGCAGCAGTAGTATTTGTTGATTTTTAGCTGTACAAAGTATGGAGGATTATCATAATGCAGGAGAATTATCATAAATGCAGGGATTTATACAAGACCCTGTGTCAATATATTTATACAAAGTTAATAGAATGTGACTATCAGCTATAAATACTTTAAAAAGCTACATGTACATAATTTGTTAATGACATGTCATAACTAGATTCTTCTTACCGGTAGATCCTGGGAAAACTCTGCCAGAAACTCTTGATTACTGCAAGACATGGTTACAGACAGTGGCAGGAGAAATGGATGATAAAAGTGGTATCCCACCTCCTCTCATCACACTACAGATTAAAGACTTTCTCAATGGGCCAGGTAAGAACTCATTATTAACTGTGAATTTACAGTTGCGCTTGTCAATTGCCAATTGCGTTTAATTTATTAATATCCATGGCTCTCAAAGCAGAGATCCAAGTGGTTATTAGAGAAGGTGCACTCTTTTATTTAAACTATTTTTAATTCACTTGCAGGAAGGTGGTAGCTGCTGCCATCTTTTCCTTTAGAAATGAGAAGTCTCATTCCTGGGAAATAAAATGATAAACTTTGTTGCCTCATAGTGACCAGCTTGCTTGTCTCCTGTTTTATCTAACACAAGACAATGGTATCCTAGGAAAGCCTTTATAACCTTTCAGAAGGCCCAGCATATTTTCTTCAAGTTAGAGGGGCTTACTTTTTTCTTTAAGTTAAGAAGGCTCATGTTGAGGACATTTGACATCTCTCACATACAGGGTTCTGAAAATTGTTTTGGACATGTGTCAGCCAAAATGGGGGACATGCTTTCTCAAGAAAATTATAACTTCAGTGTAGAAGTATTAAGTAAATGCAAGCTTCGTGCTGTCTGCCAGCACAATTTGTTAGCCACTAAATGCAGCCCACCACACCTACCCTATGGCCTGCCAGGTGATTGACAGCCCCCATGCTTTGCAGTTTGAGGCAGACATCAAAATCAGGAGGTTTATTTAGTCCCTGACAAGCCACCATATTGTTTACATTCTGTTTAGTGACTCAGGTTGTGTAAGCACTAGCCCAGGGGTCTGCAGCCTGTGGCTTCTGAGCCTCTTTGAGTATGTGCATATGGCTCTTTGTTAATATGACTCACAGCAAATAAAAACTTGGGATATGAGTCTTGAGTCCTTCCTAGAAAAAGAAAATCATGACGTTCACCAAACCTTGCAAAACATTCTAAAATGTAAGAGCAGGGTTATATAGTTATTAAACTGTTTTGGTAATGAGTAGCAAACAGAATAGAAGGGGCTTATTGTGAGTTACTTTTGATGCCGTATATTTTTCTCTTACATCAGTCACAATGAATATTGATTAGTCTTGTTTGTATGTGTGTACATGATATGCATGTATCCATGTGATGAAGCACTCCAAATATTTTGTAAAAACAAAAACAAGTAATTACGCATATTTGAACAGTGGCAGACCCTTACACACTCTAACTCTAAAATCCAGAGTCTGTAATTATTTGAAATGAGTGGTAAGGTCTACTTTGTGTGTAGCATGCTATGTTTTGGGGGAATCCTAAAAATTAGTGTCCAAGATTGTTATTTTTAAAAACAATCTGGGGAGTAGAATTATGCATAGCTATACCTGAGGCTGACTTTGATCTTCCTTATATTTTGAGTCTCTCTATTATTCTTTAAAAGATTCCTTTTAAAAGACAAGAAATTCTTCTAAAGCTTCAGGTGACTCACAACAAAGCTTAAAACAATAAAACTCCAAAACAAGAAAATAAATCCTAATAAAATAACAAATCCTGAACCAAAACAGCACAAACTAGGAGTAACCACCTGCCTCATAATCAAGTTCTAGAGGGAGCAGCTTCATCGTCTTCCATGCCAATTAATTGGGTTGTAAATGATTAAATTAAATATGTTGGAGACTCCAGTTTGTTCCGAAAGGATATTTTTAGCCTACTTTCCAGTAGGCTTATGAGATCGCCCGGCATTTTGTGTGTCTGTGTGTTTGTCTCCCCACCAGGGCTGTCCTTAGGGCATGGCAAGCAGGGCGACCATGCCAAGCCCCGCTCTTTTAACCCCCCATTAGAATTAACTGGTAGCGGGGCCCACACTGGCTGATTTGCCCTGGGCCCTGCACCCCATCAGGGCTCTCTAAGGACAGCCCTGTCTCCCCTTATGAACTTTGCAACACCTGGACCAATATGAACCAAATTGAGTTATGGACACATGTGAACCACCTAACCTGTGGACTGCCTAACCACTTTGAACCTAATTGTGAGGATGTCATCAACCCCCAATCCAAGATGGCAGATATAGGCACAAGTGGGCGAACTTGTGAACCGCCTAACTGATGTGAACCAAATTTGCTACAGCTGTAGAGGCACATATAGATGCCCCAATGGTATAGTTTGTAATGATGTCATCCACCCCAATCTAATATGGCAGATGTGAGAACTATTGAGGCACATGAGGAGCTAACTTGCAGACCTCAATTTAAACCAAATCTAGTCCAGTAGTAGGGATAGTGAAAGTAGGCAGATTACTTCTTACTAGAACAACTTGTTTCTTTAGCAGATAAGGCATCTGAATTATAGGACAACACATATCTTGGGAAAGTATGACTCAGATTTGAAGCTTCTTTGTTCAAGAGGATTTATATGTCTATGTGGTGCAGGGGGATAGAGTCCCTGGTGCAGGGGGATTGGCATTGGAGTCTCCCAGGCTTGTGGTGCTGGGGCACTTCAGTGTCCACTTTGGGAACAGTTTGTCTGGAGTGGCTCATAAGTTCATAACGGCCATGACAACTGTGGGCTTATCCCAAAGGGTCTTGCGACCAACACACATTGCAGGTCACACGCTTGATCTGGTCTTTCACTCTAATCAGGGTGGTGTTCAGTGGGTGGAGACTCCTGTGATTTCCCCATTGTCATGGACAGACCACCATCTGGTTAAGGTTGGACTCAGTCACACCCCACCTTCACAGGGATGAGGGGCCCATTAGAGTGGTCCACCCAAGAAGGTTATTGGATCCAATAGGGTTCCAAGAAGCCTTGGAGGGATTTAGTGTTGGCTCTGCCGGTGATCCTGTTGATGCCCTGGTGGAGAACTGGAACTGCAAGCTCACCAGGGCAGTAGACATGATCACATTTAAGCATCCTCTCTGACCTGCTTCAAAATTGGCCCCTTGGTATACGGAAGAACAACAGGGGCTGAAGTGGTGAGGTAGATGACTGGAGCACAATGGAGGAAGACCTGAGTCGAATCTAACAGATTACAACATAGAACACATCTGAAGATCTGGCAATACGGGCAGCAAAGAAGCTATTCTTTTCGGCCCGTATTGTGTCCGCAAGTTCACGTCTGGCGGAGTTGTCCAGGGTTGTGAGAGGGCTAGTGAGTGCCCCTCCTCCTTTGAATCAGAATTTAGAACCATCTATTACCCACTGTGACGGGTTTAGTGAGTTTTGTGTGGATAAAATCTCTCATATTCGAGCCGACTTGGATTTATACCCCACAATTACTTCAGTGTCTGACTTGGAGGTGTCCAGCGACTCCTCTTATACGGTTAGGCTAGATCCGTTCCAGTTTGTGACTCCTAAGGACGTGGACAAGCTGTGTGGAGCGATGTGGCCTACCACCTATTCTCTTGACCCTTGCCCAATGTGGCTAATACTATCTGGCAGGGGGGTTATTGTGGAAGGACTGGTAGATCATAGATGTTTCTCTGAGGGAGGGCAGGATGCCACCTTGCCTTAAGGAGGCAATTATTAGACCACTTCGGAAGAAGCCTGCCCTGGATTCCTCAGTTGAGCAACTATAGGCCTGTCTCCAACCTTCCGTGGCTGGGCAAGGTAATTGAGAGGGTGGTGGTCTCCCAACTCCAGGCAGTCTTGGAGGAAACTGATTATCTAGACCCATTTCAGACTGGCTTTCAGGTGGGCTACAGGGTAGAGACTGCCTTGGTCGGCCTGATGGATGATCTCCAGTTGGGAATTGACAGAGGGAGTGTGACTCTGTTGGTGCTTTTGGACCTTTCGGTGGCTTTCGATACTATCGACCATAGTATCCTTCTGGAGCATCTGAGGGGGTTGGGGGTGGGAGGCACTGCTTTGCAGTGGTTCCACTCTTACCTCTTGGGCAGATTCCAGATGGTGTCTCTCGGGGACTGTTGTCTGAACTTCGGTATGGTGTCCCTCGGGGCTCCATATTGTCTCCGATGTTGTTTAACATCTACATGAAACCGCTAGGAGAGATCATCAGGAGATTTGGTTCAGGGTGCTATCAGTATGCTGATGAGACCCAAATCTATTTCTCCATGTCAACATCGTCAGGAGAAGGCATAATAGCAATAGCAATAGCACTTACATTTATATACCGCTCTATAGCTGGAAGCTCTCTAAGCGGTTTACAATGATTTTAGCATATTGCCCCCCAACATTCTGGGTACTCATTTTACCGACCTCGGAAGGATGGAAGGCTGAGTCAACCTTGAGCCCCTGGTCAGGATCGAACTTGTAACCTTCTGGTTACAGGGCGGCAGTTTTACCACTGCGCCTCCAGGGGCTCCCTAAACCTCCCTAAATGCCTGCCTGGAGGCAGTGATAGGCAGTGATAGGCTGGATGAGAGGTAACAAACTGAAACTGAATCCAGATAAGATGGAGGTACTTGTTGTGTGGGGTCGGAACTCGGGAGATGATTTTGATCTGCCAGTTCTGGATGGGGTCACACTTCCCCAAAAGGAACAGGTACGCAGTCTGGGGGTCCTTCTGGACACAAAACTCTCCCTGGTGTCCCAAGTTGAGGCGGTGGCCAGAGGTGCCTTTTATCAGCTTCGGCTGATACGCCAGCTGCATCCATTTCTTGAGATAAATGACCTCAGAACAGTAGTGCATCTGCTGGCCACTTCTAGGCTGGATTACTGCAATGCCCTCTATGTGGGGCTGCCTTTTTACGTAGTCCGGAAACTGCAGTTAGTCCTGAATGCAGCAGCTAGGTTATTCTCTGGGTCATCTCAGAAAGACCATATCACTCCTATCTTAAAAGATCTACACTGGCTGCCAGTAGGTTTCCGGACAAAGTACAAGGTTTTGGTTATCATCTATAAAGCCCTAAACAGCTTGGGCCCTGGGTATTTAAGAGAACGTCTTCTTCTCTATGAACCACACCGCCCATTGAGATAATCTGGAGAGGTTTGTCTGCAGTTGCCATCGGCTCGTCTGGTGGCTACTCAGGGACGGGCCTTCTCCACTGCTGCCCAGAGGCTTTGGAACACACTTCCTACTGAAATAAGAGCCTCCCCACCTCTTACAACTTCTAAAAGGGCAGTCAAGATGCATTTGTTCACCCTGGCTTTTAATTAGATATTGTTTTAATTGTGATTTAATAGTTTTAAGTTCTTAAATTTTAATTGTTGAAATGTGTCAATCTTTTTATTGTTTGTTTTTATTGTTTTGTAAACTGCCCAGAGAATTTGTGTTTGGGGCAGTATAAAAAGAGACAGACAGACAGACAGACAGACAGACAGACAGACAGATAGATAGATAGATAGATAGATAGATAGATAGATAGATAGATAGACAGATACTTACTTACTTACTTACTTACTTATGCTGTTTGTCTCTCTTTGTCCTTCACACAATTGTCTATTTGCAAAGACAGGTGTCTCCTGCCTGCATACATACTGGCAGTGATATGCATTTCTTAACTTCCAATCAGATGTCACAGATTAAAAATTGGGTGCACTGAGAAACTTGGAGGTTTTCAGACACAAGAATATAGGCAATTTTTTCTTTCAGGCCACCCCAATTACTAATTTGCCCCCATCTTTAGCCAGCATGGTTTCAGAATATGCAATTCCTTAGCTGGCTCATTCCTCAGTGTAGTTTCAGATGCCATTGTATCAGCAACAAACAAAAATTCAACCCTAAGAATTTGATTTGGACCGTTTGCAAAATTGTCATAACTTTCAAAAGAGCCCACCAAAATCAACTGTGTAGCCTTCCACAAACAGCACTCCTGGTTTCAGGAACATTAACTATAATTTCTAAATAGAATAAATGAATATACTGATAAGTGCTTGTGAATGAAATGTATACTGTTCTATAAATATGTGGGCCGATGGTTTGTGTTAAACAATCATTAAAAAATTATATTGCAACTTTAAATATTCCAAGGTGTACATATTCATCAATATGGCTGTAGACACAACAGAACTAAATTTGCTTTACAACACATTTGTTTCAGTTCTGCTAGTTCTAGTGGAATAGAATTAACCCAGTTACTAGGTTAATTATATTTTAAAAATTCACTAGGAAAATAAATGTCAAGCTATACAGTATTTTTAAACCAATTTTTATATTCATATTTAAAATGTTGAAAGAGAAATCAGTTTTCAGATTTCTCTTTTTATAATCTACACACACACATAGTTTATTCACTTTGCTTTATTTTATTCTAGTAGTTGCAGAAGTATCTATACAATGTAACCATTTGCTTTCTTAAATTCACATTACCCATTGGATTAGGTAATGCTTGTCTGATATTGCCTTGAGGTCCCCTGTATATCTCTCTCTGACACAAAGTGACATACATGGAGTGACATGGAGTGTTATTCTGCATCAATGATAAGGACATGTGAAGACTATAATTACATCGGCGGGGCCTTTATTTATTTATTTATTTATTCATTCATTCATTCATTCACTACATTTTTATACTGCCTTTCTCCATGACAAAGGCACCCAGGTTTACAAAGGCTCACAATATTAAAAGAAGCAAATTACAAAAGATTAATAAAATGTCTCAGGCTGTTGGTCTTTTCAGGAGCTGAGGTCAAGAGTTCCCTGACCTGGGCACTTCCTTTCTTGCCTTCCTCTCAATGCACACTAGTATTTCCATACTCCTGGGAAGCGGGGTGGTTGCCCCAACAGTCCTCACAGGCCAGAGCTTGTCTCTATGGGGGCCGATGTTATGCTCTCCCCTGGCCTGGTTGCCTCCTTTCTTGCCTTCCTCTCAGGGCACACTTTATGTGGCTCTTTCCCACTTGCTTGTTGCCCGTGCCAATTGGGTGGGAAGGACCCACATGGTAAGAACATTCCACATCATTGGGAAGTCACATCACTGGAAAATGGCTCCCATGTGGTGTGTGTGTGTGAGAGAGAGGGGGGGGGGCGGGATTCAGGCACTACCAGTCAACTTCCTTGTGGAAGTAAAATATGACCTGCTTGTGGTAAGAAACAAACCTCATTTCTTAAATGGCTCTGAGATAAATTTTAGCTGCTCAAGAGCACTTGCTGGCATTCTACTTGAAATGACAGCTTTTAAAATTAAATGTAACGTCCACCATCATTTTCTCTATTTGCAATCTAATAGGGGTATCTGATAAGATATAGCATTGTACAAGTTCCAGCTGGGCAGCTAATTGTTACTGGCCGTTATGAAGATGATCATATTGTTTTATTATCTCACTGTTATTTCTATGCCTAACTTTCTATTTTCAGATATAAAAACATCAAGTGTGGGGGTGTCTTAGAGTATTTTTCAACATACTTTATCATAATCTTTGTCATAATATATTACAAAAACTGTCAGTTATTTGTGAAGTGTAACATATCTAATAATTACTAATTACAAGTCTAGGAAAAATGCAAGCTTTCTTGTGCCAGAATTCTTGTCCTGTGTCATTTTCTTGGAAAGAGCTTTATGTATGAAATTATTAAGCTTGTTGAATTGTTGCCATTTGGAGTGTTTTTCTATAGAGCATTTTACCCAGTCAGCCTAAGCAATATGATGTTCTCCATTTTATCATTCAGCAAACAGGCTGCAGGAGTTTTGTTTGTTGTTTGCTTCTGCTGCTTGCTTGTTGTGATGAATAACATACCTCCAGTCGTACATTAAAAAGTACTTTGTAGGGTTTCCACCCCCCATTCACCCTCTTTACCTCCAAAGGCAACAGTTGTACCCATTAGCAAGGTCAGTGGTTTGGAGAAACCTGGAAAATAGCAGCTACCAGAAACCCACTACAATAATATCTCCAGCAGGTGATAGATTAGTTGGAACAAATTGGAACCATTGCACTTCACCAATCCTGGTTTCTTTCAAGCTGTTTTAAAATGTCGTCATTTTAATACACAATCTCAGCCCTGTGGAACAGTCCACAGCAGGTTAATTTGAATCATATGATGTGTCACTGCCCTCAGTTGACATGAGCTCCATTCCATGTGTGAAGCCATAATAAATCCATTCCCAACCGAGGCAAATTCCCTGTGAGAAGGTGAACTAATCCAGGCCTCACACTGGCATGCTAGCCCTCCATAATTGAAAGCAGGGCCACCTGTTCCCAGCACAGTTAGCCTATAGAGAGAGAATTAGCATTAGATCAGATACTTACTATATTGAAAAATCATTCATACTTTTTGCGGGTTCAGCTGTGGGCTGCTTAGCATGACATCATATATAAACCTAGGAATGTGCCCACTTGATCCCAGTTTAACAGTTTTGTTAACCATGGTGTTGGTTAACTTTGAAATGAGAATTTTTTGATTTAATGAGAGTTGACATGTGAGAAGGCGAACTGACCAGGGTGCAGACTTTTCTAATTAACTTAGGGTCATTTGCAAAAACACTTGAACACTTCAGTAAGATTATTTTTTCATTCCTTTTTTTACAAATAGGTTCTTGACATAGTGACGTAATGACAAAGCTGCATTTCTTTGTAAATATTAATTAACACAGGTATGGCTTCAGTTGTTGCAGTTCTAGGAAATTAATTCAAGTGGGAAGAAAGTGTGCTTTCTCCATCAGTGTGTGGTGACATACAACTTTATAGTTGTATGAACTACACCACTACCACCACGCCTTAACTACACTGCCTCAACTTTCATTGTATGAGGCTTGAGCTACAAACTTAAACACAGAAGGCAATAAGCCCCACTGAACACTACGGGTAACACTTCTATGGGAGGAGAGCTGGACTTGTGGTAGCAAGTGTGAATTGGCTCCTTTGCTAAGCAGGGTCCACCCCAGGGGCATAACTATGATCGGGCAAGGGGAGGCAGCTGTCTAGGTGCCCTGGCCTCCAGAGACATGTCACGTGCCTCCCCCCACCCAGCACCTGCCGCAGCTCCTTCGATTTGAATTATTTGATTAAAAAAAAAAAAAATTCCTCCATGTTCATTCGAGCATGCCGTATTTCCTTGCCCTCCTCCCCTCCCTCCTCCCCATCCCCACCCTTTTCCCTTGTCAGCTCCTCCTCCTTCCCCATCCATTGGCTGGCGGCATCCCACATGATAAAGAAAGGAAAGGCAGGCACATGATTGGGTGGTTCGGCTCTGCTTTCTGGACGCTGACGGACGCCGACGAGAGCAAGGAAGAGAGGAGGTCAATTGTAGCTTCTCCAGCCACCAGGCTAGCCAGCCACTTCTAAGAAATTCAGTTCTTCTGTTATGGATATGGAGGAGCTACGGCAGCTTTAGAGTGCTGCTCGCGCCTTTGCTCGTGTTGGCATTGATTCATTTGGGGCATTATGGCCCACCCACCCACCCGCCTGCCCGCTGCATGTCTGGCAGTGGGAGTGGGCATATTAATTCATTATTTGGGGCATTATGGCTGCCCACCCGCCCAGGCTTCGCTTCTGTTTCCCTAAGGGGGGAGGGAGAGGAAGGGGAAGCAGAGTGTCACAAAGGGCCTTTATTCATTTTTAATTGCTACGCTCCAGCCCCCTTCCTCCTCCCATTAGGAAAACAGAAGTGGGGAGGCACACACAAGAGAAGAGTGACAAGTGTGTGCTTTTCACAGTTCCTTGGCTTCGTTTATCAACCCCCTTTTAACATCCAAGGCTGTTCTTTGACTCTTAATCACTTAACATGCAAAATTAGGTAAGAGAGTGGAGAAATCACTCAAACATTACAGACCTGTCCTTGGCACATGAGATCCTATGGGTCTTTTAAAAGTATACATGATGAAGGAGAAGAAGCCTCTCTCTTCCTAGCTCTCCCAAATTGGAGAAAGGTCAGTAGTTGTGCAAGGTTCCATTCATGGCCATTTCATTTCCTGCATGATTATAATCTGCTTTCTACCCATTCTGTATCCCATATCATCCAGCCTCCCATTTATTTGAGATACCTTGCCTCCTGAGATTCCTAATACCCCTCCCTTCTGTCCTTTAAGAAACTTCTGAAAATTTATCTATTCTGCCAGGCTTTTAGGGGTGTGTGTGTGTGTGTTTCCCCCCACCACACCCCGCTGTTGTTGTTTTAATTATGTAAACCGCCTCAAGTCTAAGGGAGTCAGGCAGTCAATAAATTTGGTTCTGCTGTGCTGTAATTTACACCTTTTAACTAGTTGGGATAGTTAGCAGAGTCTACATTGGGCCAGGAGAAGGAGAGGAAGGCAATGACGGATGACAGGTGGTGGTGGGGGGGGCCATTTTAAAAACTTGTCTCTGGGCCCAAGCCAACCTTGTTATGCCCCTGGTTCACCCTGATTTGCATTTGAATGGAAGACTACATGTGAACACTGTAAGATATTCCCCTTGGGGGATGGAGCCGCTCTGGGAAGAGCATCTGCATGCTTGCATGCCAAAAGTTCCAAGTTCCCTCCCTGGCATCTCCAAGATAGGGCTGAGAGAGACTCCTGCCTGCAACCTTGGAGAAGCCACTGCCAGTCTGTGTAGACAATACAGAGCTAGATGAGCCAATGGTCTGACTCAGTATGTGACAGCTTCCTAATAACACTTTCACCTTACATTTCCGTTACTAATCCCATAAGGTTCTGCTGATGTTACCTAATGTTCCCTTTCGTACCTGTGTCCTAGTGGCTATGGGCACAATCCAGTAAAAGTTGTTTTGTTTTGTTTTGTTGTTTTGTTGTAAGTTCCATTCTGTTACTTTTGTGCCTAGTTGTAGGTGCTATAGAAATAATGTTAATAGTCATAGTCATAATTAACTACCCTGTTTCCCCGAAAGTAAGACCTAGCAGTAATTTCTGATGTACCGCTAATTGCCCTAGTGCATTTTGGGGGGCTAAAATTAATATAAGACACTGTCTTATTTTCGGGGAAACACGGTATTGCTTACTTGACCCACATGGCCACAGTTCAGCACATAATTGTGATTTGAGCCAATTGAAATAAATGGATTTAAGCATACCTGCATTAGATGATGGCCCATATGTATAAACCATTCAGTCCTTTCTTTTTCTGTTTCTTTGTTGTAAGCTTGATGTGTTGGAGGATTCTCTTTACTGAGTGACATCCATAGTAACATTGCACATGCTGAAAAACATTTCACATGTGCAATGGGGGAGGGGTGATTTTTACCAATCTCCTCCTCTTTGAAAATTCATGTTCCACTTTTCAACAAAAGTTCTCTGACAGTTTACATGGGTTGGGTGGGTTTGGGGAGGTTCCTTATCCCAAAAGAGCCTTCCCATCTCTGGCAACCTTTAAAAAGGCACTGAAGACATATTTATTCGCCCAGGCTTTTAAATAGATGTATAGTTTTAATACTTTTAATGTTTGGTTTTAAATGATTTTAATTATTAAATTGATTTAATGTATAAATGATTTTAATTGTAAACCACCCGGAGACGCAAGTTTTGGGCGGTATTGAAATATGTTAAATAAATCAATAAGTAAAGAGAGAGAGGGAGAGAGAGATAATGTACACACCAGGAAACAACCACTGGAGGGATGCTGTGCTATGTCTAGATGGCTTTAAGGAAGGCTTAAAGAAATTTTTGGAGGACAGACCTATCAAGGGCCACTAGTCTTGTTGGCTGTAGGCTATCTCCCGGTTCAGAGGCAGGATGCCTCCAAATGAATACCAGTTACAGGGAAGCAACAGCAGGAGAATCATTTATTCATCTCCTGGCAACTGGTGGGCCACTGTGGGAAACAGGGTTCTGTCCACGATAGGCCTTGAGTCTGATCCAGCAAAGCTCTTCTTATGTTTTATATCTCTTTTGCTGTTTTGGACCAGGGCTGCCCAACCTTGGCCCTCTTATCATCCCTAGCCATTATGGCCAATAGTTGGGGATGATGGGAGTTATAGTCCATCATCTGCAGGAGGGCTGAAGTTGTGCAGCCCTGTTCTAGAGGAATGTGAGGTCATTCTAGATTTTAGCATTTCTGTGTGGCAATGCTAATTTTTTGTAGTGATGATGTGCTCTCACAGAAAGATCACTTGGCCTAAATAGACCTGATCATTAATTCATTCATTTATATACCACCCATCCAAAAACGGCTGAGGGCGGTTTACAACAAATAAAAACAAAACAATTAAAATCAAAGCTTAAACGGAGAAGGCCCGTTCCCGAGTAGCCGCCAAGTGAGTTGGCAGCAACTGCAGGCAAACCCCTCTAGATGATCTCAACAGGTGGTGGGGCTCATGGTGAAGAAGACGTTCTCTTAAATACCCAGGGCCTAAGCTGTTTAGGGCTTTATAGGTCATAACCAGCACCTTGTATTTTGTCTGGAAACATATTGGCAGCCAATGTAATTCTTTCAACATAGGAGTGATATGGTCTCTCCTAGATGATCCAGAGACCAACCTGGTCACTGCATTCTGGACCAACTGCAGTTTCTGGACTATGTACAAAGGCATCCCCACATAGAGCACTTTGCAGTAATCCAGCCTAGAGGTTACCAGCATATGTACCACCCTTTTGAGGTCGTTCATTTCAAGAAACGGACGCAGCTGGTGTTTCAGCCAAAGCTGATAAAAAGCACCTCTGGCCACCACCTCAACCTGGGAGAGTTGCATACCCCAGACTGCATACCTGTTCCTTCTGGGGAAGCGTGACCCCATCCAGAACCAGCAGATCAATATCATCTCCCGAGTTCTGACGCCACACAATAAGTACCTCCATCTTATCTGGATTCAGCCTCAGTTTGTTATCTCTTATTCAGCCCATTACTGCCTCCAGGCAGGCATTTAGAGAGGTTATGCTTTCTCCCAATGAGGTTGACATGGAGAAATAGATTTGGGTGTCATCAGCATACTGATAGCACCCTGAACCAAATCTCCTGATGATCTCTCCAAGCGGTTTCATGTAGATGTTAAACAACTTTGGAGACAGTATGGAGCCATGAGGGACACCATAAGAAGGTTCAGATTTAGAGGAACAACAGTCTCCAAGGGACAGCATCTGGAATCTGCCTGTGCGGTAGGAGCGGAATCAGTGCAAAGCAGTGCTTCCCACTCCCACTCCCCTCAAACGTTCCAGAAGGATACTATGGTCAATAGTATCAAAAGCCGCCAAGACATCCAAAAAGAACAACAGAGTCACACTCCCTCTGTCAGTTCCCAATTGTAGATCATCCATCACGCCAACCAAGGCAGTCTCCACCCCACAGCCCACCCGAAAGCCAGTTTGAAATGGGTCTAGATTATCAATTTCCTCCAAGACCGCCTGGAGCTGGGAGGCCATCACCTTCTCAATCGCCTTGTCCAGCCATGGAAGGGTAGAAACAGGCCTGTAGTTGCTTAACTCTGAGGGATCCAAGGCAGGCTTCTTCAGAAGTGGTCTAATGACTGGCTCCTTCAAACAAGGGGCATCCTGCCCTCCCTCAGAGAAGCATTTGTAATCTCTACCAGGCCCTCTACAACAGCCTCCCTGCCAGATAGTATAAGCCATGTCGGGCAAGGACAGGTGGTAGGCCACACCATTCCAAGCAACTTGTCCACATCCTCAGGAGTCAAAAACTAGCCATATATCTCCACATACCAATAATTTTCTGTCCTACAACTTACAAGTATCCAGTAACACTTTCAAGACAGTGCCCTTGTTTTGGTTTGACATCACCACCTGGAGTATTTCCTGAGATATCCCTACTGGAGAACATTCTGTTAAGCAATCCTTTTCTCCAGAAGGCTCAGGTGGATGTCTAGACAATGGCCAAATGCCTGAGACATGGATTTGACACAAATTGTTATACTTGCTGGGGTAGTGGCATTGTCCAGACCATGTCTGGCTGCGTAGATGCAGATTTTGCAGTTCCAGCAACCCATGACATTCCATGATGGGTGAGGAATTTCCTGAGCTGGGGCTTATGCCCAGGGAGCAGCAGGAGAGCAACTGGCCCTACCCAGCCCCAGCACAGCATCCCTCCAGTGACTGTTGCTTGTGTCTATCTTACGTTCCATTTACAGGGATCCATCTTTATTTATTTTTATTTCTCTATGTAAACTGTTTTGGGAACTTTTGTTGAAAAGTGGTATATAAATATTCTTCTTCATCGTCTGTTGCCCCTGCTAGCTGGGCAAAGAGGCACCTTTTAACGTGGTGATTCTCTTTATTTAGCAGGGGGAGAGTAACTGGCCCTATCCATCCCCAGCACAGTACCTCCAGTGACTGTTGCTGGTGACTTATGTTTCTTTTTAGATTGTGAGCCCTTCGGGGACAGGGAACCATCTCATTTATTGATATATTTATTATTTCTCTATGTAAACCGCCCTGAGCCATTTTTGGAAGGACGGTATACAAACTGAATTAATAATAATAATAATAACAACAACAACAACAACAACAACAACAACAACAACAACAACAACACATGGATACTAAAATGTTTAGAAACAACTGGTGTCAGCAAAAACATTGAGATATTTATTAAAAAAGCAATGAGCAGGTGGAGTACACAGTTAACAATCAATGGTGAGACACTTGGACAGGTTAGCATTAGAAGAGGTATTTTCCAAGGGGACTCACTATCCCCTCTGTTGTTTGTAATCGCCATGACCCCACTTTCACAAATACTAAACAAGACAGGCCTCGGATACCAAACATCTAAAACATCAAGTAAAATCAACCATCTGCTGTACATGGACAATCTGAAGTTGTATGGAAAGTCCCAGTCAGAAATCGAATCACTGCTAAACACTGTCCATATATTCAGTAGCGATATAGCAATGGAGTTTGGACTAGACAAGTGTGCTGCATTAATAATGAACAGAGGGAAAATAACAAAAACAGAAGGAATAGAACTGCCCAATGGAAGCAAGATCAAGAACCTGGAAGAGAAAGGACATTACAAATACTTGGGCATTCTCCAGGCTGATAACATCGCACACACCGAAGTTAAAAGAAAAATTGGAAGTGAATACATCAGGAGAGTTAGAAAAATCCTCAAGTCCAAACTCAATGGCAGGAACACCATACAAGCCATAAACACCTGGGCTATACCTGTTATCAGATACACTGCAGGAATAATAGACTGGACCCAGGCAGAGCTAGAGACGCTGGATCGTAAGACCAGGAAAATCATGACCATCAATCATGCTCTGCACCCCCACAGTGATGTCGATAGGCTATACCTCCTTCGCAGCTCAGGTGGAAGAGGAATGCTGCAAGTCCATCAAACACTAGAGGAGGAGAAAAGAGGCCTTGAAGAATATATCAAGGACAGTGAAGAAGATGCATTTCAAATGGTCAATAATGCGAACCTATTCAACACCAATGAAACAAAGCAGGCCTACAAGAAAGAAGAAGTCAAGAACCGAGCAGAAAAATGGAAAAATAAGCCCCTGCATGGTCAATATTTGCACAATATAAGTGGAAAATCAGACATCAGCAAGACCTGGCAATGGCTTAAGAATGGCAACTTGAAAAAAGAAACAGAGGGTTTAATACTGGCTGCGCAAGAACAGGCACTAAGAACAAATGCAATAAGAGCAAAAGTAGAAAAATCAACCACAAACAGCAAGTGCCGCCTTTGTAAAGAAGCAGATGAAACAGTGGACCACCTAATCAGCTGTTGTAAAAAGATTGCACAGACTGACTACAAACAAAGGCATGACAAGGTAGCAGTGATGATACACTGGAACATCTGCAAAAAATACAAGCTACCTGTAGCCAAGAATTGGTGAGACCATAAAATTGAAAAAGCGGTAGAAAATGAAGATATTATGGGACTTCCGACTACAAACAGACAAACATCTGCCACACAATACACCAGATATAACTGTAGTTGAGAAGAAAGAAAAACAGGCTAAAATAATTGACATAGCAATATCAGGGGATAGCAGAATAGAAGAAAAAGAAATAGAAAAAATCACCAAATACAAAGATCTACAAATTGAAATGGAAAGGCTGTGGCAGAAAAAGACCAAAATAACTCCAGTGGTCATTGGCGCCCTGGGTGCAGTCCCAAAAGACCTTGAAGAGCACCTCAACACCATAGGGGCCACAGAAATCACCATCAGCCAATTACAAAAAGCAGCTTTACTGGGAACAGCCTATATTCTGAGACGATATCTATAACAATTGACAATGAAATTCTGGCATCCCAGGTCCTTGGGAAGGACTCGATGTCTGGATAAAACAAACCAGTCAATAACACCTGTCTGACTGTGTAAACAAGAAATAATAATAATGTCTCAAGGCATACCTCTGAGATCCACACAAGATTCTCCTTATAATGGAAGTAAATCTCTTCAGGTGGGAAAAGCCCATTGTACACAGATCTTAGGAAATGTGAGACATGTGTGAGATTACAAATTATTCCGTAGGCATAATACTCCAGCCATTCCAAAACATATCTGAGGAGCCCATATCCTCATTCACATGGACAAAACCTTAGCAAAGCCCTATTTGAACAGGCAAGGGGAATGCAGTCATCCTCTTTGCTCAGAGAGACTGTCTTCCTGTGAGCAGAGCATGTATCACACAAATCCAACAGTGGGATTGGCTGAGCAAACAAATCACCCAACTGGCAGAGTCGAAGACCTAAGCCTTCAATCAGATCACAATGGATTGAGGAAGCCAGTGCTATTCACAAATTCAGAAAATTATCCAGTTTTCATTTCACAAGAAGATTCAGATGCCTCCAAAATAAGCAAGAGGAATGTCATGTAGCCAGAGACGATTCCATGTGCTAGACTTCTAATCAAAAAGCAAATCAGGAAAGGGGAATGGCTTTTATGGAGGGTACTAGTCATGAAAGGAAAAAAAAGAGTTTTCAAAACCCAAGCAGGACAAAAAAGGGAGCTAATCTGGGTTAACAGGGAGAATATTTCAGTGAGAGGGAGAAGATAGATCATGGGTGGCCAACCTGAGGCTTTCCAGCTGGTGTTAGGCTACAGCTCCCATCTTCCCCAGCTGCAATTGATTATTTCTGGGGATGATGGGAGTTGTAGTCCAACAACAGCTGGAGAGCCTCGGGTTGACCACCCCTGAGCTAGAAAATTCATGCAGCTGGGAAATGGAGAGAGAGATTTGGGCGGGGTGAGAAGATTCATGGCCAGGAACAGTGATGAAAGAAAAGGACCTGACATTTGGTTTGTCCATCATATCATTATTCTAACATCATGTAAAAGCAATCCCAAAAGGAGAAGAGTCTAAACAAGGCATCCATCTTTAGCCTTCACATTTGGATCAAGAAGAAAGGGAGAAAATAGACAAGCTTTACCCACTGCGGAGTTTTTGATGTCATTAAGGAATGTTCCTGCCAGATGACATCAGCTGAATAACTAGGATTAACACCCTAAGGACACTTCATTGGAACCAAGTTCTGTTGCATCAGTTGCACTTGCAAGTAAATGTGTTTTGAATTCCAATTTGGCAATGAGTTGACAACAAAGGGCTGAGATTTTTAAGTAAATAGCTAAAGAAAACAATGTCTGCAATCTAGCATGGGACATGCTCATGTTAAATTTTTAAAAACATGTTCAGTAATTCCTTAGGAGAGTTTAGAAAGCAGTTTGGGGGTTTGGTGAGGGGAACTGCCCAAAGGGGAACTCTTAGAATGCTTTTGATGCAGCCTGTGTCTTTAAATCTCTGTAGGAAGGTGTATGGTAATATTAACAGATAGATTAGGTTGACCAACCTGAGGCTCTCCAGCTGCTGTTGGACTACAACTCCCATCACCCTCTGCCACAATAAACTGCAGCTGAAATCATGTGAGTTATGGTCTAATGGCAGTTGGAGAGCCTCAAGTTGGCCACCTGCTGAGACAGATAAATTATCAGATACCAGTCTAAGGACCTCTCCACAATATATTAGCCATGTTTTGCCTCTTTTTTCAAATTTGATTTAGCTATACTCAGCCAAAGAAGATACTAACATTACTTGACCAAGAACGTTAACAGAGCTGTAAGTTACCTGATGTATTTTGTGTCGTTTCCATTAACTAAAATAAAGCAAGAGAATACATTGTTTCAGACAAGATTCTCAAGCGTAAGGGATATAATTTTTCTTTATTGATGTTATGATTTTCTTAAAACTGGACATATTGAATCTATTGGTTTGTGTAACAGATTTCAAAATACATCATAAATGTAAGTAATTTGATGACTAATGGGTCAAGTGAAGTTGGAACACTTGAAACTGGAAAACATCCTTGGAAACCATTTTCAGGAAACTATTATATTATACTATTTTACTTCATTTTTTAATCTCCCGCAGGATGTGCCTTAACGAATTCTATAAAATTGCATGCAAAATACTAATTCCCTTTTTGATTTCATTATTGCAGTGTGAGTCTCTACCTTTTTGTTGTTAACAAATTGGTGTGGAAAGAGCATTTAATAAACATCGAATTGGTGTGGAAAGAGCATTCAATTTTTTAAATCAAGAGCTGTTTTATCATTGGTAAATAAAAGGTGCTGAAAATGTGTGACTAGTAATTCTTAGATTGTGACAAGATTGTGACTAAGAAAGGGGACAATCTTATTTTTCTATGTAAACTGTTTTGAGAAAGTTTTTTGGTTGAAAAGTAATATACATTATACATATACAGTGCAGTGGTTTGTTTCTTTATGCACATTTACAGAGCCGGAGGTGGGGGTAGAAACCTATCCCAAAATCTGGATGAAAGTTAAATAAATTAGAGTTTTGCTATTGACTTAAGGAGAAGCAGAATTATACCCTAATTACATACTTGCAAAAAATTGGACTGGATTAAACAAAATGTTTTGTTTAAAAATACAAAATCATTTTACTACATAATTTGTAGTCATCCTTCTACAATTCTAATCCTCCCAGCAATCTTCCTTGTATTATTAGATTGGATCAGTTTCAGTCTGTGACTCCTGAGGATGTGGACAAGCTGCTTGGAGCAGTGCGACCTGCCCCATTCTTTGGATCCTTTCACAACTGATTTCATCTTGCATGGAAGTTATTGGAGATGGTCTAGTTTATGCCTCACTGAGGGAAGGCAGGATGCCTACTTGTTTGAAGGAGACATTGTTTAAACATCTTCTTAAGAAGCCTGCCCTTGATCCCTTGGTGATGGGTAATTACAGGCCAAGCTCCAACCTCCCATGGCTGGGTAAGGTAATTGAGAGGGTGGTGGCTAACCAACAAGTGGTCTTGGAGGAAATGGATTATCTAGACCCATTTCAAACTGACTTTAGGGTGGGCAATGGGGTTGAAATGGCTTTGGTTGGCCTGATAGATGATCTTCACCAGGGAATTGATAGAGGGAGTGTGACTCTGTTGGTTCTTCTGGCAACAAGCAGTAATGGGCTGGGTGAAGGATAATAAATTGAAGCTGAATGGGGTTAAGATGGCTTTGGTTGACCTGATAGATGACCTTCGCTAGGGAATTGATAGGAATGTGACTCTGGTGGTTCTTCTGGATCTTTCAGTGGCTTTTGATACCATCAACCATGTTATCCTTCCAGATTGCCTGGGGGATTTGGGATAGATAGATATCAACTCTCAGATAGAGAGATAGATATCAGATGGTGGTGCTTGGTGACAGTTGCTCTTCAAATTGGGAGCTGTTATATGGAGTCCCTGAGGACTCCATTCTGTCCTCAATGTTTTTTAACATCCACATGAAATCGCTGACTGAGGTCATCAGGAGATTTGGTGGTCATCATGATCAGGAAATGGCATTATTTCCCTAATGTCTGCCTACAGAAGATAAATCCAAGCAAGACAGATGTGCTCATTGTGTGGGGGGGTCATAATCTAGAGGGCGGGATAGAATTTCCTATTCTGGATGGAGTTACGCTCCCTGAGAAAGAACAGGATGTAGTTTGGGAGTGTTCTTGGATCCTGATCTCACCCTGGTGTCTCAAGTGAAGGCTATGGCTAAGAGCAATTTTTATCAGCTCTGACTAATATGACAGATAAGGTGCTAGTTGTGACCTTTAAAGCCCTGTTCAGCTTAGGCCCAGGTTACCTGAGAAAGTGCCTGTCTCTGCAAGATAATCTTGTTAAGATAATCAGGAGAGGTCTGTCTTAGAGTGCCACCAGTTCATCTGGTGGAATCTTGGGATCAGGCATTCTCATTAGCCACCCTAGATTGTGGAATGCACTTTCCATGGACATAAGAGGGTTATCATCCTGGAAGGCTTTCAAGAAGCTTTCAAGACCCACCTCTTCAGCATGGCTTTTAATAATAGTAGTTGTAATGGTTTTAAATGAGTTTTATGTTAATCTTTTAAATGGTTTTAGTTCTGACTGTGTTCAGATCCAAGCTATTTATGGATGGGCAGTATATAATAAATGACAATAAATAAATAGATAGATGTCACACGTAAAAATAAGCCTTCTGACATTATATGGTTGTTAAATCATTTGCCATAAAGGCTCCAGTCTAACTTGTCCTTTTAATTTCAAATTTCAACTACTTTGACTAATTTTGCTAATCATATCAGCCAATGAAATTTTTGTGATGGAAAACTTCTTAATATAGAACATGAACCCATCAATTTAGTTTAGTGTATTTAATGTTCAATTGTTTATTAAGGAATAGAAATTAAAACTGATAGACAAATTTAGTGTGTGTGTGTGTGTGTGTGTGTGTGTGTGTGTGTGTGTGTGTGTGGAGAGAGAGAGAGAGAGACACAGAGAGACAGAGGCATAGCAAGACAGATAGTGTGCAGGTTTCTCTACTGAGCTTGTGCTGTGCATTGGAAAGTACTTCTAAATCGCTAAGAGTCTATTTATTTATAATTAACATTTTAGAGAAAGTTCAAGTCATTCCACTGACATATTCAAGAAGAGAAAGACAAAAATACAAATTTTCCTTGCACTCATTTGCCAGTGCTCATAAATAATAAGATCAGGGCCACAATCCTATGCACATATGGTTAGGAGTAAGCACCACTGAACACATGAGAGCAAGAAATGAAAGGAATTCGTGTGCAAAAAACTGAGAGGTGGTGAGTGGAGGTGGGACAAAAGCAAGCTTGTGGCTCACTCCTGATCTTCTAACTGTAGTTAGGAGATCAACAATGTTATTTTTGCACACATGTACATGCACAGTGGGGACTGATTTTCAGTATTTAAAAATTTACTGCCATATTAGCATATATTATTTACTTTATTTACTTTTAAATATATCAGATTGTGAGACTGTACTTATGCTGCACTCAGATTGTGGGAAACGAAACCTGCTTGAAAAGCCTTTGAATAAAGCTTCTGTTTTAGCATAAACTATTTGGGGATGCATTATTTTGTAAGGGGGGTAAATGATCATTTCTATTTTTTCTTTTCCATGCTTGTTCCACAGCTGACATAAATGTAGATATATCAAAACCTCTGAAAGCAAATTTCAGTTTTGTCAAACTAGATCAAATAAAACAATTTCTGCAAAAGATCAGACGCAAAAGTGATTATGACACCCAGGAGGAGAATGTTTCAGCAGCTGATAGCCTTTCAAAGAAGGATGACACACTAACATCCCAGTGTTACAAAAGCAGAGTTTCTTTCTCTGAAGATTATAGTGATGGAGGGCAAAAGATTTCAACCCAAGAAAACCTTTGGATGGGCATTTCATGTTGTCAGAAGATTTCTGTTCACACCACTCAGATGGTGGTTTCTGTGGAAACTCGGCCAGATCCTAGGAAACCCTGCCTCTTAGTATCTGTATCAAACCTCAGTGGAAATCTGAATGTCAAAGCTAACGCAAAGACTAAAGGTAAGATTTTCCCCCCTTATGTTCCTACTTGTTTGTGACAATGGAATTATGATTAAACGTTATGAAGACGTAACATTGAGGTATAATGAAGTACTTTGCTGAAGGTAACACAAGGTCACTAGTCTAACCAAATTGTGGCTGCAGTATTTTTATTTTCCACGGTGTCAAATATAGGAGGAGGGCAGGAAATAAGAAGGCTTAATCTCAGTCTCAGTGTAAGTTCCTGCCCTGTCAATAAAGAGACCCTATGAGACATCAGAGGGCATTTGTAAAGTGGAGACAGTAAGGCAGACTGGGATTGCAGGACCTTGTATAGCTAGCTGAAAGTGAGCAACTGGCTCCAAAGAGGCCTTAAATACCCCTAGGCTCAGGCTACTCCTAGGCTGTGCCTCCCACCTGGAAAATCTAGAATCTTAAAGGGTATCCTTCTGGCCTGGAGATTTATACTGTTCTTCTGCTCCATCAACTGCATCCTGGCCTACTGATGGCACTGGTTGCAGGCTCTGGGGAGTGTAAGTTTCCCAGTGTAGATGGGCCAATTTCCCAAGGGGATGAGACTCAAAAAAATGTGGACTCTCAGGTTTCTTGGTTGACAGGCCCAGGCTCTGCTAGTTCCTCCAATATCTCTTCGCTCCTTGTTCAGATCTGAATATGAACTGCTGCTCAGGGCAGGGTCATGACAGTCCCCTTGTCCATATGAACGGGGCCTAGGTTGATGAACAGTGCTATCATAAATTATTTACTGATCTGTGAGCACATGAAAGATGCCACAGAATTTCTTAGAACACAATTAGGGTATTACTCATGCAACTAGTCTGCAATAAGGGAATTGACTATTTGGCACTTTTATATTATATTATATATTACAGAGCCAATACTTCTTTCAGGCAGATAGTTTACAAATTAATAGAAGCAATTATACTTGGCATTAACAAAGTCCATAGCAGATTACAGATACTTTATGATTTCTATATTAAGCACCGAAATTAAAATGGTTTCCCCTTCTTTCTGACATACATTTATATCACTACAAGTATGTAGCGCAAACCCAAACCTTATCTGAAAAGTATGAATCATAATAGTCTTCTGTTCAAATCTTGAGCTTTGTACTGCTTTTTTATGCTATATTAGCAGATCTCTTTGTAAAAGTCATTTAAACAGTGCATTTTCCACCACTGGACATTAGCCAGATTTTAGCAAGTTGGCATAAGCAGCTTAAAAGATAAAGATAGCAATTTGTAGCTGAGAAGTATAAGTTCCAGGCCAAGCTAGGTGATTTATTGCTTTTTCATCAGGAATATTCCTACATGGGCCAATAAATCTTAGCACTTTTTATTGTCCTAAAAGTTAAAAATGAAAAAGTGAAGGTTCATAGAACATGAAAGACTGTGGAAGTGCTGGAAGCCAAAATCATTTTTATCCATAAATAAACTTCTATAGAGACAAGAACAGCCAAAGCATTCCCACGATTTTCCAATCATATCTCGATCTTAGCCTGGAAAGACCAGCAGCAGAGTAGGACATTTCTAATATCTTTGCATAATGACTCTATATTGCTATTCTCATCCTCCTCTCTTTTCCACCACCTAACCCTCGGCCACCCTGACAGGATCCCTTTTGGTGTGTTACAGTATCAGCAAGTTCCTTCCTGTATATTAAAGCCCAACATCCTTTCCTCAATGCATGGAACTGTAAAAAGTAATCTTGCATGCTCCACAATAGATGTAATCCATACTTGAACTTCATCCATTTAGTGCAGCGGCATCTATACCAATTCATGTATTTTATGTATTTATTTCAAATTTGTAGACCACCCCAGTCTTCCGTCTCTGGGTGGTTTACAACAATTTAAAACAAATTAAAATGAAAACTTTAAAGCAATTTAAAACCACAGTCCAGTTTAAAAGCCTGGGTGAAAAAGTAATTCTTTAGAGATTTTTAAAAAGTTGTCAGAGATGGAGTGGCTCTTATTTCAGCAGGGTATTCAGAGCGTATTCCAGAGTCTTGTCACAGCAAAAGAGAAGGCCTGTCCCTGTGTAGCACCAGACGAGCTGGTGGCAACTGCAGACAAACCTCTCTAGATGATCTCAGTGGGCGGTGAGGCTCATGGTGAAGAAGATGTTCTCTTAAATACCCAGGGCCTGAGCTGTTTAGGGCTTATAACCAGCACCTTTTATTTTGCCTAGAAACATATTGGCAGCCAGTGTAGCTCTTTTAGTACAGGGGTAATATGGCCTCTCCGAGATGACCCAGGGACCAGCCTGGCTGCCGCATTCTGCACCAGCTGCAGTTTCCGGACTAGGTACAAAGGGAGCCCCACATAGAGCACATTGCAATAGTCATGTCTGGAATTGCTCCTCTTTTTCAGTTGCCTGCTCAGCTCCTTGAGTGGGCAAATGATGCTGGCAACTAGGAGCAGCAGCTGCAGACACTTGCCAGAGGAAGAGGACAGGTGAGCAAATAGTGGCTGCTGCTCCTACCTCTGACCACTCAGGCAAGTAAATTTCCCTGCTAACTCAGCAAAGATGCACTTTTTACAGTGGTGATTTTCTTATATTTAGCAGGGGGAGAACAACTGTCCCTGTTAAGCCCCAGCACAACGTCCCTCCGGTGGCTGTTGCTGGTGTCCACCATGTGTTTATTTTTAGATAGTGAGCCATTTGGGGATTGGGAACTGTTTTTATTTATGTTTCTGTGTAAACTGTTTTGAAAACCTTTGTTGAAAAGTAGTATATAAATATATGTAGCAGTTGAAGCAAAGCAAACCCTTGGAGGCAGTAAGGAGCATCAGATACCACTACCCACACCTTCCCTCTGAGCAAAATCAGCAACTCGTAGCAGACACTCACTCCCTCACCCATCTGGCTGGGCTGCTGCTGCTGTTTCCTGCCCTCTGTTTCCTGTCTAGAGAATGAGACAGGAGAAGAAGAGGTGTTGATGCACTGCAAAGGATGAGAACCCAATCCCCCTGCATGGGAGACAGGATGACATGGCTCCTGCTGTGTGGATGTGTTTGTGGTGGGTTCTCCCAGGATGTTGGACCCTTTGCTGCTATTTCACACTGTGGGGTGGTGGTGGCGTGGGGGCTCAAGGATTGATTGTGCCTCCATACCAAAAAAGATCACTTGATAGGGGAAGCTCCATATTACGGAGAAGAGTTTTAGTCTTACTGTCCCCAGACATTAGTTTTCTGTGTTGAACAGTTTGTTTGTCTTTTAAATTGGTGTGCTCTCTATAATGTGAGCCCCCTCCTGCAGTCTGAAGTGGTACAGCTCAAAGACAGGCTTCCCCCTCAGTGAGAACTGGACAATAGAGAACATTCTGCTACACTAAGTTACAGTTCTAAACCTACATGGTATTAAGAAAGGGCGCAAGATAAGGGATTTTAAAAGACAAATGAGGTCAAGTCTCTAAAATATTTTTAATCTTGTAAGCATTCTTAATAGAGTAATAGCAGTCTCAGACCTAATCAAAGTGAAAGTTATTCATCCAACAGGAATTACTTTCCTAATCAGACTGTAAAGTAGGAAGGACAAACTCACTTCACATTTCTTCGACTGTAGTAATAAGGTGTTTAAACTTGACAAAAGAAAAATTTAAACACAAACGTTCTTAATGTGATTACAAGAGTTGAGCAAATGCTTAAGGGTTTGTTTCTTTTAAATCAGTTTGTGTTGTACATTCATATCAGGCATTTTTATATAATTATATATGAAAAGTATGCTGATAGGTATAGTTGTTTGTAGGGATATGCACGAAATGGATTTTGTATTTTGTTTCAAGCTCAAAACAAAATGCAAAACAGCTGAAACGTTTTTAGGGCACCCATCATACCCTACCACCCAACCCACTTTGGTGTCCCTAGGAGCTACCCATGGGGAACAATGGAGTGTTTCAAGTTTCCCTGTTGTTCCCTATGGCCAGAACAAGCTTCCCTCACTGAGTGCACACACATTTTGCATTGCAATTTGCAATGCATTTTGCAACCCTGCCTTGAAAAACACTGCAGAAACACACAGAAAAAGGGAATCTGTCTTACCCAACATAGAACACACATTTCAAACACAGTCCAAATGGCAAAAAAAGAATCACTGACCGAGAATCCACTGCCAGCCACAGTAACATCACAGTAATAGTTACTGTGCTGCAGTAACATAATAGTTACTTCTTACATTCCTAACATTGCTGCAACAGAATCAGCAAGGGAAAAACAGGCCTCCAAAATGGTGCTTAATGTTTTTATCAAAATGGGTTATTTTGTTCCTAGCTTGAAACAGGCCCTTATTTGAAAGATGCTTTTTTTCCAAGCTCAAAACACTTTAAACGGCCTGATCTGGAGCATGATCCATTGAATCCATTAGAATGGGTTCTGCACCTGTGCTGATGCCTGTCAGTGTGGAGTACCACAGCTCCTCTCAATGCTTGCTCCCCACCCCAAGTGACCATGTGACTATTTAAGGCAGCAGGAAGTGCCAGCACTTCAATTCCTTTGCGACTGCCACAACAATCAGTTCCTCGGTCACTATGGCTCCTCATTTTGGTTCCTTACTTTTTCTGAGTGCGTTCTTTTTAAAAAAGGTGGGGTTGATTTATCGGCTACTTTGACCTTTGGACTGTTTAAAACCATGGTTTTTTGTGTGTATTTTGGTGACTTAATGAGTTGAAAGATTGGACTGATATTTTGGTTTGAACAACGGAATGTGGACAATGACAACGGATGACCCTAAATGTTTGGAGAAAAAGGCAGATTAAAAAACGTTCAAGCATTGCTCTAAGTGTAGAGCTAAGCTACGCTCACAAGATGGCCATGACTTGTGTTTGCTGTGCCTGGGGGAAGCCCACAACACCTCCGTGTGTAAAGTTTGCCAGTCCTTTTCAAAACAGACATGACACAACTGGGAGTTCCATCTGAGGGCTGCAGTATATTGTTATTGTTATTATTTATTTATTTACTTACGTTTATATCCCGCTCTTCCTCCAAGAAGCCCAGAGCAGTGTACTACGTACTTAGGTTTCTCCTCACAACAACCCTGTGAAGTAGCTTAGGCTGAGAGAGAAGTGACTGGCCCAGAGTCACCCATCAAGTATCATGGCTGGATGGAGATCTGAACTCGGGTCTCCCCAGTCCTAGTCCAGCACTATAACCACTACACCATGCTGGCTCTGTTAAGTTCCCCAGGTCTGTCTGAGGGAACTCAATCGACCTCTAAGAGAGATGGCTCAAAGGTTGAGGCTTCATCCCAGTCTAAACCTTCAACACCAATATTTAAGTCTCCTAAGACGCCAATGGTGCAGCAGGAAAATGACTTGACTAGCAAGCCAGAGGTTGCCGGTTCAAATCCCTGCTGGTATGTTTCCCAGACTATGGGAAACATCTATATTGGGCAGCAGCGATATAGGAAAATGCTGAAAGGCATCATCTCATACTGCATGGGAGATAGCCATGGTAAACCCTTCCTGTATTCTACCAAAGACAACTACAGGGATCTATGGTCGCCAGGAGTCAACAAGAGTCTGAACCAAGGGGCTGGCAATTTACCCTTAACTAGACAACTGGCTCCTGGCTTCAAAAGACAGAAAAGGTTTACTTTCTCAGATACAGTACTTATTGTTCCTTCTCCAAGGCCTTGGGATAGAGGTCAACTGGCAGAAATCTCATGTAAACCCTGTGCTGGCATTTTCATACAAAGGTGCTGTTCTAGATACCCAGACGGTAAGGACCTACTTACCACAAGAAGGGTTCTGGGCCATAGTGTATCTTGTACATCAGTTTCAGTCCAGCCCAGTGCAGTGCACAAGGCAGTTCAACACCTCCTGGGCCTTATGGCCTCCTGCAAGATGATTCAGCATACACACCTGAAAATGAGAAAAATACATTAATGGTTTATATCCATTTTCCATCTGAATGTAGACAGCCCCCAGAAGCAATCAGAAATCCCGCAGCAAATCCTCCGGTCATTAGGTTGGTGGACTCGAGCAGATTATCTACTACAAGGAGTCCCATTTCAACTGCAGTCTCTTTCAGTATGGGTGATGATGGATGCTGCATTGATGGGCAGGGTAGGGAGGTGGCATTGCAATGGCAGCATGGCTCAGGGACAGTGGAGTCGCCAACAAAGACATCTCCACATACATTTCCTGGAACTCTTGGCAGTATTTCAAGCCATGAAGGCCATTCTACTAATGCTCAGAGGGAGAACTATGCAGTTACAATTGGACAACACAACAACAATCACCTACCTAAACAGACAAGGGGGGATGGTGTCCAGGTCTCTGTGCATGTTGAGCGTACAAATATGGCACTGCTGCTTCAGAAACAGCATCACCCCTTTGACCATTCACATAAAAGGGATGGAGAATGTCCTGGTGGACGATCTGAGTTGTTCATTTTCCAGGGTAGAACAACATGAATGGGAACTGAACAAGTACTTGCTTCCAATATTCAGAGCATGGGGTTTCCCAAAAATAGTCTTGTTTGTGACAGTTTTCAATGCCAAATGCAAGAAGTTCTTCACAAGAGCAGGCCATAACCCACAATCATTGGGGGACGCATTCCAGATGGACTCATCTCAAAACCTATTGTACATGTATTCCCCTCTACCACTTGTAGGGAGAGTAGTGTTGCGTCTTTTGGCCTGAACACTCCATGGTGGCCTCAGCAACCATTATTTCCACATCTGCTCAAACTGTCCAACCACACGTACAGGAGGCTTCCTCAGCAGCAAGATCTTCTGTCACACGAAAATGGTCGAGTACTGCACCCAGACATGCCCACTCTACAGCCAGCAGCATAGAAGATAGGCTTCTAGATAAAATCCTACTTAACCAGAGGAAGCCTTCCACTAAGAGAAACAATGCTAGTAAATTGAAGAACTTCAGTTGCTATGCAACCTGCCCACTGAAAGCTACTGTCTGCCAGGTCCTGCTGTACCTAACCACACTAAAGACCTCCCTGCTTTCTAATGTCTCCATAAGGGTTTACTTGGCAGTGATCTCAGCAAGACACCCAGGATGAGATAGGAAAACAGTAATTTCCCACCCCAGCTGCAAGAGTTTTCTGAAGGGTCACACCAATCTGTATCCTCCAGTGAAATGGCCACTGGATCAGTGGACTATATCCTTGGCCTTTTGGGCTCTGACAGACACAACCTTTGAGCCCCTAGCTGCAGCTAGCCTGAAGTTGGTTTCTCTGAAGACTGCCTTCTTGGTGGCAATTACAACTGCCCGCAGGGTGAGTGAACTTACAGCCCTGAGGATGGATGTGCCTTATGCACGCTTCTACCCAGATAAGGTGTTGCTATGTCCTGACATTACTTTTTGACAGATTTTCACATAAACCAAGACATCATGCTACCTACCTTCTTCAGCTCTCCAAGCACAGTTCTTGAAAAGGCCCTGAATTTCCTAGATGTCCGAAGGACTCTTCTATTCTTCCTGTCAAGAACAAAGTTGATCAGAAAGACAAAAAAGTTGTTCATACCCTATAAAGGAAGGTCTATGGGTCAGGCCTTGTCAAGGGAGAGGCTATCTTGCTGGCTAGTAGAGCTAATCCTATTGACTTACAAGTTACAAAACATTCTGCCACCTAAATCCATCAACACATGTTCATTCAGAGCTTATGGTGCCTTAGAAGCTCATTTATCTGGCATATCATTTTGGGACATTTGTAGGGTTGCAATCTGGTCCTCAGAACAGCCATTCATAAAGCACTATGCCATTGACTTGCATTCTGCAGCGGAGGCAAATTTTGGGAGAGGTGTTCTCAAAAGGATGTTACAGTGACACTACTGATTCCTTCTCCTAAAGGAGCTAACTAAACACCCATTCTAATGGATTCAACAGATCATGCCCCAGATAAACAGGTTGTTCACCTGTAACTGATGATCTGGTAGTGATCCATTGATATCCATTATACTCTCCTGAACCTCCCCTCTTCAGTACTGCTCAGATCTTCTTCATAGAACTCACCTGCTCCAAAGATGTTTGACAGCTCCAGCGGTCTCCAAAGAACGGAAGTGCTGGCACTTCCTCCTGCCTTAAATAGCTACGAGGTCACATGCAGCGGGGCGCAAGCACCAAGAGGAGTTGTGGTACTGCACACTGATAGGCTTCAGTGAAGGCTCAGAACCCATTCTAATGGATGTCAATGGATCACTACCAGATCATCAGTTACAGGTGAGCAACCTGTTTTTTCGAGTCACAATGTTTTGAAGTTGGAACATTTTGCACATCCCAAGTAGTTTGCATTAATTTATTGTGCTAATGTATTTTCACATTAATGAAAAATACTACTAGGAACTGTAGTAGAATATATGTTTTTTGTTAAAGTATTACTGTTGAAATATACACACATCTCTCTCTGTCTCTCTCTCTGTCTCTGACTCTCTCTCTTCAAAGAGACTCTCCATGTAAGTATAGCTTAGTTGAACATAAAATTGTAGTAGCTACATCACGATCTAGAGCTGACTATTTTAGATCTGTCAGAATCAGTCCCTTTTTATTTTCAAAGTTTTATAGATATACCTTTTGAGCTGAACAGAGCTGATGTTGGCATATGAAACTAATACGCAAATGCTCCTCTGTGTGTTTCGGATTTTTACAATCACATAACTATGGTGACCATCTGCAGCAGCTGCATTTTACAAATTATTTGCTGAAGCAAATGGCGTACAATGACAAAAAAGTAGTCATCTCAGATGTACTGTTAAAATAGATAAAGTAGCATTGCTTGCCTTTTAAACAGAATGGCCATCTGCTGTACAGATGTTATAATACCGAATGACTTCAGATTCAATAATTGTAGAAAATTTTCATTAAAACCTCAACAATTTGCACTTGTTTACTTGAATCTGCATAATTCTCCCGTGAGACAACACAACACACTTGGGGTTGTTTTTTTTAGTTCTCACTAGCAGTGGCTTTGATCCTTTTTGATGTGCTGACTTTAATAAACATAGTCAAAAGGCGCTGTTCAAAAAACATCATGGAAAAAACTACAAAGGAACAATTATAGCAGCAGAAACTACTCTAATCCCTTACTTACGCAAGCTATTTTTAGTGAAATATGTTTTTTTACAAATTTTATGTGACAGTATTTTATAAACAGTGTAAACGGCCTCTTTTCCAGATGACTCTTTGTGTAAGAGATGGAAGTTGGTTTGTAATGTAAGAGGAATATTATGTGCCAAGAATTGTTTGAGTGGGGAAAAACTCAGTTGAGAATGTGGTGTAGGCATGTTTCCTCCCTTGTGGAAGGAAAACAAGAGCTCATGACCTTTCTTAATGACTTTAAAAGAGTATTAATTAACTGATAACCTTGCATTAAAATGTTTTTTCCAGATATTATTAATTAAGGCCTTTTAATCAGGAATGTTAATGGACATTTTCCTCTGTAACTTTCTACTTCAGGAATTCTTGCGGGTGCGGGGGGAGTGGTTTATATTTATTAGTCGTTGCTTATGTCTTTTTACCAAAAAAAAAACACCCTTATTTTCTTTCATGAATTATAGAGGAGTTGCATGCACACATACTGTAGGAGCCAGTTAGCAAAGCAACTACTCAGTCTTCTGTGTGCAGGAACCCACACAGAATTTAACTGAATGCAGACAATGAAAGAATCGAGCTTTGTCGGCAGATCTGTCCCACATGCAAAAATAAGCACAGTGGTAATGCAGTGTGGATAGCTAGTCTGTCCTCCCATACTAGGTTATCCAATCCTGTTAATGCAGAAGTGAATATGTATCTGTACCAAAGCATGACTAGCGTGTGTAGAGTAGAGACTGAAGTTGATTCAATGAGTAGAGATTAAAGTTGAAATTTAAATTGTTCAGTGTGCAGTTCTATTCTGCTTTGAATTGTCACTTGACTTTTTAAAATGTAAGCCCAAGCAAGAGAGGAATATCTCTGTTTTGAGGATTAAATGAATGAGATGAGTCAATTTGATGAATCCAAGTTATTAAATGGTATGTACATTCCGGTTTGAATCCCCGCTGGTATGTTTCCCACACTATGGGAAACACCTATTTCATGTTTGTTTTCCTGGCTGTCCATGGTATCTTCAAAAGTCTTCTCCAGCACCAAAGTTCAAAAGCATCAATACTTTTTCTATCTTGCTCCTTCAAAGTCCAGTTTTCGCATCCATAGAGTGTCCCGGGAAAAACCATTGTCCATACAATTCTAATCTGTGTAGGTATAGACACGTCACAGCATCTCAATATCTTTTCCATGGCCTTCATTGCAAGCCTACCAAGTGCTAGTCTGCGGCTTATTTCTTGACTGCTGGATCCTTTACTGTTGATGTTTGATCCTAAAAGTCAGAAGCTATCCACCAAGTTTGATTAAGGGACTTAAAAGTCCACTTCAGAGGATGAAGAGCTGCCCCTGGCCTTTAAATCTTTAGTATCTCTGGTTTAAGAAGGTTGCATCTCTCAGCAGCCACTCATAAGTCCACAGAGCAGTCTTGGCCATAAAGGATGGGCTGCAGGCTTCAGTTTCACAGCAGATGAAGTGCCACTAAGTGCTTGCTAACCCAATTACTAGCTTCTTAGAGTCAAACCTAACTCCCCACCCAGAACACTTAACTGGCCAGATCAGAGCTGGAAAAGTATCCATTTTACAAAACAACTATATGCATGTTTACTCAAAAGAAAGTTCCACTATGTTCACTCCCATGAAAGCGTGTAAAAGATTGCAGCCTTAGTAACTCGGGTTTTGCCTCTCTAAGAATTGGACATTGCTTGCAAGTCCTGAAATTTTGCCAGAATTGAGACTTTTTTCCTGCCACCATCAGGGCAGTCTTGAGAAGGTAGAACTATTTCATCTGTAAATCCTCAGCTTTTGCCAGTACGCTAAATCCAGGCAATTTCCTAAGCCTCCTGCAGCTCCTCATTTCTTGCCCAATTCTTGGACGTTGGCATCAGCAGCTTTGCATTATAGCACTCTGATGTGATTATAGTGGATTCTAATGTAGCATCACTAACTGGTGGGCTGACACTACATCCCAAGTTGTCTTTTGTAATTGCTGTACTATAGGCAATGCCATTGGAAAGGCACAGTGGACAGTGCAACTCCCTCATCTCTAAATGCTTAATCTATGATGCAGAAGCTTATAATTTGGATTCCTGATTGAAAACAAAGTATGGAACTTGGCAAAAGTAATTCAGGACAATAGTTAGAATTTGCCAAGAAATTTACTACATAAATTAAAACATTACAAGTAACCATCTTTCAGTGAACAGAAACAGAAGTTGCACCTCAGCATGATACAAGCAAATCTGGAAATACATTTTTTGCAAGAAGTGATATAGTCCTTAACCAGTTGTAGAATCGTTCTGAAACTGGTGTTCATCCCTGAAACAGAGGTAGAAAATAAAAATAAATGTCATCCCCCAGCAAAAGGAGGAAATCCATTTTTTTAAAAAAATCCTCTCTCCAAGAAGAGAGACTAGCACTCAATGCCTTGAGCTACAGAAAGAAATTCACTGAACTGTGTAGCTGCAGTTCAGAATAACTTCCATTGCTGTTTTTCTTGTATGTAGATATGGTTGTCCCTTCCTCAAATATGCAACAGCAGCAAAATAAATAAATTGTCTGCAAATTACATACTTCTAGTTGTCACAATTTTTCAAAATATTTGTAATATATATGTAAAATATTTGTAAAATATTAGAAATAAATACAGATAATGATGGGTGTTGAGAGAGAAAAGGTGTTCTGCTTAATTCAGAATCAACTGCTTCTCTTGAGAAAACACTACTAAGGTGTTGCCATGGCCCTTGAATGTTGAAGATCTTACAAGTTAGCCTAAGGAGAAATAAAACATCAAATTAGTTTTGACTACCTAAAATAATATGCTAGAGTATCAATTTATTTACAGTACCCAGAAGACCTTTGTTACTTTTAGAAAGAACTGTAAACTCTTTCCAAGACTTGAACAATAGGAAATGAATTCTTTGTCAGTAAAAGCCAGAGGACAAACTAAACATTTTAATGGCCACTGAGGATTCAAGTGGAAGTTCAGCCTGTAGACAGCTATACAAATCACTAACGAACCATAATGAATATTGGGTGTGGGCATCAGGGTCCTGTCAGTTTTGACACCGTGTCCCAAGTAGCTTAAACACAACACTCAAGGAAAGGTGGAGACCTCATCAGGTCTCTAACATCTGGGATTTTATTTGTCATTTTGGCATACCCTACAAGCGCAAAAGAAAGAGTAAAAGGGGATTATCCTGACAATGAAATGAGTTACTGAATCTTGTGATAATGAAAAGCAGAACAATTCTAATTCCTTTCTATGGTCCCTGAGGTAGAGGTGCATTTATAGTTCTGCAGAACTAAACGTAGGAGTAAAGAACAGATGGCCTAAAATCCATGAAATAAGACACCACCTAATCCCAGGACTGAGTACCACTATTAATCCTGGTCAGGTTCCCTACTGTTACTTTATAATAGAGTTCAGAGTTGCTACTGATGGACTGGCATGTCCCTTCCCCACCCCCCAAATTACAAATTAAGTGTAGCTTGCTGATTCTGAAAGAGAAAATGTTCAAAATATATAGGTCAATTAAAAATGTAGTTCCACCTGCCAGTTCACTTAGGAAAGCGCAAAGCAGGGATGACATTCAGATGGAACGGGCTCAGACTGTTTTGTTTCTTTCAAACCCCATTTTTTCCCTATTGCTACATTTATAATGGATGTAATCGCATATCCTCTGAGAAAGGAACATTTTGTTTATTATGTGCTGTGCATGACAGCAGTACATTGGAGTCCTGAGCCTTGCACTTTATATTTTACTATAGTAAGTAAGACTACTATCAAAATGTAGTTAGCTGTTATATTAGACTTTGCTGGAGTAGCTGGGATCTAGAAGATACAAGGGGGACTCAGGAGACCAAGGACACAATTTTGGGGGAACTTCTGCACACGCTGTATCAGGTTTGTGCAACAGAAACAGTGAAAGTTCTAAATGGTTATCTTGATTTAAAATGATCTTTATAACATTTAAAATGTGAGCTCTGCATATTGTTTTAACATCAGCTTCATATTTTAGTTTCTTTACTACTTGGGAAGTTATTAACCAGTATAATATTTTTTAAATAAAGTTGATTCTGGTCTTAATCAACATGATTCTTTGTATAATATAAGCATAAAATAATAGGTAATCAAAAGTGGGGAAAATACATATCTAGAATGAAATGATGATTATTTTGCCTTGAAACAAGACAAAAAATAAGTTATAAAATCACTGACCATCTTGCGATTCCAGGCTATTTAGCATTCAGTATTGGACATGGTGTACCTGCTCAGTCTTTCTTAAATGGAGATGAGCTCATTTCATAGAGATAACCATCTTTGACTTTGCTTCTGATTCATCACTGGCCTGAACTCCATTTGAACCTTGTTAGACACAAAACAAGCAAGACTCCTGGCCCTGGCTATAAAATATAATTAAGCCCTTTTGAAAAGATGCATAAGAGAGCGTTGTGCTCCCCCCTCCCACTCAAAATATATATCCACTACCACCAGCACAGCCAATAAAGTTAAATCAAGCACTGCCTGCAATGGATTAAAGTAATAGATGTCCCTTAAGTTTTAGTGTTTGAAGTACTCAAACCAAATACACTCTCAAGCTGCCAGGGCTGCTATAATGCAGAAGGGACATACATTAATGATGGATTCAAGGTTTTGGTCTGTTCAAGGTCATTAATTTCTGTTTACTGTTGGTAACACATCTTGTGTTTTTACAGAGCCCACATGTGGCCATGTACAATGCTGAAAAACTCTCTCAGTGAAGAATGGTTAATTGGTAATGTAGAAATATAGTACTCATGGGGAGAATGAACCATCACAAGACTCTACTCCACACTAATGTGAAATCCAGTAGTCTAATTCATTGTACATTATCATTGCTAGATATTTTGCACTTGATATCTTCTGTTTCTTTGCTGATGGTGTTGGTCTGGTCATTGCATCTAGCACATTTCTGTATACTGGAGAGCCTGTCCAAGACAAGAGCTCTGTTCTTTCATCTTTTAACATTCAGGTGCGTGGGTCTGCATATCCTCCTTTTTTTATGAGACCACACTGACAATTTTCAATTGGAGGAGCCAAGAATAAACACCCACAGGACCAGCCCTTCCTGCAGAAACTTGCAGTAGCCATTGACCCTTCAAGAGCAGCCAGTTTCAGAGCCCTTCCTCTCTTTCCTTGTTACTCTAATGTGCTTCTGCTGTTCTGACACTGATTCTTTTCTAGTTTTTCTAAACCTGCTGAATGACCAGACCCAGGTATCAACAGCAAATGTTGGAGAAAGTGGCCAATAGGAGAAATACGGAAGGATGGAACAGATAGGACAGAGGAAGTTCACAAAGGAGTGTTGACTCCATGCAACGTGCGCGCACACACACACCTCTGCATGGAAGCTGCTTCTCTGTGGTGCAGTCACACTTGTCTCACATGACTGCAATGCATGTACAAGTATCACAAGTACATGAGAGTCGGGCCAGTTGTTAGTCAGAGCTTAGTTTCTTTTTACCCTGTTAGCCATTGTCAGAGGTCTCAGGCAGGCTTTCCCAGCCCTGCTACATAGAATATTTGGAGGTGCTTGGGATGTATCTGGTACATAGGATCCACTGGAGATGCTTACTAAGAATGAATCTGGGACTTTCTGCATGCAAAGCACATGCTCAATTACTGAGATATGGCCCCTTGTCTAAACTTTGAGTGTCAATCACATGGGAAAGACTCAGGCAGTTTGTACTGCCCATAGCCCACCCCATAGCTGTATTCAAAACATTGCAGCCATGTTGAGTAGCATCATAGGGAAGAGAGAGAGAGAGAGAGAGAGAGACAGAGAGAGAGAGAGAGAGAGTGTGTGTGTGTGTGTGTGTGTGTGTGTGTGTTTGAACTGAGCAATGCCCTGTTCAGGAGTCTTGAACATTCATCCCATATCTCTCTCTCACTCACACGTGCTCTCTCTCGCTCGCTCTTTCGCTCTTGTTAACCTAGTGGTACTCTAAACCCACCTACACCACTCCCTCCCCTCCCCCTGAACGTTCCTCCTTTACCTTCAGCATGGGACATTGTACAGAAAAGCTTAAAGATTTCCAGGGAAGATGCTGCTGTTAACTGTAGAATGAAACATATATACCTTTTTGGCCCTGCTTGTGTCCTTCAGAATACCACACACTTGACTGTAACAGCCTTAGACCAAAAAGCAGGATATGGCTTAAATTAATATGAATTGAGAAGGAGTTCCAAAAGAGCTAGATGGAAAGTGGAAGGGTGCTGTAAGGCTTTTTCCTTCCTACAGTAACCTCATGTAACCAAATAGTTTTGTAAAATTAGAAAAAGTACGGACCTTTAGGATTTTTATGCTTAGAATGATATTAATTCAGTAAAAGGAGATGCTGCTATATTTGCCTTAACTTATTTGGCCCCATAAATGATCCTTGTCTTACATGTTTTAATATAAATTCTGTCTGAAATAGTTAAAAAACCAATCACCACCACATAGTTAAAAGCTGCCTTTTGTTTTGTATAACTCTAGCCTTTAAGTAATTGTTATGCAAATCTGTGCCTGGATAGTATCCATCAAATTCTTGAAGATTTTTCAGGTAGTGATAGATCATTTCCAGCTGTACTAAGAATACCTGGATATTCCTTGCTAGCATATGTCATCCCAGTCTAATCTTTATATAATGACATACAGAAGCCTTGTTGTAAAGAAACCTGATTGCCTTTTGCTCCATCAGCACGGTGGTGCGTCCAACTGCTATTATAGATCAAAGCAGAGCCTCACAATGTAAGGCTGGCAGCATTTTGTAAACATCATCCAAAGCAAGTGGTTCATTTTTGTTAGTCTTCCTGAAAGGCTATTTTTAAAAGTTGTGAAACTGTTTGCTTCTCTCGCTAAATGATTGTACTCCCGGAGAAGTATGCAAGCACCCAGCACCCAGCAAGCAGCAACTGAAGCAGAGCATGTTAACTTCTGCATATCACAACAGCCGTTTAGGAAGATACATGGATTCTGTGAGCTGCCAGATCAAGTTGAGTTTAAATGGTTGCCATGATTTAATCTGTTTAAACAGAAAACAGAATTCTGCAGTAGATTTTTGAGAGGCCTGGGAGAGCTGCCTAAAGCCTCCTGTGTGTGGGTGAGGAGAAGGGAGGGGGAAAGAACTCTTATTTCATCTTTCCAACTAGAACCGTCAAGTCATAGGAAAGTAACCTTATAAGTTCAGCTCCTACTTTGTAATTCAACCAGGTGCTTAGGAATCCCAAAATAAGACTCAAGGGCATGTTGAGATGTTACAGTGGTGTTTCAGCACTCCTTCCCTTTAGGATGCAAATTACCTCCTTCCACAAGTGTCAGCCTTTTGGGATTTCTTTGTATGTGATGCTCCACTGAAAGGAGCTTTGCTAAAGCCCATGTCTTATTTCACTCACCATTACTCTTGCAGTATGTCCATAGCTGTCTGTCTTCAGCTGTTTTTAAGTACTTCTTTTAGCTCCCTCATGATTGCACTTTGTGTGACTTCTGACTGCTTATTCCTTTCTTAGGTTTTTCCCCCTTCCCCTTCATTAGGTGCACTGTGATTTATACAGCAAGATTTATTTCATTCCAAAGAGGGAACAGAACAGCTGAAAAAGAAAGTTATAATGTCCTTGAGGAAAATGCTGGCTCTTAGTAGGATTTAAACAAAAAGAAAAAGAAAGGAATTAGTTTTAAAATGGCCTTGCATCCCACTGCTCTTGCTTTGCACAATGTAAATCATCTTCATTTGAAAATCATAGATGCTTTTTTCTTTTTTGGATCATTGGGACTTGAATGAAATTCATACTGCTTGGAAAGAATATTCTGTCTCTTCATCACTTTCTGATATTCCCTACATATACTTGAATATGCAATGTTTTCCAGCCTTGATGATGATGTGAGCTTCTAAACATGCCCCAAAAGTTGGAGGTATAAAATACACAAGTCTTTCTTGAGCTAGCCTATGTAATATTAAGATCTTACTGGACCAAGTAAACTAATCTGCAACTTTTTACATGTGCTAGTGCAGTCATATTAATTCTTTTTCAAGTGGGGGAGACTTTGGCAAAAAATCCTCTTCACTGTAAGAGCCATTTTGCACTGTGTTGACCTCTGCACATTACTACACTTTTCTCAGTGCTGGGGGGGCCCTTTAAGAGAGATGGAGTCCTCTTTTAAGATCTCTCTGGGCAAAGTGCTGGGAAGGGCTACACTTCCCAGCACTTTGTGTATGTTTTCCAAGATGGTTGAGGGCCCAAGATGGCTCAGTTTCCCTTAAAGTAGCCTCCCCGCCTCCATGCACTGCATGGTGAGAATGGTGTCCCCACTTGGTGACAGGGAGACTATGCAGAATGTGTATCTTTGACCGAAGCTTCACATGTGCCCAGTAAACAACTACAGTTATCCCTTAACAACCACGGTTTTACAAACCGCAGTTTTGAGTATATGTGAATGGGAAATTGTGACAGGTCTTGCCAACCACGACCTCATCCGTGTTTGATGAAGTTTTTTAGTGTTTTTGGAGAGGTTTCAGCGATTTGGGGGTGAGTTCAGTGGTTTGATCTGCTCATTCTTCTTTGGTGACTCTTGGCAATAGTACAGGATTTTTGTGATTTTCAGCAATTATTTTGTATTTTTCCCTTTTATTTTTAGATCTTTTTGTGGTCATGTTTCCCCTAACTTCCTGTTTCCCAAAGAGTTTAATACCTTGCCAAACACGAATTTGCCAGTGGCGAGGTTTTGCCAGAATGGAACCCTAGCAGTGGGCGAGGGATGACTGTAGTCATGGAGCTGCACTTAGGATTGATGAGGGTCGCCACTGCTCCCCAAACCTTCCAATACTGTGCTGGTGAAAGAGAATGTGGCCCAGGGTCCTTTGCAATACACTAGGACACCACATTCAGATCTTATGGAATATTGCAATCATTCAAGGGATACAACTTTCAGATGGTACAGTCCAGCTATTTAGGTCTTAGTGTCCCATGGATAGATCTATCTATCTATCTATCTATCTATCTATCTATCTATCTATCTATCTAATTGTTTGATCTATCTACTGCCTTTCATTAAAATAATCTCGAGGTTTACGATACAGTGGTCCCTCTACTTACGAAATTAATCCATTCCGAATGCACATTTGTAAGTTGAAAAGTTCGTAAGTCGAAAAGCGGTTTCCCATAGGAATGCATTGGGAATGGATTAATGCGTTCCGGAGCCTAGAAAAAAGACCCAGACCCCCAGTAAGGCTTGCAAACTGCACAGGAACATTTCTTTTCAAGAATAAACAGGTAGTAAACAGGCAGGCAAGTCAAGGAAACCGCATGTAAAATTCGTAAGTCGAGGAAACCCCATCTAAAAATTTGTAAGTCGAAAAAACCGCATCTAAAACTGGATCTAAAACTGCCGTTTGTAACTCGAAAAATACTTATGTCGAGTAGTTCGTAAGTCGAGAGACCACTGTATTTTTTTAAAAAAATACAAAACTATTAGGCAGTTAAAAATATAAATATTAAATTGAAATATAAGGGGGGAAATATAAATCTATTTTTTAAATTTAAAGAACATATTTATTTATTTATTAAACTTCTATACTGCCCAACCTTTCGTCTCTGGGCGGATAACATAAAAACAATTAAAACACACATAAAAAGTTAAAACAAGGCAACAATTTAAAATCAGCCATAAAATTAAAACAGATAATTTTTAAAAGCTGGGAAAGCTTGGGTGAAAAGATGGGTTTTCAGATGGGTTTTTGTTTTTGTTTTAATTGCCAGAGATGGGGAGGATCATATCTCAGCAGGGAGCGCATTCCACAATCTTGGGGCAGCAACCAAGAAGGCCCGTCTCTGTGTAGCCACCAGACGAGTTGGCGGTAACTGGAGACGGACTTCCTCAGGTGACCTCAATGGGCGGTGTGGCTCATAGTGAAGAAGACGCTCTCTTAAATACCCAGGGCCTAAGCCGTTTAGGGCTTTATAAGTTATACCTAGCACTTTGTATTTTGTCCGGAAGCCTGTTGGCAGCCAGTGAAGAGCACAGAATCTTTTAGAGTAAGACAGAGGATGGAGGCCCAAGGATATGCTGTGTGTGTGTATCCCCCATGCATATTTATTTGGGAATAGGACTTGAATTTGGCTTCCTATCTTGATTAAGCAAGACTTCTGGTTATGTAGGATGGCTTGATTTACTTTTCGGGTTGGGGGAGGGAAGGGAACACAGCTGAAGTACATGGCAAAGGTCCCAGATTTCCTCTGGCATCTAGGATTGCCAACCTTCCAGGGCTGACCTACAAGAATCTCCAGGAATCGGCATCAATCACCAGGAGATCTTTGAAGCCATCCTGGAGATATTATGGGGGAATCTCCTGGAACAGATTCAGCCAGAGTTGGCAAACCTAATGGCATCTCTGGTAGCAAGGAACTCTAAGAACTTGATAGCTGCTGGGTTAACTAGATCAGTGGTCTGGTAATGGCAGGGGTTCTCGAACTTGAGTCCTCAGGTGTTGTTGGGCTATAATTCCCATCATCCCCAGCTACAATGCCCTTTGGCCATTGTGGTTGGGAATGTTGAGAGTTTTAGTTGAATAACAATTGTTCAACAACAATTCTTTGCCATAAGCCCCACTACCTGTTAAGATCATCTGGAGAGGTTCATCTGCAGTTGCTGCCAACTCGTTTGGCAGCTACTCGGTAACGGACCTTCTCCATTGCTGCCCCAGGATTTTAGAATGCACTCCCTATTGAAATAAGAGCCTCCGAATCTCTGGCAACTTTTTAAAAGGCACTGAAAAAACATTTATTCACCCAGGCTTTTAATTAGATTTATATTTTTAATATTTTTAATATTGGGTTTTAAACGTTTTCAATGATTATAATTGTTAATTCATTTGATGTTTTAAATGATTTTAATTGTAAACTGCCCAGAGATGCAGGTTTGGAGCGGTATAGAAATATTTTAAATAAATAAATAAAATAAACAACATCTGGGGATTCAAGTTCTAGAACTCCTGATATAAGGAAGATTCATGAGTTCACATTATCCTGTGACTGGCCCACTTTGAATTTCTTAACTGTGATTAAGAGTCCCTTATTTACATCTGCTCTGGATATATCTGGAAAATGAGGGCGCTGGTGTCCTGTGCCTTTGCCCTGGCATGTGCACTGCTTCCTAATCCATGTACAGATGTTCTTTGAGTGTGGCACCTGGGCAACACTTGTGCTGGGCCTAGGGTTTCTTCTTCTTCATTGCTATCAAATTCAGTGAATGCTTTGAGCATGTATTTGCAGGAAGGAAAAATTGGCTCACGGACATTATTGTTCTGTAACATAAACCTCAGTCTTAAAGAGCAATAATTCAATACATTATGAAATTATTCTTGGCATGATAGTTGCATTTGGAAATTTATATTTAGAAAGCAGATCCATTTTTTCCTAATTTCAAAAAGAGATTAATAAGTAAATCCTTCTGCTTCTCCTTCCACTACCACATATTTGATACAGGTGTACATACATTATACATAGAATAGAGTTCTGACTTAGTAGGATTTTTTTAAAGCAAAGATTTGAAAATCTGATTCCTTGAAACAGCTGTATATTGTATCCCAGTCTTTCAACTTTTATAAATATTAAATTACATTAGAAAAATAAGCCGTAGGCATTACAAATTAACTGTGCCGAAATTCAATATTTGCAATGGCAATTCCTTATATGAATAGCAATGTTGGTACTGAGGGAGTGAACCCTTGGCCCTCAGATCCAGCATGGAGCTTTTTCATGTCTCTGGGCTGCAAATCTTATACATACTTACCATTGAACTCAGTGGGATTTACTTGCTCAGTAGACATGCATTGTCAGTAGACATGGATGGCAGTGGCAGTGTATTGCATATGCAGATTTGAAAGACTTTGAATCACAGTGGATTTTTAGGAGAGGTTTCTCTTAAAGAAAATGTATGTCATCAATCTAGCAAAGAAGTCACTTAATGTGTTACAAACAGTATAAACTGCAAGTGGAGATGATATTAAGCTTTTTTTAAAAAGCACCTGTGAATACATGTTATATAGTTTTGTATTAGTCTGCTAGATTTTAACTGAAGGTTTCATCAAACAAGCATTGTTGCTTTTACATATTGTGGGTACTAACACGATAAGATCAAATACCAAGAAATCCAAATAAACACATAGAGCATAATCCACTCAGAACTTTACCTTGCAAATCTTGTTAAAATAAATGGGGCTTGTGCAGGAGAGTTTTGCTGATAGATTGCTCCCCTGCAAGAAATTAATTTACAGTGGCCGTTTCCTGAATGAAACATTACTCATATGGGTAAGAATCATAATCTTTGGCAAGCAGTACTTAGCAAAGAAATTGCGGAAATGGTGCCAAGTTAGAAGTAAATAATTCTGGAATCTTAATAATTCTGGAATCTTAGTTGCAAATAAATGGCACAAGCCATAGAACATCTGTTTACATGCACCTTACATCCCTGGCATCTCCAGGTAGGTCCAAGAAAAGTGGGCCAACCTAGTGCATTACATGATCTACCTACACTGGGGGACCAATGGACTAACTCTATAGAAGGCAGCTTCGTATGTTCAGAATAAGTGTTCCAGAGCTAAGTGTTACAGAAATAGTAAAAATGCCAAGTATATTCATTTAAGGGAAGATAGGCAATGACTAGTGTGTTTTGAAAAGACTTGGTAATTTTTTATTCATGTCTGGAATAGGAATGGAAAATTGAATACGCATTGTTATTTTAGTATGCTTTAATCACTGGCTGACCTCCAGACTAAGAGTTGCACACAGGAAGTGCTTCTGCTTTTGCTAGGAGGGAGGGGTGATTTTTTGTGACCCCATACTTCCAGAAAATATGTCCCTGAGGGTTCGGGAACTGACTTAATGAGAAATATTTTGTGGCTGTAAGTTGTTAAGATTGAACATCTTTCTGTATATGCTCTATTTTGCAAACGTTTCTGCTGGATATCCCCCCCTCCCCAAGAAAAACAGAAAGAGCCCAGGGCAAATGTCATTCAGATGCAATTGGGAAAGATGTTCCTTGCTTCTCCTTCCTTCCCTCATTTGTCAGGATTTCTTCTCCCTTTTAAATGCTTTTACTTCTTTCCCTCTTATTCATTTGACCTTTTCTCTCTCTTTCAGCCAATTGTGTCGTGCATTGTGCTAACAATCTGTCAGAGAAAATAGCAAGAAAAGGACATTTGTAATTGTTAATAAAACAGTAGTGTAAATTTGATATATTCCATGAACAGCATTTTTCTGTCTTATATTGTATGACATATAAAGATAAAGCAAATTATACAGAGCTCACCTTTGTCTATACTTGAAAAACAAAGTTAATTTAAAAAAACAACATGAAAATTTGACTGTAGAAGAATCAAGGTCAAAAACAAAAACATAATTGAAAGCTACTAATTTTGCAGGTTGTGGGTAGTTACAAAAGACAAACATCTTGAGTAATGTCTGATAAAGGTTAAGGATTCAGTCTCGTCGAGACGAAGTGTTTTTTTTTTTATTCCCGTGAATAAAAATGAAGAGCATTTATACATACTACTATGTTTAATAACATTTTTCCCCATTTGTCTATTAGGTATAATTAATGGATCATCATTTATGCTTGATATCACTGATTTCCTTATTAAGACAAGTCTCCAGGAAAAAAGCAGAACTCTGGTTGGACCTGTCTATTTTTCTGTCACCGTAGAAGCTAAATGGTGTAAGCACAGTGGCAATCCTGGTCCAGAGCTGTCAGTTCCAAAAGTCCATGTTGATGTGAGAGGTGGACTGATGCAGGTCTGTACATGGTAATATCTGACATTATAAATATATGTGATGTTGAATCATTATGATTTTCTTCCTATGGGCAATATAATGGTGAGTAGCAATAGAAGATGCAGAAAATTTGGTATTTTTAAAATATGGTATGTGTTGTTATTGTTTTTAACCTGGGAATGTGTTTTATGGTCTTATTTATTTATTACATTTACTAGTATTTTTAAGCCCGTTATAATAACGGGCGCTAGCCTTCCCCCCACCTTATGCGTTCTTCATCTCCTTTTCCTTTTGTGTGTGTGTGTGTGTTTGTTTGTGTCCCTGGTGTTGTCTCCCCCGCCCTCTCTGTTTGTTGCTCACTTTCTTTTTGTCTTTGTTTTCCTCCGCTGTTGGACTACAATTCCCATTGCTTTCAGAGAAGAAGCGAGGAGCTCGCGAAAAGAGCTCCTCTCTATGCTATGCTGCTGCCCAGACTGTTGTAATGGATGCAAATGACGCAACAGGCGTCCTTCGCGTCCATACCGGCAGTCTGGGCAGAGGCTTACCACAGGGAGAAGCTCTTTTTGTGAGCTCTTCAGTTATTCTCGGTGGAGTTTTTTTTAATTGTGGTTTTTGTTTTTGGACGATTGCTGCGGGCTGCAGTGGGCAAGTTGGGTTTGGGCAGCTGGTTGGGTGGGAGGGCGATAGGCGGGGCGGCGCAATGTTCAAGGGCGTTCTTGTTTGTTCATTTTTGGGGGGGGATGCGGGGAAGTTGTTTTTCGGCTTCTTGGAGGGTGGGTGAGCGGGCAGTATTGCTCTGCTGTATGCCGTTCTGGTCGGCGTGGCAGGCCTCGTTGGCGGCTTTGCCGCCACCTTGCCCAGCTTCCCCGTTCTCTGTTTTGTTTTCTGGCCGCCTCCATTGGCCCCAGCTTTTTCGGGGCGGCCGCCTCTGGCCGTCTCGTCCTGCCGCCACTAATGGCCGAGGCGGCGGCTCTGCCGCCGCCTCGGCCAGTCTCCCCCTTCCCCGCATTCCTGGCTTCTTTGGCCGTTTTTGGCCACCCAACATGGCCGCCGGGTGCTGGCGGCCGTGTCTCTCTTGGACTGTTCTGACTCAAAACAGTCGAGGCATGAATGCACGCTTGGTGTCCGTCCACGGACAGACACCAAGCGTTTTATTAGAGAGGATACATTGTTTTTCAGCCAATATTGGCTCTTACAGCAGCTTACAATTCACACAAATATCAGTTATACTTGGGATACATTGTGATCCCTGGCAGTCAGTTAGTGTCATAGCCCAGATTCCAGGTTCATCCCTCCATAGAGTGTGCAAAGAAGGAGCTGCAGATAGTGGCTGGCCAGTGTCAAAGATGCCAGCCCTCAGCCGCAGCCCCTCCATTGGTGAGAAATGACACATTACTTTGTGCATTCCCTAATGAACATTCAGTCAGATTACTAGCAAAACCTTCTTTGCACTATTGGTGCTGTGCATGTATTTACGTTTTATTATTCTTACTACCCTTCCCCCAAGAAGCGGTGGGTGACATACACAATTCCCCATTTTATCCCCACTGCAACTCTATGAAGTAGTTCAGGCTGAGAGACAATCACTGGATAATATACAGTGCAAGAATATTCTGGTAGAGTGAGAGAGTAGCCTAACAGAACTTCCCACCTAAATGCATCTGTGCACCAGGAAAGAAACTATTTTTGACATTCTCCCCTTCCCCAGAGGAAAGCTGCACAATCCTCATGGGCATATTTTCTGATAACACAGAGGACTTCCTGGGGAAAGGGAAGGCATCATAAATTGCCCCTTATCTGGTCCACTGGTCAGTTACTTGGAAAGTGGAACATAGGAAGCTGCTTTGTTGCAAAGCAGACCATTGGTCTGTCTGGTTACGTATTGTCTACACAGACTGGCAGCGGCTTCTCCAGTGTTGCAAGCAGGAGGTCTCAGGGAGGGAACTTGGAATCTTCTGTATGCAAGTTCTTCCCAGAGCGGCCCCATCCCAAGGGGAATATCTTACAGTGCTCACTCATGTAGTCTCCCATTCAAATGCAAACCAGGGTGGGTCCTGCTTATCAAAGGGGACAATTCATGTTTGCTACCACAAGACCAAGAACATTAATAATAATAATAATAATAATAATAATAATAATAATAATAATAATTCGATTTCTATACCGCCCTTCCAAAAATGGATCATTATGAAGGGCCACTCAATGCAGCAGCCAGACTGGTCTCTGGAGTAACCCGGAGATACCATATAATGCCTGTTTTAAAACAGTTGCACTGGCTACCGATATGTTTCCAGGCAAAATACAAAGTGCTGGTTATTAAAGCCCTGAATGGCTTAGGTCCAGATTACCTTAGAGAGCACTTTCTTCTGCATGATCACCACTACACGTTAAGGTCATCTGAGGTGGTCCATCTCCAGTTACCACCAGTACGTCTGGTAGTGACTCAAAGGCGGGCCTTCTCTATAGCTGCTCCTGGGCTGTAGAATGCACTCCCAGCAGAAATCCATAGTTTGAGTTCATTGTTGGCCTTCAGGAGAGCCCTTAAAACCGATCTGTTTGGCCTGGCCTTCCAGAGTTTCTAAATTGTGTTAAATGTTTTAATCCTCTCTAATAAAAGCCTTGGTGTCCGTCCGTGGACGGACACCAAGGCGTGTGTTCGTGCCTCCCTGGCCTGTTCTGCGCCTGCGCGAAGCGCAGGCGCAGAACAGGGCAAGGGAGACACGCTCGCCGGCACCCGGCAGCCATCTTGGGCGGCCAGAAGCGGCCGCCCCGAAGAAGCTGGAGAGGAGGCGGCGGGAAAGTGACCAAGGCGGCGGCGGAGCCATGGCAGAGGCCTGGCCGCCGCCGCTTACCTGGCTTCTTCAGGGCGGCCGCTTCTGGCCGCCCAAGATGGCCGCCGGACGAGGCGGCCGAGAAAACGATGCGGTGGTGGGCCCGCCCGGAGCCGCAGGCGGCGGTGGGTGGTGGGCCCGGCCGCAGCCGCGGGCGGCGGTGGGTGGCGGGCCCGGCCAGAGGTGGGTGGCAGGAGCGGGAATGCTCGCGTGCAGAGCAGCTCCCTTCTTAAAGCCTCTTTCTGCACTGCCGCTTTGGCCGAAAAGGACGCCTATTGCGTCCTTTTCGGCCAAAGCAGCAGTGCAGGAAGAGGCTTTAAGGAGTGAGGAGCTCTGCACGAGCGCTCCTCTCTCCTTCTCTACATTGGTCATGCAAGCGATTTTAGGACGTGCTCCCGGGGAGGAGAGGTCTCGGCAGCTGGGAGGGCTGGCGGTAGTTCGGCAGCGGGAGCCCCGGGGGAATGCTCATGGGCCGTTTTGGCCCTAAAACGTGGGGGTGTGGGTTTTTGCTTGGAGGGGGGGAGACAGCACACCAGCCGACAGGGTAGCCCTCACAAGCAGAGAGAGTTCCTTTCCACTCACAGTTCCTTTTCCACTCACAGTGGTGTATAAATAAATACTGTGAGGGCAGAGGGGGGAGAAATACAGAAAATTACTTAAACCAAAAATGAAAATAAAAATTCATGAATATGTTAGAACGCAAGGGAGAAGAAATAGCAAAACACACAAAAAAGGGCGGGGGGATACAGGAAAACAGTAAAGAGAGTAAGAGACAGAGAGATAAAGAAACAGACAGAAAGATTAAACCAAAAAAAGGAAAAATAAATAAAGGGAGGGTAAAAGCTAGCGCCCGTTATTATAACGGGCTTAAACATACTAGTTGTTAATGATTTTCTGCTGCTTTTAAATTGTTCTGTAAGGATTGTTTTTAAAGGACTGATTAGTGGGTTTTATTTTTGTTGCTGTGCACTGCCCAGAGCCATTTGGATGGGGCAGTATATAAATGTTATAATAATAAATAACAGGTTCTGATTGGCAGCTCTCTTGCTGCATGTCAGCCATTGTCCCAGTAAGCTTTATGGCTGAGTTCAGAGTGCAACCTGGGTCCCCCCATTTCTGTTCCAACATTCTAACTACTATACCACACTGATTCTTTTATTATTCTCCCTGGCTGGTCTAGTAAGTGAACATAGATCTTATAAACCATATTGGAAGCATTCACAAGGAATCACTTTATAGTGTTGCACTGTGGGACTTCTATGATTTCCAGCATGCTCAGACACAGTGTGCAACCAGCTTCATAGCTCGTTGAGTTTAATGGCCCATCTTGAGGGTGGAAGAACTTGGGAAGATAACTTGATCAGTTGCTAGATGGTGGAGACTTAGAATGGGATTCTCCCTTGTGTCTCTTCCTCACTGTGAGGACTGGGATAAGTGCATGCTTCTCTTAAGCAGACGTGAGTTTGAAAATGGAAGAGGGTCTCTGGAGTTTACTCACTTCTGCTGCTGCTGCTGCTGCTACTACTGCTTGAGCTGCCTTTCATTTGATAATCCTAAGACAGTTAACTAATGTAATGAAAACAATTAGCACTAAAATGTCAGTACTGTATGTAAACAAAAACAAACAAACAAATCCAGGCATATGAAAACAGTTGGAAAACTGTGCTAGACTCCAATAGCATGGGCATTCACCTTGGTTTAGAATGCAGCCACTGAGCCTTTCTATCAGAATTGGTAGATTGCTTTTTGTAGGCATAACGCTTCCCATATCCCTGCAAAGAGGTCCTACCGGTATTTCTGGCACTAGCAGGGATCCCCTTGTTTCACATTGGGCAATACACACACATTCTTTAATGCTCAGTTCTCCAACTATGGAATAGAGGTCAGTAATTTCCTCCCCTAACCAAAACTTTAGTGAATCACATGTTATTCACTGCGGAGTGTCCAGGAGTGGTTAACCATATTGTTTTCCTTCTCTCAGACTAATTTGGTAGTCATAGTTTTATGTACAAATCAAAGTAACTTCAAAAAGAATAGTATCCATTTTTTTCCCCCTTAAGCACAGCTTTTAAGCAATTGGTGTGATGAGTCACTCATATGCTCCTCTCCCTTCTAATAAAAATGGTTTTTGCCAACATTTTTAACAGAAGGTGTTTATCCGCTCTTCTATGAGTGTTGGGAAAGCTAACATTCCAGAATGATGCCCTCATCTCGAAAATAAGAAGGGGGTGTGCATTAGTTCTTAAAGTTACACCTGCTGATTCTGCACATTCTGGAGCCTCAGCAGAGGAAATATTTAGGGGGCAGCTATTTATTGAATGTGAATGATAGCTTTTGCTTTGTTTTTAGAATCAGGTAAGTGCCTTGAGAAGACAACTATTTAGGGTCTAGGGGTATTGCAGCTATAGTGTAGATTCTTACCTAGAATATGTTTTTGTTCATATGAGGGTCACATACCTGTGAAATGTAAGCTAAGTACTTCCTCCAATCTGTACTTCCTAAATGTTTCTTTTTGTCTTAGTATTTCCTCCTAGTTATGGTTTACATGTAGTGAAATACAGGAAACATGTAGCTTTTAGAACATATTAGTATTAAGGGTTCTCAGTCATCTGGGTTGTCTTCTATACATATAGTATATTTGATCCTAAATGAAACCAAGACTAACAGACTTTTTTGCCTGTTCTTATTTTTTAATCCACTGTTAAGGGTATAAACATTAAATGGATTTTGCTCTTAAGTTAGATTATATGCTTGCTGTAAAGTTGGATTACTAGTATTTCAACTAGAACTCTGTCATTTCAATAGGAAGAAGATGGGTCCCAAGAGCAGAAATCAGTTAGATTTTTCAGAAAATTTTAACAAAGTAACTTCAGTTCCTGTCTTTTAGAACATTAGTGTATTCAGCTTAGTTGGTTGCTCATGGTTGCTTCATTCTTCAGTGTTATGAGAAAGCACCCAAAAAGATTTGTCATACTAACTTTTAGATTCCAGAGATTACAAATCATTTACTATTCAATACCATGCAGATGTGGTTGACTTGCATTCTACATTAAACACACATTTCCATATTTTTGTTGTTAATCTTATAAGTGTATTTCTCTCTTAGACACTCCCTTCTTTTTTTCTGCTATAAAACTTAATGTCAACTTTTCTTTGTATTTTAAATAAACTCTTTAAACTCCTCTTGTTTTATTTTGTTTTGTTTTGATATGGATCTCTCATCTTAAATTATCTGATAATTGGTGTAGCAACATGACTAAGAATGTGACTCAGGAAGTCTCCAGAACAATTCTTACCTCAGCCATGATTTTCCTGGGTGGTCAGTACCTCACAACTTCAGCTGTTCTACTGCTTTGCAACATGGGGAGGAGACTGACCTACCTTACATTATTATTATTATTATTGTAAAGCCAGGATTCCCAATGGTGGGTCTCCAGATGTTATTGGACAAAGGCCAATGTGGCTGGCAGGGGCGTAACTAGGGCAAGTTTAGGGAGACAGTTGTCTCCCTAAAAATAGGGCAAGGGGAGACAGTTGTCTGGGGGCCCACTGCCTTGGGGGCCCCCCAGAGGCAAGTCATATGACTGACTCGCACAGCCATGCACCAGCCTGGGCTTCCTTCAGTTGTATTCATCCTCTGAAATTGATGTGAGTGTTACGACCTGGAGCAACCAGAACAGCATGTCTTTCTCTAGTACCATTAAATGACTTGCATCGTCCACAATTTACAAAACCTTTAAAAAAATAATTTAGGATGATGTTCTATTGTGGCACATAGGTTTTATTATAATATATAAATTTTATTATGCTTTTTGTTACCACTATTCACCCTCATTTAAGATTTTTTTACTTCATGAACTGAGCTTCAGGTGGGGGGGGGGGTGCCATTTTAAAATCTTGTCTCTGGGCCCATTCCGACCATGCTACGCCCCTGACTGGGAGACTACATGTGAGCATTGTAAGATATACCCCTTAGGGGATGGGACTGCTCTGCGAAGAGCACCTGCATGCTGGCATGTAGAAGGTTCCAAGTTCCCTCCCTGGCTTCTCCAAGATAGGGTTGAGAGAGACCCCTGCCTGCAACCTTGGGGAATCCACTGCCAGTCTGTGTAAACAATATCCAAGCTAGATGAACCAATAGTCTGACTCAGTATAAAGCAGCTTCCTGTCTTCCTATGGTTTGCAGTTGAGTTGCTGAACCAGTTTGGCTTTGAATGGTTCATGCACACCTCTACCATATTTCTTATTTGGGCTAGCAGCAGAATGCCAGCTTGCCCTTAATGTGTCCCCTCCATATCTGCATCCTAATGAGCTGTTTTACAATTCTTTGATTTATGGCTATTTTGTCTGTTTTCTCTTGGGTATATCTTTTAAACTTAAACCCTAAAGCCTATAACTCGATATAGTCTTTTCCCTCTCCTTTCACTTGTCCTTTTTTCTGTACAGTCTGAACAATAGTGTTGAGAGATATCTGTGTGTGTGTGTGTGTGTGTGTGTGTGTGTGTGTGTGTGTGTGTGAGAGAGAGAGAGAGAGAGAGAGAGAGAGAGAGAGAGAGAGAGAGAGATTTAAGGAGGTTCTCTATGAGCTGTCATGAGAAAACCAACTGGAAGCAAGTTCTTTGCACTTAGAATGTTTTCTACTATAAATAGCTTCTGCCTTTTTAAGTATCTCAGGACCAGGGTCAGCTTCTAAACCCTTCAAGATGCGTGAGCCTGTTTATCTGATAAGTCTGGAGAATTCCTAGAATAAACTTGCTGGCAATTCATTTGATTTCCTGGTGGCTGAACATAAAATGCTTAAATGTTTTCAAGTTGCTAAATTTGCTGTTCTTTTTTCATAAGGTTTTTTGGGGACAAGAGCATTTGAACTGCTTAGTTCTTCTGCATGAACTTCTGCAAGGTTACCTTGTACAAGAAGACAAAAAAGAGGGGCAGAGCACTGATCAAATACATCTGACACAGATTCCCATGGACAGAAACCAGGGTTCTAAAACTGAACATACATCAGATGATCTGAGAACAGGCTTGTTCCAGTACATACAAGATACAGGTAGAAAGGGTATTATTAAAATATACTTGAATTACAAAATATGTTCAGTAGTAAACTGTTAAATATCACTTCCCTTTAGCAGCACTTTTTTGGTAATTAAAAAAGCATCTGTTAGAAAAAAATACCATTTTGATTTCTTTCCATTTTACTGTGACCTTTTAAAACTTAGGGAAATTGCTTTTTTATTTTCCCTCCTTTTGATCCTAAGGGATTTGTTTTTAACTGCTTTGGTCTCATAAACCAGCATGCTCCCTTTATATAACCAATTACGGCTTTTTTCCTCCTAATTTGATAGAGGCGCAGAAACTACCCAGTGCCTATGAAGTTGTGTTTTACAATGAAACTGAGGATAGTCCAGGAATGATGTTATGGAGATACCCAGAACCCAGAGTCCTTACTCTTGTGAGAATCACTCCAGTTCCTTTCAACACCACTGAAGATCCAGATATTAGCACTGCAGACCTTGGAGATGTTCTTCAGGTTGGTAGCTTTTTTGTTAATTTGAAAAGTGTCTTTTTAAAAGTGCCATTGGAAAGTAATTTTTTAAAAATAAAATCATAATCTATCTGGCTTGAAAGGACAAGCACAAACTTTTGCTGGGATTCCTTCAAGTTGTAGCTTTTGATTTGAGTAATCCTGGGGTGGGGTGGGGTGGGGCGGGAGGTGGATCATAACACAGACTTTGTCCTGTGCAGGTATAATGGTAGCCAGATAAAGATATCAGGACTGGACCAAAAGATCCTGTGCTAGCTGCTGCATCCACCCAGCTTTGGCAGATTTGCTCTAGTTAAAATAAAATGAGGTCCAGTCCTAAAGACCTATACAGAATCCTCAAATAAGCCAGAGTTCTGAAACAGAGTTTACTAACAGATGTGTGCTTATTTCATTCGTTCATGATTGCAATATGTTTTTATTTTGGAAAAAAAATATGTTAAGATAAGCCACTATTTTCTCTGTTTCTCAACCACAAATGCTCTGGGTTTTTTTGTTCTCGTTTTGTTCTTGTTTTATTTTTCCATCAGGTGTTTCTGTTTGAATTCTAATGCATCAGAAGTCTGTGTCTGGCAAAGTGTCTATCCCAGCTGCATATATGCAGTAGATTTGACCTGTCAACCCAAGATGACCAGGGCCTCAATGATTTTGTTAGAGATGTGGCTCTGATAACATCAGAAGGCTTTCCATCTACTTACATTGATTGAGCATATTTGAATGGTTTACATAAAAATAAATGTTAAGTCACTGTAGTTACTCCTAGACTTTAGCTGAAGAAATGTTTCCATTGTCCTTTCTTGTAGAGATCTGAACTACAAATATTATGGAGCCTTATACTCCTGCCCACATGGTAGTCGCAACTATCAGTCCAAACAGAGAACAACATAGTGGGGCCAGGAATAGATACTGTGGCCCCATAGTGGCCAAGAGGAACTAGACAATGCTAAAGGCATACTGGGCCTCCTCAGACCAATAGATCTTTGGGAAAACTCCAGAAAGAGTGGAATGGTGAGGGCTTTTTAGACAAGTAGAAGAGCCTTGTCTTATTCCCAGACTGGAGTGTGTAGCCTTGCTATTGTGATTATATATTGATTTAGCACCATCAGTATGCATGGGGCTTTACCAAGTAGGCCAGAAAAGTGCCTGCCCCAAGGAGCTTACTGTCTGACACAAAAGATGCTATAGTGGGAGGGAGGAACATAGGAAACGGGTAAGACCATTAATCCATCTAATTCAGTATTGTCTACATAAATTGTCAGTGGCTTCTCCAAGGTTGCAGACAGGAGTCTCTCTCAGTCCTTTCTTGGAGATGGCATGGAGAGAACTTAGAACCTTCTGCATGAAAGCATGCAGATGCTCTTCTGCATCTGCAGCCCTATCTCCTAAGGGGAATATCTTAAAGTTCTCACACATGTAGTCTAGGTGGAGGTGAGGGTAAATAGGGAGGACCAAGTTTAGTTACACTGGTTTAGTTTCAGTCAGGGGTAAGTTAACAGCTCTACCTTTGTTAGTGCAGGCTTTTACTAGGTGCTTCATAATGAATGCGAATGGAACTGTAGCTCAGTTTTACCGAATAACAACGTCAGTCATCTCATGTCCTGTAGTATATCCACATTTTTTATTCATCAGTTTATCTCAGAACATTGGGGTGGTACTTGAGGAGAGAGAGGCAATATGCTTTCTAAAGAAAGGAACCGTGTGGTTCCCTATGAAGAAGTCATTACAAACCAAGAATCCACAATACATAAAACTTCTTTCAATTCACCCCTTTGCCCAGTTGCTTTGGGGGTTTGGTGGTAGTTGGCACCCATGGGGCCCTACCACCAAACCCGTTTTGGTGTTCCTAGACACTACCCGTAGTAAATTATGGGCCGATTAGAATCCCCATTATTCCCTATGGCAGAAATAATAATTTAAAAACAGGAATCTAAATCCACACATACTAACATTGCCAAACACAGGAATTTCCCATTGGATTTGCTGGAGAGCTGGTCTACTCATAGAACCCAATTGGTAGACCAGGTCTTCCTTTTAAAATTTGTGATGATAGAAAAGCTCAGAGGGCTGGCATTTGGGGGACAAAATGGAGGCTCGAATCGCTGAATCTATTCAAGCAGAATCTAGGGTGATTCAATTTGACCTTGAATCTGGTCAATACCTTCAAGGGTTATTTGATTTGAGGTCGAATCAGTCAAATTGATCAGATTTGTCAAATCGATTTGGCCACAAATCGATGCAGACATCCCTACTGACTGCCAATTGTGAACTGGTTAATTTTGCTTTGTGCGCCCCTTTTGCACAACCAGTGCTTTCCCAAACCTTACAATGCCAGAGTGAGGTGGGGGGAATTCTTTCATAACCAATGTGGGCCAGAGGGAGGGTGGGGGAATCTTTTCCAGCCCTTGCCTGATCTGACCCACCTCCCACTGGGTGGCTGGTACAAGCCAGGAGCCAGCATTTCAGCTGTGCTCCTTCAACTTCTCACTTCCTTCTGTGCCACCTGTAAAGTCACCCACCCACAATTTGAGCAAGAAGTCAAGGAGCAAGAATTCTTCTTAACATTGATGCTAATCTTCAACTGTGTTAACTTTTTTGCAAAGGGTAGTTGCTAAATCTTTCCTTTAGAGTAGGACATTATAGCATTGATCACATAGTTTAATCTAGGCAAACACTGGTATGGAATATGCATGAATATGAAACAGTATTGTGATATCTCATCACTGGGCAATTTTCTTGGTACTTTGCCAAAGCTGTTATGATCAACCTATGAGAAACTTTATAGATATTGAATGTTTGTCATTTTTTGTTTTAAATCAAGGCCAAAATGCTGCTAAAATGTGCTGCATCACGATAATGTAAAAACTTGTTAAGAAAGTCTATAACGTTTTCTTTTAATGGTGAAAGTGAAATAGAACAGTAATTGGTTAACCCTTGACCTCTTCAGTGTCTTTAAATATTTTCTGCAGGGAAGTAAAAAGATTTGTGAAGTTTTAATGCAAAATACATGCAATGGTATAAAATATCCTGGGTAACCAGTTCAGCTGTACTGAACAAGGCTCCTCTTTTGAGCAAAACCATATTGAATTTATGAGGACAGTTCTCTGGAAGGGTAACATACAAATATTTGATTGACTGATTAGTAAAGCTTCTTCCTATGAGGTTGTTGAATTGAAATTGTTACCGTATTAAGAAGAAAATGGATTTGTGACATAACACCCAAGTATTTCATTCTCTCCACCCCCCAAGTTCTGCTATGCTGCCTCATCATGGTGGGAGGTGTTCCTGGGAGGGATGAGCAAAGTACACCAGGAGGTATACTCCCAGCCGGGTCACCCAAAGCATGAAGGTAATCCCAGCTGCCCAGCTAAAGCAAGCAGGCACCTGTATTGAGCAGCAGTGATATAGGAAAGTATTGGAGCGGATGGTCACATCAGTGACAATGACAAAGGCATCATTTCATACTACGCAGGAGAAGGCAATGGTAAACCACTCCTATATTTTACCAAGAAAACCACATGTATAGACAGAATAGAATGATTGTCCATGTAGTGCCGGATCATGGGCCCCTCAGGTCGGATGGTACCCAACATACTACTGAGGAAAAGCTAAGGATCTCTCAGAGTACCAGTGGTGTTTATGACACGGTTAGATTAAAGCCTTTTGGACGTCTAGTGGCTGATGTTGCCATGTGGGGAAAGAAAATCCAAAGCTGCAAAGACAGAATTACAGTGGGAATGTGGAACATAAGAAGCATGAATATGGGAAAACTTGACACAGTGAAAGATGAAATGAATAGACCACAGATTGACATCTTGGGCATCAGTTAATTAAAATGTACTGGAATAGGACACTTTCAGTCAGAAAATCATACCATTTACTACTCAGGACACAAAAAACAAAGAAGGAACGGTGTTGCTTTCACAGTCAGGAAGGATATAGCAATGAAGTACCTGGGTACAATGTGGTGACAGACTAATATCAATTAGATTTTGTGGACAACCCTTTAACATGACAGTTCTTCAAGTCTATGCCCCAACAACTGATGTAGAAGAAGAGGACGTTGATGAGTTTTGTGCTCAAATTCAGTCTGAAATGGACAGAACATGCAAGCAAGTGGTTGGAGACTGGAATGCCAAAGTTGGAAATGGTAAGGAGGAAAACACAGTCGGACTGTATGGCCTAGGAAACAGAAATGAAGCAAGAGAATGACTTATTAGTTTCTGCCAAGCCAGTGATCTTTTCATTGCTAACAAATTCTTCAAACAACCAAAGCGGAGTCTATATACATGGACATCATCAGATGGAGTACACAGAAATCAAATTGATTACATTATTAGTGCAAGGAGGTGGAAGAGTGCAGTTTTAACAGCAAAGACCTGGCCAGAGGCCAATTGTGGAACAGATCACAAACTGCTCATGTACAAGTTCCAAGTCAAACTAAAGTGGAAAAACAAAGCTATCCAGCTTCCATGATCTTGAGAATGTTCCCACCATTTTCAAGAACAACATCAGGAACCACTTTGAAGTTCTGAACCTGATTGATAGGGAACCAGAGGAACTGTAGACTGAAATCAAAGAAGTTGTTAAGGACGAATGTGAAAAGAGACTGCCATAGACCAAGAGACAGAAGAAAACAAAATGGATGTCAGAACAGTCGGTGGAAATTGCCTAGAAGAGGAGAAAAGCCAAAGTCAAGAAAGATAAAGACGTCAGGAAGGAACTTAATAGGGAATTTCAGAAAGCTGTTAGAAGAGACAAGGAGCAGTACTACAATGACATCTGTAAGACCTTGAGGATGGAAATAGATATGGAAAACAAGGAAAGTTTTCTAACAGATCTCTGAACTCAGAAGGAGGTTCCAACCTAAAATTGGTATGTTAAGGGATGCCAAAGGACAGATAGTAACTGATTCAGAGATCAAACAGAGATGGAAGGAGTATACTGAAAATCTGTACAGCAGGGACGTCAACACTAGAAGATATTCCCTACTTGCAGGAACCTCTAGTATGGGAAGATGACGTTAGATCAGCACTCTGGTCATTACCAAGTCAGAAGGCTACAGGAATTGATGGAATAGCTACAGAAATATTGCATGCAACAGAAGAAGAAGAATCAGTCAAGGCTCTAACCAAACCATGCCAGCAAATGTGGAGAGCACCACAGTGGCCAACAGATTGGAAGAGGTCAGTCTACATACCCATACCAAAGAAAGGAGACTTAACAGATTGCACAAACCATTGCACAGTATCCTTAATTTCACATGCTAGCAAAATAATGCTCAGGATCATCCAACGCAGATTAGAGCCCTACGTGTAAAGGGAAATGATGGATGTTCAAGCTGGTTTCAGAAAAGGCCAGGGAACAAGGGTCATCATTGCTGAAGAACGCTGGATAATTGAGAAAGCCAAAGAATACCGAAAAGAAGTCAATACATGCTTTATTGACTACAGAATAGCCTTTGATTGTGTCAACCATGTCAAGTTGTGGAATATCCTTAGGAAAATGGGCGTCCCAGAACATCTCATTGTTCTCACGAGAAACCTATACACAGGACAGGAAGCCGCAGTCCAGATGGAACATGGTAAAACAGACTGGTTTGATCGGAAACAATCGGCAGAGGAGTAAGACAAGACTGTATTCTTTCTCCTTATTTATTCAACATACATATGCTGAACAATGAACATATACTGAGATAAGGTGGATTGGAAGAAGATGAGCGTGTTTTGAAAGTTGGAAGAAGAAACATCAATAACTTGCACTATGCTGATGACACCACTCTGATAGCTGAGAATGTGGATGATCTGCAAGCTCTGGTAATAAAAGTCAAGGTGCACAGTGAAAAAATGGGACTCAACTAAATTTAAAGAAGACTGAATTAATGACGACGGGTACAGCAACCAGCCTCAGAACTGATAATGAAGACATTGAAATGGTGGATAGCTTCTGCCTTTTAGGATAGACCATCAACAGTAAAGGATCCAGCAGTCAAGAAATACGCCGCAGGCTAGCACTTGGTAGGGTTGCAATGAAGGCCTTGGAAAGGATATTTAGATGCCTTGACGTGTCTATACACACAAAGATTAGATTCGTCCAGACCATTACACACTATGGATGCGAAAGCTGAACTTTGAAGAAACAAGACAGTAAAAGTATTGATGCTTTTGAACCTTGGTGCTGGAGAAGACTTTTGAGGATACCATGGACAGTCAGGACAACAAACAAATGGATCATAGAACAAATCAACTCCGAATTTTCACTCGAGGCAAAAATGACCAGGCTCAAACTATCATACTTCGGACACCTTATGCAAAGACAAAGCTCCCTTGAGAAGTCCATAATGCTGGGGAAAGTTGAAGGAAAGAGAAGAAGAGGATGACTAGCAGCAAGATGGATGGACTTGATTATGATAGCAATGAATGCACCACTGAGAGACCTCAAAGGCCAAGTTGAAGACAGATCATCCTGGAGCAAATCTATCTTATGTGGTTGCTAAAGGTTGACACTGACTTGATGAATCAACCCTTAATGACACTTAATGAATCAACCCTTAAAATGGCTTAGAAGGTCCATAATCTTCTTGATGGTGCTTAATTAATCAATCATTTCATTCTCTGGGAATCAGATACATCCATATTTTAAGCTTAGCATTGAATCCAAAACCTTTGAAGTAGGATTTGCTTGGAAGGTGGGTTAAGGTGGGAGGAGAGCTGGTCTTGTGGTAGCAAGCATGACTTGTCCCTTTAGCTAAGCAGGATCTGCCCTGGTTGCATATGAATGGAAGACTAGAAGTGTGAGCACTGTAAGATATTCCCTTTAGGGGATGGAGCTGCTCTGGGAAGAGCATCTAGGTTCCAAGTTCCCTCCCTGGCATCTCCAAGATAGAGCTGAGAGAGATTCCTGCCTGCAACCTTGGAGAAGCCGCTGTCAGTCTGTGTAGACAATACGGAGCTAGATAGACCTATGGTCTGATTCAGTATACGGCAGGTTCCTATGTTCCTAAGGTGCATGTGTTTATCAGCCTTGTAAATGGAATAAGTGGTTCTCTTCTTTGTGTTTTTCTTCGCATTTCCCACCGCATTTTAAAATTTTATTTATTTTTACAATACCTTAACAATCAAGTTACACTTAATTAAGTAAATATTGACTTCCTGCTTACCAGTCTGTGCGGTTCTTGTTAACTATACATATAAGCTATTGCTATAATAATACAAAACATATATACTCCATCTTACAATTCGATTTTACCCTACCCAACCTGCTGTAATTACTAAATTTCAAACCCTGCTGAACGGTCCATGTTAGAAAAATAGTTCTTTAAGTAAAGCCAGAAAGGTTCCCAATCTTTTTTGAAACATTCCAAGTTTTCATCCCTTATAAGTGTTGTAAGTTTTGCCATCTCTGCATATTCCAAATTTTTTTATCAACCAGCCTTCTTTTGAAGGCATTTTATTGTCTTTCCATTTCTGCACATATACTATTCTAGCTGCCGTGGTTGCATACATAAAAAAAATTAAGTTTCTTCTAGAGAACTCTCCTTATTCCCAGCAAGAAGGATTCTGGCCTCTTAGGAAATGTCATTAAAAAAAATTTCTTCCACTCATTATATATCATATCCCAAAAGGCCTTTGCCTTCCCGCATGACCACCACATATGGAAGAAAGTTCCTTCACAAGTTTTTCTTCAAGGCTATAGTTAACACAGCTTATCCACCAACTGTCCCTATCTTCCAGGGACCATCTCATTGTTCTGGGACCTTTGCTGTAGAACAGTATCCCTTTTTTGTCCCTATCATGTCTTTTGGGGAAATATGGGGTGTTTGTGTGCAACAAATGCACTAAGGTCTTTGGGGTTCAGCCCCTTCCCACATTTCTAGAAGTAAAATTTTTGCAGAGGTGCAGGGTAGATGCAGCTTCACCCTCTTGTATATGGTTGTACATGGACAAATGCCTCTGTTCTGCTTTTTCCTTCCATCTTGCTGCCTGACCAGATACATTCCCTTCTTCAGAGGGCCAGTTCAGGACTGGCTATTACAGAGCAAGTTATTAGTTGGTAGAGAACAGCCTTCAACAACTGAAGTGTAGGGTTGGAAGTCTCAGATAGTGGTCCTTGTTATAAAAACAGGGTTGCTGCCCAGGACCCAGGAAAATCCCTACATTATTCTCTGAAATTATCAAAGGGTATTCCTTTGACATGCATGTGCAAGGAGATTTGGAAAAATCTTGTGGTCTTGTCATTTTTTGTAGGCTTCTTTTCAAGCCTGACGTAAGTGGACTATGGCCCTTTTCCAGAAAAAAGCAGGACAGTGTGTGTCATGGGTCATTTTGCATTATGCTCTCATCAGGAAATGTTTATGCAACTTGTAGAAGCAGCTTCTTATGTGGAGTTGGATCATTACTGTGGAAAATAAAAAGCAGAACACTGCTATATCTTTGTTTATGAACCTCACATAGTTTTGTTCAGTTTTGCTTTAGAAGAATGTTGATCCACTTAGTCCCATGGTCCTCAAATGTGAGGCAGGCAGTCTTGAGAGTCAGCAAGTAACTGCTAAGGGAGGCATCAGTTTCTCTCTGTCTCTCGCAAGCTGCTTTGTGTGTGCCTTGACTGGATCCAGAGACATAGAGCCAGTCACTTCTGAAGATTGCAAATACAGGACAAAAAGTAAAAGAGAATCACTTTTAAATTGAATCTGCATTTTATCCAGTGTAGGTTTTAACTTGGGCTATTTTTACATGGCATTTAAATCTGCATTTATTCTTTGCTAGTTGATCCTGTCCAAACCATCTAACATTTTATGCCTAGGGCACCTTGAATCATCCCCCCCCGCTTTATTCAGGAATGTTCAGTGTAAGACATTTTAAAGAAGTCTTGATTTAGCCAGATTTCATAAATTCAAAAAAGATTCCATAGAGAAGAAAAGCAGAGAATGCCGTGCTTCTGGAAATATCAGAATCTCATTGAGACTCAGTAAGGAAAAACTTACTGAATCAATCTTACTTTTGGAAGTACATTTGCAACAGTGCAGAAGAAAAATACATTAAGAATTGTTTGTTATTTACAATATAGTCTTTTGTTAGAATTGCTCAGTTCATGAAAATTTTCCCCTCCCCCCACAAACTTTAGGAAAATGGGTTCCTGCTCCAAGAGCTTACAGTTGGAAATGCAACACAGGAGAGAGAAATGGAGACATGTGAACTGTGTACAAACTGTAAAATAAATGTGTGTGACATTTACAAAGATTATGGACTGGTTCAAACATCATTTTGACTCCTGGGTAAATCTTGTTTCCACATGATGTCTCCAAGCCTTAGCACAGTTTCACCCTCCCCTGCCCATGCTGAATTGGAAGAATTGTTCTTCTGACTGTGGCCAGAAACAAATCGAGATGGGCCATGACATCTGAACTGACCAGTCTTGATTTATTCCCCAAAAAGTGCTTGAAATCAGCCAAGATGTGAATACAAGGTTTGAAGTGGGTTTTGTATTGTAATGCAGGGGTCCCCAACCTGCAGCTCTCCAGATGTTGCTGAACTGCAACTCCCATAAGTTATAGCTGGGGCTGATGGGGATTGTAGTTTGGCAACATCTGGAGGGCCGCAGGTTGGGGACCCCTGTTGTAATGTATATCAAGCACTTTGGTTAAAATATACCAAGATTAGTCAGTTCAGATTTCACAGCTAATCTTGGTTTGTTTCTAAGCACAATGGAAAGTAGAATTCTTCTAGCTTGCACACTGGTAAGGGAGGAGCACATGCTCCAGATACTAGGAGACTTCACACAGAACTAAGATTTAACCATGGTTCTGTGTGGTGTATGAACTGGCCCAGTGGGTTGTATTTAAACCTCACCTTCCTCTTACGCTGTGGTCCACCACCTCTCAGGAGCAGATTTTTGTAGGGGGCAGGGGAGCAATGTTTTCTCTAAGTTTTTTCATCTGTGTGCGGAATGAGTTTTGTACTGGTGGGCAGTATCAAGGCAGTGTGTGTGCACCTGCATTCAGAGTGGGGCCTTTCTGATTCAGCCTGAGCAAGATCTAAAATTAACAGAGCAGACACCAGAAAATGTGTGAGCATGCGCACATGCACACGTCTTAGAGGGAACAGTGCAGGGGATTGGAGAGGGAAGAGGGAATCTGTAAAAATTGTGTGTCCTCCGTATGTAATTGGAAGGCGGGGCTTGGCTACAACCTGATAGAATGAATTGACTGTTAAATCACGTTAATTCTCTACATGTTTTTAATAAAACACTTAGACTACAAATGTGGGCAATTGATATTGTTAACACCACATTAACCTATAAATAGACCACTTTACACTCTGTGGCTGCTTAAAACAGTGGCTAAAGGAAGTGTGGGCTTTAGAGCAATTGGCTTGAGATTTACTGCAGGTTGTAACTTTAGGCAAGATTTGACATGACAGTCAACAGGAAACTAATCATGATCAACGTCAAAGGCATTCATTTTTTCTTTTAAGAAAGAGTACCTCATTGTTGGCTGACTCCATTTCCTTTTTGTTTTGCATTCCCCATTGAGACTACAATGTTGAGCTGGCATTTGAGAGTCTGGGAAAAGGGCTTTCTGGAAAACCACAAATTTTACTTATGTTTGACTCATTTCTCACATTTCAGAAGCAAGTATTTTGGAAATCCAAATAATTTGTGTATGACAAGGTAGTGATTTAAGTTCACAGCATTAAGAGAGGAAGCCATAAACGTTCTGCCATACTTATCAACAGCAAGGAGTAATGCTTGCCTGTTTTAAAAGTCTGTCATTATACTGCAATGCTTGTAATTGAACAGATATTTTTGAAAATGTACTCTCTTGCTCAATCACTTTAATTGCTAAATAAAATGAGCATGGCTGCTTTATACAATCCCCAATACTGCCTTTTAGGTCTTAAATTTTGTCCATTGCAGAGTTCCAATCTCAAGAGACTGGCACAGATATAATTATGGTTTTGCACACATGCAGATCTGACCCCTCCATGGGAATGAATGGGAAAGTCCTTGCAGGCTGTAGAGAGTTGGAACCTTGGCGCTCCTGTGCCTGCAAAGAATTGCTGAACTGCAACATCTATCTAAAATAATAACTATGTGTTTGTTTGGTTGGTTAAAAAACAAAATGCTGACCTTATTTTGAGCTTTATCATTTGGTCTCATTGTTAATTGTGCTTCTGCAGCAATGACCCCTATGTACAAAGGAAATTTATATTAGTATTCAGAATGTTTAGTACTTACAATGGCAGAACGCTGTTTGTCCAATCCATTTTAACTATACAGATAAAACTAAATAGCACCCAGATTAAGGTCTATCATTTCCAGCAGAGGCAAGATATTTGCCTGGGTGCCTTTAATTAGCTATCTAATTTAATGTTTTTTATTTATTTTTATTTTTTTTATTTAACATATTTTTATACTGCCCAAAACTTACGTCTCTGGGCGGTTTACAACAGGATTTTTTTTTTTTTTTAAAGTAAAACATTAATTAAAAACAAAAACAAGAAATTTAAAACACAATTTAAAACTTTAAAACAATATTCTAAAAACAACATTAAAACAAAACAATATCAGTTAAAAGCCTGGGTGAACAGATGTGTCCTTAAAGACTTTTTAAAAGTTGTCAGAGATGGGGAGGCTCTTATTTCACTAGGGAGTGCATTCCAAAGCCTTGGGGCAGCAACGGAGAAGGCCTGTCCCAGAGTAGCCACCAGACAAGCCGGTGGCAAATGCAGATGGACCTCTCCTGATGATCTCAATGGGCGGTGAGGTTCATGACAAAGAAGACGTTCTCTTAAACACCCAGGGCCAAAGCTGTTTAGGGCTTTATAGGTTATGACCAACACCTTGTATTTTGCTCGGAAACGTATCGGCAGACCTATGTTTCCACAGATAAGTGTCTAAATTCAGCAGTTGTATAATCAAAATTATTTTGGAATATGGATGGTCCATATTTTCTGCTATATAAACAGACCTGAATATTACTGATATAAATAGTTGAGAGTTCTTGTCCAAACAACAAATATAATATTTGCTGTTGTTGACCTCCCCTAGTCATTGTCACTGGCCCAATCAGTAAATTGAATTGGAAATTATAGATTTGCACACCTCTTCTGTTTTAGGATTTCAAAAACTGGTGCAATGAATTTCATAATGGCAAAACAGTACATCATCAAGCTTTCCCTGCTATAACAACTTCTTTCTTTCAAATAGAGCCAACGTGGTGTAGTGGTTAGAGTGCAGGACTAGGACCGGGGAGACCTGAGTTCAAATTCCCATTCAGCCATTATACTAGTTGGGTGACTCTGGGCCAGTCATTTCTCTCTTAGCCTAACCTACTTCACAGGGTTGTTGTGAGGAGAAACCTAAGTATGTAGTGCACCGCTCTGGGGTCCTTGGAGGAATACTGGGATACAAAATGTAAATAAGGCAGTGGTTCCAAACCTGAGTTCCTCCAGATGTTGCTGAGCTAAAACTCCCAGCATCTTGTTTCCCACAGTGGCTCACCAGGTGCCTCTGAGAAGCCCACTCGCAAGAGCTGAGGGCATACCCTCTCTCCTGCTGTTGCTCCTTGCAACTGGTATTGAGAGGCATCTTGCCTTTGCAACTGAAGGAGACTTATAGTCATCAGACTAGTAGCCATTACCTGTCCATGAATTTGTCTTAGCCTGTTTTGAAGCCATCCAAGCTAGTGGCCATCACCACATCCCATAACAGAGAATCCCTTAGATTAATTATGCACCTTGTGAAAAAGTACTTCCTTTTGCTGGCCCTCAATTTACCAAGCTTCAGTTTCATGGGATGGCCTCTGCTATTAGTGTTGTGAGAGAGGGAGAAACATTTAAGAACATAAGAACAGCCCTGCTGGATCAGGCCCAAGGCCCATCTGGTCCAGTATCCTGTTTCGCACAGTGGCCCACCAGATGCCACAGGAAGCCACAGGCAGGAAATACTCCATGAATAGTTTTATAAACCTCTACTCCGTGAATCTATATATTAATTCTTTTGGGACATGTGTGCCCAGGATTTGGCGGCGGAACTCTAGCGACATGCTGCAAGAGTTCCAAAGTGAGGACTGAGGAGGAGAGGGGGAGGAAAGTGCCGGCGGTGGCCGGCTGACCGGCAGAGGAGGGGAGAGAGAGAAGCGGCAGCGGGCGGGGGGAGAGAAAGGCGGCGACGGGCAGCAGGTGGGGGGAAGAGAAAGGTGGCGGCGGGAGGGTGGGGGGAGAGAAAAGCTGCAGCAGCAGGCAGATGGGAGGGAGAAAAAGCAGCGCCAGCGGGGCCCTTCTTGGCCACCCACCGTGGCTCTGTGTGGGGGGAGGAGGAGGGCTGGAGAACGCGAGGCCAGAGGGAAAGGGAAGAGAGGAGAGACCAGGGCAGGAGGAAAAGGGAGGGGGAAACAGCCGGCCCCAAAGCGCTACACAGATGCTCTGTGCGGGGTCGGCTAGTAATTTTATAAACCTCTACTTGTCTCCCCATAGTCACCTCTTTTCCAAACTAAAAAGCCCCAGATAAGCCTTACTTTATAAGGAAGGTGCTCTAGGTCCCTGATCACTTTGGTTGCCCTCTTCTGCACGTTTTCTAGTTCTACAATATCTTCCTTAAGATACAGTGACCAAAGCTGTACTCCAGATGTGGCCACACCATAGATTTGTATACGGGCATTATACTATAAGTATTTTTCTTTTCAATCTCGTTCCTAATGATTCCTAGCATGGAATAGTCTTTTTCACAGCTGCCGCACACTGAATTGACACACTTGCAATGAGCTATCTGCCATGACCCCAAGATCTCTCTCCTGGTCAGTCACTGACAGTTCAGATCCCATCAGCGTATATGTGAAGTTGGTGTGTTTTGCCCCAATGTGCATCACTTTACACTTGCTTACATTGAACCGCATTTGCCATTTTGTCACCCACTCCCCAGTTTGGAGAGATCTTTTTGGAACTCCTCACACTCTGTTGTGGGTTTCACTGCCCTAAATAGTTTAGTGTCATCTGTAAATTTGACCACTTTGCTGGTCACCCCAACTTCTAGATCATTTATGAACAAGTTAAAGAGCACTGGTCCCAGTACCAATCCCTGGAGGACCCCACTTCCTACCTACCTCCATTGTGAAAACTGTCCATTTATTCCTACTCTCTGTTTCCTATCTTTCAACCAGTTACTGACCTACACATGAATCTGTCCCCTTTTCCATGACTGCTAAGTTTACTCAAGAGCCTTTGGTGGGGAACGTTATCAAAAGCTTTGTGCCGCCGGCATCTGAGGAAGGCTCAGTGCCACCATCTTGCTTCCCCCTGCACGTGGCCGGGATCGGCCAATCAGGGAAAGGGCCAGGCCGGTTGCATCACTGGCCAGCCTCTATACAGCCCAGTCGCTCTGCATCGTGCACACGTGGTTATGCAAACTTGTCATTTACATATATCAACATGAACAGTTCAAGACTATGGAAGACTGTGCCTCAGCAAAGTCAAATAGCAAGAAATAAAAATGGAATATGTGTGCAATGCTTTTCTGCCTTTATAATCCTTTTCAATTAATGAAGGGGCAGCATCAGCACCAACTGTAACCAATGGGGTGGGGCCAGCAAAGGGACAGGTGGCTCATTGCCATTCTCCTCAGGCACTGACAGGCAGTCGGCCGGCGCTGGACATGCATGTGTGTCACACGGTATTCCACTCGTTTCCCGTCTTTGTTCTTTTGAAACCAATTTTTAAATGTAATTTGTTTTTCCTTTTTGAATGAGAATAAAACCAGTCTCTGTGGCACATTACAATCCACGGTTCCACTCAGCACACCTGCATTTGCTCTAAACCTAGTAGCTTGATGAATTGATAAGATAAGCTGGCCGCATGCTTTTCTAAAAATAAAGGAATGCTACATATTTCTTCCTAAAGGTTAAAAAGTATTTCTCAGGGCTCTTGAATTACCATATTCTGATACCAAGGGAAAATAAAACCTCGGCTTAGAGTCTTGTTTGTACTTAGAGGGCTTTCCGGACAGGAAGGCAATCTTGATGCAATGCAGTAAGCCACAATACCAGTGGGGCATTACAGGTGAAAAACGTGCAGCTGTACCCCATACCACAATGTATTACAACTGTACAGTGGAAGATTTCCTGAACAGAAATAGGGCTTGGTTAGCTTTGTTTCCCCAGAGTAGATCACATTAAAATGTTATAAAATCATGATTTCCTGCATTTGAATACTTGTGGTTTCTCAACTGGTTCCAATATTACAAAGGGGGTTTTATGGCTTCTATTAGTTGAAGATGTATAGAAACCTCTTTCCAAAGTCATCTAAAAGGCAGGGAGATATGTAAAAAGAGAACTGCTTATTTTTTTCAGGCAAACATGACTTCTCTGTCATTTCAGCAATGTAATTCAGCATCTATGTTTCGTTTTGTAGAATATAATATGTGATCAAGTGTTAGTTGAATGATTATATGGTATACTAGCTGCAGAACCCTACTTCAAAACAAATGTAAATGTAATGATTTGCAAATAAAATGCAGAGCTTGTTTTCCTAATTTAATTTTTATGTTTTACCAGTACTGTAACAAGCGGGGGAGGGGGTGGAGTCAGACTAAGATTTAAATCCTGCACATAGTTCTTTGTGCAGAACTCCCATTGAAGTCCATCGGTTATAGCTAATTCTCTTGTTATTACTCAGATTGTACCCCAAATAACTCTCTGTTACTTTTGACATCATGACAGTTTGCAGTTATAAAAACCCACTCTTCCATATTATCTCATAAAACTTTGGACATATCTAAATTATACATTTGTTACCTTATTTTATTTATATTATATACTAATTCATTGAACTCTGAGATGTTTATAGTGAAATGCAATAAAATGCCATGTGCAAAAAACATAAAAGTACAAGAGAAAAAAGACAAAGGAATCCTGCTAAAAATCCTAATCCAGTTATAAATTATTTGAAATTAAGAGGGTTTTTCATCTTCCCCTGAGAGCCAGCACAAATGGTGCCAAGTCAACTTCTCTGGGCAGAGATTTCCATAACTGAGACATGGAAAGAGATGCAGGTTTTGGACAGTACAAAAATATATCGATAAATCTATGGAGAACCACTGCTGGTCAGACTTCTGTAGTCTGCCTAGAGACTACGGTAGTGGGCAGTATACAAATATAAATATACAAATAAGTTAAATAAATAAATCACCATTGAGAATGTTCTTGATCTTTTAGACACCTACTTGTACTTCAGATGGTGGGGCACTCACATGAAAACTTCCTTGGCCATCAGTGGGACAGGAGAAGGCATGTAACCTCTGTAGGGTTTTAAAGGACAAAACTCACATTTTGGGTTAAATACATAACCAAAAGGTAATGAATGACGTTTTTTAGGATCAGTGTTTATATTGTGCTGTTGGCCTGCACAGGTTAAAGTTCTTGCTGTTGCATTTTGTACCCATTCTTGCCACTGCCTTTTGTCTATGAACTCTCTTAAAAAGCAGCCTCAGAGAGAGCGTGTTCTACAGTATACTCTAGAACTTACCAAGGAATGGACTCTGGAGACAAGATCCATAATCTTGAACTAGTACTTGCTTGCCAGGACTGTCACTGAAATCACAGCATTGCATTTGATTTGCATGGTGTCCTGGACAAGGAAAGAACCTTCTACTAAATATTTTCCAGGTGCTCTAATCCTATTCTACCAGAAAAGGAACCTACAGACAGGTTCAGCCTCTGAGCCTGGAGGTGGCCTACAGCCACCAGACTAGTAGCCACTGATAAACCTGTCCTCCATTGATTTGTCTAAGCCCCTTTTAAAGTCATCCAAGCTAGTGACCATCACCACATCCCATAGCAGAGAATTCTATAGATTAATTAGGTGCTGTGTGAAAAAGTACTACTTTTGTTTGGTCTTAATTTCTATGTCTTCCGTTTCATGGGATTACCCCTTGTTCTAGTGTTGTGAGAGAGGGAGAGAAATTTCTCTATCCACTCTCTATACTCCATACATAATTTTATACACCTCTATCATGTCTCCCCATAGTCACCTCTTTTCCAAAATAATAAACCCCAGATGCTGCAGCCTTGCCTCATAAGGAAAGTGCTCCAGACCCATGATCATCTTTGATGATTAGGGGCCTTCTTCTGCACCTTTTCAAGTCTACAATGTCTTCCTTCAGATACGGTGACCAGAGCTGTATGCAGTACTCCAAATATGGCTGCACCATAGATTTGTATAAAGGCATTATAATATTTGCAGTTTTATTTCCAATCTGCTTCCTAATGTTCCCTAGCATCGAATTGGCCTTTTTCACAGTTGCCGTGCACTTAGTCGACGCTTGCAATGAGCTGTCCACCACAACCCCAAGAACTCTCTCCTGATCAGTCACCGACAGCGCAGACCCCAACAGTATATATGTGAACTTGGGGGGGGGGTTGTCCCAATATACTGTTTGATCTAAGATCGTAAATAAACAACTAACTAACTTTGCCCCAATATGCATCACTTTACACATACTTACATTGAACCACATTTGCCATTTTGTTGCCCACTCCCCCAGTTTGTAAGGAGCCTTTTGGAACTCCTCACAATCTGTTGTGCATTTCACTACCCCAAATAGTTTAGTGTCATCTGCAAATTTGGCCACTTTGCTGGTCACCCTAACTTCTAGTTCATTTATGAACAAGTTAAAGAGCACTGGTCCTAGTACAGTTCCTTGGGGGACCACACTTCTCTCCATTGTGAAAACTGTTAATTTATTCCTACCCTTTTTTTCCTTGTCCTTAAGCCAGTTACCAATCCACACATGTCTCTGGCCCCTTATCCTATGACTGCTATGTTTACTCAAGAGCCTGTGTTGGGGGGATTTTGGTAAAAGCATTTATATCCACATGCCTGTTGATGCTCTCAAATAACTCCAAAAGGTTAGTGAGGCAAGACTTGCTCTTGCAGAAGCCGTGCTGGTTCACCGCCAGCAAGGCCTGTTCTTCTATATGTTTAACAATTTTGTCCCTAAGTATGTTTTCCATCAATTTACCCAGCACAGAGGTTAAATTAACCACCTGTAATTTCCCAAATCCCTCTTGGATCCCTTTTTGAAAACTAGAGTTATATTAGCTACTTTCCAGTCCTCTGGTACAGAGCCTGACTGTAAGGACGAGTTACATATTTTTGCTAGATCAGCAATTTCACATTTGAGTTCCTTCAGAACTCTTGGGAAGATGCCATTTGGCCCTGGTGAACCACCCAGAGCCATTTAGATGGAGCGGTATATAAATGTAATTAATTAATTAATTAATTAAATCTGTTCACTTTTAGTTTTTCAAGACAGTTTGGAACATCCTCTCTCATCAACTCAAATTGTCTTGGTTCTTCAGCCTCCGAGTCTGAGAAGCTCAGTTCCAGAGAGAGTATATGATCAGTATCCATGAAGAAGGATGCAAAGAACTCATTCAGCTTCTCTGCAATCTCCTCATCCTCCTTAATAATCCCTTTCATGCCCTCATCATCTAAGGGCCAACCACCTCCCCAGCAGATTTTCTGCTTCTGATATATTTAAAGAAGTTTTTGTTATTCCCCTTGACACTTCTAGTTATTTGCTCCTCAAACTCTCTTTTTGCATCCCTTATTTTCTCCTTGCATATCTCTTGACAGAGTTTATGTTCCTTTCCGGTCTTTAAATTTGGGCAGGACTTCCATTTTCTGAAGGAATTCTTCCTTTTTATAGCTTCCTTGACTACTTGTTAGCCGTGCTGGCGTCCTCCTGAACTTGGTGGTACCTTTCCTCCTTCTTGGTATACATTCCAACTGAGCTTCTATTATTGTATTAAATAAGTTCCATGCTTTCTGGAGTGATTTGACCCTAGTGACTTCCCCTTTCAATTTCTTTCTTACCAGTCCCCTCATTTTTGCCAAGTTTCCTCTTTTAAAGTCCAACACATCTCACTGGCCCTGTGCAAGGAACAGGAAGCACTTCAGAGGACACTACCCTGGGGGTCCTGGACTTCAATATGCTACCTAGCAGCCTAAATTTGGCTTCCAGGACCTCTCAACTGCATTTCCCAACATTGTTGATGCCAGTGTGCACCACAACAGCTGGCTCCTCCCCAGCACTGCCTAACAGCCTATTTAGATGCCATATGACGTCTGCAGCCTTTGCATCAGGCAGGCAAGTCATTGTGCAGTCTAAACACTGGTCACAAACCTATTTCTCTATGTCCTAATAATCAAATCTCCCACTACTAGGAGGCCCCCAACCAACAGAAGAGTATCCCCTGTACAAAAGGATATGGGCGCATCACCCAATGAAGGGGTCCCTTCTAAGGGAGCATTCCTCTCTTCCTCAGACTGATGTCCTCCTTGCCTAAAATCTTCATTCTCCATGACAGCAGAGGAGCTGTCACCCTGGGAGTGGGATACCTCTATCATATTATCCCTGAGGATCTCATCCATATATCTCTCTGCCTCCCTGGACTTCTCCAGGTCAGCCACCTTGGCTTTGTGTGAATGAACTTGTTCCCTGAGAGTCATGAGCTCTTTGCTCCGAGCACACACCCACAACTTCTGCCCACACAAAAAAGTTGCTTTTGCTCCCCTCCTATCCTACAGCAAAATTCTCCTGGAATTCAGGTGTTTGATGGTAAAAGATCCCTTGTTCTATCAATGTTGATTTTTATACCAGCTGCCATTTTGTGAAAGGCTCTGCCTCCCCAACCCACTGTTTTGTGCTGGTAGCTCCCAAGGCTCTGGCGAAAACAAAAGTAGTTCCCAAAGCCTTGACACCCCTATTCTATGTGACATGACATCTCTCCCAAATAGACTGTCCTTGAACAATTCAAGAAACAGAAATAAGGCAGACAGGTGTCAATGGGAAAAGGAGGGTAGCAACGTTTTGTAGGCTATGCCGATAAAAGGTTGCATATTACCAGAAGAGACTAACATTGCTGACATCCCAGATGGAGTTGTATTGTTTTCAAAATGAAAGGTAGTTATGTCAAGCTGGATTATAAAATTAGGTTAGTTGTAATTCCAAATGCAGGGCAATACCATGTTCTGCATTTGGCTTGATCATCTTTATAATTAAAATAGAGGGTAAACATTGTCCATGCTTAATAGCTGAGCTTCTATGTATTAGGATCCAGAATTTGTTTCAGAAATTAGCACCAGTACCTGGAATGTCATGTCAGTTTGTCATACACTAGGCTGGAATCTCTCTCTCTCTCTTTCTCTCTCTCTCTCTCTGTCTTAACTGGTCCTCCAAATATGCATGTTAAGGATTAGAGAGAATAGCTTTCAGATTAGAGGCCCGACTTGCAGGCAGTCCTGGGCTTGGGCACCTCTCATTTTACAAATTAATCACTGACAGTGAGATATGTTAAGATTTGCCATTCATGTTTATCTGTAGAGTTCTGTTGAACCCCACTGATTTGCCTCAAGTGGTGTTCAGGTGAGTCTTGAGGAAAATGTAAAATAAAAACAAGCAAAAAAGAACACTGGGTTCCAGGGGACATTTTCAAGATAACATTTCAAGAAAATGTTCCAGGGGACATTTTCAAGAAATTTCTTCTTATGAAATGTGTGTATAAGTGATTTTTAAAATAGAATTAACTGATTGACAGAAAAACGTTCCAGTATCAGAATTTTATTCTTATGTAGCCTTAGCATTCTCTTTCTCAGGACTCTTGGGTTGAAATCACAGCATTTATTGGCCTTTTGCACAATGTACAAAACTGAATTTTATTCTACTTTTATTTAGGTAGTCTTGTTAAGAGATGATTGAATGAACAAACCCGCCCACATTTCCTGTCTAGTGTGTGTGTTTTGTTGTACAGTAGTTGCTTCTCGTATAGGAGTCCCTAAGGAAAAAGAGCAATCAAATCAGGAACACTGCTTCCACATGATCCAGCAAATTTAAGTGTTTTTCAAGCTGTGATATTATGCACACCTACCTGGCAGTAACCCCCTTTGAACATAGTGGAACTTACTTCTGAGTAAATGTGTGTAGAATTGAGCTACAAATTCTATTCACATCAATGGAGAAGTCAAGCATTTGCCTAATGCCTTTTCACTCCAATCAATTGAAATAAAAAGTGGTTAATTTGGCTGGATCGTGCCTATAACGTTTTAGGTGGTTTTGTTTATGTTTACACGGGCAAAATAAAGTGCCCTACCATGCTCTGCGGGCCTCTTGCTGCCCAGCAATGACCCCCAGAAGTCTGAATTGCTGCATTTCCCCATGATTTTTCATTGGAGGGGGAGGTTTTTTCGTCCCAAATGAGCCACAAAATGGCTCCTCTTCATTAAATGGCAACCAGAAATGACCCCTGTGGTCATTTCTGGCCATCTCTAAACAGCTGTCTCTAAACGGCCATCTCTAAATGGGGAATTCACCCCATTTTGGCTAGTTATTTTTGCATATGCCAGGGTCAGATGTCAATCATCCGACCGTGTATACATGAAACTGCGGGTGTTGGATCAGCATATAATGAGGTCCACCTGAATATTTAAGAAATCCAATAAAACACCAGTTAAAGGGGAAAATAGCAATAAAGAGAGGGGAATTATTACAATTAAAATCTTAGACCAAGAGAGCCACAAAAGCAGTGGGAAATGCAGGGACCAGTTGATCAATGGAACTGTATCAAAAGCTGCTGAAAGAGCTAGCAAAACCAACAAGAGTGGACTGCCTTTGCCTAACACAGTATAAGTTGTCTACCAGTGCAATTAAGGCTGTTTCTGTCCCCAAACTGGGCTTAAACTCAGACTGAAAAGAATCAAGATAAACAGCATCATCCAGGAGGAATTGGGTCACCACTACCTGTCTGATCAACTTTCCCTAAGATTGGCAGGTTCGGTTGACCAATAATTATCCATGCTAATTGAATCCAAAGAGAGCTTCTAACAATAAAATTAAATTCAAAGTGAAAAGAAAAGCCAACCTAGCCAGAAACTCAAAACATAGTTTGTATTTTAGTAGTTTCTGCCCTTGTAAATATATCTTGTTCTGAGTAACATTACAGCAGTTGATGACATGTAGACAGCTGCAGGAAACATTTGCCACCAAGCAGTTACTCAAAGGTGTTACATTTTTATGAGGAACCTTAGATACCAACCATGTGGCTTCTCAAACTTGCCACTACTGTGTTGCTACATTCTGTATGAACATTGTTTTCACCACCCCTACCCCCATTTTCCCAACAATCTCTCATAATAAAACACCTCCGCTGCTTGGTGCCTCTCCTGTTGAAATTTCAGAAATGAAACTAGAGTTGGCAGCCAGAGGGCTGCTTCACACATGCCATTTTGTCTGCATGAATAATCTCAGTTTAAAGGACAAAGTCTGGTGTTCCTTTTAATACAGGGTGTTTGTTGCCAATCTCCTCCTCTGCTGCCTTCCATTATCAAAGCCCTATTATTCAAGTTTGGGTTATTGACAGTTTCTTTCCTGTTAGATATTAAATAAATGTGGGAGCTTGTGTGCGATCATGCACAGAATCTCAACCTCTGGATCTTCATGCAGGGATGTGAACAACCAGAAAATTATTTCATTGTCTGTCTATCTATCTATCTGTCTATCTATCTGTCTATCTATCTATCTATCTATCTATCTATCTATCTATCTATCAAATTTCTATACCACCCAAAACTTATGTCCCTGGGTGGTTTACAATAAAAACACAATTAAAACAAAATTTAAACATTAAAACAATGTAAAACTTTAAATTAAAAATATTAAAACAGTAAATCTAATTAAAAGCCTCAGTGAAGAGATATGTCTTGATTGACTTTTAAAAAGCTGTCAATACAATATCTGTATTGTATGGAGAGAAACTAATTAGTGGTGGTGATGCTTTGATCCACAAGATAATCATCCATACCTTCTTTGGTGACTTGGTAATCTGTGTAATCTTGCTAAATGGTAAAGAGAATTCTACCTCACATCAGAAGCATATGTGGCATAGAACAGTCATCTGCCTCCATCTGCATCATAGTGTGACATGAAAAAAGGGTCTAAATCTGGGCTTGTTGTACCCTACATTTGTAGTTTAGTGTGGGTAGGTGGGGCATGGACCTGCCTAGGGATGAGCCAGTGAGTGCTTTCTGCCTGAGCCAGAAAGGAACAACAGCTGTACTGCTGGTGATGCCAGCAAATCAGGGAGGGACCAGACAGACAAGAAAGATGACCTTGATCTCACATAGTCTGTACACTCAGGCCACACAACCGAGTTCAACTTCAGTTATCCCTGGCCTTCAGCGACTGTGTCCACCATGGGCAGGGGGGACCCAAGCCATCTTCATAACAACCCTCCCCTTAACTATCTTGCTCAGCTTGAGCCCGAAGCTTGTGTCCTCCTCAGCGGTTCTATTAAAAAAACGCACCTGAAAAATGCCCACATGGAAAATTGCTCACATGGGGAAATGCCCACATGGAAAATTACCCACACGGAAAATTGCTCACACCGAAAAATGCTCACACGTAAAATTGTTCACACCGAAAAATCCCTGTGTGGGCATTTTTTTATGTGAGCAATTTTCCATGTGGGCATTTTTCTTGTGCACATTTATGACAGTGGGGGTTTTTCTGTGTGCAATTTTCTTGTGGGCTTTTTTTCATGTGTGTTTTTTTTCTGGTTACTCTCCTCAGCACATTGGGGACCCTAATGTGGAAAGCAAGAGAGGTGCTGTATTAGGGCTAATGTTTAACAGCACTATCTATGCCAGTGCACTTTCCTTTCTTTTACTGCAGCATTGGTAGGAGAAATATCCCTGGACATAAGGATTATTTGAAATTTAGGTAGAGTATTCATCATAGTTTTCAAGACAAAGGAATACAATTTTATTATACTTATGGGACACTTTCTAGCACAACTAATATCCTTGCGTTCCTTGCCCCATGAGTCATTTTGTGGGATATATTTGATATCCAAGTTTCAAACTATTGTTTTTGGCAGCTGCTACTGCACAAAGTGGTCATCTTCCTTTAAATATTCAAAGATGAGACATTAGTTCACCCCCAAGAACAAATAAAGTGATGTGCTTAGAAACATACCATTTTAATCCACGTGCAATTCAGTTCCCAGGACTCTCTGCCACTGTCAGACCTGTATGCTTCAATAGGATTTCCCCCTTGCTAGGCATGTGTGTGTGGCTATAAATCACCTTTAAATTTTTTACACTTTACAGTTTGATATTTTGGTGACTTCCAGATCTAGCTCTCATTCCTTAAGGGAGGCCACTAAAGGATGAATGTGCGATTTTTGTTTTATAGCATACATTAAGTTTTCATTGTATCCTGTATATGTGCTGATATAAGAGGCCTTTTATGTCCTGTACAAAATAAAGGACTGTGCAAAGAAATCTGCTTTATTTTGCTTAAAAAAACCTGTTTAATAAATAAATAAATAATCTTTATACTTTAAATGAGTTCCTCTTCCCAATCATCCACTTATTTGGCTGATTCCTGATTACTGACTGGCAACAACACTTCAGTGTTTCAGAGAGGGATTCTTTCTCCCAGCCCTATCTGCAGGCTCATCCTTTGAGCGGGTTGACCAGAGCAGTCACCCCCAGCTCCACACTCCCCTAGCCCCCATGGCCAGGCCCAACCATCCCCACTCCTCCTTTTCCACCACTCCTTGCCTCCCACATTCAGTATCCAACTTGCATAACGCTAAGGAGGTCTGCTGTCTCCCTCCTTGTTAGAGCAACGAGAGAGGCAAGCGAGCTTCCCACTCTGCAAGAGCTGGATACTAAATGAGAGGCACGCATGCACCTTGATTAGGCATCAGGGTGCACACGTGCCTCTCATTTAGTCTCCAGCTCCCATGGTGCTGGGAAGTTCTTTCGCTCCTCTCATAGCTCAAACTGGATTCTAAATTAGGGGTGCATGTGCACCCTCATTAGGCATTAAGGCGCATGTCCACCTGTCATTTAGTACCTAGTTCCTTAATGCTGCGTGAGTTGGATACTTGCGGGGGAGCTAGGAGTGACAGCAAAGGAGGAGTGTGGATGACAGGGAGTGCTGCTCACCCCCAGCCCCGCACCCTCTCAAGGACAGCCCTGCCTATATGGAGATGCCTGGAACTGAACATGGAGAGCCAGCGTGGTGTAGTGGTTAGAGTGCTGGACTAGGACCGGGGAGACCCGAGTTCAAATCCCCATTCAGCCATGAAACTAGCTGGGTGACTCTGGGCCAGTCACGTCTCTCTCAGCCTAACCTACTTCACAGGGTTGTTGTGAAAAAGAAACTCAAGTATGTAGTACACCGCTCTGGGCTCCTTTGGAGGAAGAGCGGGATATAAATGTAAATAATAATAACAACAACAGACAAACATCTGCCACACAATACACCAGATATAACTGTAGTCGAGAAGAAAGAAAAACAAGTTTAGCAATACCAGGGGATAGCAGAATAGAAGAAAAAGAAATAGAAAAAAAATCACAAAATACAAAGATCTACAAATTGAAATTGAAAGGCTGTGGCAGAAAAAGACCAAAATAATCCCAGTGGTAATTGGTGCCTTAGGTGCAATTCCAAAACAACTTGAAGAGCACCTCAACACCATAGGGGCCACAGAAATCACCCTCAGCCAATTACAAAAAGCAACTTTACTGGGAGCAGCCTATATTCTGCGACGATATCTATAACAACAGCAACAACATTGACAATAAAATTCTGGCATCCCAGGTCCTTGGGAAGGACTCAATGTCTGGATAAAACAAACCAGTCAATAACACCTGTCTGACTGTGTGAATAAATAATAATAACAACTTGAGACCTCCTTCATGCAAAGCATGTACACTACTACTGAGCTTATGCCCCCATAGTTGCATAGTTCCTCCTCCATCTGCATAGTTGCATCAGGCCTAATACTTTGTCTTAGTCTGTGATTATGTCATACTAGTATTTTTAAGCCCGTTATGATAACGGGCGCTAGCTTTCTATCCCGTCTTTTCTGTCTCTCTCTCTCTCTTTCTGTCTCTTTTTCCCCCCTTGTCCCCTCTCTCTTTTTGTTTTGTGTCTTTGTTGTTGTCTCTGTTTTTGTTCTTCCTTATTTTGCTTTTACTTTTTTTGCGGGGGGGTTGTGGATGAATAACAGCCAAAATGGCCCATGAGAAGGTGGCCGCCCCCGCCTATTGCCCTCCCGCGCACCCAGCTGCCGGAGCCCACCTTACCCGCTCCAGCTCGAAGGAGAAGAGAGGAACTCGGGAACAGAGCTACTCTCTGTGTTAAGCTGCTGCCCATACTGTCGCAATGGACGCAATAGGCGTCCTTTGCGTACATAGCGGCAGTTTGAGCAGTGACTTAGCACAGAGAGGAGCTCTGCTCGTGAGCTCCTCTCTTTTCCCTCGGGCTGGAGCGGTTAAGGTGGTCTTCGGCAGCTGGGTGGGCGGGAGGGCGATAGGCGGGGGCGGCGACCTTCTCATGGGCCATTTTGGCCCTTAATCTTTTGGGGGGGGAGCGGCGAAGGTGATTTTGGGCAGCTGGGAGGGCGGGTGAGCAGGCGGGGGCGATGGCTGTGAGCGGGCGGGGGCCTCGTTGGCGGCTTCGCCGCCACCTCGCCCAGCTTCCCTGTCCCCCGTCTCGGTCTTCCCCCGCCGCCATTGCCCTCGCCTTTTTCAGGGCGGCCGCTTCTGGTTGCCTCGGCCTCCTCTCGCCGTGCCTCGGCCACTTTCCCCCGCCGCCACACACCGGCTAATGGCCACCCATGGCTGTGGGACACTGGTGTCTGAGGTCCTGTGTCCCTTGGGCTCTTCTGGGCCTGCGCTTCGCGCAGGCCCAGAACATCCCAGGGAGGCAGGGACGCAGATCCCCAACATTCCAAAGCCATGGCCACTCACTTAGCCTTTTATTATATAGGATTGACCATTAGTTTCTGCAGAGCATGGTGGAAACTGAGGACACTGTGCTCCATTGATTCAAATACTACCTAGATGGCAATCTGAAAAGGCTAGGAACATAGGAAGCTGCCATATACTGAGTCAGACGAGTGGTCCATCTAGATCAGTATTGTCTACACTGATTGGCAGTGGTTAGAGATCAGTTGGGAGAGATCAAAAGTTCTGTAGTTTAGTGTCCTCAATATGCTGACAACACACAACTCTGTTTTTCATTGTTTGCTCATCCAGGATTGGCAGTGACAATTCTGAACCAGTGCTTAGACATAGCAGTGGGTTAACAAGCTGGCGTTGAATCTAGATAAGGACAAACTTTTGATGGTTGGTTTCCCTTGTGACTTAGGGGAGGTGGGATATCCTGTCCTGGATCAGGTCGTACCCTGCCTGAAAGTGGTCCAAGTGGATTAATTAGCCGTTCACTGTAACAGTTGCTGATCTCTAACAGATGTACACTGAAAAATACTTCTTTCTGTCTGCAACATTTATTTGTGCATATGAAGATGATATAGAAAAAGTTAGTCACTTAATCAAAGTCTTAAGAAAATGTGTTCTTGATGCCATGGTGTAATCATGTGCAATAGGGTTTTTAATATAAGTTTACATTGTATTTTTGAATAGCCATTTGAAGTAGTTGTACACATTTGTAATAATAACTGGAGACATATTCTGCCCCTACTGAAGTTATTAGAGAACTCTGTTAATGTCAGCTTGGCTTTTAAAAGAAATATGCTAAGAACTTGACTAAAGAAATGGCAGCAAGTAAAATCTCAGCTCTTTGCCATTTTCTTTAAAACATTCAGTGGTATAGCAGTTATAAATTGCACAATGCACAATGTTTTTGTATTTCATGTAGAAAACTAAGACAACCTTTTTTCTTATTAATGTTACAGATTCCCTGCAGCTTGGAATACTGGGATGAGCTCCAGAAGTCATTTGTTGCATTCAGAGAATTCAGCCTATCGGAAAGCAAAGTTTGTGAACTACCACTGCCAAGTATCAACCTAATGACTGACCAAAAAGAGCTTGTAGCCTCAGATCTTTGGAGGATTGTCCTGAACAGCAACCAGAATACAGGGGAAGACCAGAGGTAATCAAAGTCACTGTTGTTTCATGGATACAGTTCTAGTAATTGGATCTACCAACACTTCCACTCCTAGAATAGGGGTGGCAGGGGAGGCTAGAGCCCTTCATTAGATTGCCTGCTGCAGGAGAGGGGGGCAGAACCCATTTAGGAATTATCAGGCAAAGAAGACTTCTGTTGCTGTCAAACCTGATTGATAAATGAGAGGAAGAGGTGCATCTCTAGGGTGCAGCAGCCAGCTGTAGAGTCCTGCTTGTTGTGCCTTATGTCAGGAGAGAGGGGGAGGAGCTGAGCTGGGGAGATCCAATGTGTGAAGAGCAAGGGAGGGATTTAAATTAATAGGCTTAGCATCGAGCTGTTAGCTTATAACAATCTGTTGTATTATTTTAAGTACATGAGATTCCATTTAATTTAATTTTAAATTTAATATTGAACCCGCCATTATAGCTTGCTCTCAACTAAACAGAGGAGGGTTATAATATAACTGCCTAATCTTATGCATATTTGTTCCGAAGTAAACCTCACTGTTAGGTGGAAAGTAAGTTCAGTAAAGCTTAGGTAAGTATGTTTTAAGTTAACAGCTAAATAAATAAGTAGCCACGCTGGCCTCAGATAGTGGCCTATATGTACATATATGTACACATGCACACACACACTCTCACAGTCTCTCTCTTTCTCTGTCTCTGTCTCTCTCTCTCCTCTCCCCACTCCCTTCAGTAAATACGTAAATAAGCATCACATCCTGACCACCTTGAGCTTCCTCCCACCTTAAAATCATTTCCAGGGTCTTGGTCACTGAAACTAGAGGGAAAATTCTCCAAGCCATTGGTGCTTCCCCACAATATATCATTTGTGGCAAGAAAGCCAGCTACGCAGAGCACAGATTGGTACATAAATACACACAGCTTACAAGTTTGCAAGACAGAAGGAGCCGAAAGGCCAAACATTTCACCTAGGCAAAATTCTACCTCATTTTAAATCTTCCAGTTGTACTTCCTGTCTATTCCAGTTTAGTGCTGTAGATATAAAATCTAATCCAGTCACCAGCACTGAGGTAAAACAGATGATACTTGATGTCTCCCTTATTCAAGCTAGTTGTTATGTTTATCATGATTTTGTCCCAAAAATTTATTTTATTTTATTTTATTTTATTTTATTTTATTTTATTTTATTTTATGTATTTGAACATTTGTATTCTGCTTTTTCAGTTCTAAAACAGAAATGTTCAAGATAGCTTGCACAATTAAAACAACAAAACAGTGTCTCTCATTCTTCTCCAAGGAGCTCATGGTTTTCCCTTTTCCCATATTTTATCCTCTCAACAATTCTGCAAGGTGGATCCGACCAAGAAATAGCTTAAAGTCACCCAGTGAGCTTTATGACCGAGTGGACATTTCCTCAGTCTCCCTGGGCCTCGTCTGGCACATTAATCTCTACACTACATTGGCTCTCAGTTTGAGCACAGAAATGTCAGAAGTTCTATGTCTTTATCCACCCATTTATCTCTTAGGCACAGCAAGTGTTTGAAAGTGTTGAGTACTTATCTAAATGATTTTACTTAAATGTGCATATGCAAGTGATTTATTAATATTTTTAGGGCTTTACATCCTCAGCATGCCATATATATCTATTTCACAAAAGATACAGCAAAGCAGTTCATGAATCAGGAGCATGGACTTTGTGCATCTCTCTCTCTCTCTCTCTCTCTCTTTCTCTCTCTCTCTCTCTCTCTCTCTCTCTGTGTGTGTGTGTGAAGACACCCATGCCCCAGAAGTCTTATAGTTCAGGGAGAGCCTGCAATCAGAAAATGGATAACAAATCAATAAAAAGAATTAAGCATCTGGTTTCCATTAATCATATCAGGTTGAAATGATTTCTTGATGTTAATTGTGAAGGAATGCATTTTCATCATTGAGAAGTTAAGTGTTTTAGACAAGGTTAATTCCTCTGAATGTGGGACCATCACAAAATTACCTTTGTGGTCAGCTTAGTACCACAGAAATGTGAACTCTGTGGGAATTGGGCATAAAGCTTATGGAATTTAGTTGGGGTTTTTTTTTTTAATCAAAGCATTTAGAACTGCAGTCAGAATTTTTGTTAATCATTCATTTGGGACAAATCACAGTACCTAATATTTCATTAAGCATTCTCTGAAAAGGTTTTGCCAATGACAAGCCTGACAAACTTAATTTCTTTTTATGTAGGGTACTGCAATATAAAAAAATATTCCTTGTTCCATTAAAAAAATTTTTTTTAATCTCCAAAGTATCAATGTTTATTTCTATTGATAAAAGAATAATATGACTTGGAGGGTATTTTGAAGGATTAAGAGATTGTATTGGATAAGCATAATATAGGGACTCCAGGGGACCAGGTCTATTTTTATTTCCTAAACAGCAATGCTAATATTTATATTGTAAACATGATCTGACTAGCAGGAAGACCGATTGATATGTTGTAGGAGAGGGGAAGTAACTAGTGGGGTGACAGTAGCCCCCACCTGGGGCAAAGTGAGATGGATTTGTGGAGTGTGTGTGTCTGATGTTACTAGGCTCAGTGTGGCTCTAGACAAAGGGATTTCAGAGTAGGGCTACATTTATTATTATTATTTTTATTTATTTGATTTGTATACCGCCCTTCCAAAATGGCTCAGGGCAGTTTACAATTAAAACAAACCACTAAAACTGTAAAGAGCTAAAAGAAATTAAAAAACAATATAACAGTTAACAATTTAAAAACATTTTAAAACAGCAGTTAAACTATTGCAGTGATTAAAACCCCTGAAATCAGGTTTTGAATTTTAAAATAGACCAAATATTAAAACCCTCAAAATTTAGGAAGCTGAGAAAGCTTAGGTGAAAAGATGGGTTTTCAGGTGTTTTTTGAAAATTGACAGAAAATTTTCTTGTAGGACCATGACTAGTAGGAACTGGGAGTGAGAGCCTGATAGGATTAGGACCATGTGTAGATGTGCAATTTTGACACAATGTATTTCCACCTTCCAGTTCTGAATGATGTGGGTATTGACTTAGTGGCACTGAACAAACATTTTCACCACAACTAGCAATTGCAAGATCAGCTGGTGGTATCCTTTCTATGTTTCTTTACAACATATTTCGAAGAGTAAGGTGTTGAAGTAAGGTGTTGATTCTGCCGCTAATGATAAATTTTGAAATATTGGCTGCACTGAATTTAAATTGCTTCCTAGTGAGCCAGAATAAAGTTCTGGAAAATAATTATGCTGAGTCCAACCCCCCACCCTCTAATTTTAACTGAGGCCTTATGAAACTATGTTAATAGTGGGTGTTCATGCAGAGGTGCTCTTATCCTCTGGACAGAGGTGCTCTTACCTTCCACACCCCCTGGGGGCCCCAAATCCTTTTTAGTCTGCTCCTGGTGGTATGGTCTCATTAAAAATGTTCTTAAATTACTGTGTGGGCTCTAAAAGCCTTTAGGTCCAGGCTCCAAAATTACCTAGGTGCACCTCTGAGTCCATGGATAATACTTGAGGATCTTGGGTGCAAAAAGATTAAGAACTGCTGATTTAGAGATGTGTGGAGGCTTGAAAGTGATTGCAGAATAATTTTTGGAACCATTTCATGGCATCAGGAGTTGTTACTGAGATATACTGTAATGAAATGGTATGTACAGTCTTAGATTTTCATCCTAAAAACTGTCTTACGAAGTTTGGGCAAGATTTCCCCCCCTAAATTAATGGTTGTGCAGTAGAGGACGATATAGAGACAAACATGAAGGAGAGGAATATTGCCTGAAAAAATAGTTTCTGTATATTAATTTGCAATTGTACATTTTTAAAAAAACAAAACTTCTTATAGTCTTGTAGAAATAGTTGTTTAAATATACCTAATGAAAAGCATTAATAGTCATTTTCAAAATCTTATTTCTCTCTGAGTTGTTTCTTGCTTGAAATATTCTAGTATTTTAGGGGAGAAACCACTCTCCTAAAATTAAGAGTGCTGAGTGAGTTGAAGTGATCACCTCACAGACTTCACGTAAAAGAAATGTGTGTACACCAGTTGTTGCAGTTAGCCAGAATAATCATGTTCTGCTCTGTGCTTATGCCCATATCTCAACATTGCAAATTTTCAAATCCTGTAATAAAACCCTGGATGTATTGAAATAACATTTTTGTCACTCTCCCCCCACCGCCGCCTCCCGGTCATCACCATAGCTCTGAAAGTGAATCGGGTTCACAGAGTGCATGTGACCAGCTTGTGACGCCTACTGCCTTGGCAGCCTGCACCCGGGTGGATTCATGCTTTACCCCCTGTTTTGTGCCTGCTCTTGGAGTTTCAGTCCAGTTTGCTCATTTGGAGCTTCACCTCTGCCACCATCTTGATCATCTGGGCACAGGTATGTATCTTCTATTCACAAAAAGAAGATGGTAACTCAAGGGCTCTCAGATGGGGATCCCCAGATGTTAATCACATTCCCACCATCCTCAATGGAAGACAATTGTGGCTGGGATGGGAGTTGTAGTCCAGCAACATCTGGGGACCCAGGTTTGAGAACATGTGCTGTAATTAAAAAACATTATTCCCCACCCTCCTGTGCTTTCTACTTCCACTTTCTTCCCTCATGGAATCATGTGTTCAGATAACTTACACCTACTTATCAGTAGCAAGAATGCATAGGAACGAAAGTGTGTTCGGATTCAGTAACTGCAGAAGGTGTTGTGTTTTCTAAGCCCTGGCTAGAGGTCATAAGTGCCCCCTTCGTTTTATGCTGGGCCATCTGATAGAACAAATTCAAGCTTCCAAATATCCAGCCCACTTGACCTGCTGCTGCCTTCTCTTTGCCTTCTCTTGAGGAGACATTCTAAAGGAAACAGTAAGCACTGTGTGCTTAGTTGTTGTTCCAAAAAAGAAGGGGGAAATCCATCTGTTTTTGTTCAGTACTCTGTGCTGTTGTATGAATGTCAAATGTATTCCAAGAAATTTTGTTAAGATTGCCTGATTTCAAATAATGCTTTCCAGGAAAGATGAGCAAGTATCTAAAAACTTTTCAAAGGCCCGACTTCTTTAAAAAACTGAAGTAGTTGGTATTTTTCTACTAACAATAAAATACTGTGAACAACATGTTTTGATAACATTAATGTCAGCTGTCTTGAAAAAATATATGTGTTCTTTAGCTCTGCCCCACACCAACTGATGCATTCATTTCCATATTTTTGAGATTTCAAATAACACGCAAATGGGGGGAAAGCAAAAGCAGCTTGAACCAGACACAGTTATTATAATTAATAATATATAATTATTAACTATAATATTTATATATGGATAATATTGTAGATATTTATATCTGTATAAACTGCTTTGGGAACTTTTGTTGAAAAATGGTATGTAAATATTTGTTGTATTTGTATCTATTATAATATAATTTAACACAGATACATTATCAATGTATAATTTCCTTTTTCAGATCTTGCTTAGGCTGCTGTTCATTATCATTGTTTTCTTTGCTGGTTTATTCACAGTGGTACAGTTAAGCATCCAAAGCTGTGGCTATTGCTGTCTGACTTTAAGTCACTGTACTTGATTATTGTATATATATTTATGGTATATATTTTAAACAGTTTTCCGATTAATAATTACATTTTCTACACTTTGACCATCGGTCCTATAGCTAAATAGATAGTAGTTATGAGCTGAGCTGCAGTTATGTCTGAGTGCAAAGCTGATCTTCAGTTTTTCTTTCCAACCTCTTTTGTAGGTTCTCATATTTAGTAAGGACTTCCACTGATTTGCTCAAATCATTCTTGATTATTTTTATTTTATTTATTTAACATACTTTATACCGCCAAAAACTCATGTCTCTGGGCAGTTTGCAACAAAGCAAACAAACAGAAAAAGCTAAAACATTAGACAACAGAAATCTTAAAACATTGGTTAAAACAAAATAAATGATACAGTAAAAGTTAAAACATTACAATTTAAATTTTAAAACAACATTTTAAAATGTTATGTATTTCTTGTTTGATAATGGTGATTTCCTCCTATTGCCGCTGCTGCTGCTGTTGTTGTCGTCGCCATCGTCGTCGTCGCCACAAACAGTGTATATCAATAGTACCTCTTGGCTCCATTTAGTGTAGGGCCTGTATACTATCTTTTATACAACATACAGTGAGTAGCATTGAGACAGTGGGGCTGTGCATGCCAGCGAAACACACTTTCCCTATCCCTCCCTACCCCCTCCTTCCTTCTAAAGTTCCCTGAACCACACAAAAAAGCTATTACAGAGGTTTGGGAGCACCTTCGGCAGTGCCATACGAGATGGCACAAGGATCTGTGGGGTGGAAGGGAAATATTTCTGTTTCTTTTCCATCCATTTCTTGAGATGAACGGCCTCAGAACAGTGGTGCATATGCTAGTACCCTCCAGACTTGACTACTGCAATGCGCTCTATGTGGGGCTGCCTTTGTACATTATCTGGAAACTACAGTTGGTACAGGATGCAGCAGCGAGGTTTGTCTCCGGGTTATCTCAAAGAGACCATATTACTTCTCTACTAAAAGAGCTAAACTGGTTGCCAATAAGTTTCCAGGCAAAATACAAAGTGCTATTTATAACCTATAAAGCCCTAAACGTCTTAGGCTCAGGGTATTTAAAAGAACATCTTCTTCGCCATGAGCCCCACCGCCCATTGAGATCACCCAGAGAGGCTCGTCTGCAGTTGCCAGCAGCTCATCTGGTGGCCACACAGGGAAGGGCCTTCTCTCTTTCTCAGTGTTTAAATGTCAGGTTTGGTTTCAAGTACTGCTGTGGTTATCTTAGTTAAAAATGTGAGAACACTTGTAAAAGTGAATGCTTAACTAAGCCCAACACATGAAAGAGTAACATCCAAACTAAGCTAGCCATGACTAAACTGCATTGAAATTAATAAGATTTAAGTTAGTAATGACCAACTTGTCTCACTGATTTCAGTGTTGCTCAGTTGTGTCTGGATACTAGACACAGTGTGTCTACTTGTGTCTGGATAGTGTCTGTATACTATCCACAGAATTTATTAATATAAAAATGCATTGATCTGAAAAGGTATGACCTTGTCATTCTGTACTTACTGATTACCTGGTTAAATTAAGTGAACATAGTCATTTCCATATTGCAGTACTGTTGTACTATTGAATTTCATTCTTTTGCTTCACAGTGCCACCAAAATTCCTCCATCCATTCATCTCCGATAAGAATGTTCCACCCGAGCTAGAATACTTGATCATTTCTTTCAAGGAACCACATATCTATCTGCGGCAGTGGAGTGATGGATCGATCTTCAAGGAAATCCAATTCTCTACTAGGATTGACTGCAAACTTTTGGAATATCGAAATGTAACCATGCAGGCTGTTGTGAAGCCCTTCAGCGTGTTGGGGCAGATTGCTGTTTCTGGCAATTTAGTGGAAAAGCTACTGGAGTGCAGTGTGATGGTGGATCCTGTGTTTGTCAGCTTTGGGCAACATGCTGTTCACTCTCTGCATAAAACCATTCAAGCTTGGCAACAGGTAGGAAAAAGAGAATAATGTGAAAAAGGCTAATCTACATACTCTAATTCAGGGTTCATAAAAATGAGGAAGGTGCAGAAAGCTTGGTAGGGTGAGAAGGCAGGACAAATGGATTGCCTCCCTTTTCTGCAGCACTACAGATTTGACCAAAGGTAAATGGAAAGAACAGATGGAATCATGGCATACAAACAAAATCTGTAGAGCCGTCTCACAAGTAATGATAAATAGATAAATCAATAAATGCTGGACCATGGTTTGGCATTATGTGAGCGAGCCTTGGGTGGTATGAGCATGGTTGCAATTCTGGTTTGGAGGGCAAGTGAAAACCATAGTTTACTATTTCAGATGAAATGGCAAAGTGTAGCGTCAGCTTGCAATAACAGGAAGTAATTAATTGAATCTGAGCAGTAGAAGAAGGATGGGGAGGAGGGAGCTCACAAGCTCAAGGCACATTTCTGATTCTCCGAACCTGGCTTTGCATCTGAACCTACTTATACAGTAATTGACAGCAGGGCAGTAAGCAAGGACTGTGATGGTGGGTTATGTCCCCACAGTAGCAGACAGCAGTCATCATCCTGGTAGGCTACAATAGCAGAAAGCAATCATCCTGAAGGTTTGACAAAAGCTTTGGGAAATCGAATCTGTCATTTTATTGTCAATTTTCCCCAATAACAAATTACAAATTATGGCAGGAGAATATATCTTATGTTACAAATCCTTGTACAGTAGCAAAGAACGTGATTCCAATAAGGGTTCCATGAACCACCTTTGGACAATTTTAAGTCTGTGTAACTGAAATCAGAATCTGGCATGTTGAATGTGCAGCATTTATTTTTTTTAATTTTATTTGTTGCATTTATATATCGCCCTATATAAAATCTCAGGGTGGTTTACAATCCAACCAAACAACAACCAAAACCTAACAATCCTATGAAACAGATTAAAATTACCATAAATAAAACTTTAAAACATCAGCACGTCATGTTTATATGTTGTAAAAGGTCAGTGATGTATGATAGGCCACTAAGGGCCAAACTACGTGTGACATGGCAGATGTGATCATAGATCTCCCAACATCTTTTTCTTTCCTTCAAAATAGCCACTGGGAAACAGCTAATTTCATCAGAGAAATGGCACTGAGAGAGGGGGATTAGTGTTTTCCCTCATGTTGCTTTGCTGATTGAAATCCTCCCCTACTAGCTGCTATTGATCCTGCTAGGGGAAAAAGACAGGTACCCAGATTATATTTGATTCCTGTTATGTCTGGCTAAAGGTAAAGTTGTGCCAACAGGTCGGTGTTGACAGTGCCCTGTGGTTGTCTTTGGAAGAATACAGGAGGGGTTTACCATTGCCATCTCCCGCACAGTAAGAGATGATGTCTTTCAGCATCTTCCTATATCACTCCTCCCCTATATAGGTGTTTCCCATAGTCTGGGAAACATACCAGTGGGGATTCAAATGAGCAACTTCTTGCTCCCTAGGCAAATTACTTCCCTGCTGTGCTATTAGGTGTCTCTACGTCTGGCTACTTGTCTCTTATTATCTCCTTGAAGGTGTTCACTGCCTCTTTCATTAGATTCTATACGTGGAAGCTTAATGGTCCATAGCAATTTCTGTATGTGCAAATTCCTTTCTTCTTCTTCTTTTTTGAGATAATTCAAGACATTCCGACTAATCTCAAGCTGCCCAGTCCTGCAAGCAAATCCTTTTCTGTATCAGTCCAAATACCTAAATGAAGTTCTGTGCATTAATTACCCATCACAAAACTACAATAGTAAAGCTAGAAAAGATAAAACATCTGTTTCATATCAGAGTTTCTTTTTTTCAAGGCATTCCATGGTTTTCTTATTGTAAAAGGACGTTCATAAAACAAGAGCTAGTGTGATTTAAATCTTTACAGCTGGTTCAGATATCACTGTGAAAAAAGAGTCTTTGTAGCTCCAATTTCTGCTTTTTGTCATATTTTGAGCAATGTGCCTAACCGAAAACAAGCAAACAGAGAGTTTTTGGAGGAGGCCTGTTATGCATGGGCTAGTGGGGTAGCAACTACTGCAAAATGGCCTTCAGAAAGGTCAGTTGCTTTGTGCCGTTGAAAGTCTCTCAGACGTCGTATACATATAAATAAAACACAGAGTATAAATATTTAAATGTTTGAGACCACATCAGAGTGTGAATGACTGCCTCGGACTACAGGGTGCCTTAAAGGAATACTCAGGGTTGGAAACAACAGCATTGTATATTTGATTAAGTAGAGCCACATGTTGCGTCGCAGCTTGCTCCTGACAGGTACATTCTGTGAATAGTTGGGTCTGATTTACAAACGGGGGTGGCAACGTTCAAATGACCCACAGGAGGATATGCTTCTGTAATTGTTGTAATTTTCTCGTTTCCTCTCATGTCAAGAGTTCTTGCCACCATCTTCTGATGTGGTGGGTGGGTCTTTAGCCCACAGTGCACTAGATTAAAAACTCACCCTGCTTTTAAATTAGGGGATATCAGACACAGAAGTGGGCTCAGAACTGCTTATTAGCGTTAATTGTGAGCAACATGTTTCTTATGTGGCTTCCCCTCTGCCACATACAGAAGATGAATGTCCCATTGCTAAATGTTGTTTGGTATATGGGGTCCACAGTCGACTCTACTCTGCCAGACAAAATCATGAGCACCACGGTCAGTTGAATACTTCACATTTTCTAACTGAAAATCAGAGACAAGTAATCTTGTACACAGCATAGATGGGAGCTGACATATGAAGCATAAAGCAATTTGGCCTTGCACCTTTGGGTCAAGAGTTCAAGATTAACAGAAGCCTCTGTCAGTATTTGTTTCTCCCAATATGTGGTCTACTTTTTCTCTCTCTTAATAATGACGCAAGATTTAGAAGTAGATTAGGCTTTAAAGACACCATCAGGATTCATAATTCTAGGTCATATGTTTAAAAGTCAAGAACATGGGTTTTTTCTTTCTTTTTTCTAAGGTGCTGATTTCTCCAACATAGATAAACCTAATATGTTATAATGGAAAATGCTGCCTTAAACCCAGAGGCTCAATCTAGCTACAGTTGAGCATTTTTATGTGCTTAACTTTAATCACGTGCTTCATTCTTCTTTCATTCACATGCTTCATTCTGAAATCAATGGAATGTCAGAAGGCTTAATTTTGACTGAATCATGCCCAAGAAGTAGCAACAGGGCATGTCTAAATGCCAAACTGTAACCATTTACTATAGAAAGTAGTTCTAGAATTCTCAAAAGCTTGCATTCTTTTGCCAATAAAATGTAGGCCTTATAAAAGCTATCCCCTCACCAGATTTGTGTATTTTAAGCTGGTAGTAAGGTTTTATAAAAGCGAATTCAATGTATAGAGAATACTGGAGCTGTTTAATTCAGTAAGATACATAAGCAAAACGGTGGGGGGGGGCGGTTCGTGAAAATTCATTGTGTCTGCAACTGTGCAGTGTTGTTTCCACTCTAGTTCATTATTTTGACAAACTATCTTCTTCAAATCTGATGAGGCAATGGCTTCAAATAGTATGGGATGTTGAACAGTATAAGAGTCCCAGATGCAGTGTCATTTGGATACTCTTTAGAAAAATGTAAACTATCTATCACAGACTCTTCTAGTTAAACGTTTTCTAAAGTGCCACAGAATTTATTAGCGGTCACTTTTTAAAACATGTGGAAATCCATGTGTTTTATCCCATCAAGGCTCATGTGGTGGTTTTAACTTTTCTTGTTACTAGCAGATTAATCTCACTTCAGTTAAGAAAAGTGAATTTGAATCCCAAATTGTCCAGAAAAGTGAAAGTTTCTGACTCAGTCAATTATCTTGTTACCTTTCTACCATGAAGATTAGGGTGGAAAGATATAAGCCTCTCTCAGATCATGTAACTCTCTGCCAAGAAACACTTGATCCTTTCTGCTCCAAACTGAAGGCTGATCCAGGCATTATATTTTATCAGCCTGAATCCCAAGACCATGAATTTTATTCAGAGTTGCACAAGAACCTTGCTTATACAATGGGGCATTCTTGCCCCCTCGTTCCTGCTTCAGTCCCCTTCGTCCCCTTGAAAATACGCTTTAGATGTGTGGGGCACTTTCCAAAAGAATGACAGAGGAAGTGCAGGGGACAGATGAATTAGTAGCAATTGAGGGGTCACCTTGAACAAATGGAAGTGTCTTTCTGCTTCTGCAAGACATCTTTGGATACAACCCTATATCATAAGAGCCATGTTGTAAGCGATTTGAATGGATAGCTGTCACTCCCAAGACAAGATTTGCCTCCAGAGCAAATGGGAAGTCTTGAAAACTGAACAATTGAAACATTCAACTTTTTCTGGAAGTTGAAACTGACTTGACATTCATATGAGCTCTGGGCATACAAAATGAAAGGTTTGCCTAAGATTCTAGAGCAGCATTCAGCATCAATAATTTCCAAGATGGGAGGAATGGCAGGTCAAATGTGCTTCAGGCAGCAGCAGGAGATCTGAGGAGAGAAGAAGAAGGGTATGCTCATCTGCAAGTAGTGCTTAATTTTTAAGAGAGGTGCCAGAGATTAGGACTTCCTGAAAAGTCTGCTCTTTAATCCTAAATGTGCTCAAGCAGGCTACGCTGCTAACTCAAGAAGGAAAGGCATTGTGTACTTGTGTAGAGGCATGTGGAACGTGCCTGAAGATTAAAATTTGTTCTGGTTAGCCAGCCTGGGAACAAGTTAAGCCTTGAGTACAAGCAAGAAGAGTGAGCAGGAACAAGCAGGGTGAGAAACTTCTCCCCCCCACTGCCTGATCACTGTTTATGCACACTTTTCTCTCTTGCATTCTGGGAGCACAGAATTGGGAGAGAGAGAACACTTTATCTTGTCATCTTGACCTCCTCCTTCATTTTTTGCTGGCTCCTCTCTCTCTCTCTCTCTCTCTCTCTCTCTCTCTCTCTCTCTCTCTCTCTCTCTCTCATATATATATATATATATATATGCTACCCTTTTGGGGTTAGGGTTTTGCCAAGCTGAAGGATAGACTGACTATGGCAGCTATGTATTGTTGCCAGCTAGAATCTGGGGGATATTTTGATGGCCACGATTGCATCCCTGTAGGATTTGCATGACTACTTCAAGTTGCTACAGAGCAAGGTAAAGTATACCACTTGTACAAATCCCATCATGCAGTAGTGGCTGTAGTGCACACAGGCATGCCTGAAGGAATGGAAAAGTGACACAGTGATTGTAGCGGGGAGGAACCTGTAGCCCAGCTACACTTGTAAGTAGCTAAAAGCCAGTATTGTGCTACATCCCTTTGGAAAAGAAGCTGATTTATTACTATGAATTTTATTTATAAACCGCTCTTCTGGAAGATCGTGCCTGTTGACATATCAGAAATGCTTTCACGGAGGTATTGTTGTTTGCCAGGTACAAGGAAGAGTGCTGATGTTTTAAGGAGCTTGTGATAGGCCACAATCTGTGAATTTTAAAAAGGTTTTATTGCATGTATCTTAGCCTTCTTCCAAGGAACCCAGGAGTATGGAGCACATGGAGTTCTGTCTTCACAATAACCCTGTGAGGTAGGTAGGCTGGACTGGCCAAGCTCAGGAAAGTTTATGGCTTAACAGGGACATGACCTCAGATGCCTCTGTTCCATTCTGATCCTTTGTTCACTACGCCACACTGGCAGAAACAGTTTCATAACTAGAAGCACACCAGTTAACATGGGGCTGTCTGCTGAGCAGAAGTGTTGAAGTTCAGAAGTATGCTAGACTTGTTCTCCCTTTCGATTTTCACAGAATATCTGAAACTCTCCAGACCTTCCAAAGGGAAAACAGAGGTCTAGGAATCTAGTCTAGAGGGCCGTCAAGCTCTTTCTGAGAAGTTGATCTGTCTATAGACAGGTTTGGTTGTCGAGCCTTTTGATTTTCCAGAGCTTTTACTCATTCATCTTATTGCATAAGCTCTAATTTCAGGCTTCTGTGTTCTCTTGCTGTCACACTTGATATGGCTTCTGTATAAAGTTCAATTGGGTTGGTTTTATTTCATGCACACAGTGGTGAAGGTCAACATATACATATACAAGGTTGGTGTCAGGTTTGGTGTACCATGGGGCAAAGACCTGTAGGAGTCCCCCCTGCTGTGCTGCCCCTGCCAGTGCTTACCCTCTTTCCCCCAATGACCTGGGCAACAGACAGACTTGAGTCCTTCATGCTTCCGCCCACAGTTACAGTGGTGGAGCTGAAAGGGGACTCTCCTCCATCTGCTGCCCAGTTAGCTTTCCTGGCCACATTAGGACTATCAGTGCACAGTGGAGCCCAGCCAGAAAAGCAAAGTTGCAGTGGGCAGATGTGTGTTTTCTAGAACTGCTGCTTTGTGATGGCACAAAGGATGGCTCACATCCACGGTTGTTGCTACTGCTCCCCACCACCACTCGGCAAGCCTCACTGGGAAATGATTGGGAACAGCAAACCATCCTATTCCTCCCATTGTTGCCATTTTACAATTCCCACATGCTCTGGCATCTTGACGCTGCATCAAGGAAGCAGGACATTTTGGAATTGTAAAATGGCACTAACAGACAAAGGAGAAGGGGCTGCAGCTGCTGCTCATGACAACTGCCTGACAAGTCTCCCCAGTGAGCCCTGGTTTACTGGGTGGTGGTTGTGGAAGGAAGCAGTGGCAGCAGCAATCTCTTCATGGCCTCAGGGGTTGACTGTGCAAGACTGAACCTTTTTGTGGGCATTGCCCTCTAGCTGGTGCCCAGCCTGATCAATCCTTTATGCCATCCATACATATGTACGCAATTCTTCCTGTGGATATAATAGGCTTGTTCCTGTGCCAGTTTTTACCCCATTGTTTCTTGAAGTTTAAATGTAATTTAGTGCCCAATTAAGTACAGTTATACTGATAGAATTATGTGGGTCTCGGGTGTTCTATTACGGTGGCTGAAGATCACTTGCAAACCAGTTCATTTAATGGGCTTTGCTTGCTCCTCAAGCATAGGTTGATGGGGTTCATAATGAATGGGAATTTCAATAGATCCAACCTCTTGTGTCTTGAACTGCAGACACACATAACCCAGTTTTTCAGTTTAAGGCTCTGGATGATGTACCTAAGGATAGTATGACAATAGAGTTGCCATATCCAAGTCCTTCAAATGTAGATAGGGTCATTTGCATATTATGCAAATCAGCTTAACTAAATTAGCATTCTTGATTTGTATAATTTCCAGGAAACATTTAACTGCTGCTGCTGCCGCCGCCATGTATGGGTGGCTGCAAGAGAATGGGTGGCTGCAAGAGAATATTTTGAGTTTTTGCATTCAGATATAGACTTCCCATTGTTTTTTTAATTTCAAGAAATGTATTGTATACCGAGGATGTAATGGGCTACTCTATCTCATTTCTCTTAGTTCTTCATCTGATGCAACAGTGCAGGGTTTCCAGTCCCTCTGTCAACATAATATAATATTGGAATTCTAGGGTGGGAGAGGAATTTTCAGTTTGCCCAGAATCTTATGTGAATAAACAATTACCGTATTTTATGGAGTATAAGATGCACTTTTTTCCTTGAAAAATATCCCCCCAAATCCAGGTGTGTCTTATACTCCGATTGGCCGGGGAGAAGTTGAAAGTTTAGGGCTTGTCAGGAAAGAGAGGGGGAGGAGGAAGAAGGGTTTGGAAGGATAGGGGTGGGGGGTTCCATTAAGGGTGGGGGAGGATTTACTTACCCCTCCCGCACTTTCCCCACTCTGGCACCGTATTTCCTTTACAAATCGGGCGGCAGGATACCTCCCTGCCGCCCCCTTCTCCTTGTTCTGTTCAAATCGGGCGGCAGGATACTTCCCTGCCGCCCCCTTCCCCGCTGGGCTCCTTTTAGAAATGGGGCGGCAGGATACCTCCCTGCCGCCCCTTTCCAGGCTTGGCGGCAAAAGGCTTCTTAAAGCCTTTTGCAGCCAAGCAGGGAAAGGGGCGGCAGGGAGGTATCCTGCCGCCCCATTTCTAAAAGGAGCCCAGCAGGGAAGGGGGCGGCAGGGAGGTCCCTGCCGCCCCTTTTCCGCTGGGCTCCTTTCCAAAATCGGGCGGCAGGATACCTCCCTGCCGCCCCTTTCCCTGCTTGGCTGCAAAAGGCTTTAAGAAGCCTTTTGCACACGCACGCACAAAAGGCTTCTTAAAGCCTTTTGCAGCCAAGCCTGGAAAGGGGCGGCACGAGCCCGCGCAGGCGAGCGCCAGTCCGCAGGAGCCGCCGGAGGCACAAGGTGAAGGAGGTCCCGGGCGGGTCTGCCGGCAGCCGCAATGAGCAACAACTAGCAGCAGCCGCCGCTGCCGCAGGTCACCAACGTGGGCTCGCTGCTGCTGGCAAGAGGGAAAGGACAGAGCGGGGCTCGGTGGGAGGGCTTGGAGGAGAGATGGAGGCGAGAGGAGAAGGAAAGCTCGAAAACTTAAAAACTAGATGAAAATTTAAGGTGCATCTTATAGTCTGTAGCGTCTTATAGTCCATAAAATACGGTATATGTTCTAGGAGTCCTGAGCATCCTTTAGACGTACGTGTGTGTGTGTGTGTGTGTGTGTGTGTGTGTGTGTGTGTGTGAGAGAGAGAGAGAGAGAGAGAGAGAGCGCAACATTATGTACTGCCTCTTTAAGAGGCAAGCCCAGAAGGCTTCAGGATAAAAAGACCATGAGAGATAGAGAGAGTCTGCCAAGTGAGATTTAATCACTTCCAGTTTAATTTCAAGTACAGTTCTTAAATCTTTGCAGCCTATTCTGATAAGGTGCGTCTTTTGCTAACAAGTAGAAATTCGAACACACTACAGTAAAAGCTATAATCTTGATTTGTATTGTGATGACCCAATCTGTTACAGCCTTCTCACAAGGAACTGCTTCACTTCTTGAAGACTATCCTGGTTTCCATTCTTTAGACCAAGGGTGCTGTTGTAGCCTCTAACTGTTTTCTTTTTCCAAATGGTGGTCCAGGGTCAGAAGTGTATTTTGCTCTACAAGCTGACCCACTCACAAGTGGTGAAGCTCCATACAGCTTTGGCGCTGCCCACTAGTAACTGCTTCACACTTACGCAGCACATGTGTTCAGGCATAGCATTGCGTATACGTATACACATTCCTACATTACAAATGTATTAAAACATTAAAAAGTGTGGAATATATTTTTTACAGGAAAGTATTTTTCTTTTCCTTCTGCATGAAACTGGGTGGATTCTCATTGGTCTCTAATTAAAATCTAGAAGGGTCTAATGGGGACAGATTTGGTTAGCTTCCAGCTGATCATCCTTGCTTTAATTAGTGAATTTCATCGTTATTGGAAAATCTGTCCATTCAGTTATTAACTTCAGGGGAATAAGTAAGTAAATTTATTATGGTCCTTAGACCAGCTTTTCAGGGGAATATGATATTCTGTCATGCATTGAGAATAAAGCAGTTAATTTATTCACTTATTTATTATTTATTATTTATTCTATTAACCCTGTTCAGTTAATGGAAAAGTGTAGAATGAGAATTTTGCATTCTCTACATTGGTTTTCCAGATAGGCCAAAATTCATAACCGTGCAAAACTGTCTGATTTCTTCTTATTTGATGCTTACTAAATTTGTATACCTAAAAAAGTTTCAGTGTGTTTACGGAAAGACAGAACAAAACAATCCAAATAAAAATCAAGAGCAGCAGGAAAAAAAAAATCAAAAAGATCCCAGCTGTAGCAATGTTGTAGCTCCTGTTTCCACTGAAGCATTTCATACACCATTATTTAATATAGCAATAGTGTTTGCATTATCTTCTTCCCTCCAGCAAATTGACAACAAAAGTTCAAATTAACTCATTTAAACATCTTGCAGTGCTAAGCTTCCAGTCTTTTTTGGATTTAACTAGAAAATTTAGTAGATATTTCCTCAAGGGGAAAAAATGTTTTATGCATTCACAAAGGTCTTGTCTGCATGAATGTAACATATCGAGTTCTTTAGGTTTTAAATTCTCCCTTTAAAGAAGAGCATTCTGTAAATCTGTAACAAGGAAATCCATGTTTGTGGGTAGATCTCTGGGCATGTGGGTATGGCAGCTTGACAATGAAAAGTCATAGATCCACCACTGGAGAGTGCCAAAACAAACTGTGTGCTCTGAAGTGGCACCAAGAATGTTGGCCTTGCTTTTCCCAGACACTACTATACATGGTACATACAGATGCCCTGTAGAAATCTTTGCTACTAGCTTTGGATGTTTTGCTGACTTCTCAAACTTTTTTTTGTATAAAGCATTTGGATGAGAAGAGGACCGCATTAAATTTTGTTGTACTGTAGTGTAGAGCTTGGCTTTGGTAATCCCAAAGGAAAATCCCTTTAAATACAGCCCTACTCTAGCTATCTCTCACACTCTCCCCATGTGTACTGTACATGCATTGGACATAGTTATGAGTCCTGCAACTTGCTACTCTGCTCTTTGAGGACAGAAATTGACTCGGCACCTTATGTGCTTAACACTAAAGAATGACTTTAATTTACTTTTGCTGGATACTGGTGTGTACAATTAATGTGTGCATGGATGTTCATCTAGAAATAAGAGAAGAGGTATATTCATGGTCTAGGAAGAAAAGGTATAAGATGCATCTTCTTGTGGCTGTGCTCTTTATTCTGAACCTTTATTCTGGGGGATAAAATGAAGCCAAGGAGAAATGTTAAGAAAACACAGGAATACAGTAAAACATTTTTGCATATAGTGGATAATGGAGTATACACATTTGAACATGTGGTCACCATAGAAACCAAGTTCTGCTTGGGGATGGTGTAGGCATCCTACAGATGTTCATTTTACACGCACGCACGCACGCACGCACGCAGAGTTTTTAAGGATAAGTTTTCATAATGCTGGAAATTAATGAATCACATATTTTACACACCTAAGAATCAAAATTTGGCCCTTCATGTTTATTTAAATGAAGTGTTGACAGCAGCAGCTACCAAACTGAACTCTGTGGAAAACTGATGGCCAAGAAGGAGTTGGCTGACTAGAGAGACCTGGCCATCTTCCTTGCTTTTATACGCTTCTTTGAGCTCCTTGGCATTTTGCTGACAGAACATTGAAGTAACTGTAAACAATGGAGTTCACTTCTGCTGCTGGGAGAAGATGCTGTGGAACAAAAGGACACTGTGAAATAGATCCTTCTCTCAAACAAACTGAAGGCCATCTTGAAGCTGTCAGGCAACTACAGTTAGGGGGCGGGTTGTTCAGAAGAGGCAGATTTGCTAAGGAAAAGGATAACGAAGGAGATTGGAAATACAGAGAATGGGAATGAAGGAAACAGAGCTAAGTTGTAGGTTCTGTTGACTGAAATGGAAAGGGGGGGTGGAGTCGGGGAATGAAGATCTCCATAGCATTGTATGACACATTACTGGAAAAGTAATTGTTGTGAATAATTAGCTGCAAACTAAAGGTAGGGCAGGATAGAAGTATCTTGAATATATTACATCTACCTCCTTGAAGGACTTTTGGCAACATTGCCAATGGTTCTTCCACTGGCACCAAATTATTCTTGCCATGCAGGGTATTACATGAATGAATGAGTCCCTAAGGTTTTGGTAACTTATTCCAAATGAACCCATCACAGTATTATTGATGGAAAGATGCCCCCAATGCTCTTTACTCTTCCATTGTGATTACTCAGAACAGCAAAGAAGCCAAACTCAAGTGGGAAAAGAGTAGGGTGATCATGATACTGTGGGGACGGCAGGGGCAGGGAGATACAGTATGGTCACTGATTTTGGATTAATTTTGAAAATGCACTAGGCAGCCTAATACTTCACATGTCAGAAGTGCATGGTGTATTTTTAAAATGCCCATATGGATTTACAGAACTGTCCAAATTTCACCCCACACATCCTACTCTATATTTGTTGTCTTCATTTATCTGTTCTCAAACATAGAGGCAAGAAGTTGTTTGCCTTATAGCAAGGCACATTCATTCCTTGTTATTTTCCACTGATATTTGTCTGCAGCCATTGTTCATGAAACATGTTTAATTTGAGGGAGATATTATGATTTGTTGCCAGACAGTTTTAATGTTTACGATAAAAAGAGGGAGCTGTATCAAAAGAGCATCCAGATCTGGATTGTGATCCATTGTATCCATAAGAACTGGGTTTCTGCGCCTGCGCAGGGACCTCCCGGGCTGACTAGCTAGCTCCTCTTTGCGCCCCGCCCGTCTGCACGTGCCTTGCAGCTTCCGTTAGAATCGACGGTTGGGGCGCCTCTCCTTCAGTTTTCTCTTGACCGCCAAAGCGCTTACACCTCTTGGCTGTTGCTCCTCAATTATTATCAAAACTTTTGACTTCGGACTGTTTGACTATTCTCTACTGAGCGGATTAATTGGTTTGACTTCAGAACGAACAACGGACTTGATTTGGGACTCTGATTCTAACTTCGAAGTTTGTACAGGACGGTTTTGACTCGGAACGGTGAACGGACTTGATTACGGACTCTGCTTTGTTTGTTCCTAAGATTGTTTACTGAATTTGACTCGGAACGGCATTTGGACAATGGAAGCTAAGAAGACATTCAAACGATGTGAAAAGTGTCGAGCAAAGTTGCCTTCGACTGATTATCACGACGCCTGTTTGATGTGCCTAGGAGAGAATCATAACACGGCGGCATGTAAGATATGCTGCTCGTTTTCAAAACAAACTAGGCAAAATAGAGCTCTCAGGCTTCGAGCTGCGTTATACGAGGAGGCACTTCGGCCGCCAACTCCTCGTCCGTCGGCGTCGATGAGTTCCGGTTCAACATCGGGAGCTTCGATGTCGAAGGAGTCCGGTGCGTCAAGCTCCCCGGGATTGGGTTCCAGTGGGTCTGCTGATAGGCAGTCTAAAACCACTGTTGACACTCTGTTTAAGAAACCAAAGGAGGTTTCCAAAAAACGGAAGCATAAGGATAGAGATCGTCATGCTTCTGAGAGGGAAGGTCGCCATCGTGAGGAGTCTCGACATCGAACTCCCTCACCGACGGCAGCACAGATTTACGACGTGGACTCGGCTGAGTCCCCTACAGCCTCGACGTCGACACCTCCGGTATCGACGGTCAGGATGGTCTCGGCTTCGACATCGACGTTAGTCTCGACGTCGACACCAGCGCCGACATCGAGATTGGACCAAGGCAGTCTGGGACAGGCGTCGACATTGGAATCGACATCGACGTCGATATCAGCGTCGAGACATTTGCAAGTCTCGGCATCGGAGCCTCCCATAACTGCCCAGGCGGTGTATGCCATTCCTCCGTCGGCGTCCACGGTGCCGGAGCAGATATTGAATGTGAACACTGCTCCTTCATCGGTGTTGACGGCTTCGACATTGAGGAGGATTCCTCATCTTTTGTCACCGGCATTGACGCCGGCACAGTCCCCCTCGACGCCAAGGACTCCGAGTCTGGCTACACACGGGGACGGACTTAGAGAACTGCTGGAGTCGAGTTCGAGTACACCCTCGGGTGCGACGTTTCGCGGCTTCCTGTCGACAGGCTTAGACGAGGGTCCTGGAGGTGGAGAGCTGGCTGATCTGCCTCATGTTGCCTCACTGACACCAGCAGTGGTCCAGGATCCAAGAACCGATGTCGGGTGCTCTACAATGCTGCAGCCAACTCATTCCTGCGGTTTCCGCCATGGGGTGCCGGATGATTATGCAGAGTTCTTGCGTTGGAAAGCGGCACAGGTAGAAATGCAACCAGTGCAAGGGCTGCGGAATTTTGTGCAGGCTGGACAACTTGCTCAGCCGCTGCTGCAGTCAGAGCATGCAGACCATCAGGGGCCGTCTGTGAACTTGCCTATACAAACACCATTGGTGCAAGTTCAAACCTACATTCCAGAGAATTCACAATTACCTGTGGTCCAGACGAGGATGCCAGAAAAACCTGCTGGGAAAAGAAAGAGGAAAGCAGCACCTCCTCCTTCTGAACCATCATCTTCACCCTCTGATGACAGTGAGGACGATGAGTCGGGACCAGCCTCTGACAGAGATGATATCAGTCGTAGGTCTGACCCCCCTTCGGATGTGCCACCAAAACTATCCACCTCGCCAACTGAGGAATTGAAAGCTTACCATATCCTCATAAGGGACATCGCTGAAGCCCTGGGCATGGACGTAAGCTCTCCGGATGCGGACGTTGCTGACCCGGTCTATAATATGATGAAGCGGTCTAAGACTTCGCATCCTGTTGCCCTCACCATGATTCCTGGGATAGACAAGGCTGCGAAGGTGGCATGGGACTCAGTGGGGGTCGGGGCTCCGACTTCCAAGCGCATTGAAAATTTGTATAGGGTGACTGAAGGAGAGAACTCTTACCTGTTACGTCATCCTATACCGAACTCCTTGGTTGTCAGTTGCGCTTCATCCACCAAGAGTGGACACCGTCATTCCACGCCTGCTGACAAAGAAGGGAGGAAAATGGACGTTATGGGTCGAAAGATCTATAGCACCTCCAGTTTAGCAATTCGTATTGCTAATTATGCGGCGTGTATGGCACGCTATAACCATTTACTTTGGGATGCGCTCTTACAGGATTCATCCTCTTTGTCTCCGGAGGACTTCCAATGGAGATTTAATGATGTGTACGAAAGAACAACGGCAATAACGCGCCAACAACTGAGCGCATTTAAACACTTGTCGGAGACGGAATCGAGAGCAATGGTGACGGCAGTGAGCTTGCGCAGGCATGCGTGGCTTCGCTCAGCAACCCTGCAGGCAGACATGAAGGAGAAAGTCGAGTCCTTGCCATTTGACGGCAAAGGTTTATTCCATGAGGACACGGACACGTCAATGGAGACGTTAAAAAAATCTAAATTCACTGCCCGCACCTTTATGGTGCCTTCGAGCGGTTCCAGCTCAACCGCAAGGAGCCGCACTTATTATCAGAGAAAGAGTGATCGGTATCGGGACCGCAAAGAATACCGAAGACAATTCAGACCTTACCAACGCGGTAAGGGCTTTAACCAAAAACAAAAAGGAAAAACAGCTCGTCAAGGCGACAAGGACGCTTCCAGCAAGAGCTTTTGACGGGACTGTTCGTCCACTGCATCAGTTTTGCAGCAGCCAATTAAGTCCAACGCTACAATCCAGGACCCACTACATCGGCCCTGTAGTTGCCAGGATCAACATCAAACTGGCAAGCCGTGCGCCAGCATGGCACAACATAACATCCGACCGGTGGGTACTGAGAATAGTGCAGACTGGATATGCGTTGGAGTTCGAGACAAGGCCTCCCTTCTCTGGACTGGTCTATACGCCGGCCACGGAGGTGTTGCGGGAGGAGGTCAAGGTGCTGCTGGAGAAACAGGCGATCACGCGGGTGCAATGGGCGAACAGACTGACCGGCTACTATTCCCGGTATTTTCAGATACCAAAGAGAGACGGTGGAATAAGAGCCATAATGGACCTGAGGGGGCTCAACCTCTTCATTCTGACCAGGAAATTCAGGATGGTGACGCTGCAGGGAATTCTGCCTCTGCTGGTGAACGAACAGTGGGCAGTTACTCTGGATCTCAAGGACGCTTATTTTCATATCGGGATACAGGAGAGTCACCGCAAGTTCCTCCGGTTTACAGTAGGGGCACAGATCTATCAATATGTGGTGCTTCCATTTGGACTTTCTACTGCGCCCAGAGTGTTCACAAAGGTGATGGCGGTGGTTGTAGCCCACCTGCGAACTCAGGGCTTGAGGCTGTATCCGTATTTAGACGATTGGCTCGTGGTGAGCCACGACAGGAGTTTACTGACCCGCCAAGTGCAGATGCTGCTAGCCTTGTTGGAGTGCCTCGGCATCAATGTGAATTGGAAGAAGTCGAGACTCGAACCCATGACTCGAGTGAACTTCATCGGAGCAGTGCTGGACTTGAAATTGGCCAGGGCGTTCTTACCTGCGGAAAGAATTACCCAAATGCACGAACTCATACGTCACTTTCAGAGGACTCCACGGCAGCCAGCGGTTCGAATCCAGCGGATGTTGGGTTTGATGGCATCATGCACCGCAACGGTGTCACACACGCGCCTCCGCATGCGCACATTGCAGCATTGGTTTCTCCACAACTTCCGACCCAATGTGGATGGCCAGAATATGCACTTGACACTACCACAACATGTCCTCGCCAGCCTGGGGTGGTGGCTAGACATGGACAATTTGGGCAAAGGAGTCGAGTTTGTGTCCAAGGAGCCCACCTCCCGGATAACGACAGATGCCTCGATGGCGGGCTGGGGTGCGCATTGCGCCAGCGTATGCGTGCAGGGGACATGGACCCAGTTGCAGAGACTTCAGCATATAAATTACTTGGAGCTATTGGCTGTGTTTCAGGGCCTAAGGGCATTCGAACCTATGATAAGGGGACGGTCAGTACAGCTGGAGTTGGACAACACGACGGCGATTGCCTACCTCAACCATCAAGGGGGGACAGTGTCACTGTCTCTTTGCCTACTTGCGAGAAAAATATGGGACTGGTGCATTCAACATTCAATTCACCCAGTGGCAATACATATAAAGGGTGTAGACAACTGCTTGGCCGACAGGCTCAGCAGGGACATCAGTTTCAACCAAAGACACGAGTGGGAAATCAACCCGATGTATCTCGACAGGGTGTTCGAGATCTGGGGGGTCCCATCGATAGACTTATTTGCCACGGTTGCCAACAAAAAGTGTGCCAATTATTGTTCGCGTGCGGGCATAGGCCAGGGATCCCTGGGGGATGCTTTTCAACGGGCCTGGAAGACGGGGCTGTTATATCTCTTTCCCCCGCTGCCGTTAATGGGCCGTGTGGTTGCGCAGATATTGCGGGACCAAACGAAATGCATACTTCTGGCCCCATGGTGGCCACGCCAGCCGTGGTTTGCCACACTTCTGGGAATGTCTCATTCAGTGTTCCACAAGTTCCCCAGGGCTCCAAACCTGTTGCAAAGAGAACACGGAAAGGTGTTACACCCCGAGGTGCACTCTCTCAAGCTGACCGCTTGGAGAATCAACTATTAAACAACATCTTACTAAACAGTAGGCGTGCGTCGACAAGACGCAGTTATGCCTGCAAGTGGAACCGCTTCAAGAGTTATATGAGGGGGAAGAGTGTCACGCCATTGCGTGCGACCCCTCGGGATGTGCTACGTTACCTGACATCGCTCAAACTGAGTGGATTGGCGAATGTCTCCATTAAGCTGCATTTGGCTGCAATCTCGTCAAAGCACAGGGGATGGGATGGGTCCACGGTTTTCTCCCACCCGGAATGTAAGCGTTTCCTGAAAGGTGTAAATAACCTTTACCCTCCTGTGCGCAGCCCAATGGAGCAGTGGAGTCTGTCTTTAGTACTCTCCGCCCTAACGGAGGCACCCTTTGAGCCACTGGCGACTATTCCGCTAAAGTTTCTGACTTTGAAGGTGGCATTCTTGGTAGCCATTACATCGGCTAAGAGAGTGAGCGAGATGACGGCCCTGCGGATGGATAGACCCTACACTCAATTCTATCCACACAAGGTTGTGATGCGTCTCGATCCGAGATTCCTGCCAAAGGTGGTAACAGATTTCCACTTAAATCAAGACATAGTGCTGCCAACTTTTTTCAGTAGTCCAGAGACAGACTTAGAGAAGGCCCTCCACACGTTGGACGTGCGTAGATCGCTCCTATACTATTTGGAGAGAACTCATGGCTTTAGGAAGAGTAAAAAGCTTTTTCTCTCCTTCCGGGGGCGTAGCAAGGGCCGTCCAATCTCTCGCCAGAGACTTGCTCACTGGCTAGTGGAACTGATTTTCCTCGCCTATAAAAGCCAGAAGATAACACCGCCAAAGACGGTTCGGGCTCACTCTACTAGGGCCTACGCAACGTCTGCGGCACATCTGTCAGGCATTAAAATGGCAGATGTCTGCCTGGCGGCGACATGGTCATCGCATCTACCATTCGTGAAGCATTATGCTTTGGATCTGCGGATGGCTAGGGAGGCGAATTTTGGAAGATCAGTGTTGAAACGTGTGTTGGCATAGCTGGGGGTCATCTGCACCCGCCTCCTTATGGGGTAGCTTGCTAAACACCCAGTTCTTATGGATACAATGGATCACAATCCAGATAAACAGGTTGCTTACCTGTAACTTATGATCTGGATGTGATCCGTTGTATTCATAAGTCCCTCCCAGCCGGCCCCGCTGCAGAATGCCTGGACTAGTGGATGCTGGTGTGCGGATCGTCATTTATATGGCGGTCTGCGAGAAATCTGAAGGAGAGGCGCCCCAACCGTCGATTCTAACGGAAGCTGCAAGGCACGTGCAGACGGGCGGGGCGCAAAGAGGAGCTAGCTAGTCAGCCCGGGAGGTCCCTGCGCAGGCGCAGAAACCCAGTTCTTATGAATACAACGGATCACATCCAGATCATAAGTTACAGGTAAGCAACCTGTTTATGTGTGTGCCACTGATGGTTGCCATGGAATAGAAGAAAATACCAATCAGTCCCTTACATATGTTCCAGAATGTGTCAAAAGAATTAGTAGTTTAGACACTGTGTTTATTTACCTCATGAAATTTGCCAGTACCATCAAATTATTCTTCAGTTCAGGTCTGCACAACTTCGGCCAACCAGCAGTTTTTGGACTACAACTTCCATCATCCCCAGCCACAATGGCCAGTAGTTAGGGGTTATTGGAGTTCTAGTCCAATATCTGCAGGAGGCAGGTATTCCAATATCTGAAGTTTGTGAAACTTCCAATATCTGAAGTTTGTGTAACCCTGATCATGGAGTGAGTACTTTTGCATTGTTGTTTGAACTCTCTGGTACAAAGTGGACCTGATGTGTTGCAGTCAATTAAGTTAGTGCAACAGAGCATTCTGGAAGCTGTATGTGAGCAGTAAGTTTGCACCCAGGTCAGAAAGTAACTCATTTTTTAATGCAGTTGTGTGGGGGGATGAAATCTGAGCTTGATATTTTGATGTGTGGTGTTTCTGCATTTAACTAGGAGGGTGTATATGGATGTGGATCTGGAATCAAATGTCAGTGGCCAAACAAAAATGTTGATAACCCTTCTTCCTTTGAATTCAAAAAAGCTTTCAAAAGTAAATTTTTATTTAAACACATTTTGAAATTTCAGTTCAGCCGTTGAACTACAGATTTTTATGTCACATTGGAGGACAAATATGTTATTTTACTGTTGTCTTCATATGTAAAATCTCCTCAGATGTCTCCTTCAGTATTCTTGTTTGTAATAAACGTGTCCAACCCCTGCTCAAAGCATCTTTTTAAAAGTTGAGTTTTCATCATCTTTGTGACTTAAAATTCAATGAATATAAATGAAAATATGTTTGGGGGACCCCTAAATTGTTTTGCCATTTGTGATACAGAAAGAAAGCTTTGTAGGAAAAGCTTGTGACAGAAGAGTTTTTTGGTGTAGAAACATTTGCCACTAGGCAGACAGCTGCCAAACATCTTGCAATTAATCTGACGCTTGTTTGGCTTTCCTATTCCTTTCCTTTCAGAACCAGTGCCCTGAGGCAGAAGAGTTGGTCTTCAGCCATTTTGTAATCTGTAATGACACACAGGAGACACTGCGGTTTGGCCAGGTGGATACTGACGAAAATGTTTTGCTGGATAGCCTCCGCAGTCACCAGTACAGCTGGCGCTCTCACAAGTCCCCGCAGGTATGTGGAGGGGGGGAAATGCCTGACAAGTGCAGTGATTGTTAAAACTGGGTGGTGTTTTAATCATTGATTCTGGTTTTTTATTCAGCTATCTTTAGCTTTCCAGATTCCAGCTGGAGTCGCACGTTTTAGCTGCAAGAGACACAAGAGATAAACAAAACGATGAGGAAACCCAGAAGTGTTTAGATTTAATTCAAGTTTGGAACTGAACATCCGTACCCTTTCCAATATCTCCCCCCCGCTTAAAAACCAACATTCGTGGAACTTAGGGCTTCTCAACCAAAGTACTGTACAACAATAGTTTGTCAGGTCACAAATATATATTATATCTTTTAGAGGGAATATATATTATAAATATATATATTATTATATATTATATATTATATTATATTATATATTATATTATATATTATATATATTATTATATTATATTATATATATTATAAATATATATTATATCTTTTTCTTTCCATCCTTGGAGATACTGACACAGTCTCCTGACCATCAGCTACATCATTTTTCATGTGAAATATGTTCATAGAGCTTTGCATGAGTTTTTCCCTGCTTTTACACATTCTGAAGTTGCCTTTCTGCATCTGGCTTCACAGTGTATATGTGCACAGTGAAACAGTCTCATAGGAAAATAGGGAGCTGCCACATACTGAGTCAGACCCTTGGTCCATCTAGGTCAGTACTACCTACACAGACTAGCAGTGGCTTCTCCAAGGTTGCAGGCAAGAATCTCTCTCAGCCCTATCTTGGAGATGCCAGGGAGGGAACCTGGAACCTAGATGCTCTTCCCAGAGCAGCTACATCCCCTCAGGAGAATAACTTACAGGGCTCACACATGTAGTCTCTCATTCATATGCAACCAAGGTGGACCCTGCTTAGCTAAGGGGACAAGTCATGCTTGCTACCACAAGACCAGCTCTCCTCTCATGAAGGATCATCACACTTTACACATGTGTTTAACATTAATTTCTTCACAGAAATGTCTTCTGTATATTGACTCAGTAACGTGAAGAGACTCTAGCACAGGGATTCTCAATGTTGGGTCCCCAGATGCTATTGGACCAACTCCCATAATCCCCACCCAAAGGCCAGTGGGGCTGGGGATTATGGGAGTTGAAGTCCAATAACATCTGGGGACCCAACGTTGAGAATCTCTGCTCTAGCAAATTGGGTGCATCTAGTGTTGGCTTTTTTCTCCACACTTCCCCTTCTCACCCATGGAAAAGGACAAGTTGTGTGCAGGTAGAAGGGTTACTGTGGGATGATGGCCATTTCATTGGCCACAGCAATCTGTTCAACACAGGCAGATAAAAATTACACAAGAACATTTCCCAGACAACGGAATTAAGTGGGGTAAAGTAGAGTGAGTTATGGGGTAATATATTCGCCTCATATAAGCACAGTAAAGATAATTCAAATAAACCTGGGGTCCGTTCAAATAGAGCTGCTTTAATAGGGTTCCTGTCAGTGCCTTCCATTTCCCCCACCACCAGACACTTTTCATACCATACACCATTCACGTTCATTTAGGGTGTACCACTCCCAGAGTGGTAGTTTATGGTGAACATAAGTACATAAATGGGATTTTCTTAAAGCCTCTTCTTTTGCTTTAAAAAACCCCAAACATTTGCTTGGTGATCTTGCGAGACATTGTATGCACCAGCCCCGCGTGGGTACATACAATGCTCCACAAGATCACCAAGCAAATGTTTAAAGCCTCACTTTTTGTTGTTAAAAAATTTTTTTTGCTTGGTGATTTTGTGGAACATCATATGCACCCACCCCATACAGGTGCATACAGTGTTCCACAAGAGAACCAAGCAAATGTTTGTTTGTTTTTTAAAAAAAATAGAAAAAATTGAGGCTTTAAGAAAAGGCGCTCTATCAGCAAGGCCCCTCCATACATCTCAGAAGAAACATTGGTGTATATTGGATATATTGAAGTATCTCAAAAAGCTGCTGTAAAAAGTGGATCTTTTTAGCATGGAGATAATGTGGGCTAAGCTCCAAAGCGCAGGGGGAAACCCAAATTGTATATGGAGAGCTCCCGAATATCTTGCATGCACTTCAACCTCTATCTGCCCACTGTGTGTACGCACACCTGCCCTTCTCATGGTGAAACAAAGTAAAATCTCCATCTGGGAACGACCAGGGTGACTGTGAGTGCAGGACGGCTGTGAGATTGTTATTGCAGCAGCTATAAACATTATGGTTACCAGTCCTTCCTCAAAACACACCATGCACTACTGCTGTCTTTTCAGAACAGCCCCTTATGAAGAAGTATATTAAGGCTCTGTGCAGTAGTCACAGGTGGACAAAGTCGGTGGGTATACCGTCCATGAGGAGAAGAATGGCTGAACAGGGCTATAGAGTTGCTTCAGTTCAGACAAGATCAGATTCCTACACAGAAGGCACATAGACAGAGGACATAACAGATAGCAGCTGGCACACACACTAAAGAAGCTCCAGGACTTCTTACAAAGCAATGCTGCACTGCAGACTAGTGCAGCTCTAGTGCAGTTCATGCACAAGGGTGGTGATTTTTGTCAGTCTCTCCTGCCCCGGAAGCACTCCCTACAGCCTGGAAGTAGGTCACTTGGGGCAGGGTGACCCTCAGGAACCAACTTCGGGCTGCACAGAGGAATTTCAGGGAGAGATCAGCAAAAACCCTCCCTGTGGGGTCATGCACTCTGTAAGTGCAGAATATGCAGGAGGTGCCCTAAGGACTCCTGGGGCTTCCTTAGTCTTCATGTCATTCCGCATATGTGCAGATAGTCAGTGTCTGATTCTTGTACATACCTATATTTCTGTGTGTGTCCATTCACTGGGTGTATATGATGGCAAAGTGCAGTCTAGAATATATATGAGCAGTGCGTGGCATGTGTGACAATCAAACATCATGATCCACAGACAGATTACCTGTTATTTTCTACACAGGATTGCCTTCTATGCAAGTGCATAATGTTTTTATCATCTCCGCACCTAAAAGCCCTGGTCAGGGTCAGAATTCATTTACTCCAGGCTTCCTTTGGAAAGAAAGTAGTAGAATATTGGAAAGACTTTATAGAATTTGCTCTTGAAAGATGTGATGATGGTGTCTAGTTTAGCTGGCTTTAAAAGGAGGTTAGACCAGTTCATGGAGGATACAAGACGCTTCACACGACATGTGTGAAGCTCCTGAGGGGTTTCTGCAGAGAGAGTGAGCTTAGCCCGCTTTCCCCACAGACAAGCAGCCGCTCATAGCTGGGCGGCCAGATCAGCTGCCCACACGACTGCCAGCTCTGTCATGGAGCCGGCAGGGGCTGCGGGGTTTGGGGGCCACATGCCCCCCAAAAGTTCCAGGATGCCCGCATGAATACACGGGGCATCCTGGAGAGACCCCCGAGCCTGCGAGGCTGCTTGCAGCCTCCCGGCTGGGGGTCTACTTTTGTGTCACCGCGCACTGCGGCAACACACGGGCAATGAAATGTGGTTAACGGGGTGCTTGCTCCGTTAACCTCTTTTAAGGGGAGGGTGGTTTAGGCGGGCTAGCCACCTTGGGAGCACCCGGCTCGCCTGCGAGCCCAGTGGTTCCCACAACCACTGGAAAGCGGGCTTAACTCCCTTAGCCCGCTTTCCAGTGATCGTGGGAATCGCTTCAGTATCTGTAACTAGTCGTGATGGCTAAATGGAACCTTCGGGTTCTGAAGCAGTATGCCTCTGAATACTGTTTGCTGGTGTCAATCAGCTCAGAAGCAGTGTTACCCTACTTTAGAGCTTCCTGGAAGCATTTGGCCGACCATTATGGGAGCCAGGATGCTGGATTAGATAGGCCTCTGGTCTGATCCAACAAGGTTCTTCAGCTGTAAGAACATGCAGGCAAGCACTTTCCAAGTAATTTACCCTGTGGGAGTATGGTTTCTGCAGTCTGCAAACTGAGCAATGCATTCCTCTGTTGTTATCACACTCTTACCTGTGGGGTTGCAGCTACAGAATCTGACTGAAAACCAGTATGATTCAGGAGCTAGAGCTGGTCTGGAAACTGAGAGACCCAAGTTCAAGGTCTCTCCTCTTTGCCAAGGATGCCTTGGGAAATTACTCTCAATTCACAATTTATAAGATGGAAATAACTGGCATGTCCCACAGGGTTGTTTTGAGGGCAAACATAATAAAGATCGTAAGGATCCCAAGGTATACAGTTACAGTGTATGTATGGATTAGTGGTTTTAAGAAGCACATCTATGGTCCGAGTTAGTTTTTCTTATATTGCTGGTTGTCAGGCTTGTGATATTTGCAATTTGTAGTGCTGTTCTTGGGAAAGAGACAAAACAAGTCCCAGTGGCAATCAGCTGAATACATTTGTTAGTGCTGTATGAAAAACGAGTGTTGTGCCAACAGGCATAAAGTCTGGGCATGTAGTATAAGCAGAGAGGAGAGCCTACGAGAAGCAGGTCAACAGTGGAGCAGCTTTTCTCACTGGCAGGACAGCAGTGCTTGGCTCTCTGAAACTTTAGATTCTTGGGACGCTTTCTGGCAAGAATTGAGCGACATGAGTAACTCTGTTGAATACCCCCCAAGCCTTGTAACACTCTCTCTTATTATTGTTCTACTGACATTTTATTGCCTCTCCCATGACACTGGAGTTTAGAGACAGAAATGAACCATTTGGGTCACTTTACATACCAAAGACATAGGAGGCTCTCATGCCTAAGTCTGTTACTTTCCACAGTGTTGCAAAACCCCGCCACTCAAACGTGGGTGTAGTTTGCTCAATTTTAAACAAGTAATCATTGTGAATGTTGTGTTCCTTGGATGGAAAAAAATCCTCAACAGCTTGGTGCCTTGTCATCTTGGATAAGCAAAATGGTGTGTTTTAACCCCAGGCGGTAATCTTTCAAGCAGGGGACGTTTATAAGCGTAAGGCTTTAGCACAACTTCACTAGGACTTCAGGTGGCTGTGTGTGTGATGCTGTGCAGTGCATTGCAAATTGCTTCAGTGCCGGGGTGGCTCTTGAGGAACTCATTATCCAGAGGTCAGAATAGTGCCCAAGCATGGACGAGCCATACAAGTGTCAGATTAATGGAATGCTAGATGACTTCATAGTTTTGAAGTTATTTCATTCCTCATGATAATTCTCATCTTGCCAAGTTAGTGAATTTTAAGAACTCTGAGAGCAGATTGTGAGATAAATGTGAAATATGAAATAATCCATACTTTTGGAGTCAGGGACTTTCCTCTAGGCATTAGTTCATACTTGACTTACTTGACTCACACTTGGGGATAACATGAGTTAGGACAAGGTCTCAGATACCACATTCTCTGACTGGGAAAGAAAAACCCCTTGCACAACTTTGGCCATCTCATGTTTCTTGTTACAGAGGCACTAAGCAGCAGCAGTTGCCATAAAATACTTTATTTAACCTTTACAAAAATGTTTTTTTTAAGTATGGCAAGGCAGTTCACTTAAATGAAAATAAATAGTTTTCAAAGGATTGGGTTTCTTTAGAATTTATATCATTTAAAGCCTTAATTTTTCCTTCACTGATTAAAGTTAGGGAGAGGTGTTGTAATTGCCTATTTAAAATATATAATACTAATAAATGGAATGAATCTTACAATTCCTTTGGTTTGCTGTGGTGGTATGAAACTAAAACCTCAAAACACCTTTGGTTCAGATGTCAATTTGTATAAAGATCTGACTCATTGGATTAAAATTAAGTTTTTTATTCAGTAGTTATAATAACAAATAGAAGTTGTATTGTAATCACATATTTTGGGAGCCCACTGAAAATCTGTCTGTACAGAGGAATTTCAATGTTTTACCTAGAATTTCTCAGAAGTATCCCTTCCTTTGCATTCTTCCCACTCTATAAAATTCTGACTCCTAAATGCCTCATTAAATTTGCTTAAGATTTCACTTAGTGGATAATCGGTCTCACACCTTTTTTGTCGGACTCACTTGCTCATGAGTTCTTGACCTCCCTTGGGTTCGATGCATGTCAGAGAATATGGTTCTGCTCAGCTTTGCATTTGGAAATGTCCAGAACTGGTGAAATGTCTGATATCTTCACATGACCACAGTGACTTTCTAGCCTCATGAGAGCCTGACATGAACGTTTTGGAAAACAAGAGGTCTTATGAAGGTCAGTTTTGAGGAGATGAAAGGCAATGTCAACTGTTGGCACGTTACTTGCACAGCAATCAAATACTGGATCTAAGCTTTGGCCTTTGAATCAGTTTACAGCAGAAACCACCTTGCTCTCCAAAACAATCATATTCTTCAAGACATTTAGAGTACACTTTAACTTGTTTATAAACCATCTAGAAGTTGGGGTGACCAGCAAAGTAGCCAAATTTGCAGATGACACTAAACTATTTAGGATAGTGAAATCCACAATGGATTGTGAGGAACTCCAAAAAGATCTCTTCAAACTGGGGGAGTGGGTGACAAAATGGCAAATGTGCTTCAATGTGTAAAGTGATGCACATTGGGGCAAAACACACCAACTTCACATATATGCTGATGGGATCTGAGCTGTTGGTAACTGACCAGGAGAGAGATCTTGGATCACCAACTTGGATGGCTTTAAAAGGTGTTTAGACAGGTTCTATCAATGGCTATTAGTCTGATGGCTGTGGGCCCTCTCCAGCCTCAGAGGCACGATGCCTCTCAATACCAGTTGCAGGGGAGCAACAACAGGAGAGAGGGCATGCACATACCTCTTTCCTGTGGGCTCCCCAGAGGAATCTAGTGGGCCACTGTGTGAAACAGGATGCTGGACTAGATGGGCCTGGTGCCTGATCCAGTAGGGCTGTTCTTATGTACACTGAGCTCAAGTGAAATTCCTCAGTAGAAAGATGCATTTTGTTACTTTTCAGCAGCTTCTTTACAGCTGTAAAGTTCTTTTCTGTGTCATGGTAGGGTCTACAAAGATATCACTACTCTCACAATAAGCTTCATGTGGAAAAGGAATCAGCCTATACACATATGAAGCTGCCTTACACTGAGTCAGAGTATTGGCCCCTCGAGCCTGTCCACTCGGATTGGCAGTGATTTTTCAAAGCTCAGGCCTTTTTCTAGCTCTGTTACCAGAGATGCTTTAACTAAAGATGCCAAGGATTTAACCTGGGATCTTCTGGATGCAAAGCAGGTGTTCTTTCATGGAGCTGCAGCCCCTCCCCATGAACCTTCAACCTCCCACTGCCACTTCTCAGGAAGTGGCAGATATCGTGTGCAGTGTGTAGACTATGTGATGCTTCTTAAAAGCTCCATAAATGTTTAAGTGACCTCTACCAAAGATTCATTGTTAATGACTCTGGCTAATTGGGAAGAGAGACTCTTATGAATCCCTGTTCCCTAGCCTTTTTAGATCAGTGTATACTATCTGACTCTTATCAAGGATATCATACTCCTTGTTGTAAATGCAATAGCAGCCAGATTAGTGCCAGTTTTGAACTTTTCCTCTTTATCTGCTGATTGCTTTTTTTCTTTTCATGCTTTGTTCTATCACTCTGCAACCATAACTTTTAACTTTGCAGCATCTCTTGGCATGAATGCCTGATCCAGTGCCATTAGCCACTCTCCTTTGTTGCGCCATCACAGATCCCCTATGTGTCTCAGAAAAAAGCTTACAAACTTTCCCACTTCTCAAAACTGATTTACAGTAATGATACAGTTATTCCCTATAAAACCATTTGTAAAAGAATACACACAGGCAATTTGAATTAAATGTTGAACTAGAACAAACTAGAGTGGTTTGTTCAAAAACAACACATCAAAAACTGTGCAAATCTAAAATGTTCCTAATAGTTTTGTTTCCCATCCTGGCAATCTGAGCCTGAACATTTTACATCCAGGTATTTTGACTGCAAAGCTGAGTAATAACAATTGTTTTTGATGTTGCAGCAGTTGATGATATGGTCACAAAACATGTTTTTCCTGATATGGTGAATATTAGCCTGAGAGCAACTTCAGATATTACAGATGTGACATACACAATGGCTTTTCACACTTCTGAAGTACAACAGCAAACATAAAATTGCACGTCTCTTCCACAGTATGACGCATAAGTTGTACCAGTCTCTAGAATCTGTGCACTTGATCACAGGTCACCGTTCAAATGTTACTCTAGAAATGTGAAGAGCACCTGTGTATCCTTTTTCAACACTTGTCCATAATGTCCTAAGCCTCTTTCTGTGTAGGCCATTAGTAGTGTAGCTCCCTCTTTACCTGCTCTGTAGATGCTGAGATTCACAAGTCTCCCTAATCACACAATGTTTCTCTGCTTTCCCCACCCCAAGATGAGTATCCTTCTGACCTTTTTGTAATCTTTCTTACTTAGCCTTAATGCCAAATGCATATCAGTCTTTGTTGCACAAAATCAGGAATCCAAGCAAGACAAAGGTGCTCATTGTGGGGGATTGGAATCTGAAGGATGAGTTAGATCATCCTGTGCTGTTTGGGGTTACACTCCACCAGAAGGAACAGGTACGCAGCTTGGGAGTGCTCTTGGATCCAGGCCTCACCCTGGTATCTCGGCTGGAGGCTGTGTCCAGGAGCGCTTTCCATCAGCCTCGGCTGATTCGACAGCTGCGTCCATTCCTTGAAGAGAACGATCTCAAAACAGTGGTGCATCAGCTGGTAATCTCCAGGCTTGAGTACTGCAATGCGTTCTACGTGGGGCTGCCTTTGTATGTAGTTTGGAAACTTTTGTTAGTTCAAAATGTGGTACCAGACTGGTCTCTGGGGTAACCCAAGTTACCATATTATGCCAGTTCTCAAACAGTTGCATTGGCTGCCAATATGTTTCCGGGCAAAATATGGAGTGTTGATTATCACCTTTAAAACCATGAACAGCTTAGGTCCGGGTTGCCTTAGAGAGCGCCTTCTTCTGTATGATCCCCATCACACGTTGAGATCATCCAGAGAGATCCTTCTCCAGTTACCAACGGCATATCTGGTGGCGACTCAGAACCGGGCCTTCTCTGTAGCTCCCCCTTGCCTGTGGAATACACTCCTGACAACTATGCGTAGTAGTTCAGGCATGTTGTTGGCCTTCAATCGAGCACTAAAAATTTGTTTGGCCTGGCCTTCCAAGGCTTTTAAATTGTTCTTAAGTATTTTTAATTGGTTTTAAATGGCTTCGAACTGTTTTAAATTTGTTTTAATATTGTTTTAGGCAGTTTGTTTTAAATGGTGTTTGCTTTTGTTTTTACTTGTTGTGCACCGCCCAGAGCCTTTGGATGGGGCGGTATAGAAATGTAATAAATAAATAAATAAGTCAGTCAGTCAGTCAACATTCTGGTAATCTGATGACTGCTAGATGTAAACTGAAAGCATGTTCCTTGGTATGATACCCAGTTAATTGACTAGCTGTTCATACAGCTAAAGTAGGAGAAGTTGCCCCTAGAGAGGAGATTCTGCACTCAGACTGATTATTATTATTATTATTATTATTATTATTATTATTATTATTACATTTATATCCCGCTCTTCCTCCAAGGAGCCCAGAGCGGTGTACTACATACTTAAGTTTCTCTTTCACAACAACCCTGTGAAGTAGGTTAGGCTGAGAGAAGAGTGACTGGCCCAGAGTCACCCAGCTAGTTTTATGGCTGAATGGGGATTTGAACTCGGGTCTCCCCGGTCCTATCCAGCACTATAACCACTACACCACGCTGGCTCATTATCAATTAGATAATTATCAATTAGATCTCAGTGCAGAGCATTTTGTTTTGGAGTGGAAAGCTTTTTTTATTACATTGTTGACTGGGACCAGGTTTTGTATACCACGTCTCATGTTGTTGCTGTTTTTTTAGCTTCCTTTGTTTCTCCAGACTCGGCAGCAGTCTATTTATTTTGTTGTGGGGTATGTTTTCCCCACTGAAGCTTTGAACAACGTGGTTTCAGCCACTGCAGTTCCTTTTCCTTATTCTGTAGCTCAGATTTAAATATCAAAGCCATTAAAAGCTTTTATGTCACAGAGTACATTTTCCCCTCAAGGTACATATTATCTTGTATATTTGTGTTAGTGGTCAAGGTTTAACTCCAGTAAGTCAAAAGCCACCCACTGTACTGAACATGTTTGTTTTACATGCAGTTTTGTGCTGAGGGGACCAGAAATTGCCAGCAGGCTACTGAGTTGTAACATCCGAACAGTTTGTTATTGTGGCTCCATCTTAAAGGTCAAAGTCAGACTTCGATGGAAGTCTGACCGTTTCAGAGTGTTCATTCCATTAGCCTTGATTCATTGTCCTTGATGTGTGGGGGCTTCATTATCTCCATTCTCCAGACCTTGATGTATTTTTTTAGTACTGTATTAGAGGGAATAATTTTGTAGCGCTCTTTTTGGGCAGGGGGTAGGGGATTGACATAAATAGCTATATGGTAGCATTTCTTCACCCTCTCACTCATGCATATTAGCCTCAGTTAAAACAGAAGAATATACTTAGGAATTCACCTTTCAAGACTAGAAGTTTATTTACTTCATTAAATATAAAACACATGATTATCCAGACATGTAGTGTTCTAGTACACTGAGTTATGTGGGTCATGCAGCTTGTTTATTGTTCCAATAAAAGATATATTTGACTCTTTCAAGTTCTCTGTAATGAGATATTTTCCAGCAATAGAACTTGGTTTTTGCTATAAGGTTAGCTAATTGTTACAGGTTATCGATCATGTGCTTATTGTGTTTGTTTTACTTTTTGTGTTTTTATCCTTTTCAGCTGCTACATATCTGCATTGAAGGTTGGGGGAATTGGCGGTGGTCTGAGCCATTTGGTGTAGATAATGCAGGAACATTTATCAGAACGATTCAGTACAAGGGAAGGACGGCATCACTTATCATCAAGGTCCAGCCACTCAATGGAGTTCAAAAACAAGTAAGTATTCTTACATGTTCAGTACACAAGGATACAGAGATTGTTTTTCCATCAAACCTTGAGTTGTTTGAGGATATCATGAGCTATAACTGTGCCCACTAATTCCTCAGTTGCATTAGTTGCATTGATGCTTTCAGATTCATTTAACTTGTTGTAAGCATAATACAGGCAAACCTCATTATCCACGGATCCGAAATCCGCAGCTTCTCAGATCAAAGGTTAGGTAATTGACACCTAACCTTGGAATATACTGAAAAGAAATGGTCAGTTTTCACATATCCACAGTTTGGAAACAGCAGGAAATGACCTCAGAGAGCATTTTTGACCACTATTTTGTAAAAGGGAGCCATTTTGTGGCTCATTTCATTGTTGTTGTTTTTAAATCCTGCAAAAAATGTGGAATAATGGAAAAATTTGGACTTCTGGGGTCATTGCTAGATAGCTGGAAACCCACAGTAGAGTATTTTGCTTAGCTTTCAAACCCACCCACCCCCACTTTTTACCACAGTTTCCCTGCCTCTGGGAACCTAACCTCCCATCCCCATTGAGCCAGTGCTCCATTATCCACAATTTCATTACCCATGGTAGTATGTGGAAATGGAATCCCCGTGGAGAATGGGATTTACCTGGAAAATGCCATTTGCAAGGACCCAGACTTTGAACACAATCTCTCTTCTCCTTCCCACAACTGGGGCAATTCCCCCCTTCCATTCCCAAACTTAACTTTGGTCTCACATTATTGGAAACTGATGGAAACCACAGTAAACACAAACCACCACCACCCCTCAATCATTATTTATAAACTCACTTAAAGCCATCAGTACAGTCTCTGATACGATGGTTCTGAGGGAACCATGGTTTGCATCAATCATGGTTTTCATCAGTGCATATGTAACCTGTGATTATGCTTAATGCTGGGAAGTGAAAGGATGCTGTAAATTCTTCCAAAGAGGGAAGGATGGAGGATGTGTGCTTTCACAAGGTTGGCTCCTGATTTGCAAACCATGGTTTCCAGGTATCCAGCATTATATCTGACTGGCTATAGAGAGGCTGTTTCAAAGCATTAATTTTAAAATTGTGTATATCTGTTTCTGATAACTTTTTATATTGACATTTAAGCTTTGAAACTATGCAAGCTACAGTAGAATCTTCTTTTGTTCATATTACTCCGTAACACTGATAGATCCTTAACAAAGAGAGATCCCACATTTTTTAAAAAATTAACTGGCTACAATACAAGAAATCTATGGTAGTGTCATCATTACTAAGCAATGGTAAACTCAGGCCTATGACAGGGCATTAAAGATCAGTGGATTAGGAGCTGTGAGGTGCAATTTTTCAAAATTCTATCAGCTTTCTCAGGGATCAGGTCCCAGTTTCATACCCTAGTTTGTAAATTATATTTAAACTACAGCTCCAGGACAGTAAATCACATGAAGCTGTGATTTAATGAACAAGAATTCTCCCCCCTCCTTTGCAGCTGAGTATTGCAATTGCAGCTGGAATTGGAGGAGGGAGGACATGGGCTTGTAGCTCCTTAGGCTTTCATATATGAGTCAAAACCATGCTTTGATCCAAGAAGTTGGTTAGATCGTCTTAACTGGCCCCAAACTCTTAACTGATTATCTTTTTACATCATCAAAATTACATGGTATAATAAACTAAGGTCTTCGCATTCACTGTGACCCTGCAATATACAGGCAAACCTCATTACTCGCAGGGGTTCCGTTCCTCACCTACTACTGCGAGTAATGAAACTGCAAGTAATGAGGCATTATGCCTATAAGGAAAGAGGGATTAGGTTCCTAGACTGATTAAAAGGGCAAAAAAAGGTGGGAAAAGGGAAGGAAACCTACTGCACAGTGCTCTGTGGTGCCTCCTCCTGCCCTCCACATGCCCAGCAATTTCCACCAAACCATGAAATGTCCCCCCAAAACAGCAAAAAATAGGCAAAAATCCAACAAAAAATGAGTGAAAAAACCTATACCATGCTCTCCAAGATCTCCTTATGTCCAGTGCCCCCCAAATAGTGAAATGCCACCCAGCACAGCAAAAAATCATGGGGAAATTGCCTTTTTAAATAGAAATGAGCCACAAAATGGCTCCTGCTTACATGCTCCTTAGGCATGCATTAAAAATGGTGGCAGGAAGTGACCTCATGGTCACTTTTGACCCTCTAGGAACCACGGATACACAGATTTAACGCTTTGGTATCTGCGGAGCATGAAATTGGGTGTCATTTAGACACCCGTGGTGGATACATGATCCGCAAATAGTGAGATTTCCCTTATAGATCTTGGTACAGTCGTCTCTCGCCTATTGCGGTTTTCCCAATTGTGGATTTGAGTATCCGTGACTGGAAAATTGTGACCGCCTTCGCCAACCGTGACCCAAGTATCTGCGGTTTGGTGAGTTTTCTTAAAGATTTGGCGGGTTTGGGGATGGTTTTCAGGGAGTCATTTCTGGGGTCAGGAGGTCATTTCCAGGGTCAGGGTCATTTCCGGGAGACAGGGGGGATTCTTTCAATTTATTAACTTGTTTTCAGTCATTTTGCAACTGCAGTTCCTCTAACCCCCTGTTTGCCATTGCTTTCCATGGTTCTCCAACTGCCAATTTGCCAACCACAAGGTTTCCCAGGAACGGAACCCTCTCACTTGGCAAGGGACAACTGTATATTGTAGGAATATGGAATTATTGATATCTATAATACCATTTCAATAGCCGGATACAGACTTATCATTGTAAATGATATGGAGCACATTTAAAGATCTATGCTCAGGCGATACGTGCAGCAAAGAAGCGGTTCTTTTCTGCCCGTATTGCTTCTGCGAGTTCACATCCAGCGGAGTTGTTCAGGGTTGTGAGGGGACTAGTATCTGCCCCCTCTCCCTTGAACCAGAATTTGGAAGCATCAGTTACCTGCTGTGGTGTGTTTAATGAATTTTTCTCTGACAAAATCTCTCGGATTCGGGCCAACTTAGATGGAGACTCCACAATTAATTTGATGTCTGAACTGGAGGTGTCTGACAACTCCTCTTATATGATTCGACTGGATCAATTTCAGTTTGTGAATCCTGATGATGTGGACAAGCTGCTTGGAGTGGTGGGTGAGGCCTACCACTTGTTCTCTTGATCCTTGTCCAACATGGCTTGTTCTGTCTAGCAGGGAGGCTATTGTAGGCGGCCTGGTAAAAATCATAAATGCTTCTCTGAGGGAAGGCAGGATGCCTCCTTGTCTTAAGGAGGCAATCATTAGACCTCTTCTAAAGAAGCCTGTGTTAGATCCCTCAGCAATTATAGGCCAGTTTCCAGTCTCCCATGGCTGGGCAAGGTAATTGAGAGGGTGGTGGCCTCTCAGCTCCAGGTGGTTTTGGAGGAAGCTGATTATCTAGACCCATTTCAAACTGGTTTTCGGGCGGGCTATGGGGTGGAGACTGCCTTGGTCAGCCTGATGGATGATCTCCAATTGGGAATTGACAGAGGAAGTGTGACTCTGTTTGTCCTCTTGGATCTCTCGGCGGCTTTCGATACTATCGACCATAGTATCCTTCTGGAACATCTGAGGGTGTTGGGGGTGGGAGGCACTGTTTTACAGTGGTTCCGCTCCTACTTCTCGGACAGATTCCAGATGGTGTTGATTGGAGATTGTTGCTCTTCAAAATCTGAGCTTAAGTATGGTGTCCCTCAAGGCTCCATACTCTCTCCGATGCTTTTTAACATCTACATGAAACCGCTGGGAGAGATCATCAGGGGATTTGGAGCTGGGTGTTACCAGTATGCTGATGACACCCAGATCTACTTCTCAATGTCAACTTCTTCAGGAGTTGGCAAATCCTCCCTAAATGCCTGCCTGGAAGCAGTAATGGGCTGGATGAGGGAGAATAAACTGAAGCTGAATCCAGATAAGACGGAGGTACTTATTGCTACCCTTGCTAACTGGGCAAGTTAGTTACCCCTGCTAACTGGGCAAAGAGGCACCTTTTACCGTGGTGATTCTCTTTATTTAACAGGGGGACAGTAACTGGCCCTATCCACCCCCAGCACAGTACTTCCAGTGACTGTTGCTGGTGTATGTCTTATGTTTCTTTTTAGAATGTGAGCCCTTTGGGGACAGGGAGCCATCTTATTTGTTATTTCTCTTTGTAAACCGCCCTGAGCCATTTTTGGAAGGGCGGTATAGAAATCGAATTATTATTATTGTTGTTGTTGTTGTTGTTGTGCGGGGTCAGAACTCTAGAGATTATTTTGATCTACCTGTTCTAGACGGGGTCACACTTCCCCAAAAGGAACAGGTTTGCAGTCTGGGAGTACTTCTGGATCCACACTTCTCCCTGATTCCTCAGGTTGAGGCGGTGGCCAGAGGTGCTTTCTATCAGCTTCGGCTGATACGCTAGGTGCGCCCATTTCTCAAGATTAATTACCTCAAAACAGTGGTACATTTGTTGGTAACCTCCAGACTTGACTTCTGAAATGCTCTCTACGTGGGGCTGCCTTTGTACGTAGTCCAGAAACTTCACTTGGTTCAGAATGCGGCAGCCAGGTTGGTCTCTGGGTCATCTCGGAGAGACCACATTACTTCTCTGTTGATGGAGCTACACTGGCTGCCAATAGGTTTCTGGGCAAAATACAAAGTGCTAGTTATAACGTATAAAGCCCTAAACGGCTTAGGCCCTGGGTATTTAAGAGAGTGTCTTCTTCGCTATGAGCCCCACTGCCCATTGAGGTCACTTGAGGAGGTCCGTCTCCAGTTGTCGCCAACTCGTTTGCTTTGCTTAGGGTTTGCCAACCCTAACCCTGAAAACACATCTCTTCAACCAGGCTTTCTCAGCTTTTAAAAATTTGTTTTTAAATTGTTCTGATTATTTAATTGTTGTTTTACTGTGTTTTTAATTGTTAATCATTGTTTTCTTTTTTATAATTTTTGTTTTAATTATTAACTGATTTTAATAGTGTTTTAATGTAAACCGCCCTGAGCCTTTTGGAAGGGCGGTATAAAAGTTTTAACAACAACAACAACAAAGATCTACAAATTGAAATTGAAAGGCTGTGGCAGAAAAAGACCCAAATAATCCCAGTGGTAATTGGAGCCCTGGGTGCAGTTCCAAAAGACCTTGAAGAGCACCTCAACACCATAGGGGCCACAGAAATCACCATCAGCCAATTACAAAAAGCAGCTTTACTGGGAACAGCCTATATTCTGCGACGATATCTATAACAATTTACAATAAAATTCTGGCATCCCAGGTCCTTGGGAAGGACTTGATGTCTGGATAAAACAAACCAGTCAATAACACCTGTCTGACTGTGTAAACAAGAAATAATAATAATAAATGCATATGTACAGATGTACATGTTTTTGTATGAATTACTGCAGATGCATTTATTGTCAAACTGAACTTATATACAGGCCTCCTCAAAAACAATATGCAAATAAGAAGCATCCTACTGTACGTTTGTTAACAGAATGAGTGAAACTGTACAGGTGTATACCATACATATATTGTACAGATTGAACATAAGGTTTAAATAGTACCTTAAATTGTACAGATTAAACATAGGGTTTAATACAAAGCTTATTATCTAGATTACTTATACTGCACATGATTGAATTTGTGGCTTTATGCCAGCAACAGGTTCAACAGTGTATCCTTATCTCTGCATGACCATCTGCAGAAAAATATACTTGTTAACTGATACATTTTGAATTTTCTTGATTTATGTGGAGTATAATATGCAATATTTCTCTGTGTTCGTGTACTCGTTTTTTGTTTTTGTTTTTGTTTTTTTCAATTTAGATCATTATTTCTGGAAGACAGATTGTATGTAGTTACCTCTCTGAAAGCATTGAACTGAAAGTTGTTCAGCATTACATTGGACAAGATGGGCAGGCAGTTGTGAAGGAACATTTTGACTGCCTTGAACCCAAACAGAAACTACCTTCATATGTCCTTGAAAGCAATGAGCTAACAGAATTGAGTGTGAAAGCTAAAGGAGAAGAAGACTGGTCAAGAGATGTGTACCTTGAATCTAAACACACTGAATATAGTACAGTCATTCAGGTATGCAAGCAAATATTTTGTAAATCATGAGTCTATAATTTTAGAGTGCATATAAGTCAAAAGCTCAATCTGAACATGTAGATCTGGAGTGAGATCCGTCAAGCTCCATAAGAGTGGGTTCTGCACGGAAACCACACGGTAGCCATGCCGCAGCTTGTCAAGACGTTCCAGCCCCTCCCCCACTCATGCAGCGTGCTGTTTAAGGGCAGCTGGGCACTGTGTTCCTCAGTTCTTTTACAACCGCCTTAACGTTAGGACCTTAGTCTACCGCTCCTTTGTCGGGAAAGTTCCTTGTGAGTTGGTTGACTTGGTTTGTTCTAAAAAAAAAAAGACATTTTATTACGAACGGTTCTTCTGTGTATGATGCTTTTTGCCTGGCTGACAGATATTGTTTGGCATTCACATTGTTGTCATTAGCACATGGACGGACTCCGAGGAAGAGGAGAAAGAGACGGACACGATGGCAGCAGAGGTGGGAGTGCAAGGTCCAGAACTTGCAGAGGAGAGCAGGACCAGCACACGGGAGGCTGGAGAAGAGTTAGAACCTGTCGTGGCAGCTCCTATGGAAGAAGGACGGCCGGTCTCAGCAGTGGAGAGGCATCGCTCAAAGAGACAGCAGGAGATAAAGGACTGCATGTGTAGAATGGCTAAACTAACAAGCAATGTTGCTGAGTCCGGGATCCATGATTAACAGCACATGGTTTCAGCCTATATTAGCCAGCTTTGCCACAGCCGCTGTGCTGGTATCAATAGTGTTCTTCACTGAGATACTTGGCTGTGTTCCTGTTTGCTGTGCCTGTATGTTGACCTTGGACCGTTGGGACTCTGTGGATTACGATTTGGACTCTGTTCGACTGACTGGTATTATTACGGCCCAGACTGGCTCTGGTTTGAAGAAACTGCTTACTGCCTGGCTTTGTTGTTTGACTGGCAGAGCACAGAAATCTCCTGGAAGGAGTCCCTTTCCAAGTACTGTTCTCGTCCATTTGGATGATGACAGATGCCTCTCTTCTGGGCTGGGGTGCTCACTGCGAAGGTTGCCAAATTCAGGGGAAGTGGACACCACACCAGGGTCGCCTACATATCAACTTTCTAGAATTACTGGCTGTTTTTCAAGCACTTCGAGCCTTTCTGCCGCTCATACAGAACAGGTCTGTCCAGATTCACCTCGACAACACAACAGCACAGGCCTGCATCAACCGTCAGGGCGGGACAGTGTCTCACAGCTTATGTGCTCTCAGTGTTGAACTCTTGGTGCATGCGGTACCGTGTCTCCCCAGTGGCAGTACATATCAAAAGCCTGAGAATGTCCTGGTGGATGACCTAAGCTGTGTTTTTCTCCAAGAACGGCAGCACAAATGGGAAATCAAGTTGGACTACATAACACCCCTGTTCAACCACTAGATGTAACCATCAATAGATCTGTTCGCGACCTCCATGAACACGAAATGCGCCCGCTTTTGCTCCAGGGCAGGACGTGATCACCGGTCCATGGGGGATGCTTTGCAGCTAGACTGGTTGAAGAAAATGCCTTATATGTCCTCTCCTCAACCGCTAATTGCCAGAGTGGTGGCTCGTCTCCTAGCCGAACCAACAACCGGCATCCTTGTGACACCGTGGTGGCCAAGGCAACCTTGGTTTCCACAGATACGCAAACTATCAAGGATCTGGTTCCACCATCTGCCTCAATTACCAGACCTCCTTTCCCAAGATAGCGGGCATGTCTTCCACCCAGACATCAACATGCTTCGTCTGACCACGTGGTGGATAGACTCCTAAGCTAAATTTTACTCAATGAACGAAAAGCCTCTACCAGGCGAAATTACCTGGGAAAGTGGCTCAAGTCCAAAGCATACGCAAAAACCCGTGGTTTTCTGCCTAAGCGGGCATCTGTCCAGGACTACTTCTATATCTATCTAAACTGAAGTTGCAAGGCTTGGCCGACATGTCCCTGAAGGTTCATTTAGCTGCCCTCTCTTCGAGACATCCAGGGTGTGATGGCAGCACCTTATTCTCTCATCCACAGAGCAAGGCTTTTTTGAAAGGTCTGTCTAATGTCTTCCCTCTGGTTAAGACCCCAGTGGAACCCTGGAGCCTTTCACTAGTACTTTCATCGCTAACTCAGGCACCTTTCAGGCCAATGGCTACAACATCTTTAAAGCTGGTCTCCCTAAAGACAGCCTTCCTGCTGGCAATCACCACAGTGAGGCGAGTAAGCGATCTTACAGTTCTAAGAATCGATACACCGTACACAAGATTCAATCCAGAAAAAGTTCTCATGCGCTTGGATCCTGCCTTTTTACCGAAAGTTGTATCTGATTTCCACCTGAACCAGGACATTGTTCTCCCTACTTTTTTCAGAGACCCTACTTCCACCTTAGAACGTTCTCTGCACTGCCTAGATGTGCGTAGAGTGCTCTTGTTCTATCTGGCGTGGACTAAAGGCTTTAGGTCCTCTACATGCCTCTTCGTTTCTTACAAGGGTGCTACCAAGGGATCCTGTATATCGAGACAACGTCTGTCAACATGGCTGGTCGTGCTTATTATGCTCACTTATAGGCTCCAGAACAAGACTCCACCGGAAGCCATCTAGGCCCATTCCGCTTGGGCATACACTTCCTTGGCTGCACACCTCTTGGGAGTGACCTTTGTGGACATCTTTAAGGAAGCAACATGGTCCTCGAAGATGCCCTTCATAAAGCACTATGCCATAGATATGCGCTCTGCTGCAGAGGCGAGCTTCAGGAGAAGTGTTTTTAAAAGGATGTTACAATAGCACTACTGCACCCTCCTCGGTTGGGAGCTTGCTAAACACCCACTCTTGTGGAGCTTAACGGATCTCGCTCCAGATAAACAGGTTGTTCACCTGTAACTGATTATCTGGAAGAGATCTGTCAACATCCATAAGACCCTCCCTAGCCTCTCCTCTGCAGTAGTGCTCTGCTATGTGCATACCTTTGTGCATGCCGTTGCCCTTGCTTCTAGCTGTCAACATTGATGAACTCACCTGTTCAACTGGATGGTCGTCGTCCTCAGCGGTCATCCAAGAACTGAGGAACGTGGTGTCCAGCAGCCCTTAAATAGCACACTGCACGCATGGGGGCAGGGCTGGAACGCCTCGACAAGCTGTGGCATAGCTACTTCGTGTTCTCCGCACAGGTGCAGAACCCACTCTTATGGATGTCAACGGATCTCTTCCAGATCATCAGTTACAGGTGAGCAACCTGTTCATTCTTCGACATGTTCTCTGTCTTTTACACCAATGGGCTATGTATCTGCGCAGAGACCTCGTCGGAATCTAACAAGCTAAATTCTCCTGATTTGGGTGGGAACCCCGCCCCCAGCCGCTATATACAGCTGTGCCACTCCACACCCCCTCAGTCCTTGTCATCCGTACTTCAGTAGACGTCGTGGAATCTTTGGCTCGGCAACGAGTAGGACTGTGATTCATTGGATCCTCTTGTTGTTTTTCTCCTAATTCCCCTGTTTCACGCCTGTTGTTTTTCTTTCTACGTGAAGCAATGACTTTTTCTTGGCATTTTTATTTTCATGGTGCCCCCCGCCCTCCATCTTTGTTGGCTCCAATCCCAGGCGGGACGGGGCTTTGTGGTCGGCTGGCTGAAAGTTTCTATGCTGGGCACAAAGAACTTTTTAAAATGTGTTCATTGTCGATCTTAGATCTCTTCGCTCGATACTCAATCATTTAAAATGGCTTCTTCAATACAGTCAGAGCATTTGGATTCTACTCCTCCGGCACTAGAAGAGCCGGTCTCAGTACCAGTGCTGTCAACACTTGCCTCAGACCTGCCTGTGGTTTTGGCCCCTTCTTTGCCGCCAGATGACTTGCCTAAGCATACAGTACTCTACCTTCAGTACCAAACTGCTCTTTGGTCCCTTCGGTACCACCGAAGAAGAAAAAGAAGAAGCCAGCACTAGTTCTGCATCTACCGGCAGGACAACATCTACTGCCTGTCTTCAAGAAGAAGAAGCCCCCGCCAGTCTCTTTTTCGGAGGTGCCGCTGGTTAAGAAGCCAAAATTGGTCTCTTCGGAGCATGGCTTAGCGGTTGTTGATCAGGGGTCAGAAGGTCTGCCAGCCATGGTACCGGTTCCTTCAATACCAAGTTCTACTGACCCTCGCCTTCATACTAGTTCTCCAGTGGCTTCAATGTCTCCGAGCCAGACACCTGACTGTACCTTTCCAGGACAGGAACTCTTGATAGCAGCTGATATTACATCGGACTATGAACCCTATTTGCCGGACAAGCCTGCCACAAATTCGACATGGCTGCCTAGACATCATTTGTCTCCCATGCACTGTGTGGAACAGCCCCTCCATGGGGATCGGAGATCATGTTGGGACTCAGAGGATTTCTCCTCCAAATACAGATATGGGAGACATTGGGATCGACATGGACCGTTATACACTGGTCAATACCGTGACATACGTGGGGTTCCACGTATGTAGATAACAAACTCTCCTCCTATGGAGATTGGCACCAGGAAGCCATCGTTTATAGACAGTATCCCTCTGATTATCGATCGGATTGTTCTGACTATGGGAAGCCCTGGTATGGATCTCGGTACCAGGAGGAATCTGCTTATGGAGACTCCGGGACTAATCATGATTTGCGTAGGGCCCCTTCGCATTTGGAAGGGAGGCTTCACTCTCCTTGATGAGACCTTCGCAACCACACTAGTGGGCACAAATCGCCATCGGAGGTTCCAGTTTAGCTTCCGGTGCTGCAACCTTCCTTGGTACTGACTGCGGCGGCAGATGGGTCAGTACCAAACCTATTGGGAACCATCCAGAGCTTCCAGCTGTCCCTCTGGACTTAGCTCCGGATCCAGTTGCATCTCTTGAGATGGAAAGTGAAGAGGGTGAACCTGACTCTCTGGACTTGGACATAGTTTCTCTGGAGTCGTCCCCTTTGGACAATCAATCAGACTCTAATCCTGTTTATCTGTTGGAAGATCTGAAGCAATACTAGGCCTTTGTGGCCCTCATGGCCTTGGCTCTCGGGGTGAGCCTTGATATGCATCAAAAAAGGGAATTGGACCCTTTATTCGGTCTCATTGATGTCGAGGCTAAAGTACCAGCCTTTCTACCACCGAATACTGCTTTATTGGGAGTCATGCATGGGCACTGGAAGAAGCCAGCAACCCTTTCGCAACCCAACAGACATTTGGAGAATTTCTATAGGGTGCAGATGCAGGAGTATATGGCCTTCTTGACGAATTACCCTATGCCTAATTTCATTGTGGTGGAGGCCTCCCTGCAAAAATCCAAAGGTTGTAGTCACTCTGCGCTGAGTGATAAGGAGAAGAGTAAGTTGGACTCCTTTGGGAGGAGGCTCTACTCGGCGTCGGCTCTGCATTTATGGGTTGCCAACTACCAGGCCTGTAACGCCAGGTATAACCATTTTTTGTGGGAAAAGGTGCCCCCCCCTTTTTGGATCTCCTGCCCTAGGATAAGCGAGATCTGGTGAAGGCTTTTCTGCACAAAGCTGTGCAGGTGGCAAAGCAGGAACTTTACTCAGCAAGACACTCTGTGGAATGCGCAGCAAAGGTGATGGCCATGTCTGTGGCTCTCAGGAGGCATGCCTGGCTGCATTCCTCCAGCTTGACCTCATCAAGCTTCTTCAAGCCTCTTTGTGGAACAGACTGATAACACCTTACAGAAGGTGCAGAAGCTGAGGAGTACTGCAAAATTTATGTCCTACTCTTCCTCTGATCCTAATCCACAAAGGCAGCCCAGGTGCCCTCCTTAACAGCAGGCTAAAGCTCCTTCGCAGCAACAGTACTCATCGGAATGTTCCTTTTGAGTTAACAGGTTCTAGCCTTGATATAAGTCTGGTTTCCAGGCCAGTAAGCCTGCCTTTCAGAAGCAGCATCCAAATACCTTCAGAAAAAACAATGACTATTGGGCCTTTCGGGCCCGCCTGTCTACCTTTGCGGTGAATTGGGATAAGGTGACTGTGGATCAATGGGTCCTCACAGTCATACGCATGCCCTCGAGTTTTGCCAGACACCACCGTTGTCCAGGGTCGTGACTACACCTTCAACCCCAGTGTTGGAACAGGAGGTCTCCGCTCTCCTCTCGAAGGATGCGATCAAAAAGGTCATCAATGTGACGAGCCCCTGTTTCTACTCCTGTTACTTTTATCATTCTGAAACCAGATGGCTGTTAGTGCCCTATATTGGACCTCAGAGGCCTAAACCTCTATATTGGACCTCAGAGGCAGCCCCACATAGAGCGCATTACAGTCATCCAGTCTGGAGGTTACCAGCATATGTACCACTGTCCTAAGGTCATTTATCTCAAGAAACGGACGCAGCTGGCATATCAGCCGAAGCTGATAAAAGGCATCTCTGGCTACCGCCTCAACCTGGGACAATAGGGAGAGGCTTGGATCCAGAAGCACCCCCAGACTGTGGACCTGTTGCTTCTGAGGAAGTGTGATCCCATCCAGAACAGGCAGATCAAACTCATCTCCTGGGTTTCGACCCCACACAATAATTCAGTCTCAGTTTGTTATCCCTCATCCAGCCCATCACCGCCTCCTGGCAGGCATTTAGGGAGTTTATGCCCTCTCCCTATGAGGTTGGCATGGAGAAATAGATTTGAGTGTCATCAGCATACCGATAGCACCCTGCACCAAATTTCCTGATGATCTCTCCCAGTGGTTTCATGTAGATGGTATAAGAGCCCCTGGTGGCACAGTGGTAAAACTGCCATCCTGTAACCAGAAGGTTACAAGTTCGATCCTGACCAGGGGCTCAAGGTTGACTCAGCCTTCCATCCTTCCGAGGTCGGTAAAATGAGTACCCAGAATGTTGGGGGCAATATGCTACATCATTGTAAACCGCTTAGAGAGCTCCGGCTATAAAGCGGTATATAAATGTAAGTGCTATTGCTATTGCTATGTTAAACAACATTGGAGGCAATACGGATCCGTGAGGGACACCATGCGGAAGTTCAGATTTTGAAGAACAACAGTCTCCAAGGGACACCATCTGGAACCTGCCTGAAAGGTAGAAACGGAACCGCTGCAAAGCAGTGCCCCCCACTCCCAAACCCCTCAGACGCTCCAGAAGGATACTATGGTCAATAGTATCAAAAGCCGCCGAGAGGTCCAAAAGGACCAACGGAGTCACACTTCCTCTGTCAATTCCCAATTGGAGATTATCCATCAGGCTGACCAAGGCAGTCTCCACCCCATAGCCTGCCTGAATGCCAGTCTGAAACGAGTCTTGATAATCAATTTCCTCCAAGACTGTCTGGAGCTGGGAAGCCATGACCCTATCAATTACCTTGCCCAACCACGGAAGTTTGGAGTCAGAACTGTAGTTGTCTAATTCTGAGGGATCCAAGGCAGGCTTCTTTAGAAGTGGTCCAATAATTACCTCCTTAAGACAAGGAGGCATCCTTCCCTCCCTCAGAGAAGCATTTATGATCTCTACCAGGCCTCCTACAACAATCCCCCTGCTAGATATTATAAATCATGTTGGGCAAGGGTCAAGAGAACAGATAGTAGGCCGCACTGCTCCAAGCAGCTTGTCCACATCATCAGGAGTCACAAACTGGAACTGATCTAACCTAACCATACAAGAGGAGTTGCTGGACACCAGACACTGCAGTAATTGTGGAGACTGAGTCTAAGTTAGCCTGAATACGAGAGATTTTCCCCACAAAGAATTCACTAAACACGTCACAGCGAGTAATCGATGGCTCCAGATTCCAATTCAAAGGAGATGGGGCACGTACTAACCCTCTCACAACCCTGAACAACTCTGCCAGACGTGAACTTGCAGATGCAATACGGGCAGAAAAGAATCTCTTCTTTGCCACACATATTGCCTCAGCATAGATCTTCAAATGTGCTCTATGTTGCAATCTGTCGGATTCGAGTTGAGTCTTTCTCCACTTGCGCTCCAGTCATCTATCTTGCCGCTTCAGCCCCCTTAGTTCTTCCATATACCAAGGGGCTAATTTTTCAGCGGGTTGGAGAGGATGCTTAGGAGCAATCGTGTCTACTGCCCTGGTGAGTTTGCTGTTCCAGTTCTCCACCAGGGCATCAACAGGATTGCCGGCAGAGCCAACACTAAATCCCTCCAAGGCTTCTTGGAATCCTGTTAGATCCAGTAACCTTCTCGGGCGGACCATCCGAATAGGTCCTTCAGCCTTGCAGAGATGGGACGTGATTGTGAGTCCAACCTTAACCAGATGGTGGTCCGTCCATAACTATGGGGAAATCTCAGGAGTCCCCACCTACGGAACACCACCCTGATCAGAGTGAAAGACCAAATCAAGCGTGTGACCAGCAATGTGTGTCGTTCTCAAGACCACTTGGGATACGCCCATAATCATCATGACTGCTATGAACTCCTGAGCCACCCTGGACAAATTGGTCCTGAAATGAACATTGAAGTCCCCCAGCACCACAAGCTTGGGGGACTCCAACACCAAGCCCGAGACCAAGTCCATCCACTCAGTTAGGGACTCCCTTGAGCAACAGGGCGATCGGTACACCAACAAAAGTCTCAATCTATCCCTGGACACCAAACTTAGGTACACACATTCATGTATTAATAATAATAATAATAATAATAATAATAATAATAATAATAATAATTCAATTTCTATACCGCCCTACGTATTATCATATCTCCATACGCCCTCAGTATTGCCGTTTTCTGTATTTCCAGATAGGGGGAATCGTCTGTCAGTTCAAGGCCTTACCATTTGGCCTGATGACAGCCCCGAGGGTCTTTACAAAATGTCTGGCCCCTGTGGTAGTGTTTCTACAAGAAAAGGGGATACAAATACTGCCTTACCTGGACAATTGGCTCATCCTAGCAGGTTCAAAGCAGGCTGCTTTGGGCTCTCTCGACACAGTCAAACTTTGCAGAACCTCGGCTTGCAGGTCAACTTCGAGAAGTCCCAGCTGGATCCGGTCCGCAGGATACAATTTATAGGGCTGATCTTCAACACCCACTTGGAGATGGTCTTCCTCCCGGAGGCCCGCATAGGGACACTTGTGCAGTTAGCTTCCACTTTCCTAGTCGGAGGGCCACAGACCATGCACTCGGTGCAGCACCTGTTAGGCCATATGGCTGCTACTATGTACGTGCTTCCGCATGCGTGTCTTGGGATGCACATCATTCAGAGGTGGTTCCTGGATGTGTTTGACCCCCTTTGGGACTCTGCTCAGCTGGAGCACACGCCTCCTCAAATGGTGTGGGAAGCCACAGCCTCGTCATCTGGACTTCGGCTCTCCCTTCCAGATGTCTCCTCCTTGCTGGGTGATTACAACAGACACATTGGAGCTAGGGTGGGGCACTCATATGGGCGATTATCACCTGAGTAGCCATTGGACGATAACAGAGATGGGTCGGCACATCAATTACTTGGAACTGTTGGCCGTATTCTATGCCCTCAAGGGGTTCTTCCCATAATTGTGGGTTGTTCTGTGACAGTTCAAACCAACAATACGATGGCGAAAGCCTATATAAAACAGCAGGGAGGCACAACCTCCAGGAGCCTCCTAGTTCTTTCAATCGACCTGTGGCACTGGTGTGTAGCACAGGTGGTGATGCCACATGTGGTCTACATCCAAGGGAACCTGAATGTCCAGGTGGGCATGCTGAGCAGACTAAAAACAGTTTCCGACGAGTGGATGTTGGATCAGGGCGTACTCCAGGACATATTCGCAATGTGGGGTGCTCTGGTTCTGGATGTCTTTGCATCTCAGGACAATGCTCAGTGTGCCCTCTATTGTTCAAGGGGAGGGGAAGGGGAGGGCTCTCTGGGCAATGTTTTCGTCCTGTCCTGGAACGGCCTTTTCCCTTACCTGTTTCCACCATCCCCCCTCATACCAAAGGTTTGTCACAAACTGAGGGAGGACCACTCCAAGGCCATCCTGATAGCCCCTTGGTGGCCCAGGAGGCTTTGGTTTCCGACTCTGGCAGTGACTTGTGTGCATCTTCCCATTCTACCTCACCTGGTGTCGCAGGAAAAGGGTCTGGTGCTCCATTCGGACATCCAGTCTCTGCACCTGCCTGTCTGGAAGATCCTGCTGCCTTTCCGGTGAGACTCAGAGACATTTTGCTTGCAGCTAGAACGCCCTTGACAAGAAAGTTGTATAGACATAAATGGACTCATTTCAGTACATTTGCTACACAAAATGAATTTTATGTTCTTAACCTATCTGTTCAGAATGTTTGTACCTATCTTTTGTATTTAAAAGAGTCTGGTTTGAAGCTCTCCTCTCTGAGTATATTTGGTGGCCATTGTGGTGCATTCGCCCACCACTCGGGTTTCCTTGTTCAAGGACCCACTGGTAACAGTTTTCTGAAGGATTTGTCACATGTTTTACCGGATGACCCTGTCATGTCACCGGCTTGGGATTTGTCGGTGGTACTGGCTGGTTTGCTACACTCGCCCTTTGAGCCTTTGGCTTTGATTGATCCTCGTCTTCTGTCATGGAAGGTTGCCTTCTTTGTGGCGATCACCTCTGCTAGGAGGGTGAGTGAACTGTGGGCCCTGAGGGTTGATTTGCCGTACCTTCAGTTTCATAAAGATAAGGTTGTGCTCTGACTGGGTGTTCAATTCCTTCCGAAGGTAGTTTCTACCTTTCATCGTTCCCTGCCACTCACCTTGCCTGTATTTTTTCAGAACCCTTCATCTGATGCAGAATGCAGGTTGCATTGTTTGGATGTTAGGAGGGCATTGTCCTTCTATGTTCAAAAGTCGGCAGAGTGGAAGAAAACTCCTTCTCTGTTTGTTCTGTATGATGGGCCTCACTAAGGCTTGCAAGTTTCTCCTCAGTCCCTGTCTAGTTGGATTGTTTCTACTATTAAACTTTGCTACAGCTTGGCCAAATAAACAGTTGCCTATGACTGTTAAGGTGTACTCAGTTAGGTCCATGGCAGCCTCTGTTGCCTTTGATTGCGCAGTCCCTTTGGACACTATCTGTCACGCGGCTATTTGGGCTTTGCCCCATTCCTCTATTCGTCATTATGTTATTAATGCCAGGGCACGGAATGATGCTAAGTTTGGCAGGACAGTCCTGCAGTCTATTTTCAGTTGATGTACTTCATTTCTTTGAAATAAATACTTTTTGCATCCCTGTTTCTGTTTGTTCCCTCCACCTTGGGTGCTAGCTTATTATGCACCCATTGGTGTAAAAGATAGAGTCCACGTCGAAGAACTACAGGTTGCTTAACTTGTAACATTGGTTCTTCTAGTAGTCATCTGTCCTTTTACACACTCTCCCATCCTCCCCGCTAGGTCTACTGAAGGCGGACTCCATGACTGAAGGAATGTGGAGTGGCACAGCTGCATATAGTGGTTGGGGGCAGGGTTCCCGTCTAAATCAGGAGAATTGAGCTTGTTAGATTCCAACGAGATCTCTGCACAGGCGCATAGCCCATTGGTGTAATAGGACAGATGACCACTAGAAGAACCAAAGTTACAGGTAAGCAACCTGTAGTTATGGATGGGCAGTGCCTTTATTCAGGGAACTAATCACCCTTACACTCAACGGCTAGGAAGGGTCCTGCTTTGCTGTGGAGCAAATCTAGCTTCTGCTGCTTTAAGAAAAATCCTCTAGATCCAGTGACCTAAATATGCATTCTACCTAGAAAGATGCAAAAAATAGAAATACTATATGTTCTCCAAAAGCTGATCTTCTTTCTAACTTGAAAGAAGAACGTGTTGGTAATCATTTGATATAAAAATAAAATATATTTATCTTTATAAGACTACAGTAACCTCTGTAATATTTGTCTATCTTGTCTGCAGGTGCCATCATCAAACAGTTCTATTTATTTGTGGTGCATGGTTTTGACATTAGAGGCCAACTCTCAAGTACATCAACGAATTGTGAGTGCATTCTCTATTGTCCAAATTGTTACTGGACCTGACCTCTCATGTTCTGAAATAAATTAAGGTCAAATTGACCTAGAACAGAGATTTATTCACAGGGTTTTTTTACAACTGGAATGCTGGGCTCAAAGTTAATACTGAAGCTGTTTTGTACTTTTGCTTTTATAGATAGTTTTCAGCCCTCTCTTTATCATGAGGAGCCATCTTCCAGATCCCATCATCATACACTTAGAGAAAAGAAGCCTGGGATTGAATGAAATGCAAATGATTCCAGGAAGAGGGGAAGAAAAACCCTTGCAAAATATAGAACCTGATCTCACCCATCACTTGACCTTCCAAGCCAGGTAGGCTTTTTCTCTGTTTTTTCTTCTAAGCATGTTAGACTGTAGTATCATCAGTTTCGCCAAAATCTTCCATGTGTCAGGTGAATCATTGGAAATGCAATTGAATAGAGCATACACACAGCTTCCTCTACTAATGTTAATGAAACTGTTCCAGCGTACTGGCTAAACACTCCAGTGGTATTTTTGGACTAGTGTAGGGAATCAGCTTATTACAGTATCTCTTTGTTTAAAGTGTTGGTCTGGAAATGTTGAGAAGAAAGAAATATGGTACAGTCAGATCGGGGAACAGGAAAAAAAGATTGATTAGGCAAGATGAGGAGCCAATAAAATTTTAATTAACGGTATAAACTCTAGTCCCATATAGAGACATTTTAGCTTAAGGTCCAAATTGTCAATGGATCAGCTTAAGGCTTTACTTGAGAGAGGGCCCAGATGTAGACAAAGAGGAGAGAGAAGGGAGCGAGGAGATTTAAAGGGATAGATGGTTGGTCTTACTGGTCCCAATCCATTGGTGTGTTGAGTGCACTTGCAGGTTGGAGTGCACAGTCAGATTTCCCTGCAGGGGCAAAGTAAAAAGGCAGGGAAAAGAAAGGCCAAGTGGTACAGAGTTGCTTCTCACAAGCAAGGGGTCCAGGATAGCGTTTGGTTCCAGGGTAGGTCCAGGGGCGTTCTGTTCTCCAGGGTCCTTCTCTGAGTTCTCTGTTGTGTTTTCCCTCCTCCTCCTCCTTCTTCTGACCATGTGTTGAAATCAGAAATACCAATAGGCAAATCCATGCCCTGGGGCAATGTATAGGTCACACTCCCTGACAGCAGGGACTGAAGCTCATGTGTAACAAATAAGTTTATGTTTGCATCAAACAGTCAAGTGGGTGTGATCTTTAAGAAACAAAAGATGGAATTGAGAGGTGTGTGTGGAATACTGAATGGGTGAACCCAAAAGCTTTATCTGAGAATGGGACATCTCTTCCTGGGAGAGAGAGACAGGTTTTCTTTTCCTGTCAATGATCTTACCTCTGGGTCCTTGCCAGCTCATTAACATTGTGATAGGAGGCTGAGAGTGTGCCATGCTTATCTGGGTTGTTGTAGGCGCAATTAGTGAGGCTAATCCCATTGCCCAGGAAGGGTGTTAGCTATTTATCTTGTGAAGGTCTCTCGACTCAGGTCTGCTTGGTAGTTTCCTCCTTTTTACAAGAGAGGCCATGGGGGACTCCCTACTGTTGTTTGTTCTTCTGAACTTTGGCAGTGTCGCCCCATGTTTGCTAAACAGCCGATATTGCATAGTATGCCAAATATGGGCATGTGCAGAGTTCACAATCCCGTGAACTCAAACGGCTCCAAAATAAGTTAAATAATAACTAAATCCATGCAATGTATATCATATCTATTTTGTTCTGTTTCTGCTTTGCAGGGAAGAAGATGATCCCTCTGAATGTGCAGTCCCTATTTCAACAGCACTCATTAAGCAGATAGCCACCAAATCAAATATCGGGGGCACTGCAAATGAGATACTTGCTGAGTTCTATGGGTGTAGCCTCTCCCCCCAACCTGAGTGGCCTTATACAAAGAAGGATTGTGTCAGGTACTGTGCCTTTTTAGTTGTTTCCTTTGGAGTTATGCGGCATGCAGTGAAATAAGTACATCTGCAAATCATGTACGGTCCTAAAATAACCTTTTGTTAAATGGGTCTCTCAACATGTCCTGTGCAAAGCAGGGGCAGATAGATGGAGGAATTGCTTCTGTGGATTGGCCACCCCAGGTGCGGAGGGAACCAAGTCGCGCCCTGGGTTCTGCCACCAGGTTCTGCATTTAGCCACGCCCCCTGTGTCATATGTCAGGTGCAGGGGGCGGGACTTTGCTCCCAAACAGGGCCCCGTGGCCCCGTTGGAGAGTGAAATCAGCCAGCACTGTGTTTGCAGTATGGGCAGGAGTGGATCTCCCTGCCTTTAAAAGGCAGGGGTTTTTGCTCCGGACACGCTGCGAATGCAATTACGCTTGCAAATGGGACCACGCAGCCCCGTTTGGGAGCAAAATCATGCCCCCACATCTGACATCAGACGTGGGAGGTGTTTCTGGGGCTGCAAGGCATGGCCCTTGATTGGCAGTGGCCCGGGTTCTTTGAACCTGTTTGCCTAATGGTGGCTCCGCCCCTGGGCCAGCCCCTCAGTCCATCTGCAGCTCCTTCTGCCCCCTCCGTCTGGAGAAAAGAGCTTCGAACCTGAACTGAACTATGGAGTGCCAGCACCTAGAAGATGCTGTTGCTGAGCAGAAGGGCTGCTTCCATGGATTGGCATCTTTGCCATTGACTGGTTCTGAGTCCATCTGCTGCTCCTTCTGCCTCCCCTCTCTGGAGGGAAGAGCCTGGAACCCAGACTGTCATCGATGGTCAGGGACAAGAAGAGACTGCCATGCATACCCCTGTCAACTTTGGTGAAAAGCAGGGTATAGATCTCTTTTTTTAAATGATAATAAAAGCCTGATAACTCCTGACATCTTGGGTCATGACAATATTCCAGTCAGGCACTGTAGTCTTGGGCACAAGTATTCCAAGGCAAGTAGTCTTTTGCTGGGAGTTCAGCATCTTTTGTCTTGAAGATCCATCAAATAGCAACCTCCCCAATCACATATCTCCTGCTGACTTTTTGTTGGGAGTTCAGCACTTCCACTTGACAGACCTGTGCTCCAATCCCAGTGCAACAGATAGACACTCGTCAATTGCCTCGCTCTCAGTTTCTCTTCATTACTGCAAATGGCAATATGAGCCACATCAGAGGGCTGCTGTGAGAATTAATAAGTTAACTGTAAAGCACAAATGTTTTTTAGGTTAAAGCTCCAATATACTGTTACACAAATACAATTCTCATTATATATACACATATGAATATATGCACTGATAGATCCTACGTTAAAGTTCATTTTAATATCACAATCCATTCTAAATATGCTAGTCAAATTATCTAATACCACAAATGTCCATTGTGTGCTAAAAAATCTGTATAGCCTCATTTCACAAAACATTCATTAAAATAATGGGACCCTTTTATAAGCATTTATATTTAGATTGACTTGCCTGTTCATAACATTTAAGTTTCTGTTCAGATCTGACTGTCCTTAAGGTGCACTGTTACCACTCTTACTTGAACCTATGTATCTTAAACATATTATTAATTAAGTCTAAAATGGAGGAAATGCTCAGAACCAAATCTTCAAGTGTGGGTAATAAACAGATCACAGCCCAGACAGTGCCATTGACAAAGACTTTTGAAATTTAAGATATAAAATGTCTTACTCCAGAGTGAAAATATGTGAAAATATCGTATTTGTCAACCTTGTTAATACAGGGAGTGAAGGCAGCTCTCAATGAGGGAGGGAGAAGATGGAGACTTGGATTGCCTAGTAGTTGGCAGGTGATGAAATGTGGCTGGACAGTGGGAGAGAGAGAGAGAGAGAGAGAGAGAGAGAGAGAGAGAGAGAGAGAGAGAGAGAACAGCTTTTACACCTGCCGTTTAGTCTGCTGTTTTGTGAGTGAAGCCACAGGAATGGATCTTATTTGGGGAGACAAGGGTTCCATCTGCAAAGGTGCTGCCAAAGTTGTGGGCGAAGAAGAGTCCGCAGCTATGTCTTTCACTGTGGACAAGGGGGCACCAGGTGGGTACCTTATGTCCAAGTCCTGTCAGCGGCCAGTCAGGCACCAATGTACATACCAACTTCCCAGGGGCTGTGAGGAAGGCAACCACGTGAGCTTATGAGGAGACGTGGGAACTGCTTAGGAGACTAGGGAGGACAACATAGTGTGCAACATCAATTTTGTGAGTGCTCCTGAGGAGAAGTGTAGGTAAGGTTAGAGTGCAATAATGCAGCATCCAAGTAGGTGGAATCCAGGGCAGTAGAGAGGCAGAGTGCTTGCCACAATCCCACATCTGTAGATCACACATGGGTCTAAAAGTAGACTATAAGCTTTTCCATCTGGGCTATCCTAGTAAGGATTGCAAAGGCACAAAGATTCATGAACGGACTAGATAATTAGGAAACTTTATTGAGGAGTCAGCAGGACATAGGTGGGTGAGGAGATTGCTGTTCAGATTTATCTCCTAGATAAAAGAGCACTCGTGGGTCGAATCTAATTAACTGTCTTAGAGTCTTGCTTGATTGCATCTTAGGATACGGCTACTCCATCTCTACAACAGAGTTAAGCTAAATTCCAAGATGAATCGGGGGCGGGTTGTCTTGCAAGATGACACTCTCTGTCAATCTGAACATCTCAGCCAAGTTCCAGATTTTTGATAGCCACTCCCTCAGTGGGTGCAGTGAACTCAGCCAGTATTTTTTTTTCAGTTAGCAGATTTCATGTAATTTCCTCATGTTCTGAAAGAATTGGCTGTTCTAAAAGGCCATTGCTAAGAATAATAGTATCACAGTCAAATACAGTGGATTAATATATCCTAACAGTAGGCGATAATATACAATTTCCTTCCAACATTTCTTAATCTCCAGGTACCACCACCAGATATGTGCAAAGTCTGCTCTACCTTGTGAACACCTTTGATGCCGATCATTATTGTTCTCATAAATTTTACTCAACTTATATAGACAGAAGGAACAGCAAGCAATATTATCCCAAATGACTCAAACTTTGTTTAACAGAAAATAGGAAAGGTAACTGTTTTAAAGCAGTGGGAGAAACTGCTAGGTATTCCAATCATTATAAGAATATCTATCAGTGGTGCCTTGCACCTTATAAATAAGTGTAAGGTATCACTAATAGATATTCCTAAAATGATTCTCTTTGCAATTAATACATGGAGAAAGAGAGGATCTTTTTAGAGAGTGATTGCCAGACTGTATTCTCTATTGGCATATCTAGCATTTCCCCCCCCATTGTTTTAAAACAGTTACCTTTTCTATTTTCTAAATTAACCAAAGTTTGATCCATTTATGATAATATTCCTTGCTACTCCTTCTGTATATATATTTATTTTTTTATTATTTCTCTGTGTAAACCGCCCTGAGCCATTTTTGGAAGGGCGGTATAGAAATCGAATAACTAACTATATCAGTACACTAAAAGAAGACCTTCTAAGAGGGAATGGTCCTTTAATATAATACTCATTACGTAATTGAAAGCAATAGAACCATTGAAGAGGATTATCATTCAGCTTCTTAGGTATCTCAGACATTGAGAGACATCTTTCGCCCTCACATTTTTAAATCTTCATACATCATAAATGATCCAATTTGTAAAATTTCCATCAATATGAAATATTGCATTAAATATAAATGATGTGTACAGAGAGATGGGAGAATTAAGCATTTTTCTAGGGTTACCTTATATATACATTATCACAATGATAACTGTGATTAGACTTTCCCACAATTGTGGATTTGTAAAATTTTGTTTTACCATATCATGGTAAGGCTTCCAATGGTATTTTTAATACAGCTTTGTTCCATTTCTTGCCAAGATCGTAAATGCTCATAATTAAGCCATTGCACCATTGATTTTAAAAGTCAAATGCTCTTATGAAAGAGTATAAAATAAGGCTGGGAAACTCAGACAACCACATAAATAGGATTGTTTTTAATATAAAATTTATTAGTTTCATAGTACTCAAAGAGATATACAAACCAGTTAAAAGCATTAACCATCATCATTAAAATGACAATCAAAAACAGTTAAGAAGTCATCCTAAAAGCAACAAACACAGCTTTAGAACATAAATCTGAAAACATTAAATCTTGGAGGCATACACTAATTTGAACAACAGTTGGAAGCATCTCGAGGGAGAGGCTTCACTCACATATTCCTTTACCCACTGTCACCGCTTTTCAAACAGGTTTTGCAGGTTTTTGGAAGAATTCAGAAACCTGCCAAAGCCAGAACGGGATGAGTATACACAGCACAATCAGGCAACTATACAACTTTCAAACCATCTTCAATCCTCTAAAAGGAGGGGGGGAACCCTGTTTCTTGCACTTTTTAAAAGACATTCTACATTGGGAGCTAGCTTGCATTCCACACTAGTGTTGTGCTAGCTTAAAGGCATAGTGCAAATGTTGTTGTGCAAAGAAAGGAATGTATGTTTGAGACTAGTCCTTGCACTAGCTGAAGATGTTGACAAGTTGCATCATTGTGCAAGACTGTTCTGCATCACGATTTATTTCTTTAGTGCATTTATATACTGCCAAATACAATCGTCCCATGGCAGTTTACAGTGGTTAAAAACAATTATAAACAATAAAATAACAATTAAAGACAGATGATTAAAATCAAATTTAAAATTCAACTAAAAGCCTGACAGAACAGGTGGGTCTTCAATGCTCTTCTGAAGGCCATCAGAGATGGTGCAGCTCTAACTTTGTGTGTTCCACAGGCCTGGGGCAACATGGCAGTATATGAAGAGAAAATGTGTGTGTGTGTGTCTCTTTTAAAGGGAATTTTAGCTATTATATTTGCAGCAGTCAGATGTTGGCAATTCGATGCCAGGTGTTGTCCGGAGACTACTTTTCATTCAGTTATTTTAAAATGTGATTTGCTTTTTGATCCTTTAATAAGTGCCTATTTCAATCAAAGAAGAAAACCAGCCTAAATTAGGGACAGATTTGCTGTGGTAGAATCTCTTTGTATTTCAGAATCATATCTGTTATCAGGAGGCACTACAGTGTAACAAAAGCTTTATGAATGGCAAGGATGATAAACTTCAAATCTTACCAATGAATTCACAATTTTCTTTTATCTCTTCTTTGATACATTACACTTGGAACAGCAGTGAACAGCTCACTCAGTGGGATAGCCCAATGCGAGTGAAGCTGTCAGTGTGGAAACCATGTGTGAAAACTCTGCTGATAGAACTCCTGCCATGGGCTCTACTGATCAATGACTCCAAGTGGGATCTTTGGCTGTTTGAAGGCGAGAAGATTGTTCTGCAGATACCTGCTGGGAAGACAATGATACCGCCAAACTTTCAGGTAGGCATACTATTCAAATCAGTAGGCATTATTTTCTTTGAAGTACAGATTTTTCAGTCATATAGTCCATACTTGTCATCTATGTGTGAACAGGGCCAGATCAAAGTACTCAAGGCCTATGCTGGATCATGATTTGAATTATAAAAGTGATTTTGTCAGTACTTGTAAAGATAGACAGTCAAACTCCTGAATGCACACACGGATGGTTAGAAAGGAGATAATAATAATATTCAAAAAAAGAAAGAAAGGAGAGCTGCTCTGTTCTCCTCCCCAGCATGCTGTATTTGAAAGGAGAGGGGATAGAGTGGGAAAGGAAGTGGAGGAGAGGGGCGTGATGGGTGTAGGGAGACATTCTAGCCCACCTCCCTCTTTACCCCACTGCCATTCCATTCCTCCTTTCAAAAAGAATGTGCCAAAGAAGAGAACGTGCATGCTGTTGCCAAACCAGGCAGTGGGGGGTGGGGCGGGGCAGATGGATTGGTGGTAGAAGGAAGGGCCAGAGGGGCAGTTGAGATGGCCTCACCAGCAGACAAGGGAGTGAGCAGCACAATGGCATCCATCATCACCCTGCTCCCTGATAACCCACTGCCTGAGGCAGCCACCTCAGTTCACCTCGTTATGAAGCCAGCTTTGGCTAGGAAAAGGATTATAGAATTTGGATGTGACTAGATTTAAACTTCCAAGCGCTTCACATCCAAATATTGGATATAAACATTACGGGGAAGTGCTGAACTTGATAAAATGTTCTTTGTTTTAGGAAGCTTTCCAAATCGGAATATACTGGGCAAACACAAACACTCTGCACAAATCAGTAGCAATCAAACTAGTCCACAACATGACCTCACCAAAGTGGAAGGATGGAGACAATGAGGAAGTGGTAACACTGGATGAAGAAGGGTTTGTTGAAGCTGAGATAAGACTTGGAGCCTTTCCAGGACATCAGAAGGTTAGAAATATTTGAGCTTATTTTGTAATGTTTAAAAGGCAGTGATTTATCAGATCACACCCATCGAACACCCATTGACCGTCAACTTCAAAAACATTTGTGTCATTAGGAAATATGTTAAATGATGGACACTTAAGAGTAAACGATTCAACACATTAAGAAGAAAATAGTCACTGGGAACAGTCTAAAATATTCATATTAGCAGTTCTCCCCTCAACTCTGATGCATGGCCAGGAGTGGGGGTGGGGGGCGAATGTCCTAGCTGATGGAAAGTTCTGGAGCTGTATATATATATTTACGACCCATGGTCAGCTTACAAATCAACTAGAAATAGTAGAATAAAAGAGGTTAACAGGAGGTTAACAGTTGCTCGAAAATAATAAAACATCATTCACATACAGTACCAATCAAAAACTTAACTAGCAATTGCTAACAATAAAATATAAATATAAACTAAAAATTCAGGAAGAACATACGCATGAAATAAACAACTGGTGTAACCACATAGCATTAGAGCAAAACTTCACCACCTTATATGTAATAGATGGAGATTGATCTGGCAGAAGATAAGAAACACAAAAATCTTCTGAGCATCTTGAAATAGGGATGTGTGAACCGGTTCGAAATCAAACCAGGGTGGTTCGAAGGTTCGAATTCGAACTGAACCAGCCATCAGGTTCGAGCTGCAGGTTTGAATTCGAGCTGCAGGTTTTAAAACAACAGAACCCAGTACCCCATGGGTTAGCAACCCATGGGGGTGGTTGGCACCCTCTTTGCACTAGACCACCACTCACTCTGGGCCACTCCAACACCCCACAAGTGGCTTTAAGGTTTTTCTCCATAGGGAAGAATGGAGGTTTCAGCAGCCCCATAACTGCACTTGGGGGGTACTGGGGTGGCCCAGAGCGAGGGTGCCAACCACCTCCATGGGTTGCTAACCCATGGGGTATTGGGTTTTGTTGTTTCTGAAGTGTTCTGAGTGTAGATTCTTTGGTAGCATATAAGATTTTCAATGACAAACTATGAATCCACTCTCATTGCTAACCTTAAAGACACATAAACTTCAAAAATCACTTAAAAATCAGCCCTTTGCCCAATACCTTTCAAATAATTCTGATAGCTACCTGGCCCCCCTTGGGCACTACCACCCACCACACTCTGCTCTTGGACACCCCTTTCCCCCCGAACGTGAAGCTATACAGTTGCTGACACCTCCATGCTTCTTTATGGAGAAAAACCTTAAAGTCACGTAAACTTCAAAAAAATCAGCCTTTTGCCCAATTTCTTTCAAATAATTCTGATAGCTTCCTTGCCCACCTTGGGAACTATCACCCACCACACTCCACTCTAGGACACCCCTTTCTCCCCGACGTAAAGCTATACATTTGCTGCAATCCTCATTATTCTCTATGAGGAATTCCAAAATAATTTTAAAATTCACCAATAATCAGAGGAGTGTCTGATTGCCTTGGAACTTTGTGGATAGTAGGCACCCCTGGTTGTCTACCACGTACCCCACTTTTGTGCCCCTAGGTGCTCCACAATAGGGGATATGGGCTGGTTCGCGTCCTGTTATACCCTATGAGAAAAATAATTAAAAATATTTCAAATATTCATAAAAAATTATAGGGGTGTCTGATTGCTTCGGGGTTTGCATGGTTTTTGGCACCCATGGGTGCTCCACAATAAGGAATAATGGGCTGGTTGGAGTCCCATTATATCCTATGAGAAAAAAATAGAAATAATTTTCAAAAATTCATTAAAAATTGTATGAATGTCCGATTGCTTTGCGGTTTGGGTGGCAGGTACCCCTGGGTGCCAGCTACCCCCCTACCAATTTTTGGTGTCTGAACCAGTTCGAACCAGTTCGAATCGGTTCAAATCGGTTTGAATTCGAACCGAACCAGGGGGAGGTTCGAGCAAAACCAAAACCGAACCACCTCCTCCTGGTTCGAACCTGGTTCGAATTCGAACCGAACCGGGCAAAACGGTTTTGCGCACATCCCTATCCTGAAAAGGGTGCCAGACAAGGAGATATCAGGGAGCATCTTAACTCTTTATAAAACAGGCAACGGAGCAATACTGAATGGTTGGAAAATACATATTGGACTGGGAAGTAGCCCATCTTTACTTGTACAGTAACAGCTGCTGGTGTGCTCAGTTTAAATCACTTTGAACTGCTGCTCTGCTGCTCTGCCATAATCTGAGAGAGAGAGAGAGAAAGTCTTATGCTGTAAGCCAATGGCCGACTGTTGCCTTGTAACCTGGGTTTCATGAGTCATGGTGCAGGTAGTTTTATTTCTGCTTTGGGGTCCAAAGAATGCTTTGAAGGTACATAATGCATTTCTATTGCTGAAGCTAAACAAGTTTGGTCTTGAATGGGAACCATATGTAATAGCTATTTGGAGGGACAGAGAGAGACCAGTGTTTTAAATAAATGCACTTTATTAGAATACAGTGGCAGGGGAAAGTGACATTTATTATTTATCCTCCAAGATGATTAGGGTAGTGTACGTGGGTTTTTCCATTTCCCCCCCCTCACCAGATGAAATATTCCTTTTGTCATGTTCAGAAAAGTTATGTCCTTAGTGTGCTGATGTTCTTGTAATACTTTATTTTGCAGCTGTGTCAGTTTTGCATTTCTTCCATTGTTCAACGTGGTGTTCAGATCCTGCAGATCGAAGACAAGAGTATTATCATTAATAATACTCCATACCAAATCTATTATAGACCACAGTTATCGATTGTGAAGTCCCAGCTGAGAGAGGAGGTAAAATAATAACAATGTTGTTTTTGTTTAGCCTTTTACAATGGGTAGAAAGTCATATTTATATTAAGTCTATACTTCTTATTGAAAAAACCCCTGGGTCAGGAGTTAATAAAAATGACATATTTTAGGTTGTTTTAATTTAAAAACATTGATGCCACAGAACAGTCAAGCATGGTAATTAACTGTGATCTTTGCAAAGTGCCAGATCCCAATACTCCATAGGATTAGTTCTGCCTTGGCCCCATCTGTTCAGAAGCCAAAGGGCTCAAAAAGGAGGCACCATAATCTGTAATCGCTGTTGAGTATGTTTTTAAATAGAAATTTTTATTGAAATTTTTCTATACTAAAGGTGGATAGTATATTCCGGCAGCCTTCAAGGTGCTTCAGGCCAAAATATTAGCCCAAATGTTATACGGGATTCAGAGCTTCCCTACAGGTAACCTTTCTTTATTGGAAGCTGTTCAGGCGGGCTTCCTTTGGGCTATTTTTCATCTTCCTAAATGTGTTTCCAACACCGCCTTATGCCTTGAATCTGGAGTGATTAGAGTTGAAGCCCAGGCATGGTTATATCTGATTAATTTTTGGCTTAACCTCCACGCCCGCCCCTTGGGCCATTATTGTTGGAAGAGGAATTCCAGTCATCCTGGTGAAAGAACTCACAGGTCATCTTTGGTAAGTGTGGGTTCTCATAGCAATATCTGTCATCTTTAACACCTGATGCTGCTAAAAAGATAGTCAAGCAAAGAGTGCTAGATATGGAGAAACAAAGAGAACTAAGTTTGATTACTTCAAAGAACACTTTAGGCAGTTTTTCAAACTATCCCCAGCCAGCAGGGTATTTGATAGGCCTGACCACTTTAAGTCATAGAAGAGCTTTCTCACAGGCGCGCTTTAGTGCGTTACCTTCTGCGGTGTTAGAAGGGAGGTTTAAGGGAATTCCCTTAAGGAATCAGTTACGCCCTTGTGGCGCTGGAGTTGTTGAGTCGGTAGCGCACGTCCTTTTACTCTGTTCCTATCCTATTTACTCTATATGAATAGAACCTCTTTTAAAAGGCAAACCGAGTTATTCTGATGATTATTATGTTTCTTATTTTTTAATGGATCGCCACTCGGAGGTTGCAGAGAGGATTGCAAGATTTATGAGACAAGATAAACTTAGCTGTGTATGACCTTACCATCCTTGTAACTCAGTTTTATCTAATTTATTCTTTTGATGTTGTATATTTTTACTGTATTGTATTGTTTTTATTCCTTGTTTTCTTGTCCATGGACCATAATAATAAATTTGATGTTTTGAGAATTTGTGCAAGGTTCTCATACAGAAGAGGTACACCTGCTTCTGCCTTGCAGGCTGAAATTGTTTATTCCCTAAACTCAACACTGTTGGTTTATAACCACTCCCAGCCCTATAGGTGCTTCTGGGCTTCAATCAGTAGAGTCATCTGTTTTTCTTGATATCCACAAAATGCATGTATAAAATAAACATAAAGTAAGTAGAAAATGTCCATGCATAGATCCCATTGAAATTTTCCATTTTTATAAGACTATATTTTCATGAATCCATAAAGAAGAGTAATTTTGAGTAACCTTTAAATATGCTTATAGCAGATTTAAAGAAAAGTTCTTCTGAATCCCAGATTATACAATTGCCTTCTTAGCACTGTCATGAATACCACAGGGGAAACAGATTGTCACCTGAGTATATATTGATTCAGCTCAACTGATTTTTATGTAAGTTGAAACATTCACTGGTATCCCAGAACAGGATACCTCTCCTAACAAAAGGTGCACCCCCTGCCATGTCATCCAGGATAACAAAGAGCTGTGTGGGTCTGTGTTAAGAGTGACACGCGAGTGCCATTACCATTCTTTTCCCTCATAAAGCTAGGAGGCACTCTCACTCAGGGCAGCCTTGGAGTCTCTCTACAAGGCTGCAGTCCCTTCATACCATATTCTGGCACAGCATGAGGTAGCAGAGACAGTGTGGTGTTGAGGGACATCATATAATTTAGGTATGGTTAATGTCCGCCATATTTCAAATTCTAAACAAGCTTTAAAGACTTGGTGTTGAAATACAGTAAACATTCAAGCAAATAATGGCTGTGTACTTTCTTCCTTGTTTTCTTTCTAGTACTTACATGTTCCAGACAGTAGTACATTCAGCATCTGCTCGGCTGCAGAACTGGACACTCCCAAAACAAGTTCCATTCTTTTTTGGGACCTGATGCCTGATGTTAGCCAGTCAATTTCAGACATGCTCCCTCTTCAAAAGTATATATTGCTAAGCTTCAAACATAGCATAAATGATCACACTACTCCGTGCTGGAGCCCACCAGCTGTTATTAGACAGGAATTTCCAAGGCAAAGCATAGCCATACCTGTTGGAGAGAGAAATGAAAATGGGTTCTGCACCAGGTATGTAGAATACATATGGATGACATTACAATCTTTAATCAAAACATAAGAGGCTGGTGCAAAAGTTAAGGTAGTGACATGCTCTCAATATGTAAAAGAGACTTTACTTCCCCTGCAAAGTGTTTGGGGCTCTTAATAATAAAAGGATGGATATTTTGACTGTGTACCAGACATTTGATTGCACTGTGTGTTAATATGACCCTCCTTATAAGCTACATATTGTTCAGAATTGGATAATTAAAAGATAGGGCCAATATCCAGAATAATGCCATGTATGTTCTACCATGCAAGGGAGAACAAATTTTGGCAAAACAAAACAAGACCCTTCCCTCTCCAGCCCTCTGTGCCTCCTAAAAATAAGTCCCTGAGGATTGGAAGACCCTTAAGGACATATTTCAGGGGGGCCAGGGCCAGGGGAAAGTGGAGACTGCCAGAAAAGAATCACACACACACCCCATAACAGAAAATGCTGTCATGTCAGTGGAGCATTAGTATTAATGTTGCTCTTCTTTCTTAGGCATGTTGTATGTTCTCAACTAACCCCTGCTAACTGAGCAAAGAGGCACCTTTTAAAAGTGGAGATTCTCTTTATTTAGCAGGGGGAGAGCAACCAGCCCTATCCAACCCCAGCACAGCATCCCTCCAGTGGCTGTTGCTGGTGTTGTTCTTATGTTTCTTTTTTTGACTGTGACCCCTTTGGGGACAGGCAGCCTTTATTTATTTATTTATTTATTTAACTAACTAACTAACTAACATATTTCTATTCCGCCCAAAGCGCACGTCTCTGGGCGGTTTACAAGCAAACCTACAAAAAGTTAAAACATTATTTAAAATAAATGGCAATCAATCAATCAATCTCTGTAGGTAAACTGCTTTGGTTGAAAAGCGGTATATAAATACTCATATCCGTGTTCATATAAAAGCATGGCGTGTAATACCATAGTGTAATCTCTTATACTGACATTGTTCTGGCATTACACAAGGAAGCAGTTATCACATGACTCCTGGAAAATGACTGATATCTCCAAAAGGTGGCTCTTTATGTTCCATTGCAGTCTTTAAGATCAGCAGAGTTCCCTTGATAATTTCATCAGTGTATCACATGCAAGACAGCATGGGAAAGTATTCTTGATGGCTGCAATTTAATTATGAAATGTCATCCCCTTGGGGATCTACCACATCCAAACTTGAACATCTTCAAAAAGCATTATAATGTATTTTTGTCTGGGCCAGCTATAATAAGATTAGAGGGCTTTATCTGCAAACTTAGCCTTTGCTGAGGGGCCTGGTTTATTCTCTCTCCTACTAGTGCTCATGGCACTTACACTGGCACATTCCACACAGTGCACAACATCACTAACAGAAGGAGTGTCATGCTTTTCTAGGAATAAGACATTGCCATTTTATTTCTGGGAAAATATAAGTAACTACTGCACATTTGTTGTTGTATGACAGTATTACATTCATTTTCATTTTTGATGCCTTATTCTTGGCAGTATTGACATGAAAAACAATTTTGTTCTCTGTCCAGACAATTTAGTAATATTTTGATTATTTTGATAGCTTGTGACGTCTTTCCCAACAGACATTTTGTGAACTACTGAATTTTAATAATCTAATTCGGTGGCTCTCTGTTCAGTACAGTAGTTTGGGAAGAATATTAGCTATTCAAGATTGTACAATGTATTTTAACAGAAGAACAAATGAAAAGAACAGGGGAAAACATAAGTCAGGAAGCAGTGATCTGGAGAATGTAGTAGAGAAAACCTTCCAAATCTAAAAGACTGGTTTATACCAAAAATTGCTTTCCCCTTTGAAAACAGTGCATCCATGCAATATAGATTCCATTGCTTCGTGGAGCTCTTGATTTCCATTTCCTGGCCCCCAAATTGATTGTGCTCATACTTAATAATGCAGGTATAAATAAGGAGCTATATCAAGCTCAGAGAGATCAGAATCAACCATATGGTATTGCCCTCCTTGTGAGCCGTGTGGGAGATGCTTTGAAGGCAATATGTTTCAATCCCTGAGCATTGAGGAGGGAATACCTTATATAATTCCAATCACTCAGCAATGACTCTTCTGGGTGATTTATGAGTAGTGTGGCTGAGCTCAAAGAGATTCCAATAGAGGCCTTGGAAGAAAGGATGCTGACAGAATATGGTGATCCTAACAGTTAGAAGGGAGCAGGAAGCTACAGCAGATTATCCTCAAGAGTTCTGAGAAGTAAAGTTGCTCTCTTTCAGACTGACATATTTTCATCTATAAAAATCACATAAAATAAATGTGAAAAGGCAACTAAAAAACCATTGTGAACAGGAATCTATGCTTAGTATTTGTGTGAACTAGAACAGAATTGTACACAGATCATACAATATGCTATACAATATTTCCTTTTAAAATATTCCAGTACAGGCATACACCAGTGATGCAGGTACTGACAGATAGTATGTTGATACTTTGTATCCCTATTCAGACATTATGTTGAACACTTCTATGATATCTGTACACAGGTACAGTTATTCACATGTTATGTTGAACACAGGCACAACAGTATACTTCCTCACTGTGCCCAAGAGCGTGTAGCCAAGTTTACTTTTAAAATGAGCAGAGAGACAGTCATCCACACAAAAACGTGTACAAATGTACAGATATCTGTACATTCATGCAACATCATGTCTGGATAGGGCTTGTGCTGTTTTTCTGCTTAATTGGATTTCTGTTACTGCGCAACATTCGTTTCAGGCCAGCAGTGTAGCAGGCACTGTATACTTTGTAAAACATGCACATTAATTTCTATGCACACTTTAAGAAGGCTATTTAACAGAATTATTCTTACAGTGTTTCTTTCAGTCTATCAAAATTGAGCCCACTACCATGCAAACTTTTGTACATGCGTTTCACTTTAGTCATATGAAGTCTGATCCAATTTGATCATTGCTCCCTTCTCTAACTTCCTTTTTTACGTTTGTAAGCTGGTCATTAATGGCCATATAGTCACTTTTTTTAAAATGAGGGAGTTAATCAAAAGATCTTAGTTTAAGAGAGGAGAAGCATTCCAAATGTGTTACTTAATACATAGTGTGAAGTTTGCAACTGCAAATGAGGTTTGCTTAAAGATGTGTCTGATTTTATAATCTTGTTCACTTTAGAGCTATAGCACTGACTTATCAGGAGCATCTTGGGGTGATGTACTTAACTCTATCGGAAGATCCAAGTCCTCGCATAATTATCCACAACAGGTGCCCTGTCTCATTGCTTGTAAAAGAGAACATCAAAGGTATACACCAGAATGTTTAAGCCTTTGAAAAAAGTGGCTTGTTTTTAACCTCTAAACTCTAAATTTTAGTTTCAGTCAGCTCATTCAAAACTAACTTATAGTAAGCCAAGGAGCAGTTTGTATTGTTGGGTATATGAAAGAGAGGTCCATAAAATAAACCAAAAAAGTAATAATTGTATGTGCTGATAATCTGTCAGACAGAGATCATTAAAGGCTGGCTTGTGTGTACAAACTGAGATAACATGGAGCTGTGCCATAAGTACAAACATCTTTCTTTAAAGAGCCTTCTGGACTTTTTATTAAATTTCAGACACACCAAAGTTTGATGTTTACTGTAAGCGTGTTCCAGCCGAAAGTTCGGTACACCATGAGCTGTATCATCAAGTCTCCAGCTATCCAGATTGCAAAAGCAAAGATCTGGTACCCAGCATCCTTTTGAAAGTCATATCGTCTGAAGAAACGAATGAATGGAGTGATTTTGTGGACATTAATAACCAAGGCACACAGGTTAGTCAGTTTTGTTTTAATTGCAGATTTGCTGTATGGAACTTCTTGAGCTAGGATTGTACAAGGATACAAGGAATGTAGAGGGCAATATATGTTCAACAGCATTATCTTAAAGACAAGACTTACATGCAAATAAATGTGCTTTAGAATTAGGATGAAACCACAAGTCACAATTCATTGCAAAATTGTCCTCTGTAGACCTATTAAAACAAACAAGAATCATGCACAATGGGTTTTTGTGTGTGTGAAACTCCTGTTCATTGCAATGGTGGTTTGTGCAGAAAAACAAAATACTGTTAAGTATGTATGAAATTATTAATAGAACTATATTTCCATTTGCTTAGTTCAAGTGACCTTATTTCTGGACAAGAGTAGCATTTTTATTCTTCTTTCATCTGCATTTTTATTATTATAAAGATTTTTGTTCTAACTGGATTTGCTACTAATGTAGGAGCTCTAAAATTATTTTAATTTAATTTCCCCCTTAAAAGGGATTTCCCCCATCTATTTCCCCCCTTCTCTTCTCAGCATGTTTAAAAAGAGAAAATTATGACATATCAGGGGCGTACCGTGCATTAGGCAAAGGGAGACAGTTGTCTCCCGGCCTGCTGCCTCAAAGGGCCCCCCAGAGGCAAGTCACATGATCCATCCCGACTCCCCAGCACCCGCCCAATTGCAGCCCACTGCCCGGGCTTCCTTTGGTATTCCTTCATGGTTAAAACCACACCCGACCTTGTAGTTGGCTCCAGGGAGCTTTAGTGACAGAATTGACCACTAGAGGGCTTTGAGAAGACAAACATGAGCAGAACGTAACGCTCAGCAGCAGCGGGTTCACTAAATGGCATTTGGGGGAGTGTGGGTGGAACTTGATATGGAAGACCTAGAATGTTCCGCCTTAGTGGAATAAGCTGTAATAAGTCAGGAAGTATGCTAAGCGTGCTCTGATTGGCTTGTTGGTGCGGTACTGGGTCCCGCCTCCTGCTGAGGGACAGGCCTGACTGTGCTCGGCTATAGTTTGGCTGAGGGATGGGCCCGGCAAGGGAGTGGGCAAGGGTAAGAAGAAGGGAAGGGGGTGTCTTTGGGAGTTCCGCGGCTGGGAAGGGGTTCGATTCAGATGCGGGAAGGGGTGACTGAGACTGAGGAAGCTCTGGGTAAGGTTGTGTCAGGGTGGCTGAAGAAGAACCCAGGAGTCCTGGTATCAAGCACTTGTCCGTCCCCAACCCCCACTCTGCGGGAGTAAGCTTTTTATCGGTTTGCACATGTAGAAACTCTAGCTGGGGTTGCCTGAATACAAAATACATCAGTCAGAAGGTGCCATTGTCTCCGAGACATTTTGCTAGAGGGATTATAATTCAATCAAGAATCTGAATTCCTGGGTTCTGGCTACTACCCCAAACATAGCCGCAACCCCCCTCGCCTCGCTTTGCCTTTGCCTCATGCACCTCCTTGTTCCAGCAGAAGGCAACACTCCACTTGTAGCCAGTATGTGTTTGCCATGCCTGCCCCACCCAGTTTATCAAGGTGGCACTGCTCCCGCCTTGCTCACAGACATGTCTGCTTCGTAGGCAGGGAGCCTACACTGTGAGGGCGCATTCACACATGTGCCCTCATTTCCATGAAACTCCTGCCCCGGCAGCAGCCGAGCTGCTTCGAGCAAAGTCGTCTGCAAGCGGTGAAATGTTAAGTAGTTGGGAAAAGACGCTGGGCGAAACAGCAAGCCCAGCGTCACTCTGGTAGCTGCCGCCGGGGGTGGGGTAGAAGGACTATTGGCTCACCCCCCAGCAGCCATCTCCTCTGCTGCATCACAGCTTAAATTTTAAAAAAGAACAACACAGAGGTTCGCTGCAGTGGGAGGCAAGCAGCAAGTAGCAGGAGGTTCGGTGTGGTGGGGTGGCTCTTTCCATCTTTCTATCTTTTTAAACTCTCTCTCCCTCCCTCCCTCACCTCAAGCCTGCCCCATCCCCTTTTTCTTGTTCTTTTCCTCTCACTCTCTCAAGCCAAACCTACCCATCCTCTTTCTCTTTTTTTAACTTTTTCTCGCTCTTTCTTTCTCTCCCTCTTTCTCCCCTCAAGCCTGCACCATCCCCTTTTCCTTTTCCTATCCTTCTTTCTCTCTCTGGACAAGCCTCCCCCATCCCCTTTCTCTCTCATCTTCCACACAGGTGGAGTTTGTGTTGAAGGAACAGCACAGTGTGTGGTGAAGGATCAAGGTGTAATTTTAATCAAAATTTCAGAGAAAAACTTCTCTTATTTTTTTCCTTACAAGTGCTCCATGCTAAGTGGGGTGATTTGTATGAATAATAAACTGAGAAACCATGGGGGCTTGTATTATTTTTCCTTACAAATGCACTATTTTCAAGTTGGTTTGTGAATTATCAGGAAGGCTGTGAATTCATGGAGGAGCCTCTGCTGTTTTTTCTTTTTAACAAGTATATTTATATATTTTATTAGAATGAAATTTAATTTTAAATTAATCTGAGCCTGCCAACAATAGTTTAATTGTAATTAAATTCATTTTAATTTGATTTAATTAATTAATATTAAGTATTACTTTAATAATCAGCACCCTAAAGATTGACCTTGGCCCCCACACGCCAAGTCAGTGGGGGGCCCATTTTAAAATCTCATCTCTGGGCTCACTCCAACCTTGGTATGCCCCTGATAACATTTCGTCATGTTCCGTGTTTTCTCTGTCCCGCCTCACCATGGCAACCAATAATATGGAGCCAGGGACAAGGAAAGACATAAAGTGATAGGAAGCTGCCTTGTAAGATTCTTGCACCATCTTGCTCAGTATTGTCTGCACTGACAATGACAACTACCACTCCTACTATGAATATTTATATACCACTTTTCAAAAAAGCTCAAAGCAGCTTGCACAGAAAAAGGAATAAGATGGGTTCCTGTCCCAAAAAGGTTCACAGTCTAAAAGAAACACAAGGTAGACACCAGCAACAGCCACTGGAGGGATGCTGTGCTGGGTTTGAATAGGTTCAGTTGTTCTTCCCCTGCTAAACATAAGAAAGTCACCACTTGAAAAGGTACCTCTTTGCTAACTGGCAGCACTCTCCAGGGCTTCAGATTGAGGCCTTTCTCAGGCCTAGCAGGTAGACGGATAGGGGTGTGCACAGAACCAATTCCGGCAGTTTGGTTCGGATCACAGGATTCCCCTTTACAAGCATACCCCTCATACACCATTAGAACAGGGGTGGGGAACCTTGGCCCTCGAGCTGTTTTTGAACTACAACTCCCATTATCCCCAGCCACAGTTATTGTGGCTGGGGCTGATGGAAGTTGTAGTCCAAAAACAGCTCGAGGGCCAAGGTTCCCCACCCCTGCATTAGAACCACAGTCAGTTTGGTTTGAACTTGGACCGACACCTCTTTTGGGGGGCTGGTCTGGTTCGAGGTTGAACTGGTCTGATTCTACTTGAACCGGGTTTGAATATAACCGGCTCTGCACATCCCTAATGGCCAAAATTAGGACCTTCTTCAAGCAAAGCAAATGCTCTACCACTGAGCTTTGGCCCCTTCCCAACTCCTCTTTACACTCTGAAGTTCTAACATAAAACATTTCCCTTACAAGATATTATAAGGAAAAGAGAGGAAATCTGGTTCCAAATCTAGTTCCACGCTAAATCTGTGTGTCTTTTTTTTTTTTTCATCAGAGGGTTCACTGCAAAAGCATGGGATCTTTCTGATGAGGCAATGTTTATCTTGAGAGCATCAGTTTCCACTTCTTCCTTTTTTTTCTTTTTCATAGCATCAGTATCCCTCATGATTATGCAGAACAGTTTGAAGCTATGTTGGCTATTTTGGTTAAAGGTTATCTAGCAAATGGAAATCCATAGTTTGAAAACCTGAATCTTAGAATTAGACTACGTTGTGCAAAAAGGTACATAACAATTTATTGTAAGTGAAGAACTTACAAGTCCCAGAATCTGTGATTCTTACAGGATCATGAATAATTTACATTTTAGTCCAGCCATTAATTTAAGCTACGTGCTCTTTCCCCCTTCTATTAAGAAATCTATATATTTACTGAACTTCACATCTGCCATCCACTATCAGAACCAGTTTTGGCTCAGATTCCAAAGTTATTTGATTGAAGTGTTCAGAAACAGGCAGGAGCTGCAAGAGGGTGGAGAGCACTTTCCACAATGCAGGATTAAAAATATCCTATGTGAAAGGCATGTCTGTAAATGTAAAGAAACTAAACAGAAATACTTCCTCTGCTGTGTTTATTTAACCTGTGGAATTAATTGCCATCAGGAAATCTTCAAAGAAATAATTTAGCAAGATGTTATTTCATGTATCAGGCCAGTGCTAGGACCACTTAATAATATTTGGAATCCGAGATAAGGGTTAGTCTGGGGTGGGGGGGCTAATTTATCCAGCTTTTAATAACACAGTTGCCTTTAGAAAGGAACTTTTCTCCCCAGTGTAAAGTTAGTACATTCCAGGGTTATTCACCTGACCCAAAACCAAATGAGCATGGCCCACTGATAGAAATATACTGTTTGATGAGCCAGACCAGTGGCTCACAATGGTGCAGTTAAAGTAAATGTGTCAATGAACTAGAAAGTGAATCTTAATATAACTGCTTAAGAACAAAGAGGTTTTTTGGTGAGATGGGCAATTTCTTTGGCATCCAAGGCCACATTGAAAATAGTGTGAACTGAAGAGGTGTTGCTAACATTGGAGTTTTACTCAGATGCTCATAAGATTGGCTATGATCCAGAAGGCTGTCCATATACTCTCCATGGGCACCTATAGTTTGAAAAAAAAATTCCACTCAGAAACTCCCCTTCATGGTCCCACAAACTGCATTTTAAACTGTCCCAAGAGTCACCGCCCCTTCCCAGGGAATTGTGGAAGTACTACGTGGCTTCCTTTACTACTAGTAGTGCAGCATGCTGCTGGTTTTCCATCAAGCTCACTGCTGGTTTTCCATAGTTGTAGAGAATGAACGAGCTGTTGCAGGTTGGACTTGCCCAAACATCCCAATCCACCTCTCCTGGGTCTGAGGGTGAGGAGAATGATATTGCAACAGGATTAGCCATAATGAGCAGCAACGTAACACACTGCAAACAACTGTGTAGAGTAAGAATTTAAGAATTCTATGGCCAAAATGACGGGAGAATTCAAGTGAGGCAGAAAGTATTGTAAACCCTGGATTTTAAAAGTAGCGATGACGACAGCCCTATTCAGACACTTCTTTAAGAACCACCACTATACATGTGTATAGTGTCCCAAGAATGCACCAAGTGCGCCTGCAAGCTCCCCGGCACACCCCACTCTACCGCTGGCACTGACACACTCAGTAGCTTCACCCTTCTGCTGAGCTCCACAAAGTGTTTGTGGAGAGAATGCTGAAAGTGAGTTCAGCAGTGCTGAGAGCATCCGCATCAGGGGGGCAGCCTTGTGGGCACACACTTGGGATGCTGTACATAGGTATGGCATTCCCTTTTTAATGTCTAGAGAGGGCTATTGTACTCCATTGTTTGTGCTTTTCACGTTGTGTCAGCAGCAGGACATTTTCAAGTCACACAAGTGGTGAGATTCCCGAATTATATTTTTTTCAAACAAAAATTAAGGAATAATTATGGTACCTGAGCTACTGTGCTGAGGTAACATTTAGAGCTATAACATAGTCAGTTCATTCAAAAGAGCGACAGGGGGTGGGGGAAGGCTTGTTAAACAGACCTTCCATGTGGCTGGAAATGCGGACTGTGCTCCCAGACGATCCATGCCTGCAGTGCAGATCTCCAGAGGTCCCCCAGTGCGCCATGCGTGGTTCATTGGGGGATCCCCCCAGGAGACAGGTGCTCTAGGTGCCCGTCTCTGTGTCTGCTGGTGCTAAACATAGCCCCAGCAAACACACAATCTGGTAGCCTGGGTTAAGGGAGCGCTCACTCCCTTAACCTCGGCTAAAAGCTAGGCTACAAAGCGGGTCTAGACAGTGCTGCTCCGCTGGGATCAGGCCCAATCCCACTGTGCAGTTCTCACGCACAGTCCAACCCAGGCAGGGCTTCCCTAGCCTGGGTTAGGCTGTGCTTGAGAACAGCCTTAGTAAATGCTTAGACGAACATCCATTATTTTGTTGCAAATTAAATATATATTTCCTATGTATGTTGCACACCTACACACTCTGTTAGTCTCTGCCATTGTTGTGGGCCATTGCATTTTCTGAAAAGCTAACATTTGATCCAGTTGACTATGAGCGCAGCAGCTGCACATGGAGGATTTGCCATAGGCATAAGCGAGCCCTGACCCTGCTCCCCCTCATAGTGCAGATGCTGTGGCGCACTAGGACACCATGAGGAGTAGGCGACTGTGCACACCTCCCATATACCTGTCCAGCACACTTCTCTCCACTTGGTCTTTGTTCGTGTTCCTTGATCAAGTGGAAGGATGGGCATATGAGCAACTCACCTGTACCTCACATAACCATATGGTGTGCCGAGTGCTTGTGCAGACATGATGAGTAAATGGGCTTAGTTATGTATTGGGATCCCGCCATATGTAGGTGCTGTACCTGTAGTGGACTGGATTGAGCCCCTGATATTTTGTACCCCCAAGTGTTTGGTACATATTGTTAATGCATATCAGGGGCGTAACTACTATTAGGCAAGGGGAGGCGGCTGCCTGGGGGCCCCCCAGAGGCAAGTCACATGACTATATATTGTGAAGTGGGTGTGTGTGTCAGCGAGGGGCCCATTTTAAAATTTTGTCTCTGGGCCCACTCCAGCCTTGTTACGCCCCTGATGCATATATAGGCATTGTGGATTGCGTTTCTGCAACAGTGTTCCCTCTAATGTTTATCATTAGTGAGTAGAAGCAGTTTTGTTCTGGATGGCAGTTTCAAGGCAGTGTGCGCACATAATTATCTCTCTCACACAGAAATGTATGTTAATACTGCACACACACAAATTACACCCCCGCCCCCTCTTCTTTTGCAGCTTATTAATCAACACTGAAACTAGTTATTCATTACTAAGTACCATAAATATGCACCATAAATATGGAAGGAAAAAGAAGTGTATTTTACAATTATACTCTTTTATTACTAAGTATAATAACAATAAGGCAATACTTCAACAGATATTAACTGGAAGTGATAATATTTCAATATTCAAATTAGTATGGTAGAAATAGTATTATCACACTGCTGCAGATGGTAGAAAAGTATTCTCACACTATTTTGCTTTATTTGATTCCCATTAGTCACTTTGGGACTATTTTAAGCAAGAGAGAAAATAAATCTTCATCTCTGAAGAGTCCAAACAAGCACTTTTGCCCTTAATAAATATTTAGATATAAAAAGAGAACTTTGGTAAATGACATTTTTCTTAATACACTATCAATGATTTATGCATGAGCTCTGTCTTAAGTTGCAGTTCATAAAACAGCTTGCATCATTCTGAAGTCTGCACGCTCCCAGGAGCCAGCTAACAAAGCAGAACTGAAAACTGGTTCTGATGGTACAAATAGTACAGTTACAGTATCAGTATATTATGAAGTTTCTCTCAGCTCTCCTGCCTTGAATTCCCCCTCAAGGCAGAGTTTGTATTGTCCCATTTTCCATTTGTAAGGTATTCCCCCAACACCTAACAAATGCAAAATGGGACAATGGATGCCATCACTCACCAACCAACAAGCTCCCATTTTCTCAATAGCTAAAAGCATGCAGCAGCATTCTGCACCAATAAACAATCAATTATTTCTAAAGCAAAAAAGTATGTTAGAGCTCAAAAGTAATTGTTATAAAATTTAAAACAAACACTTTGAGACGGCAGACAAATCAAAGGAACTTCCGCTGAGCACTGTGGCCCCCTGTGCCTCTCTCATTGAGAATCAGTGAGCATACAAAATGCTAATGCGTTCTGCTGCTGCTCCGGAAGGCATTTCTTTTTTCCAGCCAAGGAGAAGCACTGAAAATAGATCAGCCAGGGTCCAGGGCAGGGCTGAGGTTTTGGGTGTCAGGAGAGGAAAGCGGCAAGCGCGAGAACGAGAAGCGCTGGAAATGGACAAGCTGGTCGAGGAGGAAAGAGAAGAAAGAGTCTGAGCAGCATCAGCGCGAAACGGAGAGGGAGACGGTTCCCTCCTTATTAATAAGAGCCCACGGCAGTTGGGAGAGATGGAGGTGGTGAGGCGATGGGGAAAGGAGCAGCCGCAGTGAGCGGCGGCTTTAGGAAGCTGCGCGGAGTGCTTGGGGAATGTGCGTGCGCGCCTTATTCTGCAAGTATCGTAGGCATCTATTGCGTGCTGTCCTGATTTCTGAAAGAGGGCAACATTATTCCTTTTTGCTGTGTTCAAACATATTTCATTAGCTGCTCAAACCTGCCATGACATTTTGTAAACATTTATTCAGTTGTTAAGAGATTGTATGCTCCCTCGTCCAGGCCTCCTCCAGTGCTAGATAAGACTGTATGCTTATGTGCTGCCTTCAGCACTTGAGCACACAGACGACATGGATATGCTTTTCAGATGCAACCACGATATAGGATAAGGTTCATCTTCAAAAAGCCCCAAAACATGATTTTGCTTTGTTATTGGCACTATATAGTGTGAGATGCACATGTCCATGTACAATTCAGCCACATATGCAAGGAGCATACATCATAGTGTGTGTATATATGTATATATATATATGTATATATGTGTGTGTGTGTGTGTGTGTGTGTGTGTGTGTGTATATATATATATATATATATATATATATATATATATATATATATATATATATATGCATGCTGTATTGCATTATTATTAATGGGAAAGGTAGATGTATTGCTGGATGATTACACCGAAAGGTCCTAAGACATCAGAAGCTGACTAGTTTCCCATCCTGTCAGTGAAGACTACCACCTTATTGATTCATTGCCATGGCTTCATTCAGCTGCTCACTTTTCTTTATAGATCTTTCACATATTTCTTTGAATATATGACCCTGCTTAGCTTGTGTGTTCAACCTGCAGTTGTATAGCTACATAACTTCCGTTCTTACATACTGCTGTTTGGTTTCTTGTTCCATAAAAAACAAATGTTAAACTTTGACTGTAGAAAAAGAAAACTGGGCGACAGCTATAACAACACAGCAAGTTAACTTACATCCAAGAACCACCCTTAAAACTGTGTGTCTTACAAACTACTGTGTGTTACATAATGTTTTTGCTATTGACTTGTCAATAGTAAGGCCAATCCAGCCAGCAAAGATGCCTACTGAGTTTCCTGCATGTTTTTTATGTTAGCTTTCCCCAGCAAGTTTTCTTTGAAACGGTCACAGAAGTTTTCCAAGTATGAATCTTCTTCAAAGTATCTGAAATAACATATACAGTTCAGCAAGTAGTTCGCTTCATTCAACTCTTGCTAAAGTTTCCCTTATGATAGAGACTCCTCTCTGTGCCTACCCCCCAGGCCATTGGCTTTTTTTATTGCTCCAAAGTAATGTTGGGGGAAAGGAGAATGTGTTCTATACTTCTGTGTAATTTCCTGATAAAATGAAAAAACCCAAACTTGCGGTGTTGGGGATCATGCTGGGTTCTTCCTTTCCAAAGCCGCATCACCAGCAATAATAATTCTCTAAGACAAATTGTTACTCAGTTTAGAAATTGTGTTGTCAGTTTTATTATTTCCACCTCTTCTGATTAAAAGAAATTGATATAGTTGCAAGTCACCAAATTACAGAGTGGAAAGAAATCCTGGATTTTAAGTTTTAAATAATAAAGGTCTGGGAGAAATTATGAATAATCTTGGCAATACTGGAAGTGACCATTTAGACAAAAAGAAAAGGAGAGCAGCACCAGAAAATATCCAAAGAAGTAAAAAGAGTGGTAAACAGGTGTCTGAATGAGAATGTATTGCTTCAGATACACTGCCCAATTTTTTTTTCCATTGAAAGAATATCTTCCTCTGGGATTACCGCAAGCCACTTTGGACAATACCGCCTGACTGGCTGCATGAGAGGTATTTGTGTGTGTCTCTGTGTGTGCTTGTGCATGAACTTCTCGCCACCAGCAGCACCTGATACACTGTTACTACTTTAAAGTAATATTTAACCACCCAATCAGGACAGTTCAGATGGTGCATCCCCTCTGTGGTATGGTGCAGAGCTGAATGGCATGCTGGAAGATTTGCAGCCTCTGATGTGGGTTCAGGGATAGTGAGGGCACACCGTTCTGTTTCCACAGCTAAAACTAAGTGTTAACTTCTGAGATGTTAGTCTTCATGTACGCATTATACTACCACAGTTTCATGTGAAGAGGTGTTTGTGTGGAATAGCCCCCACGTGAAGAAATGAAATGAGAACTTGCAACACAAAGAATTGTTTTCTTTGTCATAGAGGGCCATTTAATGTGCACAACTTCTAGATAGCTCAACAAGCTACAGAGCTGTATTCATGTGATGAGTGTCCTGGTAGCTTGATGATGTGAACAGGAATAGAGACCGTTACCAGAGGGTGGATATAAGCAATCAAAGTACATCTCCGTAGGGTATTTTAGTACTATGGTTTCATATTGGGATAAATCATGTTACACAGAGTTTCTTTGCAATACAAGCAGTAGGGGTTTTCTGCTCCCTGCACTCCTCATGCTAATGTAATCTGGGATTGCTGGGCCAGAAATTGAAATCTTGCTCTCTCTGTGAGTTATGTTTACACAGTAACAGAGCTTTTTGCATTTTCTGTCACAGAGAAAGAGTTTCAGGGCTGTGTGGTATATAATGACGTGGTGCTTTGAATAAGCAGGGAAGAGTAAGTTAAAGAAAAAAGTGTCTCATGCCTGGTCCTAACTCAGGCATCCAGTTCTGGTGACCTCTGGAAAGCTGGAAGTTGGTTTAATAGACTTTTTGTTTGGTGCTGTAGACCTCGTTTTCTTATTTCCATTAAAATGAAAAATTAGGACTAAGGTTGTGTTTCCTCATTTCCATATAGCTGCACAGATATTACTAGAACTATTCTGGAATAAGTATTTTTTGTCCAAACAGCTTTAACTTTATTGACTCAAAGTATGGCCATGTTGTATAAATTTCAACAAAAAGGAGGATTTTGTTTTTTTTCTTCTAGATTGTATTTTTAACTGGCTTTGGCTATGTGTATGTGGACATTGCTCATCAGTGTGGAACAATAATAATAATGTTAGCACCTGAAGGGAGACCAGGACACCAGATTAACTTGAACAGGTATGTTTCAAAAAATGTATGGGAGGCTATAGAGAAAATTGTCCTTTGTAGCTGTTCAGTCCTCTTGGTGTTAAGTGACTTATTAAATCTGGCACAACTGTTTGTTTTGTCTCGTGTTGCTGCGTATGTGTGGCGTATGTTTAGACCACATGTTAACATTTTGTATATCTCAGTAAAACATGACAATCTAACATCTGAGGTCATGTCACCCTAGGATAAACACGCAATGTCTGGTACAATAAACAAGGCTCAAAGAGGACTCACAAGTTTAAAGTTTATTTGGCCAGATTGGCGATCCTTTGCTTGCACAGAACTCCCATTGAGGTATGTGGGAGTTCTCATGATGAAGGACAGAAGAATGGTCCCATGCAGACGATGTAGTCTATCATCTTTATTACACTTCCTTGTGCCCTCAAGCTGCAAAATCTTTGCTGCAAGCTCCACTCAACTTGGATTATAAAATCACCTATTTATAACCGTCAGAGTGCTTGACTTCCAGAGGTAGCAACACACAGAGAGTAGAATGTGCGTGTTAGGATTTTTTTTTAATGTGCCCCATAATTAAGTTAACTCCTGTGAAATTGGTGATTGGTGGTGCTTAATATCCCACTTGTTAGTTAAACCGGGCCAAGAGCAGTTAACGCTATAAAGCAAGCAACCCATCATCAGTTTAAAATGAACATGGTGATTTAATAGGGGAATATATTGCTTCCATAATGTGAAGTTAATGATCCATAATAAAAACACTCCATTCTGTATTGTCTCCAGAAAAGGAGCCAAAAGTGTAACATCTGACAATGTGTGAGGATATTTTCCGTTGTCTGCTTTAACTTCATGCTACATTGCAAATACAAGGGAGAACTACTGTGCATAAAATGTTACAGGGAAGTTCATATATAAATTTCTGTTAAATGGGCAAGGGCAGTGGAATTTAGCACAGATGAAGAATTAAACCTCTTTGAATACATTGAGTGTAAGGATTTAGATGTCCAAATGTAATTCATATTAATAACATTTGCACATTGAACTAGCCCCCCATAATTCCCCCCCCCGCGCTAATCCTCAGTTTAAATTTGGGGAGACTAATTGTTGTTTTCTCCCATTCAGAACGCAAGAGCAGAACCTCATGTTTAAAATGTTCATCAGTCAGCTGAGCCTTGCTGTGTATGATGATATCACAAACCCAAAAACATCATCTGAACTTCTGCGGTTCACAGTGGACAACATATACATTCGTATGGTTCCAGTTGCCAGCTACCTTAGACCTCTCTCTCATGAATTTCATGGAGAGGTCAACAATGGTCTTCAGCAGTTTTATACTCTCCAGCTCTATTGTGGAGACTTGCAGCTGGACAATCAGCTTTACAGCAAATCCAATTTCCATTTTCCAGTCCTGCTGTGCCAAGGAGAGAAAAATGAAACTACACAGTGGACCAAAGTGCACAGCCTCATGGTATCCAACAAAGACCTGGAAGAATATCATGAGAACTCCTTCATCAAACTCAGCCTCACTTTGTCAGAAGAGCAGAATTTGCTGTTTCATGTGAATGACCTCAGCTTTGAAATCAAGCCAGCCAGGTTATACGTGGAAGACACATTTGTTTATTACATTAAGACTTTATTTGAGACATACCTGCCAGACAGCAAAAGAGTTTACCATTCCACAGAAGCCTCAGCTCTTAGCCGGATACTGCCTGAACGGGTGAAGCAGCATGCAAATGCTTTGGTCAATCCAGTAAAGTTGAGGAAGTTAGTAATCCAGCCGGTTAACCTCTTGGTCAGTATCCATGCCTCACTGAAACTATATATTGCTTCGGATCACACTCCTCTCTCCTTTTCCATGTTTGAACGAAGACCCATTTTCACAACTGCCAGGCAACTCATTCACGCGTTGGCTATGCACTACGCTGCAGGAGCCTTATTTAGAGCAGGTATGTTCATTTGCTTTGTAACCGTTTTATATCTCTATGATATAAAGTAGCCAAGTGTGTGGAACACAAGCCTAAGTGGGCAATTGAGGTATACCTGAACTCACACTGATTATGAACAACCAGTTCCCATTCACACAACCAGAAGCTTTGGGCTGCAGAAACCAATAATGACCGTGGCTTGGTCAGTGTTGTGTATCATAGAAATTGGGTGTGTCCTCATCACACCAGCCAAGTGAACTGGAAGTGGACTTTTACATGTTTTTTGCATTCAAAATAACTATTGCCAGAATCATACTTCATTCTTATTGCTGTGCTGTTGAACAGTGACTATTGTGCTCAATGGAAATATATGGTCTTCAGTAATATGATCTGACAGGAGGAATGGCATAAAACATTGGAACTGAAAGTGATGTGAGCATGAAGTAATAGAGAGCAACACTTAGCTTCTTGTAGGATGTTCGTAAAGCTTGTGAAAAATGGAGAAGGGTAGTGTGTCGTATTCTTTCTGTTTGCTGTCCTAGCCTGCACTATTCAACATCAGAATAACTAATTCCTAACATGAACTCACAAAAGGAGTTTCTTTCATGAAATTATTGAATCTGTCTCTATGCATTTGAAGCAAACTATGCCATTGAACACTATTTTCTTGTTCAATCTCCTTTGGGCTGCCGTTTATGATTAGCAATCTGTCTTTCTTCACAGAATCCTCATGGTAGACTGGCACACAGATGTTTATTATCCTTTGATCTGAGAAGTGTGTTTGTTTTACTGATTCTTTCCCATACAAGATCAATAGTGAGCAAACAGTCTATTACATTAACGGATACCTTGTCTCACTTCCATACATGTGCATTCATAAAGTGACACCCATCTCTGCTGTACCTTTACCTACATAAGAACATGTATAATTGCAGAGGAAAGGGAGACTGCCTTTGATCACCCACAGCCAATGTGCTATTGCTTTTGCTGAAACAATTATGTTTGTTTTTCCTTTATAACAATTCCCATTGTGCACTGTCCCATTCCCACTTATGTACACCTATCTCAGGCACTATGTAAGTGGATGGGAAAGGATTAACCAATTTTACTGTGTGTCATATACCAGGGTTTCTTAACCTTGGGCCCCCAGATGTTGTTGGACTACAACTCCCATCATCCCCAGACATGGCCTTTGTGGCTGATGGGAGTTGTAGTCCAAAAACATCTGGGGGCCCAAGGTTAAGAAACCCTGGCATATACCATTAAGAAAACTCTAGCTATCTGAAGAACAATGCAAGAGCACATCCAGACATGCCTGCTTCTAGGAACTGGGAATGCTCTTTGAATACACCTGAATCTCATAGTCCAGCCACACAGGGACTTCAGCCCATGCAGATAACCATTAGTCTGTATGGCTGGGACTGGAGCAAAGCAAGCACAAACTCTGCAGTCCATAGGGAAAGCTTTTCTCATCAGAGTCCTTATGCCCAGTTGTAAGACTGGGACACAGGGCCAGCTGTCTACACAAGCAATCTAAAAGATCAATATTATAAAGCAGCCTATTTATATAAAGGTGAGCCTCAGGATCCCTTGCAGTGCTACAGAGAATGTTGGGGTCCACTGCATGCCATTTATACCTCCATACCTTCTGCAGCATTACAAGGTATTCAGGCACACTCAGATTATGCACTGCAGCCATATAGGAATCAAAATGTCTCAGTCTAGTCCTGATGGGACACTGCCATTAGGACAAGTTCTAAGAGTGAAAAACTGTTGGAGTGTGACCTCAAGTTTCAAATATTTGGAAACATTCTCCAGGGAGCTGAGGGGCCCCTTCAGGTAGTAAGACCCAAAGGCACAAGGCACATGTTTTAAGGAGCAACAGCCAGTCTACGAGTCCCTGCCACTTGTATCCATACAAATACTTATTTGCAAGTACATTACATTTCTAGCATGTATTGCATATGTTTTGACTAAAACCATAACAAATGCTGCAAACTTCAGCCACGCTGTCCAAACCATAGAAATTGAACTTCACATCCTTTCTGTGTCCGTTTTCTGAAGAGAACGATTATTCAGTGAATCCATCTCCTTGGAGGGATTTGTATCCCAGGGCTCTGAAACTGCACAGCACAGAAGAGCTGCTCTTGCCCTCATGTCTGAGCCAGGTTGTACCATGTGGGGCCAGGAGTAGGGGGAGCCATCCTTGCTTTGCTTTGTGGAGGACGAGTGGCAGATGAGGTCTGAAGCATGAAGTGGAGGTGGAATGTGTCGTTGCACTTTGAGAAAACCACACAAGGTTCATTTGTGTTTGGTGAATGATTCTATTTCATTCATTGTTATTGAGACTCACTGCAGAGTTTGGGATGGGGCACACAGCCCTTGGTAAATCACAAGCTGGTAGGGGTGAGGTAGAAAGGAGAGCAGTCTAGTTCCATGCTCTTAGCTGCATGATGAAAGAACCAGCTTTTTACAGCCAATGAAATGGGCTTTGGCCAGTGACACTTATGGCCATAATGTATTTGCTAGTCTTTCAGGCAATGCAAGTCTTTGGGGGTTTTTCCAATGATTTTTGTTAACAGGAACAACTCCTACAATCATAATCGTAATGTAGAAATGATTTATACCTGTCTCCAGCCAGTATATAAGTCACTCCTGACTTTTCCACATAACCTTGTTTGATTTGCACGTCAACACTGATGTGTATTAGTTTCCCATTATGATTCGTTACAGAAGAAAGTTGCAAAAACCTCCCATCAGGTGAAATGGCTGATGTGGACCACACCCCAGCTCTCCCTCTCCTGCTGTCCCCACATGGACCAAACTGGCTCCTGCTTGAGTACAAGAGTCACTCTTCTGTACTGTACAGACATGTTCAGACCCTGTACGTTGTGTCTACACTCACTGTAATCAACACCTCAGCTGATTAGTAGCTGATCTCTCTGCTTAATTGTACAGCCAATGTATGGCCAACTCTGCAATCACATAAGGTGCCAACCAGGCACCTTCTTTTGCACCAGGATGGTAGTCTCTGACTAGGTAGTCCTCCACACTGCCACTCTGTGGGCTACTGCTGCAGACAGCTGTTGTGACCTTATGATTCCTCTAAAAATTCTGCGCAAGCTTCCAGAACAAAATTTCAAGAAAGCTTGTTGCAAACAAAGGGTAATGCTTGGCCATCAGGCTATCTGCCAGCAACTGGAACTTTTAAGTAGGAAACTAAATCCTAGGAATCCTCCACCCTTGTGGGGAGACTCATGAGGGATCCTCCCTCTGAGTAACTTAATCAGCATGCAAATGCCAGTGCTGTTTACACAATTGCGTTGAGCAAAAACAATTTATCTAGCTATAACTAGACCTCTACAAGAAAGTGATCAGCACTTTCTTGTAGCACTGTTGGGGTGGATTAAAATAATTCCTTACGCACTTGTCAGAAATCTGCATCCCCTTTCCCAACACCCCATCAAGTAGTTGACCTTCACACTCCCCCAAGGCTGCACACTGTATCACTGTAAACTAGCTGTCATGATTCTTTTGCCGTGAGGACGTGAAATAACAAGGTTGCTTTTCAAGATGTAAAGCCTACTAAGCAAAATAAGCCTCTGCTCCTATTACTTCAAGCCAGCTGAATGCAGCATCCATCTCTCCACACACAGTATTTGCAGAAATACAGGAGGCTCATGGCAGGAAGTCATTTTAAAGCTATTTGTGTTTTTGCCAAAGGGATTTCTTTAATTTAAGAGAGCGTCAACCACTGCCATTGCCGGATCTATAGTGGATGAGCTATTTCCCGTTTTTCTCTCAAAGGAAGTACTTGATATGATACATTTTTAGTGTAAAAATGGGGTTGAGAGGAGAGTTGATTATTTTTCTTTTCTTTTCTTTCTTTTGCAACTGTTGTTTTTGTGGTTTAATGAAATCAACTTTGTTGTTAATGTCTCTTTTCATAGGTTGGGTTGTTGGATCTCTGGAAATCCTGGGCAGTCCAGCCACCTTGGTAAGAAGCATAGGCAATGGGATAGCTGACTTCTTCCGGCTCCCATATGAAGGGCTCACTCGTGGTCCAGGAGCTTTTGTTAGTGGAGTTTCCAGAGGGACAACATCGTTTGTAAAGCACATTTCCAAAGGTAGATGTTCTTATATTGCTGCCATTTATTCTTTAAAAGGGCATTCAAGGTTTATTTTATTTTATTTATTTAAAATATTTCTGTACCGCCCAAAACTTGCATCTGGGAGGTTTACAATTTAAAACATTTAAAACATCAAATCAATTATCATCAATTAAAATCTATTAAAACATTTAAAACCCAGTATTAACATTTTAAAATTATAAATCTAAGGTTTGAGGTAGACACGTTGCCATCAACTCTGTCCTATCTCATTGGGCTTCAGCAAAATGTTGAGAGGGTAACAAGCCGCATCTGCCCCCTGTGTTTAAAACCGATTGTTTCTTTAACAACAGCATCTAAGAAACGCCAGCTTTTTAAGCTTTCCCTCATGGCCACTTTGTCATGCACTAACTGAGCGGAGATGTTAAAAGAGTTCAATACTTCTGCTGTACCACCGAAATCCTACACCACATTGCCTCATCTCATGTAGTCTTTTTAAAAAGGTGTGGGTGGAGGAGTAGGTACTCTTGTAAGTATTGCCGAACATGTTTTTGAAGGGAGCCTACATCTGGATTTTCCTGAACATGAACACACACATAGTGCCATCTTGTGGCTTCAAAGCCCAGCTGCAAACTGCAGAGGATTTAAAGTTGCTGTTCACCCAGCAACTTAGAGCAATGCCAGAAATCATTGTGAACCCTTCCCAAGTCTCATTATATGTATGTTTGACATTGGATTGGGGGTGTGGGGCAATTATTGAAGGTTTTGGTGGATTACGATTATGGCTAGCACTATATCCGTCTTTCATTTTAACACACACACACACACACACCCATATACCCATGTTATAAGTACCTGTCTACTGAGGATTACACTTCATGCAACCGATGGACTGTAGTCCCTGAAAGCATCTGCTACAATAAATCTTTGTGGTTCACCAGACTCTTTGTTGCTTTCCTATAAGAAGGTTGAAGGGCTGAGCAAAAGCCACACTATGTGGAACATAGTACTGATCCTTAAAATAACTATCCATTTATATTTCACAGGGCTAGATTGTACAGGTCAAATAATGTGGCATATTGTTTTGAAATGAAGTGGTTTCATCACACAAGCTCTAAACAATTTGTTGATCTAAATTTATAACCTGTTTGTCTTTAGGTACACTGACATCCATTACCAACCTGGCAACAAGCCTTGCTCGGAATATGGATAGGCTGTCTTTGGATGAGGAACATTACAACAGGCAAGAGGAATGGAGAAGGCAGCTCCCTGAGAATCTGGGAGAAGGGCTGAGACAGGGCCTCTCTCGATTAGGCATCAGCCTTCTAGGTAATGGAAATCTGATTTTATATATCATTGCATCCGGTATTTGGGAGCATGGGACCTGGAAATCTGAACCCAAAGGTGCACATTAGTGACATTGCAAAACTTGCATTCTTCTTTTCTGTCTATGTTTTGGTTGCAGAGTTTGCTCAGACAGTTTGTTTTTGCAGGTTCCCCCCACCATATTCCAGTTTCTTGTCATTGACTGGAGACAAAAAAGTAGGATTGGACCTGAGATACATTGGGTCTCATGGGGCAATAGGTGTAGAATTGCAGAGGCAAGGGAGCTGAGGGCTCCAGTGGTGAGAAATGCAGTCTGAATTAACTGAAATATAATTCCTCAGTTATGATTAGCTCTCAACCAAAACTGCTCTAGTTTCTTCCCATTTAGCAGAATTGATTTGCATTTCCAGTTATTTCTCCACATCCATGGATACTTAGGGACTTGTTCTGAAATGAAAGCTCGTGTCAGATCCAGCTGTTCCCAGTGCTTGCAGCATGGTAATGGGGTTCAGGGAGCAAATCCAGGGGAGCCTGGCATGGCAACAATAGCAGGTTGAGTTCTCTTTAAGCTATGGGGCAACCTCTGCCTCGAGGGCACAGAATAACTGATGAAGTCCATGAAACTTTGAAGGTTAGGATGGTGCCCTGAAACAGGTGGAGCCTTCTTCATTCTACCGGCCAAGGCCTGGGTGAGTAGATTGCTCCAGCAGAGAACCATCGTTCATCCATATTGGATTTGTGAAGATCTCTCAGTTACCCTAACATTCCAATCTGATTTGGCAAAACAATATTTAGAAAGAGCTGCTGTTCTCCTAATGGTGGTTAGGAACATAGGAAGCTGCCTTATATAGAGTCAGACCATTGGTCTATCTAGCTCATTATTGTCTACACAGACTGGCAGCAGCTTCTCCAAAGTTTTTTACAAGTTCAACTCATCACCTTGCAGCTGCCATCTGTAATTCCCAGTATGCACAGGCTAAAGCCTTGCCACAAAGGTCTCTGGTTGAGCAACCCACTGCATCACAAAAAAAAAAAAGTATCCTAACTGAACAACTGATCCTGATCTTTTAGTGCAGTATTAAATACCATATTCCACACTCTATGGCATTGCAGCTAAGCTGGTTTTTAAACATTTTCTGATGACTCCATTGTACCCCCAGGCAAACATTTTCTGATGACTCCATTACATGTGAATGGAGTTTAATGCACATTGCAAAAACCAAAGCCAATTGTGAATCTAATGGGGGTTACAGGAAACTAAAAGCACTTTTATTTCTTGTCAACAGTAAGTATGGAAATTTCAGAGCACATTGATTCCATTTATTTGCATTTGATATATAGCTAAAGGTACAAAAAAAGATAGCCTCGGGAATGTCTTCTGGTAAACCAGACAGGTATGATGACGCCATCATTTCCAGTGTTTACTTTTTTGAGGAGTTATTTTTTTTAAAAACATCTCGAACTGATAATTTTCTTTGTATCGTAGATAACCCAGATGCTTGCTTTTTTGGGAAACCACTTGAATATAGTGCAAATGTCAAGCAAACTTTGCTAGAAAAAACCACGGGGTGGGGGTGGGGGCATGTACCCATTTCTTAAACTAGCAAAGGAAGAAACATTTGCACTGCTTGGCAAAATGCTTTGGTGCATATATGAGAGCATGTAATGTACTGCCAGACACAGAAGCTTAGAAGAGACTAGCTTGAAAAGGTTGGTTGTGTTTCTTAACCTTAAGTGCTGTACAAAGCTCAACCTAAGAGCAGAACCACATGGGATAGCAACCTCAGGGTGCCCTCCAAAGTGACACCCCAACTCTCTTCAGTAGCCTGTAGGGTAACTCACCTCCTCTCCTGACATCCTCACATTGCTTGTTTCACTGTCCCCACCAGCAGCCACCACTGGTGAAGAATGAAAACATGGAAGCACACGTGTGTAGCAAGTTGTATAAACATTATGGGGAAGAACACAACACAGGGCTGTTGCCTTCTGTGGCAACCCCACATTCCTTTTAAAGTGTAGGTCTAGTCTAAGAGGGAGCCACCTAATGGCACAGCGGGAAATGACTTGCCTAGCAAGCCAGAGGTTGCTGGTTTGAATCCCTGCTAGTATGTTTCCCAGACTACGGGAAACTCCTGTATCAGGCAGCAGCGATGTAGGAAGATGCTGAAAGGCATCATCTCACACTGCGCGGGAGGAGGCAATGGTAAACTCCTCCTGTATTCTACCAAAGACAACCACAGGGTTCTGTGGTCGCCAGGAATCGACACTGACCCGACAGCACACTTTACTTTAAGAGGAACTGGAGGAATGTCAGAAATGTGGCTGTGAGCGTGGGGTAGTGGTTAGATTAGAACTTGGAAGGCCCAGGTTCAAATCCACACTCAGCCATGAAATCCATTGGGTGACCTTTGGCCAGTCGCACTGTATCAGCCAAAACAACCTTGCAGGATTGTTATAAAGATAAAGGGTGGGGCGAATACAGTGGGAGCACATTACCCTGAGTCCCTTGGAAGAAGAGTGAAATAAAATAAAATAAAATAATAATGGAAATTATTCCACTGTATTCAGGGAGTAATTACTCCATTTGAAAAGTGTCCATACACTAGCAAGCAGACATCCAGGAGGAAAAATGTAGATAAAAGGGGAAATAGCTTCATATTGTGATCTGAAATACTAAAGAGCACAGACCTTCAAAAAGGTCTTCTGTGCAAACTCCTCTGAAACATATGGTAGTGGATTAAGAGCAGTTTCATTCCCTTGTAACATATTTGCCTGGGTGTGTGCACAGCTCACAACCACACACATGAAATGGTCATGGTGCTTTAAAACAGCATTGGTCACTGTTTATGCAACAGTAGGCGGGAGTAGTGGCCACAAGGGAGGAATTGTGGTGTGTGATTAATACATGCCCACAATGTTCAGCATTTTCTACTGCTGCTAATATGCATGCCATTAATAGGAAGCCTTTGTGGAAAGATTCTTCAGCAGTTGTACCAGCTTTTTGCAGATCTTCTGTCCAGTAAGAGCTGCACCATCACCAGTTTTTCTTCTCTTAGCACAGACTTGTAAGATAATCTGTTTAATTATCTTTCTCTAGAAAGTCCCCTGCTAACAGAGCAAAGAGGCACCTTTTTAAAGTGGTGGTTCTCTTTGTTGAGCAGGAGAGCAACTGGTCCTATCCAACCCCAGCACAGTATCCCTCCAGTGGCTGTTGCTGGTGTCTATCTTATATTTCTTTTTTTAGATTGTGAACCCTTTGGGGACAGGGAGCCATTTTATTTTTATATATATAGTAAACTACAGGGCTCAGTGGGTGCCAGGAGTCAAAATCGACTTGACGACACACTTTACCTTTAAACCACTTTGGGAACTTTTGTTGAAAAGCAGTATATAAATATTCGTTGTATTCGTATTCCCATGTGGAAGTGACATGAATTAAAGCACTGGAACCTCTTCAGTTCTCCAAGGGGACAGATATTGTGCTGGACATCCAAAGTTGTTGCTATGAAATCTAAACAGACCCAATTGCTATTGTTTCTTAGTTACTGCCTTTACTCAAGATATGCAAGAAGAACTTTAGTTTACAAGTTGGCTTAGACTGCAGTTGCCTGCACTGTTTTATTTTAAAAAGAATGAGGAACTTATCCCCTCTCTCTGGTTCTATTTACAAATTCTTTATTGCTGAAATAATGCCCGCTATTCTTAGCCACAAAAAAGAATTAACCACCCAAATAAATACCGACCACTCCACTGTAATATGAATGAGCAAGTGCCTAGCTGTATACTGTATTACAAGTGAGGAATCAATGGGAATAATTCACCATGGGTATGGATCTTTAGAGTCAATCATATAAAAAGGAAGTCCAGGCATGGACTGTTTTGATGTTTTCATTTGTTTTCACCACAAACCCAGCATGCTTGGAGAGTTCTGTAAATGATTGGCCCATCAGTACAACAGGCTGGTGTTCTGAGTTATATTGGTGTGCTTCCTGCATTCTCTCTCTCTCTCTCTGATGTTCACAGTGGCCCCAGCCGTTTCAATTTCTCGTGGTTCTTTTAGCTGCCATTGGCTAACATGCTCTGATGCTAAAATCCCTGTGAGAGGGAGGGAGGGAATCCTTCACTCTGACTTTTTACCTCTTCCTCGACTTATCACAAGATCCGCCACATTGAATAGGTGAACAAAAATCCCAGAAGGCAAATTATGCATTTAAAAATGCTTTCATTTGATTTGTTCTACCTAAAACCACCTAATGGCGCAGTGGGGAATTGAGTTGACTAGCAAGCCAGAGGTTGCCAGTTCAAATCCCTGCTGGTGTTTCCTAGACTATGGGGAACCCCTATATCGGGCAGCAGCGATATAGGAAGATACTAAAAGGCATCATCTCATACTGTGAGCAGAGGAGATGGCAATGGTAAACCCTTCCTGTAGTCTACCAAAGACAACCACAGGGCTTTGTGGTCGCCAGGGACTTTTACACACAGCAGGTTTTACCGCAGGTTTATGGGGAGGCTTTACTGTGAACTCGAAGTTGTCCCCAAAAACTGCTGCAGATAGTGGATTTTTTTTTTACCCCGGACATAAATCGGCTGCACTCTAACACACAGTGAAAAATTCAAATTGTGTGTGAACTGTTCCCCAATAATTTGCAGGGACTTTGCAGTAAATCTGGCCAGTATGTGAATTCACCTGCTCCATTCCAGAGGAAGTGCAAATTAAAAGGCTTCAAAAGCCCTGTGTGAAAAGCTTCCAGGAGTCAACTCGACAGCACACTTTATCTTTACCTTTAAACTGGTTTTAAAGTGGTTTCACTGCCAAAGCTTCTCAGCACATACCCTTTGGAATTGTAGTTTTAGGAGGAAGCAGGAGATCTAACAGGTCTCCTTTTTAACACCTACTGAAAACCCCCAGTTCCTAAATTTCCTTGAGAAAAACATTGTTTTTTAAAGAAATCTATGCAGACATAACTTGGAGTTATTTTCTGCACCACACGTGAGTAATGTTGCCAAAATAGAATTTTTAAAAAGAAAAAAATGTCCTGATTCCAACGATAAAGGAAGCTTAAAAATATTTAATAAGGTAATAAAGTCTATGCAGTTTATGTGGATGAGAAGCATAGATGGGGTGAAAGAGGCCAGTGGGGTAACACAATATTGCCACAAGGAAGAGTGCAGAATATTTTGTTTTAGTCTTCAGATGCACTGCAGTCAACCAGCAAAGGAAGAACTTCCATTTTACAAGGCAAAGCTGGTTTACTTTTCACTTAACTAGCATGTAGCAAGAGCAATTCACTGTTAATGGTCCAGAAAGTAACTGGAAAGTAGTTTTCTTTCCTGATGAAATAGTGGGGAGTGTAAGGTCCATGAGGAGCAAACGAAACATTACACAGCATGAGTGAGGGAGAGTGCCTACTCCTTCCCTTCCTCATTGCTTATCTTCTGACGCCTGCCCGTCCCCTGCATCTTTAGCTGTTTTCCAAGGATTCTTGACAGAGGTTGTGAAGTAAAGAGCACTCCCAAACTCTGCTGAGCATAGAAAGTGCTTTAGAGGGAAAGTGACTGGCAGGGGAAGAGTCAAGCACTCTTTTTCTTTGTGGAAATTGCCCCCTGAAGGTACCTTGCAAGGAAGAACAGACGGTGGCATTGTAACATGTGGTTTGCCTTGGAATTTTATTTTATTTTATTTTATTTTATTACCGCCCCATCCAAAAGCTCTGGGCAGTGTGCAACAACTTAAAAAGACATAAAAACACATAATTCAAAACATAGTGCTAAAAACAATATAAGAACAATTCAAACACAATTAAAACCATTTAAAACAAATTAAAATATTTTTAAAAACTCTTTACAAACCTTTGAAGGCCAGGCAAAAGAAATAAGTTTTTAGGGCTCTCTTAAAGGCCGACAGCGAGCCTAAACTGCAGATATCTGCTGGGAGTGCATTCCATAGACCAGGAGCAGCTACAGAAAAGGCCTGGTTCTGAGTCACCACCAGACGTACTGGTAGTAACTGGAGACGGACCTCCCCAGATGACCTCAACGAGCGATGGGGATCATACCAAAGAAGGCACTCTCTAAGGTAGTCCAGACCCAAGCCATTCAGAGCTTTAAAGGTAATAACTAGCACTTTGTATTTTGCCTGGAAACGTATTGGCAGCCAGTGCAGCTATTTTAAGACAGGCATAATATGGTCTTTCCAGGTTACCCCAGAAACCAATCTGACTGCCACATTTTGAACTAACTGAAGTTTCCAAACTACATAAAAAGGCAGCCCCACATAGAGCGTATTGCTGTAGTGAAGCCTGGAGGTTACCAGCTGATGCACTACTGTTTTGAGATTGTCCTCTTCAAGGAATGGACGCAGCTGTCAAATCAGCCGAAGCTGATAGGAAGCACTCCTGGCCATAGCCTCCACCTGAGATACCAGGGTAAAGCCTGTATCCAGGAGCACTCCCAAGCTGCTTACCTGTTCCTTCTGGGGGAGTGTAACCTCATCCACCACAGGAAGATCTATCTCATCCCTTAAATTCTGATCCCCCACAATGAGCACCTCCATCTTGCCTGGATTCAGCTTCAATTTGTTATCCCTCATCCAGCCCATTACTGCCCGTAATTACTGCCCGAGCTTTTTCTTTGGTGTCTGCCCGTAAATGCAATATAAAATAAGAGAGCAGATTTTAAGCAAGTGGAATATTCAAATTGTGTTTCTGGGGAAACACACATAGATGTCCTAGATAGGGATGTGCAAATTGATTTGGGTGCAAATTGATTTCTATCAGAATCTAGCTGATTCAGGTGATTTGGAGACAAAACAAATCACCCCTGTGGTCCATTGGCTAGATTTGTGTCCAAATCGAATCTCACCTGATTCTATTTGAATCAGTTCAAGATTCGTATCCCTCCTATTAATTCCCCCATATTCCCAGCTTTCATTTAAAAAAAGAAAAAGCTAAGCTCTAGCTCTTGTAGAAGTGGAGTTATGGAGCAAAATGTGTGGTCACTATTTTTCAAGTGTTTGGATTCTTTGGTGTATAATAACTTTCCCTCAATGAATCCCTATGAGGATTCATTACACACCTTCATTTCTTCTATTCATTTTGACTGCCTTTTTGACAGTGCCAACTGTCATTTACCATGTGCCAACTACACCCCACTCCCATCCGCAAGGCAGTGGGGTACTACTCAGTTTATGTTCTAGGATTTTTTTTCAAGTGTTTAAGCTCTTTGGTGTCTAATAACATTTCCTCATAATGAATCCCTATGAGGACTCATTACACACCAGAGAGTCTAAACACCTCAAAAATTCCTAAAATATAAACTGAGTACCCAGTGGCTTATGGGTTGCCGGGTAGTTGGAACATAGGATGCCACTAATTCCAAACCCTCACTTGCAATGAACAGAAGAAATGAAGGTGTGTAATTAAGACACCAAAGAATCTAAACACTTCAAAAATTCCTAAAAAATAAACTGAGTACTCCATGGGGGGGGGGGTAGTTGACACATGGCAATCGACAGTTGGCATTGTCCAATGGTAGTCAAAATGAACAGAAGAATTGAAGGCATAGGGATTAATGAATCCTCTTAGGGATTCATTATGAGGGGAAATTATTAGACACCAAATAATCTAGAATCATTTCAATATTCCTAAAAATTAAAATGAGTACCCTATTGCCTTGCAGGTGTGTGTAGGGGGGCGTGGGGTGTATTTGGCACATGGCAATTGACAGTTGGCACTGTCCAGTGACAGTCAAAATGAACAGAAGAAATGAAGTTGTGCAATGAATCCTTATACGGATTCTTTATGAGGAAAAATTATACACCAAAGAATCCAAACACTTGAAAAATAATGACTGCACATTTTACTCCATAACTCCACTTCTACAAGGGCTAGAGATCAGCTTTCTTTAAAAAAATAAAATAAATGAAAGCTAGGGATCCGTGTTAGGGTTAGGATAAGGCAACTTCGAATCTCCATTGTTTCCTATGGCGGAAATGTTCAAAATCAGTAAAAATTAAAATAATTTATTAAAAATTAACCAAGTGTCCCCAAATTCTATGAAGTATGTTTGAAGAGGGCAGTACTGAACCCAGGAACACAAACAGTGAAGGGACATCAGGGGGCATGGCCAAGGAGTGCACCAATGCCAAGGGAAGGATTGTAGCTCAGTGGAAGGGTATCTGCTTTGCATGCAGAAGGACCCAGGTTCAATCTCTGGCATATCCAGGTAGGACTGGGGAAGACTGCTGCCTGAAACCTTAGACCATTGGCCCACTTAGCTCAGTATTGTTCACACTGATGGCGGGCTGACATGGTATAAGGCAGCTTCAAGGGGGTGGTGCTAGCTGGTATGTTTCAATTCCATTCTCAATGGACCTGGGTGCAGTGTATCCGGATCCTGAATGAGTGTGCAGGGCTCTAATTCAGCATCCTGCTTCTCACAGTTGGACAGCCAGCTGCTTCCAGGAAGCTCACATGCAGGGCATGAAAGGATAGTCTGCCCCTGTTGTTGTTCCCTAAAACGATCTGCTTTTCCACCACCATTAGTATTTCAGAAGAGTTGGAGATGTACATTAGTTTTAATCAGTATTTTAATCAGTATATCCATAGTTCCTTTATTAATTTCTTCTGATCACTAAATGAGTTAAATGGAATTTTCAGTATTATAAATAGCAGTTTTCAATATAATGTATTTCTTTCTTTCCCTCTCCCAGGGGCTTATCAGTGGGTTGCAATATATCTTTATTTTATGCTTCCAACGCTGCTCTAAAAGAGACTGAAAGAGTGGCATTCCCAAGGCTACCTTTTGAGCTTCAGGGCTGTGTAGGGATTCTTTGGAAAACTGGCTCTCCCCTAAAATGTTCTTTGCACTCCAGGAGAGCCAGCGTTTCTGTACAGCGTTTCTGTAACGTATCAAATGATGGAATCAAGATCACATTTGATTTCATGTGCGCACCATGAAAACAGTCCACCAAAGCACCCATTTTCTCTTGTCCACCTAGGACCAAGTAGATGTCCCTTCCAGGCAGGCTGTTTGATCTCCGTATTTGTACAAAGATCCTCAAGGAGGTTCGCAGACTTTACCCAATGATTTCCTCTGCACTGAACAATGACCTTGAGCTCAGGCAGTTCCGATTTGAATTGCTGTCACGTAACACCTTGTCACTTTGTTCACTCATTGTCCTTTTAGTGAGTCCCAAATAGCTTATCTATCAAAGTTACAACTAGAGACATGTCTGCGGTAAGTGGCTTGAGTAAATTCGAGATCAAAGAGAGATCCCACCTTGCATACCTGTTTACATTTAGGAAGATTTAAACTCCAGTCCTCTGTTGATACTAAAAGCTAGAAGGGTCATTAAGGCACTTGTAAAAGTTTGACCCACACACATTAAAGTAAAATATGGTTGTGCTCACAAAGACAGTAACAAAAAGTCCCAAAGCCTAATTCTGCTCCACTTAGTAATATATCAGAGGTTGCATTAGTTTATGAGCATTTCTGGCGATAGAAGGGGATATTAAAATGATATATGGAATGAAGGCAAGTTTTTTTTTCTTATGAAGTCAATCTTAGGCTTACATGAAAATCTTATTTCCATAACAGCTAAAAGTCTTAATGCTAGCTGACATTTATTCCAATCTAAAATACATCCATACTACATATTAAATTCTACCAGCTCAACAAAGGCACTTAGAAAGAGAAAATCACCTGATAGAAGAAATTGCATTATCAAGACAGGAAGTTTAGATGCTTATACCAGTGAGTAACACAAGATCTTAAACCAAATTAAAGCTGAGGTTGATACTCCATATTGCTGTATTAGGCAGTCAGTATTCATATTTTCAGTCCAAACAAAACTTTTCTTCTGTTTCAGAATTTTATTCTTGTTTAATGCTTGGAAATTTTCATTACAGGTGCAATTGCTGGTATTGTAGACCAGCCAATGCAGAACTTCCAGAAAACCTCAGAGGCCCAGGCTTCAGCTGGACACAAGGCCAAAGGTGTCATCTCTGGTGTAGGTAAAGGAATCATGGGAGTTTTTGCCAAGCCCATTGGAGGAGCAGCTGAGCTAGTTTCACAGACAGGCTACGGTAGGTATCAGTAAACCTCTGAATTCAGTATGAACTGTGTTCTTGTTGGTTTCACATTTTTCTTTTAATTGTAATGTGTTGTAGACTTGCATATATTTTTTTCTATCACCACATTCTCTTTTTAGTGGGATCATAAGGTTGGAGTTAGGAAACCACTTTGCATTCAACTCACACAGTGGGACTTTCCCCTCCCCACTCACACACTTTCCCCTATCACACTCACAGAACTCACTTTTGAAGGTCCAGGGACTCTCTGGAACAGGGTAGGATAGGATGGGGCATGGGGAGCTGCAGCAGGAGCGAAGACTGAGCGGGGTGCTCTGCATGAGTGGAAATGCTTTTCCGCTTGCTTAAGGCTCGTTCACATTCAATCCAGAGTCTTACTTATTTGAGCGTTTTAGCCTTCATCACAAAAAGTGTTTGAATAAAAATACCTCAGCAGTGATAAAAGATATTCTATATACAGGTGGCCCTTGTTATCCATGAACTTTGTATCCATGGTTTTGCGTATCCTCAGTTGGGTCTTAGAGACCCAGTTTCATTATCTGTGGGTAGAAAAACAGGCAAAATTTGCCTATCCACAGTTATGAGTCACTGGAAATGACTTGGAAATGATAGTGTCATTTCTGGCCACTATTTCCCAGCAGGGAGCCATTTTGTGGCTCTCTCTCTCTTTTTTTAAAAAAAGGCAAATATTCAACCATGTTCGGGGTTTGGGGGGACATAGCTGGAGAATAAGGTATTGTCCTTTTCTTCTCTTATTTCTGTCCTCCCCTCTTTTAGTTAGGAGCCTAACCCCCCCAATTCCCATTGATTCAAGGTTTCATTATTCAGTTTCCATATTTGCATCTATAGGCGAGAATGGAACCCCCATGAATAATGAAGGCCACCTGTGCAATAAAATTAAGATTGCTGCTGAATTTTACCTGGTGGAATTATGGACAAAATTCGAGGCTACATCATGACAGAATCAATATCTAAAACTGGTTTTGAAACTTTGTAATTCTAGCCAAAACTTATGTTTACATACTTCCTCTTGTGTGTGTGCAGCAATTACATACTATGGAGCACATGATGCAGCATGACTGAGCAAACCATGCATTTGTGAAAGTAATTCGGGATGTGTAGTATTACATAATATGGCAAAGTATGGCAACACAAACATAAGCCTCAAGAGCATAAATGAAACCAAAGGAATTGGATGGATGGGTTAGTCATAAAAAACCCATATTTCAGTGCCACCATCCTCTCATGGTGGGTCACGGATGAATAACAAAAAATACATTCTTGACCAGTTTTAGGCAGAACAATATCACAGTTGAGAAAACTCTCTTTCAGATATTAAAAACCCCAAACATTCAGATCTTTAGAGGTGGCAAGTTGCATAATATAAACTAATTTCTCATGTTCAAGATGCATTCCTGCTACCAGGGACTGGTGTCATCAGCTTTGAGCGATTTTTCTATATCCCCATATTTGTATGCTTCTCATATTCAAGGACACACATCTGATCACTAGATGCTGTGAGAAAGATACTACTGTCCACTTCCTGCTTGGGGACTCACCCCATCCAAGATAACTGCTTGTGATACAGAATGCTAACCATCGGTCATACTCTTCCTGGCAATTCACATCAGCATTGCTAGTACTGGGTAGGGGTGTGCACAGAACCGCCACACTGTGGTCTGGCACTGGGGTGGGGGGTAGCTTTAAGAGCGGCGGGAGGGTTTACTTACCCCTCCCGCCGCTTTCCACTGTGGCGCCGTAATTGCTAGAGTAATTGGGGCGGCAGGATACCTCCCTGCTGCCCCTCCCCCGTCGCTGTTCTGCAAAAACTCCCAGTAATCCTTTGCGCGCGCACATTGTGCGCGCACTTCACGTCACTGACGTGCATGCGCGCAAAGGATTACTGGGAATTTTTGCAGAGCAGCAGTGGGGGAGGGGCGGCAGGGAGGTATCCTGCCACCCCAGTTACTCTAGCAATTACGGCACCACAGCGGAAAGCGGCGGGAGGGGTAAGTAAACCCTCCCGCCGCTCTTAAAGCTACCCCCCACCCCCAATCCAAACCACTCAGGTCCGGACCGGTCCGGGCCCATCCCTAGTACTGGGCACAAGGGGCACATGCCCCAAATGTTTGGCTTGGTGCCAAAAATCTCTTGCCTGCCTGCCCTTGGATGTCCCCCACCATAAACCTTGTTTGACTGACTCAGGAGGCAAGAGAGAGGCTGGGGTACTCTCTGTCACTACCTCCTGAACCTTCGTCCTGTCCTGATGTGCCCTTGTAACAGAAAGAACAGTGCAGAGTGCCTTCTCCCCATTTCTTGTTCCACTCTCCATCCCTTCCCATTTAAGCAAAAAAGAAGAGAGGAAGGCTGGGGGCTGGCTCTTTTGGTGTGCAGGGCTTAATAGAGGGGACAACGGGTGGCTGTCAGGCTTAATGGAGTTGCTGCCTTAAAACCCAGCAGCAACCCAGTTGCCAAACTCAGTGGAGGGCGTGGTGTGCGGTCCTCTTGCCCAGCAGCAGCCCAGCTGCCAAGCTCAGTGGAAGAAGTGTCAGGTGGACACCTCTTCCACCCCACATGGGGTGTGTGTGTGCTTGTGCATGTGTGTATTTATTTTGAATGTTTGAGAACTGGATTTATATTTGGAGTGATCGTTGGAAAAATAGTTAGGTAGGGGTGTGTGTGTGTGTGTGTGTGTGTGTGTGTGTGTGTGTACACACACACACACACACTTTCATCTTTAGCCTGCTGATTGGTTAGAAGACTGTGTACAGATTTCCCCCCTCATATAATCCTGAGATAACTTTATTCTAATGAAAACTTTGCCTTCAAAGATAGCTTGGGGCAAACAAAACAATCAGTGAAGATCAGATCCTCTGAAAGTCACAAGGAAGAAGTACAAAGCTGGGAGATACTGATGTGTCACAGATTTTCTATGTGATGGTGTAAACTCATTTTAAAAGTTGCTGGCAAATTATAAACTACTACAGTATAATAACTGAGGTGCCTTCCACTGCAAGTAGTGTCTGGTATCCCGAGAGCTACATTAGGCAAGCCCAAGTCTGGTATGCAGTCAGTGGGACCTTTTCTCCTTGAACAACAGCCCCAAAGCTCCACACCCAATAATGTGTCACAAACAGCTTCTGAGATCCCCATGCCTTATGAAAAGTGGTCTGCCATGAAGCATTGAGGGGGCGGGGGGGAGATGCTGCTGCTGGATGGGGAACAGAGATCCAAAGTTCCAGCTTTGGCACACAGACCTAGCTGCTTGGTTCATTGGGTCTTGACCAATGTATACAGCACATTGTACTTTCTATGTCCGTTGGGCAAGAGAGCTGGCAAAAGATGCATGAATCACATCAGTAATAGATGGCAGCACCTGGGTGAATAAGCTTAGCCACAATTAGACTGCAAAGAGGCTCTGCCCAATGAGAGAACAAGAGGGTGGGAGACCACACAGAAGTCAACACATGTTCTCTCTTTCTCCATCTGCTAATGACATTTTCATTCGCATAATGCCGCAAAACCTCAGTAAGCTAATTATTACAACTGGAATGCATCTCATAAGCATTACCATCAGCCTGTGTGTTAAATATTAAGCTCTGCCCACCCCCACAACAAACCAATGCATTGTTAAATTTGGCATCCATTTTATAAAAAGGAGTCCTAAGTTGCTGACACCCTGAACGAAATATCTGACAAGCTGTATGCTCTGATACAGTAAAGGCACCCCCCCCATTCATACACACACACACACACACACACACCCGTTGCTTACACAGTAGTGCTCAGGTCTGTACCCTGCAACATCGGGCTTAGCCCAGCTTCGATCAGTCTTGTAAAACTTTTATTATATCTGTGAAGTTTTTACACCCTGCTAATTCTCAGTCTAATGACCATGCCTTCATTTATAAAAATTTACAAGCCATCAGAAAGCACACATGCCAAGTCACCCCATAGCTCTGGCAATTTCACTCAGAACAGGAAAAGAAGCAACTCAGCAAAGCTCTACCTTGGCACAAAGAAGCGCTCCTCATATTTTGGATGCCCCAGGAGAACTCATAAACATTCAGGATCCATGTTTAACAGCTGGATTAAGTAACTTATATTGAAAAGCAGTATCTAGGGCAAGCTTGCCTTCTAATGTTTACTAATCATGACATATGCATGGAAGAATCTGAATATGAAGCAAGAACATTAACAGTGGTCTTGGGTTTTTATGCATACATTGTTAAATGATGTGTCCAACCCCATTCTGGACTGAGGGCTCTCAAGAGCATTATGTTTCCCCTAATTGCTAGTATGTGACTGACATTCTGCCTTTTGTTTATTTCTAGCTAATGCTAAGATCTGCTAGGGTTAAGTGCACGATAATGTTGAATGAATTATCTCTGCTACAGTGTCCAAAGATGTGACATCACTTTGGGTCTGCACTGTTTTATGGACTGCTCTAAGAAGATGACATCACTGCAACATGTTCCTGTTTTACAAAAAACAAAAAAACCAGAACTCTAGTAAAAATCCCAATTTCTTTTACCACAGGTATTTTGCATGGAGCTGGCCTCTCTCAGCATCCCAAGCAGCGCTATCCTCCGAGCGATCAACATGCAGAGCAGGCACCAAATAGCCACATCAAATATGTTTGGTAAAATTGTTGAGACACTTGCTCATTTTTTATATCCACATTGTTGATTAATAGATTCTGGCCTGTGGTCAAGTTAACAGGTTATTGCCCTAGGAAAGGCTGAATTATAGCAGTTTGTTTAGGAATGCTAAACACTCGTTACTGCACAGAGGCCCACTCTTCAAACAATGAGCTGATGGTCTCCTTTGAGCTTTGGGACACTACTGCTAGTCTCTGTTTGTTTACCTCGGATTTTCCTTAGTTGCCAGTGCATTGAGCCCAGTGCACTGTAACATCTCCAGAAATAGCTGCTGGTTTCTGCTCTTGTGTTTGATTCCAGCTTCATGGGATGGATTGGACAAAGAGAATGTGATTATGACCATCGATTAGGTCAGTTTTGATGATGTTACAAAATAAGCATGACATCCTCTTGATTTAAGACCAAAATGGGATTTGCAGAAACTGGCGCTAAATACCCTTCCAGATTTTCTTTTATTTTTAAATGGCAGCTTCACTGAGAAACTTGCTGTAACTGACAATATCCTGTTGAGCTCAAGTTCCTAATCTGGAATTATTCTTTGAACAGGAAAATGCTTCAGTCTCTAGGGAGACCAGAGGCTTACATGGCCCTAGATGTGGTAATTGTGAGTGGATCAGGCCAGGAACATGAAGGATGTTTGCTGCTTACCTCAGAGGTGCTGTTTGTGGTTAGCATCAGCGAAGACACACAGCAACAGGCATTTCCAGTGACAGAAATTGAGTGCGTGCAAGACAGTGAGCAAAGCAACCTGCTGAAAGTGCAGCTCAAACAACAACGAGTCCCCTGTGATTTGGAGGTAAAGCTGGTTAATACTGAATTATTACTTTTTTAAAAAAGCAATGAGTTTAGCTTTAAATCTTTTGCTAGCTTTGCATTAACAGAGGCTGTATATTTCAATAAATCTGTTGTTTGATTTCAGGCAGATGGAGGTAGAGAGAGATTATCTGAACAGCAGTACAACAGACTTGTGGACTACATCACAAAAACTTCCTGTCACTTCGTGCCTGGCATTTTATCTGTGCAAACCATGGCACACGTCGTTGCTGCAGAGCCAGCTCCGACGACACTTAAGATTTATCAGTATCTTGTTGATCCCGTTTTTGCCCAAGTGTTTATCAGTAAATTTACTATGGTAAAAAATAAAGCTTTGAGAAAGGGGTTTCACTGAAAACTGTCTGCAGGAAGAATTGTGTTTTCCGTTTTTAAAGTAGCACCTTCTATGCAGTTGCCTAATGTGAACTTTTAATTCCACATCACATGAAACAGATGTGTTTCAACATTGTGAGTCGGTGGAGTTGCACGTGTGTGTGTGTGTGTGTGTGTGTGTGTGTGTATATATATATATATATATATATATATATATATATATATCCCAGTCTGTATGGAACATGCTGATTTCTAATATCTCTTATAAAGTGAAACTGCAGGAAATATTTAAGTGATGCATCATATCTTGTTGTAAGCTAAGCTGTCAAGTAAAGGGAAATGTACAGCTTTATAAGACGACAGTGAAAATCCTTTGTCCCAACTGGAAGTCAGACCTATGTGGATAAGGGAAACACTGCACATTGAGGCGTTCTTGCCCCACAAAGAATATCCCTGTTTGCTCTGTCCTATTTTAGGGTCTGCCAGTTTGTGTTATAAACAAGGTTTATAACTCAGCTGTAAAAACTTGCTCAGGGCTGAAATTTTTACTCCAAGTGCTCTATCCTATAGCAAAACATTTCCTCCCACTCAGTCTGAGAGCATTGAAGTGGCTGTTTTAAGTTACTAGTGACAGCTGGGTTTTAGCAGTGCCCTAACCTTTATAATAGCTTTCTTTATTTGACTGAAATTTTGCAGGACTATAGTCCTTAATATAAACGAGTGCCTTTGTGTAATTTGGAAAGCAAAATAGTAACTACAGCATTAATTTATTTTTGAAACTTCCTTTCTATAGAAATCTTATTCCCCAGTCAGATTTTTCTGAAGACTTTCAAATGTATATGCTGTTGTGGGTTGTTTGGCAATATATAATTATGCAAGAAATGCCATTGATTATTGTTGTGGGACCACTAATGCATTTATAAAGCTTTACTGTATCAAAACTAGTGTACCAAACACTAATAATTTGGTACACTATTTTAGTGTACCAAAATGCTAAGAATATCACTCCTTTTCAGAAAGTTCATCATCACAATAAAAGCTCAAAAAATTCATTTTAAAATGGAGGGACTTGCTAAACTATGAAACTGATTTCTAGCAACTTCAAGGTTCTGCTTTTGATGCTCTTGTCTCTAGCAATCTGATTTTTTGATAGGAGTTTTTTCAAAGCTTTCCCCCTTCCTGTAATGAAAGGGAGACTCATTAAATTTTTTTTAAAAACCAAACTAACTACATCAAAAATGTTATTGAATACAGAACGGATACAGGGAACAATCTATGCCTTCTGTGTTACAGCCTGATCTAGAACATCATATAAAGTAAAATCCTTGATGGGGCTCACTTCTATTAGAGCTATAAATTCAGAGCCTGCTTACGAGATCCTTTATCAACCTAATCCAGTGGCTTCTTACACTCAAGAGTTCCCAGAGAACATTTAATTGCCTAAATCAAGGCCTGTGCATTTTGGATTTTAGTACTGGGTGTCTTCAGAGAAATGTGATTTTGCTTTAGACATTTCTATTTTACAGTTTGACTTTAGAAGAACCATTGTTTCCATAACAGATTTATTTGTGGATTGAAATAAGCTCAGTAGGCTTCAGTTTGAGAACATCTACTTGATGTAAGTTCTTGGCTATTGTCTGTTTCTGCTTCAAAACTCTTGTCCTAAATGGTGGTTCTTCTGGTTTCTCCACTTTCCAGGGCAAAAGTTCAACACTATTCTGTGCAGAATATACGTTTAGGAATTTTTGTTACATCAGAAACTGAAATCAAATCAAGCCTTTAACAACCGTATAATTTCACTGGCATCTCCTGTACATATGTGGCAGTCTAATAATGTGTTCATTTCCATATGCTTTTCATGTGTCCCATTTTGTTAAAAATTACTTTTAGAGGCCACTTTCTTGTCTCTTGATTATGCTGAATACCAAGTAAGTACACCCACTGTTAACATTTCATACAGTGCTCTGTCAAACTGTTTGTTGTCTACCGTTTATTTAAAAATGCTTTTGTTTCATTTCTGGATCTTTTATGGAAAATAAAGAATTCTATTGCTAGTTTTGCATACTGACTACATAGAAGAATTTTGTTTGAGGTCAATAAACATTGTTTCTGTATTTTGTAATGCAATAATTGCAGTGTGGTATGCTGGGTAATGTATTCGAGCAGCAACTTCATTTGAAATTCCTCCAAGCCTTCTAAAAGCACATCTATCCCACTCCAGGTAAGAAGACCTTTAGCATGTGTATGACTTTCTGCATCAGGAACTGTGGGCATAAATGTGAGATACAGTGAGATACAGAATGCCAATGACAGCTATCCTCTCCATCTTTTTTTGGAATTTTTTAAAAATGTGTTTTTGAATGAGGATCTCCATCTACAGACTACCTGCAGCTAGTCACACAAATAATACTTTTATGTGGGATATTGGAATTCATACATGCTAACCTGCAACTTGAAAAAATGTCAAAGGTCTTACAACTCATTTTGTATGGTGTGGTAAACTTGACTTACATCTAGTCTAATGTGCTGTTTCACTAAGAAGGATGTAGAGGAGGACATCTCTCTTCTAGACTAGTGCTAGGTACATTTGGATTGATGCTTGGATTACATCATCCATGCAGTATATCACAAATACCAGAGAATGAGGACAGAAAGGGATAGCCACATTCAGTCTGCTTGTTAGAGAGCTACTGTTAGAACACTAGGCTAGATGGACCTCAGCAAAGCAATAGTGAGCGATTTTAAAATCCATCAGAAAGCAATAGGGCACTCTGTAACTGGGCATCTACCATATGTGGTGCACACTATATATTGTCACGGCACACAGCTTTTTCTTTCTCTAATGCTTCAATCCCAACAGAGGATCTTCTGTTTTTATTTTTGAAACATCATTTGGCATAATATTTAGCATAACTGGAAAGGTCACAGCCTCTGCTGTTTCACCCTTGTTCAAGTTTTTAAAAAGAAGAACTCCCCCCCCCCCCGCATATGATTAGAACCATTCTATCTAGTCCAGCATTATGTTTCCCATTGTGGCCCATCTGATGCCTCCAAGAAGCTCAAACAGAAGATGAAGCCATACCCCATCTCCTGCTGCTGCTTCCCTACATCTGGTATTCACAGGCATCCTTCCTCTGGACCAACAGGTAGACCATAGCCATCCAGCCTAATTGATCATGGTTAAGGCACAATCAGTTCATCTAGGAAGACAACATAATGCAGGCAGTTGTGATGAGTGGTAGAGCATGTTGTGCATGCAGAAGGGACCAACTTCAATCCCTTGCCTCTCCAGCTGGGACTGGGAGAGACTTCTGCCTAAAACCTTGGAGAGCTGCTGCCAGTCAGTGAAGACGATACTGAGCTAGATGGACCAGTGGTCTGATTTGGAGTGGATTTCACAGGAACCTGCCTTATACCATTTCATGTTTCAGAGTAGTTTCCTTTCATAACATATGCTATATAGCCATCCTAGTGAGACTGGAGCAGACCTAAGGCATGATGCTAGTTAACTTTTGAGGTCAAAAACCAAGAGTTCTACAGGATATGATACATACTTTTACCTTCAGTTTCTTTTTTTAATTAAAAAGGTGGTGGAAATAAGAGAAAACATCTATTTGAATTTTGCTGGCTGGAAAGAATAAAATTGTAAATAGCAATTTTTGGCTATCCACCTGCCCAGAGCGATAGGAAATAGTGAGAAGTTTCAGGGGAACTGAAACTGTTGGCTGCAGTCACTGAAATAACTTTATAGAAACTAATGACCACTGTATTCACACTTAAGCTACTCTTAAAGACCTGTTCACCTTTGCTTCCTCATACAGAGTTTTGGCCAATTATCCAATGTTTAAAAAGCCCAACCTAAATGCTCACCATCCTACAGCTTTGGACCATCAAGAAGCCTGCTGCTTCAGATTGCTTTTCTGACAGTGAGCACACAGCCGGGAGAACACAATGGCTGTGCCCTTCAGGATGCCACATTTTGTGCATTGTTGCATTCCTTTGAGCTTGGCTAACATCAGTGGCATTAACAGGGTGGGTCTGACTGCGCCTTTCTAGCCACTAAGTGTCAAGTTTTTATCAGTACCTGTAACAAAATATCAACTACAATATTAGTTCTGCCTTTCTTATAACAGCTAGCTGCACCACCAGCTAAAGCACTCCGAACCAGCCCAAACACTGATTTAAACTTTTGTTTCTGAAAGACGTGGCTACTTAACATGGATCTAAACTAAAGAACTCTTGTTGTGAAACATAACAGCCCTGCTGGATCAGGCCCAAGGCCCATATAGTCCGGCATCCTGTTTCGCACAGTTGCTCACCATAGAACAGTTTGTTATGGGGTGGCTAACAGAAGATGATGATGATGAAGAAGAAGAAGATGCTGTTGATTAACTCTGTTCAATGCTGGTTACACCACAGAAAAGAGCAATATAAGATGCTATGATTTACTGGGTTTGGTTGTCACAGCAAATTCCTGCTGGTTTTGACTTCTGATTGGCACTTAGAACCCTTCCTCCCTTCATGCAGAAGGGCGGGGGGGGGGGGGGAGCTAGCAGATAAACAAGCCTGAGGTTTGGGAATGTCATGCTGAACCAGGATTAAGCCATGGTTCTCACAGCAATCTGGAATGGCTCTTAGAGCAGCAACAGGGAAGATGACAACATGAAAGAGACTTATAGACCTATGCATGAGGTAGAGAGAACACTCCCTCCCTAGAAAGTTAAATTGATTGGCAGAATCAGGACAGACCAAGAAAAATTCACACTGCATGCACTTGCGGAGTTTACAGCCACAAGATGTAGAGATGGACACTGATTTAGCTAACATCAAAAGAGGCCCAGACAGAAAAAGTCTAGGAGGCTTGAGCCTGAAACGTTTCAGCTCAGAGTGTGTGTGTGTGGTACTTTAAGGGGGGGAGGTGTATTCTCCCCTCCTGTGGCATTTCCCTCGCCGGCACTGTTATTTGTAAGCCCCTCAGGGCAGCAGCGTTCCTCCCTGCCACCCCGTTTCCCTCATCGACCGGAAGTAGCGACCGCACGTGCACCTATTAGGGATGGGTCCGGACCGGTCCGGAGGCCATTGTAAAGGCCTGTGGATCATCCGGACCTGGCCGGTTCGGTTCGGGTGGAGGGGGTAGCTTTAAGGGCGGGGAGGGTTTACTTACCCCTCCCGCCGCTTGTCCCCCTCCAGCGCTCGTATTTCTTGTAATAATTGGGGCGGCAGGATACCTCCCTGCTGCCCCTTGTCCCTCTGCAATGCAAAAGGCTCCAGCAAGCCTTTTGCGCACGTGCACGTCACGCGTGAGCTTCACGTCTCCCCGACATGGGTCGGGGAGACGTGAAGCTCACGCGTGATGTGAGCGTGCACAAAAGGCTTGCCGGAGCCTTTTGCATTGCAGAGGGACAAGGGGCGGCAGGGAGGTATCCTGCCGCCCCAATTATTACTAGAAGTACGAGCACTGGAGGGGGACAAGCGGCGGGAGGGGGTAAGTAAACCCTCCCCGCCCTTAAAGGAACCCACCCCACAGTGCCGGACCGCAGCTCTGCGGTTCCGTGCACACCCCTAGCACCCATCATGCGTGTGCACGCACGGTCGCTACTTCCAGCCAATGAGGGAAACGGGGGAGCAGGGAGGAAAGCTGCCACCCTGAGGGGCTTACAAATAACGGAACACCGGCGGGGGGAATGCCGCAGGAGGAGTGAGTACACCCTCCCCCCCCTTAAAGTACCACCCCCGCTGGCACCGAATACATTTCGGGCACATCCCTAAAGTCTAGCAGCAGTTACTGGCTTATGATAGCTAAACAGAACCTTAAAATTCTGAACTAGATAAACCTTTGATTTGCTCCAAGAAAGTTCTTATACAGGGAGCCAACTTCAGACATGCATACTTGGTTAAGGATCTTGGCTAGTTGTATCTGTCCATACGGAGGAAAAATCCAAAAGCCATAATTCACATTATTAGGATCAACCACAATGACACCAAATCTTAAGCAAACTTTGAATTTTTCATTAGGCTGGATGTTAAAACAAAAAGGAGGGGCAGTTGGGCATGGTATGGGAGCCCTAGAACAAGTGTGGTAGTCTTTCAATAAGGAGTGCTGGAAATCAGTTTTTGTTGGTCAATTAGGCAGAGATTCAACTAGATACTAAATTGGTGGGATTACCTAGCAGCTGGAGGGTCATTAATCTTCAAAAAGGTGAAGTGGTAGAAGAACACATTTCTCACATTTCAGACCCCTTCAGTTGAGCCGCTAAATGCTCTGTTCTCCAAAGTACATAAAAATTATACATAACCATGTTGGTCCATTAGACCAACATGTGGTTAATACATTCATGGCTACCCTGATGCCCATGGTGGCAGCAGTACTTGTATAGATATACTATACAAGCCACTGGAGAAGCCAGTTCATACCAACAGTGCCTTTGTGTATTGTTTCAGACAGGCTGCAAGTCTTGTTGTAGCTCTATGTACTCCTAGCAGAAACCAGTCATATGCAGGCTGCTGTACTAACTAGCCCTTCCCTTATTGCAGTAGGTGTGCTTGTCTACCAGAGCCACATATCACAGCTCAAGACAACTTGACAGAAGGGTGGACTTCTACCATGCTAAAAAAGCACCAATGAAGCTGAATGAGAAACTCAACAGACTCATAATCTGTCTTGTACTAGGCAACAGAGAAGGTTAGGCAAGGGAGGTCAAACATCTAGACTACGGCAACTCCATATACAGCCACCATGTTGGCAACATTGGGGAAGGATTTTTGATTCGGAAGTTTACCTCAATTGCGTTACAGCTTGAACTGTACAGCTACTGCTTTTGGTATGACCTCCATGGATTCCCTGAAGAGATGATGCAAGTCTGGCTGAAATCAAAGAATAGTAGAATTGCTCTGCCCAGTAAAGATTGGGCTGTCAAGTCAGTGCGGACTCCTGGCAACCACAGAGCCATGTGGTTTTCTTGGTAGTATACAGGCGTGGTTACCACTGTCTTCTCCTGCACAGTATGAGATTCTGCCTTTCAGCACCTTCCTATATCGCTGCTGCCTGATATAGGAGTTTCCCATATTCCGGGAAACACAAGCAGCGGAGATTTGAACCAACAAGCCTCCTGCTCTCTAGGCAGGTTGCTTCCCCGCTGCACTAGATCTCATTTTTATCTATTAAAGCAAAATTGCATACAACAGAAGCATTAAGTTCTATAGTAAATTTATATATTAAAAGTTAGTACTCAACCAGAAGAGAAATTTATTTGTATTAAAACATGTTGCCACATTTTGTGTGTGTGTGTGTGTGTGTGTGTGTGTGTGTGTGTGTGTGTGTGGCAGCGGGGGGAGGTGTGTGCAGAAATTTACACACATTTTGTTCTGCTTTAGCTAGCACTAGCAAAAATGCTAGCTAAAGCTTAATTATTGAAGCAAAAGCTGGAGTTTAGAGATGCCTTTTTAGGAGTGCTTGGGGAAGTGGGAGTGGGGAGGAGGAGGGAGGAGAGAGAAAAATAACCCTCACAATCCTTATATACAATTGTATTTTAGGAGAAGTTTAGAATAGCAACATCTGAAGTGGAACTGATGGGAAACTTACACTTTAGAACCAACCATCTGAATGACTACTTAATGGTTCTAACATAGCCCTACAGTTCAGCTATATGAATGACTAACACCACCATACTTCAAAAACAAGGGCTTGAGATCCTTTGAGCTAGCTATAAAGTCTTCACATAAAGCAGGATGCCAAATTAAGCCATCTGTATTGTATTTTCAAGCTTGTAAACTCAAATCCTGATAGCCAAACATCTACTTCAGAATGGACCATTAACATCTCAACACTTTGTACCTATAGACATCATCCAAAACTATTCACTCTAGTGAAGCTACTTAGTAACTTCTTAGTTGATTCAAAACACTAACATTCAGTAACAAGGAATCTTCAGACTTTCCAGGCACAAAATTCTTGCTTTAAACTAGGGAATACATTTTTAACCTCAGTAGCAGAAAAGCCAATGGCCAAACCCACTCATACAGCGCTCCTCTGGCCATCAGCTGGAAATTAGTGGATAGAATTCAAGCGTGTGCACCAGTGACAATGCATGACCTGAGGAAAGCTGACATTTTAAGCCAGTCAGCAAGAAAAGAAGTCTTTGGACTATCAAGAAATACATAAGGCGATGAAACTTTTGCTATAATCTCTCACCATCACAGATTTAAGTTGCATATGCAAGTACACAATTTATATATACATATGAGGTTTTTAATCACCTATTGATGGTCAAGTTATTCAGTCTTGAAATCAGTGGCTGATGTCCGGACAGGCCCATCCTTTGGGCAGAGCGACCAGCCCTGCTCTCCCCCAGGCCCTGCAGCCGGGCCTAACCGCCCCCACTCCCCCTTTTCTAAGGGAGCTCCTCACCTTCTACGTTCAATATCCCACTCACACAGTGCTGAGGAGATCCATCTCCTCCCTCCTCATTCAAGCGACAAGAGAGGCAAGCGAACTTTCCAGCATTGCAAGAGCTGGATACTAAATGAGAGGCACGAGTGCACCCTGATTAAGTGTCAGGGAGCATGTGCACCTCCAATTTAGTATCCAGCTCCCGTGGCGCTGGGAAATTGGCTCACCTCTTGCCACTTGAACAAAGAGGGAAGCGAACTTCCCAGCAACACTCAAGCTGGATTCTAAATGTGGTGTGGGCATGCACCCTTGATGGGCATCAAGGTGCACATGTGCCTGTCATTTAGTATCCAGCTCCTTAGTGCTGTGCGTGTTGGATACAGGGGGGAGGGGCGTGCAGGGGCAGCTAAGGAGGAGTGTGGATGACAGGGAGTGCTGCTAGCCCCCAGCCCTGCACCCTCCCAGGGAAGAGCCTGCATCCAGACTACTCTCTACCAACACACCAGAGTTTTCTGTTGCATGAGGGGTGATCTCTCCTTTCCTCTGAAGCCTCCTGTGCCTGCAGAAACTCTCCCCGTGTCCCCCAACTCTGAGACATAGCCCCAGGAGGCACAAGGAGCTGCAGAGGAAAGGGGAGATCACCCCTCACACTACAGAAAACCTGGGTGCATCAGCAGAGGGTTAGTCTGGATATCAGCCAGTGGATTTATTTCCAAGCAAGTTATTAGACAAATTCAGTCTGTGCTACATGTTTCGATTCTGCACTACAGAAAGATAATTCTGCAGACTGTATTTATAGAAATAAAATATTGCATAATATCCCTGTAAGAGCCCTGTCAAATAAGCCATCTGCTATACAATATCCCCATAAAAGCCAGGGACCGAGGCCAAGATCTAGTGGCTTGGCCAAGACTACCCAGAACATTCTCAGCAGAGTTGACATTGGAGCCAATAACTTTATGGCTCTTGCCCACAGGTGGAACACTTAGTGGTCAAGAGCCAAGCGTAGTCTTAATCTCAAGCAGCTGTGTATTGCACTGCTACTAGCATTAACACCTCAGAAAGCATATCTACTGCTAACTGGGCCCTTTTTCATCCCTGCTGAGTTCTGCTTACAGCTGAAGTCAAAGGGAAACCCAACCCTATAGCCGCCTTCTCCTTGTGAGATTTCCAAGAACACACCTAAACTCTTACCACAACCTCACTTACTACCCCCCTCCTAAGAAGTGGCCCAAGTCCCACTGCAGTTAAATGGTGCAAGTTAGTCATGGCCAGGGATGCTGCAGTGACCCATCAGATATTATTTCTGACAAAATGTAGCATCATTGCTCTGCTGGAGACAGTTATCCAAAATTTCTCTACATCCAGTTGAGTTTCCATTGGGGTCGGAAGTTGGCAGCTGGAAACATGAACTCTTGTGCAAGCTAAATGGAAGGGAAAAGGAGCCTGAATGTGCATCTGAATACAGAGCGTTTGTCAAAACTGCATGATTTAGTGGGGTGTACATACCATGCATAATTGTGCACACGTAGAGCTGGATCAGGGCATAAATGCTGGACATTAGCCTTCACCCAAAACAACATTTGAGGCCATAGGTGCCAGCCCACTGCTGTAAAGTGGATCAATTTGCACTTATGGCCTTTCCAAGGAGGTGTGCACAGACATGCGTGTGCACACACAGCATGTCGAAGTTGACTGGAAGAGTAAGGAAATTCAACACACTCCACGGCCTTTCTAGAGATCTCAGAATGCAAGGAGGTACAACAGGACGATTCCACAGAAATAAATGGACCGGTTTCACATATCCCTGGTCATGACATTAATTTCAATGTGCGGCCACTGTTTTTTTGTGGGGTTTGGGTTTTTTGTGTAGTATTTTTTTGCACTGGCGTTTGCAGTATCATGGCAGACCTCCGCACCTTCAAATCTTCCTCCCTACCCCCACAAAGGAGAGTCTTTGCTGCAGACCCCAAAACAATGAATACTACTGAGAAGCAGCAGAGATACTGCACTCCAGGGTTCAAGAAGCTGTGTGTCCAGCAGCTGGAGCTTTTAAAGTTGAGCCTAGCAGTCATCCTCCTTTCTGCCTGCTCTTAAGAGGCTCAAGGGAGAAGGCACAGACCACACTAAACCAGTGGGAGAGATTCCGCTTTGGTCTCCTTGCCCTGCTCCAGTGAAAGCTAGCAGAAAATGTCTACATGACGCCTACTCTTGATTGCTCTTTCCAGAAAAGCTTTCTTAATTAAAAAAAATCCCAACCCTAGCTCCTACAAGACCTGGCACAGTCTCAGGCAAAAGTTATCCCCTCACCTTCATGCAGCTCTGAAATATTGCTTTGCCACCACTTTAAAGAGTCAAGGCATCATTTTACATAATTACTTCATTTAATAAGCCAGCATTACAGCATGACCAGTATTGAGTGGATAACCAGGTGCAGTTCACTGAAAGAGTGATGTTCAGTTATCAGGTCTCCAAAGGAGGAGGATCTGAAAAGAGAAACAAGTTATAAAACCAAAATTCTGTTCTCACATCCTCAAGGAAAAAAACAAAACAGAACAAAACATTAGATTGAATTTAAATTGAGCACAATGATTTCTTCAAGATAAGTAAGTTATTTACAGAGTGTCTGTTCTCAAGGTATATTAACTGTTCTCCTCCAAACAATTTACAGACTAAAGTTGTACAAACAGAAGACACAGATTGGAAATGCATATGATGAACATGAATGCCTCTGCATGCACAGTTAGCAGCAGCTGCATCATCAGGGCTGAAAGGCAAAACAAGGACATAGTAATCTAAGATGATGGACTGGTCAAGACGATTAAGAAGAAGAGGCAAGGAGAAAAGGCAATAGGAGGTTTGCAGAATCAAGTCTGCAGTAGGGATGTAGTATTAGACAAGAGCTAAAAGCAGGGTAGTTGAGGGTTGCCTGAAGATGGACCAGTAAGTACAGAATTGGTTTCCAGAGAATGCAGAGCTAAGTAGACAAGCCACGTTACACAGTCTAGAAACAAGGTTTGCAGGATGACACTCATCCCATTTCATTTCCCGCCCCACCACCACTACCACTTGTGTTCCCTCTAACAGGGATTCCCAGTTGTTGTTAACTACAACTCCCCAAATCCCCAGCTGCAATGGCTTTTGTTTGGGGATTATGGGAGTTGTAGTCAACAGCATCTGGGAATCTCTGTTAGAGGGAACATTGCCCCCCCCACCCCGCCACTGCTGCTTTCTGGGGCCAGGGCACTCACCATTGCTCTTTCCTTAGAGTAGCACCGTAGCTTTCACTGGCACAATATTTCCCTGCACTGTTAATAATAGCATAAAGTACATTTCAAAGCAGCAGAACTGCCAGTGTGGCTATAGAACCATACAGGAGAACCTTGTTATCTGCAGGGGTTCCATTCCGGAGGGGGTGGAGGCGGACAGTGAAACCACGGATAGCGAGGGACTGAATTCTATGTGTGTGTGTGTGTGGGTGGGGGGCGTTGGTTCCTGGACTTGAAAAAAAATCACCTGAAAAATTGCACCAAAACTGAGACAAATAAAGTGCCCTACTGTGCTCCACTGCTCCTCAGGAGTCCAAGGATGCCCCCCAACTCCAGTCAAAAGTTCGCTAAAATTCAGCATATTATCTCAGGTTTTTGCCTTTTTTTTTCTTTTTTTAAAAAGAGAGCTATAAAATGGCTACCACAATCAAAATGGTGGCCAGAAATGACCTCCAAGAGAGCCAGTGTGGTGTAGTGGTTAGAGTGCTGGACTAGGACCGGGGAGACCCGCATTCAAATCCCCATTCAGCCTTGATACTTGCTGGGTGACTCTGGGCCAGTCACTTCTCTCTCAGCCTAACCTACTTCACAGGGTTGTTGTGAAAGAGAAACTCAAGTATATAGTACACTGCTCTGGGCTCCTTGGTGGGAGAGCGGGATATAAATGTAATAATAATAATAATTTCCGGCCAACCCCAACCCACAGATACGTGAGTTTAGCCCCTTTTGTGCCAGATATTTTCCACGTGTCCTCAGATACATGAAACCATGGATGCTGAATCCGCAAATAGCAAGGTTCTCCTGTACTTACTATTCTATCCTTCATTGTAGTATCAAGTACACCATGATTCATGTTACATCAAAGAGCATATCAGAAATTTACTGTCACTCGCTATGACTTAAGTACTTCAGTTGTGAGCAACATTACATTATGACCAGAAGTATATAAAATAGACGGCAGAGCTACCACCATTCCTCCCCACTCCCCCCACATTAAGGTACTCCCATTCAGTGAAGTCAGGCAATGCAAAGTTTTTATGGATTACCTAGAGAGGTCTACTTTGTGGGTCCAACTGATTCAAATACCCCAGCTTCCCTCATGGCCTCGAACTCCTTCACGGCATCATAGTTTTTATAGAAGTCTGCGTATGCTCTCTTCCTCGGTTCAGCCACACCAAACTGAATATAAGGAGATAAGATTGCAAGTGTTCAAAAAGATTTATAGTTATTTAGAATTTAAACTGATACAATATTTGAATGTTTTAACCTCAGGCCAACTTCGGGAGAGCAATATATCAATATGCAGTCTAAATCATTTAGTGGCTAGAGTGCTTACAAAACATTAGCTGATTTGTTGGAAAGTACTGTATTGATACAAGAGACACATCTCACTCCTCATTAGGAGGAATCTCTCACACACCACCAACTTCTTAACATAAAAATATCTTACCTTGTATGCAGATGCACATCCCAAAGCAAAGACAAATGCCACTACAATGTGTTTTCTTAGACGGCTGGCCAAGAGGCCTCTCATCTGTGGCTTGGGCAGCAAGGCAGCAGACATGTTGCTTTCTTCAAAAAGCAAAAATCAAGAAAAACAAGTAGGCCTTATTGCCTCAGTAGCTTCACAGATATCAAGAAAGAAAACCTACCATAACAACCATAAAAGCACCACCTGTATCACAGAGACCTGGCTGGATGAAGGAGGGAGATGTAAGCCAATTATGTCCACTAGATTCCCACATGCAATACCAGTCAAGACAGAATGGCTGGGGAGATGGGACAGCTCTGGTCTATCAGGATACTATCTCCCCCTCCAGATGCGCCAACCACCAACCTTCCCAACTTTGATCTTCTACACCTGGTGTTGGGGTCTCTAGACAAAAATGTACTACTGACAACAACCATAGGGTTGTCTCAAATCAAATCCGGTCCCACACATTTCAGGGCATATACCTGATTTGGTCTTCTGTACTTGCGCAGCAGGGAAATGACTTGACTAGAAAGCATGAGGTTGCCAGTTCAAATCCCCACTGACAGATGCTGAAAGGCATAATCTCATACTGCACGGGAGGAGGCAATGGTAAACCCTTCCTGTATTCTACCAGAGGCAACCACAGGGCTCTGTGGTCACCAGGAGTCGACATCAACTAGAGGGCACACAATTTCGACCCTGCTGATTCTTTTAGACTTCTCAACGGCTTTCAACAGTTTTAAACATGGTATACTTCTGGGTAATCTCTCTGGATTGGTTCAGGGACTCCATGTTATAGTGGTTTCAATCCTATCTGAAGAATCAGTCCCAGAGGGTGGTACAGGGATTTCTGCTCTACCAAAAAGGATGGAGGAGGGGGGGAAGAGGGGGGAAAAGATGATGCAGCACCAACAGGTCAAAACTGAAGCAATGGGGGAGGAATTTCCAAAGGCTGCCCTAAAGAAGAGTTTTTATTTTAGAGTTGCATTTAGAGGCAGTTTTGGTCTTGATTAGAGAAAACTGAAGCTTAATCCAGGCAAGATGGAGGTGCTCTGGGTTAGAAAGCCTGTGAATTCAGGCAGTGGGCTACATCCAGTTCTGGACAGGGTTGCACTCCTTCTAAAGGATCAAATCCACAACTTGGGGTGCTTCTGGTCTGGATACACAGATGGAAGTGATGGCCAAGGGTGCTTTTTAATCAGTTTCAGTGGGTGTGCCAACCCTACCTAGAGAGGGAAGATATAGCCACACTAATACATGCATTGATTAAGAACATAACCAACCAGTCTCCAATCTCCCTTGGGTAGGCAAGGTAATTGAGAGGGTGGTGGTTGATCAACTCCAGGTAGTTTTGGAAGATACAGATTATCTAGATCCATTTCAAACTGGCTTTAGAGCAGACCATAGAGCAGAGACAGTCTTGGTCAGCCTGATGGATGATCTCTACCAAGGAATGGGCAGAGGGAGTGTGACTGTTGGTTCTTCTGGACCTTTCTGCGGCTTTCAGTACTATCAACCATGATATTCTCCTGGATCATTTGTGGGGTTTGGAAATAGGTGGAATGGCTTTGCAGTCTTTCTGTTCATATCTCTCCGGTAGATTCCAGATGGTGTCACTCAGAGATACAGGTGAAACTTGGAAAATTAGAATATAGTGCAAAAGTCCATTAATTTCAGTAATGCAAATTAAAAGGTGAAACTGATATATGAGACAGATGCATTACATGCAAAGCGAGATAAGTCAAGCCTTAATTTGTTATAATTGTGATGATCATGGCGTACAGCTCATGAAAACCCCAAATCCACAATCCCAGAAAATTAGAATATTACATGAAACCAATAAAACAAGGATTGTAAATAGAACAATATCAGACCTCTGAAAAGTATAAGCATGCATATGTATTCAGTACTTGGTTTGGGCCCCTTTTGCAGCAATTACTGCCTCAATGCGGCGTGGCATGGATGCTATCAGCCTGTGGCACTGCTGAGGTGTTATGGAAGACCAGGATGCTTCAATAGCAGCCTTCAGCTCTTCTGCATTGTTTGGTCTCATGTCTCTCATCCTTCTCTTGGCAATGCCCCATAGATTCTCTATGGGGTTCAGGTCAGGCGAGTTTGCTGGCCAATCAAGCACAGTAATCCCATGGTCATTGAACCAGGTTTTGGTACTTTTGGCAGTGTGGGCAGGTGCCAAGTCCTGCTGGAAAATGAAGTCAGCATCCCCATACAGCTCGTCTGTGGAAGGAAGCATGAAGTGCTCCAAAATCTCCTGATAGATGGCTGCGTTGACCCTGGACTTAATGAAGCACAGTGGACCAACACCAGCAGATGACATGGCTCCCCAAATCAACACAGACTGTGGAAACTTCACACTGGACTTCAAGCATCTTGCATTGTGTGCCTCTCCATTCTTCCTCCAGACTCTGGGTCCTTGGTTTCCAAATGAGATGCAAAAGTTGCTCTCATCAGAAAAGAGGACTTTGGACCACTGAGCAACAGACCAGTTCTTTTTTTCTTGAGCCCAGGTAAGACGCTTCTGACATTGTTTGTTGTTCAGGAGCGGCTTGACAAGAGGAATACGACATTTGAAGCCCATGTCCACGATCCGTCTGTGTGTGGTGGCTCTTGATGCACTAACTCCAGCCTCAGTCCACTCCTTGTGAAAGTCACCAACACTTTTGAATGGCCTTTTCCTGACAATCCTCTCCAGGCTGCGGTCATCCCTGCTGCTTGTGCACCTTTTTCTTCCACACTTTTCCCTTCCACATAACTTTCTATTAACGTGCTTTGATACAGCACTTTGGGAACATCCAACTTCTTTTGCAATTACCTTTTGAGGCTTTCCCTCCTTATGGAGGGTGTCAATGATGGTTTTCTGCACAACTGTCAAGTCAGCAGTCTTTCCCATGATTGTGATTCCTAATGAACCAAACTGAGAGACCATTTAAAGGCTCAGGAACCATTTGCAGGTGTTATGGATTGATTAGCTGATTGGAGTGGGACACCTGGAGCCTAGACTGTTGAACCTTTTCACAATATTCTAATTTTCTGCGATTGTGGATTTGGGGTTCTCATGAGCTGTATGCCATGATCATCACAATTATAACAAATTAAGGCTTGACTTATCTCGCTTTGCATGTAATGCGTCTATCTCATATATCAGTTTTACCTTTTAATTTGCGTTACTGAAATTAATGAACTTTTGCACGATATTCTAATTTTTCAAGTTTCACCTGTAGCTGCTCTCTGAAATGAGAGCTATTGTATGGTGTTCCTCAGGGCTCCATCCTATCTCTAATGCTTTTTAACATCTACATGAAACCGCTGGGTGGGATACTCAGATTTGGAGAAGGATGTTATCAATATGCTGAAGACACCCACATTTCTCCATAACATCATCATCAGGAAATGGCACAGCCCCCCTAAATGCCTACCTACAGGCAGTAATGGACTAGATGAGGGATAATCAATTGGAACTGAATCCAAACAAGATGGGAGATACTCATGGTAAGGGGTCATACTTTGAGGGATGTGACTGATCTTGTTGTGGATGGGGTTACACTTCGCCTGAAGGAACAGGTACATAGCTTGGAAGTACTTCTGGACCCAGGCCTCACTCAGGTTGCTCAGACTGAGACTATGGTCAGGAGCGTTTTCTGCCAGCTTTGGTTGCTATAACAGCTGCGTCCGTTTCTTGAAGATAACCTCAGAACTGTGGTGCACTCTCTGGTAACCTCTAGGCTTGACTATTGCAATGCACTCTACATGAGGCTGCCTTTGTATGTAGTTTGGAAACTTCAGCTGGCCCAAAATTCAGCAGCTAGATTGGTCTCCCAGGTTTTTTGGAGACGATATTATGCCTCTTTTAAAACAACTGCATTGGCTAAATAAATAATAAATGACTGAAAAACTGTTTTAAATTGTTTTAAATGGTTGCCCTGGTTTCCCAGAGTTTTTTAGCTATTTGAATTGTTTAATTGGTTTTATTCTGTTTTTTATAGTTTTGATTTAAACTGTTAACTTATTTTAATCGTTTTTACCTCTGGTTCTAATGTTTTTGGGGGGGAGGGGGCACTCTCTCTACTCCATGCATAATTTTATAAATCTCTATCATGTCTCCCCAAAGTAACCTCTTTTCCAAACTAAAAAGCCCCAGATGCTGTAGCCTTGCCTCATAAGGAAGGTGCTCCAGGCCCCTGATCATCTTGGTTGTCCTCTTCTTTACCTTTGCCAGTTCTGCAATGTCCTTCATTTTATCAGGGTTATAGCCTGAGCTGGTCTTCTGAGAGCAAGCATGAATTGTCCCCTTTGCTAAACAGGGTCTGCCCAGGCTTGCATTTGAATGGGAGACAACATGTGTGAGAACTGTAAAATATTCCCCTCAGGGGATGGGGCCACTCTGGCAAGAACACCTGCATGCTTGCATGCAGAACTTTCCAAGTTGTTGTTGTTGTTGTTATTACTACTACTACTACTACTACTACATTTATATCCCGCTCTTCCTCCAAGGAGCCCAGAGAGGTGTACTACATACTTGAGTTCCTCTTTCACAACAACCCTGTGAAGTAGGTTAGGCTGAGAGAGAAGTGACTGGCCCAGAGTCACCCAGCTAGTTTTATGGCTGAATGGGTATTTGAACTCGGGTCGTCCTAGTCCAGCACTCTAACCACTACACCACGCTGGCTCTCCCTGGAAGTTCCCTCCCTGGCATCTTTAAGATATGGCTAAGACTCCTGCCTGAAACCTTGGCGAAGCCACTGCCTCTTGTCTGTGTAGTATTGAGCTAGATGGACCAACAGTCTGACTTGGTATATGGCAGCTTCCCATGTTCTTATTCCTGATATAGTGCATTTTATGTGGGGCTGCTTCAAAGACTATCTGGAAGCTTCAGCTGGTGCAGAATGCTGATGTAAGAATGTTTTTGGGAGACAGTGACTACAAAAGTATGACACCCATTCTGCAGCAGCATCAACAGTTGCCAAGAGTATGTGTAGATCTGCCCTGTAAGCCCTGCTCTGTGAATCACCACTATTTTCGATTTGTATGGCAGAAACAAGACAGGGCTTTTTGAGTTGTGGAACCACATCTATGGCATGCCCTGCTTATACTTGTTTTTAAAAACTCTTTGCCTGGCTTAATACTTCAGTTATTGTTGCTTATCATAGTAATTTGCTGGACCTTTGAATTTTGTTGTTGCTGCTCTTTATGTTTAATTATCTTTTATAAGCCACTTCAGGGGTCCAAAAGGCTCAAAAGGCAAGATATAGGGTATTAAATGAAACTGAACTCCATGCAGTTGAACTCCAAACTTCACAGAACTATTATCTGTGAACTATACAGCTACCTAAAATTCAACAAATCACCTGTTCTTAGAATTACAACACTACAGTGCCTAAAGAGAAGAATGCACACAGGTGTCCTGTACTTTTCGTTCTTCAACAGTGTCCCCTTAGATTTTTGAAAGCAAGTCAGCCAATATTAGGAAGAGGTATATTCATACAGCCATTACCATTTTATATTATCAAGTCTCAAAAGAGCAGCAGCACAAAAAAGGGAGTTAGGTACTACAACCTGTAGCATCAGCTTTCGCGGTTTAGATTACTGCAATGCGGTGTACATGAGGCAGTCTTTGACAACTGTCTGGAAACTGCAGTTGGTCCACAGCTTAATCCCCAGACCCACCAACACACACAGCCATCACAAGGTTTGCAAGTGCAAGTGCCCACTGAACTCTGAACGAGGAGAGAACCAAGAGACTATACATTGAGATCATTCAGGGAGGTTCACCTGCAGTCAGGGTTGTCCATAGGACAGGGCAGGGCAGCCATCCTGGGCCCCACTCTTTTAGTTTAATTCCCATTAAAGACAACCAGAAGGGTTTGCCCCAGGTTTTTACACCCTGCCATGGCTCTAAGGAAAGTACCGCCTGCAGTTGCCACCAGCTTGTCTAGGCCAGTAACCTCAGGCCTGCCACCCTTGGGCTTACTGAAACCACCACACGACCAAAGGTAGGCAGGAAAAAAATGGGGATGGGGGGCAGAAGGGGCAACGTGCATTTATGGGTGGGCGGGCAAGCTCTGTTCCACATAGTAGATGCCTAAAATACAAGTGGGGAGGGGGCAAGCCGCTTGTCGGTGGTGGAGGTGAGGACGCTTTCCCGCCATGCTCCCTCCTAGGCTCCAATCTTCCTTCCGAGGAAGTCCTTGCAGGCCGGGAGAGCGCCCCAACCATCCCCGAGAGAGGCACCTGGCACAAGCTCCTTCCGGAAGTCCAGGGCCCCGGTGTGGGGCCTCCGCACGAGCACTTCCGCTATTCCACCACGAGCGAGGGACTAGTTCTGCCTCTCTGGTTGCCCAGCAAGAGGCGGGAAAGGCCACTCACTGCGGAGTTTAAAGGACTAGAGCGGCGGCGGCGTCACTGCGCGGCCATAGAGACTCTCGGGTGACCTTGGCTTTCGCCATGGCTGTGGCCCAGACGTCGCCCTCCCTCGCTCCAGCCAGCCTCTCCCCCACCCCCGGCCCTTGCTTCCTCTCAACGCCCCGACGGCGCATAAGGGACGGCGGCATGTCTCTTCCAGGACACCAAGAGACCACCCGCCGCCATTCCTGAGAGAGGGGGCAGGAAAATCGCTGCGAGCGACCGCGCCAACCTGGAGAAACTCACCTCGCACAGCCAAGTGGGAGAGAGTGTTGTTGTCTGGACCGGGAGGTAAGACAGATGCCGACTTTCACCTTCAAAAGAACAGCTTTGATCTGCGCTTGCGCCTCGAGCTTCGCCACCTGAGCTACGGCCACCGGAGCGGCTCAAAATTTTCAAAAGCGAAGGACAAACGCGAGGGTGGGCGGGGCTAAGGGAGGAGGCGGTGCGCACCGGTCTCCTGCGCCGAAGCCCGGAGTGGTTGTCTTTTTCTTGTTCTTACGTATAGCGATGTATCGCGGAGGCCGGTAAAGAGTCTCGTGAATGATTTAAGCCGCTTTCTTTGCTGCAGTCGGAGCAACTTGCTTTATTAAAAACATTTCAAACGACCTTGATCTTTTTTTTTTTAAAGCACATAATTGCCTAAGTAGATAAATACAATAATGTCACTGAATACCAACTATAATATTTTGGGCATATACACAATCCAGTATAGTTAGTACGTGGGCAATGTTTGATTTCGAAAGAAAGATGCCTAGAGCTCAGAGCTGGCTAGAAAGACTCCCTTCTTGTTTGGGCACCCCTGCCCTGACCCCTGGTCTGTGTGGAGCCCCTCTTCAGTAGAGAAGGAAGGAGACTCTGCACGGGTACAGAGAGGGCAGCAAAGGGGGCAACCTGCCACAAGACCCCAGGCTGGAAGTCCTCAATGAATTGTTTCATATTGACATGGGGCGGGGGTGCAGGAGGAAGGCCCCAAGTCTATGTTTTGCCCTGGGCCCTCAGTTACCTAGCCCTGAGATGACTTATTCAGCCTTTGCTCAAGCTCACTTTTTTCTCTTCATACTGGAGCTGAATCCTGGAACAAGCTCCAAGATTTGCAGTTAGTATAGCGAAGCATGAAATGTTCAGAGTCTTGAACTGCCATCAGTGCAAATTAAGAGTGTGTAAGCTTGGTTATAATTAGGGTCCTGGTGGTGGTTTGACATGTGAAACTGTTTTACACGACATTGGACTCTTGGGCCATCTGCCCCATGTTCTGTACTATAGTTGGTAGCATCTCTCTAGATTTCCAAATGGATCTTCCCCATCCCAGTCTGGAGATTCCAGGAATTAGATATGTGTATGTGAGATCTTCTGCATTCATTTATTCTTTTTTTTTTTTTTACATTTATATCCCGCTCTTCCTCCAAGGAGCCCAGAGCGATGTACTACATAAGTTTCTCTTCACAACAACCCTGTGAAGTAGGTTAGGCTGAGAGAGAAGTGACTGGCCCAGAGTCACCCAGCTAGTTTCATGGCTGAATGGGGATTTGAACTCGGGTCTCCCCGGTCCTAGTCCAGCACTCTAACCACTACACCACACATGTGCTTTACCATAGAGTTACTGCAGCCCTATCTGCCCATAGCTGGGGTATTTTACACTTTGAATAATGGGGGGGGGGGCAGAATTGACTAGGTGGCAAAGATAATTTCAATTCATTGATTTACAGCATCATTAACTAGCACTTCTTAAGGTAGTTGAGAGGAGAGGAGTCTCTCCTCTCCCCGGCCATGCTTTTATGCATTCTCAGCATGTTTGCTTTTTGTAGGTCTCTACCTGTGTTAACTGCAGATGAATATAGAAAACCATGCAGACAGTATTCTGTGCAACTGGTTGACAAGAAGTAGACCTGATCCTATTAGTGAACTCTCATAACTTTAATCAAAAAAGATAATTATTAAATGTCTTCGCATATGTTTGTCTGCTTGTATTTAGGGCCTCAATCCAGCTAAAGTTGGTCATGATTAGCAGAGCTATCCTAAATGTGTTGACTCAGAAGTAGGCACTTCCAAGTTGAATGTGACTTTCCCAGGGATGGTCCTTTCATGAGGCAAGATGAAGTGGTTGCCTCAGGCAGCAGATTATTGGAATATCAGCAGAGCGACAAGCTGTCCCCATCTGCTGCCACCAGAGCAGCTCTGTGGGATCAATCTGACCCTTGCAAGCATAAAACGCTCAGAAACAGCCTGTTTCGAGCTCGAAAGGTTCTGCACATCCCTAGTGTACTTTGTACATAAACTGCTTTGGAATGTCTTGTGAAAGGCAGTGTAGAAATTGAACAATAAATAAATAAAGTGAGGCTACCACTGCCATGAAGTTTTTGGTTTCAGGCCTAGAAGACACAAAGCCTCCTCCTGTTGCAGGGCAGATGTCTGGGAGCTTTGTAAGTGTTGCTCGTAGCCAAGCAAGGCATAGTGACACATTGGTTTATGAAAGGTCAGGGTATAACATATATTCTCCCTAGCAACTATTTGTGCCTTCATAGAGGTGCCCACCTTATACTTGAGAACATTGAGTGTATATCACACCATTCTACTTAGAAAAAAATACATGTTGCATTGGTCAATTGGAAACAGTTGAAACAGGATAATCATACTTTTGTTAGGACTGACAAAATAAAATCACTGAGTAGCATCCAGACTTAACACTGTACTCCCATTAGCACATTTTGCATGCACAACTGTTTTAACTGATCCCTTCCTTCTGTTTGATGCCCCAGTACCCACACACAAATATGCCTGAGTCTGACTCTGCGGGACCCTCAGAGACATGAATTGAGGCAGAGGGAAAGGAGAGACTGTGGGGGTGGATGGAAGTTGTATGCGTGAAACATTCAAACATGACATCATTAGTTTGGATGTTGCTCAGTGCTGTACGTTTGTATTTCAAGTTGTTTCTAATAAAGCCATGATGTTCTTATTTGGATCCATTCTGTTTATTGGCTAGGGAAGAGTTGCCTTCATATCTCCATATCCCCTACGCTGTTTGTGGATCAGGCTCTCCTCTGTGCTGATGTGGACACTCTTGGTCCACTCATTGTTTAGGTGATCAGAACACTAAAGCTATATAAGAGTGCAGAGAAACCAGAGCTTGTTATCTGTGGTAATTAAGTGCAACCACAATCATACTATGGGGCTATTCACATGACTGGGTGGGCAGGCAGGGGAGAAGGCAGGGACCAGTGTTGCTGAGGAAAGCACAAATGACTCTCTGTGCTTCTCCCGGCAGCAAGGGAAAATCCCACAGTGTACATGCCAAGCACAGTGCACTGGGGAATTCTCCCAGGGGATGGGCGATCTAGGTGCCCATCTCTGTGCCATCATCCCTGGAGCCAGGTTAAGGGTACGTTTGCGTTTGCACCCTTAACCTTGGCTAAGAGTCAGGATGCGGCCGTGGGTTTAGCACCGTGGCAACACCAGGTTCCACACAGATCCTGGCGGTTCTCACGGGCAGCCAAGCCCAGGCTGGGTTACTTAAGCCTGAGCTTGGCTGCTCATGAGAACAGCCTCTGTGGGTGATTTCAGAAAGCCCCAAGCTAGCAACTCTCCCAGCAAATTTGTTACTAGTTATTGCTCTGTGCTGAATACTAGCTTTGTATATGCCCACAATCAAAATCAGATTTGTTCTTCTTGCTATCTGAGCCAGAAGTTAATTCATTAAAAATATAATACAAAAATTTGCTTTAGAGTTGACATCACACCAAAGATGTTATGGCACCATGAGGAATTTGGTACTTTGAAGTGGCAGTTAAATAAAACAGCCATATTAATCTCAAATGCTTTCCGAACTGGGATGCAATAAGCAGAATGAATGGGCAATTGCTGAATGGAAAAGTAGAAATTTGACATAAAATCAAACCTCTGAAACAGCATTACAAATTAAACAAAAGAAAAAGCAATGGAAATTCCATTGTTTTGGCAATGTGGTAGGGGATTAATTGTAGTGGTGGGGAACTTGTTTTCTTCTTAGTATTTTCATCCTGTCTTCCTGTAGAAAATAATCAAAATTAACAATTAAAACAATATGTCAAGCATTATACAGTTCATGCTTTAAACTAAGACAACAAGAGACAATGGCTGACATCCTGACTAAGCAGACACATTTGTAGGATCTGCTGGGATGTTGCTGACCCTCAGCTTCTAGGCAGCATTCAGAAGTATTAGTGCTCTTACACAGCACTGAGAATGCACGCAGACTGCAGGAGTTGTGCAAGGGCTATCCCTGCAGAACCTGTAGGTATGCTTCATTAGTCAGGATATCAGCCACAGACTCTAATTCTTGAGGTCTTCGCTCCCACTACATCCCCACAGACACATGCACTTCATTAGTCTGGATATCAGCCAATATAAAAACAGCAGTAGTTAGAAAACATTTTAACAAGCAGCTCCTTAAAAAGTTCACTGGAATCAATATGCCTTAGGAGTGTGCGAACCTGCTCGAAATCAAGCTGGTTCACACTCAAAATGGAGGCTCAGCCTTCAAATCTCAATGCAAGGCTCAATGCAAATGGCCAGTGCGCATGTGCAGTGTCAAAAAATGGCTGTCCCACTTGCACAGAGGGCTGAAACAGGCTGAACTCACCCTGGGAATCTCAGAAAGGCCAGCAGGGGTAGCAGGAGCTGCTGCAACCCCCCAATCGGTGCCACAGCACACACACCCCCAAGGCTGCTGCGGGAGTAAGTCATTTTCAAAATGTATTTTAACAATTATGGAAGCCCTCCACCCCCTCGAACTGGGCCCAAACCAGCTTGAATTTGAGCTGGGCTTGGCTTCAGTCCAGAGAGGAGCAAAAACAGCCTGGTCTGGTTCAAATCCAGTTTGGATTCGAACCGACAGATATGTAGTGTTAGTTGCTTCTCAGAAGGCGAACAGCAATTGGTCAGGTCAGGTGCACTTGCTCTGGCATGGTGTTGCAGTATCATGACACTGTCACAGAGGAGGTCTGACACTTGTGCCCCCCTGTCATACTTCAAATGGTGGGGGAAACAGAGGAGAACCTCAGTAGTCAATTTTAAGGGACAGGCAAATTCAAATGGCTGAAAGGAATTCTTAAGATGCTGAGGTCCCAGGCCATAAAAGGTATACAACACAATTTCTGCAAGGGCTGCATCCTACTAAAAGTTGTATCATGTTACATACACTGTAAGTATTGTGCTTTGTTTTCTTATTTTAGAATATATGCCTAAACATTTTTCTTTTAATAAGTTATCCATTTTTTTAAAGTAATCATACAAAACTAATATACGGCCAATGAATCACGATCTCACAAGATTTTTGAAATTTTGCCATCTTTTTAACACTTTTGATGACCCCTCTACTACAGGATGCAAATTCGTTGCTGCTGTTGTGCAGGTAACATGCACTATGATCACAGCAATGTTTTTAATGACCTCAGTGGTATTTAGGGTTTAGAGATAACTCCGCCATAACACCATGGTAAGGGGGAAAGAAAAAGAACGACCAGATTCCAGTTTACAGACCTCCAGTGAATCAAGTTTTTAAAGCTTAGACTATACTTGGCACCCATTTTTTTAATTGCAAAACGGCCTGTTTCTACTTTATTGTTTCTTAGAAAAGAATCTAATTAAGAAATAGTGGATCTCATGTTTCCTCTGTGTTGACATATTTGAGCTTAGTGATTAACAGAACTGGCAATAGATAACAGTGTAAACAATCCCAGTTAGATATATTTTGATTAAATGAATTTGGTGTACATTTTCACAAGGAACACTTGGCCACATTCAGTTTGGTACAGGATGTATACAGAATGGAAAATATTGTGGTGTCCCCCCAGTTCCCACTCCCAAGCAAGAGGCATGACATTGCTACAATCCATAGCCTCCATCCCGGTATTAATTAGCTTGTCTCACCAACCAGAACTGTAATATATATAAATGAAATTCTAGAAAGGCATCAGCAAGAACAAGATGTTGAAGCCAAATAGAAAACATGAACCAATTAAAAAAAAAAGCTGAAATAGTCAAAGTGCAAGTTGGACCTTTGAAGTCGTTTCAAGTACTGCATGCTTTAATTTGGGGGTAATCGTATGACGATGGATACAAACAAGAAACACAGAAACAGCTTTTGTCACTTTTGGATTAACTGGAGATGAATCAGCATGTTGATGGTTACCAGTGATTGCCATAGCCACTGAAAGCATTAACCATCGTTAAGTTGGATTTTAATCACCAGTTTGAGCAGGATTTATGCATGGAGAAAACACAAGTTTCCAGTGCCAACACTTTTTATGGGGTTAAAGCACTGAAGTTCATAGGAACCCAAATAAACGAGATGGTCTGAATAGTTTAGCAAACAATAATAGATCTGAATTTCTTCATATCAGATATTTACATAGTTTATTCTTCTTAATGGGCCTGTTTGTGGTTGTGTACCTTTCACACTGTTGTATCATGGCAATAAAATGTGAATGCATATTGAGAGGAGTCGCTTGCTATAACTTGTGAATTGCTCTCTTCGGATGTGTTCACTTGATCAAGCTATATCCAGGGCAAATGGTCCAGAAAAATCACATTGTCGTGGATTCTTCTCTTTACTTCCCGATGGAGACATGCCCACTAACATAGGTTTCCTATGAAGAATCTGGACTTTCATAAGTTAAGGGGTCCCAATAGCAGCAGGTACCCAGGGCCTCTTAGTTCATGATCATTCAGACCGCACAATTAGATTTTATAAATGGAATGAAGCTCAAGACCTTTCAATGTTGCACATTCTCCTGCAATAAATGCACAATTCTGCTGTGCCACAGATGAATAATAAGAACATATGCAGCTGCCTTACACAGAAGCCCATTGATCCATCTGTACCAGAAGGGTCCATGCTGACTGGCAGTAAGCCTCTCTGTTCTCAGGCAAAAGTCTTTCCCAACATCTTATCTTTTAGTTGGAGATAACATGATTAAATACAGGACCCTCCACCTGCAAAACATGTGCTCTAACACTGAGAAATGGTTCCCAGGCGGGGTGCTTCTGATTACATTTTAAGCAGTCAGTATTTCATATCTGTAAAGACACAGTTCTTTGCTAATACAGTTACCATGTAGAATGTGAACATAAGAACAGCCTTGCTGGATCAGGCTCAAGCCCATCTAGTCCAGCATCCTGTTTCACACAGTGGCCCACCAGATGCCTCCAGGAAGCCCACAGGCAGAGTGTGAGGGCTTGTCCTCTCTCTTGCTGTTGCTACCCTGCAACTGGGTTGCTCCAGGTTGCTCCCCTGAAACTGGGTTTCAAGTATCACAGGCACTGATTGGATCTTGCCCGTACCAAGCTCAGCTGCCATGCACACGGGTCAGGGTCTTCTCAGTTATGGCCCTCAGACTTTGGAATGCTCTTCAGTCTCCATCACAGTTTTTAGAAAGCAAGTTACATCTTGGCTTTTTACCCAGGTTTCTATATGAATGTTTTTTGTCCCCGCTGCTCCATATTTCATGGTCTCTTTGTGCATGTTTTTTTAAACATTTAATTAGATTTCTATTTTTATATTCCAACTTAATATTTTTATTCTGTAACTGTTTTATAGTTTTCTGTCATTTAAAAAATTTTGTAAATCGCCTTGAGATTGTTTTAATGAAAGCTGGTATGAAAACCTAACCATATAAACAAACAAACAAATAATAGGGGTGTGCATGTGTTTGTCCTACCCACCCACCCCCTTTTTTGTTTTTAGGGGAGTGGCTGTTAGGTTTGGAGCAAGCTGCTAGAAAAACAAGAGGCAAGGCTGTCCCCTTTACCTTTTTCTTTTTCAGCTGTTCACTTTAGCTGAATCGGCAACTTTTCACTGGACAACTTTTCACTTTCACTCCTCCCCTGACCTGCGGGGGGGGGGATGAGATATGCCCTCTGCCTCCACACCCAGACCTAGACTAACTTGCCTCCCTGACCCAGAGGACTCCCACAAGAGGAGTTTGAATATTTTATTTCAAGAGTTTGCAACCCTACTCAAAAAGCCTGTACTATTTTGTGACTTTTAAAGCTTTTATGGAATTACTTCAAAGGCTGAAGAACAAAGCAAGTAAAAGAGGGCTCATCTAACTACCCCCACCCACACGGCAAGCAGTAGCAAGGCATCTTCTCAACTTCCACCCCTTATTCTGGCAACAGCAATCTTATCAAATAATTAAGCTTTCTCTCTCTCTTACTTGATTTCATTCTTTAATGGCTGTATGTTCCCCCCAATTCCAGCACAGAAGCACACATCTACCCCATTATTTTTTTAAGCATCTTTATTAACAATTGTTCATGATCAAAAAATTCTTTCACAAAATTACAAAAGAAGAAGATTTCTCACCTCCTTAGCTTATTTGCAGGAGTGAAAAATGTGAAGCTTATCGGATATATAAGTTTCCAAGCAGAGGCAAAGCTAAGGGAGAAGGGACCCATGTTTGCTCCTCTCCCTGGCAGCCCCTCAGAATGAGGCAGATAATCAAGAAAATAGGGAGGGGTGGAGCTGGGGGGGGGCCTCAGGAGCCAGGGGTGCTGGGTTCTTTGAACCCATCCACTCAATTATAGCTTCACCTGTTTCCAAGCATTCTTTTACAGTGCATTGTTGCAAAATATCAGTCTACAGTAATAAGATCAGCCCAGAATCATTTAGGCTATAGGCAAATTAGCCTAAACAGAAGGTTCTTTATTGACAAAAGAAATGGATGGGTGCCATTTTGTGTAAAAACTATCCAGCTTGACCAACCCTCTATAGAAGTGTACTTGGCAAATCAGTGTTTCCATTAAAGCAGGGTCCCATAAGGCCCGTGTGTTACATGCAGTGAGGATGGAGGATGTTATAAGATCATTTACAAAGCAGGTTTTTAAACTCATCATCTGGCAAGATATCCATTAGACATGGCCTAGGATTTGGGCAAATGGTTTGGCCCATTATTTTGCTTAAAAAAAAATAGAGAGATCTGATAGCAGAATGTAGAGGCTACCTCTCAAATGCATCACCTGTGATAGAAGGAGCCCCTCTGCTAGCACAGCAGGGAGGGAGTCATCGATGTGGAGTTTAAGAATGGGATGTCAACACTGGGTGAGTTCTAAAGCCACTTCTGTATTTCTACCCCATTTTTTGAAAGGGAGGAACAATAGTTATAGCCATAGCCTAGTCTATTAGTTGAAGATTGGATTACCATGCTATTAATTTTTAATCAGGATTTGGGAGACCAAAGACAGTGCAAGTAAGACACACACACACCCCACTTTTCCCCCTGCTGAAAATGTACAACTCTCCTGTGTGTGTATCATTATTTTGAGCTTCTCCTGGCAACCTAGCTATCCCACTGTTCTTTTCTGCCTACTGCTACTTCTTTTGTAATCAGCAACCTATCATTTAATTTCCTTTTAAAAAAAATATCTTGGCTCCATCATTTGCCTTTTGCTCTGTAACATTCTTTGGTGGATGAATGATATTATGAAAGTACCAGATATAAAGGAAGAATCTGTTCGCACACATACTGCAGGCACTGGAACAAGAACATGCTATTTTATCTGCTTATGGTTAACACAGATGCCTAAAATGGTGCTTAATGCTGCATGAGAGCTAAAGTGAAGACAAACAATTGGCAGGAACACATTCCATTACTACTAAGTAGAATTTAACCCTTTCAGACACTTACAAAAAGGAATGACCTCAGTTGCAGCTGTTATTAGACTTGCTTGATACACCATCTTTGGGTGCTTCATTGCACCCACAAACAAGATAAACTTAGCCATTTGCCTAGCCTACTTGGAAGAGAAGCTATAGCTGGCTGCATTCCAGAAATGGCAGGTTATTCTGATAAGGTGTTTCCCCATGGTACCTTCAGGTCACTGCAAGGCTGTAATGGACTGGAGGAAATGCCCCTCTGATTGCATCTGAGCATATACAGAGAGATTCAGGGCAGACCAAATCAGAGGAATAAAAAAAAGAGAAAGCAAAGGAATGTCAGCTCTTCCTCTCTTATGAATATATATTGATAAGAAATCCCAAGGCTGAGCTGAACTTCTCACCCTTTCCCCACTGTTAAGATTGGGTGAATAATGACAGAAGGCAAAGTTTGTCCCCTTCCCATCTCTGTTCAATTGGTTGCTTTTGAAACATGTATTTTGTTTGCAGAGCACACAGGAGAAAACATCCACAACATAACCTAATCAATACTCAATAATCATGCCATATTTGGAGTAAGCTTTCGAAAACACTTTAAGCTTCCAAAGGAAACACTTTATCAGTCTCCTCCACCGAAACTCTTCAACCATGCCTCAGGATAGGTTTTTGCCTATAAAACCCTCCCCAAAGAAGGGATCAATCTCTTGCACCCCCCTTACACCCAACAACACTTGTGCACGCTGCTTGCACACACCCCATTGCTCCCCATGTGCTTGAGGCAAGGAGGTACGCAGCAGCTTCACGGCACCGGTTTCGCAGTCAGCGCCGGCAGTGGGCGGGCACCCTCCCTGCTCCTTAAAAGTAACCTGCCCCACTGAACCGGCTGAATGCTGGACCCCCGAACCAGGTCGGCAGTCTGTAAAAGGACCACCAAACCAGTTCATGCACATCCCTAATCTGCACCCTGTAAGATTATCTCAAAGCCAGACTCTGTTCCAGCTAGTTTTAATCTCAGTTTCACAAACAAAACAGAGATCACAAATATATGCAATGGAATTTGAAGGGAATTACTGAAAATGAGGGAGCGGGGTCGTACAACCATAGCATTTTAGAGTTGGAGGGGACTTTGGAGATCTTCTTGTCCAACCCGCTGTTCCATACAGGACACTGCTACAGCATCCCTGACAGATGAACGTTCAGCATCTTGTGAAAACCTCTGGGCATTTTCCAGATTACACGCTGCCATGTGTTCCATAAGTGCCCCTCCGTCTTGCCAGTGTTTTGACATTGCACTCGCTGTGCTGTCAGCAGGGTGCCATCCATATTTCTGATGCCTTGTTTCGAATTTTAATGGTGTGTTACGGCCCTATGACGTGGTAATTGCGTTGCAGGAAAGTAGCTGTATTTTTCCGTGGTAGGGCAGCTTGCAACAAAGTTTATGTGCTACAAAGTCTTGCAGTATGAACAGTTCTTTGCCCCCACCGCTTGCTTCCTCTGCCCCCTCGCCATGGTGAGAGAAACAGTCAAGGAGAAATCTCAGTTTTCCCCTCCTTTCCTCCCCACAGATCCCAAATTCCACACCTCCCTCCTCCTCCACTTGCTTCCAATATAACTTGAGCTTGTCAACACAGAAGGGGAGGGAGAGGGGAGAGATTGGAGGGGTTTTATTATTATTATTTTCCACCAGGATTCTTCTGTGCATTCCCCTTTTAATTTGGCCAGAGACTCATACTAGTGCAGCTAAGCAGATTTCTGAAACCAACACTTTCTCGTACACTTTTTACTGACGAGGAGGCACATTGAACTCAATCATTGACTTCTGTGCAATCCCACTTGCTTACTGCAAGGCAAAAGGCAGGGGGAGAGAGTCACTTACGTAAAAGAAAGCCCATTGAACTGAATCATTATTCATTTACTTCTGTGCAATCCCACAGCCCTCACTGGAGGAGAGCTTGCCTCCCTCTCCTATCTATTTATTTATTTCTCTGGGGGCACACCAGTTCCTGTCTTTCCTCTTTCCTGGCTCACCACAGGATTCCCTTTCACTCCCCCCCCTCCAAATAAGCAGTTCCCTTGTTTTGTCACTCCAAAAGATCTCCGCACACACCCCACTCCCCCCCTTTTAATCCCCCCCTCCCCCGTTATTCCTTGCGCAAAACTGGAATGATGCAAGACAAGGTTAGATTTTTGTTTTGCAACAGCACCTCCCCCTGCTGGTGGATTTGCGCAAGGCAGCCAAGAAGTTACCAAAAATAAATAAATTCATGTCACCCTCCCCCCCCCACAACTCCATTAGCCCAAATGGAGCAGGAGGAGGGGCAGATAAACACATTTCAAGGAGAATATGAACAGTCCTGCCTTGAAAACATGTTGCAATGGACGGGAAATATGAATGGCCACTAGCCTACAACAAAGCATTGAATAATATTTTACTTTCGGTTTTAAAGTGTTGCACTATTCCATCACACTTTGCAATGCTTTACTCATTGCAAATCTCATAGTCGGGAAAACGCACTGGAGAAAGACAATCCACCACTGCACAAGGCAGACTGTCTCATTGCTGAAAAGATCTTACAGTTAAGAAATGCTTCATGACATCTAGCCTAAATCTTCTTCTTTGCAATTCTTCTTTGCCAGCATGGTGTAGTGGCTAGAGTGCTGGACAAAGACCGGGGAGACCCGAGTTCAAATCCCTATTCAGCCATGAAACTAGCTGGGTGACTCTGGGCCAGTCACCTCTCTCTCAGCCTAACCTGCTTCACAGGGTTGTTGTGAGGAGAAACCTAAGTATGTAGTACACCGCTCTGGGCTCTTTGGAGGAACAGTGGGATACAAAAAAAGTAAAAATAAATAAATAAATAAATAAATAAATAAAATATTCAGCCCATTGGTTCTAGTCCTGCACTCAGGAGCAACAAAGTGCATTCCTTCTGCATCACAGCCCTTCAGATATGTGAAGAGACTGCTATCATAGCTCCCCTTAATCTTCTCTTCTCCAAACTAAACAGAACCAGCTTCTTTAACCATTCCTCGTGGGTCTTGCTTTCCAGACCAATCACCATCTTTGCTGCCCTCCTTGGAACCAGGTCTTGTTCATCAATGTAGCATGTTGAGAGTTGCAGCATGAGTGGAAACCATTTCCCCTGCCGCTCCTCCTCCCCCCAATCTCCCCACTAACACCCCCCACCCAAAAGCCAATCCTTGGGTTTAAGGGGCCTTCAGAAACAGTGCTGGATGAGAGACAGATGCCTGCAGGGAGAGAGTGGAATCCTCAAAGGCATCTTATGGAAAGGTAGGTTTTATAAATAAATAAATAGCTGGTTAGCAATAAAATACATGGAGCACAATGCAACCAAAGTCAAGCATTTTTATGTCCCATTAATTTCAAAGGAAGAGACTTATATAGATGCTTATATTTTCCATGGAAACCAATGAAACTAAAAAATGTTTAACTTGGCTAAATCATCATAACTGTGTGCTTCTTTTTCCCAATTAAACTTGGAGACCCAATCGCAAGTTGGATATAAGAACATCAGCTTTCATTTGTGAAGTACGCTAAAGGAGTCATGTTGATAAAGCAATGGATGAATTACAGCCAGTTATGCAAAATTCTACCCACGCACCAAAGCAAATACATTTCTTTTATGACAAGCAAATAAGACATTCACTTGCACCATCTCTATCAGGGCCATGAGGAAACAGTAGTTTTACTGTTAGGTGGATATAATTCTATAAGGCTGGATAGCATAGCATTCACGCGAAGTTTTATCCTCTCTGACAGGGATCTGGATAATATCATTCATAAAACAAGTCCACAAAATATGAGTCAGAATAAAGCTACCAAATAAGATAAACAGAGTTTCTGGCTATTAACTTCTTGAAAATATATCAGGGGATATAAGTAATAGAAGGAACAACAGGTTGACATGTGGAATAGTTATGGGGATAACGCAAATATCCCCAAAATAAGTACTGAAGTTGAAGATCTATGTTGTACTTACTTGCTGTCAAAATTTGGCAGAAACAAATGGAAGCTACCTACAAGGCCCTTCTATATATGGTGCTGATGCACTGCTCTGCTACTTTCTTCTAATAGGGAAATGAAGTAATCCTGATTGTTTATCATATAACAGAAAGATCTATTAACAATGACGAATTTGAACCAAATCATTAAGAGTAAAATTTTGCATCGTTGCATTGGAACGTTAAGAAAGGTAGCAAGATTATTTGTGTTTTGATCTTCTAGCACTTCCCCCTTTCCTGAAACCTATAGCAAGGATTAAAGGTAAAGTGTGCCATGAAGTCGGTGTCGACTCCTGGAGACCACAGAGCCCTGTGGTTGTCTCTGGAAGAATACAGGAGGGGGTTACCATTGCCTCCTCCTGTGCAGTATGAGATGATGCCTTTCAGCACCTTCCTATATCGCTGCTGCCTGATATAGGTGTTTCCCATAGTCTGGGAAACAGACCAGCAGGGATTCAGCCCGGCAACCTCTGGCTTGGTAGCCAAGCCATTTCCCCGCTGCTCCATTAGGTGGCAAGGATTAGGTGTATTTAAAACAACAACAACAAAGTGGCACCTTAAACTTGAAACTCTTTAGGCAAAAACCACATGTAGGCCATGAGCTGATCATTACTTCAAAGAACTTTTCATACTCCAAATCAAAGCATACTCCAAACACATTTTATTCTTTGCATGCTGCTCTTGAAATCATCTCCACAAAAATCAGAGGGGAAAAGAGGATTGTGCGATGTTGTTATGAAATCCTGGCAGTAGAAGGATGGAGTGCTGACACAAGCTCTCACAGGAACATAGGAAGCTGCCATATACTGAGTCAGACCATAGAGATCCATCTAGCTCAGTATTGTCTCCCCAGACTGGCAGCAGCTTCTCCAAGGTTGCAGGCAGGAATCTCTCTCAGCCCTGTACTCTCTCAGATGTAAATCTTTGTAGATATATCATATACAAACAACCACTTTGTATATAATTGTGCTTTGACAACGTACTGTATGCTTTGGTAGTTTGTTGGTTCAAAAAAAAAAAATCTTGTCCTATCTTGGAGATACTGCCAGGGAGGGAACTTGGAACCTAGATGCTCTTCCCAGAGTGGCTCCCTCCATCCCCTGAGGGGAATATCTTACAGTGCTCACACTTCTAGTCTCCCTTTCATATGCAACCAGAGTGGCCCCTGCTTTGCTAGGGGGCAAGTCATGCTTGCTACCACAAGACCAGCTCTCCTCCCTCTCATTTCTTTATTTGCTGGTTAAACTGAAGAGATGCAAATACATTTCTGATTATTTCCCTTCAGCATACTGCCAGGGGGCGGGGGTGAACACCCACACCTCCAGAGGACTCCCTGAGTCAAGAGGGTCCTCTGCAAAGATGACTGTTTCCCTTCACCAAAGGCTGGGGGTGCAGCCTCTTTCTTTCTACATGTGCAATCACATGGAGACACCAATGAATTGTATAAGGGGAGTAAAGAAGGGCCCAATGTATCCCCAGCCTCTAACATGAAATCTTTCCCACTGGCACCCGATGCTTGGGGATTCACAGCAAAAACTATGAACAGTAACCCATGCAAAAACACCAAGGCACTAGAAAACTAAGCACAACGTAGAAGGTATGAAAGTGTAATGGCAAAAAATCACAGGCACCCCTGTGATAAGTATGATAAATACAGTAGTAAGGGCAGAAAACGCTCCATACAATATAATAAGTACAATGAGCCACAGTCACAAGTTCGTCATGCACAGGGGTGGTGCTGCTTGTGGAAATGTGGTCAAAAACCAAGCAAAGTGTAGCACTACACCCCAGCAACTCTTCACCTAAAGGCTGAGCACAAAAATCTGGCAAATGAAGCTGGAATTTGAAGCATGGGAATCTTGAAGATGACGTTGGAGTCACAGTCCAAGCACAGTGATCTTGCAAATAGAGCTAGATGACGCTGACAGACATTGCATGGGATTCACGGCAACACTGTATTGCAGGAGCTACTTGCAATGCTGTCATGGAACTTTGGCAGCATGAGGGTAGTGTACAAATGCAAACCCTTGCTCTGAGGTTCTCTAACTTGAGTCCCCAGATGTTGTTGGACTACAACTCCTATTACCCCCAGGTTAAAGAACTCCTGCCTTACTCTGCTTCAATTCACTCCTGAAAATCCCTGGTGAGGAAATGTCCTTCTGCAGAGCACCCTCTTGCCCCAGGGATTATCTCTAGAGGTTTTTTTGTGGGGCTGCTGCCTCCTCATGTCTCCCTATGCAATCTAATAGCATCAACACCAAGGTCACAGTTGAATTACACAGGGGCAGGTAAGCTGGGGGTCTGTGTATTCCTAGCCCCTAAAAGGAAATCTTCTCTGGTGTATTTCCCCCTCGATCCCAATATGCTGAAGCAAAGCAAGCAGCAAGCTGCCCTTTACCTCTGTCAGTGGGTGGTTCAGTCCACGCTGCCACAGATCCTGCAGAGACTTGCATCTTCTGGAGCTTTTCCAAGTGGCAACTGAATGCAGCTTTGCTACACTTAGGCTGCAGTGGAGTTCATACGAGGGAACCATTTACAGCAACGTCAGGATGGCAACAGAAAGTGCCATTCACAAAGCCAATGGCATTATTCAGCTTTGCTCCTCACGATTCGCAGTTACTGCGCATTATATGTGCCCTAAAGAAGTAGCACTTTGGTGCAATCCTCAAAACAGTTTAACTTTAGGCACTTCCTGCCACAGCAAAGCCACCTCTCTGGGAAAGCTCTTGGAGTCCATTTATAAGCTCTAGATCCATTCGTAGCCCACTGTTGTCAACATGGGTATTTTCCTAATAAAATTTTCCTAATAAAATAAAATAAATCAAAATCCAAAAACAGGGGTGCAGATCCCCCACTAATCATGAGGACATCTCCCCTCACTTTACTGAACTCCTCCCAAAACATATTTCTCCCTGCAAATGTCCTTCCTCTCTCCCTGCCGCCACCCACCAAAAAAAAAAGTGAGGAGTTGTTCCTCAAGTTTCCCCCCTCTCTGCACACAAGATGACAGGGCCCTGGCACAGGAACTTTGTCTTTCCTCTGCTATTCATTAGACGAACATGTAAGCAGGGATTCAAAGAAGCTCTGAAGAAAAAACACTGAAAATAAAAATATTAACAATACAAGAAACATGGTACTTGGGTCTATGATGCATGCATGACCACATTCCATAGAGCAGATATAATAGCAATGGGTGGCAACCAGATTAGTCTTGCACTAGCATAAGTGCTGTTGTGCTAGCATCAGGATGTAGCACAGGGTAGCTGCACAAAGAAAGTAACCTCTGTTTCAGATTAGTTCTTGAGTTAGCAGATGATGTAGCACTAGTGCAACATGGTGCACTAAATGTTGCACAGCACACTGCACTGCCTCTTGCAACATCAGGCACATTCACACATTATGCTTAACACTCATACAATAAGTGTACAGTGTATACAGGTACAGATCTGTACACAGGTACAGTCATTCACATGTTATTTTGAACAAAGGTACAACAGTACACTTCCTATCAGTACCATGCTTTTGAAGGGCCTGCATTCAGGTTCACTGTTAAAATGAACATGGGTACAGCCATTCACACAAGCACATGTATGAGTGTACAGACATCTGTGCACTGGTACAGCATAATGTCTGAATTAGGCTAATCCTTCTACAAATACGCTGACAAATATTTATATACCGCTTTTCAACAAAAGTTCCCAAAGTGTCACTGTGAACATAACCCCATGAACAGGGATGTGCACAAACAGGTTCGGCCCTCCCTCCCACAGCTCTCCCCCCCACAATGTTCTATTTTGAAGGAGACACGTGGGCTGCAGCATTCCTTCCTGCAGCCCCAATCAGCTTTGGCATGCACATGGCCAGGGTGCATGTGCGCCGGCCATTTGCGTGGTCAGTATACCACACAAATGGCTGGCCCCTGGGCATGTCCATGCTGACACCGATCAGGACTGCAGGAAGGAATGCTGTAGCCCCACTTGTCTCTTTCAAAATGGAGGTGCCCCCCCATGCCGCCCCAGGGACTGCACGAAATGTTGGTTAACATCCCTACCAATGAATACATTCTTTGCATGAAGGGTCATATTATCTGATTTTTAAAAATGCAGAAAATGCAACATCCCCACAAAAGGGGGGGAATTTTGAGAGAACATTCAGCTGCGTCAAATAAGAAGCAAACATGCATTTATAGCGCCATAAACTGATCATATGCAAATACCTTGGTGAATAAATGGATGGAGTTAGACCCAAGGGCCATATAGCCTAGAGCTTTTGACTCACAGTGGCTCTCTCCATGTAGAACTCTTTCCCAGCCCTGCTACCCAAGGTCTTCCTTCAGTGAAGATGTGGCAGAGTCTTATGGAGCTTTAAACATGCAAAGCCAGCACGCTTTGCCACTCAGCAATGACCCAGCTCACAGGCTGGCTCTGTGTCCCAATTCAACATGCCAGAAAGCAAGGAGTGCCTCGCTTTATCTTGGATAGCCGGATCAAAATGGTGCCCCTTTGCCAACACCATTCCCAGCCATCATCAGGCCCCAGCAGCACAATCACACCAGTCCATACTTCACACACCACACCAGTCCATCTGAATCCCTTGCCCCTTGAATCTGGCTCCATGCTACAACAAGGTTGGACTTTCCTTGGGAGGTTATATATTGGTGTGCCATTGATGTTCAACCTCTCCTTCCCAGAGCAGGGGGGCGGGGTAGACACATGTACAGAAAAGAACAATTCAAATAAATGAGGCCAATACCCCAATGGCCATTGAAAGGATTGGGGTAGGTTTTTCTTCCATTGTTGGTTGTGTTAGAAGATGGCTCACAATATTCTGTGGAAAATAATGCAAGTCAATTGTCCACCTTAGTTTATTTCTACTGTAGACTGCTCTCCAAGTCTCTGCAAATCCACAAGTTTGCCACCATATTCCTTACTTAAAATTTTGAAGCTCCTGGGAAAAGAAAAAGTTAACAACACAGTATTAATATAATATGGGACAAAATGTGACAATAAATTATACTTGTAATAAAGAAATGAAGCAAATCCTTCTGAAGGCTTCTGCTGGGACTGTCGCTGAATAAAAGAAACCTTAGTTGATTAATTGTATGAGTTTCAGTTTGAGTAACTGATCAGTTACATTTCAACATACTTGCATATGGGTAAAAACAATAGTTCTGAAGCAAGGAGCATGCTTTCTTTGTGGTAGATTATGTATGCAATTTTGTAGCAGGCATCATTTTAAAAGAGGCACTTCCAGTGTGAGAGGAGGAATGCCCAAGACGGTCCTTGCCAGCTTCATTAAAAAATAGTGGTCCACAAGTTACAAAGCATAATATGGGCGGTGCCAATATGCCCATGCTGCTGTGGATTCCTCGCGAAGTGCTTGCACTTTTGAGAAAGAGCACAAATAATTCAAATAGCACATCCGTACTCTGGAAACTCTAGTTAGATGGGAAATGTTGCTTGACCATCAATGACAGTTATGCTGTGCAACATATATATTATTTTATTTTATTTTTTAATTTGCTACCAGTTTATCAAGAGTAACTTCTTAGACAATTAAATTAAACATTGCAGCCCTGATTTCTGCACTTGGACAAAAGTCCAGGCAATAAGATTATATATACTTTTTTTGTCCCTTTTGTACCAAATTTTAACCTTCTTTCTACTGAAAACTTGTTTCCCATCTTGTGAATACGGAGTCATGTAACAACAACAAATAATAATATACTCAATAAATAAGAATAATTAGGCTGGGATTCAAAGGACTACTTACAGCATGACTGGGGATGCCCAGTGCCTGTTGTCTAATCATGGGTTTCATAGGAATATAGGAAGCTGCCTCAGACCCAGTATTGACACTGACTCTCCAAGGTTTCAGGCAGAAGTCTTTCCCATCCCTACCAGAAGCTGCCAGGGATTGAACCTGGCAATTTGCATGCAAGCAGCTGCTCTGGGGATATCTTACAGCAAACAATGCTCACATATAGTCACCCATCAAAATGCAATCCAAGTTAGCAAAGGGGACAATTCATGTTTTCTACCACAAGACTGGCTTTCCCATGTTGAAAACAGGTTGTTTACCTGTATCAGATGATCCCTGTGGGGTTCCATGGTCACTCACAACTGGGTCTTCTGCACCTGCACAGGGTGCAGTGACTAGCTCCGACATAGGGGTTGAGTGCTAGCGATTACAGTACTTTCTTCAAAACTGCCCAACCAAAGTTGGCCTCAGAAGCTGAGCACAAGTCCACTGTGTACTGTTTAACAAAAGGCAGGTCCAAAGACCAAGTGGCAGCTCTGCAAATGTCAGTCATGCTGATGCCCAACATGTGGGCTGCTGAGGTAGCCACGGCCCTGGTAGAGTGGGCTCTGACCTTGGCAAGAGGCTGGACACCTTGCTTTTTGTAACAGAAGAAAATGAGTTGCACAAGCCAATTCGATAGTCTCTTTCTGGAGGTGGTGGAGCCCTTGTGAGGCCCAGAGGAAGAGACAAACAGCTTATATGAACATCGGAATGCTTTTGTGTGGTCCAGTGTAGGCGGCACCTTCGAACGTCTAAGGCTTGCATGGAGCATGCTCCAAGGGTGTAGATGGATTGAGGAAGAATGTAGGAAGGATAATGTTCTCTGATGTGGGAATCAGAGACAATCTTAGAATGGAAGGCAGGGTCAGGACGAAGAACCACCCTGTCTGGGTAAAATTTGGTATAGGGAGAATGAGCTCTCAAGCAGTGAGTTTGCTGACCCATCTGGCTGAAATGATAGCAACGAGAAAAGCTGTCTTCAGACACAATAGTTTCATCGAGGATGTAAGGAGCGGTTCAAACGGGGCCTCTGTGAGTGTGGATAGTACAAGTGCGAGGCTCTATGGCTCCACTGGCTCCCGAACCAGAGGGTAGAGATTGTTGATCCCCCTCAATAACCAGGGTGGATAAAAACTGACTTGCCATCCCCAGCCAGGGTGGCGAGTGGATATAGCTGTGAGGTGGACTTTAAGGGAAGTATTAGAGAGGCCCAAACCTTTGAGAGAGGTGAGATACAGCAGTATTTGTCAGATAGATGCCTGGAAGGATGCATAAGATAGGAAACCAGGCGCGTAACAATGATAGGGCAAGGGGAGACAGTTGTCTGGGGGCCCCACTGCCTGGAGGGGCACCCCAGGGGCACCTCACATGACTCCCCATTGCCCCCTGCCCAGCCCCAAGGCCCCTCAGCCACTTGCCCTCTTCGCCGTCTCTCCTGCTTGTTCTCCTGGCCGGCAATGGAAGCAGCAGACAAGCTGCCAAGAGCTCCTTTTCTCCCGCCTCTCAGCTGATCGGCGGGTGGGCGGGGCTTCCACGGAGGCCTCCGTGTAGGCCGCAGTGAAGCCTGAACTCGAGTAGGGCCCAAGCCAGCCAGGAAGGAGGAGGCAGCCAGAGTGTTCTCTGCAGCAGAAGACCCCCTGCTGCACTGCTTAACCCAGACCAGCATTTGCCAGGTAGAGTGTGAACTCCTTTTTGTGGTTACCTTTCCCGCCCCCCCCCATATATAGGGATCTGCTTGCCATAGGGCTTGGATATGGGGGGGGGAGGGACTGAGAAGTCTCTGAATATTTATTTTGAAACAGCTTGGAAAATTTGCTGACTTAAAAAAAACTATCTAAAAAGTCCTATAAGTGGCTTGTTTCATGGCAGAAAATTGCAAAAACTTCTGGAACAGTATCTTATTAATTTTATTTATTCATTCATTCATTTATAAATGCACTTATGTTCAAGTTGTTTTGCAGCCCAGAAGGTCTGAGTGAGAACTGTGAAGCATGTCTTGTGCTTTTATTTTATTTTATTTTTCTTGTGTGTGAACTGCTCCCCAATAACTTGCAGGGACTTCAGGGTAAATCTGGCCAACATGTGAATGCAGCACCTCCATTCCAGAGGAGATGTGTCTTAAAGGGCTTTAAAAGCCTCGTGTGAAAAACCTCCTGCAATCAAACTTGACTGAATTTGTTCAGAATTCTGGGAAAACAAACAGAGGCTCACCCTGCATGGTTGAAAGTCTCCTTTGCTAATTAATCTGCAGCGAGGGGCCCATTTTAATAATTCATCTTTCTAGTGTGTTCTAGGCATTAAAAGTAATACAAATGTATAGTACTCAATGTATATCACTATATATTGTGATGTGTGTGTGTGTATTCAGTGAAATGTATTTGCAGGCAGCATACTTATTTTGGAATATCAGACTTAAATCCTTGGGGGCCTGGGGTGTGCGGAGGCCCTGGACTTTGGGGGGGCCCATTTTAAAATCTTGTCTCTGGGCCCACTCCAACCTTGCTACGCCCCTGTAGGAAACGCTTCCACTTGCACTCATAGTCTCTGCTAGTCAAGGCTTTCCTTTCATTCAACAGAATCACATCTCTATATGCCATCAGTGAGAGAGTGTGAAGAGTATGATGCAGGAATAAGCCCCCGACTCTCGTCAGTAGGTTTTCCGCAATGGGAGACAGAGATAATTGTCCTTGGAGAGTCTTAGCAGCTCTGGGAACCAGGGCTGCCTGGGCCACCAAGGGCAGACCAGAATGCACTGACTCTGTTCTTGCAGAATTTCCCCCACTACCTTGGAAATTAGTGGGAGCGGGAGGTGGGGTAGTATAGCCTGTCCTTCCATTGTAACTGGAAGGCATCTCCTAGGGATTTCGTGCCAATGCTTGACCTGGAACATAACAAATTACATTTTGTCTTTTGTTCTGCGGCAAATAAATCAACATTAGGGATACCTCAAGTGTCAAAAACTTCAGAGAGGATGGAGTCATTCAGTTCCCACTCACGGAGGGTCAAAAAAGAGATAGCTCTACTGAGTGAGTTAGCTAGAATATTATTTATTTTATTTATTTATTAAGAGATTTAATATACCGCTCAATCCACAGACTCAGGGTGGTGTACAGACAAAAACAATTATCCTCCCCTTTAATATGGATGGCAATAAGATGGATCTCATGCAGTAGACACCATTCCCACAATTGTAGGGCCAGGTTATTCAGGGATCTCAAGCTGGTCCCTCCTTGATAGTTCAGGTAGGCAATAGCTGTGACGTTACTGAGATTAAACTGGACCACCTGCCCTTTCAGGACAGGAAGGAAGGCCTTAAAAGTGAGGAAAACCACCAATAGCTCTAGGAAGTTAATGTGGAGCTCCTACTGTTGGAGGTTCCACAAGCCCTGCATCCACAGGGGACCACAATGCACTCCACAGCCTTGTAGAGAGGCATCAGTGGTGACTGAGATCGTGGAGGTTGAACATAGAAAGGGGCACCTTGTGACAGGGAGTCAGGCATAGCCCACTAAGTAAGTTCCTGGAGAACAGCATCAGGTATGACTAACCACATCATTTAACTGTCCAGGTTCAGTCTGAAGAAAGAGACCAGCCACGTTTGAAGTCTCATTTGAAGATGGGCGTTGGCCACTGTCATGGTGCATGAGGCCATCATGTCATGCCCCTGTCCTCAGATAGTGAAGGGGAAGAGGACGTTGACAGCCCTCCAGCTGATGCAAGGGTACCTGAAGGGCAGAGCCCAGCTGTCAGTCTACCGGAAATAGCTGAAGCAGGACCAGTTGCAGTCCCAGAACAACCAGAGCAGTCAGAGGTAGCAGTGACGGGGAGTGGAGAGCAGGACCCTGAATTAAACGGGGAGCCCCCTTTGACTCTGCAACAGAAGAGAATGACGAGACACCAACAACAGCAGGAAGTTCTCAGAAGAAGTAAACGCCTCCTTTAAAAGGCAGATAAACCCTGAATCCGTGCCAGCTGAGAGCAATCAAGCCAGGCTATAAATCAAGTCTGCAGGCTGCAGCCAGATGCTGGATAACAACACATGTCTATCGTGCAGCATACACAAGCCCCCAGCCTGAGCAAAGGAGATTCCCAGCCGTGTGTTGGCCTCTGCAACCCAGACTGATTTCCTACTTGAACTCTGTCTCCTTCCGTGCCCTGCTCTGTTCCCTGCTCTGAATGCTGAACAGCTAGACTCCACTGCATCGTCCCTCCTGGGAGTGCCTTACTTTCTTGCTTCGCACTGGCTCTGTGGAATCTAGCCAGAGGAAGCATCCAATGACCATGACCTACCACCTAGACTCCAAAGCTGGGCGGACAGGCTGCTGACACATCAGGCCCAGAAGGCGCTGTATCAAGCGTGCCCTCTGCTGAAGGTTGTACAACCAGGTTGATTTCTCTTTGGTGGTGATAAGTCAGTCATTAAAATACAGAAAAATTGAGACTCTCTGCATGCACAGATGTGCAATCATTGCACCCATATATTTGGTTAAAACTCTGGGGGCAGTATAGAGACCCAAGGGGAGCACCTTGTATTAGTACGTCCATGTACCTAGGCAGAAGTGCAGAAATGGACGGTGGTAGGGCTTTATGGAAATGTGGAAGTATGTGTCCTTTAAGTCAAGGGAGACAAACCACTCCTCTTCCTATAGGAGCAGGCCTGCAGGGATATCATATGGAACTTGCTAGTTCGAACGAACTTGCTCAGTCTCCTTAGGCCCCAAACAGGGCGAAGTCCTCCATCGTGTTTAGGAACCTGGAAATATCTGGAGTAAAAGCCGGAATACATAGAACAGGTTAGAACAGGTTCTATAGGCCCCTTTTGTAGAAGCTCAGAGACATCTTGTTCAAGGGTAGGAGTTGAGTGAGTGTATTTTATTCCCACATAAGTGGGGAGAGTATCAAATTCTGTTGCACCGCCAGAGGCAACTATGCACAACACCCAAGTGTCCGATGTTATATGACATCAGTAAGGGAGGAAGGGAGCAAAGCGGATGGAATCAAGAGGGAAGGACGCAGATACTTCCAGAACCGCTAGGTTAAAAAGCCTGCTTAGGCTGATCCTGTTTAGATTTTTGCTGGTTTCTCTGACTGTGTTGGAAGAGGTGTCTGGAGAACTGTCTGGAGCCTCATCGAAAGTTGCCCCTATCTTGAGAAGGTTTAGGTTGACAGAGTTGCTTGTACCCATAATAGTACCTGTTCTGGAATGCAGCCTGTTGAAGTGGAGCAAAAGTCTTGGCGGTGGACCGAGACCTCTTTAGCTTTTTTTCATTCCCGCCATGGCACGGAAGGAGAGCACACTGGTGTCTCCCTTGCAGGAATGCCTGAGGGTGTCTTAGGAATTGGTAAAGGAGATCTGGAGGCATCATTGTTTAAGCTGAGAGAGAGGGAGAGAAAAAGAGAGAGAGAGAGAGAGATTGAGAGAGAGAGAGAAGCCTTTAAACGTGGTATTGGAAGGTGTGGAGTTAGCTGATCCCAGCAATCTTTCCAGCTCCTGGCTGAGTAGGGGTGACAAAGCAGGAGATTATTTCACAGGAGTATTCCCCTTCCACATTTGTCTAGGAGACAGTTGAGCTGGGGATTGAACAGGTGAGGTAACAATAAACGAAGAAGGTCATGAACGAACCAGTGAAATTCCTTCAGAAGAGGCTTGCGTAGGATCCAGTGGAAAAGCAGCATTGAGGGCATCGTTGACGCTGAAGTTGTCGACATCAGAACAGTTCTCTTTGGTGCCAGAAGCATCCGCACTGGCATCTGTAGCATCTGTAGCGGCACTGCACTGAAGGCATCCTCAGTGGCACTGATGTTGGAGCAGTCCTCGGCGGCAAGGTTGAGGGTGTCAAGATTGAGGTCTTTGATGCCAGAGTGCCTTTTTCCAAAGATCTTCTATCCCCTGATGTCCGGGCGCTGGGCATCGAGGCGTTTGAGATCATAGCTTTAGAAGTCAATGCCTTGGAGCTTGAGTCCTTAGGGGAGTAAGAAGTCCTTGGTTGCACAGAGGATAGTGAAGGAGTCTTAGCTAACAGCAAGACAGATGCCCATCCCAGGTTGATGTCGATGCCATTTTGTGGATGGAGCCCGACATCGAGGATGAACAACGCAAGGCTTCAGGCGTGCTCTCGATATCTGAGGTTGCCAACTTCAAATGCTTTTATGCGTGTGTTCAGAGGAGGGCGAGTGGTCGCTATTGTGTTTATGCTTGCAAGAGCCCTCGCATTCCTTATTCATAGGTTTCTTAAAAATGCCTTCCCCATGCTTATCGGGAGCTGAGCAAGACGACATCAAGGTGGACATCAACATTATTGAAAGGCTAGGAATCAAGGTCCTCGGTGGCTACGGCAGGCTCATCCTCAGAGTCCCAGGACGCAAAATATTTCCATAGAGAGAAGCTGAGTTGGGTTTTTTTTCTTAAACCACAGGCAAACTCGGCAGATGCTGTTGTTGTGGCTATCACCTAGACAGATAAGACAGTCCGCATGGCCATCCAAAGAGGGCACGGTGCCTTTGCATGTAGCACACTGTTTAAAAGTTTTGGGGAAAGACATAATTGAGATCAAAAACAGTCTGGGTCAGCCAAAAAGAGAGAGAGAAGATTTCCAAAACCAGATAATGTCCTTAAAGCAGTCCAAGGTTTGGAGGGGAAAACACCAGAGAATAGTCAGCCAGTCCGAGTCAAAAACGCAGAGAAAAATGGAGAAAATAGAGTAGTCAGAAGCAGTCCAAGTCAAGCCGAAAAATTAGTCAAAGTTTTCTTACTTTCTTCACAGGAATGAAGGGAAAGGAACAGACCTTTCATGAGGCAGCTCAAGTGGTGAATGAGAAGGAACTGAAAAGGGAGACGCTCTACAGTCTGCTTTATAGGCTCCGGTATTCCTATGCCTTAAAGGGACAGAGAGCGCCTAATCAGAGCTATAGATTCCCACGCGGTACTCCTGTGCAGGCGCAGAAGATCCAGTTGTGAGGGACCATGGAGCCCTACAGAGATCATCTAGTTTGGGTCTAAGTATAAAGGAGCAAAAAAAAATCATCTCTTCATTAAGCTTGCAGAGCAGCCATAAATATTCAGACATTAAGCATATCAGTACTTACTTCCTAAAGAGAAGGAATCACAGAACCAACAGTATTGCAAGGAATTTGGTTAGCAACAGGGAAAACACACAATTTACCGAGAATCTGAGGGTGCCATGCAAGAAATACCAAACTTTAGAATTATTTAAACGCTCTTGGAACATACTTTCATTGTCTTTGGGTAGAAAAGTACGTTGTTGTCTCAGAAAAGCTGTGCGGAAAGGGGTAGGAGTACCAGATCTTCCGGAGCCCCCTGGGCGATCGCTCCTCAGTGAAAAAATGTTTGTGGTACCTGAAATCCAACGCAATAAATAAACATCTGAAAACTATTGAAAAGTTCATGAGTGAAGGTTTAAGAAATGCAGCCAGATTTTACAGTCAGCCCAACAGAATACATGGAACCTAATAACTGATGGTAAGGTCTGGGGGGAAGATAGCACTGAAGCAGTGGGAGAATGACATATGAGGGTCCATGTGTACACGAGTCAAAGCTAAAGTACTTGGAGGTAATTGCACATTCATAACGGGATACTGGGGGAAAACACCATAGTCATGACTGCATTTTCCTGCACAGTATAATACAAGCCACACCCTGGCTTGAAAATTCTTCTTGTCCCAAAAATTCTCCGCAAACAGTAATATCTAGTAAGTTTGGGTTGCCCTGACAATCATGATGATGATGGTGAAGAGGATGATGACAATATTGATGTAAGATTTGCAGAATGTATCATACACAGAACCTAGAGGTAACATGGTTCCTAATCAGAGTATTTCAATTTTATATGCATGCCATTATTTAAAAAAACCAAAATAAAACACCTATATCCTGTTTCTCCATGCCCTCAAGGTGGTTTACAAAGCCAGTGGTTGTGGAATATCAATTCTCTGATTTTGGACAATCACTAAGGATCCTATACAGACTTACTTGAGAATAAGCCCTATTAAAGACACTCACTTCTGAGCAACATGTATTGAATAGGATTCAAAAGTTTGAAGCCTACTCTGAGAAGAGCAGGAGCAGCTTCAGGAGGTGAGCAAGCTTTTTCTAATCAACAACATCTAGCCTTTCCCCCCTTTAAACTAACAGGAGGAGGGGAGATTTTGAGGGGCTGGTTTCTCTTCAAACCAGCCCCTCAAAATCTCCCCTCCAACGTGCACCACGACAGCTGTCTCCTCCCCAGCACTGCCCAAGAGCCTATCTAGACACTGCGTGATGTCTGCAACATTTGCACCAGGCAGGCAAGTCACCGTGCGGTCAACACACACAGTGTGTGTTATTTGCCAGGGGCTATCCTCTTCCATGGATAATAAGCCCATATCCTCTCATACAGGGGATACTCCTCCAGAGGGTGGGGGCCTCCTTGTAGTGGGTGATTCGATCATTAGAGGTATAGAAAGATGGGTTTGTGACCCGTGTGTTGACCGCACGGTGACTTGCCTGCCTGGTGCAAAGGTTGCAGACATCACGCAGTGTCTAGATAGGCTCTTGGGCAGTGCTGGGGAGGAGACAGCTGTCATGGTGCACGTTGGCACCAACAATGTGGGGAAATGTAGTCAGGAGATCCTGGAAGCCAAATTTAGGCTGATAGGTAGTGTTTTGAAGTCTAGGGAGAGGCAGGGCAGTAATAATGGGTAACTTACCCACATATAGACTGGGTAAATTCACAGTCAGGTAATGACAAAGAGGCCAAATTTCTAGATACGCTGAATGACTGTGCCCTAGAACAGTTGGACTTGGAACCAACCAGAAGGAAGGCGACCTTGGGCTTAATCCTGAGTGGCACCCAGGACCTGGTGCGGGATGTCACTGTCATCAACCTCTTAGGGAACAGTGACCATAGTGCGATCAAATTCAGCATGCATATGGGGAGAGAATCACCAAAGAAGTCTAACACAGAGACTTTGAATTTCAGAAGAGGAAACTTCTCCAAAACGAGGAGCATGGTGAAAAGAAAGCTGAAAGGGAAAATCAGGAGAGTCACTTCGCTCCAGAATGCATGGAGTTTACTCAAAACCACAATACTAGAAGCTCAGTTATATTGTATACCCAAAAGGAGGAAAGGTACCACTAAGTCCAGGAGGATACCAGCATGGCTAACAGGTAACATCAAGGAAGCCATAAAAGGGAAGAAGACTTCCTTCCAAAATTGGAAGGCCTGCCCAAATGAAGAGAACAGAAAGGAACACAAACTCTGGTAAAAGAAATGCAAGGTGACAATAAGGGAGGTGAAAGGAGAGTTTGAGGAACATTTAGCTAAAAGCATCAAGGGGAATAACAAAAACTTCTTTAAAAACATCAGAAGCAGGAAACTTGCCAGGGAGGCGGTTGGACCGTTGGATAACGAGCGAGTGAAAGGGATTATTAAGAAGGATATGGAGGTTGCAGAGAAGCTAAATGAGTTCTTTGAGTCTGTCTTCATGGCAGAGGATACTGAGCATATACCTGTTCCTGAAACAGGCTTTTCAGGGATAGAGGCTAAAGAACTGAGTCAGATAGCAGTGACAAGAGATGTCACTGATGTTCTAAACTGTCTGGAAAAACTGAAAATTAGCAAATCGCCAGGGCCAGATGGCATCCATCCAAGAGTCCTCAAAGGACTCAAATGTGAGATTGCTGACCTCCTTGCTAAAATATATAACTTATCCCTGCAATCGGGCTCTGTACTGGAGTACTGGAAAATAGCAAATGTAACACCAATTTTAAGAAGGGATCCAGGGGTGATCCGGGAAATTACAGGCCAGTTAGCTTAATGTCCGTTCCAGGGAAATTGATGGAAAGCATCCTCAAGGATAAAATTGTAAAGCACATAGAAGAACAGGCCCTGCTGAAGGAGAACCAGCATGGCTTCTGCAAAAGTAAATCTTGCCTCACAAACCTTTTGAAGTTCTCTGAGAGTGTCAACAAGTATGTGGATCAAGGTGATCCAGTTGACATAGTCTACCTGGACTTCCAAAAAGCTTTCGACAAAGTTCCTCATCAAAGACTCCTGAGGAAACTTAGCAGTCATGGGATAAGGGGACAAGTACATGTGTGGATTGCTAACTGGTTGAAGGACAGGAAACAGAGGGTAGTTATACATGGAGAGTTTTCACAATGGAGGGAAGTAAGAAGTGGGGTCCCCCAGGAATCTCTACTGGGATCAGGGCTTTTTAATTTATTTATAAATGATCTAGAAGTAGGGGTAAGCAGCAAAGTGGCCATATCTGCAGATGATACCAAACTCTTTTGGGTAGTGAAATCCCAAATAGATTGTGAGGTGCTCCAAAAGGATCTCTCCAAACTGGGTGAGTGGGCGACAAAATGGCAAATGCGGTTCAGTGTTGGCAAGTGTAAAGTAATGAAAATTGGGACGAAAAATCCCATATTCAGGTATACGTTGATGGGATCAGAGCGGTCGGTGACTGACCAGGAGAGGGATCTTGGGGTCGTGGGGACAGCTCGTTGAAAGTATTGACTCAATGTGTGGCAGGTGTGAAAAAGGCCAATTCCATGCTAGGGATCATTAGGAAGGGGATTGAAACTAAAACTGGTAATATTAAAATGCCCTTATACAAATCTATGGTGGTGTCACACCTGGAGATCTGTGTACAATTCTGGTCACCACATCTAAAGAAGGACATTGTTGAACTGGAAAAGGTGCAGAAGAGGGCCATCAAGATGATCAGGGGCCTAGAGCACCTTTCTTATGAGGAAAGGCTATAACACCTGGTGCTATTTAGTTTAGAAAAAAGAGCACTGCAGGGAGAAATGATAGAGGTCTATAAAAACATGCATGGTGTGGAGAAAGTGGATAGAGAGAAATTCTTCTCCCTCTGACATAACACTAGAACCAGGGGCCATCCCATGAAATTGATTGCCAGGAAATTTAGGACCAAGAAACAGAAGTATTTTTTCATACAACTTGTGGAATTATCTGCCACAAGATGTAGTGACAGCCAACAACCTGGAAGGCTTTAAGAGGGGTTTGGATAACTTCATGGAGGAGAGGTCTATCAACGGCTACTAGTCGGAGGGCTATAGGCCACCTCTAGCCCCAAAGGCAGGATGCCTCTGAATACCAGTTGCAGGGGAGTAATGGCAGGAGAGAGGGCATGCCCTCGACACCTGCCTGTAGGCTTCCAGGGACATCTGGTGGGCCACTGTGTGAAACAGGATGCTGGACTAGATGGGCCTTGGGCCTGATCCAGCAGGGCTGTTCTTATGTTCTTAAAATAGTCATGATGTTATTAGGTTGTTATTTTAGGACCAACTGAAATATCACAAGATAGTCTGTAAGCTTCTGAATTCTCCATATGTCTTCTTTAGGTTGGATGTTAAGCAAAATAGTAGTGGGTTGGGGAATAAAAAGTGTGGCATGAGGAAAAGCCCCCGCAAAGTCTGCAGTTTGTTAACAGTCTTGAGATGGAGTGCAGAATCTTTTCTGCTAACAATTATGTATTGGAGAATCTGAGATATTTTAAAAAACAGATGCATGCGATTAGATAATCAAAAGGTTGCACAGACTCAGATGCTTTTACTGCAGTATTGGTTTAACTTTGCTTCATCCATCAACAATGCTGGATTACTCTTGCGATCACCATATAGTCTTTGGACTCTGGCCACTGGACTTTCATACTTACTGTCTTAAAACACTTTATCTTAATATTTGCACTGCAGCCTCTTCTGTTTGTAAGGCTTGTGGAAATAAATACAATTTTAAGAGAACAGAAATGGCTGTTCCCCAATAGACCAATACCTATGCTTTTTGTAGAATTGTGCTATATGGCAGCAATCCTATGCACACTTACCAAGGAACAACTACATCCATAACTGTATCTCTCTAGCCACAGAATCGAATGAGAAAGCTGACCTGTATAAACTGATGATGCTAATGATTTTTTCTCTAGATCTTCTTGAATCTTCAAGAGTACTCTTTCCTGCTGGATTGCTTCTAGATACTTGTTATATGTCCAGGAAATCTGACAGAGACATTTAAAAAACATCAAAAGAGAAATTAGTTCCTGTATTCAGTTTTTGGTGGGATATGATCCATGTCATCAAAATGCTCTGAGGAAAGGGTTCCTAAATGTTTTGAGAACACCTGCTTTAAGATAATATCAGCATTTTCACTCTGGAAAGTTTTTGAAAAGAAGAGACTTTACCCTTGAAAGCTTGAAACAATAAACAGGTTGTTCTAGTAAAAACTAATCAGCCTACTTTCCTTTCACCGTCTCTACATCTGGACTAAATTTGGTGCAAACTGAGATCCACAAGTTAGATCTCTTGCACCTCAAATGTTCATCTGTCTCCCATCTTGGATTGGGGTGGATGTCATCATTACAAACTGCACCACTGAGGTGTCCCTGTGTGTCGCTCAGTACAGCTGTTCCAAATTTGGTTCAAATCGGTTAGACAGTCCTCAGGTTAGCGCACTTGTGCCTCAAAAGTTTATGCATCCACCATCTTGGATCGGAGTGGGTAACATCATCACAAACTACACCATTGGGCATCCCTATGTGTCCATTCAGCTGTAGCAAATTTGGTTCAAGTTGTTTAGACCAGGGATTCTCAACCTTGGGTCCCCAGATGTTGTTGAACTTCAACTCCCATAATCCCCAACCAAAGGCCACTGGGGTTGGGGATTATGAGAGTTGAAATCCAGTAACATCTGGGGACCCAACGTTGAGAATCCCTGGTTTAGACTGTCCACAAGTTAGTGCAATCGCTCCTCCAAAGTTTACGTGTCCACCATCTTGGACTGGGGTGTATGACATCATCACAATCTTCACTGTTGAGGCATCCCTATGTGTCCCTACAACTATACTCGATTTGGTTCATATTGGTCCAGGAATTGCTAAGTTGATAGGGGGAGACATGCTGCCGGACACACTGACCGGACACACACACACACACACACACACACACACACAATGCTGGGTGATCTCATAAGCCTACTGGAAAGTAAGCTGAAAAGAGTAATAAGAACATTACAGTACCACTGGCAAAAGAGCCAAAACCTAACAGTTCCTCCCATTATGGTGCCCTAATTTCAACTGGAACACAGAATATAAGGAGCTGCTATGTCAGATCATTGGTCCATCATGCTCCGTATTGTCTACATTGACTGGCAGTGGCTCTCCAGGGGTTCAGAGTCCTTTCCAGCCCTACCTGAAGGGAGTGTAACTGGGACCTCCTGTATGAAAGCAGATGCTCTACCATTAAGCTATGGTCTCATCCCCTAAGGGGAATATCTTATAACAAATAGTGCCCACATGTAGTCATCCATCCAAATGCAAACCAAAGCAGACCCTGTTTGGCAAAAGGGACAATTCATGCTCACTACTGCAAGACCAGCTCTCCCCTCTCCCTCAGCAAGACCCATATGATCCATGCATTCAAGCCATCCATGTTCAGTCTGCTTTGGTCATCCCTTATTGCATGGCTGGTGGAGACAACAGCAGTACCAGAATAGACTTCACTTGTACACACAGTCTGATGGAATATCAATATGGTGGGTGTCCCATAGAGCCCTGTCTCTTTTCTGAACTTCTGGTTTGGTACCAAGGAGCCGAAGGGCAAGCGAGTGAGTTCTCACATAGAAGCAGCTCAGAAACCTACTAAGGGCATAGCTACTCCCATTCATTTCAACAAGGCCAGCACAGGAGAACTTCCAAGTGGTTTGCATTCCCCAGGTCATTTATCTTGACTCAGATCGAGGCCTCCTATGAAATGAAAATAGAAATCTTCCCTCCAGCATCTACCTTGAATGTGGCTTTGCAAGAAAACACCAACAAAGGTCTTGATCAGGTGTGCCAAGCTAAAATGGGCTAGAGGGACAGACTCCCAACCAGGAGGCCATACCCATAGTTTTTCTCTAACAGTTGTAAGATCCACTTGAATTTGACGATAAACCATCAATTCCACCTCAATTATGCACTAAAACTGGGAAAATGAAATATTGATTCCCTGCTCATTAACGCTGTGGTGATTAGATATTATCTAAACACAAATAATGCCGTGCTGTAGCATGCTGCTAACAGCTTTTAGTAATAGCTGCTCCTTTGCCTATCAGCATCCTAACCCTAAAAATGGTTCAGTAACATACAGAAAGTCCCCAACTTATAAACAGCTTGTGTTCCCAAAGTTCATTTGTAAGTTAGATGTTCATAACTTGGAACACTTATAGTTTTCAAGAGTGATGGCTGGTTTGAATGTGCAGGTTGTCATTTGTAAGCTGGGGGTCCCTTAATGTAATATATTAAGGAGCTGTATTTGTGAGTTTAGGTGTTTGTAACTCAGGAAGTGCCTATAAGTGGAATTGGGTACAGGGGCCACACACCACATTGAGGACTCCCAAAGGGCCTGATAAGAGACCCATTCATAAGAGCTTGTATGGATGTTGTTAGGCCAAAGAGCATTTAAATGAAGGTCTATTAAAAGTATGGCAATCCTGCAACTCAGATTTCCATATTCCAGATGGAACATAGGAAGCTGCTGTATACTGAGTCAGACCACAGGTCCATCTAGCTCAGTATTGTCTTCACAGACCGGCAGCGGCTTCTCCAAGGTTGCAGGCAGGAGTCTCTCGCAGCCCTATCTTGGAGATCCCAAGGAGGGAACTTGGAACCTTCTGGATGGCAAAAAAGACATGTTGAGTGATTACTTCTGTCGCCTCTAACTTTACCATCTTTCAGATTTGAAATATTATAATTTGCAGAGTGCTTTCTATGCCCTTTGTCTTCACTCCTGCTAACTGGGCAAAGAGGCACCTTTTAAAGTGGTGATTCTCTTATATTTAGCAGGGGGAGAACAACTGTCCCTATCCAACCCCAGCACAGCATCCCTCCAGTGGCTGTTGCTGAGGTCCACCTTATGTTTCTTTTTAGACTGTGAACCCTATTGGGACAGGAAACCAGCTTATTTTATTATTTAGTGGTACAACATCTGCTTTGTGTGCAAAAGGTCCCAGGTTCAATCCCTGACATCTCCAGGTAGGGCTGGGAAAGAGTCCTGCCTGAAACTTTGAAGAAGCCACTGCCAGTCAGTGTAGAGCAGGGCTTCCCAACCAGTGGTACTCCAGATCTTCCTGAACTTCAACTGCCACCATCCACAGCCACAATAAATTGTAGCTGGGGGTGATGGGAGTTGTAGTTTAGCAACATCTGGAGTACCATGAGTTGGGAACCCCTGGTGTAGACAATACTAAGCTAGATGGACCAATGGTCTGACTTGGTATAAGGCAGCTTCCCACAATATATAAATATTGATAGTAGTAGCAGCAGCAGTGAATTCTGGGCAATACACTACCATTGCAAAGGAGAAACATCTATGACCTTGTGGGTGGTGAGAATGGTGGTTTACTGGGCAACATAACCAAAAAGAAAGGCCCTTCCCCTTAGGAGCTTCCCATCCAAATTTTGGCAGTGGCAAAGGCATAGGGAAAGGAAGGAAGGAAGGGGTGCAAGATACATGGGTTAACAACTTGGAACCTTCTGGATGGCAAAAAAGACATGTTGAGTGATTACTTCTGTCGCCTCTTTTTTAACTGTTCAATCATGGAAATTGACTTTACTGTCAATTTACACTTTGAGCTGCCCCAGTAGAATCATTTCGGCAGGGGCAAATGGGCACTAAATGGAGAAAGTCAGGTCTTACCTGCCCCTCCAAGGCTCCTCCACCCACCACCCACACACCATGCCATGGCGCTGTCAGGATTAAACACTGCATGGGTGGTTGCAGGGCTCCTCCCAGCAGCCCATGCGAGTCGTCAGCATGGAAATGGCATCTGAGCATGTGCGGGCACCATCTTGAGTGGTCAGCATGGAGGGTCAGGTAAGATCTGCCTTCGTCCTTTTAAAGCGCCCACTCTCTGCCCCACCCCCGGGATGTGCACGAAATCCTTTGTGCACATCCCTACCTGTAAATCAAGTCTAGTAAATTCAACAACTTCACTGATACAGAACTATGGGAACTGCTGCCATTAGGAATCAGAAGAGGAATTAACTGGCACACCCACATTTACTGCCTGTATATAAATATTAGGCTACCAATTCCAGTTTGAGCCTACTGTCCTTGTAGCACCAAGAAGAAAACCACTCCTGCTCCAGAAATGATCAATACATAGTCAGTGTTTTGTTATTCACCTGACGGCCAAATCCAGAAAAACTTGGTGTAGATGAAAGTTCACCTTTGCTCACTTTACTCTCACTATCTGGACTACCTGTTCTCTTCGGAGATGTGGTAGCTTTCTTCCTTTGGAGCTAGCAATAAAAATAAACTTTGGTTAATCTCAGTCAAAGTGGGTTGAAGAATAAGAAATTTGATATGAAGTTTCAAGAGATTTTTACCATGCCATTTTATACCCCTTTGCAGTTTGTTTCCTTAATATAATCACTAAGATCAGTCAAGATCAATTTCTCAATGCCACCTTCTGTTTGGACAGCTAGAAGCTGTGTTCTTCTGCTTCACCCTCAAGTTTCAATTGCTCAAGTCTGAACAGAGCCAAATAAGATGTGAAGTGAGAGTTCCATGATAGGAATTCTGGACCTCTTTTTTCTTTTTAAACAAGAAGTTCTAGTAATAACTAATCTGCCTACTTTCCTTTCACAATAATCCTAATTGATAATTACCATCTTCACAATTAGCTCACTTGCATCTCAAACGTTCAGGTGTCCACCATCTTGAATTGGGTGGATGACATAATCACAAACTATGCTGTTGAGGTGTCCCTATGTATCCCTACAGCTGTAGCAAATTTGGTCCAAATCAGGTGGTTCAAACTTTAATCCACTTGCACCTTAAACGTTCAGATATCCACCATCTTGAATTGGGGTGGATGACATCATCACAAACTATGCCATTGAGATGTCCCTATGCGTCCCTGCCACTGTACCAAATTTGATTAAAATTGGTCCAGGCATTGCAAAGTTGATAGAGGGGGAGACAGACAGACAGATACACACACATATTGCTGGATCATTTCATAAGTTTAATTTCCTTAAGGAAAGTAGGCTAAAAAACAGTCATGGCCGGAGACAGCAATTTGGTCTGGTGGCACGGTGCAGGAGAAGAAGGTTTAAACTTTTGCCCCCAGCCAGTTCTCCAACCTAAATGCCCCTCCCCACAACTGCCATTAGCTGCAAAAGGGGGAACTTACTAGCATGAGTTTATTTCCTTATGTTTTGCCCTTTATGTTTAAGAGCAGCTACAGGTATCTCAGAACTTCATAAGGGACCTGAATGAAAATCTACACAATGGGAATGCAGATCAGAAATAGCATTCTCATGTTGTACAACCACACAAGGCTGTACACACATGCAGAAATGCCACGATTTTATTCATCCTCCTTTCCACAGCAGGGAGGACTCAGCCTCCATCACCAAGACCACCACTGGGGGAGGGACTAGACTCAAAGACAATGAGGCTGGTTTCATGAGCAGCCAAGCCTGGGCTTGACTGCCCATGAGAACTGCCAGGATCCACACGGATCCCAATGCTTAGCCCAGCGCCAAAGCCCAGCTCTTAGCTGAGGTTAAGGGTGCAAGCACACTCTTAACTCAGCCCCAGGATCGTGTGTCAACACAAGCTGCTTGCAGCTCATGCTAACATAGAGACAGGCGCCTAGATTGCCTGTCCCCTGGGGGAATCCCCCAGTGCACTGCATTCGGCGCACAGTGTACTGTGGGATTTGTGGAGGCTGGGACAAGTCCCAGCCTCTGTTTACCTGCGCTGCCAGGAGCAGAGCTGGTCATGCAGGTGTGTGGCTTGTGCGCTGCTGGGGCTTGGAATGGTCCTTTGGGGGAAGGTAGGTCGAACTCTGCCTTCCCCACACTCCCTTGCCTGCCCGGTAATGTTGCTTTGAAAAACTCAGACTCTTTTGGGTCCCAAGGCAACACGTCTTCCTGCTCCAGGCTGAGCGGGGACCTCCACCAAGGCAGGGATCTGGGAGGGCACAGACCTTGGACAGCTCCAAGGAAAAGGAGTTCAGGAGTTCAGACAGCTTTAAGCAGGAAAGCAAGAATAGTGAATACAACAGCAGACATGGATGTTGCTCCAGTGGGTGCTTGTCTGCATTTTTTATAGCTACTAACCAGGTACCGTGGACTGGCCCCACCTCTTCCTCAGGGAAGGTGTTGTTGTTTAAAGGGGCCTTGCCTGATTTTCTATGTGCCGGTTTTGACAACACTGGGGAACCTCTACCTAGGCTAGCAGGTGCTCGAGGGACTTCTCAAAGTCAGAGGATGAAAGCAAGTCTGTGACCTTGGGTCATGGTGGGAGTGTTGGTTCTGGTTTCCCTGATTCTCCTGGTGTGGGGAATCAGTGGTGCAGTTTCACCGAGGAGCTGGGTTGTAAGGTCTTATCATCTTATCCCCTGAATTGGGGTGGGTGGGGAGATAAAATAATGTCTGTCTCACCCCTCAGTTGGGGTGTGTGTGTCCAAGATCTGGGGTCATAACAGCAGTGTGGAGGAGGGATCTGCGGCTCCTTTTGTTTATTTTATTACATTTTTATACCACCAATGTTTACAAAACTCATGGAGGTTTGTGGTAAGGCTAAAGCATTGAAGTGAGGAAGGAGACACGTTATCTGGACTTGAATGAGATTTTACAAGCCCCTGAACATAAATGAGTAAATGAGTTATGCTTCTGGTTTCTAGACAGCACAGAAGAGTTGAGACTTGATCTCAGGAAAAGTGAACAGTATCTAAAGGGCATTTGTCAAATTAATATATACACATACTGCTGCATCGAGTTATAAATACAAATAAGACAGCCAGATACGTAAGGAGCTTTAACAGAAAAAGTTAAAACGACACTCATCAATCCCCTCGTGCTTCCAAGCAAATAAGACCTTTCATGCAGGGAAGAGGCCCGTGTGTACCAGACGCAAAGAAGGTAAACTGGGGGCGGGGCGGGGAGCTGAAGGAAAGGAGCTGTGTCCACTTCCATTAGCTAACACACATGTTGAGCCTGGTCAAGGCAAGCACCTTGCTGAGAACAGTGCAGGAAGTGCACGCGAGCCACCCATGGCTGGAACGACTTTTGCCATTTGTGGAGTGGTAGAGGGCCATTGCAATCCTCCAAAACTATCCTGCAAGGGGAGGAGGTCTATATATATATCAGAAAGCAAATTACACCTATATCGGGCAGCAGCAATATAGGAAGATGCTGAAAGGCATCATCTCATACTGCACAGGAGGAGGCAATGGTAAACCCCTCCTGTATTCTACCAAAGAAAACCACAGGGCTCTGTGGTCACCAGGAGTTGAAACCAACTTGACGGCACACTTTACCTCTACTTACTGTGGAGACTTTATGAAAGCCTCAACTTTGGGGGGCGGGGCAATCACTAGAAGCTGTTCACATTAGAATCTACTGATTAGAAAAGCTTTATCTGGCATGTTACAATTTTAGCAACACTGCAATTCATGTTTAATATTAAAGCATATTGCTACCTGTTTCAAGCTCTTGGGAAGGCTGGGATGAAATGTAACAAACACAGTAGATCAGATTTCCTCACCTTATCTTCTTCTCTTTTCTGTATCTCTGGCTTCTTTTCTTTTCGCTTCTCCAAAGCAGGCAAAATCCTCGACTCATCAGCCAAGTTGGCTCGAAACTCGCAGAATGTTGGCCAAAATTTAAACAGAAGAGCAAAAATAGTCATCTAGAATAGGAGGAAGAAGAAAGAAGCCTCATGTTTTAACACTGTATGGAAGCAAAAGCTGCTGCAAATGATTTGGATAAACATTTCACCATCTGAATTAAGCAAATGTTGCTTTTAAAATGTATAGCTTGAAAGCATCTACTATATCATCTTACATTTTGCGCCATACCTGCACATGCTTCTCATCCGTATATGCCTACTGCTGATGAGAATGCTTCCTCAATCACAGTTTAAAAACCCTTCCTCCTTTTAAAAAACCTCCTAAATAATTGCTGGCATTAATGAAAACATTGACTGGGTTTGTTTTTCCAACATGTGATTTTATACGTGTGTACGTGTGTGTGTGTGTGTGTGTGTGTGTGTGTGTGTACAGACATATATGCAAAATTTTTGCTTTTAATCCCACTGTTGTTCAGCATCTTCCACTTACATAGGTGAACTGGCTTCTCTTTAAACTTTGGTTTTAAAAGAATGGGATAATGCCTCTGGACAAGTTCTAAAACAACATTACAGATCTGAAAGGAAATTTTTAAGCGATATAATCTTTTGCAGGGTCTGCTTTAAACTAAGGGAAGAAAAACAATTTTGAAAGCAAAGAGGATGATCTCGATTAAGTCACTATAACACCATGATCCAATAAGATGCAGACTTCTAAAGGAGGTTTTAAGTGTTGACTTTCACCCTGAAATTCTGGCAATTCTCACAGGGCAAATATAACAGATTCGGTATTTCAGTTATCTGTGCCAGTAAGACTGTGCTGACATATTGGGGCACTATGGATATGGCTCAGCTCCCTTCCCTCCACTGCTCAGCTTTGCTCTTCCCTTCTTTCCTGATTTCTTCTCTCATTCTTCCATACTTGGCCACCATCACCACCTGCTGTGCAGTTGCAAAGTGATATTTCCAGCTTGGAATGCTGGGATACAATTCTATGCAACTTCCTTGCCACCCATCTGATGTTATCTCAGGGAGCTGGGCAGAGCCATTTAACAGTTGTGCCATGTGCTCTGATCATGCATCAAGTCATAGGAACATAGGAAACTGCCTTATATCAAGTCAATCCATTGGTCTATCTAGCTCAGTGTTGTCTACACTGACTGACAGCGGCTCTCCATGGTTTAAGGCACGGTTTGTTAACCTTGGGGCCCCACATGTTGTTGGACTACAACTCCCAGAATCCCCAGCCACAAAGGTCATGTCTGGGGATTCTGGGAGTTATAGTCCAACAACATCTGGGGGCCCAAGGTTAAGAAACTCTGGTTTAAGGCAGAAGTCTTGCCCAGCCCTACCTGGATATGTCAAGGGGTGAACACAGGACATTCTGCATGCAAGGCAAATGATCTGTCCCTGAATAACGGCCCCATCTGTAAGCCCCAATCAGCTGCATAACAATCAAACTGCACACAGGTATGGGGCTGGAGCTCAGTGGCAGAACATCTACTTTGCGTGCAGAAAGGCCCAGGTTCAATTCTTGGCATTTCCAGGTAGGGCTGAGAAAATCCTGCCACATGAATCCTTGGAGAACCACTGCCAGCCAGTGTAGACAGTACTGAGCTCAATAGATCAGTGGTCTGACTCAGTATATGCTAGCTTTTTCTACAGCCAAGTTGTATCTGGTGGAGTCCATGAAACTCAGCTGGTGAGGAAATGATGGGGAAATGCCTCCTGACCCTGAACCTCTCTCCAGCAACTGTTATGTTGTAGCTTAGGTTTCCTGGACCCAAGTTATGTAACTAGTACTGTATAGCACATTGTTACTGGGAATGTGCTTGGTTTATATTGTTTGTCTTCACAATAGGGATGTGCACGGAACCTTTTGGTGTTGCATTCTAGGAGTGTCGAACCGGTTCTGTGGACTGGCGTTCGAGCCGGTTCTGAGGGCATTCAGGGGGGTTCCTTTAAGGGGCAGGGGAGACGCTGCCTACCTGCCAGCCCCCGCCCCACTGTTTTTTCCCTATTGGCACTTTCATTAAAATTGGGCGCATGGGTCTGTAGCATCCCTCCCTGCGCCCTGGTCAGCGTTGCAATGGAAGTGGCGGGAAGTGAGGGATGCTACGGTCCTGCATGTCTGCTTTTTATGAGAACACTGGTTGGGGGGGAAGCAGCAGGGTGGGGGCTGGCAGGTAAGCAGTGCCTCCTCTAACCCTTAAAAGACCCCCTGCCCTCCCAGGAGTGCACAGAACAGGTTCTGTGCTCATCCCTACTTCACAGTAGCCCTGTGAGTTCAGTTTATACAAGCCCCATTTTTAAGGAGGAGATGGAAGCAAAGCATTATATTATTTATTATTTCTTGTTTACACAGACAGGTGTTATTGGCTTATTAATGATGATGATTATTATTATTAGTAGTAGTAGTATTAACATTTCTACACTGCCCCATACAATGGCTCTGGGTGGTTTACAAGTGAAATTGGTGTGTAAGTTCATGGCTGAGATGGCATTTGGACCCAGAACTTCTGGACCCAAAGCCAGAGTTCTCTCCACTATCCAGACCAGCTCTATGAAAGCAACCTTAATTATCTGGACAATTCTTTTCTCAGTTCTGCATCTATGAGTTTTACTGTATTTTCCATTCCTGTATTGGGTCTCTGTAGCAATCTTATCTTCTTTGGAATCTGTTAGGATTCAGTTGTCTTCCAGACTATTTGTCTCTTATGATCCTGAACGTTTTATGGATTTATATTAACAACTCTGTAGAAGGTGTGGTTGGTGGCCAACCTTGGGTGGTGGTTGATGGAGTAAGGACTTAGCTAAATGCCCTTTATAAACAGAAGCATTAAAAGTAATAACTGAAGATGGTCAACAGCATAATTTTTACAAATGACCCTATTTGGTCAGGGCAGCAGAATAAGTGTAGGGGTTTTTTTGTTTTTTAAAGTGGGGTGAGAAGAGAATCTAAAATCAGATCCAATAACATCACTTATCCTTTTTTTAAAGGACAATACATTTGATAAAGTTAAGCTGCCCTTGTACTTCACTGACATTTGAAAAATCTTTGGCTGAGAGCCAGAGATCCTTTCTGCACACATATGAGATACTCTAGATTTCCTATACCAACTGTGTCGAAGGTCTCTTTGGAGGTTCCCCTGACTTTTCAGAGATGCTTTTTCTGAGGTCCAAAGAGGCTGCAATAGGAAGGAGATTCAGAAAAACTGGAGCAGAAGCTCCATGCATGGTTTGAACCTTTGCCCATATGAACTGATAAAGCTGCCTTGTATTGTGTCAGACCATTGGTCCATATATTCCAGTATTGTCTACTCTAGCAGTTACTCTCCAAGATCTCAGACAGGAGTATTTTCCATCACCTGGTATATGGTCCTTTTTAATGCGACATTCTGGAGACTGAACTTTGGACCTTTTGCATACAGAGCATGTGCTCTGTCATTTACCTATGGTCTATCCCCATGACTCTGTGGATCCTACTTTTTCATATTTACATAAGTGGTTCTTTCACACACTAGAGTTTGGGACTGCCTAACCCAAGGCTTGGATTTTATGGGTGCAATTTTCCATCCATAGTTATTCAAAGGCACAAATCTCAGCCCTCAAACCAGCATCCTGATGCTCTAACATTCAGTCCAACACCTCCCACTCAAACCCAGTATGCTCATTCTTGTACCTGTGCCTCTCTAAACACATAAGGGCCTAGCTCTCTCCTGTTCTCAATAATCTTTTGGGCTTGCTCTTCAGGTATGTCAATCTGCAGGGCTGGTGGTATGGAGGAATTAATGAAGCAGTTGATGATGGTTGTGATCTTATTCTGGATAATGGCATCATCACAATGCGAGTGGCACATGTCCTGAAAAGAGAGAAGTACAGTGTGCTGCAAATGAGTGCAAAACCGCAGTCTACATGGAGGTTTGCCATTTCAAATCTAACCTCAGAAGGAAAGATCTTTTTCCTTACCCCTTTATTACAGCCCAAATAATAATATTTTTTTAAGTATTTATCCTCTAAAGCTCTTTTTGTTATATACCATAACACTTTGTGCCTTATCTCCCATGCACCCACATATCTATCAGAAGGTAGTGAGCAGTAGAGTAAACTAGGCTGTAGGTGTGGGATTTTACCATGGAGCATCTCTGATCTTTGTATGGGGCATGCTTCTCTATGTGAACAGGGGCATATCTAGGGTAGGGCAGGCAGGGCACATGCCCCTGGCGCCACTCGAAGGGGGGTGCCATTTTTTAAAATTAATTTTTTTTAAAAAAAATTAAAAATGGCCACCAATATCAAAATGGCCACTCTGCATGCTCAAATGGCCTCTGTGAGGCCCTAGGCCATGCCAGGCCTCTCAGAGGCCATTTGAGTATGCACAACAGCCATTTTGTTTTCAGCTGCCATTTTGAAAAATATATATAAATATATTTTTAAATGGCCACCGCACATGCTCAAATGGTCCCTGCAAAGCCCTAGAGGCCATTGAGGGGAGGGTGAATCATTTCAGACCCACCCCACAGCCTTTAGGAAGCCCCCGGAGGGGCTACAGGTATTTTTAATATAATATAAGTCACTGTACACATATTCAGTTTGGCACTATGTACAGAGAATCAGGGCTTGTGAATACTGAGCTGAAGCTTATGAGCTAGGATTGTATTCATTGGCTCTTACTTTGCTTCTTGTGATAAGTGAGTTAAATGTGTCTTTCTGAAATACTACAATATATTCCAAGCAGTGACACAGTTTACTCTGCATATCCTTTAATTATTTTCAGAGTATCTGGGAAAAGGCAAATTCTCCATTTATTTTTAAAACTTATGTAATAGTGATGCTACAATGCATAGTAGAGAATTAGACATTAGTTTTCCAAGTACACCTCCACATAGTATTTGGGTGTTTCATGAGCCACAGCATACTGAAATTTGTAGTTTTCCAGCATTTTTTGGTCTGGCTATGTCCACTGCTAAATAGTTTTTGAAATATTAACAGACTGATGAGCTTGACTTGTATTTTTCAGCTGATATGATGGTAAAGTTATCTGAAAGATGGGTGTCAGATGTTTGGACAGGGGGCGCAATTTCAGTGCTTGCCCTAGGCGCTATTTTCCCTAGATACGCCTCTGTATGTGAATGTCTCTATGTACTGGCTTGGGAGTGGAGTCATGGTTTGTTTGTCTGCTCCTTACTTGTTGCCTTGAATTCCAACTGAGAGATTCTCCCTCTCTCTGCATAAGAGACTGTTCGCCTGTTCCTTGTTTTCTTAGCCTATATTTAGTTAGCAATAAATATCAAACTCTGGTTTCTCTTGCTGGCTTCTTGTTCAATTTCTTATAGAGAATAAGCAATTACTCTGCAACAGTGGGCAGGTAATAGCTACTGTCACTGACACAACCTGTGGTAGCAGGTATATTTTCTACCATGACTACTTAGCTAATTTAAAACATTACTTTAGTTATTAGGACTTGCCTAGGATGAAGGAATTCAAAGCAGCCTTCCAGAATGTAAGGATATCTCCTCTTTCTATTTGATGCATTGAACATATGTTGTGTTCAAATAATGTTCAACATCTGATGAATATAACCTCTACTAACTGGGCAGAGGCACCTTTTAGAGAATATTTAGCAGACGGAGAGCAACTGTCCCTCTTCAACCCAGCATAGCATCCCCCTTCATCTCCCTTGCATGTCTTTATAGAAAGTAAGCCCTGTTGGGACAGGAAACAATTTTCTTGTTCCCTTCACTATATAAACTGCTTTGAGAACTTTGTTGTTGAAAAGCAATATATAAATAAGTGTAATACAGCTGGACCTCGTTATCCGTGGGGGTTCCATTCTCACCAATTTCTGCAAATAATGAAACCACGGAAAACAAATAATTGAATGAATAGAAATTGGGGGGGGGGGTTAGGTGGCTGGAGGGCAGAAAAAGTCAGGGAAAGGGTGGAAAATGGCAGAAATAATTAAAATAAAGTGATGTACCATGCTCTGTGGGTCTCCATCTGTCCAGCAATTCCCCCCAAACCACCAATTTTCCATGAAAAACCACAGGGGGGGATTCTTCTTCTTTTTTTAATCAGAAGAGACACAAAATAGCTCCTTTAAGCAAAATGGCGGCTGGAAATGATCTCAAGTGTCATTTCGCCACCTCGGAACCACAAATATGTGGGTTTTAACCCTTCCGTGCCTGCAAATATTGAGGTCAGGTGTATATTATCCGACCACAGATATGTGGAACAGTGAATAGCAGTGCCACAAATAACAAGGTTTATCTGTAGAAACAGAATACATCCTTCTACTGAGTCAGACCATTAGTCAGTTTTGCTCAGTTGTCTACTGACTGGCAGAAGCTTTCTCCAATATTTCAGACAGTAGCTGACATCCTGATTAAATTATTCAAAAGTACTACACAGGAGTTTCTCTAAAGGACGACAAAATTTCAGTAGGACTTCCTCTAGTAAATTTAGTCAAGATGTCAACCAGTGATCTTCCTAGTCTTATCTGGAGATACTAAGACTTGAACTTGTTACCTCCTGCAGGCAAAGCAGATTCTCTATCACTGAGCCACAGTCCAATCCCATTTCTGCACATCAAATAGAAATTGCCCTGTTCCGGGGGCTCTCGTGCATGCACTTCAGTGCACACAAGAATCTTTGCATTATTTATACAATCCCATTGTATGTACAAAGTACTCTCTGATGTTTAAATTGATACAGCAAACCTACTTCAAGTGCTCACCAGAGCCCTGTATAATTTCAGATCCCAGCCAAGGAAACAACTGCAAATGGGGACACTTTCAGTTAGTAGAGCAACTGTCCCTATCCAATCCCAGCACAGCATCCTTCATGCTTTTGTTGCTGGTGTCTACCTTATGTTTCTTTTTAGATTGAACAGAGAACCATCTTGTTTATTTTTTGTTTATTTTTCTATGTAAACTACTATGAGAACTTTTGTTGAAAAGCAGTATTGATTTAGTTAGTTATTGTTCCATTTGTATACCACCTTTCATAATGAATCTCAAGGCAGTTTACAAAATGCAATAAAATTCCATAAAAATTACATCTGAAACCTTAAAATCAGTGAAACAGTAAAAATGGTAAAACATAAAAAAATCACCATTAAAAGACAAACAAACAGGAAAGCTGAGTGACCTGGCAGCCCCTAACGGGTCAAAGTGTGAACAAATAAAAGGGTCTTTAGTTTTTTTTAAAAAACAGCCGCAGATGTCAAAGAGCAGACATACACTGGGAGAGCATTCCGGAGCCTGGGAGAAACAACAACAGAGAAGGCCCTGTCCCATGTGCACAACCGCCTAGCCTCTCGCAATGTCAGCACATGGGGCAAAGGCCCCTCTGGCGCTCTTGTTGGGTGGGCGGAAACCCTTGGGAGAAGGCAGTCCTTCAGGTATCCAGGGCCCAAACTGTTAAGGGTATTAAGGTAATGACCTTGAATTAGACCCAGGCACGGAGGGAGGCTGGCAGCGGCCTGTGTTTGGCTGCCACCACAAGCCTCTGGCCCCGCACCCCGCATCTGATGTCAGATGCAGGGGGCCAGCTAGCCACACCCCCATGTCTGATGTCAGATGTGGGGGCATTGTCTCCCTCCCAAACAGGGCCGCAAGGCCCCGTTTGGAAGGGAGATCAGCCCCGCTGCGTTGGCAGCGAGGCCAGGAGTGGCTCTTCCTTCCTTTAAAAGGCAGGGGGAGTCACTCTGAATTGGCAGCACGGGCCAAATGGGGCTGTGTGGCCCCATTTGGGGGTGAAATAACACTCCCCACATCTGACATCAGATGTGGGGTGTGTGTCTGGGGGCATGGCCCATAGGGGCGGCAGCTCAGGTTCTTTGAACCCGTTTGCCTAATGGTGGCTCTGCCCCTGACTGGATCCGGAAACAAACTGGCAGCCAGTGCAACTCTTTCAGAATAGGTGTAATATGCTCTGAATGAGCAGTTCCAGAAAGAATCCTGGCAGCTGCATTATGCAATTGAAGTTTCAGAATATTCTTCAAGGGCAGCCCCACATGGAGCACATTGCAGTAAGCCAGCCGCAACATGACTAAGGCATGGATAACCATGGCCAAATCTGCCTTCTTGAGAAAGTATATAACTAGTAGTAGTAAGATGGATTTTGAGAACAGATTAAAGCCCTCAGATTGAATACATTTTCAAGGCTCACAAGTCCATGATGAGCTGATAAATTCTGAGGGGCATCTTTTAGCATTAAATATTTGTGGTCAGCCAGACAAGGAGTCCTTGTTAACTACTGCTGGCTGTCTCCCATTAGGAGCCACACAGTTGTCATCACAGAAGGATATATTTTTTGACAATTATATGATGCTTCTACGAGTAACATAAGGCAATTTTTCTGCACAATAGGTGAAAATTTGTTGCAGGCCTCTGTCTTCCAGCCGCATATTTTTTCAGCACTATGTGAGGAACACTCTTCATAGAGTAAAGAGAATAAACGATTCACAGCAGGTTACATTTACATGAGCCTCTACTGAAATAAGGCAATGGTAATTCAGAAGCCCATCAGCCCACTCCATACTGAACTGGGTCTCCTCAGATCCAGGGGGGCTTCAAACGCAGCACAGCATCCCTCGTGTTGTTGCTGCTGGTGTCTGTCTTACGTTTCTTTTTAGACTGTGAGGCCTTTGCGGACAGAGAAGCATTTTGTTTATTTGTGTGTGTGTGTAAACTACTTTGAGCACTTTGTTGAATAGTGGTATATAAATACTGGTGGTAGTAGTTGCAGCAGCTCAACATAAGGATGAAGAATTATGGCAATCAAAAGCCTGCAGAAGGGCCACTATGAGACAGGCCTCCTGCATCTTGTTAGAATTCTTTCCTCTAGCTGGCTACTAGCACAGCAGCTTGTCTGATATTTATTTTATTTTTTAATTTATTTTTACATTTCTATCCTGCTCTTCCTCCAAGGAGCCCAGAGCAGTGCACATGGTTATGTTTATCCCCACAACAACTTTGTGAGGTAGGGTTCGGCTGAGAGAGAAGAGACTGGCCCAAACACCCAGTGAGTTTCATGGCTGAACGTGGATTTGAACTTGGGTCTCCCCAGTCCTAGTCCAACATTCTGACCACTACACCACACTGGCTCATTTGAATCATATAAATTTGGCAGTCCTAAGATGCTGCTTTTGGATCTCCGAGCCCAAGGCAGAGGCCCCTTAATTTTCTTTTCCATTTAGTCTGGTGAGTTCTCACCCTGACAGATCCCAAAAGGTCACCCCAGGTTTTCCTCTTCCTCAGGGACACCAAAGGACCACTGTTTTCTAGATGTGCTACAGTCTGTGGGCCAAAGTACATGTGATGTTTAAAGCACCATTAGCCCCCGACTGGGCTTAGGCTTTTGTTAGTGAACCACAGCCAAATTGTCCCCTCTCAGCACAGGACTGCAGCAGGGGGGGGGCGTAAGGGGGCTTTAACCCTGCCCCCTGCCACAGCCTCAATCCAGCTGCTGTTGGCTGAAGAACTACTAAGCACATCTGGGTTAATGATACTTAAAATGTTGCATGTCATATTATTGTAATTACTGTATTGTTTCCATTCCCTGATAGGGTTGTACCTTATATTTCTGTACTTCCTGCCAGAAGAGCACTCCGTTCTCCAGTAAATCTCCTTTCAGGGCCACATAACGTTGAAACTGAAAGGCCGTGATTGGATTCGACAGGGCTTTGCGGAAAGTAATTATTTCCCTAGATGAAGAAACCCATTTATTGTCCACGTGCTGTCAAAAAGAGAGGGGAGAAAAAACACACTGGGTAAACTCCATTTCAAAAAGCAATAACAAAGGCCTTCGTTAGGGCAAGCTGTCTGATGCTTATCTTTGCGCTGACCCCAACTTTCAGTAGTTTATTACCTGGACACAACAGGACTTGGCAACCATTTTCTCTCTCCCACTCTTCTGTTTGATTTGGGCAACATTTCTTTGGAAGGGCAAAGGGGGAAAGGAAATGACTAACAATGATTTAGAACATATGACTCCTTGCTGTAAGTATGGAAACAGCCACTGCTGTTGATAATGGCAAAAGACTTCTTGGGAGTGGGGGAGGAACAGAAGGAGAAGAAGAAGATCTGTTTGAGATCTTGTAGAAACAAACAACAGAGGAAGGAACAGGCAAACCACACAGCCTACTAGTCTAAAACTCCCTTTGACAGCAATCTTGCTAACAAAAGCCGCTTTGAAATCCATTGCCATGACCGTCGACAGAAGCCGAAAGCTTGTTATTTCTGGAACAAAGTTGTACCAATCATAAAATGTGATTTAATGTCATCAAGACATTTAAAGGATCTTCACACTTGGAAAACAGGAGCATAGAAAGCAGGTGTGAATGAGCAGAATGCTCTAAAAGGAAACTAGAAGAAACTGAGGGAATGCTTAAGGATGAAAAAGATGAATGTTACTGCAAAACCTAAAAGCCCCATCCAATGAATCACCTTTGGATGCTGCATTACAAAAAGGTAGTTTGCACTGTGAAAGTTACAGCTGCACCCTAACCTTTGAAAGTGAAACTCTCACAGAGACTGAACACATTCAGTTTTCCTTGACCCCCGTCAGCAGCCTTACAAGGCATCTTTAAGCTAGGAACTTGCAATGGGGAGTTAAAGGCAAATCCTCTTTCATCACACAGAAACATGTTTTATTTTAACAAACATTTATGTTACAAAATTGAATTGGTCCATAGAAAGTCACCAAAACTTGGTTTGTTTCACCATATTATGATTTTCCCCCAAGTCCCATCCCTTCTCTTTACCTGCCATGATCTAGGCTTGCCTCTCTTTATGCAAGAGCCCCATGAGAGTGGGGCTACTGTAACAAACCAAGATTAAATCAGGACTGTGGGTTCAGACATCATGCAAGGCCATGGTGAGGACAAACCAACCAACTTCAAACCTTGTTGAATTTCTACCTATCATGCTTCTGTTGGAAACTATTACATTTATAGATGTCACGTCACAGCTAAAAACACAGGAATCCACTCAGAGCAAAAAGAGGTGGCAATCCTAAACTGTGCATATATGTCCTGTGAGTAGGGTGGGGCATAGTTTTGGGAGGATTGAGGGTGCAGGAAAAATGCAGCAGGGCAGGGAAGGGGGCTGCTGGACAGACAACTGAGGGGCAGGCAGCAGCTTAACCATGAGCAAGACTGTGCCCATAGTGGAACAATCAACCCCACCCTTCTTCATACCTGGGACCAGTGGGAGACAATCAGCTGAGCCTCTTCCCCTGACCTGCATTAGGGCAGCTTGGGCAGCCTGCAGGGTAGGAGAAAGGAGTGGATGTGGGCTACCTGCTAAAGAAAGAAATCACTTGCTGACTGAAGGAGAAGGGGGACAGGCTCATCAGAAGCAGGGAGGCAGAAGACTGTCCTGGTGAAATGGGCTGAGCAACTGGAAAGACTGGGAATCCTGGGTAAGAAGCCCAGATTCCAGCATGGCCTGGGCAGAGTGAAGTTAATTGTGCTTGTCCTGTACTTCGTAACCAGGAATAAAAACCTGTTGGTCAGTTAAAGAGAGCAGTGGTGTTGTCTATAGAACCCAACATGCATCTCCAAGGCCTGTGGACCTGCCCCTGTGTGGGAAGTACACCCCAGTGGGGGCATATAACCTGTGAGAGCGAGAGGAGATGCATGTGCATTTGGGAATGCAGACCACTGGCTGCAAGAAACCCATTCTTCTCAACTCAGAGGAAGCAGAAAGATCTGTTGTTGATTGGATGGTTCTTGCTCAGAGCACACTGAATCTTGGCCTACCTCTGAAGCAGAACGAGGTAGTATGGCATGCACCCCTTCAGACTGCAGGTGCGGGGAGGTGGGGTCACATGTATAGATCTTCCCAAATAGAAAACCAGCTTAGTGGACAAATTGCTGAGAGAATGTTGCTTCCTAATGTGCTAGTTTTCTCTTTATGGAGAGTTTATTTATTTAACATATCTATATACCACCCAAAACCTGCGTCTCTGGGTCTCTTCCACCTGCAATATGAATTACAGTCCTTTCTACTACCCCAGAACTCTTCCATTGCGTTGAAACTCATTCTGAGAAGTATGTAGACCAGACCTCACTTTGCCTCAAACCAAGATTGTTCCTTTCTTTTTCTTCCTTCTTCTTCTTCTTCTTCCCCCCTTTCTGTCTCCTTGCCCAGTGCCCCGTGAAACTTTCCTCTGCACCTTGTTGCCTCTTCTCTTCCAGTTCTTCCCTGTCTTGTGCCAACCCTTGCCTGTATGCCCTGCTGTTCCTACACCTGATCCTGACAATATATACTTCTCTCTTCCTGATCTAGTGGATAACTCTCAGCCGGCTCCTAGCATTGGCAAACTAGCAATATGGAGACCAGACCAAAAAAGAAGTCCCCCACCCTTTGCGTAAATGTATACAGCATGTGTTAAAGAGATTGCTGCTCTTTGCAGGGGGCGGGAGAGGCAAAAACAAAAAACAAAAAACCACCTCTCCTGAGATCTCATGCTCTGAGATGTCATGTTACAGTGTTTTAAGATGTTTAACAATTGATATGATCTTCACATTAGAACGCAGTTCTAAATGAAACAGATACTGTGAGATACAATTAATCCTGCCGACTTTGCTGCATACTTCAGATTCTTCTTTAGTGACTGCATTTAATCATTCTCATAATAAATTATCTTCCAGATGCTGGGGTGAACAGCTTGTCCCAGGGAGTTTACTGCATGCAAAGTACAGATAAGTATGCATTAAGGTTACTGCATAATCCCTACCTCTACAGCCCTGGTGAGCAATTACATTTCAGAAATATCTGGGGGAAATATGACAGCAGTGGTGGTGGGGTCCAGAACTCTGCTTGGTTACATGTGAGCTCTCTGTTACGTTGCTACTTGGATGGTAATATATAAAACATGAGATGGTGGTCTAGATCCACCCCTGTGTCAAATGGTGCAGGACTGGAGCAAAGTACTTGCAGAACTGCCATTGCTCAGCAATTAACCCTCTGGCCTACCCAAAAAATGATGTGCAGCTCCTCAGAACTTGTTTACATGATCATTTCTTCCAAGGGCTGTTTCCCATATTAAAAATCAACAACATAGGGATCCTTCAGCCATTATACTAGTGATGGGGAAAGTATTTCTTTCTCATTATGCAGTGTTACTTTTGTATTTGCTATTTATCTATATCTAGGCATATTGTTTTTATTGTATCTTTTTATAAAATTCTACAATTCAGTATATAATTGTTAGTTGTATTTCTTGTATTTTTCTCTTTAACTATACACTTCATCCTGCTTTTAAAAAATGTGTTCCATAGGGTTCACGTTAAAAAGAAGGTCATTTCCAAGTCTCTAAATATGGTCTTATAAAGGCACCATACATGTAATTTTTATGTATTACAGTAATCCCACCTTTGTTCTATTACCAAATTCAAAATAGGATACAAAGGATTTTTATATTATTTATTTTATATTATTTATGCAGAACTTCCATATGGTCTTTGTGATTGTTCCTGCGGAAGCAAAGCTAGGTGGTAAGTGAATCAGTAAGCCTGAAGCCAGGGCAGTCCAAGGCCTTTTGCTGACTGAGGCAAAGGACAATATGGAGCCCTCAGAGCTCCATTCTGTCACCAATGCTTTTTAACATCTACATGAAACCTCTGGGTGAGGTCATCAGGGGATTTGGTGCTGGGTGTTATCAATATAATGATGACACCCAAATCTATTTCTCCTTGTCATCAATATCAGGAAATGGTATTAGCCCCTTAAATGCCTGCCTACAGGCAGTAATGGGCTGGATGAGGGATAATAAACGGAAGCTGAATCCAAGCAAGACAGGTGCTCATTGTTGGGGGTCATAATATGCAAGGCGGGATAGAGCCTCCTGTTCTGGTCGAGGTTACACTCCCCCAGAAAGAACAGGTTTGTAACTTGGGAGTATTCTTGGACCTGGGTCTCACCCTAGTGCCTCAGGTTGAGGCTGTGGCCGGGAGCGCTTTTTACCAGCTGTGATTGATTTGACAACTCTGTCCAGTTTGTCTGTTTTTAAGTCATTGAGGAAAATGACTTAAAAACAGTGGTACACCAGCTGGCAATCTCCAGGTTGGACTACTGCAATGCATTCTATGTATGGCTGCCTTTGTACCTAGTTCAGAAACTTCAGTTAGTTCAAAATGCGGCAGCCAGACTGGTCTCTGGAGTATCCCAGAGAGACCACATTATGCCTGTTATGAAACAGTTGCACTAGCTGCTGGTATTAAACAGTTGCACGGGCAAGGTACAAAGTGCTGGTTATTACCTTTAAAGCCCTGAATGGCTTAGGTCCGGGTTACGTGAGAGAGCGCCTTTTTCTACAAGATCCCTACCACTCATTAAGATCACCAGGAGGGGTCCGACTTTGGGTGCCATCAGTTCATCTGGTGGTGACCTGGGATTGGGCCTTCTCAGTTGTCACCCCTGGGTTGTGGAATATGCTCCCCATGGATATACGAGGATTATCTTGGAGGCCTTCAAGGAGAGCCTTAAGGACCCATCTTTTTAGCCTGGATATTAATACCTAATTTTAATTTTAATCTGATTTAAATGTTTTTTTATTTTGTTTTATTATGTGTTTTTATGTTAATGTAAACCACCCTGAACTACTTTAGGAAGGGCAGTATATAAATTGAATGAATGAATAAATGAATGAATGAAATGACCCCACTCCCCATTTGCAGGCCACGTCTCAGTCTACATTGTTGAGGCGCAGCAGTGACAAGCAAGCACTCTCAGACTATGCCACCTAGCTAAGCAGTGGTGGCAGGGGCATTCCTAGCACATGGGGGTTTCTGCCCATCCAACAAGGTTGTCAGAGGGGCCTTTGGTCTGTGTGTCAACACTGAGAGAGGCTAAATGGCCATGTACGTGAGACAGGGCCTTCTCTGTTGTTGCCCCCAGGCTCTGGAATGCTCTCCCAGTGAACTCTTTGACATCTGTGGCTGCTTTAAAAAAATAAGACCTTTATATTTTTTAAGACCTTTACCTCTTAGGGTCTCTCAGCTCTCCTGCTTCTGTTTGTCTTTTTCATGGTTGGGTTTCTTTTTGTATTTGGGGTGTTTTTTTTTACTGTTTAAATGATTTTAAGGTTTTAAATGTGATTTTTATGGAGTTTTATTGTATTTTAACTTTTGTGAACCTCCTTGGGATGCCTTGTGATTAGGTGGTATAAAAACTGAACAATAAATTGAACAATCAAAAAGAGGGAAGAAGAGGTGCACCCCAGTGAGACAAGGAACAGCATACACCAGTGTGGTGAGGACGGGCAGGGACAGAGAGGTCGAGAGGGTGGTGCCCATGGGGGTGGGGGGCACTTGCTATTCCCTGCACCCTTCCTTCCATCCATGCCTGAGACAACCCCTACCTGGAGTACAAATATGTGACTTTGCTTCCCTTATAAACACAAAGTAATCTTATGTAGGTATAATTAAGACTTTATTCAGAAACAATTCCATTTCCTTCGTCTCCTTTCCCATCCTTTTCTTTCTGACTCCACCCCCCCACAGTCTCTACAGGATCCCTACTGGGACAAACTTCTAAATAACAAAACACAAAAGATCACTAGACAGAATACAACAGCACCTTCTATTTTTGTAACATATTTGCTTCACATGGGCACCAAACCATATCTTGTAACTTTTCAGGATATCTTGAAATGTAAAAGCCCATCCTTGAGAGCAGGGTTGGTGAGTGGGGATTAGGACAGAGTAAGGAACCCAGTCAAGGATAAGATGATTCATTTAAAATACAAGAAGCTTTGAATCATGGTACCACTATAGCCTCACTACAATCTGAAGCCTATTAGAGTATAACATGGAATACTCAAAGATTGACACATCAGGAGATCCTGGATTCTGGGAACCATTAATCACTCAGCATGGAGATGGTATTAATGCTCCCCTCCTTACCTTCCTTTTTCTTCTCCTTTTCCTATATTCTGCTTTCCATATTGCCTTTTCTACCTTTTCTTTCCTACTACTCTCTCCCCAAAACACCTGTTATATTGTAGTGTTTTCTGTAAATATATAGGTGTCTATTTTTGATAACGTTATTTAACTTTGCCCATCTCCTCCTCAATCATTGGAGCATGTACCTATGAAGGTGCAGATGTCACCTGCTCTGCTGTTCTAAACTAACTGGAAGTAAAAGAAGTTGCCTTCATCCAGAGAAAGTACTGAATTGCATGGGGTTTTGTGCAACAATCTCTGATTTGAGCACTGCCACTCATACTTACCCTGCTAACCCCCCAGGACAGGCCATGATCAGCACATGGGGGAACCCATAAGCTCATGGGTCTCCGCTAGGGCTATATGTGTACCCTGGATAAGAAGATTTGGCCTTTCCCCGCCAAGATAGAAAAATTCTACTCCAAAACCAGCTTAAATTAGTGGACTTGTATAAATTACACAAATTTATTATGCCTATATTTGCTTCTGTTTCTGGCAGCCACTGAGAAGGGCAATGAGCTAGGTCACTGGAAACCCTACTGTACCCATTTCTTGACACATTCACCAGGGGTCCACCTAAATACTTTCAAGTCTACTGCAGCCATAAAGTCTAGAAACAAGATTTAAACGAACAAGTGGAGATTCTCAAAATGCTAGTTTCTGTATCCAGTCACAAATTCCGCACTTTTTTCTGCATTTGTACAAAATACACACAGCCCCGTTTCCATGTCCAATTCAGAAAAAGCAGTACTGTATTGCATTAAATCCATTTCACTAACTATCTGATTGTGCAACTTGTAGGGTTAAGTATGTAATAACTTCTGCACTTGTTCAACACCAACCAAAGTCTCTCTTTGAACCCAAATGTTTGTGGGTGAGTTACATGGTTTAGAGGTGTGTGACCCCAGGATGCAACCAATGGAAAGTGATAACAAACACTTCTTGCCTTCCATAATTCTTTTTTCTTGTCTTGCTTCTGGATTAAGATATCTTCTGCTGCATCTTGTAGGTAAGGCTGAATTCAAAAAAGGGGTGGAATGGTTATTGTTAATGTACACATTAATACTGTTTTTGGTGTTAATTATTCTCATGTACATTGATGGAAAATGTGTACTCTGGCTCATATGTGTTGTACAAAATTGTTTGTACTGATTATAATGTCCACCAACGTTAAGGAAACAGTTGATCTGGGTGGCCAGATTTGCTTGAACTGGTCGTCTTCAAGTAAGAAGGGAGCATTAAAAAAACAACACCACACATTGGCTTGCTTCCTAAAAAATCTGACTCTGGCCACTTTCAGAATGGACCACAGGCTGACAAAGCACAGCTGTCCACATGTCTACAGATGCTTGTACCTTGCTGAAAGTGATTGTTTTTCCTAGCCAAGAAACTAAAAAAAAAAAAAAAAAATTAAGCACACAAAAGAAAATCTGAAACAAATATTGGAAAAACAGAAAAACAAAACTAGGATCCACATGTTTCCTTCTCTGGCAGTTTGTGAACAGCCCTTTCTCCTGGCTCTGGTGTCATAAAAACCAATGAAGTGTAGACTCTGCAAACTCACCAGTTTTTCCTCTGTGATGTGGCACCAGGCTCAAAGCTTTTCCCACCCAGTAGACTCATTGTGCAATATAGCAAATCGTAATTCTTTCATATAGTCAGTCAAAGGCCTGGCTGATAGCCAGTCACTGCTTCTGCCTACTTAACTAATGTGCAGAAGAAGGGATTGGATCCTTTTTTGATGAAACCGGCAGCCCCAGATGGGAGGGTGAGAAGCAGACACAGCAGAGTGTCAGGCAGCCAGGTCCTTTTCTTTGGGCTCATTTTCCTCTGCACTACTCAGCAACTTGCAGCTTCCATATGGGGCTGGATTGCATTTGTGTGCGCCTGTGAGGGAAGGATTGTATATAGAGGGTGGAATTCTACAGCAAAAGATCAAGCTTCCTGCGTGTGTCCCCTCCCAAAGCACTCTAGAAAGCTTGCCAGATGTACAGCCAGACACCAACTGCCTCTTATGTCTTCAGTGACTAACAGCAATACCAGCTTTAGGGAGTGAATTAGAAAAAAGTGGCATATAGAGTCACCATCACTTCGTGAGTTTTAAGCTAACTGACCATACTGTTTTGGGCATGCCTTGTCCCAAAAGCAAACCACAAGCTGCCACAAACAAACAATAATGCCATGATGGCCATTGCTAAACATTACCTTTGATTTTTTCCGCAGACTTGGTTCTTCACTGGTCATAAATTGTGGCAGCCACTTTTTCTCTAGTCTCATCTGGATAGACTTTTGAATCTCTAGGAGGATCAGGGGAGGAACTCGTTCGTGAAGGATCTGTCCCCAGCCTCCAGCTAATTTCATTATCTAAAGAATGCAAATACATCAGTGGACTGTTGAAACAAGGTTGGGGGGGGGACGGGACGGGACGGGACGTTATGTATAGACAAAATGCTTCTGAGTGTCTGGCCCATGCATAATTTCTTGGAAAATGAAGCCAGCTTCTCAGATTACCATGCAAGGTACTGTTTCTAGAAAGTATTTATTCTGTCACGTAATAGTTCACACACTGGTCATAGCTAATGACCAGAAGAAATACAATAGAAAAACAGTTTTGCGGGCAACATTTCACTTTCAAAAGGTTTTACACCAACGCTTTGCATATCAGAAAATACTCAGAAGTTGTCCTGGGTTCTTTATGAGTTTTAAATGTTTTATTGCTGCTGTTACATTTATCTCCCATCTTTCTTCAACAGAACTCCGAGTGATGTACATAGAATTCCCAGGCAGTCCCTGGTGCAGTCACTGAGCAGACCCAGACCTGCTTAGCTTCAGCAAGGCTGCTACACCTGTGGGAATAGGCGACTGCTCAGTCGTACAGCACATGCTTTGCATGCAGAAGGTCCCAGGTTCAATCACTGGCATCTCCAAGAAAGGCGGGGAAAGACCTTTCTGAATCTGTGGAGAGCCACTGCCAGTCAGTTGAGGCAATGCTGAGCTAGAACATAGGAGAACATAGGATGCTGCCATATACTGAGTCAGACCATAGGTCCATCTAGCTCAGTATTGTCTTCACAGACTGGTAGCGACTTCTCCCAGGTTTCAGGCTAGAATCTCTCTTGGCTTTGTCTTGGAGATGCTGCCAGGGAGGGAGCTTGGAACCTTCTGCTCTTTGCAGAGTGGCTCCATCTGCTGAGGGGAATATCTTCCAGTGCTCACACTTCTAGTCTCCCATTCATTTGCAAGATGGACCAATGGTTTTGATTCAGCAGAAGACAGTTTCATGGGCCTTCAGATCTGAGTGTTTATTATTTTGTTTTTTACACTGATTGTAGTTCTAAGTTATGAGATGTAAATGACTTGTTGGTCATTTCATACAATATTTTGTCTGCCCACCCCCCAGCAGAACATAGGAAGCTGCCTTCTACGAAGCTCAGTCCATCTAGCTCAGTATTATATACCCAGACTGGCAGCGGCTTCTCCGAGGCTATAGGCAGGAGTCTCTCCCATCCCTGTCTGCAGATGCCAGGTAGGGAACTTGGAACCTTCTGCTTGCAAGTATGCAGATGTTCTTCCCATAGTGGCCCCATCACCTAAAGGAAATATCTTACAGTGCTCACTCATGTAGTCCCCCAGTCAAATGCAAACCAAGGTGTACCCTGCTTAGCAAAGGAGATAATTCATGCTTGCTACCACAAGACCAGCTCTCCTCTCCATAGTTCCTTTGATGTCAAAGTCATCAGACACACCCCATAAAGCACAATTTCCTCATTCAGTTTGGATGTGGTAATGTCATCCCAAGATTATTTCACCAAATCAATTTCACCTTGTGGGTATTTCTTACCGTGAAATTTATTTATTTACATACCCTTCTTCGTCCTAAGACCCCCAGGGCAGTTAACAACAATTCAATTAAAAACATAAACAAATACAACTAAACGTTTAAAAAGAGCAAAGGGCAGCTCATTGGCCAAAAACCTGGATAGAAAGAGCAGTCTTCACTTTCCTCCTAAAGGATGGAAGAGGGGAAGTCATGTGAACCTCAGCTGAGAGCACGTTCCACAGCCTGGGGGCCACAGCTGAGAAGGCCCTGCCCCCTCCCATACGTTTCCACATAGCAGCTGCTGCTATCAACCACGTCAGAAGCAAAACTTGAAAACTAACCACCTCCAGTAGTGTAGTGCTGCAGGGATGGGCAGGGACACAATCCCGGTAATTTTTCCCCTCCAGGGTCTCAGCAGGGATGCAAAGCCTTTGGCTTTCGACACAGAAATAATCTGCTGCTCTTGCTATTTAAACAATTTATTACCATTCTTCCTGTCTTAGGAACATAGGAAGTTGCCTTATACTGAGTCAGACCACTGATTTATCTAGCTCAGTATTGTCTCTGACTGGCAGCGGTTCTCCCTAGTTTCAGGCAGGAGTCTTTCCCAGCCCTTCCTGGAGATGCTGCCAGAGATTGAACCTCGGACCATCAGCATGCAAGTCCTATGGTGGACTAGTGTCAGGATATCCGAAAATGAATGACAAGGAATGCCCACTGAAATGCACTTGTTCCTTCCAAATGGCCATGGAAATTCCATGCATTTCTATAGCCATTTGGAAGGGACCAGTGCATTTCTGTGGGCATTCCCTGTCATTCATTCTTGTACATTCCCTAGAGTCTACATGATCCTTGACTTCTTGTAACAGAACATTATTGCATTTGTTTAAGTGAAGAGTGTGGCCATTGGGATGGCCATGGTCATGGGGGTGTGGCTGTCAAGGTGGGTGTGGCAACGGGGGCTGTCATGGAGAACGCCTGTACATCTGAATTTGCAACTATATCACTAATGACCTCCCTGGGACTGTAATATCAGCAATCACCAGATGGGGCCAGCTTCATGGCAGGGGGAGTTTTAGGGGCACAACCAATCCTCCCAACTTGCCAAAAGTAGAATGTTGTTTTCACTGTAGAAAAACAAATCTTTGTCTGAATACTGCAACTAACAGAGCTGTTTAGCAAATCAGAAAAAGTTACAGAAGTTTCATTTTATGAGAAATTCAGATGATTGGGTAGACAGCCATCTCTGCCATGAGGGAACCTGTTTCACATCAATTTATCAGCCAAGAAGCCCTTGAATGCCTGTCATGGAGCCCCTGTGCATTGCAAAGAATGTCCACAACACATTTTAGTTACCTATTCAGTTCATAGCAAAGGTGTCCACAGGACTTTTTCCAGGGAGGGAACAAAGCCAGCAATCCAATACCCCACTCCCTGGGAGTATGTCCCACTGAATTCAATGAGAACTGGCTCAATGTGGGGGGGCTTCCCCCTCTTGTCCCCCCTCCAGACACCCATGGGGGATATTAGACATACTCCAGACACCCATGGGGGATACTAAGATATTAGGGATGCTAACACATTGAGCTTCACTGTTGCCCTGTGTAAACTAGAGCTTGACAAATCCCAGATGTGAGGAAGTCATGGTGCTTAGAAATTTAATGGTGGTGCCTAGACTAGAATATACAAAAACAATGAATGTTTATAAATCAATATTTTTGAATATTTAATATTTATGAATATTTATGAATATTTATGAATATTTATGAATATTTATATTTATGACTATTTATAAATCAATCTTTGGGAACAAAAGTTCCCAAAACAGTTTACATAGATATAAATAAATAAATACAACTCAGAGGTTGAATTATTTAATAAAATATTTGTCCCAAGCAGCTCTGTTTCTGTTCTAAGGGTGGGTTCAGCCACCTGTAAGTACTTATCTAATAGGGAGAAGAGGAACCAGAGGTCACGGGGAGCATACGCTCCTGTAAGTTATGTCATTTGAACCCACTAAAAACCAGTTACCAAGATTTACCACCTGACATTTTACGGCAATTCTCTGCCCAACTTCCAGATCTTACAGAAGTTGGTAAAATGTCGGGTGGCAAATCTTGTTAACTGGATTTGGGCAGGTTCAGACAATCTGCCCAATGTGCATCCCATGACCACCCTCTCCTCCCTCATTGGTAAATACTTACAGGCAGTTGTTTAAACTCATCCTCTGTATGCTACTCGTAAAGGGGACAAAAGAAAAGCCCATTTGCCCCCCTACCCCCTACAATGTCTGTCACTAAATCTGGTAATATTGTCAAGTGTCCATTGCCTGGCTTCTAAATATTTGGCCTGGCTCCTAGGTCTGAAGACAATTTGTCAAGCCCTGGTATCAAGACATCCAACATTCCCCTGCAACTGTGAAATTCTAGGGGAATATCAGTTGTAGCGGGCAAGCTGTCTTTCTGGGAAGCCTATCCACCATTACAGATCTTATTATGAATCACTGATAAGCTTCTGATAAAACCCCAGGGTTCCTTGCAGTTTAAAAAACACTGGTTTAAAGGAAAACCTTTTTGTGTTGATGAACACAGATGAAAGCATTTGTTAGGATACCACATCATTAGACATACATTCCTCCTTTCTGGCAGATGGTCAATTGCATTGGAAAACTCTGTGCGATTTGCCTCACCCACACAGTTGTGTCATTCATATGCAGCCCCAGCTGTGCTGGCAATGACAACCCATGACCTCTGTGCATCTGAGGCAGGGCATCTAATGCCACTCTTCTCACATGTGCACTGGATTCCCCCTCCCCACTTTCCTTTTTCCAATAGCCACTGCTTGATTTTCTGAGCACACACACACACACTTGCCTCCACCTCCTCCCTCTTGTGCTGCCGGGCAGATTACAAAAAGAAGGAGGACATTGAAGAAAAAATGAGGGAAAGACAGCAGAGTACTGGAGATGCTCTATATATCTGGCGCACTGCTTCAGGCGCACAGAATTCCTGGGCTGCTATTGCCATGAATACACCACTTTTCAAAAAATAAAAATAAAAAATTATATTTATATACCACTTTATATACCACTTTTATATACCACTTTTCAAAAAAAAATTTATATACCACTTTTCAAAAAAAAAAAAAAAAGTTCCCAAAGTGGTTTATATAGATATTAGATAGATAGATAGATAGATAGATAGATAGATAGATAGATAGATAGATAGATATGGCTTCCTTTCCCCAAAGGTCTCACAATCTAAAAAAGAAACATAAGAGAGACACCATTGCCGTTCTTTGTGAGAATTTTTTAAAGTAGCCAGTTACCTGGTCTTGTTCCTCTTTTGTCGCTGGGCTGTCAGGTCCAAAGAAGTATTTCTTATTTAGATATTTATTTTTAATCTCCTTCAGTTTTTCTTCTCTTTGTTCTTTATCTTTGTGGAGCATCCTCCTAAACTGCTCAATGTCTATCCAGCACAAGAGGTCCATGCTACAAAAAAAGCCAAAGAGTATTTTCCCCAGTGCAATTTTCTTCCGCATAGTAATGAATTATTACTTTAACCCAAACAGCCATTATTCTAAGCAGCCATTATCTCTCTGGCAGAGAGCCAGTGTGTGCAGCAAGCAGTTCCCCACACAGACTGGGCAATTCTGACCACACCTTCATCACAGTAACCTTGAAGAAAGGTTAACAACAATGTGGCAAAAAGATCCTGATCTGCATGATAAGCCACTGCCCATTAATGGCTCACCACATATGATAGAAATGGGCACTATGTGGAGCGATTTAAAATGCTCTCTACAGCTGCAATGAGTGCAACTTATGGTCATCGCTGTCTATATGCCAACTTTAAAAGCTGAAGCCAATCTTTCATCTGGGGCTGAGAAACATGGCAGCAATAGAAACTCCTTTATGAAGCCTTTGGACCAGTCTCTTGGCTACCACTTCCACCACCCTATCTGAATTTAGACTATAAGGGGAGCTTGCTGTTGGTTTATGTTTCTCTGGAAAGCACCATCTACACTGGTGTTACTACTCGAACAGCAGTTCTGTTGGCAGGCACTGCCAGGGACTGGCCCAGTAGCACAAGTACTTGAAAGGAAAGGGTGATACTCATCTTTCAGTAAAAAGTAGCCAAGGGAAACAGATGCAGCACATGGCCCAAAAGGGGCTCCCTTGCAATGCTGCACAGGATGCTGTGGCATGGCTCTTCTACTGGATGAGTTTAGGGAATCAGACAGGTCTTCCAGAACTTTTGTGAAAAGCAGGGCAGGGAGTTAAGGCATGTTGTACTGAGTGCTGAAGCTGCTTGGAACCACAACATGTCTTGGGCCAGTCCTGGGCATACCTCCTTTATTTTCTATGTTGGTATTGGCTGAATCAAAGAGAAAGTACATCTGCAGATATGAATACCACATGCCTCTTCCATTGGACTGGTGGAGGTTAGGGCTTGGTGAGCAGATCAGGAACGAGAGAGGAGGGTGCTCCACATGTGCACTAGAGCAGTAAGAGAGCTGTGGAATGGAGCACATGTGTGTGTCTGTCTTACCGTGGCTTCCACCCAACACCACCCACTCTTGCATACTTCCTGAGACCCACTAGCCATACAGAGCCCAAAGAAACCAACAGACCCATTCTTTCTTGGCGAAAAAGAAATTACCATTTCAGGCATACATCTAGTTCTGAAGAGCAGCGGGGGAGAAAGGTATATGATGTGATAAGATACTAGTAATACAGGCTTCGCTGAAGGAAACATGCTTTTGTAACAAGACCCGCTGCAGAATAGGACAAATACCTTGCAGAGTTTTGTTCAAGAAATAATCGGAACTCCTCCAAATTTAGTTTGTTGCGTATTAAGTCGTTAAGGTTGTATGACGTAAGTTCTTCAAGGACTTGACTTGGGTGCTCTGCAGCTTTAGTTGAATCACGACGCCTTGAGACCTCGCCGTCAACAGCCAAATCCTAATGAAAAAATTGTGCAAGCCTGTCCAGATAATCTAATAACCCTTTTTCTAATCCCTGATTATTGCTTTGTCCTTTCTTATAGATTGCTCACACTTTCAAGCTTTCATGGGACTCTCTTTTAGAATCCAAATAAAGTACCAAGATCTGATACCCACCAAGAATTATTGATGCACAACCTCCAGTCACTACAAGATGCTGTTGTGTGGGAGTCAACCATGATGAAGAGAGAGAAATGTGCTGAAATCATAGTTTTTTGATCCCTGAAATGAGTCATAGAATGACTACCAAAAAAAAGTCTTAAGATTTATTCCCCATCTTTGAAAAGAAAAGGAAAAAGGCGGCCAAATCCATTCCTTGTCTATACCATCATCACTTTGGATCAACACTATGAAAATTAATGGCATTTCTAGAGGCATGTACCCTCTGAAGGCCACAGATATCCAACCATTCCCTTTTGTAAAACACAAGCCAGGTCATAATACTGGTATAACTGAGAACAAAGAAACCCAAGGATTCCCATATGGCGAGCTGAAGATGTGAACAAGTGCTTTTGGCAGAGACAGTTTAATCACTAAGCTAACAGTATTGCAGAACAGAGTTCAACCTAAAATGGGGGTTCTGTTGTAAAGTTATTGAAAGTCTGTGTGGAAAGTGGAGTGTCCTGCAGTGGGCTCTTTTAAAATTAAAAATGAATTAATTAACAATGTAACTATTCCCTTACCTCAAAAGGAATAAACAGTCATTGTCCCAGGAAATATTTAAAATATAGTAACATGCCCAGAATGGCAATGCTTTCTATACTATAGAGTGGAGGCGACTTAACTGGAAAGAGAAGTTACATTAGTGTGGGAAGAGACGAGGAGAGTACACAGCATTTGGGCTTGAGAAACACAGTGCCAGAAAAAACTGGTGTGGCCACACATGCTTCCCAAATAGCTTTACTCTGAGTGTTTATGGGGTATCAGGGAGCAAGGCCTTGAACCTGGCCCTCCAGCAGCCAGGCCCAGATGCGTTACTCTCTTCTCCTCGGTGCAGTTCTCAGACAGAGGACATTGCTGGCCTTTGACAGGGCTGAATGCTTGGCATCTTAAAGGGGTTAGTCAGGACCCGGAGTGACAAAGCCATAACATACTAGAAGCAAGAAGACTCTTATCCAGGCAAAGCGCTAGCCAAGCAGGAAACATCATACAGCACTTCCTGCCTGGGTTAGGGTTAGGGTTAGGGTTAGGGTTAGGGTAACCCTAACCCCATGGCCAGTGCTGAAATAGGCGGAGTCAGTTCAGAGTCTGAAAATATTTTACTGTCCAGAAGATGCTGCAAACCACAGTCCTGGTTGCTAACTATGCAAGGCAGCTGCACAAAGGGCCAAGAGCTTCCAGTTCTAGCCCAGTGGTTCCTGGCAGTGACTGGCTTTCTGTAATGCAGGTGGATGGTTCTCAACTGCCCATGATGCTGCAGGTGTCTAAAACAACACCCACAGTGTGGTGCAAGCTAATAACTCTTGTGCTAATATGTAAAACTGTGCAATCCCACTTCTGGGATGCTAGAGCCATTATTTTCAATGGCCATGGAGCCAAAGTGCAATTGCGCAGTTGTATGCATTAGTGCAAAAGTGGCGTGCTCCTGCACAGCACCACAGGTGATATCTAAGACACCTACAGCAGTGTGGGCTGAGATTGAACTACCCACTGTTACTCTGCGCAGAATGTCGGCTAGTCTCATCTTTGCTGTGCTGCAGTGCCACCCAGAGGCTGACCAGAGTACTGCTGCCCATCACCCCAGCCTCTCCAGGTGATCTGGGAAAATACAAAGGGCCTGGCTTACCTCATATACTGTAACTGTTGGTTCAGGCTTGGGTTTTTAGCCTGAGCAACTTGTCTCTATGAGTTCACACCTGCCCCTGCATCCAGCCACCCACCTTGTCCTGGAACTGTGCCTGCCTGCTCTGGAATCTGACTTACACACCATTGCTTTCCCCTCAGCTTGGCTGAGGCCTGATGGTGTGGGTCAGGCCTGCTCAACTTAGCCCCCCCAGCTGTTTTTGGACTACAGTTCCCATAATTCTCAGCCACAGCAGCCAATAGCTAGGGATTATGGGAATTGTAGGCCAACATCTGCAGGAGGGCCGAAGTTGAGCAGGCCTGGTGTGGGTGCTTGGTAGGCAAGTCACCAACTGTTAGCAATATCATCAATGTGCGTAGATTGTGAGTAGATTATATTGTGCACATGCATGTATATGCGCACACGCATGCACACACGGACAGAAACCAGCATCTGCTGGTGTTTCATTTTACCATACTTATAACAAGCCTGTCTTGGATATTATTTCTCTTTGTCTGTCTTGGGACTGTGCATTTATTCAAACACAAAAGTGCCCAACATCCTTGAGGTACACTCTTCCACCATCAAGCACTTTTGCTTTGGGTTTCATCCAACTTGCAGCTCCTCTCCTTACGCTGTATCTACACTAAGGAGAGGCAACCTTGACTCTCCAGCTGCTGTTGAACTGCAGCTCCTCTCATCAACCCCAGCCAAAACAAACTGGGGCTGGGGACGAGGGGAGCCACAGTTCAAAAAGAGCTGGAGAGCCAAGGTTGCTGACATTTGATCTACACCATAGGCTCAAAATGGTTTGGCAGCAATGCCCGGCCCCTCTCCCTATGAAACCCTGGGCACTGTAGTTCTGTGGCATGATGAATATTTCTAGATCCATGTGGTGGGCCATTTCACATGCAACGTTAGCCACATCCTTCAAGCAGCTGGCACACCGCAGTTCGTTTGCATAAATTGGGCCTCAGTGTGAGGATGAGTTTTTGAAACCAGCGGTCGTTCAGCAGTGGGGTGTACAAGTCTACATGTTCCGCAAAAATGTTGTCATAGTTGAGACACAAAGTGTTAACCTCCTGGTGCTAGGCAAAAATAAAGAGTTTGTTTTTGTTAATAGGTGCTTGTCTTACCTCACCCTTCTTGGAAATGCTTTCTTCACGCAAAGCCTGCAGCTTTCTAAAGTACACCGAGTCCAGCTGTCGAGTTTCTTCCATCAGCCCCACCTAATAAAAATAATATCTGATGTCATCTACACAGTGCACATTATAGAAAGAAAGATGAAGGGGTAGGAGAGGCAGCCTGCCAGTGCCAGTGGGTAGAAAAGAACCGCATTTGCCAGTAACAAGACAGATGCTCAGAAGGCATATCACTGGGAGCGGCATCCTTGGAGCAGATGATTCAAGCCGATCTGCTGTAACAGCTGAACCAAAATTTCCTCTGAGAGCGGGATACCCTCACCCTCACACGGATGTAATGCATAATACAAAAGATAGCGCAACAAAGATACTAAGCCTTTGTGGAAGCTAAAGAAGGGGGAAAGGATTTGCATTCAGGAGGAACATCCAATAATTTGAGATAAACTCACTCAGGGATCAGTATTAAGTTTCAGTTAACAACAAAATATAAATACTCAGAAGCATCTGGATAATGCCCTGATTCTAGAAGCATTGGAAATAACACAGTGACCTAATGCTCAAATGGCTATATTATTATATAGTGAAAAATGGACAATGTGGCTCTTTGTCAGTCAAGCTGACCTGCACCTCCTAAGCAACAGACATTACATTCAAGCCATGCTTTAACTTGAGACCTCAGGATTGACTCCCAAAACGAGGACCAAAGTTCTCAAATGTGATGTGGGTTTTCCCTTGATCAAATTTTGTGTGTGTGTTTTTTTGTTTGAAAAATATTTCTCTGTGTTGGCTTTGAGTCATTTTGCCATGCAAAGTCAGTGCTGGGAGTACTCATCCAGCTTGAACACAAACAATGGGGAAGAGCAGCACAGCTCTTTCCCCCTGAAGAAACATTTCCACCCCAGCCCACAGCCACATCAGAGGAGAGGAGAGCTGGTCTTGTGGTAGCAAGCATGACTTGTCCCCTTAGCTAAGCAGGGTCCACCCTACTTGCATGTGAATGGGAGACTAGAAGTGTGAGCACTATAAGATATTCCTCTCAGGGGATGGAGCCACTCTGGGAAGAGCAGAAGGTTTCAAGTTCCCTCTCTGGCTTCTCCAAGATAGGGCTGAGAGATTCTTGCCTGCAACCTTGGAGAAGCCACTGCCAGCCTGTGAAGACAATAGAGAGCTAGATAAGACCAATGGGTCTGACTCACTATATGGCAGTTTCCTATGTTCCTATTTATTAATATTTACTATGGGGCTGGGTTATCATGTTACCAGCACTGGACTGATGTGCCAGTATAGCCCCAAAGATAAAACGCTATTTTAAAAATTGTCTTTAAATCCTCTTATACAAGTAATGTACACCCGGTAGGGTTGAAAATACGAGAGCTTTAAAAGCACCAACAGGCTCATAGCTAGACGTTTTGTGGTAAGGGGGACCTGGGGAGTTAGCAAGCATTGAAGAGCTGCCAGAACACAAATACAGGTTGTCCAATATTTTACAGTTATTTGTTTGAATGATTTCTTAGTGAGCAACTGGGTAGAATACTTCTCAACACTTATCCTTACATCACCACAAGTAGAAGTGACTAGGTATTTACTTTTTTAAAAACACATTAGGCTTGTTCTCACAATCACGAAGAGGCCTCCTACCCAAGTTCAGGAACTGTGTGCACTCCCATTTCTGCTCATGTGAAAGTTGAAAACAAGACTGAAGGTATCAGCAGTGACTCTGTGCTAAGCAGCAGCTAGGACAGAGAGATTTTCCTCCTACCTTGTTAAAGACCTGGGTACAGCTGCGCTTAGCACACAGTCAGTGCAGGCACCTTCATCTCACAAGCAGAAAATGGGAGTGTGTACAGCTCCTGAACTAGGGTAGGACGGATCTTCTGCCCTATTCATAATTGTGTGAACTAGCCTACTGAAAATGGAAGGAAGGATCAGGTATATCCCTGAGGGGGGGGGGTCACCTCCACCTCCTGGCTACAGCCATTGTGCACAGATAATAAAGTTGGAGGCAGTACCCATTTAGAGAAAGAGAGTGAAAAGGGACCAATAATCCCCTCTTCTACCATGTACCACTGCCAGCTGCAGGTTTTTTAGGGACCAAGCAAGATGCCTTCAAGAGGGCCCAACTCCTCCTTGCTGCTTTTGCCAATTTGCACAGCCAGCCCGAGGAAGAGGGTGAGCTGAGCAGAGGCTGCTACTCTTTCTCTTTGCTCCTACCAATACTCATTCTGAGAGGGCAGGGAACTAAGCAGAAAGGAGCAGGCAGGGGGGAGGGGCTCTAGGGGTTGGTAACAGGCCATCTGCAGAGACAGGTGCCCAACAATACTAACTCCTGATGCCAGTCCTGTTCTACATTGAGCAAATTCACCTCAGTCCTAAAGGGAGTGATGGGTGAAATCCCATGCAAAGCAAACAGAAAGGTGAGAGAGCGAGAGAGAGAGAGAGAGAGAGAGAGAGAGAGAGAGAGAGAGAGAGAGAGCGCTGTTGTGAACAGAAGCAATGGTGCTGGCAAGATTATGGTGCAACAATCCTCCTGACTAGCAGGGACTATGAGAATGAGACTGTGGTTCAGTGATAGAACATCTGCTTTGCATGCAGAAGGTCTTAGGTTCAATCTCTGGTATCTCCAGGTAGGCCTTGGAGAAGATTTCTGCCTGAAACCTTGGAGAGCCACAGCCAATCAGAGCAGACAATTACTGAGCTAGATGGGCCAATGGTTTTACTTGGTATAAAGCAACTTTGTCTGTACCTATGACTTCAGTCCCCTAATGATTCTTTTCAACCTCTGGGGACAAACTACACCTGATGCTCAGTCAAACAGCAAGTGTTTCCCCCAAGGTGGTGGTAGTTTTACTCAAAGCAACAATGGCAGAAAGCAGTCAAGCTCATTTTCTTATCAAAACCATCCCCTCCACTCATCCTCCTTTTTGCCCCAGTAAGGGAAAAATACAAGTCTACAAACCTCTCTGCAAATTGGAGAGGGCAACTTTGCGAAGAAAAATGTCCCACTGGAAAAAAAGAGACTCATCCTTCCCCAAGCTTCCAAACCAGATAGTAGTATGATCCTTACCATTCCTCCTCTTGGACTCCTGGTTGCGGGGTCCTCACCTCCCTACCCTTTTCTCCTCTTGCTCAGCTCCTTACTTGCTCTCAGCAAAACAGCCAAATTTCCTCACTCTGTCCTTGGCTCTAGGCTCCTTGCCAGAACACACACTCTTCTTTCAATCTTTCATGTGGCAAAAGCTAAACTTGGAGTGTGCTTTTAACTTGGGGATAACAAAGATCCAAGGAAGAAAGATCAGAGAGTCCACATTTGATTTCTGACTGTCTCTTGTTCATATGTGCTGTAGTCTGGCCAGAGCCCCTGCTAGCAGACAAGCCATATTTCTCTTAAGATCATTGCTTGGAAAGGGCTAAATAAAATATTGGCTTGTGGGCCCCCATTAAGAGTGGAGCCTCTGAGCAGTTGCAAACATGGCATCAATGTCAGTGACATCCCTGCACTGGATGGATAGCTGTCTCCAGTTCTCTCCACTATAAATGAGGACATTGGCTTGGGGAAATACGAGGTGTAGATGGCTAGCTATATCACTGCATCACGTGCTGGAAGGAAGCCATCCAAACTGGTTGGCCCTTACTTTCACCAGATGGAGGAGCTAGAAAATAGCAATATTTAGAAGGCTGGTTTAGGAAAATACCTTTTGACTAGAGGTTCTGCACTCATGGGATCAGTATAATGGAAGACCTATGTCACTGTTTGCTTGAAGGTGCCATAAATAAAAGGGGAAAGGAACAAAATTTCAAGCCTAGCTTCTTACTGGAACTAATTATTAATCCACTCTACAGAAAGCTGAGCATGTACTTTCTTAGCAAAGACAGAGATATAAGCACTAAGGTAGCCTCCTTTGCTGTTGTAAAATTGCATCAAAAGTATTTTGACAGAAATGTAGTTGTTGGAACTATTAATAACACAGTTTTATTTTACAGGATGATGTAAAGAGAAGTGACTGTACTTTTTGTTATGGCTTATAGTCTCAACAATAATTTTTGAATTTGAAAGACAGACTTAAAGCTTGGAACTGATTATGTAGTGGCAACAGGAGGACTGATGCTCTTGGACATCTTCCTTATTGGTCCTGAAGTGATTCAAAGCTGGACGACTTCCAAATTCAGGGATTTCAAATTCAACAGCTTTCCAAATGGGGCGCATGGAGAATTCACAACAAATTAGCTTCCTTCTTACCCAGTACTATCTACTCTTAGATTACCTGCCCATACGTTTCTCTGTCTTGTTCCACCATTTTCATCCATGGATCCAAGAGAAGGGTGAGTATATATTCTTCTGCTGGGTCAAAAAGATCCTCAAATGGTGGCTCAGTTTTCTGATAAATCTCACTTTTTGTAATTTGTTGTAGCCCAATGTCCATACTGGCAGAAGGTGCAATGTAAGTGGCGTAAAGAAACTGTATAAGTGGAAGAGAAGCTTTAATATTAATTTTGGCTTTCTATCCTCATTCTGCTATTAATTGTTCCAAAATTCGATGTCTATCTTAGGCTCTCCCCACCCACTTACACATTCTGTATTAAAAATGTCTGCTTTTCTTCTCAGTGTGTAATGATGTGTTTGGTGGCTCACATTCTCTGCAGCAAAATGCTGCATGTATCTAAAACACTGCCTGCACTGTTGCAGAACAGAGCTGTTTTGCTGCAACTTAAAATTAAAAATACAGTATTTGATGTGCATGTGTGAATGAGCCACCTCAGTCATCACTGAATAACCAATGCTTTTCAGCAGACACCCTTGACACACATTCAGACTTTATCTACACCAGGGATGCTCAACTTCGGCCCTCCTGCAGATGTTGGCTGACAACTCCCATAATCCCTGGCTATTGGCCACTGGTTGGGGATTATGGAAGTTATAGTCCACAAAATAGCTAGAAGGCCAAAGTTGAGCAGGCCTGATCTACACATTGAGCAAAATGGCCTAAGGAAACAGAGGAGACTGTGCCATTTCAGACTGCATTGGGGAGATCAACAGCACAGCAGTGAGTGTGCTGGGCCAGAATCTTTCTCCTTGATGTGCTAGTTAGTTTTTTACTTTCATAAGTTTTTATTTTAATATAGGGGAATATTCAAAAATCACACCCTCCACTTTTAGTCTGCAGTGGTACAGTCCATTCTATCATCTGACATCTCATTTTGCCACCATGTGTAAAACAGATATGCCTCAGTTATAAGTCATCAAATATATATTTGGGAATCAGGTCTCAGTTTCAAACAATGGTCATACATTTTTTGACCATACATACATCAGCCAATGAGGGTTGCTCTCTATGAGCTACAGAATGTGGCTGCTGTGACATTTAGAACAAGTCATAATTTCCACAATATGTCAGTCTTGGACTAGTAAGGAAGTGAGTAGGCAGGAACTAATTGGATTCAGAGGAATATCTGAAAGGCAGGAAGTGATCAAGGAGATCATTCATTTCCTATGGTTTGAGCTGCCTAAATTTAAAAACCCTTATATATTATTTATTTATTTATTTATTTATTTATTTAATTTAACATTTTTATACCGCCCAAAACGTATGTCTCTGGGCAGTTTACAACATGATAAAAACTACATTAAAACATTAGTTAAAAACAAAAACAAGAAATTTAAAACACAATTAAAAAATTTAAAAAACAATGTTCTAGAACAACATTAAAACAATAAATCTGGGTGAACAGGTGTGTCTTTAAAGACTTTTCAAAAATTGTCAGAGATGGGGAGGTTCTTATTTCACTAGGGAGCGCATTCCAAAGCCTTGGGGCAGCAACAGAGAAGGCCCGTCCCTGAGTAGCTACCAGATGAGCCGGTGGCCACCCAAAACTCACGTCACTTGGCGGTTTACAACAAGCAAACAAAAAGTTAAAACATTAGTTAAAATAAATGACAAAAAACTTAAAACAGTAGTTAAAACAAAATAAATGACATAGTAAAAGTTAAAACATTACAACAATTTAAATTTTAAAACAACATTTTAAAATGAGGTTAAAACTGTTAAAACAATATTTAATTAAAAGCCTGGGTGAATAGGTGCATCTTTAAGACTTTTAAAAAGTTGTCAGAGATGGGGAGGCTGTTATTTCAGCAGGGAGCACTTTCCAAACCTCTGGGGCAGAGGAGGAGAAGGCCCATCCCTGAGTAGCCACCAGACAAGCCGATGGCAAATGCAGACGGACCTCTCCTGATGATCTCAATGGGCAGTGGGGTTCATAACGAAGAAGATGTTCTCTTAAAAACCCAGGGCCCAAGCTGTTTAGGGCTTTATAGGTTATAACTAACACCTTGTATTTTGCCTGGAAACATATCAGCAGCCAGTGTAACTCCTTCAATACAGGAGTAATATGGTCTCTCCTAGATGCCCCAGAGACTAGCCTGGCTGCTGCATTCTGAACCAACTGTAGTTTCCAGACTACATACAAGGGCAGCCCCACTTAGAGTGCATTACAGTAATCCAGTCTGGAGGTTACCAGCAGATGTACCACTGTTTTGAGGTCATCTGTCTCAAGAAAGGGACGCAGCTGGTGTATCAGCCGAAGCTGATAGAAGGCACCTCTGGCCACTGCCTCAACCTGCAACACCAGGGAGAGACTTGGATCCAGAAGCACCCCCAGACTGCGTACCTGTTCCTTCTGGGGAAGTGTGACCCCATCAAGAACAGGCAGATCAAAATCGTCTCGTGAGTTTCAACCCCACACAGTGAGTACCTCCATCTTATCTGGATTCAGTCTTATCTGGATTCATATATATCGTTTAGTTGAGGATGACTGATAAATGCTCACAAATTATCCCTGAGCCTGGATTTGAGTCAAAGACAATTTGCATCACTTTCCCTTGCAGGTGTACTGTGTGCACTCTTCTAAGATGTTAACTGGTATAAAATGGGGAATGACTTTCTATCATTTTTCAAGTGCCAAGGGGTAAATATTTTAGGATTTCTTGTTGGAGATGAACTTCCAGTGCATCGACCTTTTGCACCATCTGTCCTAATGACCACTAGGGGCATTGGGAGTAGAGACAGTGAGTAGGGGTCTCCCTATCTGTCCCTACTCTATGACCCCTGAACTGACTCTACAGCACTTCCTGTGCTGAGTCACAATCCTTCCTTTCTTCCTAGAGAGCAGATGGAAACATCTTTCTCTCTCCCCTTACCTATCCACTATGTAGTCCTTTAGATTAGATATAGGTCTTTCCTATCTAAGTGTATTCAACCAATAATTATTTAGTGTTTAGTCATACAAGGATCTCCATGTGTTTTCTCTAAATAGCTGCAATATCCAAACCATCCTCTGCTACCTACTCTGTAACTGGAGTGTGTGCTCATTCCTTAGTGCTCTGCTTTTTTACCTATTTGGGGTAAAAATCAACAACCTCTAACATTTCTTCCCCTCACTGTCTAAATGAATATTTCATTAGAATTCTGGGCATTAGAATTTATAACATGTAGCAACCACTGTTCCCTGTAAGAGAGATCCCTCACTGTGGTTGACTACAACTCCCATAATCCCCAACTGCAATAGCTTTTGGCAATTGCAACCCAAGATAAACTCATCCAGTGTTTAAAAAACAACTAGGAAGACATTTATGATGCACACTGCGTTGCACTCTAAATATTTACTGATTCATTGTACTGCATGTAAGGTTAACTCCATGTGCATGAAAAGTTATAGTGAATTAAGACTGTGTTGAGCTACAAAATATCAGACAATATATATTACAGCTCCTCTTTTGGCCTAGCTGACTGTAAAATAAATGAAATTTCAGATACAACTCTAATAAAACACAACAGTACCAGATCTTGCAAGCCCTGTGGAAGGATCCCAAAGTCTAATGCTTGAGTTACATCACATTTTAACGCACTCTACACTTTTCACGTGTAAAAGGCTAACTTAGCAAAGAACAGCCCAGACATTAAATAATGCAACATCTATAAAACTGTTTTTCTTAGAAGGAGATTAGCCATTTTATTCAGTCAGCCAGGCAGCTTCAAGGCTAAATAGACTGCCCTCCTATGACTCATAAACCAACACATAAGAGCTGAGAAAAGGAAAGGATGAAAGGGGGGGGGGAGTTTTCCTTGCTGGAAATGTTTTCTCACCAATGTGTGTTTTTAGTGGCTCAGACATCTTCTTGTTTTACACATTGGGAAAGTGGCATGTCCTTAATAGCACGATTAACAGGCCTTGTGTGGAACATCAAGTCTTAAATGTTATTATATGATGAACACTATGTTTTCTTACAATTGCCATACAGGAGGTTTTCCAAGGCTTCTGAATTAAGATCCAGTTCCTTCTCCATTCTGACCCAGACAAACTTGATTGACAAATATCTCAGTAGCACAAACCACATCCAAGCCTAGCCTGCCCACTACCTAGTAATACTTCACCTGTTGTTTCCTCCACTCATTCAGTAAGATTGCACTGGAGTACTGAAAGAGTAGAGCATTTGTTCCCTATTTGATCTGGTAAAGCCTTTCGTAACTTTCTTCTGAGTACTTGTATCATTTTTATAAACTCTTACCTATTCTGTTAGTGCAGAGATGAACAACGTGCCATCCTTCTTCACGCTATATTTTATTTTTAAAAACTGTCGCTTTTCAATTGGAAAAAATCTACAAAGTGATGTTTAAATACTGTAGAGTATATTAAAACAGAAAACAATAAAAGCCATAAAAGGCAACTATCACAAAGAAAGTCAGTAAAACTGCAAGTTAATAAAACTTGGAGCAGGAGCATAAGTAAGGCAAAATCCTTGGGGAATACAACAGTCTTGATCACATGCCTAAATGCAGGACCCTCACAAATTGGTTCATGGAAAGCATTCCAAAGACTGGGCGCCACCCTTTTCCAGACACCATCCCACCACATGCTGACAGCAAGACCTCTTGGGAAAGTCTCTGAAACTGAAGGTTCATATGAAGAAGGCAGTCCCTCATTTTAAGCCATCAAGGATCTTGTTAGACCTCTGGGAATCACAGTTGTTTGTGTGTTTGCATTTAGAAGAAAGCTGAAGACAGACAACAGTGTTTAAGAGAGCTGAAAGTGGTGTGATAGAGGCACCCCCAGTTGTAATACATTTCTTTATATCCCATATCATTTCATCCCATGTCAGCACTGCAGAGACCTTCAAAACTTGTGGGACAGTGGTGGGAAGTGGTTCATGTCCTTCTGTATTGCCCTTTCATCCGAGATATTAGTGCTGATTTTTTTACCCCTATTTTACAAAAAATACCAGTTTGGCCTGATGTGTTTTATTTTTCCTTTCTTCTCTCTGATCAGAATTCCTACATTGCTGATAGAGTCGCTATGTTCCATGCTGCTGCTTCCACTGTCGCAATAAATTGATTAAGTAGCATTAACCCTTCTTATGCTTTTATGATGGATTTTTATGTACAGTGTGTGATGTATAATTTGGCATGTGGGTTCTGTATTTTACTTGATTTCTGCTGATCTGTGACCATAATAAAAATCTATCCCATGAACAAAGATAACAGTGGGATGAGTGTAGACACTACAGAAAGCAATGGCTCTATCTTACCATTTCCAGTTCACAGGAGGGAAAAGCCCTGCTCTTTGTCTCCAGCAGTCTAATCTTTTAACCCTTCATAGTTGCAGACAGAAGTTCGGACTTATATACCCAATGTATTTCCCCCCAGTGGCGAACACTATATCAAGGGCAGTTTCCCTCTCCATTTATGCTTCCTAAACTCTCACTGGAGTTTCATTAAATGGCCCTCACAGGATAGTGCTCCACACAATCATAGTATGATACTGTCCATTACATGAAGGAAAAAAAGTGATTTAACTGGTTGTCTATAAATGCCTGAAAAGTTCAAACAAAAGTCACAGTACATATAATAGCATATCAGACTTCATTTATTCAGCAATTTATTTTTTTCTTCAGTAAAAGAATGCATTTTCCTATATTACCTCTATATATTTCTCTATAATATAAAGTGTATTAAAGTTTAAGATGGGCCTAAAGCAGATTCCAGATGTGGACTCTGCTCAGGGTTTGCATCTTTATATCATTTATAAAGGCAAAATCTGGAGACAGTAAATTCAGCCCTCTTTTCCCCCTACCCATCCCCCAAAATCAAGTTAACATTCAGGCATAAAACTCTGCATTAAAAAAAATATATCGGGGCACAACCCATCCAGCATTAAATGTTAGGCCCTTTTGAATTCAATAGGAAAGAGTTAAGCACATGCTTTGCTATGTAAGAAAATTAGGAGGCATACTCACACACCCACACATAAAATTCAGGTTGTCAGTATTGTTCTTAAGCAATTTGATTTCTATACATGGAGCAGTGGTAGTTCTTTTCATCTAAGAAATCATCTCTGGTATAACAGTACATTTCTCATAACAGTTTTACATTTTTCTACCTCTAACCAGCATTCTCCACTCCCCCCACTCCCGACCATAACCGATTCCCACATGTTTGTCGTTTTGCTTTTCCAATTTATTTTGCACTTTACTATATGTACTTATAGCAAAATAACCACATGCATTCCTTTCACTACACATACAGTGACACACCCCCTGGAATGTGCTGTTGTTTCTTTAGCATATCGTAAAGCTTGGGTGGAAATACTGAAGAAATGAGGAATGCTTCAGAGTAATCAAATGTACTCCTTATTTTCTGTGCCATAATGAGTGAACAAAAAAAGTCTGTATGAAAGACTTTGGACACAATGCACCCAAGCTCTATGCAAAATACAATGAAATAAATGGGAGCTTGAGCATTCGTCTGCACCTCCCATTCAGTTCTGTGGAACATGTGCAGGAGAAGTTTCCTGGAGATTCTGCTCATATCCCTGTTGTTAATAACTGTTTATTTGGATTACAAACTCAACCCATTGCTGGGGCTCCAGGAAGGCTGCAGCATAGTAAAGCCCTGCTGTACTGGATGAAAGATCTAGCTAGTCCAGTATCCTGTTTCTCACACTGACCAACCAGATTCCTCTGGGAAGCCCATGAGCAGGACATATAAGCAAAAATCCCTCTCTTGCTATTGCTTCCCAGCAACTGGTATTCAACACATAAAAACACACATACATCAAGCATCCCTATAAAATCGGATAAAATAAGCACACGCTAAAACCTCATGCCCAATTAGAAGCTTAACCCTAGCCACCAAATATCAAGGTCTTGCAATGCATCCCAAAGGGGTTTAAGCCTGGGCTTTTTGCCAGGCTCCAGGGGAAGGGGGTAGGGGGCGTGCCTGAAGGCCAAGGCATGAGATGTGGCTGCCGCAGAGACGGCTTTAATTCTCCCTCTGTGGCAGCTGTCGCTATGTGGAGAGCCCTTGATGCACAGCAGCTCACCACACAGATCAGATGGTTTTCTTCATGCCATGTTTTAATTATTCTTTAAACATATTTATATCCTACCTTTCAGTTAAAAAACAAACAAACTGCAAGAGAGCTAGCATGCAACACTATAAAACAATCCATTTGTAAATTCAACTTCTAATCATGCTCCTAGCAAAACCAGCATTAAAACAATAGTAAATGGACACAAAAACATATAAAGAAAACAGTGGCTGACATCCTGACTACTGCTCTGTGTGTGCGTCTGACATCAGTGTGTCCAAAACACAGGCACCCTTGCACAAGAGTGCAAGTACTTTTGGAGCTTCTGAAGTACAGGGAAGCTCTGGAAGTATTTGTGTGCTTGCACAAAAGCATCCGAGTCTTCAGAAGTGTGGAGACTAGTGCAGGGGCTAGAGCTGTGTGTGTGCTATGTTAGAAGTACATACACAGCAGGGAGGTCAGGGAACAAGCACACGCCTCCTACCTCACTCTCCAGTCGACGGGGGCTTCACGCTGCCGGCAGCTACTCCCAAGCAACCGGCAGCCATCTTTATTTATTTATTATTATTATTATTATTATTATTATTATTATTATTATTATTACTTAAACTTTTATACCGCCCTTCCAAAAGGCTTGCTTGCACAGTGCATCATGGGATACCTGGCAACCCTGGCTTACTCCCCCCCCCCCGCAATCGCCACTGGGCTCACTGCTGCACTGCTCCTGTGGGCACACAGGCAGTGGAGCCCTGATGGGTAAATGGTCATCTGAGGAAAGACCAGTAGGGTCATGCCTTCCACCCAGCCCAGCCCCATATTATGGTGATGGACCCCATATTATTCTATTAAAAACTCAGGAGAATAAAGTTGATTTGATCAGGTGCCTAAGGGTCACCAGAGCAGGCATCATATGAGTTTCCATGGTAAGAGTATTCTGCAACAGGGGTGCCACCATGAAGAAAGCCTTGGCTCTGGTTGCCACCTCCCTGATCTCCGAATTAGGTTGCGAGGTGTTGACCTGGAGGGTCTACAAGTCTCTGCTCAGCAGCAGAGCATGCAGAAGGTCCCGGGTTCAATCCCTGGCATCTCCAGGGCTGGGAAAGAGTCCTCTTTGAAACCCTTACAGGCGTGCCGACAATACTGAGCTAGAAGAACCCGTGGTCTGACTTGGCATAAGTCAACTTGCTATATTCCTATGAGAGTGCAAACAGAAGTGACATTTCCTTTTCCAACAGTCCCTCCTCTACTGCTTGTTGCAATCAGAGGCAGAAGAAGAGACTGAACAAAAGGACAATTGGGACACTCTCATTTCATCTAGGCTTCCAAGAGACAGGCAGCCTCCAGGCAAGAATCTGCCTCTGAAGCCAGGGGCATCCAAGTGTAGAGCTTAGCTGGATCAGTATGGAGTGTTTATTTATTTATATTTATATCCTGCTCTTCCTCCAAGGATCTGCTAAAACTGCTAACAGTATAATGCCTTTATACAAAACTATGGTGTGGTCACACTTGGAGTACTGCATACAATTCTGGTCCCCACATCTAAATAAGAGCATTGTAGAACTGGAAAAGGTGCAGAAGAGGGCAACCAAGATGATCAGGGGCCTAGAGCACCTTCCTTATGAGGCAAGGCTACAGCACCTGGGGCTTTTTAGTTAAGAAAAAAGACGACTGCGGGGAGACATGACAGAGGTCTATAAAATTATGCATGGTGTGGAAAACGTGGATCAAGACAGAGAAACTTTTTCTCTTCACACATAATACTAGAACTAGGGATCATCCCATGAAATTGATTGCCAGGAAATTTAGGACCAAGATACAGAAGTACTTTTTCATACAACACATAATCAACTTGTGGAATTCTCTGCCACAAGAAGTGGTGACAGCCAACAACCTGAATGGCTTTAAGAGGGGTTTGGATAATTTCATGGAGGAGAGGTCTATCAACAGCTACTAGTCAGAGGGCTATAGGCTACCTCCAGCCTCACAGGCAGGATGCCTCTGAATACCAGTTGCAGGGGAGTAACAGCAGGAGAGAGCAGGGGCGTAGCTAGGGGAGAGGAGGCCCGTGTTCAGCACTTTCTCTGGCGGCCCCCCAGTGTGAGGGAGATAATGCAGAAAATAGGGAGGGGTGGATCTGGAGGGCCCTCAGGAGCTGGGGGCCCGTGTTCTTTGAACCCTTTTGTTCAATTATAGCTACGCCCCTGGGAGAGAGGGCATGCCCTCAACTCCTGTCTGTAGGCTCCCAGAGGCATCTGGTGGGCCACTGTGTGAAACAGGATGCTGGACTAGATGGGCCTTGGGCCTGATCCGGCAGGGCTGTTCTTATTTATTTATTATTATTTATTTAAAATATTTATACCTTGTCCCTCCAGTGCACTACTGAGCAGGGTGGCTCGCAACAATAAGATAGACACAAGATACAATAAAAGTAATAAAATTAACTAAATTTTTAAAAAGTTGTCAGATTAAAAAACACAATCATTATTTGGTTCAAATTAAAGGTTATTTTAAAAGCTAAAGAACCTACCAGATATAACAAAATAATGGAGCATTAAAAAGCCTCCTTAAAAAGGTGCATTTTAAGATATTTTTTAAGAACACTGAGGGAGGGAGCATGGCGAAGCTCTTCAGGGAGGGCATTCCAAAGCCAAGGGGTCACAACCGAAAAGGCCCTGTCTCTAGTCCCCACCAACTGGATCTCTGTTAGTGGCGGGGCCATAGCATGGCCTAGGATGATGAGCAGAGGGCCCTGGCAGATTATGGGAGAATGCAGTCTGACAGGTACCCTAGCCCCAAGCCATGTAGGGCTTTAAAGGTCAAAACCAGCACCTTGAATCTAGCTCGGAAGTGGACCAGTAGCCAATGAAGCTGACGCAGGATTGGTGTAATACTTGTGAAGTGACTTGCACCCACGAGCATGCTTGTGGCAGCATTCTGAACCAGCAGAAGCTTCCAAACAGTCTTCGAGGGCAGCCCCACACAGAGGGCACTGCAGTAGTCGAATCTGAATGTTACCTACGCATGAGTGACTGAGGTCAGGTCCAACTTCTCCAAGTAGGGTCGCAGTGGGCGTACCAGCCTTAGTTGTTAAAAGGTGCTTCTGTACACCACCGCCACCTGCGCCTCCAAGGACAACATTGGCTCCAGAAGCACTCCCAAGCTGAGGTCTTGGTCTTTCAGATGGAGCGTGACCCCATCCATGATCAGATTTACCTCATTACTCAGATGATCAGTTCTATCAACCCAGAGCACTTCTGTCTTATCTGGATTGAGTTTCAGCTTGTTTGCCTCACCTGTATACCAGGGAGTCGCTTGGGCTCGGTGGGTCGGGAGAGGGCGCCTCAGCACGACCATGTCAATCGCCCAACCCATCTCCTCATACCAAAGGGAGACCAGGGCGTCAAAAGGATCGCCCACTCTCTCAGCAGGAAACTCCCCCAGAGCCATCAGGAATCCATCAGGATCCTTAAGCCTCCAGGGGTGGACCATACTAACTGGTCCCCTACCCCTGCAGAGGTCTTGTGGGTCCACCCTCAGTTCAATCTTCACCAGATAGTGATCTGTCCATGATAATGGTGTTGAGGCCTTCTGGACTATCCACGGAGCACCACTGGCCGCTATTGACTCAAAAACCAAATCAATCGTATGGCCTGCCTCATGTGTGGGACCAGAAATCAGTTGAGACAAGCCCATGGTCATCATGGAGGACATGAAGTCCCAAGCTGCACTAGACAAGGCAGCCTCAGCATGGACGTTAAAGTCCCCCAAGACTAACAGCCATGGGGTCCTCAATGCCACATCTGAGACCACCTCAAGCAGCTCAGGCAGAGAGACTGCTAGGCAGCGGGGTGGGCGGTATACCAATAGAATCCCAACTTTGTCTCACGATCCAATCACTACATGCAGGCACTTGAACTGGTCAGAAAGTTCAGACAGTGCGGACAGTGCATCTGGTGAGGGGGATGGTCTCCCGATGAAACAGGGCAACCCCACCTTCCTGCCCACCCCGCCTTGGCTGATGCTGCAACCAGAAACTCAGTGGGCACAACCGGGAGAGATTTACATCTTCCCCCTCACCCAACCAGGTCTCTGTAATGCATGCCAAATCTGCGTGCTCATCCAGAATAATCTACTGGATGGCTGTAGTCTTTGCATTTATGCTGGACCTGGCATTCAGTAGCACCAGCTTCAGGCAGGATGGGCTGCTGGGAGAGTTATGTTCTCATGATCTCAGAGCGGTGTACATGATTATGTTTATCCTCACAAAAACCCTCTAAAGTAGGTTAGGCTGGGAGAGAAGTGACTGACCCTGAGACATTCAGTGAGCTTTGTGACTGAATAGGGATGTCAGCTTGGCTCTCTGCAGTAATAGTCCAACACTAACCACAACACCATGCTGGCTCTCCTTCAGAGATATCACACAGCCATAGAACATGCAGCACCTCCATACATACAGTGAACTCTCCCATATAAGGGGCAGAGGAGAAGTCAAGCTGCATGTGTGGGCAGCAAGGAAGCAGGAGGTACTCACATCAACAAGGAACAGATGGAGCAATCCATCTTCCATTAATCAAAGGGAGGAGGGAAAAGGTTGCATCCCCCGATGACCAAAAATCCTACTCAATCCACCTCTGGCTTTTGAGATTTCATCAAGCACGGCTCATATGCTTTCAAGCTTGTCTTGGCAGCAATAAGGTCTAGAAAGACTTTTTATTTGTTTGTTTGTTTGTTTGTTTTAAAAAATTAAGCTGGAGTTTGCTGAATTAGGCTTCCAATACCATTTATGACATACATATAACATACAAAGGGGCACTTTGTGGAGTAACCTCCAGACTGGATTACTGCAATACGCTCTATGTAGGGCTGCCCTTGTGTAGTCCAGAAACTACAGCTGGTTCAGAATGTGGCAGCCAGGTTGGTCTCTTGGTCATCTAGGAGGGACCATATTACTCCTGTATTGCAAGTTCTACACTGGCTGCCGATAAGTTTCTGGGCAAAATACAAGGTGCTGGTTATCCTCTATAATAAAACGCTTGGTGTCCGTCCGTGGACGGCCACCAAGCGTGTGTCCGTGCCTCCCTGGCCTGTTTTGCGCATGCGCGGAGCGCATGCGCAGAACAGAGCAAGGGAGACACGACCACCGGCACCCGGTGGCCATCTTGGGCGACCAGAAGCGGCCACCCCGAAGAAGCCGGGTGAGCGGCGCCGGGGGACACTGGCCGCCGCCGCCTTGGCCAGAGGACACGCTGCGGCGACAAGGGAGAGGCTCCGGGCAGCGGAGGGCCCAGCCGGAGCCGCCAGTTCGGAAAGAGGCTTTGCAGAGGGAGGAGCACTGCTTGCGAGCTCCTCTCTCCCTCTTCAATTTAGGTCTTTCTTTTCTCAACTGTCACGGGAGGGGTAAGGTGGTTTCGGAAGTTGGGAGGGAGGGAGGGTGGGACTTCGGCGGCAGCGTCGTCGTCAGTATTTAAAAAAAAAACAGTAAAGGGGAGAGGAAAAGGCTAGCGCCCGTTATTATAACGGGCTTCAAAATACTAGTAACCTATAAAGCCCTAAACGGCTTGGGCCCTGGGTATTTAAGAGAACGTCTTCTTCGTTATGAACCCCACTGCCCATTGAGATCATCAGGAGAGGTCCGTCTGCATTTGCCATCGGCTTGTCTGGTGGCTACTCAGGGATGGGCCTTCTCCTCCACTGCCCCAGAGGTTTGGAAAGCACTCCCTGCTGAAATAACAGCCTCCCCATCTCTGACAACTTTTAAAGAGTCTTAAAGATGCACCTATTCACCCAGGCTTTTAATTAAATATTGTTTTAACAGTTTTAACCTCATTTTAAAATGTTGTTTTAAAATTTAAATTGTTGTAATGTTTTAACTTTTACTATGTCATTTATTTTGTTTTAACTACTGTTTTAAGTTTTTTGTCATTTATTTTAACTAATGTTTTAACTTTTTGTTTGCTTGTTGTAAACCGCCAAGTGACGTGAGTTTTGGGCGGTATAGAAGTGTGTTAAATAAATAAATATAATCAGAAGACTGCAGAACAAATACCAATACATGAAGGCCTGTAGAATGGTGGCAAAGCACATGCTTTGTCCAAAGTCCAAACCCAAGAAAATACCTTGGTATTTCCAGGTAGGGTTTGTGGAGGGAAACCCCTAATTAAAACCCTGAAGAGCCACTACCAGTCAATGCAGACAACACTGAGCTAGCTGGACCAATAGTGTGACTCAGTATAAGGCAGCTTCAGATGCACAAAGCTAGGGGCGATTCTTTCATGAGGCGAGGCGTGGTGGCCATTTCAGGTGGCAGATTATTGGGATGCTAGCAAGGTGGTGAGATATCTCCACCACTGCCATCAGAGCAGTTCTTCAGGACCACTCTGACCTTTGCAAGCTTTTCAAGGGATGCCTTTCCTCACACTACTTGCAAAGCCTGCAAGATCCATGAAAAGAGAAGAAGGGTCTGCTGGCAATCTTCTTTCCTCCCACTCCTCACTCTCCACTCTCCACTTCCAAAGTTTGCAATGATTGGTTTTTAAAGGGGGCTGGCCCCCCACCAGGTTGTGGGGCAAAGCAGCATTTGGTGCCGTACCTCAGGTGTCAAAATATCTTAGACCACCCACATCACTGTATATAAAATGATTAAAACAGTGAAACCGTCAAAAAGTGACAATGAAATGTTCTTAGAACCTCTTTGTCTGCTCTTAGGCACAAGCAAAGTATCATTTTTGTGCCTATGGTGAGGGCACAGTTTGGAAAAAACACAATGACCATAAGCAGCCCCTTTTCTTGATTGGATACAGCTTCAGTCTCATCTGTGTTCCAGTGAAAATTTTAAAAAAAGAGTGGCTGTAAAACGCAAACCCAAGAATGATACCAAATGTTGCCGCACATGTGTTGATTTGCTATGTTACATTTTGGCTGTTAGTTATGCTAATGGAACAGTTTCACATATTGCATCGTGATGTATTTGCTTTTAACAGTTTCGCAGCTATAGCTTTTTGCAATCTCCTAGTTGCACTCTTTCTGCAATGTTCTGCTGTCACCACTGGCCCAGCCTGGAAATAAGACTGGTGGGGTGGGGAGTAAGAGAAAAGTCACAGCCTCTGTTTACATACTGACCAGCGTAACTGAATTGCAACACTTTAATAAGTCCTCCCCCATTGAGTTTAATGACAAAAGTAACAAGTGTGTGTGTTGTTCCCCCCAGAATTTTTTCTAGAATATGCCCAAGCGGCCTAAATTTTACCATATTTACCCAAATAGAAGATCACTCTGAATTTAAGATGACTCCCCTAAATACAGGTTAAGTACAGGTTATACTGTATTTACCTGAAAGGAAGACAGCTCTGCATTTAAGATGACCTCCTGATTTCTAAAATCAAAGAACTTGGGGAAACCCTACTCTTGGATTCAGGCAAATACAGTAACTAGTATTGAAACTGAATTATTACTTTTTGCACCAATATTGACATGACTTATACAGCTTTAAGCAAGAATTAGACAAATTAATGGAAAATAGGTCTATCAACAACAGCTCTTTGCCATGATAACTAAAAGGAAGCTTCATGCACAGAGGCAGTGTATCTCTGAATAGCAGATGCTGGGGGACAAAAAACAACGGCAGACTATCACATCCACACCATGTTATGAGTGCTCCAGTGCTTTCTAAAAGGAATTTTAGTGGGGAGGGGTGGGGGATGAACTTAAAATCAATTTTGAAAACATACAAAGGGGCACTTTTAACTTTTAGTTGAATACATATTATGTAAGAAAGTAATACAGTGATAAATGTTAACATTAAATGTGATTTAAACAAATTTAAATACTCCCACCACAACCCCATTCTCTACTGAACCTTTGCCATTTTATGAAATACAGATTTATGCTATGGTTTGGAATTATCATTCCCATCAGCTCTCTTACCACTATCAGTTGAAGCCATCCCACTTGGAATACATTTTTGCTTCCTGCATATATTACAGTCAACAGCCTACTTCTCCCTCCTCCCACAGCTTTTAAAGAATAAACCTCACATTGGGACTTACATTTTGAGAATAACAGTTTTTTCATTTGTTACTGCATCAGATAGTCAGTATATCTTTTTTCTTATTTATAATTCTTGCTAGGGAAAGGTTTGGCCTCGCTTTGGTCAGGTGTCCTATGCTTTGTTTGAGGTGTGTCACCCCTCTCCTATAATTTCAAAATCTCTCTCTGAAACAATGGCTGTAGCAACAGCTGTAGTTAAAGAGCACTTGGCCAAAAAAAGCCTCTTAATCTGAGATGTTTTGCAGCAGCTTTTTGCATTGCTTCCCTTTTTCATTTATTTGAGCATTTGGCACACAGCTAGTTTTCCTCGGCTTTCCTCACTCAAAGGAAGGGGGGGGGACTATGGGCCTTTAGGATTGCCTGTGTAAAGGAGACTGGGTCAAGACATGCTAGGAGAGTGCCACGATCGAGTATCCAATCATGGGAGATCGCTGCAGAGCTGCTGAGGGCATTCCCCTGCTGGTTCTGCACACCTTTATATGTACAACTATGGTGTCATCTTGTGAGCAATGCACCCCTGTCACAGATCTATGGTTAAGGCTAACAGTGACCTTGAAGCCATTCCATCCTGCCTGTTCATGTAAGTTTTGGCAGTTGTATTGTCCATCTGGATGGTAACCCATTTCAGATCATAGGAAGAAAACCTCTGAGTGCATGAAGTTGCTATGTCTACCGCACTCTGTGGAAGTCCAGTGACTGCTTAAATGGAATTGTCCCATGTGCAAGCCCTAACAGCTCTTGGAATGGAAGGGCTACCATAAAACAGGTGACCAAGGTGGACCCACCAAGCAACCATTGCTTGAACATACATAGGAAGTATGAGGTGGCATTTGGGGAGTCCCTGTGAGGATTGAAGGCACTGAGAAACCATCTCTGAAGCATGAACATAAATGGGCGAGTGTGGGATAGTACATAGGCGGTGGCAGCTGTGTGGCCCAGAAAACACTGGATGGTCTTCAGCTCATGAGCCTTCCCAAACATTATGCAGGTAGCCAAAGTAGTCAGTGCGGATTCGGGCAACTGGAAGGAAGATGCAGTCCAGTCGTGTGTTGAAAACCAGACCAATGAATTGAATATGTCTAGTAGGAATCAGTTGTGTCTTCTCGTAATTGACCTGGAGCCCTAGGGACTTTAAAGTCATGATGGTCTTCTGGAGAGTGGCTCACATTTCCTGTGGTGAGTTTGCAGAAATCAGCCAATCAGCCAGTTATGGAAATATCTGTATTCCCTCCTGCTGCAAGAGTACCACTGCGGGGCCATGCATTTTGTAAAGACCCTGGGGGCTGGTGCCAGGCCAAATGGAAAAGCTTTGAATTGATATGTGTACTCGCCAACCTTGAAGCGTTGAAACTCGCAGTGCTGTGGCCACATGGAGATGTGATAGTATGCATCCTAGAGGTCCAGGGACACTAGCCACATGTGGTGTTTGAGCAGAGGCAGGATAGTTGGGACTGAAAGCATGCAAAAACATCTGTACACAATGTACTTTTTCAACTCTCTGAGATCTAAGATGGGTCAGAGACCTTTGTAGTGCTTTGGGACTAAAATAACAGGAATAAAAAACTTGAGTCGGATTTTTGGGTACCCCCTCTATCTCATCCTTTAGTAGAAGGGCCTTGACAACCTCCTCTAGGACAGAAGTGGTAGGTGTGGTGAGGACCCAGGAGTGAGACGGTCTATGAATGAACTCCAAAGCATAATCAAGGTGAATGATGGTAAGGACCCATTGGTCCAAAGTGATAGCATCCCATGCGGCGCAGAAGGAGGCTAGACAAATGTCTGTTGACCGGGGTAGGAAGTAATTGCTTCTTAGGGAAGTAAAGGGCCTTTGCTTCTGAGAGGCCACCTTGCCAGATTGAAAGGAAGACTTTGGTCTAAGTGGGAACCTGGATGGGCAAACGGAACGGTCTGAGGTGGATCGCTGGGAGGATGATCTGGATGATTGGTAGTTAGGCCACTTGGTCTACTTAGGAGGTTTGGATGTATTGGATGAGGAGGACATAGACCTGGCTCTGCTTTTCATATTTGCACCTTCTGGAGGATCTCATTAGTCTTCTCACCAAAGAGAGCCTGGCCCTCAAAGGGCACATTCTTGCATGTGCCTCATACATCAAACCCGATGACCTGAACCAAGCTTGTCTCTGTAGGGCTATGGAAGTAGCTATAACTTTTGCAGCACACTCCACAGAATGTAGAGCAGAATATAGTTCCAGCTTTGCTAACTGCACAGCTTCCTTTACAAAGACCTTCACCAGATCTTTTTAATCAGGAGGTAACTGATCAATGAATGGCATCACCTTCTCCCATAGGAAATGATTATAATGGGCATTACAAGTCTGATAGTTTGCAATTTTTAAATGCAAAGCAGCTGCCAAATATAGGTGCCTACCAAACTCAAGTAATTTTCTTCCTTTCCTGTCACCCAGATTGGCAGTAGACCTTCCTCTGGTCTTTGTCAAGGTTGCTTCCACAACAATAGAATTAGGTGTAGGGTGTCCTTGCAAAAAGGCAGAAGAGTCTTCCTCCATCTGAACCCTATAAAAGTTGTCAAGGAATCTAGTAGGCTTTGGAAAAGACAAATAGTTTCTTCCAATAGTTCTTCACAGTGTCATGAAGAGCCATATTCAAAGGTAGAAATGTTGGAATTTGGGCATCAACATCAATAACCCCAAACAATGGGTCAAATTCATCCTTTTGCTGCTGGTCCAAACTAATGCAGAGAGTGTGGCCACCTTAGAGAACAATCAGAGTACAATTTCAAATCCTCTGATGGTGAAATGGGTTTCCAGTCGGCGAAGAGATCTTGTGGAGAAGACCCCAACGAGGTCAGCTCCAAATTCAGGGCTGACTCAAACCCCAAGGATCTGACTCAGTGACTTCAGGAGCCTTAGGCCCGCGAGGCTCTCCTAGTACCAACAATCATTTCAGGATGAGGGTAGCTGTCGACTCGTCAATGTCACGCCCTCGATCTCCGACAGTGAGGAGGAAGGGGAAGCAGTCAACTTTCCAGGCAATGCAGGAGTGTCTGAGGGGCAAAGCCCGGCTGTCAGTGTTCATGAAACAGCTGTGGATAATGACTCTGAGCAGGCACAACAACCTGAGGCAGCAGAAATCATGAAAGACCAATCGGAAGAAGAGCTATGCAACCAACCCCCGCTGACCCCCCAACAGCGGCGTGTCACGAGACGCAGGGATCAATTGGAGACTATTAGGAAAAGCAAACGCCTCTTGCAGAGGGCTGATAAGCCTTAAATCCCTGCCAGCTGGGAGCTCTCGTGGCTTGCACTATAAATCACGTCATCAGTCGGCTACTCACTGCTGAAAAACAACATTCGTCAAACTATATGTCGACAGTGTGCAGCCAAGTCCGGTCAAGACCTTGACAGTCAATCTCAATGTGTGCCATCTTTTCAGAAGGCTGATAGGGTTTCATCGTCGTATCCTCAAGCGGGTGAGGTAAGACCTGTTGCTCCAACTGCTTCTTAAAATGGGGGCTAAGCCTACACTCAATGGAACGGGAATGGGATTAAGTTCGAGACCAGCTCTGATTAAAATTGCCATGGCAGTCCATATGGAACCAATCATACCAATTATCCTGATACCGAGGTTCCTCTCAATTCCAATGGAAGCCATAAGATGGCCATTATGTATCATAGTCCTGCGTATGGTGATCGTAATCACAGTCACCTTGGTCCCAATTTTGATGAAAGTTGCCTCAGTAATTTTCAGAGTAAGAGTCGTCCCTTGCTGAGTTGCCACTCTGGCGATCCAAGTAATTATGGGCATAGCAGTCCCAATCTTGGGCGTGGTGTCTATCTGAGGAAGGGTCACTGTTTCTATGGTGCATCTTGCGTTGGTGGGTTGAAAAACCCTCAGACAGCTAAAGGCAGCTCGGTCTCAATGGGAGAGGTGGTCGGTCCCGATCATCAGGGACATAGTTGCTTGTATCCGAGAGGGGTACTCCATCTTGTTATCCAGCTCTTGTTCTGTGGAGTGAGGCCACCTTGGCCTATACTCCAGGGAAGCGCCGACCCTGGTCAATGTAGACAACAGTGCAGTCACTTCCTTCAGGATTAAGGATAAAGATGTGCTCGGTACTGCAGCATCAACAGTTTGAGCTGAGGGTCGGGATATAGGCTGATTATCACCCCCTTGGTGGTTCTTTTTCTTCTTCAGCTTTTCCAGGTCCAGTGCTGCCTCCGCTGGCTGCTTGTGCTTAGGAATGGGCGGCAGATGCTGACCTGCTCGTAAGGGTGGCTGTTGCTGTGGGATCTTCTTTTTCTTCTTTTTGACCATGATCCCTGATGCAGAGGCCGAAGAAGCTGTCGATGCTGAAGGCTTCAGTGCTGAGGGTTTCTATATTGAACTCAATGGCAATGGGGTTGGTGGCAGTGATGCCGAGGAAGGCATCAGAGTAGCTGGCAGCAGCAGCAAAAAAAAGGCATTGGTACCGGAGCTGTTGGTACCAATAGAGCCCTGGGCGAATGCAGAGTCACCAATTCAGTGCCCGGTTCCAACAAGAGAACAACATTATCACCAGACATTTTGATGGTACCTTTGGAGACTAAGTCCTGGGAGGAATGTATACTTGCTCCCACAAAGCTGAACGCAGATGAGAAGCCCTATTCTTCCTCGCCTGTTTAGTTAATTTTTGGCAGTGGGACAGGCCTCAACGACATGCAATTCTCCCAAACAAAAAAGGTACTTGTTGTGGGTGTCCGTACAAGGCAACTTAGCCCCACAGCAAACACACTTTTAAAAGGTGGTCTTGCTCACCATGTGACACGAGCAAGGCTCCCATCCAGGCATGGGAGCGGGGGGGGGGGGGGGCAGAACCGAGAAAAAGAAAAACACTGAGATAATAAACGAAATTATGCAAAAAAACCCCAACAACCCAAATAGAGAATAAAGAAGAGAGAAGTGAGGGGAACAGGAGAGCAGAGGCGTAACTAGGGAAAACGGTGCCCGGGGCAAGCACTGAAATTGCGCCCCCCCCCACCGCCCCCCCAACATACATCTGACTGACACACATGTTTCAGAAAACTTTTATTTAAAAAATTTAAAAAATTACAAAAATTACCAAAAATTTCAAAATGCACTACATACTTAGGTTTTTCCTCACAACAACCCTGTGAAGTTGGCTTGTATCTCAAACATCAGAATTATGATGCAATGATGATGATTATGATTATGATGCCCCTCCCTCACGCCCTGGTTCTGTTCCTGACTTTCCCTTGTGAGTGACTGTATTTTAACAAAATGAAAACCAAGGACTCCAAAGTAATTCGAGGGACTAGGGTGATAGTGCTAAAGACTCCTTATTCTCCCGCTGTTAAAGAAAGACTCCCCCTTCCCAAAACCGCGCGCTATTTACACCAGAAAAGGTTTCAAATGGAGGGGGAAGCATTTATGCTTTGTTTTATGCTACGATTTCAAAGTTAGAAAAACTATAAAAGGACCATTTTAGAGAAGATATGCACTGCCTTAGTTGCAAATCCTGCTTTTTTGAGATTCCCTGCAATTGAATAAAGCGATAATATACACCTTTGCTATTTAAATTGGTTGGAGAGTATTTATGACAATAAAAAATGAAATGGCATTTCAGATGCAACATTGGTTGCCTAAGACCACTCAGATTTAACTAATCTTCATCACATTGACAAAAAGAGCAATTAAAATTAAAATCCATGACTAAAACCAAACCACTTTGGGGTTGTTTTTAATGAAAGGTGGTATATAAATTTAACAATAAATGTTTAGAAGTATATACTTTCACCCCCTGCCCAACCTACAATTAATTCCAGCTTATTTTCAAAGGGCTTCAAGTTTTATTTACAAATTGCTTGGCAGCACCAATGTTTAAGTAATCGCTAATTGCTCCTAATGATAGTTTTACTGATTGTTAAATTTGTATACCACCTTTCATTAAAACATTCTCTGTTCATCTGATTTTCAGTCTGGTTAATTAAATTGGTGGAGGTTTAGACTTTCCTGATGGGCTGAAACAGCTAATCCATTTTGATGATGACATATAATTAAATTAGCTTGTATTACATAGTGAAAAAGTCCAGGAAGGGAGAGATGGGGGGATGTGGAACCTTGGGTTCCACATCCCCCCATCTCCCCCTCCCTGAACCTTTTCAGTTAAAACATGGTTAGATTATAGGGGAGGAAGGACTTGAATGAGCAAAAAGGGAAACTGGTTCGGGCGTTCAGGAAGTTGTTCAGAAGAGGGAGTTGTTCAGGAAGTTTGCTCTGGTGCGTGTCCTCCTCTCGACGCATGTGCGACTGGTGGCGGGGCGCCGGGGCGCGCCGGGGAGTGAGAGTCAGAGACTTGGACTACGAAGACACTGCAGCGCCCAGTGCTGGATGAGCAATGCCAAGGGGGGGGGGCGGGCGCCGGGACCGGGGGAGGGGGACTGCTTTGCAAAAATAAAAAATAAAAAAATTTTTTTTTCCGGCAAATTGGTGGGGGCACTTTTTGGCGCCCCCTGCCAAGTGGCGCCCGGGGCACGTGCCCCCCCTGCCCCCCCTATAGTTACGCCTATGCAGGAGAGGGAAAGCAAATAGAAAAAACAAAAAAGAATTTTCTTCTACTTGCAGCTTGAAGCTGTGAAAATCCAACCTGAAAACTGAGGGGATGAGGAGTGGTGCAGCTGCATAAAGCAGCTGGGGGCAGGGTTCCCACCAAAACAGGAGAGCAGAAGTTTGGAAGATTCCATGCATGTGCGAAGCCCATTTGTGTAAAAGACAGAGACCATGTCAAAGAACCACAAATACATTTTGTGCAAGGAGTTTCCCATTTGCACTTATATGCACTTGTGTAAGAGGTTGCAAAACCAGTACATCTAGTCGAGTGAAACTTCCGCTGAAGACTTCGTACTACTTCTCAGGTATCACACAGAGGCAAGAGTTCCTAATGTTCACCTCCATGTGGTACTGGAATCCCTAACCTCAATGCGAAAAGCACTGGGAAAGGACTATATCTCCCAGCACACACCCACACCCGTGCACCTTCCAAAAAGGTGCTGGAGCACAACAGGGCTGCGTTCTTTTTAACGGAGTCCTCAGAGTGGTAGGGAGCAGATTAGGGACCCCTGTACCACACGGAGGTGAGCATTAAGAATAGTCACCTCCACATGATACTTGAGGGATAGTACAAAGTCTTCAACATTGGCCAGAGCTTCACAGAGGCCTAATTATAACATGTTATGCTAGCTGAAGAACTAGACTGAGACAGAGATGGATTTCTTCACACAGTGATCATGTGCTATGTCCATATTCTAGCATAACAACATTCATTTACCCTATGACAAGTCTAACCTGGATGCTACTTTATGTTCTTTTATCCAATCAGAGAAGACCAGTGCAAGGTCCGATCAACCCATCACCCTCTAAGGATACAAACTTTACTCTCTTTGGCATTAATAGGGCACCAACTAGCAAGAGGAATAGAATCAAGGAGAACATGAAAGAAATTATTGCACCTGAAATGGTGTTGCCATGGCAAACAAATACTTCAAATTCATTTAATGTTTATGTCCATTCCATCAGGCAAGAAATATTCAGATATTTTAGTATTTCCTGAAAATTATATGCCATCATAGACCAAGCTGAGCTTTAGTACTACTGGGAAATTTGCCTTTAAAAAAAATATGGGTAGTGACCAACATCCTGACTAAATTTACTCAAGGAAATCTCATATATTATATATTTTGAAGAACTGCTTGTACATTTGTTTGTATGAAATAAAGTCATACTTCCCAATAACCTACAGATACCAAATTTTGCATACACAACCCTGCCACTGAAATTAGCTGAATGCCCTACTTTTTACACTGGAATATACTCGGAGCAGGAGGACTAATGTTTTGGTAGTTTTTTGGAAAAATTATGAATATCATACTTCTTGATTACCTACAGATACCACATTTTGGATGGACAATCTTATTGGATGGATGCACTACATTTTATACCAGAATATGCATGGTGAAAATTTAAATAATTTATTTGCAGTTTTTTGAAGAAATTCAGAATATCATACTTCTTTATTACCAGCAGATACAAACTTTTGCATGAACACGCCTGCCTCTTAAAGTAACTGAATGCATCACTTTTTACACCAGCATATGCTTGTTTAAATAATTGTGGGGTTGTAGTTTTTTAGCAGAAATTCTGAATTAATGATCATATTTTAAGTTACTGTTCTCAACAGATTTCTAACACTCAATAATCAAATCAATTATTCTGAAACAACATAATACCCAAGAAAATCAGAAGATCTTTCTCAGATTCAAATTTACTATGATTCAAATTTACCATATGGTCATTATATAATAAAATGAATGTTTAAATTCATGTTGAAATTCTACAAGTTTCAAACTGTCCCTTTAGTTCACTTTTGCGAGCACATTAATAAAAAATTCTATTACATATATTTAATTTCTGTATCAGTGTAATCTTCGCAAAATGACTTTGCCTGGTCAACAATGGGCCTCACCTATTATTAGAAATTAAAAGGACTTGTCCTTTTGATTTCAACTGAACTTTCTTGTGTAAATTTAGTTGGGACTTTATAGATAATTTGGGCTGCCTCCATTTAACTAAAACTGGAGTTAAAGGCAAAAGCCTTAACTGAAAAATGGATACAGGATTGAGCCTTTGTGGCGGGGGGAGGAAAAAGAGAGAGAGAATTAATATTACTGTGTTTAGTATTAAAATATGGATCTTAATAATTGACACAGGACCTATCTACATTACATTATCATTTCCTATTTCTATTGGACCCTGGGAATTACAGTTTTAGAAGAGGACTAGCAAAAGAATCTCTTACAAGAGTTATCTGCATAACTACCAATCGACAGTTTCCATAATTACTTATAATTGGTTTTTCTTTCTGCATGTAAATAGATCAGGGTTACTTAACCTTGGGTCCCCAGATGCTATTGGACTACATCCCCCAGGCCTTTGTGGCTGGGGATGATGGGATTTGTAGTCCAACAACATCTGGGGACTCAAGGTTAAGAAACCTTGAAATAGATCTAAGTGCCCCAAGTCTAAATTAAAGAGTAGTAGTAGTAGTAGTAGTAGTAGTAGTAGTAGTAGTAGTAAAAGATTAGGAAATAGATGTTAGGCACGAAGATAAACACCATGCCTTCAATCTTTTTGTCCCAGAAGAAAGTGGATTGGGAATTTGTTTATCACAACAGACATTATACATTTTGTACACTCTGCCCTAAAACAAATATAGATAATTTGATATGCACATCTGCTCAGGTGGGATTTCCTATGTGTAGGAAGGAGGGTGGGGGAGGCAGATGTTAAGTGATAAATAATGCAATCCCATGCACACTTATCTGAGCTTAGGCCTCATTGAACACAGTAGGACTTACTTTCAGATACGCATGAACAGAACTGGGCTGTGAGGGACACTTACTAGTAGGGAGTAAACTCCACACAGCTTAATGCGACTTACCAGAGGTGCATCTAGGTAATGTTGGAGCCTGGACCTAAAGGCCTTTGGAGCCCACCTCCCACACCGCAAATTAAGCATCATCCTGCTCGGGTGACCACACCACCCAAGGCAGACTAAAGAGGATTTGAGGGGCCCCAGGGGTTGTGGAGGTCCACGACTTCAGCCTGGAGACTTCAGCGCCTCTGAGACTTACTTAAGCCAAAGCATGCTTAGGATTGCACTGTAAGGCAAACTTACACAGGCATAAGCACGATTGATCTCAATGGGACTTTTCATAAATGCACATGCTTCTGATTGTGCTGCAAGCCTCTGTTACAGGATGGAAAATATGACTTTGGTTATATTGCATAGCTCTTGTAACAATCCCATCGCTCTGACTGCTTGTTGATACAAAACAGTTATCTGAATGAAAAATAAAAGAGTGCTATTTCTAAATAAAGAGCAGCACAGACAATTGAGCAGCTATGCAGGGGTTATAGAAAATGAACACCACAGATGAAATGGCCGAAGTTCGTAGACAAATCCAAGTGAAACCCTTGCCTGGCTAATATTTAGATAATCAGTCGTACTCCATGGTAACCATTTAAATGTCCTTTGTTGATCATGACCCCAGAATAATTTTCCTTGGGGTTTGGGAGACTTGTAAGTCATCTTATTTATGACTTACTTGAGCTTGCTTGCATAGTTTGAAAGGATGAAGAGTTTCTTGGTAGAACAGTTGATGATAATCCTGCAGGTCAAACCAAAAGTACGTGCTGTTCTTCCACAGCTACAGATGGAGAGGACAGGAGGAGAGAAGAGAAGTTATTACTACCCCATTTTTTGTAAAAGTTTGAATTCCCAGGGTGAGTAATTGCTTAGCTCCTTGGGGTCACCATAAATCACACTTAATTTAGGATAGTTTAAGCCATGTGTTCTATACTGGCAAGAGGACAGCACATGTAAAGGCAGTGCCACTGTAATACATGCTGTATTTTATTGTATCCTTTGCACATAATTGGCTATTAAAATTGTTAATGTTATAGTTAAAATTCGAAGATGAACCACATTTGGATGGAATTAAGCCAGGAGTTCATAATGCACATCTAAAATTTATGCTGTGCTAGGACAGCATTTTTCAGCAATCACTGAGATCATTAAATGTTTTTATCCTGAGTATCATTACATTTTTATTATATGTCTCCCAACCACCCCTCACTACAGCTTGGTGCTAAATATTTCCAGAGGGACAGAGCAGTTCCTGAACTCTATTACCTCAGAGGCAATCTTCTTCCTTACAAAAAAATATATATGTCAAGGGTTCTTATTTTGATATTTTAAAACAAGCATCAATGCCTGAAATTTAGGCATTCATGTTAGTACATTTCAGCTGGACAGAGCTGAGAAAAATTTACATTTTAGCCATTAAGACTGGACTGTTTGTGGAATTATGAGGACTTAGCAACTCTGCCAATTAGCTAGATGAATTCTTGATCCTAGACATACAAGATGTAATCCAGTTGAACTGAAGTGCATAGTTAAATAACTAAATTTCGTTGAATTCAAGATAATAAATCCAATTATTTACACTGCAACAAACTTCCAAGTAAGAGTGTTCAGGATCAGAGTCTTAAACAGCAACAGACTTACTTATACGTAAGTTTTGGGATAAAATCTTTGGGATAAAACAGTTTTGGGATAAAATCTGAGATGCACTTAATCACTTGGAAGTAAGAGCCACTGAAATTAACAGGACACAATTCCAAGAAAGAAGGTTAGTCAGTTTGTACCAAGATAGCAATTCTCTCATTATATTCCCATTTGCCAATGAAGACAGAAGCTTCCTCTTCTTTCTAAATTCCTCTTGCATGAATGGAAGGAGCTTCTGTTTATGCATGTGGGGTTGTGATTTTCACCAATCCCCACTGCAGCCACCTGCGCTGCTTGCCATCCAGAGGGGTCCCTAACCCGCAAAGGAGATTTCAGGGCCCAGGGGCCTGCAGAGGCAAGCAGGGGATGGAAAAGCCCCAGTCCTCCAAATGAACCCCATTCACTCGGTGGAATGGAAGTTAGGGTCCAGGTCAGAATTCTCCACAAAAATTCTGAACAAAGACTCCAAATGACTGATCATATCATTCTGTCTCATACAGATACATCTTGCTGTGAATATTATCCTTGCAGATTTCAGGAAAGGATATAGTTGTATTTCTGAAAACCCAAAGAGAACACTTTGAACAATGGATGACTTAATTACTGGTCGTTTCTTGATATTTCTTATCAGACCATTATTGTTCTGAAAAAGAATAATTTCCAAAATATAATACTACCAATAGAATCTCTGGAGTAGTCTGAAAGCAAAGTGCAGAAATCGCTTAGCTGTTTCACACTGGCAGTAAGGGCAGCTAAAGTCTGAAAACTTGTGTACGTCACTGGCACTATCCATTACATACCAGTGACTGACACTTGCACAACCAGATTTCACACAGAATTCCAAATAGCAAGGCCCTTGTAAGCTGGAGAAAGAACCACATGCTTCCAGCAATAATAAATAAGCGAGTGCCAGGAAGATGCAATATTCCTCAAACAGAAGCATTTTGACTGAGGGAAAACACCTGGATCTTGTGAAACAAATGAGCAAAAAATGAGCAACATTTTGTGCTATAAACTGATGAAATGGAAAGTTCCTGTTATTTTTGCCTCTTTCCTGAAAAGGGAGGATTACATCTCTGAGCCCTAGATGGACCAATGATTTGAATCAGAACAGAAGCTCCCAACCTGTGGTCCTCCAAAGGTTGCTGAACTGTAACTACAACAATAAATCGTGGTTGGGGCTGACAGAAGTTGTAGTTCAGCAACATCTGGAAGACACACAGGTTGGAAACCCCTGATCTAACTTAGTATAAGGATGTTCTGAGGAATCTCTTCTCTAAAATCTTCATGCTCCAATTAGTTATTTTTCAGCTCCCATCTGCACTCCAGTGTTCAGAGGCAGGCCAAAGAAATTTCAGGCACAACGCAGAGGCACCTTTAAACTGAAGTTCAAATCCATGTTCAGTTGTGAAATTCAGTGGATTCATTCATTCAATTTATATACCTTCCTTCCTGAAGTGGCTCAGGGCAGTTTACATTAAAATCACCTTGATCCAGCCTAGCCTCTTCACTGGGCTGAAGTGAGACTAAACTCAGGGGCAGAGCCATCATCGTGCAAGCAGGTTCAAATAACCCAGGCCACCAATGGAAAGTGCTGCCGAAGGCCACAGGGCGGCATGGCTTGGGCTCTGGAAGAGCCCCGAGTGAACTCCCTCCACTCATGCCCAGGCTCCAGAGAGCCCCGAGTGAGCTCTTCCCTGTCCTTTTCAGGCAGCATTTGCTGCCTGACAGCCTTTTATTTCCTTTTCTCTCCCTCCAGTGAGGGAGAGAAAGGGAAATAGATGTTGACAGGCAGCAAATGCTGCCTTAAATGACAGGGGAGAGCTCACTCAGGCTCGTCGGAGCTCAAGGTCATGCCCTCTTTGCATGTGACATCACGCACAAAGGGGTGTGGCTACGCGGGCAGTGGGAGTTCTCTCGGGGCTCTTCCAGAGCCTGAGCCACACCCTGTGCATGGGACATCATGTGCATGGTACGTTACTAGAGGGACCGCCGGTTGGGGCCCTACCTAGACTGCTGTTCAGCTGGCACCGTGCCTGACTAAACTACAAGTTCTGAACCCTTAAAAGAAAAGGGCAGGACACTCATCTAATCCAGAAATCCATTTATTGCTATGAATATATATCGTCATACCTTATTTCGTGACTTCTCACAGAATGCAGTGAAAATGTAGCCTGCTCTGTTCTCTTTATCAAGAGATTGCAGCATCCTTTCCATTTTAGAACTCCCAAGTTCACAAATATCTGGAGACGTTTTACCCTGGATTTTTTTTTTAAAAGCACAGTTCAACAAGATATGTAGTTTCATTGTTTTATTTTATTATTTATTTATTTATTCGATTTCTATACCACCCTTCCAAAAATGGCTCAGGGCGGTTTACACAGAGAAATAATAAATAAATCAGATGGATCCCTGTGCCCAAAGGGCTCACAATCTAAAAAGAAACATAAGATAGATACTAGCAACAGTCACTGGAAGTACTGTGCCAGGGGTGGATAGGGCCAGTTACTCTCCCCCTGCTAAATAAAGACAATCACCACATTAAAAGGTACCTCTTTGCCAAGTTAGCAAGGGTTGGCAAATATATCTTATATTTATATATCTTTGATATCTCTTATATATCTTATCTTATATATATATATATATCTCTCTTAGATATATATAAGATATATATATCTTATATATATATCTTATATATATCTTTATATATCATTATATCTTAGATTTCAACTTTGAAATTGTCATTGCTTCTCTTAGACAAAAAGAAATAGCAAGGCAGCCAGATAAACCAACTGAGGAGTCATCTCATCTTAATTTCTTATCACACGGGTTTTAGACACAGCTTTGTAGCTCTAACTTTCTACATTTTTATACTTGCCTCTCCCCTCTCTTCTTTCCACTGTCAAACTTTAGGGAACTGTGGTTTGTTTATTTTGTACTTGAAGCATCATGTAAAATGATGGCTCTTCATGAATGAGTAATAATAATATATCTAGCTTTAAGCACACAGAGCAGGGGCAGAATCACCACTGAGCAGACGGGTTCAAAGAACTTGGGCCACCACTAATTAGGGGCCACACCTGGTGCCCCTAGGGATGTGCAGAACCTGCTTGACATTCGAAGGTTCGATGTTGAGCCGGTTCAGTTCGAAGGCTCAAGGTCATACTGAACTACCCCCTGTTCGGTCCGGCCTGGAGCCAAACCCCCCCAAACTGTTTGGGGGGGTTCACAATTTTTTAAATCTTTAGCCCCTTTGGGGGGGCTTCCTCTAGGCCACGGGGGGCGTCCACGAAGGTCCCCCTCCCCCGCCAGTCTCGGTCATCACCACTGTGGCCCGTTCGGCCACTTTTTTCGGCCCAGTCAGGTCTCCTTATTTTGGCACAGTAGCCATTTTGTTTGCCACCGCGCATGCGCAAATGGCCTCTGTGAGGCCTGGCATGGCCCAGGGCCTCACAGAGGCCATTTGTGCATGCGCGGCAGCCATTTTTTTAAAAAAACAGATGACCGAGGTCAGCGGGTGAACCTTTACAGACTGCCCACCCCAAGGCCTAGAGGAAGCCTCCTGAAGGGGCTGAAGGTTAAAAAATAATTGTGAACCACCACCACCCCACCCCACCCCCAGACCGAACTGGTCTCGTCAGGTTTGAACTCGAACAGAACCGGACCAGCCAGTTCCGTGCAAACCCTACCCCAGCCACACCCCCTGCGTATTATACACGCCAAAACTGTGTGTATAAAGAAAGTTATTACACTGAGCAATAATGTACTAGCGCACAAATGCTCTGTGCCACTGGTGGAAGAAGCCAGCCGGCGGCCCGTTTGGGAGCTAAGCCACTCCCCCTGCATCTGACATCAGACGCTGTGGGCGTGGCAGGGGGCCGCCGGCAGGAGGAACATGGGCCTCCGGCTGTCTTCCTCCGCCAGTGGGACAGAGTATTTGTGCACTAGTACTTTATTGCTAAGTATAATAAATTTCTTTATACACACAATTTTCAATCTCTTGATTTGCTGATACAATCATTAGAGAGTCAAATGATAGTGTGTTTATATATATACATACACACACCTTTTAAAACTACCGCTGTGAGGCAGAATGGCGGTGGGGATGGCAGTGGAGACAGCAGCAAGAGCTACTTCCTCAGGTCCACCTTCCCCCAAAATGCCAGGTTGGGCCATTTGGGGGCATTTGGAAGGCAGGTGGCCCATGGAAGAAGCCCTCACCACCATTTCCACCACCATCGCCACCGCACCGCCGCTGCTTTAAAAGGCATTATTTTAAAAAGATTTAACTTTTCCTCACCCACCTGACCCAAAATGGAATGCTGTTTTGCTAACATGGTCAAGTATCACAAGTATCACTTCACCAAATGATACTCACTTGGATCAGTTCTGCATAGGTATATCTTCTATCTAGCTGTGGCTTCAGATACTCCATTTTGTCAGTAAACATTGTAATACGAGTCACACTGCTGCATACTGTTGCTGGCCTGGACCCACAAAGAAGACATATGTTCAAAAGATGCTTCACAATAATTGGAGACTACATCATGTTTAACAGAGGAGACAAAATAAATGGGTACATAGTTAAAAGGCTCAGATTCAGACTTGGAGTCTCAGTGCTCCAATGCATTAGTAGAGGATGTAGCCATTGAATGTCCCATCTCATTTCTTCATCACTCCCCTCACCCATCACAAATACAAATACACACACACAGAGCCACTGGTTAGAGGTTATAATTAGAGTCTTGGGGCAATGGATAGTGGGAGAGAAGGGCAGGCAACAGAATTGATAACAGAACAGAAAGAGAGCCTCAGCTCCTGCATCGTCTCTCACTGCCTTGCAGCATTAAAAAGCATAAAGCAGTGCATGATCCCCAGGCAGGCAACTTTCCAGGACATGGCAACTTTCTCTATGACTGATATGCATGTCAAAATATCAAATGAAGATGTCAACAAAAGAATATGCAGACAACATATGCAACTAAAAGGCATAGATAAATGGAGAATATACTGAAGTTCCGCCTGAAGGTGGTTTACATAAATATAATTTGTATGATTAGAAGACTGGGATAATTTTCTTATTACATTAAACAACATTTTGAATATAGTAGCATTTGTGACGATATGCTAGAATGAGATCTGGTTCCATGGGTACAACTGAAATCACTCCCCTGCTTCAGATAAGATAGGAAATAAGTCCAAAAACAGAAGATCCGAACTGATCCTCAATGAGACAGAAATCTCATTGAGGCATTTATATAACCTATTAGAATATCCAGTTTACACTGACTAGTATATGGACAATTTGTTCAAGAGTAAGAGCTGCCTTGGGAATGTCTACCAAGGTCAGAACACTTCCAAATTTTGTTTATATGCAAGTTAGATATGCATAGCACATGCTATGATTGCTTAGACATAGCTGGGGGATTCACTCATTCTTGCAATCTATGCAGTTAAAATTAAAAAGAGGCAGTCCTTAGGAATGAGACTGTCAACAGATTATTTTGATTTATTAAATTTACTCTTTGGCACCTATACACTAAGGTTGCTCATGGCAAGCCCCACCCCTGCTGCAGCCACGACTAATGAAAATGTTGGGGTGGGGCTTTCACACACAACCTGGTGGGCCCATGGAAGGCGCTTTCACCGCCATCTCTGCCACCAGCGCCCTGTCGTTGCCCATCCTCTCTGCTGCCTTGGGGCGGCAAGCAATGGCCGAGCGATGAACAGAGGCGTGAGGAAAGGCTGAGCAGCGAGGGAGGGAGGCTGAGCAAAGTCTCGGGGGCGGGGGGAGGCCGAGTGAGGGAGCCTTCTGTTGCCCCACCAAGTCTCTGGGGTGGGGAAGGCAGAGTGAGAGTGTGGGAAGGCCTCTGAACCATGGTTTAGATTATCATGAATGAGCTTCAGTAAGCCTCACACTTGAACACTTCTCCTTTCCTCTCTTTCTCTATGCCTGAGAGAGGGGAGTGAAAGCTTTTGTTTTCACTTTAAGAACAATCCAGTTTCCCATCATGTACAAATTCAGAGAACTATGGTTTGTTAGTTAACTAGAGTTAGAACAAACTAGGATATAAACTTATAATTTGATGCTGGTTTGATATACGGGCTTGTTCTCATTCTAAACAATAAACAAACCACAGTATCCCAAGTTTGTACATAACATGGAACTGCAGTTTGTCCTAAAGTGAAAGGAAAGTATTTCACTCTTATCCTCTTAAGCATAACAGAGGAGACAGCGAAGGAGATGAGTTCAAGTTTCACTACAACTCATTTATGATCACCTTAACCATAGTTTAGATTAGAGCTGCACAATTCCAGCCTTCCAGCTGTAGTTGGACACCAACTCCCATCATCGCTAACTTTTGGCCACTGTGGCTGGGAATGATGGGGGTTACAGTCTAACTACAATGTGAAAGGAAGAAGTTGTGCAGCCCTGGTTTGGATTATCATCTGAAACAGGTCAATGCCTTGCAATTCACTCTCTACACACCAGCTTTCTAGAACATCACTTCCTTTTCTCTCAAAGGTATTCACAAGAGGAGAGCAGGGTAAAGTGATAGAACAAAATGGTCTTAATAAGTGCAAGGAATTTTGTGTGCTTACCGCTGTCTGTTAATATCTGCTAAAGTGACTAAGGCATCGGGATCTTCCTTAACAGCACTTTGACTCCGTGGCATGACTGCTGATAATAGCCTGGGAGACCTCAGGGAATATGTATCCAACATAGCTGCTTTTGTTAGAGGTGATGGTGATCTGATGTCTCCTCTCTAGTGAAAAAAATAAGGGATGGGGAGAGAGAGACTTCTCAAGAAATAATTCTCATGATCCATCTACTGAACATCTACTTTTCATTGGTATCTTTCAGGTTTGGTAAATACTTTTCATTTGTAGCTATCCAAAATTATATCTATTAAAGCACCACACCAAACTAAAAAAAAATCTGTTCTTTCAACTCAGGACAATTAAAAAAACTTTTTTGTGAGGACTCTGAAAGAGTTAAGAGAAGAACTGTCAGGAACATTTGGACACTTGTGGCTCTCTGGCCATAGCCTATGCATGTTGTTATTGAAAGAACAGTTGAAACGATGACTCGATACACACATGAATGCACATCACTGATTAAAGACAATCGAATGCCTCAGTTGGCAAGTACTGCATAACTGATTTATTTATACAAACTTGATGAATACACATGTATGAACTCATCTAAGCTGAGCTACTGCTGCACTTAAGCTTATGTTTTGTTTTGTTTTTGCATTTTAAATTTTTATTGGCTTTTACAATAGCTTTACATTCAAATTACATTCATTTATTTAATTAAGTAAATATTGACTTCCCACTTACCTCTCTGCACGGTTCATGTTAACTATACATAAAAACCATTGCTATAATAATTCAGAACATAGATACTCCACATTACTACTCGATTTTACCCAACCCAACCTGCTGTTATTACTATATTTCAAACCCTGTTGAAAAGTCCATATTAGAAAAATAGTTCTTTAAGTAGAGTAGAAATGGTTCCCAATCTTCTTTGAAAGATTCCAAATTTTCATCCCTTATAAGTGCTATAAGCTATGCCATCTCAGCATATTCCAAAATTTTTATCAACCAGTCTTCTTTTGAGGGCATTTTAGTGTCTTTCCATTTCTGCGCATATACTATCCTAGCCACTGTGGTTGCATACATTAAAAATGTTAAATTTCTTCTGGAAAACTCTCCTTGGGTTATTTCCAGCAGGAAGGATTCTGGCCTCTTAGGAAATGTCATTTTAAAAATTTTCTTCAACTCATTATATATCATATCTCAAAAAGCCTTAAGCTTATGTTAGTGAATTTTATTTTATTTTATTATTTGTTATTGGCTGACATCCAGATTAATGTGTGACCTTTAGGGAGAAATTATAGGGAGACACAGCAGGCTTCAGAGGAAAGGGGAGATAAGCAAAAACTGACCTTTCCTTGCAGTGCCAGCACAGCATTAGTCTGGATGTCAGCTGCTTGCTTCAAACGGAGTTGCTCTGTTTTTGGATAGTCCCTTTCCCAACATTCATATCTTAGGAACATAGGAAGCTGCCTTATACAGAGTCAGACCATTGGTCCATTAGCTCAGTATTGTCTACACAGACCTGGCAGCAGCTTCTCCAAGACTGCAGGCAGGACTCTCTCTCAGCCGTATCTTGGAGACACTAGGGAGGGAATTGGAACCTTCTGCATGCAAGCATGCAGATGCTCTTCCCAGAATGGCCCAATCCCCTGCAGTGAATATCTTACAGGGCTCACACATGTCTCCTATTCAAATACAAACCAGGGTGGACCCCGATTAGCAAAGGGGACAATTCACGCTTGCTTCCACAAGACCAGCTTTCTGACCTTTCTTCCAATACAAGGATGTTTTAGGGCTCATTTCATAGTAAAGCTTTGCTTTTTACTTTACCCTTTGTAAATGACATTCCTGATAAAAGTGCAATTACAACAACAGCGACCATAGCAATACCTGATGGTAGGAAGATGTTATTTTTGGCATGCAAGATTTAGCTCTCAGGGGCAAGAGAGATACCATCTGTGGGAAAGGATCCACATCCATCCTTGGCTTCTGTTGCCGAGAATGCCACATTTTTAGCTTCGTACTTGCAGCCTGTGTGGCAGCTGTATGAGTGACACAAAATCTGGGACCCCTGAGAAGAGAAAGGCATACAAGACACAGTGGTCAGAAGTGGATTTTGTTATTTAATGAAGTAAAAATACTCCCTTTCCCCCCTTTGTGACTGCACTATCCTTCAGACAGTTCCTCACATCACCCCGATCGGGAAAGGTATCAGGGCATGAAGCAACCCAACAGGAAGTACTTCTTTAAAAAGAGACTTCCTGTTGCATAAGTTTAAAGCTGCCATCACAGTTTTGTACTAGCAGCAATCTCTATTTATTCCCAAAGCAATTAATAATACAAAAGTGCAACTAAATAATACATCATAAAATATAACGAGCATGGTCAGAGGACAAATGATACAGAAAACTTCCTGAAGCTAAGCAGGTATAGGTCTGGTCAGTACCTGGATGGGTGACCACCTGGGAACCCATTATACCACTTTGAGTTCTATGATGGAAGAAAGGCAGGATGAAATAAACAAAACAAAATAAAAATCAAAAATATGATAAAAGCACAAATAGCTGAGGTGAAGAAGTTACCAGACAATTTCTGAAAGCACAAAAAAGGAGTTATTAACCTCCTTCCAGAAGGATGGTGGAATATCATATGGGTCTCATGTTCCAAAATTCCAGGACTAAAATAGAAATGGGCCCATTAGGGGTGTGCATGGAACCAGCAGTGACAGTTTAGTTCAAATTCGAACCAAACTTGAACCAAACCACGAGTCTGCAAACCAGTTCCTTAGAACCAACCAGTAGTTTGGTTTGTGCTGTCAAACCAGGTCGACTCAGTTTGAGTGCCTTGCTTGTAAAGGGAAATCTGGCAAGGATTCAGGGATCCTGAATCCCCACGGTACATGGGGGGGGGGCGCCAGCAGGGCCAAGAGGAACCAGCACTGCCACAACCGGTAAGGTACCCTTTTGCCCACCCCCCAACCCCTTTTTAGGTAGGGAATCCCCCTTTGCTTGTAAAGGGGAATCCTTACTGGATTCCCCTTTACAAGCAAGGCACTTGAACCAGTCAAATCAGACCAAACCAGTTTGACCCGAACCAGGCCTGATTTGAATTGGTTCTGCACACCCCTAGGGCCCATGCCTAGTGGTCAGCCTACCATCAACATAAGATGGCATTTTCAGCAAGTCTTCAGAAGATTTTAAATCCTGGGGTGGGGGTTCACAAGGCAGAAGATGATCCTTGAAATAATCAAAATCCAGACCACTTATGATGTGTTATTTCAGGGATCATCTCCTGCCTTGTTTTGTGTGCACAAATCAAACCTTGATTTGTATGCCCAACACTTAGGGCTTTACAAATCAAAACCAGCACCTTCAACTGAGCTCAGAAACAGATTGGTAGCTAGTGCCAATGTCTCAAAGCTGGTGTAATACAAGTATGCCAGTACCTGTTGGGCCTCTAAGCTAGGGGCAGAGGCAGCTCTTTAAAAGTAAAAACAAGAACATTGCAAGATCCAATCACGTATCTTCCACATAACGTAGTTTGGCCCTATAGTATGATAGTACTACATAGTAGTTCGGCCCTATAGTACTGTGAACAATTGGACAATTAATTCAAATCCCGGCTCAGCCACAATGTTCATGGGATGATCTTGTGTAAACTACCATTTTTCAACTTTTACAGGATTCAATTAGAAATTGTTTATTTAATTATAATTCCACTAATTAGTTTTGCTTACTGCATTTTTCCTGCTAATGATGCAGCCTCCTTTCTTTTCTTCACAGTTAGGACACAGTATACAATCTAGCATTACTATTATTATTATTTTATACCATTGTCTTGAATAAGCTATTGCCACATCTACTGAGGCAGTGTTAAAAAATGACTGATTTATTTGATACAATAGCCAAACAACATTTATGGTGTTGCATGATTTATTTTACTTGTACCCATCTCAAACATTACACACTAGGACATCAGCTCTATCACTCCTAAACATTTGCATTTGTGCATCTGCAGGCAATGTCTTCATCACATCTGTACAACACATGCAAAATGTCACACACTGTAATTGTGCATCAGCACATCCACTGCTGAATTCCATCTAGCACTTAGCTGTTGTAGTCACCATAAATTTTGTAATTCCTACCCCCAGCAATATCCCAAGTACTGGTGGGGTGGGGGGAGAATTTGATCTCACTGTTGGAGATGGAGTTCCAGTGCATCGACCTTTTGCACCAACTATCCTAATGACCACTAGGGGCATTGGGAGCAGAAGTATCTAGTGAGGGTCTCCTTACCTGTCCCTGCTTGCCTCTGCTCTATGACCCCTGCTTTGACTCCTCGGGTACTTCCTGTAGTGGGTCAGTCCTCTTCCTTTCCTCCTAGAGAGAAGATGGAAACATCTCTCTCTCCCTACCTACCTATTCATTATGTAGCTGATAGATAGGACAGGTCTTTCCTATCTCAAATGTATTTCACCAATGAATCAATTTAGTTTAGACTCTACAGTGATATCCATGCATGTTACTTAAATAGCTGCAACAACTAAACTCTGCACTTTAACTGGAGCCGTAGCTTCCTTGGTGCTTTGCTAAATAATCACAAAGCCCCAACACTAACAACTTCCTATTTCATCCTCTTACCAATATAGAAGCAAAGGTTTCACTACTTCAGGTTGAATGCGTTTTAAGTTATCAATGTTCCACTGGCCTCCATCAGTTAGATCCAGTTTGAGCAAAACCTCAGAGGTGAGGAAATAATCTCCGTTGCTCACCAGGTAGATTTTCTTCATTCTATCAAGCTGTCTTGAAATAAAGGAAAACATACACAGAGAATATGCACAGACACACATGGGTTAATAATCCAGAAGTAATCCCACCAAATCAAGAAACTGTCATTTGCAAACGATATTTTCAAACTAAATTCAGTACAGTAGAAGGGCCAGCCTTAGCCCAAATAGTGCCACAGGCTAAGAGAGTCTTTGACAGCTCCCTTCATTTGTTCAGCCTCTGAATATCATATTACTGTGTTTGTAACCCCTTTCATAACAATCTACATTCATCTCTTGTCATACAGAAAAATAAATCTGTAAGCATGATCCATAGATCTTTATTCATTTTGTGCCATATATATATGCGCACATAAAAACAAAATTGTTTAATATTATAGAAGCATTTTAATTTTAAAGAATAACTGAATGCCCAGCTGTCCCCCATCCCTGCAAACCAAGTGCCTGGGTTACTTGCTTCTAAATTCAACCCTGCCCAACATAATAGTTATCAACCCAAAATAAATGTCAGGTTTTTCTGAAAAGTTAACTTGAAGACAGAGGGATTACTAAAACAAATAAATGAAGCTGTTCACACAGCCAAAAACTGGGCAGGACAAGCATCCTACCCAGGTTTAGGAGCTGTGCACGCTTCCAATGGTTGGTCATGTGGGAGCAAACAACTAGGTATGTGGAGGGAGAAGTGATTTTGTGGGAGACCGGAGCTAGGCATGACAGCCTTTCCTCCTAACTTGGTCAAATGCTGGGTGCTGATTTGTACTTGTGTGTGCAGGTGTGTGACTCATGGGGTGCTCAGCTACCATTTTGTATCTGGCTCCACCTCACTAACCTATTATTTTACGTTAATTCATGTTGATGGACCTTGAGGTTCTAGCAAAAACAAAGCACACCCCACACAACTAGAATCTGCCCATTGGGCCCCCATCCCCATTGGCCAAATCTATTTTAGAAGTTCTAGGTTAAAACCAGGAAATACCTTTTCTGCCTCTTGGGATCTTTCAGCACCTTTAGTCTTTCGATGTCCATCCAGAGCCACCAGTACCTTTCTCCCAAAGTGCCTTTGATGAACCTCTTGAACCTTTCGAATTCATTTCTACTGCCAATATCATAGGTCTTGTGATTCATGCACCAGGCAGCCCTGCTTTCAGAGCTCTCTTTTTCAGACTTCAGACTGATGCTCACTTCACTAATCTTATCTGTTATATTATCTTCAAGGGGCGGAGATTTTTGCAGGGGTGGCTCCATATAAGGTTGACTGTTTGCTATCTCATATATAAACACTCTTGTCACTCTACCAAAGTTGACGTCCTTTGGGCTGGCTTCAGGCGGCTGCCCAGTGAGAACTGTGACAGCATTTCTCAATATATATTGAGTGTAGGCTAACGAAAACTCATCTACTGTCTGGAAAGATGCAAGTTCTTCATATCTGTCAAGGTCGGCATTTTCTCCCTCCTGAGGAGCAGCATCCCAGTTCTGCCCCAAGTAAGCTCTTAACTGTGTATGTGAAGGAGTATCAGGAAGCAACACGCAATTGCCCTCATCTATGCTTCTTCTGGCTGTTGTCCCCTGAAGAATATTAGTTTTGCTTTGCCTCTTACCCTTGGGATCCCGTGCTGCATGGAAACCAGAGATTATCATTTCCCCAAAGTCATAACAAAGTATTAGTTATGAGTGGAGAAAAATGGTCTTCTCTCTCTCTCCCTCCACACCTTTTGGGGGTATAACCTGGCACATGAATATGGACAACAGAGTTGTTATGCATCACAAGGTTACTAAGAGGTTTCTGGCAGCCTGATACTGTTTGGCATGATATGGAGGTGCTGGCCTGATGTCGCTTTGGAATTATTATTATTACTAGCCGACCCCACACAGAGCATCTGTGCGGCACTTTGGGGCCGGCTGTTTCCCCCTCCCTCTTCCTCCTGCCCTCTGGCCCCACGCACTCCAGCCCTCCTCCTCTCCAGTTCCTCCTCACACACAGAGCCATGGCGGGCAGCCAAAAAGGGCCCTGCCGCTGCAGTTTTTTCTCCCTCCCGTCCGCCTGCCGCAGCTTTTCTCTCCCCGCTTCACCCTCCCCCCACTCTGCCGCTTTTCTCCTGCCCTTCTGCCGCCTTTCTCTCCCCCCCACCTGCTGCCGCTTTTCTCTCCCCGCTGCTGCTTTTCTCTCCCCGTTGCCGCTTTTCTCTCCCCCTCCTCCACCCGCCAGCTGGCCAGCCACTGCCAGCACTTTCTTCCCCCTCTCCTCCTCAGTCCACCGGAACTCTCGCAGCGTGTTGCGAGAGTTCCGCCGCCAAATCCTGGACACACACCAGCTAAGAGAATTAATTATATAGATTTTATTATTTATTTAGCATATTTCTATACCGCCCCAAAAGCAAGTTCTCTGGGTGGTTTACAGGACAATAAAAACAACCAATAAAAAGATTAACATATTTCAACAATTTAAATTTAAAGAGTTAAACTATTAAAGCACAATTAAAACAATATCTAATTAAAAGCCTGGGTGAACAAATGCGTCTTTACTGCCCTTTTAAAAGTTGTAATGTAATGTAATTAGTAATGCCTCTCTATGTGCCTGCTTTCTCCCCCTCTGCTCAGCCTAGGGAAACCACTTGCTACAAAAGGGCTGCTTCCACACAAGAGATTGGCATTCTTTTTCATCCCCTTTTACAGCACATCCCCATGATATCATTGTTAAATCATTGTGTTTTCTTGTGTGTGGTTCTCATGTTTTGTTTCTCAGGTTTGGTTTGTGATGATATTTTTTTTGCCATAAAACTCATCAGCAGCTTGAGTTCCCACCTAATCCCACCTAGGCAGTGGCTCATGGCAGCTTTCTGATGGAGAAATTTATAAAAGAAGATTATGCTGAGTGGCTAGGAAACCAGCAGCTCTCCTAAGCAAAGGAGATATGGTTCAAGTCCAGTATAATAGCTTGGCAGTCTACAGTACACTCCAGAGGGGGAAGTAGGTGGCAGTAGTAATAATATTAGGGGGAAAGATAAACAAGTGTCTTTTCTGAACAGGTCCTCAGCAGCTTGTTTAGTGTGGACAGACAAAATACTATTGGGGCTTTTTAGGAGAACTGTTCCTTTAAACTTAACAGCTCCTGTTTGCAGGTTTGCCCCATTTTATTATTTATTTATTTAACAAATTTCTATACTGCCCAAAACTTGCATGTCTGGGCAGTTCACAATAAAAACACGATCAAAACAAAATTTAAACATTAAAACAATTCAAAACTTAAAACAAGTTAAAAATATTAAAACTCTAAATCTAATTAATTAATTTTATTGCTTCCAAAGTCAGTGCAGCTGAGGGATTAGTGCTGAATTGCCCCTATTTACCTAGCTTTTGTTTCCTGCAGAGAGAGAGAGAGAGTGTGTGTGTGTGAGAGAGAGAGAGAGAGAGAGAGAAAATTACCAGATTATTTCTATTTTTCTTCCTTTTCCTCTCTGTTTTAGTAAAATAGCATTGTTTTATCACAACAGAAAGAAAAGAGAAACAACTAAAATAATCCAGTTATTTCACACACACATGCACAGGCGAGTGGGGGTGGAGGAGGACAAAAGCTGACTAAATCATGGGATATTCAAACTAATCCCTCTGCCACACTGACCTGGGAAGCAATAAAACAGCTAAACCTGCAAACCAGAGAGTTTTAATTTGCATTGGAAAGGACATCTGATGAATGGAACATACTTGCAAGTAGCCATTAGAGAAAGATCTTGGCCCTGGGAAAGGGCATTGTTGAACAATGGAGCATTATCTTAAGTGCTCTGTGAAATCTTCATTTTAATTACACTTCCAGCTAATTGCAGAAAAGCAATGCTTCATTAGCACTAAAGGAATCTTGTGTGGAAACTACCACGATGTCTTAAGTCTTCACAAGGCAACTGATGCTGTACATGGCTATACCTGGATTTTCCTACCACTCAGAAAAGTGGGGAATATGAAACATTTCCATTTCTCCATTCTTACTTCATGCTCTCTCCAGTTCTGGATGACAAAGAAGAGCTCTATACTATAAATAGCACTTACCAAATTGATTGCTGAAAAAAGCTTCATTGAGAAGGGTAGTAGAAAGACGATGCACCACATAAGGAGACATGAAATCTAAATTAAAGTATTAAATGTGAGAGTTTAAAAGCGGGGGTGACTTCATAAGACTACCTTCAAACTACTAGCATTCATCATGGAATTTTTAATCTGAAAATTATTTAAACCCTACACAGATTGCCACAAACAGCCTAAAAACAAATGCTAAAGGGCTGCCTTTGAAGAGTTCTTAGAAACTTCCGTTGGTCCCAAATATTGCTGCTATTGACCAGCCAAAAGGGAACGTCTCTTGCCAGTTCTTAAGCATCTTCACTGATTGTTGAATGGTTCAAGTATAATTCAAAGTGCTAGTGTTTATCTTTAAAGTCCTAGGCCAGGTTTAGGGAATGTGCAAACAGGGCATAAGGCTTCAGGGGGTGCCATGAGGGGGCTCCACTTAGGATACTGCATATCCTAATTCTCACACAAAATTATATTGGAATTATGTTGACCTCCATGAGAACTGTGTAGGAGGCAGCCACTGGCATGAGGCTGGCTGTAGTCAGAGGTCGAGAAGACATATTTAGGATGTATCTAGACCCACCTCCTATGCAGGGAGGGAGGATGATGCAAATTCCTGTGTGCTCCTTCACAATAAGCAGGAAAAGTGCAGAAGGCAAGCAGACTGGTTGGCTCGTTGCCTGCCTGAACGTGGTGGCTCCTTTTTGCTGGAGCCAAAAGGCCCTGAGAGGAACATGCCTGCCACTTGATTGCACAAAATTGTGAATACATATATTTTATATAAACGTTGGCTACTATATATATTCTTTATTTCATGCAATAAAGTACATGTTAAGGAGTGAAGAAATAAATCCCCTCTCCTTTAAAAAAACTGATAACACTTGTCTTTTTTCACAGGGAGCACCAATTTTAGTTTTTGCACAGAGCAACACTTAGCCTATAGCCAGACCTATTAAATGCCTCCATGGCTGAAGATCCACCGACTCCCAAATGAACCTGCCCACATGTTAAGGTGATCTGCCGAAGCCCTTCTCCAGGTGTCCCTACCTACGAAGGTGAGGCAAGTGGCAACTAAAGCCAGGACCTTTTCAGCTGTGGCACCATGCTTATTGCTCTCCTTAGGGAGGCTCACCTGGCATCAGTATGCTTGTAGCAGGGATTCCCAGGTGTTGTTGACTACAAATCCCATAATTCCCATCCAAAGGCCATTTTAGTTGAGAATGAGAGAGACTATTCTGTAGGGATGTGCACACAGAACCGCGGAGGCGCGGACCGGTGCCGGTCTCCCTTTAAGGGTAGGGGGGTTGTACTTACCCCTCCTGCCACTTTTCCCCTGCCGGCGTTTCATTTTTTGGAAACAATTTTTGAGCGGCAGCGTTCCTCCCTGCAGCCCCTGCCCCCATCATTTGCAGGAAATACCAGAAGTAACAAGTGTGCGTGTGCCCCCCACCACACGTGCGCCTGCTGTGCACGTTGCATGCGCACGTCATGCACACAACATGAGCACGCAATGTGCGATGTGCATGGTGGAAGCACGTGCAGCGGGCACACACATGCTTGTTACTTCCGGTATTTCCTGCAAACGACAGGGGCAGGGGCGGCAGGGAGGAACACTGCCACCCCAAAATTGTTTCCAAAAAACAGAGCGCTGGCAGGAGAAAAGTGGCGGGAGGGGTAAGTGCAACACCACCACCCCGCCCTTAAAGAACCACCCCCGCCGGTGCTGGACCAGGCCACATTCGAACAGGTTTGGAGGCCTCTATCATGGCCTCCGGACTGGTTCATGCACATTCCTACTACTCTGCTGTTTTAAACTGGTTTTTGAATTGTTGGCTTGTTTATTTGTTTTGAATATTTTATTTCTGTAAGCTGCCCTGAGAGTGGCAACACTGAAGGGTGTGATATAAACATTCAAAATAAATAAAAATAAAGGAACTAATAGTAACTCTATATGGGAGCTTATGACAGGGTCCTATGTGCATCCAATACCTACCACTGCCTGATCACACTTTGGTCTTCAGCCCATATTGATCTCCCAGTCCATGCATGGCCCAATGTAAAATGTCAGCCACTATAAATGTATATTCTTATAGCCCAACCCATCCCAAAAAGTTCGACAGGTAACTGCAATAATATATCAGGCATATAGGGTTCTCACCAAAGAGATGCAAGGATAGAAAGATGCCCCTATTGGTATCCGATAGTAGCTTTATGTGGGGACATGATGGGTTAGAAGTTAACATAGAGATAAGAAAGACTAGACTGACACACAGCCTGAACTTCTGATACTAAATTGAAAGCTGCTATTGGCCATGACTCTCTATGGCCTAAATAGCAGCCTTCAATTAAGTTTTGGAAGTTCAGGCTGGGTGTCAGTCTCGCCTTTCTTATCTCTATGTTCAGTTCCAGCCCATCACGTCTCCACATACCACTACTGCTTTCTGGGAGATGGTGGAAAGGATGGTTCATGAGAGTGTGCTATCACATTTTGCATGCTACTTATCCATGTTGTTGACATTACCTATATAGGAAGAAGAAGGTGAAGAGCCAATAGAAAAATGAACATGGGAAGATGCCACAGGACGAGTCATGGAATCTGTAGTGATCATATTCTGACTTATTTTGGCTAGAGTGAACCAATCTTGTGTCTGGGTGACCGTAGCCTGTTAAAACAAATATTCAATGGTTTAAAATTCACACTGTCATTCCTCTTGTTGGTGCTATGGATTTGAGAGCAGGGCCGTCCTTAGGGCATGGCAAGCAGGGTGACCGCCCTGGGCCCTGCTCTTTTAACCCCTATTAGAATTAGAATTAACTGGAAGGAGATCCTGCACTGGCTGATTTGCCCCAGGCCTTGCACCCTGCCAGGCCTCTCTAAGGACAGCCCTCTTTGAGAGGATGGGTCTTCCTTCATTCAGAACTTTATGAATGACCATAATGGAGGTCTATATAACTGAGGGGCCTAGAGTACAATTGTTGTTGTTGTTAACAATTCAGTTTCTTTACCGCCCTTCCAAAAATGGCACAGGGCAGTTTACACAGAGAAATAATAAATAAAAAAATAAGATGGATCCCTGTCCCCAAAGGGCTCACAATCTAAAAGAAACATAAGATAGACACCAGCAACAGTCACTGGAGGTACTATGCTGGGGGTGGATAGGGTCAGTTACCCTCCCCCTGCTAAGGACTGTTGCTGGTGTCTATCTTGTGTTTCTTTTTAGACTGTGAGCCCTTTGGGGACAGGGATCCATCTTATTTTTTTATTTATTATTTCTCTGTGTAAACTGCCCTGTGCCATTTTTGGAAGGGCGGTATAGAAACTGAATTAATTAATAATAATAATAATAATAATAATAATAATAATAATAATAATACATGACAAGGTAGCAGGGATGACACACTGGAACATCTGCAAAAAATACAAGCTACCTGTAGCCAAAAATGGGTGGGACCATAAAATTGAAAAAGTTGTCGAAAATGAAGATGCAAAAATATTATGGTTCTTTCGACTACAAACAGACAAACATCTGCCACACAATACACCAGATATAACTGTAGTCGAGAAGAAAGAAAAATAACTCAAAATAATCGACATAGCAATACCAGGGGATAGCAGAATAGAAGAAAAAGAAATAGAGAATATCACAAAATACAAAGATCTACAAATTGAAATTGAAAGGCTGTGGCAGAAAAAGACCAAAATAATCCCAGTGGTAATTGGCACCCTAGGTGCAATTCCAAAACAACTTGAAGAGCACCTCAACACCATAGGGGCCACAGAAATCACCATCAGCCAATTACAAAAAGCAACTTTACTGGGAACAGCCTATATTTTGCGACAATATCTATAATAACCAACAATATTGATGATAAAATTCAGCCATTATAGGTCCTTGGGAAGGACTCGATGTCTGGATAAAACAAACCAGTCGATAACACCTGTCTGACTGTGTAAACAAGAAATAACACTGCAATGATTGCTGCCTGTCATGAAGTTGTTTAAATGTGCAGGAGCCTAGGAGAATATAAGGAGGCAATCACATCCTGCACCCAAAGATACCAGGAGAGCCAGGGTGGCAGAGTAGAAGAATGTCAGATTAGTCCTGGGAAGACATGGGTTCAAATTATTACTTAGCCATACAACTCCCTAGGATACATTGGCAATCAACAACTCTCAACTTCACAGGTTGTGGTAAACATAAAATTGAGGTAGCATATAATTGAAGGAAAGCTGAAACAAATATATATATATATATATATATATATATATATATATATATATATATATTTAAAGCGTACGCTTTTACTCTTCAGATCACTGGCTGATTTCCTGGTGATGAAGCATGCCTATTAGGAGGGTCTTCAGGGGTCCGCTGGGAGCCCTCACGCAATTCCCCCAGTCCCACACTCATGTTGCTGTGCAAGAAGGCTAATGCTCCCAAGCGTAGCTTGCGCTCCCAAGCGCTCTGTAAAAGCAGGAACATGTGGCTAGGGATCAGCAACCCTATCCCACTCTTCCAGAGGGCAAGCAGCGGTGCTCAGCAGTATTAGCCCTCTCGTGCAGCAGCATGAGTGCAGGAAGGCAACCACGTTGTGCAAGGGTTCCCACCCCATCGCTGCAGACTCTCCTAGTACGCTCGCTTCGTAAGGATGGAAGCCACAGAGTTTTTTTTACCTGGCCAAGAGAGACGTAGAACCTTTTCATAATTAAGTCATCTTCATTTTCTTCAGGTTTTTCTGGTGGTGGTGGGCTCTTTGTAAACCAAGGATAATAAGCTTTATCTACAACAAAATTGATGCCAGTTTTGCTCCATTCCACCTGAGATATAAGTTTTGCTAACCTAAAGTTAGGCGACAAACAACAGAAGGTCACTTACATTATCTATCTATCTTTTCATCTATTTATCTCCTGGGAAAGCACCTTGCCCCATATACAGTATGTCCCGACTCAGACCTTAAGATCTTTGGAGGACCTGCTCCAAGTGCCCCTGACAAATGAGGTAAGGTGGGTGGTTACTAGGAAGAAGGCCTTTTCGGTGATGGCACCCTGTCTATGGAATAGCCTCCCCAGTGAGGCTTGCCTGGCATCACCACTTTGTTCTTTTAGATGCCAAGTGAAGACCTTTCTGTTCACTCAGGCTTATTAAAACTGATTTAATTTTTTTTAATTGCTTTGTATTGTATTTTGTGTTGTAATTTGTTGTCATGTTTTATGAGTTTTTATTGGATGTCTTTTAATGTTGTGGTGTTGTGAGCTGCACAGTGAACAATTTGCTATGGAGCAGCTAACAAATAAAGATAGTAGTAGTAGTAGTAGTAGTAGTAGTATTTCCCATTAGCAGCAGTAAACACTACTATTCTTGTAAAGAAGCCAAAATTTTAAATACAATTTACTAATCTACTAAACCTTCATTTTGTTCTCATGTTTTAAATCATTCTTACAGCCTGAAAACATTAAAGATTGTAGAGAAATGTAGCAGGTAGTGTTGCCAGGTTGCAACCTGGAGCACCCTCCTGTTTCTTTCACAGACCTGCAGTTGTGAGGGAGAGAGTATATCTGTAGGCTCTTCTGCCCCACTTACTCTCCCCACACCCCACACTGTCACTTCCTTATCCCACCTTCTAGGACAGGGCTGCACAAGTTCAGCCCTCCAGCTGTTTTTGGACTACAACTTCCATCATCTCAAGCCACAGGGGCAGATGGTAAAGGATGATGGGAGTTGTAGTCCAGCATCTGCAAGTAGTACTCTTGCATGCCCTATATAAAGAGATGGAGAAGATGGGCAGGAGCAGCTGCAGTTGCCCCTTCATTTGCAGCTGCAAAGCTAAAAGAGACAGAAGGGTTCTCTAGACTGCAGTCTGATGGCTCGTCTAGTATCAGGTCAGCCTGGAGACAGACCCCCATGGCTGCTATTTAAGGAAGAAAAACCTAGCACTCCCAGGGCCAAACATCACGTTATTAACGTAGCATGCAGTTTGCTCCTAAGGATGGTCTCAAGTTAGGGTTAAGGGTGGCTAATGTTGGTATGGACATAAACCATAGGTAAGGCGCAGCGGGGAAATGCTTGACTAACAAGCAGAAGGTTGCCGGTTCAAATCCTCACTGGTACTATGTCAGGCAGCAGCGATATAGGAAGATGCTGAAAGGCATCATCTCATACTCCACAGGAGATGGCAATGGTAAACCCCTCCTGTATTCTACCAAAGAAAACCACAGGGCTCTCTGGGCGCCAGGAGTTGAAATCGACTCGACGGCACACCTTACCTTTAAGCCTGATGTATGCATTATGAGAGAGAACTTGCATGCAAAAGCCTGGGAGAGGAAGCCTGTGGCCCCATGGCACACACACAATCACCTAACTGTGGCTAAGGGTTTGTAAGCATTATTGTCAGTGAACCAGCCCTTAGATGTTGTAGCGATATGCTTTTTCAAGACAGGCACATAGATACATGGACCAGATTAAGACAAGATGAACTACCATGAGAACGCTGGGGGAGAGCTCTATTGATTAAACACAGGCATACCAGGGAAGTTGGGTAATGATTAGAAATGGAACATCATGTAGAGGCAATAAATTATTATTGCCTGTGAAAATTACAGAGTAAGAGGCTATAAAAATAGCATCAATTTCAGGATTATTATTCACAGAAGTCATTAAAATTCAGGGCCAAAATGTCAGAGATCCCCCCACCCTCAAGGAGTTTACAGTTTCAAATCCAATATTCTCATCACAGGTTACTGTACCTGTATTCAAAGTAACAATCGCTCTCTAAAAATGAAGGAAATCTTTCCCTCTTAATCCAGCGAATGGCTTGTTCTCGGTCCAGACTCTAAGGGGGAAAAAATTGTGTTAATTCCCCTCCAGTTCAATATCTATTTGCCACATAAGCCCTTTTTACACATTATGTACAATACACACACAGTCTGTGTACAATGAACTCACGTACAGATCTGTACACATGTACAGTTACGCAATGTTGTATTCAACACAGCACAGCACTACACTACTTATCAGGATCCTCCACTGAGGAAGCCTGTATCCAGATTCACTTTTAAAGTCACTTTTTAAAGTGCACAGTCATTCACACAGAAACGTGTGCAGGCACCTGTATGCACGTGAAACATAATGAGGCTGTTTGTTTGTTTGTTTATTTTAAAACATTTATATACTGCCCCAAACGCAAGTCTCTGGGCGGTTCACAACAAAACAACAAAAACAGATAAAAAGATTAAAACATAACAATTAAAATTTAAAATGTTAAAACTATTAAACACACAATTAAAACAATATCTAATTAAAAGCCTGGGTGAACAAATGTGTCTTAACTGCCTTTTAAAAAGTTGTAAGAGATGTGGGGGGGCCCCCTCTTATTTCAGCAGGGTGTTCCAAAGCCTCGGGGCAGCAACGGAGAAGGCCCATCCCTGAGTAGCCACCAAACAAGCTGGTGACAACTGCAGACGAACCTCTCCAGATGATCTCAACGGGCAGTGCTGTTCACACGAGCAGCCCTACTCAGGCTTGGGAAGCCCTACCTGGGTAGAGCTGCTCATGTGTAAAAGGACACAAGGACGCCCCTTTACCCAGGTCTGGGGTCATTTGTCTGCTCAGGCTGCAGGCAGCCCGAGCCGAGCAGACACAAAGCCAGGCACCTGGAGCACCCAACATGAGGGGGAATCCTTCAATGCATCATGCTCCTCACGCAGTGTATTAAGGATATCTATCTGGAGTCCGGGCTTCATTTCCCCACTGCTCACAGCAGTGCAGATTGATTGGGTGTATGAGCCATGCGCCACACAGCAAATCAATGATCATATGGGGAGAAGGAAGGTTTGACTCTGTCTTCCCCAACCCCAGAAACGGTTATGTGAACGACCGTAATGTCTGATTAGGGCTATCCAAGAAAATCTCCTCTTGGAGGAGCAAGTTGGCTTCAGAGAGGGCGGCTCCATGACTGACCGATGTTTAGTTCTACAGCTTATTGAGAAATATTCCACTCACACCACAACTGCCCTCTATGCAGCTTTTATAGACCTCAAGGCATGCATTTGATTCCATCTCTCGAGTGAAACTGTGGGAGAAGTTGGAAGACTCTTCAATTGACTGCTATACCTCATATGCATCCTACATACTGACACGTCATGTAGCCCCCTATGGATACCTTTCAAGCGCCATCCCAACCGGAAGGGTGTCAAACAAGGCCACATCCTTGCCCCGCTCCTGTTCAACCTTTATATCAACAAAATAGATTCCCACCCTCCCAAGCTCACAAACAGACACATCTCTACTCTGCTCTAAGCAGACGACGCAGTAATTATCTCAAGTTCCCCCATAGAAGAACTCTGAGGGCCCTCGCACAATACTGCAAGGAAGACCAGCCACAAAACCAAAATCATGGCCTTTGCTAAGAGACCCAAGACATACTCTTGGCACATAAATGGGCACAAAAATGAGCAGCTCTCATGCTTCAAATACCTGGGGGTGGTCCCCCACGCCTCTGGCTCCAGAAAAGCCCAACACTCTCACATTTCTCAAAATGCACAGAGGAGCACCTCTGCCATCCTTAAATACTTCCAGACAAGAGGAGGCCACAACATATCTGCAGCCCTCATAGCTGCAGCCCTTCAACTGAAACCAAGCCGCTGGTGCAATTCCTCTACAGTGCCCAATTGGGCCCCTTCTCCAACTTCATCCCACTGGAGCTAGTCCAGTCCAAATTCCTAAGAACAGCTCTTCAAGTCCCACAGTGTGTCTCCTGTTGGTGGTTGTGATTATTTAGTGATCAAACTAAATTGATTTCTTGGTGAAGTACGTTTGAGATAGGAACATAGGAAACTGCCATATACTGAGACCATTGGTCTATCTAGCTCAGTATTGTCTTCACAGACTGGCAGCGGCTTCTGCAAAGTTGCAGGCAGGAATCTCTCTCAGCCGTATCTTGGAGAAGCCAGGGAGGGAACTTGAAACCTTCTGCTCTTCCCAGAGCAGCTTCATCCCGAGGGGAATATCTTGCAGTGCTCACACATCGTCTCCCATTCATATGCAACCAGGGCAGACCCTGCTTAGCTATGGGGACAAGTCAGTCATGCTTGCTACCACAAGACCAGCTCTCTATAGATAGGATAGGAAAGACCTATCCTATCTATAGCTACATAATGAATAGGTAGGGAGAGAGAGATATGTTTCCATCCAGGAAAGGAAGAGGACTGACTCACTACAGGAAGTATCTGAGAGGTCAAAGCAGGGGTCATAGAGCAAAGGCAAGCAGGGACAGGTAAGGAGACCCTCACTAGCTACCTCTGCTCCCAATGTCTCTAGTGGTTATTAGGATAGTTGGTACAAAAGGTTGATGCACTGGAACTCCATGCCAGCACCCCTTCTCGTTGTCTGTCGCACCGCCTCATAACTCCCATCTTCTCATGAAGCATCTGGAATTGGTCTCTGGGCAGTGGTTTAGTCCATCTGCCACCATCTGTTCTATTGGGAAGTACTCCAACTGGACTACCCCTTTTTCCTGCATGTCTCGAACACAGCAATACTTTATGGGAATGTGCTTAGTTTGAGACCATCTTCTCCATCTGGGAGATCAGGATACAGCTTTGGTTATCCTCAAACATTACTGTGGGCTTTTGTTCCTCAGTCCCAAAGTCCGATAGTAGCTGGTGTATCCACACCATTTCCTTACATGCTTCAGCTATAGAAATATATTCTGCTTCTGTGGATGTGACTGCTTGCAGCTAGCCCAACTTATGGCTCCATCTCCATATAACAGATGTCCATTTGTGGACTTGCAGTCTTTTCTGTCTTCAGCCCAGTCTCAATCTATGTATCCCACTAGTTTGGGATTGCTGCTTGCTGGAATCTCCTGTGCTAAGAGTGCAGTACCCTTTAGGTATCTTCCCAGTCTTTTGGCTGCAATCCAATCATTGTTGGCTAGTGCACTTACTTTTCTGCTCATGATTCCCACTGCTGAAGCTGGCCTTGTTACTGTGGCTATGTACAGAAGCTTTCCAATTGCTTTTCTGCATTAGGAACATAGGAACATAGGAAACTGCCATATACTGAGTCAGACCATTGGTCTATCTAGCTCAGTATTGTCTTCACAGACTGGCAGTGGCTTCTCCAAGGTTGCAGGCAGGAATCTCTCTCAGCCCTATCTTGGAGAAGCCAGAGAGGGAACTTGAAACCTTATACTCTTCCCAGAGCAGCTTCATCCCCTGAGGGGAATATCTTGCAGTGCTCACACATCAAGTATCCCATTCAGATGCAATCAGGGCAGATCCTGCTTAGCTATGGGGACAAGTCATGCTTGCTACCACATGACCAGCACATGCTTGCTACCACATGACATGATGGTTGGCTGGTAAAGACTTGCTGTCTCCATCTTGCTTCCAGAAATCAGCATCCATTGGTGTACTGACTTCATTGGCATCTGTCAGTCCCAGGTATTCTAGAAGATCCTTTATCTTCTGCTTCTGGTTGAGAATGAATGCCCCATCCCCTTCAGCCAAGGTAATAGGGGATGCTTCCAAGTTCCTTCTCCTCTATTTCCTTGTTCAGGTGCTGTACAATCTCATGGCTGTCTTGTTTTCCCTCATATGCCATAATAAAGCCATCTACATAAATCAGGATATAAGTCCATCTATTATCTCTGAATCTTGAATATAAGCAAGGCTCAGCTTTTCCTTGCGTGAACCCCTCCTTAAGTAGCAGTTGATTCAGTTTCTCATTCCTTGCTCTGGCTGCTTGCTTTAAGCCACAGATGCTCTTTTGTAGTTTGCACACAAGCCCCTTCTTTCCATGTACCTCAAAGCCTGGTGGCTGTTGCATGTAGATGTCTTCCTCGATTTCCCCATGAAGGAAGGCAGTCTTTCCATTCAAGTGGTCAACTTGCATCTTTCTGGCTGCTGCCACACGGAGCAGTGTCCTAACTGGTGTGTGTTTCACAACTGGTGCAAAGGTCTCATCAGAGTCCTCACCATAGATTTTGGAGTATCCTTTGGCTACTAGTCTGGCCTTGTAGCGCTGTACATCCCCTTCTGCGTTCTGCTTGACTTTGAAGACCCACTTGCACTCCAGTGTCTTTCTTCTAGCGGGTAGTTCCACATAAGAACATAAAAACAGCCCTGCTGGATCAGGCCCAAGGCCCATCTAGTCCAGCATCCTGTTTCGCACAGTGGCCCACCAGATGCCGTTGGAAGCCACAGGCAGGAGTTGAGGGCATGCCCTCTCTCCTGCTGTTACTCCCCTGCAACTGGTGGGGAGTACAAGTTTCCATGTCTCATTTTTGTGCAGGGAATCAATGTCTTCGAATGCTGCTTTTCTTCATTTCCCAGCTTCATCAGCTGGCATCTTTTCTATATCTCGCCATGTGGTGGGTTCTTGTACCTCTCCTCCTTTGGTCATGAGTGAGAGCCTTTGGGGTGGAACCCCTTTGTTGGGCCTCTGTGAGTGCCTCAGTTCTGGCTCAGACTGGCCCTTCTAAATCTGTATCAAAAAAGCTGGGTCTCACCCCTTTATTAAGTAAACAACACTGACATCTAGTGGCAGCTTCATTGCATGACGCCACTTTAAAGTCCTTAATTAGTTCATTTCCCTCTAGCTCATTTATCACATTTATTTGCCTATGCGCTAGTCTTTTATGCCATATAGTAGAACAATTCTTGTGTCTGCATGAAGCTGCAAGCCTTGCCTGTTCAGTTACACAGTCCAATTGAAAGAGACCATATTTACGCATATAGGCAGTCATAATTAAATCATCATCTGTAGTGATGTACCAAACTTTGTCCTCAAAAGTCACTTTGCAACTTTTATTGACTCCATATCCCACAGAGATCAAGTTGCACTCCATATCAGGGACTAAGAGAGCATCCTGGATCAAAATCCTGTCACCAGATTCCCTAAAAAACAGTTCAGAGGTTCCTCTCCCTGCCAAATAAATATTGTTCCCATTAGCAACACTAACAGCAAATTTTTGTCTAAACCAATAAACAGTTCAGGGGGGTTCAGAATATTTTGGCTAGTGCCTGAATCAATAATAAACACATTTCTTTCATTCCTGGTTGCTACATTGTAAGTTCTGATTCTTTGTCTGACTCTCTCTGTTTCCTGTTCTTTAAATCCATCCTGCTGTTTCCTCCTCTGTCTGTGAGAAACGCTTATCTTCCTTTCTATTGTGTTGACAGACTGTGAATCATCTCTGTGGCTATGGTAACCAAGTTTTCCTCCTCTAGGATTCTTTTTGCATTTCCCACCTTTAGGTTCTGGACAACTAGCATGTGAATGCCCTGCTTTGTTGCAGTTGAAGCAAAGCCTTTTCCCCAAAAAATAGGCTGTAGTAATGTCCCAATGATTTTCAAAATCTGTTTCTTTCTGTTAAAGGTTGAAATCTTGCAAGCATGCAATTACAGTTTCCAGTTCAAGCTTACTATTTGAAATATCCAGTGCCATTTTTACATGATTATAACTTTGTGGCAAAGATCTCAGAATCAAGCCAATTAACACTTGATCATCCAAAGTAGATCCATGTTGTTTAAATAATCTATTAGTATCTTGCATTGCATTTATATCGGTTGAAAGATCCCCTCCTTCTTCCAGCTGCATTTTGCAAATCCTTTGAATTAAAAGGAAAGCAGGTGAGAGAGACTCTCCCATATTGCTTTTTAAGCTTATCCCAAAGCTCTGAAGCAATTTCAGTCTCTTTGAAATGCATTAGCAAATCATCACTCACATTTAGAAGAATCAAGCCATATGCTCTGTCGTTCTGTGAATCCCATTTCTTTTGGGCAGCCACTACATCTGTTGGTCTTGGTTCTGTGAGTGCTTCATTGAGTCCTTTTGCCTTCAGGAGTACTTCCATTTTCATAACCCATTTAACTTGGAGAAGGCAGCATTACTCACCTCTGGATCCATGCTGTCTTTCTAACTCACTCAGCTGCACTTTAAAAGGAAAAACTCTGCTGCAGGCTTTTGGGCTGCTGGGCCCATAATTCTGTTGGAGTTTGTGATTATTTAGCAAAGCACCCAGGAAACTACCACGCCACTTACAGAGTGCAGAGTTAGGTTGTTGCAGCTATTTAAGTAACACGGAGGGAGAGCACTGTAGAGTTTAAACTAAATTGATTTCTTGGTGTCACAGCGGGGAAATGTGTCACAGCAAGTGTCACAGCGGGGAAATGCTTGACTAACAAGCAGAAGATTGCTGGTTCGAATCCCTGCTGGTATGTTTCCCATATTCCTATATTGGGCAGCAGTGATACAGGAAGATGCTGAAAGGCATCATCTCATACTGCGCAGGAGGAGGCAATGGTAAACCCCTTCTGTATTCTACCAAAAAACCCCACAGAGCTCTGTGAGCACCAGGAGTCGAAATTGACTTGATGGCACACTTTACTTTTAATTTACATTTGGGATAGGAAAGACCTATCCTATATATCAGCTACATAATGAATAGGTAGGGAGAGAGAAAGAGATTTCAATCTTCTCTCTAGGAGGAAAGGAAGAGTACTGACCCACTACAGGAAGTACCTGAGGAGTCAAAGCAGGGGTCATAGAACAGCCACTACTTGGCAGTGATGTGTCAGACTATTCACATGAACAGCCCCCAATTTTTTTCTGAAATTTTTGTTTGTCTGAATCCACTCTCAGGCCAGGAATTGCTCCCAAAGGAATGGGTAAAATCCAAGAAGTACTGCTACTTGGCAACCTTTATTTCTTTTTCTATGGGGTTGTGCGGGAAGTATGTTCCCCAGGGATCATGACAATATACAGGGAGAAGCTTCCCTCTAAATAAGGCCTCCATGCATCAAGACAAAGAATGGTTATGTTGGCCATGGATCACACAATATGTTTTGTAGAAATGAATGATGGGCATTCTTATCCTGCTAAAATATGCCTCCTATGGCTTATTGATAATGGTTTCTGGAAAGACTGAAGACTGCTTCTTTATTTTGGCCAGTTTTTTTGGATATAGGTTTTTTAAATCATTATTTTTAATTTATGTTGTAGTCAAACCAAATTCCAGCCCTTTGTTTGCATTATTCACAATATGCTTAAGCCTGGGAAAGGGAAGATGTGCCAAAATAATACTTATCTCACTACGGAAGACAGCTTCCAAAAGAGGGTATGGAAATGTAACAAGTTTGTTTTGTTACCAGTATCATGAGGGCTGTCACCCTAGTAAAGAAAGCCCTTTCTTAAGCTGTATAGATTCAACAAATGTGACTACAATGAACGTGTGAAAGGGAGGGGGTAGAATCATATCCACCAAACACACTCCTGTTCTCTACCCATTAATCCATGCATACAACTGTACATACAAAGGCTCTCTGTCTATGTGATTGGAAATCCGAAAAAGGGAAGGTCCACAATTGCACATAAAGGGTGCACATCCATGCAGTTTAACACATATGGCAAGATTACACATGACACTGAGCCCATCATTAGTTATTAACATAGGAAGTACTTTTTTGTATCAAAAACTAAGGGTGTGCAAAAAGCATTTCGTGCACATCTGGGGCAGTGACAAGAGGGTGCTTTAAATGGAGGGAGGCAGATCTTACTGCTGTTGAGCCCCTCTGTCATGCTGTGCAGGGGTTTCCTGTTTGGGAACAGGAAGTTCCCTGTTCCCAGCATCCCGTGGGTGTCATCGCCACGCAAATGGCATCTGTGCGTGCACGGGGAAAGGGAATGAATACTTTTTTCCTGTGCCATTTGCCCAGTCAGAAGCAGAGCCAGCGGAGATGTGTTCCACCCCGCCAGGTGGCCCTGCCAGTGATTCCCTGTGCACGCGATGTCACGTGCACAGGGGCGTGGCTCAGGCTTCAGAGAGCCCCGAATGATCTTTGCCCTCCTCCTTTCAGGCAGCAAGTGCTGCAGGAAATGAAAGGGGGAGGACTGGGGCAGGCCTTCTGGCAATCAGGCAATGCCCCCTTTGTGCATGACATCATGCACAACAGGGCTCCAGCGGCCCTTTCCATTGATGGCCCAGGTTCTTTGAACCTGTTAGCTCAATGATGACTCCGACCCTGTGCACACTGCAAATCACCCCGTTAAGCTTCTGATTTTTTAAAAAAAATCTCTCTTTTTCAATGAGACACAGATAGGAAGGCTTTTTAATTCCTGCAGGCCTTCCCCTATACATTTTACTGTGACTGCCCTGCTTATTGCCTTAGCCTGCATTTCTATAATTGTATAGGCTGTATTTTTAATTCATTTTGTTGTAAGCCGCCATGAAATCATTTATAAAGAATGACGGCATATAAATCTTTGAAATAAATATGTCATAGCAGGCCCCATCTTAGAAGAAGAGCTGGTCTTGTGGTAGCAAACATGAGTTGTCCCCCTAGCTAAGCAGGGTCCGTCCTGGTTGCATTTGAATGGGAGACCACATGTAAGCACTGTAAGATGTTCCCCTCAGGGGATGGAGCCACTCTGGGAAGAGCAGAAGGTTCCAAGTTCCCTCTCTGGCTTCTCAAAGATAGGGCAGAGAAAGATTCTTGCCTGCACACTTGGAGAAATTTTGGAAATGCTCGTGCAATGGTAGGCAACCCTGGCTCTCCAGCTGTTGTTGAATTATAACTCCTATCATCCCTAGCCAGAATTTATTGTGGTTGGGGATGATGGGAAGATGTAGTTCAACAACTGCTGGAGAGCCAAGTTTACCTACCCATGCTAGGATATAGTCCTTTGTACAGTGTACATAAGTGCTACTTAAATTATTATTCTTATTCTTAATAACAACAACAACAACAAAAACTGTTAGAAAACATATTCTTACCACAGTTGTATAATTTGGGTCAAAACTTAAGACCTGGGGAAGAGGAGAAGAATCTTTAGAATCTAGTTCTTTAGAAACAGGAACCTTTGGCTTTGAGGGTCTCATAACATCATAAATGGGATTCCGAGGTTTCTGTTGATGAAGCATCTTTTTCAGCTGATTTTCCATCCGTTGTGGGGTATCATTAACGACTTCAAAAATTCCAAAATCAGGATTAAATTTAATTGGCTCTGCAAAGGTCTATTTTAAAAAAAGAGTTCAAAATTTTAAGATACAAATACAATCAAGACACTTTTTGTCTGCAAGATAACACAATATTTTATGGATTGACTTACATATCCAAATTTGTCTTCTACTACCCTACCTATTTAATGTAGTAATTTCTATTTTGGAGGAGTTTTCACCAAATCATTTATTTTATTTTATTTTTTTCCACATTTTATATCCCATTCTTCCTCCAAGGAGCCCAGAGCGGTGTACTACATACCTGAATTTCTCCTCACAACAACCCTGGGAAGTAGGTTCGGATGAGAGAGAAGTGACTGGCCCAGAGTCACCGAGGAAGTATCATGGCTGGATGGAGATTTGAACTCGAGTCTCCCCAGCCCTAGTCCAGCACTCTAGCCACTACACCACTTGGATCCAAAGGAGCATGAGCAAAGGAGCATGAGCAGAGGATCCAAAGGAGCATGAGCCTAGCCCGAGCTAGGCTGCTCATGTGAAGTGCTGGGATCCATGCAGATCTGGCACTTCTGCCCAGCCAAACCCAACTCCTAAGCCCAGCCTTTAGCTGAGGCTAAGGGCGCAAGTATGCCCTTAACCCAGCTTCTGGGATCATGAGCGAGCTTGGGCTGCTTGCAGCCTGAGAGCACATTGAGATGGGTGCCTAGAGAGCACCTGTTTCATGGAGGTATCCCCCAATGCTCACCGCACGGTACGTTGTGGGATACCCAGAGTTGGAGAGACAGCATCCTGGTCTCTGGAGATCCACACTGCTCCAAGCAGTGTAGATCATGTGGTCACACTGTAGCATGCCCAAAGAGAAGGCACACTGCCATGCCGCGGGGGGGGAGGGGATAGCCCGCCCACGCATGGGTCATGTGTACTCTTTCTATCTTTGTAATTGATAGCTTAGGCTTCCTTTTTTCTAAATTTCTGATGTGTTTATTCACATTGAGGTTTTCCCCCAGTATTCCCCTCCAAAATGGAGATACCTAAACAGCTGACAACAAAATTACGACTCCTCTATGCTCTTCTCATCCCGCTGCTGTATTTCCATCCAAAAGACACTAGACAGCAGCAATCAATGATTCACAACCTTAACCCACCCTCTCATTATTATATATGTATTTATTTCAAAACACTTTTGATTCTCAGCCTTAACAATAAACATACAATAGCTAAAAACAACCAGCATTACAAAAACGAAAACCACCCTGTAAATACCAAGAAAATAGTGGATGCTAATAAAAGCAGCAGATGGCAAAACAATATAACCATCAGCAAGATTTTACATGTGTCTAAATCCAATAAAAAAACATTGGAAAAGGTCCTAAATGTCATTAAGCATTTGCCTAAACAGCTGTGTTTTCAACTGATGTTTAAAAGCCACTGAAGAGTCTACTGAGGAAAAGGGGACTCTGTCATTAAGGCAACATTATAAGGTGCCTCGAAGCAGGGGCTGTGATAGCAGGGCCCAGTTACCTTACTTCCTGAACTACCCAGACTGAGGGAGTTATTGGCCTCTGCTCCATTGCAACACGACCCATATAACAGTCAGAGATGTACATCTGCTCTCCAGATATGTAACCGGAGGAACCAATCAGAGCCAGAATGGCTCTATATCAGGGCTTGACAAATCCCAGGTGCCAGGGAGCCATGGCGCCTAAACATTTAACTGTAGCACCTAGACTGGGATATTCAGAGGTAAAGGTAAGGTAAAGCATGCTGTCAAGTCGATTTCGAATCATGGCGCCCACAGAGCCCTGTGGTTTTCTTTAGCAGAATATAGGAGGGGCTTACCATTGCCTCCTCCCACATAGTATGAGATGATGCCTTTCAGCATCTTCCTATATCGCTGCTGTCCAATATAGGTGTTTCCCATAGTCTGGGAAACATACCGGCGGGGATTTGAACTGGCAACCTTCTGCTTGTTATTTATTTATTTATTTAACATATTTTTATACTGCCCAAAACCTACATCTCTGGGCTGTTTACAACAGGATTTTAAAAAGAAAAAAAGAAAAACATTAATTAAAAACAAAAACATGAAATTTAAAAACAAGACATTTAAAACACAATTTAAAATTTTAAAACAATATTCTAAAAACAACATTAAAACAATCAAAACAATATCAGTTAAAAGCCTGGGTGAATAGATGTGTCTTTAAAGACTTTTTAAAAGTTGTCAAAGATGGGGAGGCTCTTCTTTTACTAGGGAGCACATTTCCCGCTGCACCACTTAAAGTGGCTATTCAGAGGTAGAGATATCTAATAAAAACTTTATTTTTAGTAGGCAGTCTTGCCCCTGCTAACTAAGCAAAGAGGCACCTTTTTAAAGTGGTTAGTCTATTTAGCATGGGGAGAGCAACAGGCCCTATCCACCCCCAGCACTGTACCCCTCCAGTGACTGTTGCTGGCGTATATCTTATATTTTCTTTTTAGTTTGTGAGCCCTTTGGGGACAGGGATCCATCTTTATTTATTTCTTACTTCTCTGTATAAACTGCTTTGGAAACTTTTGTTGAGAAGTGGTATATAAATATTTTTTGTATTGTTTCTGTTCTCAGTATGTTACTTGCAAGAGAGATAAAGTGAAGCCTGTTTACCCTCCCCTTCCACAATGTCCATCGCTGAGTCCAGTAATTTTTTCTAATGCCCACTGCTTGTGTCCTAAATGTTTGAGCTGCCCTAGTTCCAAAGAAAATGTGGGAATCTGTCAAGTCCTGCTCTCAGAGGTGCACCTGGGTAATTTTGGAGCCTGGACCTAAAGGCCTTTGGAGCCCCCCTCCCCCCGCACGTTAAGCATCATTTTTCCCCCATATGTACTTACTTGAGGGCACAAATCACACCACGCAGGACAGACTAAAGAGGATTTGGGGGGCCCCAGGGCATGTAGAGGCCCTGGACTTTAGCCCCGAAGTCCAGGGCTAAGAGTGCCACTGCCTGCTCTATAGAACAGTTGTTCCAGGCTTGCTTCCTCAGTCTGAGCAAGTTTTCCCACTAAGTAAGCAGCAACATAGTCTCACCTCACACCTGATCACCAGTCCATATCATCTGCCTCCCTTTAATCCTCATCTACCTGACCCAGTACTTGATCCCAGCCTGCCTCAAACACACCATTTGCCATGGCCCCTTTGGTTCTTGACCTCCTTCACCAGTATCAGAATCATGGGTGTAGCATCCTCTGGAAAAGGGGGGACAAATGTCCCCAGGCCCAGAGGGTCAGGGGGCCCACATGGGGCCCATAAGTCTCGGGGTGTGCCCCTGCTGCCACTGCCCTCTCCGTGCCGGGCACAACGGGGGCACATGGCATTTTGCGCCTGTACAGTGGGAAGAAGCGCACTGAGGCTTCTTTTCTCCCCCCGCCCCATGCTTCCTCCTCTAAGCAGATCACCCCTCACTGCTGCTCTGCCCTCTGGCCATCAAGCCGGCACTGCTGCTAGCCACAGTGGCAGCCACCCTCTCACACTGAAAGGCTCACCAAACGGTGAGTTCAAGAAACGGGCATAGCATCCAGGGGGGGGGGTAGGTTGCCCTGCCCCCTTGCATCTGACATCAGATTCAGGGTGTGTGGCTTGGGGCTCTGGGGCATGTGCATGCTTTGCATGCAATGGATTAACCCTGGCTAAACTGGGTAGGCTCCGTTTCCTGTGGGCAACCCCTCTCAGAGACTAAAGTACAGATATTTGTACTCAGATATTCCTGTAGGCTTCTTCCTAATGTGATTCGACTCTCTGGCCACATGTTAAGCATGAACCTCATGCAATTTGCACAGCGCCACCCTGCTGGCCAACACTTGCAAACCAGTCTCTTTTCATTACAACTTTTAAGTAGCAATGAAGAGGAAGGTTCTTTTAAGGATTTAAGTGCTGGTCAGCAGGTGAAGATGTGAAAACTGCACAAGCTCTGTGCACAGTGTGGCCAAAGAGGCAAATAGTGCTAGGAAGGAGAATGGAAGCCTGTGTGTGTGTGTGTGTGTGTGTGTGTGTGTGTGTGTGTGTGTGTGTGTGTGTGGACTGTAAGACGCTGTTAGAAACGTATGCAGTAACTTTAAAATCCCCACACTTTACTGCCATCTGGAAAGCTGGTTTCTTCTCTTCCAGTGGAAGCTAATGTATCATATCCACCAAGGTAATCTACCCTGAGACATGGTGAACAGCATCCTTTCCAACTTGAGATCTCTACATTTATTGCATATTTAATACTGATTTTAACATTTCTGTACTTTGAAAAAATTAACTATGCAGCCTTAGCAATGTATGAGTTTAATTTTTCAGTCTAGGTTTATGATTTTCATTGAAAGAGAAGGGAGCACAAATAAAAAGCATGAACTTTTAATTCCAAATGGTTGGAATATTGCTGGTGTACATAAACATGCAAATGAAATTCCTGGCTCCAGATTATTGGGATGTATTTGAACAGACACCAGATCATTTTAGTTCTACAATATTTACATAGAAAACTAACCAAGGATAACATTAATTAATCACTTCTATCTATTTTTAATTCAACCCCTACCAATGGACCCATTTTCCAATATGGACCCATTTTCCAATATGCATTCCAATTAGCTAAATTGAAAACATCTGGTTCCTTTAATATAGCTAAGCAGATGCCAATAACAATGTTTTAAATATAAATTGTATTGTCATTTTGGATGTTTGACCACCAGTCATTTAGAAGGTATATACATAGAAATGGAATTAAAGAACCAATGTCTTCTCCAGTATTCTTAGCCCCAAATTATTGCATTAATTGAAGGCACATGCTCTAATACAACAACTGAATTTGGTAGTATGTGTAGTTGTATGTGTGAGGCCTTCTGAAGCTGGCCCCACACATACAAAGGGGTGCTATAGTGAGGGGAGGCAGGTCACATCCAGTATTCCAGAGTACTGTTCATGCACTGTTGTGAATAAGATCAGCCAGCCAACACTGATCACTTGTTTGATATGAGGATAGAAGCCAATGTCCCACTACTGCCATAACTAAGTGATCCGTACTCCAAGAGATAACAATGGACCAGTTTAAACAATACAGCCTGAGCACAGTGAGAGTGCACACCTGTCAGGACATCCTCCATGGATGTCCCGACACTCTCCTGGCTAGCAATGTGCACGAACCAGTTAGGAGGCCCTTTTTTGTTCATCCGAATGGCCTCCTAAACACATGCTCAAAAAACTTTATTTGATCAAGGGGCATGCCTGGAGAAACTTGGAACGCCCATAGAGAATATCCCATGAAGGACGTCCCAACGGGTGTACTTTTGGTGCCCCCCTGCATCATGTATGCTCAGGCCAGAATCATTTGAATTCTGATCAGTAAGGGAAGATGGAGAAAACTTTAGTTGGCAGCAAATTAGGCAGGGCCTACTCCTGCAGATGGGAAATACAGACCAAGGACAGAGTTCTCAGCTCATTATACATACAGGTGGCCCTTGTTATCCACAGTCCTAGCACTCTCAGTTTTGCAATCAGGCCATGTGCACCCGAACCTGTTATTCACGAATACAAAAAGGGTTAACATTTGATTGCTCACGGTTCCTAGGTGGCCAGAAATGACCTCAGAGGTGATTTCAGGCCATCATTTTGTTGACAGGAGCCATTTTGTGGCTTGCTCTTTTTTTTTTTTTTAATCCCAGCAATTTTTCACAGAAAAATGGCAGAACTGGGAGCTTGGGAGGTGGCATTGCTGGACAGCTGGAGACCTGTAGAGCATGCCACAGTACGTTATTTATCTAATTTCAGCCTTTAAAAAGCCTTCCCCCCCGTTTGACCCAGATAAACCTAACCCCACAATTCCCATTGCCTCAAGGTCTCACCATCTGCAGTTTTGTTATCTGCTGAAATTGGCGGGAACAGAATCTCTATGGATAACGAGGGCTACCTGTATAATAATTGTACAGAAAAGAAGTGGTGTGCACCAAGATCAGAAGTTTCAACATAAATAAAACTTTAAGAGTTACAGTAAGATCCTGGATAAGAGATTTGCCCCTAATCTAGAATGAGTTTAAAAGGAGCACAAAAATCTGCTATGTGCAATTGTGCATGTGTTATCATCCGTGTGCAATGACAGCACATGCAGCAACCTTCCTCTGCCCCACTTCCAGGTATTGCCGTTGTTAGAACCTTTGCTCAGATGCAGATTTTGCAAACCATTTCTTGAAATGTAGTCAGGTGCATACTAGGGATCAAGAGGTTACACTCTCTGAGTTGGAGGCTGTCTTGCTTCTCCTCCCAGATGTGTCAAGGCTACTACTAGTACTATGAGTATGTATGTATATGCCATGTTTTAAAAGGTTGCTTACACTTAGATAGTGGTGATCAAAATACACTCTGCACATGGTCAAGGCCACTCTTTTTATTAATTATTAATTCACATGTTCCAAGGTTGATTCCTGACTTTCAAGACCTGCTAAAGAGCAGAACTTTGGCAAACTCTGGTTCAGAAGTAAATTCCTGCTATCATTTGCAGAGTGAGAAAGCACACAATACAGTAACACTATGCAATTGTATTACTAGATGTTCCAGGGGAAGAGAGGATGAGGAGATGCAGGGCTGCTGGTTGTAGCAGTAGCCATACAACTCAGTTTCAAAAATGCAGCTTCTCCAATCTGCTGTATATCCTAATAATGGTTGTTTCTCACACCATGACACAACACTTCACACACCTAATAGATGCTCAAGAAGTAGAAATAAACTGAACTCTTCTCTCTGCGTCATTTTAATTACTCTCCAGTGTATTTTAGTACCTTGCTGCCTACTCTAAGGAGAGCATACATCCCTCAGTTTTGACATCATAACAACCCTGTGGGGTAGGTAAGCAGAGAGGTTATCCAGTAAACCTTATATAGTTGAGAAGGGATTTGAACCTTCTGATTTTGAACCTTAGTTGTGTTAATCTGTTGCAGCAAAAAAAGAAGAAGAAGAAGAAGAAGAATCTTGTAGCACCATAAAGACTAACACTATTATTTCAACATAAGTTTCTGTGGACTAGAGGATTTCATCAGGTGTATGAGCAGTTCTAAGATGTACCTCTTAGAAGGAAACCATATGACAGTTGTACCAACAGAATACCCAACTTGCATATTAATTTCCAACATCAGCATACACCACAGTCAACCCTTCCTCTTTAAGCACATGCTTCTTTGGGTCGGTGATGTTGAGCCACATGCTATTCTGTAATTTAACCTCTTGCCTACATACTAATGCTTACACCTGGGTCCTGTTTCTAGGCAACAGCTGCATAAGCACAACAAAGATAAAAAGGCCAAATGGTAATATCGTTTTAACTGGGGCATCAAATTCTTGCTGAATAACTTGAACTGCAGCAGAGGAAAACTGGAAATATAAAATGTTCCCATTAACCACATTCATGTGGAGTGGAGGAAATTCTCCTGAGAAAATCAGATGATGATGAGATCAAGATTTCTCAACAGCCACTTTCCGTTTTGGTGCTTTTTGACATGCAATGTAGCATTGTTCCCTCAGCCCAGAAATCCACTGGGGCTTCCGGCATGAGATAATTCTTACATAGGCAACATTCTCTCTGTAGATTGTTTTGCATGAGAGTGTCATGGGCAACTAACTGTGTATGTTCATGCTTTGGAAATGTGTCTCAGTATTTGTGATAATGTGGAGGCTGCCTAGGAGAGCTGGATAACCAACCTATTCCACTTGAAGAATCTGAAGTGCTACAGAGTGATCCTATAAAATCTGTACGAGTCCATTTATCTTCTTAATGTTCACAAGAAGAGTTTGAGGTAGAGTTTCGATCAACATACTTACCGGGAGACTCAAGAATTCATTAAAGAAGTCTACAAGTATATCATCAGTTGCTAAGTAATCTTCCTGTGAGGAGAGAGAAACACAAAACTGCATTATGTGGCAGAATAAGAATGGTGTCAATATATAACCACAGTGGGCAACTAAGCATTCCTGCAGCATCTTCTTTTGTGAACTATCCTCCTCCAGTGCTTGAATTATGAGGGGGAAAGTAGTGAGGGCCATAATTAAATACATACCATCCACTCCAGGCTTCCCATAATGTTAGCATAACCATACATTCTTAAAGCCTTTGAAAATGATAACTAAAACAGGCCATCAGAGAAGGTAGAAGCGGGCTTCCTCTGTCCATACCTTAATTTAAACACCGTCCTCAACCCCCTCCTACCCCCACCCTCATGAAAGAAGGGGCATTCCATTAAATGGTACACAGAATTACTCCTTTTAGCTAAATAACACAATTTAACCATGCAATATAGGTAGAGTTTCGTAAAGGTAAAAGTGTGCCGTCGAGACGGTTTTGACTCCTGGCACCCACAGAAACATGTGGTTGTCTTTGGCAGAATACAGGAGGGGTTTACCATTACCTCCTCCCACACAGTTTGAGATGATGCTTTTCAGCATCTTCCCTATATTGCTGCTGCCTGATATAGGGGTTCCTTCCCCATAGTCTGGGAAACATTCCAGCGGGGATTCAAACCAGCAACCTCTTGCTCCCTAGGCAAGTTACTTCCCCATTGTGCCATTAGAGTTTGGTTCTATAGACATAATCAGTCCAGCCCAGGCAGACATGCTGTTCAGATCCACTCTAAAATAAAGAATGGTTCCTCAAGTTAAGGACTTCAGAATCCATAAGCTAAAGACATCGAAATAAGACGATTAATGTAATAGCCTATGTTTCAAGTGCTGTTTGTTAATATTTAAGAGTAAGTCAGAATTAAAATAAATAGGTTCTTATTTCCGTGCTACTCTAGGTTGCTCCTGCTGGCTTTCCTTATTGCTTGAACAGGGCCACTCCCTGTTTGCTGTTCCCTCATTCAATATACTCCTCCTGTGTTCTTCTCAGTGCCCCTGTCTGCTTCATTAACCCTCTTATTTTATCCTCATATATCGATACACCCTATACACCTTCCTACTGAAATTCCTATTCCTGCCTTGAAATAGCTGGACCACGGTGGTGCCAGGATCTAAAGGGAGAAATTGTTGGGAGCAGGGTGGCTTCTGTTGGGTGCAGTGGGCCCACCTTCGGGGGCTTTGGGAGCAAGCTGGAGACTCAGCTGGGCCCAGTCTACTGAGGCACATGTTAGAAACATGCTAGGTGTTCTTCCCTGCAAGCCCTGCAAGCCAGCTGCGGCTTCCATTGATCCTAAGTGCAGCTCCCCAACGAGTTGTTTACTAAGCCTGAGGAAAAGCTTCCGTCAAAGCCAGATACTCTGCACAGCCCTCTAAGACCTCACAGAGGCATTTCCCCCCCCCCCACCACACAGTACTGTTTGCCCTTTAAGGGAAACAGAGACCTCTTCTCCTCTAGCGCCATCTTGGAAGGTGCACAGAGAGTGCTGGGAAGTGTACTCATTCCAGCACTTTCCCCATAGAGGTATTTGGGGAAAGCACTATGAAGGACTACACTTCCCAGAGCTCTGTGCATATACCTTTCAAGAATGTGCTGGGACTTGACCAGGCTAGTTCTCTTAAAGCCTCCAACACAAACACACAAATGCACACACACCCCAGCAGCGGCAAAATGCAGTATTACATGGAGGTCTCTCACAGTGTAGCCCTCTCACACTGAAGAGTTTGGGGTTGGTTGGTTTGCCAAAGTGGCTGCCACTTGAAGAATTGTGGAGATCACAGATGTATTCACTGGCACAGACAGGAACAAGAGTATGCAACATCTCCTCCTGCACTTGGCTTCTACTATCTGGAATCCTGAATCAGCCAGGCCTAGTATAAATACTAGGTGCCAGGTCCTCAGCCTTTGCCAGGACAATTATTATTATTATTATTATTATTATTATTACATTTATATCCCGCTCTTCCTCCAAGGAGCCCAGAGCGGTGTACTACATACTTGAGTTTCTCTTTCACAACAACCCTGTGAAGTAGGTTAGGCTGAGAGAGACGTGACTGGTCCAGAGTCACCTAACTAGTTTCATGGCTGAATGGGGATTTGAACTCGGGTCTCCCCGGTCCTAGTCCAGCACTCTAACCACTACACCACGCTGGCTGAGCAATGCATTCTGCTGGTTGTACTTCCTGTTTCAGGTCAGGCAACTGACCTCAAGGTGCTGGGTCCTGGATCTGAGTGCAGCCACCCTAGTCAGGCCCTGTTACTCCACTGCAACGTTAGATTGTAAGATTATGGTGATCTCAGAAAGTCAGGATCTCTGTGCCAGCCTCTGAAAGGAATGGGGGTTACACAGCAGCAGCTGAAATCAGTTGGAAGCTGACTGTTGACATGGGCAATGAGCTGAGATTTCAATGCTAGGAAGTATTTTGTTTGGGTGGGAAACTTTGAGAAACAGGCTAGCAGGGAAAGTACCATATTTTGCATTTCCCACATAACATATGGACAGTTTTGAAATCACTGCTCTGTGCATGTTTGCATTAGAAAAATTAACAAGGAATGTAGATACTTTTCTAGCCCCAGGGAACTGTATAAAACAAATCACTTATTCACACAGGAATTAGAAGCCTTGTGAAATTATGCAGGAACACGTGCTTTTATTTGGCCATAAACGTGATTTATGGGCTAAAATATCAGTAAGATTATAGACATTTTAACTACATTATTTGCATACATTTGGCTGCTTGTTGCACTTATCTTTCATTTTTAAAATAAACAGTAAAAATTCACCATGAGTCATTTAATTTTTATTTCCCTTTTTAAAATCTACTTTTATTTCCCTTTCTACATGAGCATATATCAGAAAATAAATAAATGGAGGGGGAGTGAAACAGATTCTAATGGGGCAAAACCTGACATACATCTTAAAACTTGCCAAACATAAACATATTTATATTTCACATTAATGCTCCCAAACATATTTACTCAGAAGTTACACTTTCAATGTAGGTTTTAATTATGTTTAAGACCAAAGCCTTAAATTAAAACTCACTTTTAAGACTTTATTCATTTTTATTTCATTGGAGCTGCTTTTTTTCAGATAATAATGGGTAACTTTCTGGATTCATCTCGCAGAAATAGGTCTTCCGTGGGTGGAAAGGTTTGTCCTTAACAGCTCCATGTCATAAATACAACAGGTAAAGTTCTTCTTGATGTCAGCAACAAAAACTTTACTTGTTGAACTTCTGCCTGTTGCACAGCTGTTAAAGATACAGCAGCTTTGACAGAAAAATGAGGTCATCTATACCAGTTTGCAAGAGAGGTGCCTTGAAAAATTATTTGAAATTGGGACAAATTAGGTGTTATGGAGAACTGTGGGTAGGAGCAACTCCAGCAGTAGATTTTCACTGGGAAAATAGCACAGGACTGGAGGAGGAAGGTTTAAGCCTCCTTCCCTCAGCTCTATGTTTCCAATCCTGACAAATGATTTACTTTTTAAAAAATGTGGGGAAAGCCTGTTAATGGTTCTCCTGCATCACTTTTAGTTTCGGCCCAAAACAATTCAGAAGGAGGAGCTGAAGAGGGCCAAGGGAAACAGAGCATTAAACATGCATTGAAAAGGCGGGAGGAAATCCACCTACAAAGATAAAGTCCTTTTACTCAGCATTCAACCCTCAATAATTAACTACCTTATTAAAGAGTCACATTTTAATCTCTCAGTCCTTTTTGTCTAGCTCCTTGGAGACCCTGAATTGCTTTGGAGAGCGAGGGGAAAGGAAGGTTCTAGAACATCTTAGTACAACAGACTCCGGCCACAAGGCCAGTTGACTGAAGCCAGAGGAGGAATCTTGACCTGAAGCTGCAAAGCGGGGTGGGGGAGTGGGGGGATAGGGAGACAGACAGATTCTCAGGCTACAATTAGGTGAAACTGCAAGAGATCTCCGATTGGTTTTTCCAGGGTGTCTTAAAGGAGCCCATGCAGACATGAGAGAATGTATTGTTTAGAATGGGGCTGCAGAGCTGGGATGGTGTCTCTCCTTCTGCCCATGCCATTTACCCAATCTAAATTGCCCCCCTTGTTTGGCACATTTCAGATCTGGAAGATGGCATAGGGAGAAAGGGTTAACCTCCTCCGCAGCGCCAGTATGAATGGGGAGGGGCTCTGGCTGCATTTGCCCCTTTAAGAAATTGCATAAGACCTCATTTCCCACCATCACATCTATTTTCTCTCTCTCTCTCTCTCTCTCTCTCTGTGTTTTTGGAATATTGTTACCTCAGCAACAGCTGATACTTTCAACAACAACAACAACAACAACAAATATTTCCCCTCTACCTCACTTTCCTATTACATCAAATCCATCCATACACTATGACAACGTGCTTTGGATCCTTTGCTGATACATCATGTGGCACATTCAGTTCCTCCAGGGAGCCATCTTGACTGTTTAGAGCTGAAGCAGAACATAGCAAGCAGTTTTTCACCAAAATGGGTAAACCACTTGCTCAGAAATCATTTTGGCCTGAATTCCTGCCAGCAAACAAGACAAGTCACAGGGATGGAAACTGCATTCTGCCATTGTCTTCTGCCAGGTAGAGCAAAGGTTTGGCAGCGCAGTCCTGGGCGATTTGTCACCTCTTCCTTGCAAAGATATAGATGAAAGCATATGTTTCTTATTTTAAAACATTTCACATATAAAAATGTCTGCACCTGACTTTTATATCCTCTCTGTGATAAGAGCCATTTTAAGAAATTGAGTAATTGATAACCAAGAGGACTGAGGGGGAAAGGGGCGCGTCCACATGTAGTGACAAACCTCATATTCAGTGGAGCAGCTGGAGCCTTGGGAACATGCCCTACTTCTGGTCTCAGGAAGGATATGCTGAGATTGGGCATGTCATACAAACCTACCAATCTCAGAATATTCTGCCCTGCTTGCAGTATGGAACCCAACATCTGTCCCACACTTCAAATCTTAGTTACAGATGTTGAGATCCATACCACAAGTAGGTCAGAGTATGCTGAGATTGGTAGGTTCCTACAACATGACTGATCTTGGCATATCCTTCCCGAGACAGGGTTGATTTGATTTAAATCACAATTTAAATCATTTCACTGAAGGGCTCAATTTTAATAGTTTAAATCACAATTTAAATTACTAGTCAGGAAGATTATATTTAATCATCCTTTTCTATAAAAGTGCATTCTTGTTTTCTAATATAAACTTAATACATATTTAAAGATAGATGTATGTTTCATTTTTGGAAGGTAGATTCACACAATTTTTTTTAATCCAATTGTTTTGATTTTTATTTTAAAAATTGATTTTTATCAACCCTGTCCTGAGACCAGAAATAGTGCATGTGCACATTCCTAGGGCTCTAGCCATTTCACTGAACCTCAGGTTCAGTGCACATGTGAACCCACCCAATGAAAAAGAAATCCAATGCCAGGCCCACTGCTGTCGTCAGAGCACTGCTACTCATTTACTTCACTGGAGAAACAATAGAACATAGAGTAGTTTTCAATCAGTGTCAGTTTCTTTTATGGATCGAAGATGGAAAAAAATTAGTTTACTTACAAACTCATTGTCTCTAATACAGGGAGGCACTGAAATAGTCAAAGACAAATAATCAAAATCATTCAGCCAAAGCATTTTCTATTTGTATATTTATTTTAGTAATTGTACTAAATTGTACTCTACTTAAAAACAACATCTGGCAGTACAAATATAAAAAGGAATGAAAAATTACTTCAGTTTTCACATATCATATCATTGGTCAGCAACTGTATCATAAATATTTAGATACATTTATAAATATGAAATATAAATATATTTATACAAATTGATTAACTTCTGTTAAGTCTCCTCAATAAATGGGTAATGGTACCATTTCTCTCTCTCTCTTCTCCTTCCTTTTCACTCTCGTAACGTGTTGCTAGCACTGCTGTGGGCTCCCAGAAGCCTCTGTGCTTTTGTCTGAGACCACAGGTGTGTAGCTGCCACTTTCAACATGCTCAGGAGCCTCACAGGATCGTGAGATCTCCATTTGTTGGCACATGGGGACCAGTCACTAAGCAGGCATCTGCCAAAGCCAAATTGAAAAGGGGCTAGCCTTGCGCCTTCCCTATGCTGGGATGTCTAAGTAAATTTCTGAAGTTAACTCACAAAAGTTAGCTTTTTGTTCAAGGTCTCTCTCTGCACAAAGATTGGCCCCCTCTTGGTCTACCTCCCCTCTATAGATGCTGGGGGGGGGAAATGGAACTATTACTTCTTGTAACTTGGAGACGATGGCTATATATGAATGCAACCTAAAACAGCACTCACCTTTTTTGCAGTTGTATCACACTGCTGACTTATGCTCAGCTTGTGATGGACTATCATCCTTAGTTACCCCTGCTAACTAAGCAAAGAGGCACCTTTTAAACATGGTGATTCTCTTTATTTAGCAGGGGGAGAACAACTGGCTCTATCCACCCCCAGCACAGTACTTCCAGTTACTGTTGCTGGTGTCTATCTTATATTTCTTTTTAGATTGTGAGCCCTTTGGGGACAGGGAGCCATCCTATTTTATTTAATTTATTTACTGTATTTATTTATTTATGTATTTATTATCTCCCTATGTAAATCGCTTTGAATAATTTTGTTAAAAAGTGTTATGTAAATACTTTTTGTTGTTGTTGATACATGTCCTACTGCCAAGCCAAATATCCCCTGTCCTATACAAGTCAATCTTATTTTTGTTTTGTTTTGTTTGAGTGCAGAAGTTTGCATTTGTCTTCGTGAGTTTTCATTATTCTTTACCATGGTTTCATCCTGTATTTCCAATCTATTGTCATTTTGAATTCAATTCCTTTCTTCTGAGATAGCTATCCCAGTCTCAGTTTTGTGTCATCCCCATATTTGATGAGGATCCCTTCCACTCCTTAATTAGAGCTGTGCACCATGCAGTACCCAATTGGAACACTGATGAGGAGATATTGATAAGCACTCTGTTGAGGTCAATCACACCTTGGAATTACCTCTCAAAAGAAAGCTGCCCATTTATTTCCTTGCTCTCATTTAATCAGCAAACACACTAGCTTTTGTTCTGTATAAGCATCCTCCAGCATGTATTTTGCTGCTTTACAACTACTGTGCCATGGTTCTATGAATGGGCTTTTTGTTTTAGAATATACATTGATTCCAGAATTTTTTCCTCTTTTAATAATTTTATTAGTTTTTCTATTTGTTTTTATTTTATTGGTTTTTCTTTGACATTCTCAAATAACTCAAAAAGATTGGTGAGGCAAAATGTACTATTGCAGAAGCCATGCTGGTTCTCCTCAGCAGGGCCTGTTCTTCTATAGTGCCTCCTCATAAGGCAATATTAGTGCTTAAGCCAGTACTGAGTCACCAGTAGCTTAGTGCTTAAGTCAGTACCTGGTCGGTACAGAAGATCCAGAGTTAGAGCATTCCCAACAGATGGTTGTCCAGCCTCTGCTTGAAGACCTCCTCCCTTCTAGGTAAGGTAAATGGTTCTATTGTTGAGCTGCTTTTCCCATTAAGAGATTTATCCAAATGTTCAACTGAAATGCACCTTCCTGTAACTTAAGCCCATTAGATCTAGGCCTGCCCTCTGCAGTGGCCTAGTCTTCCCTCGTCTATATGACAGCCCTTCAGGTATTTGAAGGATGCTATTATGTCTCCCCTTGGTATTCTCTTCTTCAGGTTAAACAAGCCCAGTTTTTTTTACCCTTTCCTCATAGAGTTTGTTTTTCAGACCTCTGTCATCTTCAGTGCCCTCCTCTAAATCTGGTCCAATATGTATATCTCCTTCTTAAAATGCAGCGCTCATTACTGGACACAGTACTTCAGATGAGATCTTTGAGACTGTCAACAGGTGTGTGGATAAAGGTGATCCAATTTTTTATATTATGTTGTTTTATTTATACATTTACATTTCGCTCTTCCTCCAAGGAGCCTAGAGTGGTGTATAGTTAGGTTTCTCCTCACAGCAACCCTGTGAAGTAGGTTAGGCTGAGAGAGAAGTGACTGGCCCAGAGTCAACCAGCAAGTATCATGGTTGAATGGAGATTTGAACTCGGGTCTCCCCAGTCCTAGTCCAGCACTCTAACCACTACTCTATGGTTGACATAGTATATGGAGGGAAGTAAGAAGTGGGGTTCCCCAGGGTTCTGTACTGAGACCGGTGCTTTTCAATTTATTCATAAATGATCTAGAAGTAGGGGTAAGCAGTGAGGTGGCCAAATTTGCAGATGACATCAAACTATTTAGGGTAGTGAAATCCAAAATAGATGGTGAGGAGCTCCTAAAGGATCTCTCCAAACATTTTGATCACTGGTGTGTAACAATTGCTGTTTTTCCAACAGAGGCAGGAGCTATTGTGATGCATTTCGGCATTCATAATGCTGTCTTGGTGACCATTAGCTTGTGGGATTCTAACCTGTGCTTATCTGCAGAATTCCACCACTTCTCTCCCTTTTCCCCTTTAGGCAAAAATTCCTTTTGGCACAACCAAAATAACATCAATCAATACAGCAGGGCATGTACTGAAGTTCCCTCAAGATGGATTGCTTACTTTTCAAACTCACTTGCTTTCTGTAGTCAGGGTTAGGACTAAAAAAGCAGTAAAGTGTTTCTGGGCTTTAGAGGCTTGGGGTACTAAACGGGTTCCCGACCTGTGTACCTACAGATGTTGCTGAACTACAACTCCCATCACACCCAGCTACAATTTATTGCGGCTGAGGATGATGAGAGTGGTCATCCCACAACATCTGGAGTACCATAGGTTGGCAACCCTTGGCCTACATCATCAGCAGGTGTTATCTGCTCTGGATTTATCAACCTGAAATAAACGGGTATGATTACATGGGTCCCTTTTGAATCCTCCTGCACAGCCAGGATTTTAAGCTTTCCCAATTACTCTTTCAGGTTGTTGTGTTCTGTAGTCACGCGACCGGTTTTGCCTCCGACAATCTTTAGAGCAGGGGTTCTCAAAGTACATACCAGTGGTGAGCCTCTTTTCTCGCATGGTGAAGATACACGCTCTAGCTCTGGGCAAGCCACAGTCCCCCTGCCACAGCGAAGAGCTACAGCTCGGTCCTCAGAACCTGCTCTGCTGAAACGTGGACAGAGAAGCTGGAGTGAACCTAAATCCAGAGACTGGGTGCATGCGAATGACTGTGAGCTTGGCTTGGCTTAGTTTGTGTGGTTTCACATCAAAGCTGGGTTGCTATGGAGCAGCTGCACACAATGCATGAGGAGGAGAATGAGCTTTCTTGACCCCGTGAATAAGCATTTGTCCTCTTCTGGCTGTGGAGGGTTTCCCCCTGCTTTGGTTTGGCTAAGCAGCTGGATCAACTGAAGGGTGCAGAATCAACAATCACACCAGCGGAAATTAGTTTGGGGAGGAATCCTACAGCATTAGTCTTGGAAGGCAACCTTTGGTGACCCTTTCAGCCTCTAGGGGGCGAAAGGTCATCTTCTCCTCTCATGTAAATGTTGCAGCGCCCTCTCCAGTCCTGGGTCTCAATGGGAGAGAGTTTGAAATGGCGCACGGTTCTTGTAACTTTATTCAGTCCAGGCCTTGTGGTGGTTGGTGGCTGCAGAGACTGTCTTGGTGACCAGAGCCAGCAGGGATGCTTGTAGTTCTCCCCAAGAGGCGATCAGAATGGTTTTTGATCACTGGTGCGCAATTATTGCTGTTTCTCCAACAGAGGCAGGAGCTATTGTGATGCATTTCGGCATTCATAATGCTGCCTTGGTTACCATTAGCCTGTGGGATTCTAACCTGTGCTTATCTGCAGAATTCCACCTCTTCTCTCCCTCTTCCTCTCTGGGCAAAAATTCCTTTTGGCACAACCAAAAGAACATCAATCAATACAGCAGGGCATGTACTGCTGAAGTTCCCTCAAGATGGATTGCTTACTTTTCACACTCACTCGCTTTTTGTAGTCCAGGCTGGGACTAAAAAAAGCAGTAAAGTGTTTCTTCTCTCTGGGTTTTAGAGGCTTGGGGTACTAAACAGGGGCTCCCAACCTGATGTTGCTGAACAACAACTCCCATCACCCCCAGCTACAATTAATTGTGGCTGGGGATGATGGGAGTGGTCGTCCCACAACATCTGGAGTACCATAGGTTGGCAACCCTTGGCCTACATCATCAGCAGGTGTTGTCTGCTCTGGATTTATCGACCTGAGACAAACGGGTATGATTACATGGGTCCCTTTTGAATCCTCCTGCACAGCCAGGATTTTAAGCTTTCCCAATTACTCTTTCAGGTTGTTGTGTTCTGTAGTCACGTGACCAGTTTTGCCTCCGACAATCTTTAGAGCAGGGGTTCTCCAAGTACATACCAGTGGTGAGCCTCTTTTCTTGCATGGTGAAGATATGTGCCCCGGCTCTGGTCAATCATGGGTAATTACTCTGAATCAGACCTGTACAACATAAGGCCTGGGGGCCAGATCTAGCCCCCGGGCTCTTTTTGCTGGCCCCTAGGAAGGAGAAAAGTCCTACAACAACAGCAGGAGCCATGAAGGACTCTTAGCTTGTTCTGTGACCAGTAGCAGCAGCAACAGCTCAATGCATTTGTCCACTTGAGACCAGATGTTCCTCATCTGCCTGGCTATTCTCACCCTTGGGCTGGAGCCCACTAACACCATCCCTTATCCCTCTTTTCTCTTGCCTTTCTTCCTGACTCCAACTTTCTGCCTCCTCACCTTCATTAATTGTTTAATAATTAATTTTGGTGTAATAATTATTGACCTCAGCACCTGCACACCAAGCTATGGTTGATTATGGCACACCAGGTCATTTGAGTTGTGCACACCTGGGTCTCTGGATCCTGCTCACTATATTTTCATATACCATCAGTTACTTTAAAGTAGGGTAAAGTTCTGCTGTCAACTCGGTGTCAACTCCTGGCGACCGCAAAGCCATGTGGTTTTCTTTGGTAGAATACAGGAGGGGTTTACCATTGCCATTTCCTGTGCAGTAGGAGATGATGCCTTTCAGCATCTTCTTATATCGCTGCTGCCCAATATCGGTGTTTCCCATAGCTGGGAAACATACCAGCGGGGATTTGAACCAGCAACCTCTTGCTCCCTAGGCAAGTACTGACCCTCAAAATGCCTTGAACTCAAGCTCCATATGAAAATCAGCCAGATTACAAAAGTCAAACCAAACACAACTATGGAGGACAGGTCTATCAATGGCTTCTGAGGGCTATAGGCCACCTCCAGCCTCAAAGGCAAGATGCCTCTAAATACCAGTTGCAGGGGAGCAACAGCAGGAGAGAGGGCATGCCCTCACCTCTTACCTGCAGGCTTCTCAGAGGCATCTAATGGGCCACTGTGTGGAACAGGATGCTGGACTAGATAGGCCTTGGGCCTGATCCAGCAAGGCTGTTCTTATGTACTTATGTATGTTGCTTGCAATTTTTTTCATAGTGCACCCTGAATACCCCAGTTATCTAGGTAGAGGGAGCTCAGGTCTGGTTGCATCAGCAACATAGTGACATCTCCAAAGCAATGTTCGGGTAGTGAAATCCAAAATAGATTGTGAGGAGCTCCAAATAGGATCTCTCCGAACTAGGGGAATGGGTGACAAAATGGCATATGCTGTTCAATGTTGGCAAGTGTAAAGTGATGCACATTGGGGCGAAAACCCCCAAATTCAAGTATACGTTGATGGGATCAGAGCTGTCGGTGACTGACCAAGAGAGGGATCTTGGGGTCGTGGTGGACAGCTCGTTTAAAGTGTCAACTCAATGTGTGGCAGCTGTGAAAAAGGCCAATTCAATGCTAGGGATCATTAGGGACTGAAAATAAAACTGCTAATATTATAATTGTTAGAGGTTGTTGATTTTTACCCACAATAGGTAAAACAGCAGAGCACTAAGGAATGAGCACACACTCCAGTTACAGAGTAGGTAGCAGAGGATGGTTTGGATATTGCAGCTATTTAGAGAAAACACATGGAGATCCTTGTATGACTAAACACTAAATATTTATTGGTTAAATACACTTAGATAGGAAAGACCTATCTCTAATCTAAAGGACTACATAATGGATAGGTAAGGAGAGAGAGAGAGAGATATGTTTCCATCTGCTCTCTAGGAGGAAAGGAAGGATTGTGACTCAGCACAGGAAGTGCTGCAGAGTCAGTTCAGGGGTCATAGAGTAGGGACAGATAGGGAGACCCTGACTCGCTGTCTCTACTCCCAATGCCCCTAGAGGTCATTAGGACAGTTAGTGCAAAAGGTTGATGCACTGGAACTTCATCTCCAACAATAATGCCCTTATACAAATCTGTGGTGTGGCCACACTTAGAGTACTGTGTACAATTCTGGTCACCACATCTAAAAAGGGACATTGTAGAACTGAAAAAGGTGCAGAAGAGGGCAACCAAGATGATCAGGGGCCTAGAGCACTTTTCTTATGAGGTAAGGCTACAATACCTGAAACTGTTTAGTTTAGGAAAAAGAGCACTGCAGTGAGACATGATAAGAGGTCTATAAAATCATGCATGGAGTGGAGAAAACTAATAGAGAGAAATTCTTCTCCCTCTCACATAACACTAGAACCAGGGGTCATCTCATGAAATTGATATGCCGGGAAATTTAGGACCAACAAATAGAAGTATTTTTTCACACAACGCATAATCAACTTGAGGAATTCTCTGCCACAAGATGTGGTGACAGCCAACAACCGGGATGGCTTTAAGAGGGGTTTGGATAACTTCATGGAGAAGAGGTCTATCAACAACTACTAGTCGGAGGGCTATAGGCCACCTCCAGCCTCAAAGGCAGGATGCCTCTGAGTACCAGTTGCAGGTGAGTAACAGCAGGAGAGAGGACATCAACTCCTCAACTCAACTCCTGTCTGTAGGCTTTCAGTGGCATCTGGTGGGCCACCGTGTGGCACAGGATGCTGGACTATATGGGCCTTGGGCCTGATCCAGCAGGCCTGATCTTATGTTCTTATGTAATGTTTGGAGATACATTGTTTGGAGATACAAACCAATGTTTGGAGAAACCAAGTATTGTTCATTTATGGGTCTTTCTGTACAGCAATAATGTGCAGGATATTCAAAACTTTTGTGCAAGTTCCAAGGATCATCTTATTCCCCATGCACAAGCTGCTGCAGGTTCCCATGTGCCTTCCTAATACAATCTTAGGAAGTTGTTATTATCTGACTTAAGGTCACACAGTGAGCATCATGACTGATTGGGGGTTTGAAATGAGGTCTCCCCAGGCCTAGTTCAACATTTTAACCACTATGCCACACTGACTTTCTAGCTGTTTCCAGAACAGTGATGAAAATTAGGCTGTTGGAACCAAGTTAACATTGTTAACGCCAGCATATGCCTTGCTACATATGTTAGGAATAGGCTAGTTGCCTGGGATGGACATTTGGCTGTCACAAAGACCAAGAAGTCCTAAATTAGCCCTGAAGATCCAGCTTCTTCTTGCCTTTGAGGTCTTTAACATGATCTCATTGCAATAAACCAAGATTCCTCTGAGCCATCAGTTTACAACTGATGGCCAAAGGAAACACATTTTAAATATTAAATGTACACTGGCTATAGTTGGCAGACAAGAATGGAGCATGAACCCACAGCACTAAGTTTACAAACACACTGAGTAGCCTGCAAGAATTAGGATTTTTTAAAAAAAGTAATTTCAAAGTAGTTTCGGAAGATGAATCTTCAGCGCTCCCTAGTGGTGAAACCCAGTATATTTCAAAAAACAACACGCACAGCAGAGGCTCAGATTATCAAACACCACGGGAATAGAGGATGTTTGGTACTCTCAATCTATTCACTCCAAAAACCTCCTACATGCCTTTCAGCAAAGGCTTCCCTGAAGATCCAAATTCAACAATGAAAGAATGCCCCCAATTTCTCACAAGATCATCTGGCAGCAGCTTAAAGTGTTCTGAAAGAGAGAGAGAGAGAGAGAGAGTGTGTGTGGGCGTTTGGTTGTCTGGTTTATATCACTTGGGTTTGTATGGCATAGATTCCACTGTAATTAATTTCATTCTAGCCATGGAAAAGCACAGGCAATTGGAACCAAGATCTTTCCATGCTGTGACAGAGCGTTTTTGGAGAGGACTTCTTTCCCTGGCATCCTGCTTGATGGCATCCATTATTAATACTATCATTGCCTGCTCCGCTATATAAGATTATTTAGCATTTTCAAGTGTTCAGAGGGCTCCATGACAACAAATGTCTCCTTACAACAGTCCTGTAAGGTGAGGCCATATTAGAGGGGGCTGAAAGGGAGAGGCTTGCTTAAGGCTACCTAGAGACATCATGGAAGTAGCAGAGGTAAGCAGTAGTGGTAATAGAGGTGAGATTCAAACCAGGGATTTCCCACATCATAGCTCAGTCACTTAGCCACTGTTCTACATCAAGTTAAGAGGAGCAGGGCTCTTGCTATGTGTTTTATAAACATTGAGCCCTTATTCGTGCATAATGCATACTATCATCCTATGTATATATAATCTAAGCCAGTAGCTCTCAAACTTAGATCTCCAGATTTTGTGGGACTCCCACTCCCACTATCCCCAGCCACAGTGGCCTCTTGGGGCTTGGAAGGGGTGGTCCTTTCATGAGGCAAGTTGAGGCAGTCACCTCAGACAGCAGAATATTGAACACCAAGATGCCCTCTGCTGCCACCATCCGATAGGGATAGCCCATCCACTAGGCAGACTTAGGCAGTCACCTAGAGCACCAATTCTTGGTGGGGGGCACTGCAGCTCCTTGGGCAGAAATTGAGTGGGCAGGGCCCACCTCGCTTTTCTCCTCCTTCCCCCTCAGCACACTCTGTTCCTGCCGCCTCCCTGCCTCCCTCTGCTCTGTTACTGCTGCAGCTGTTCAGGAGGGAACCTCCATCCTAATTTCTCAAGGGCCTGGACTCCAACGAGGAAGTAAGTAGTGCATGTGCTGGTTGGCTTGGCTGTGGTTGGGCCTGGTTGGTTGCAGAGGGAAGCTCTTTACAGCACCGTTAAAAGCTGCCCCTCGAGAGACAGATTGGTTGGCCCCGTGGACAGCAGGACCTGCACTGCTTAGGGGAAGGAGACAGTGACCGTAGAGGAAAGGCAGGCTTCGGGTGGGCTCCAAGCTCCTCAGCTCATTAGGGTGCTGTATACTGAATCAGAGCCACCTAATGGCGCAGCAGGGAAATGACTTGATTAGCAAGCCAGAGGTTGCTAGCTTGAATACCCGCTGGTATGTTCCCCAGACTATGGGAAACACCTATATCAGGCAGCAGCAATATAGGAAAGATGCTGAAAGGGATCATCTCATGCTGCGTGGGAGATGGCAGTGGTAAGACCCTTCTGTATTCTACCAAAGACAACCACAGGGCTTTGTGGTCTCCAGGAGTTGACACTGACTCAACAACACACTTTACCTTTATACTGAATCAGACCATTGATTAATCAAACCCAATATTGCCTATGCTGATAGGCAGCAGTTCTGCAGGATCTTGGGCATGAGTTTCTCCCAGCCCTGCTATCTGAGATCCTTTTAAATGGAGATGTTGGGGACTAAACCTAGGACCTTCTGCATACAAATCATGTGCCCTACCACTAAGCAGCACCCACTCATAAATCCATTAAGTTCCTCCCCTTGAAGCTTTTCCTCGGAAACATAGGGTTCGCCAGTGACACAGAGTAACTGGCCCTATCCACCCCCAGCACAGTACCTCCAGTGACTGTTGCTGGTGTCTATATTACGGTTTCTTTTTAGACTGTGCGCCCTTTGGGGACAGAGATCCATCTTTATTTATTATTTCTCTATGTAAACCACTTTGGAAACTTTTGTTGAAAAGTGGTATATAAATATTTGTTGTTGTTCCATATAGCTTCCATAGGTGGTTGCCTGGAGTGCCAGATTTTATGGGGTGCCGATGCTGACATCCCAGAACCGCCAGGTTGAATTCCTTGGATCTTCAGGTAGGCCTGGGAAAAACTAGTCTGAAACCCTTGAATAGATTTTAGTTGGGGATGATGGGAGTTGTAGTTCAGCAACATCTGGAGTACTACAGGTTGGGAATTCCTGGTGTGGACAATACTATACTAGATGGACTGATGGTTTGACTCCATATAAAGCAATGTAATGTGTCCAGTGCTAAAACACTTACTTAAAATTAATTCAGTGTCTAATTTGTTAATTACTCCTTTTAAATAGAATAATTCTTGGATCACAGAGAATATCTAGGCCAGCCATATCCTTGATATTTTTCAGCAGTGAGAAATTCAGCCAATGTCAGTATTCACTGGATGAGACTAGACTGAAGTCTTCAAAAGTCTACTTATTGATGTATTTGCAGATTCAGATGGGTGGGAAGCAGAAGTAAAAGCACTGCTATTCCCAGGACAGAATCAGGGTTCAACAACCTCCAAGCTCTTCAGACCTCTAGAAGCCAGCTCACACTAGCATTGTCTTCAAACATGATCAAATGGTTGTGTGCGGCTGTTTTTCTAATACGGAAACTATCTCTGTGTAGGAAAAATGTAATGTTCAAGAGCAGCCCTTGAGATCCAGGAAAGGGACCCTGTAAGGGGCGGATTCAGGGGCGGATCTAGGGTAGGGCAGGCAGAGCACATGCCCTGGGCGCCACTTGAAGGGGGGCGCCATTTCTTTTTTTTAAAAAAAGGATGACTGCTGAAAACAAAATGGCCACCATGCATGCTCAAATGGCCTCTGCGAGGCCCTAGGCCATGCCAGGCCTCGCAGAGGCCATTTGAGCATGTGCGGCAGCCATTTTGTTTTCAGTGGCCTTTAAAAATTATATGGCCACCGCACATGCTCAAATGGTCCCTGTGAGGCCCTAGGCCATGCAGAGGCCATTTGAGCATGTGTGGTGGCCTCCAAAATGGCCACCATGCCAATCTCTGCAGGTCCAAACAGGCCCGGAAATCAGCCTAGGATGGGATGTGGCAGTGAATTAAGAGGCTGGCGGGGGGAGGGGGAACCTTTGCAGGCCCCCCCCCACAGCCTTTTGGAAGCTCCCAAATGGGCTACAATTAATTTTTTTTTAATGGGCCCCAGCATACTGAAATTTGTAATTTTCCAGCATTTTTGGGTCTGGCTACATCCACTGCTAAATAGTTTTTGAAATATTAAAAGATTAAAGAGCTTGAATTGTATTTTTGAGCTGATGATATGGTAAAATTATCTGAAAGATGGGTGTCATATGTTTGGACAGGGGGCGCAATTTCAGTGCTTGCCCTAGGCGCTATTTTCCCTAGATACGCCTCTGGGTGGATTAAGTATTTGCTGCCTGTAGGCAACCAAAGATTTGCCGCTCCTCTCTGTCCCAGATACTATTCCTCCACCTCCCCTTGTCTCCTCATAAGGAAATTTTGTTGGGTCGCAGCAGGTCCATTTCTTAAGCAGCCCCCCCACAAAAAAATATTGCAAAGGCATTGGGCTCAGCAGATGGAAGACAGAGCAAGCCAGTAAGTAAAGTCACCCCCACCCCCTGTCCCTTTCCCTTATAGTTTTGGGGGACTTAAATATCCACGCTGAGGCCCCCCTTGTAGGAGCAGCTCAGGATTTCATGGCCTCCATGGCAACCATGGGCCTATCTCAGCTGGCATCAGGCCCTATCCATGTGGCAGGACATACTCTGGATCTGGTTTTTGCTGACCATGGGAGGAGAACTGGTCTTGTGGTAGCAAGCATGACTTGTCCCCATAGCTAAGCAGGGTCTGCCCTGGTTGCATATGAATGGGAGACTTGATGTGTGAGCACTGCAAGATATTCCCCTCAGGGGATGAAGCCACTCTGGGAAGAGCAGAAGGTTTCAAGTTCCCTCTCTGGCTTCTCCAAGATAGGGCTGAGAGAGATTCCTGCCTGCAACCTTGGAGAAGCCGCTGCCAGTCTGTGAAGACAATACTGAGCTAGATAGACCAATGGTCTGACTCAGTATATGGCAGTTTCCTATGTTCCTATGACCAGGGAATAAATGATCCGGAGGTGGGGGAGTTTGAGATAACTCCCTTGTCATGGACTGATCATCATCTGGTGGGGTTTAGTTGCTTTGTCTACCCTCTGCAGGGGTGGTGGACCAATTAAAATGGTCCGCCCCTGGAGGCTTATGGATCTGCTCGGTTTCCAGATGGCCCTTGGGGAGTTTCCAATGTCTAGAGCTGGCGACTCTGTCGAGGCCCTGTGAATCTCTGGAACGTGGAGACAGCCCAGGCTATTGACACGGTCGCTCCTAAATGCCCTCTCTGGCTTGGCTGAGCCCATACTGCTCCTTGGTTTTCCTCAGAGCTTAGAGCAATGAAACAACTTGGATGATGGCTGGAACAACACTGAAGGAAGAGTCATGAAGAATCCAACAGAACACGGGCCAGAGCCCGTTTTAGGGACTACTCTGTGGCGGTGGGGGTGGTGAAGAAATGCTTTTTCTCTGCCTCCATGCATCTGCTCAGTGTAGACCAATGGAGCTGCTCTGTATAGCAAAGGAATTGCTCCACGGAATGTGGTGATGGCCACTAGCTTGGATGGCTTAGACAAATTCATGGAGGACAGTTCTATCAATGACTACTAGTCTGGTGTCTATAGACCACCTCCAGCCTCAGAGGCAATGTCACCTCTTGCCTGTGGGCTTCTCAGAGGCATCCGGTGGGCTACTGTTTGTAACAGGATGCTGGACTAGGATGCTGGCCTTCGGTCTGATCCATCAAGGCTGTTCTTATGTTCACCTGTCCTCCATGAATTGTAAAACATGTGTAAAATGCTCTTTTCTCAGTAGCCAGATACGTCTTAAGAAAATGACAATCAGCCTATAAATGTGATTAAAGTTCACAGCCTTCCCCCAGAAAAGTAGTAAGTTGCACATAAGTTGCATCATGTGGCTGGGTTCACAAGAAAGCTTGGCAAGCATTTGAAAACTTGGATATTTAAGCAATGCATAACAGAAGAAACAGCAAGAGGCATGCCAACCAGTGTTCCATCTAAGGTGTGCACATGTGCGTGCACACACAAGTTTGTTTGTTTTTTTAAAATGTCTGTTTAGTTAATTTTAGAACCCACTCAGGTTGAATCAGGAAGGCCCCATTCTGGATGCATGTGAGGGGAAAAACTGCTTTGATACTGCTGCCCAGAACAAAACTCATTCTGCACACAGATGAGAAAATTTAGAGGGAACACTGGTGCCCACACTCCTGTGGCACTCGCTCCTTCAGCAGGTGCTGATCCATAGAGGCTAGCCAAGCGAACTAGAGTATTTGCTACAGGAAGGAAGACAAGGAGATAGAATTTTCCATTGACAGCTGGTATTCTTTAGAGTGAGGGCATTCATTATACTAATACTCTAAGTAAACAGAATGTACACATGCACAAACATACTGGGTGGGTTTGCATGGTCACAGGAAAGCCAGTAAGTTGGGAACCAAATGTTCCCGGTGAGCATGTGCTCCAGGCCTGTAGCCAGCCTGAAAGTTCAGAGCAGGTCCCGACAAAAAGGGGAAGGGGCCAGGCCCATTTTTGATCGGCTTATATGGCCTTTTAAATACAATTTGCACTACTTATATTGAAGTAGAACAGAGAGCAATCCGAATGAATGCAAATTTTTAAACCTAAAGTCCTAAAAGAGGAGTGAATAGTTCAACAATGTTTTTATTCAACACAATAGGGAGATGAGGAAGACATCCCAATCTGCCTTAAGAAATATTCAGTGGAAGAGATGTACCATGACTAGTTTAGCTTCCTCTTTCGGGGTGGTAGTGCTAGAGTGGGCCAGCCCAGAGATTGATTTGGGTGAGGGCCACAGAACGATTTTGAGCGAGCCTTGCCCGGCAACAATACTGCCTGGCTACAGGTCTGGTGTGCTCCTGGCCGATGTGTCATCCAAACTTACTAAGGTCTAGTTCCTGAGCCCTCAGTCCAAAGAATCTCAAACTTCAAATCCTGATTATGGAAACTGAGTGGAAGTTGGGGGAATGTTGGGTGGAGGGCTTGGAAACTGGACTTGGATGGGTTCAGATGACATGCCTGCTAGGAACATGCACACTGGGAACCTCTAGTTCCCAGCTTTCCAACTTCCTAGCAACTGTGCAAACCTACCCAAAGTTCTCAGTTGTTTCCCCCACACACCCATAGTCACAAATATGAATCTGTGTTGAGCAAATGAATTGACCCATCCAGCATCTAGAAGCTTAAAAGCTCTCAGATAAAGGATGTACTGCTAGAACAAACCCAACCGGACATAGTATTTTTAGTGATGTCCTCATTTTATCTCATTTAGAATTACAGCCATCTCAAAGTGGATTCCACACTAGAAAACAGCTGAGATAATTTATGACTTGGATAGCCTTCTGTGAACTTTTCTATTCCTGACAGCTAGAAAACTATTAGAAACCCCTGAGCCTTTTCAGCTTCCTGTACCTAAACAGATAAAGGCTGATGATAGCTGTTCTACAAGAGGGATCCAAAAAAAAACAAGAAAGAAATCCAAAATCTCCTGGATACTCCCACACATCTGAGCCTCATCAATCAAGAACAAAGTTCTATGTAAAATTCTTTGGTTTCCTGAAAGTAAAGAATTGTTTTATAGCTGCTTCCCTCATAGACACAAATAAATCTTATGTAGATTTAACTAAAGGTTTATTCAGAACTGACTCAATTTTCTCTGTCTCCTTTCCCTCCCTTTTCCTTTCTGACTCCACCCCGCCACACTCTCAACAGGATCTCCACTGGGACAAACTCCTCAACAACACAACAGAAAAGATTTCAAGATAGAATACAAGAATGCTTTCAAAAGGAGGGTTGTGGGGTGTGTGTGTGGGGCGGGGGGGGGGGAATCTTCTAAGTTTTAAGTGTTCTCCCTTTCATTTACTAACCACTTACAGGTGAAACTCGGAAAATTAGAATATCGTGCAAAAGTCCATTAATTTCAGTAATGCAAATTAAAAGGTGAAACTGATATATGAGACAGATGCATTACATGCAAAGCGAGATAAGTCAAGCCTTAATTTGTTATAATTGTGATGATCATGGCGTACAGCTCATGAAAACCCCAAATCCACAATCCCAGAAAATTAGAATATTACATGGAACCAATAAGACAAGGATTGTAAATAGAACAATATCGGACCTCTGAAAAGTATACAGTGTACTGTGCTTGATTGGCCAGCAAACCCGCCTGACCTGACCCCATAGAGAATCTATGGGGCATTGCCAAGAGAAGGATGAGAGACATGAGACCAAACAATGCAGAATTGCTGAAGGCCGCTAATGAAGCATCCTGGTCTTCCATAATAACTCATCAGTGCCACAGGCTGATAGCATCCATGCCACGCCGCATTGAGGCAGTAATTGCTGGGAAAGGGGCCCAAACCAAGTACTGAATACATATGCATGCTTATACTTTTCAGAGGTCCGATATTGTTCTATTCTTCAATCCTTGTCTTCTTGGTTCCATGTAATATTCTAATTTTCTGAGATTGTGGATTTGGGGTTTTCATGAGCTGTACGCCATGATCATCACAATTATAACAAATTAAGGCTTGACTTATCTCGCTTTGCATGTAATGCGTCTGTCTCATATATCAGTTTCACCTTTTAATTTGCATTACTGAAATTAATGGACTTTTGCACGATATTCTAATTTTCCGAGTTTCACCTGTACATGAGAAAAAGGTTACAGACTTCCTGGAGCCCATGTCATAAAAGCCTTTATTTTACATGGTGTTGATTTATCCTGCTGGCTGCATATATCCACCCAATTTAATAGTGATCTAGGTTCTAACTGGGCATATCCCTGCTAACTGTGCAAAGAGGCACCTTTTTAACATGGTGATTCTCTTGTATTTATCAGGGGGAGAACAACTGGCCCCTATCCATCCCCAGCACAGTACTCCTCCAGTGACTGTTGCTGGTGTCTATCTTATGTTTCTTTTTAGATTGTGAGCCACCTTATTTATTTATTATTTCTCTATGTAAACCACTTTGGAAACTTTTGTTGAAAAGCAGTATATAAATATTTGTTGTGTGTTTTGTTTGTTTGTTCTTAGGATGTACCCATATTTACCCAAATACAAGAGGACTCTGAATTTAAGATAAGCCCCTTTTAAAATAGAGGTTAAAGATAGGTTATATATTTACCCCAAAGGAAGACGACTCTGAATTTCAGATGACCCCCAGATATCTAAACAGCAAAGAACTTGAGAAAAACCTAGTCTTGGATCCAGGTAAATACGGTACATTTAGACCCCTGAAGCATGGATCAGCATCCTATGCAGAGGCAGTACACTGGAAATAACATTTTAAAGCATTTAATACATCTACAGGTTTAGAAATAGGAGCTCTTAACACCACCAGAGATGTAAGAGGAAAGTCTGAAGGATACTTCTAAGCAGAGTTTTACAACCCAAACTTATGCATGCTTACTTAGAAATAAGCCCCACTGAAATCAATGGAACTTCCAACCAGAAAGGTATACATAGGATTGTAGGTTTTTAAGCAAAAGAAGGGACCTGAAACTGAATGCAGTTGTAATGCCATCATCAGATTTTGCTTCTTATCAGCAGTTTGCTTCAGTATTTCATTTGGTATTTCAGTATTTCATTATATAAGGGTGATTGGGTCTATATATTCTGAACAAAAAGCAAACATTAAGGTTAATGGAGAACCTACAGATTATTTTAGCATTAAAAAGGTACCAGACAAGGTTGTCCCTTGTCTCCATTATTATTATTTATTATTATTATTATTTATATTGGTCTTGGAAATTATGTGCAGGATGATAAGGGAAGAGACCAAAATACAGGGATTGTCAATAGGGACACAAAGATACAAATTAAGAGCCTTTGCAGGTGATATAGTGTTGTTTTTACAAGATCCTTTAGAGTCAATCGACACATTATTGGAAATATTAGAATCATATGGGAATTTGGCAGGGTTCTATATAAATAAGGATAAGACAAAGGTATTAATTAAAAATTTGTCTTGAGATCTAGTTTCAATGTGGAAAAAACGGTAAAATACCTAGGAGTTACACTTTCAACAAATAATGCCTTATTGTTTAAAAATAATTATATTAAAATCTGGAAGGAAATAAAGACAGACTTACGTAGATGGAATAGATTGAATTTATCGTTAAGTGGAAGAATTTCTGTTATCAAAATGAACGTTCTTCCTAAAATGCTATACTTCTTCCAGACAATACCAATAATAAATACAATGTCAATTTTTGTTCAATGGCATAAAGACGTAAAGAACTTTATTTGGCAGGGCAAAAAACCAAGAATAAATTTTAAAAACCTAATAGATGACAGGAAGAGAGGAAAATTCACGTTACCAAATTTTAAGTTATATTTTGAAGCAATATGCCTAAACTGGATGAAATAATGGATTACATTACATTAAAAAATCCAAGACTGTTAGATTTGGAAGGATCTGATATAAGATATGGTCGGCATGCATATCTATTTTATGATAAGGTAAAAATAAATAAAGATTTCTTAAATCATTATGTTAGAAAAAGCTTATATATGGTATGGATGAAAAATAAATTTGTGTTAGAACCAAAAATTCCACTTTGGGTATCTCCACTGGAAGTTGTATCTAGAAAACAGAAAAATATGTAACGTACATGGCCTACATATCGACAACTTCTTGTTCTCCAAGATGCAAAATACGAACTTTAAAAACTAGATCTTATGCAGGATTGGAATATCTCATGGTTTCAGTATCATCAGATTAACGCCTTATTCAAGCAAGATTGCAAAAAGGGTTTTAAGAAATCAAAGTCAGAATTTGAACAACAGTTGTGTGACAAGGAAGACAAACTAGTCTCTAGGATGTATGATCTGTTATTACTGGAAGATACAAGAACGGAGGTAGTGAAAACTTCAATGATTAAATGGGCTCAGGATTTTGGTTACAATATAGAGTTGGAGAAATGGGAAAAACTATGGATAGAAGAACCAAAATCCTGAGCCCATTTAATCATTGAAGTTTTCACTACCTCCGTTCTTGTATCTTCCAGTAATAACAGATCATACATGAAATATACTACCTGTTCTAATTTAAAGGAAAATAATCTTAAAATGATGTATAGATGGCATCTAACTCCTAAGAAGTTTGTTTGTTGGTTTGTTTTATTTTATTTATTTATTTATATTGTTAAATTTATATACCGCCTTTCATTAAAGCAATCCCAAGGCGGTGTACAGCAAAAAAATTTTTAACACAAGATGGTAAAAAAGACACAATTAAAATATTAAGTGGGGGGGGGGAATATAAAACAAATCTGATTTAAAAATTTTAAACAAAAAGCATAAAAGCAATAAAGATTATAAGGAGCAGCAGCAGAGAATCAAATAAATGCCTGGGCAAAAAGCCAAGATTTTACATTTTTTCTAAAAGCTGTGATGGAAACTGAGGAGCAAATAGCCACTGGGAGAGCATTCCAGAGTCTGGGGGCAGCAACAGAGAGGGTCCTGTCCTGCGTGCACGACAACTGAGCCTCCCTCATTGTCGGCACCCGGAGTAGAGCCCCCTCAGATGACCTCGTCAAGCGGGCAGCAACCCTTGTCTGAAAACTCTTTATTCTTTGGACACTTATTCTGCAAGTGTTTAGGGCTTCCACGAATAAAGCATTTCTTATTTCTTTGCAAGGTTTTTATGCATTTTATTCACTTTCCTTTGGTTGCCTATCATCCCTTCTGCACAAATCAAAGTCCTCCAGATGGTTAATTACAAATTGCAAGTCTGCATCTTGCTTGACTTCCAAGGCACTAGTCACACTATCAAAGTAATGTGGCAAACTATTCAACAGCAATCCTATCAAAACTGCATCTGCCATAAATAGTTCTTGAGCTTGCAGATGCCTAGATATTTCTACCATTTCATTTATGTGCTTTGACAGACTTTCTCCATCTCTAAGTCTTTTATTGCTCAGTTTTCTTACTTGATGCACTTTGGAAATCACCAACTTCTTTTTATTTTTATTTTATTTTAAGGAATAGAGGGGGGGAAAGATAATTACATCTCTTGAGCAATCAATCACAGCAAATAGAAGGAAAGTTTAAGTAATACAAAGATAAAAACCTCATCTTCACAATCTGTTTTGGATTTCACTACCCTAAATAGTTTAGTATCATCTGCAAATTGGGCCATCTCACGGCTTATCCTAACTTCTAGATCATTTTTGAATAAATTAAGAAACACAATTACTATATACTATAGTAATATAGTATATATTACTATATAGTATACTATAGTAATATACTATATATTACTATAGTATATAGTAATAGATACTATAGTAATATAGTATATTTTGCTTATACTATAGCATAATATATAGTATAGTATAGTATAGTATAGTATAGTATAGTATAGTATAGTATAGTATAGTATCCACATGCCTGTTGGCACTCTGAAAGAACTCCAAGAGATTAGTAAGGCAAGACATATCCTTGCAGAAGCCATGCTGGTTCTCCTTCAGCAAGCCCTGCTCCTAAGTATATAACAATTTTATCCTTAAGTATGCTTTCCAGCAACTTTCCTGGGACAGATAAGTTAAGCTAACTGGTCTGGGATTTCCAGGCTAACTGGCCTGGATCCCTCCCAGATCCCTTTTTGAAATCAGTGTTACATTGGCTACTTTCCAGTCCTCTGGTACGGAGCCTGATTGTTGGGACAAGTTATGTATTTTTGCTAAGAGATCAGCAATTTCACATCTAAGTTCTTTTAGAGTGCTTGGGTGGATGCCATTTCGCCGGGCAATTTGTTAATCTTTAATTTTCCAGGACAGTTTAGACCATCATCTCTTGTCACCTCTATTTGACTAAGTCTTTCAGCCTCCATAGCTGAGAAGCTCAGTTCAGGAGCTCAGTATCCACTGCCATGAAGACAGATTCAGAAAAGACTCATTTAGCTTCTCTGCAGTCTCCAGATCCTCCTTAATAATCCCTTTCACTCTCTCAAAATCTAACAGCCCAACTGTCTCCCTGGCAAGTTTCCAGCTTCTGATGTATTTTTATCCTCTATAATAAAAGCCCTGTGTGATCCCGTGCCGCCCGTGTCTTTTTCGGCAGTTATGGGCATGCGCAGAGCGCATGCTCAGAACTGCCGAAAAAGATACGGCCGCCCAGACACGGGTGGCCATGTTGGCCAAAGTAGCTGAAGTGCCCCAAATGATGGTTGATGTCCCCATCGTCGTAGCAACAAATTGCTCCCGCGGCCGCCGCCGCCAACCGCCCGCCCTCCCAGCTGCCCGAGTCCTCCTTTCTAAACCAACCCCCCCCCATGATTAAGGGCCAAATCGGCCCATGTAATTGCCCCCGCGGCCGCCGCCTGCCCACCCTCCCAGCTGCCAAGACCTCCTTAACCAAACAAGACCTCCACAGCCCTGGCCCACGTCCTTCGGCCGATAACAGTTCCTATTTAGAGTAGGAGAGAGGAGCTCGCAAGCAGAGCTCCTCTCTGTGCAAAGTCACTGCCCGAAATGGCGCTATGGACTCAAAGGACACAATAGGCATCCTTTGCGCCCAAAGCGCCAGTTCGGGAAGAGGCTTTAAAGAGAGAGGAGCTCTGCTTGCGAGCTCCTCTCTTCTTCTCAAAATTTGGACTTTTATCGCCCAAATGACATGGGCTGGGCTTGAGGAGGACTCGGCAGTTGGGAGGGCGGGAGGGCGGGCAGGTGGCAGCGCGGCCGCAGCAGGTAAGTGGGGGGGAAACCGCTAGTGCCCATTATTGTAACAGGCTAAAAAACACTAGTATGTAATAAAAGTTTTTATTATTTCTCTTGATGCTTTTAGCTAAATGATCCTCAAATTCTTTTTGCAACCCTTCTTGTCTCCTTGCATTTCTTTTGCCAAAGTTTATGTTCCTTTCTGTACTCTTGATTTGGGCAGGACTTCCCTTTTCTGAAGGAAGTCTTCTTCCCTTTTATAGCTTCCCTGACTCTACTTGTTAGCCATGCTGGCATCCTCTTGAACTTGGTGGTACTTTTCTTGGTATGTATTCTGACTGAGCTTCTTTTATTGGGATTTTGGAAAACATTCCATGCTTTGTGGAGCAATTCCTCTTTACTTTCACTTTCATCTTCCTTTTACCAGTTCCCTCATTTTTGAGAAGTTTCCTCTTCTGAAGTCCAATACATCTGTGTTGGACTTCCTTGGCAGTGCTCCACTTGCATATAAACTGAATTGGATCACACTGTGGTCACTATTCCTCAATGGTTCTACAACTCAGACATCTCACACCGTCCTGGGCATCACTCAGGATTAAGTCCAAGGATTGCCTTCTCTCTGGTTAGTTTTGTGACCAACTGTTCTAAGGCAGTCATTTAGCAAGTCTAGAAATTCAGCCTTTTTGTCATTACCTGAATGTAAATTTGCCCACTCTATGTACAGAAAATTGGAGTCACCAATTATAGGTTGAGCATCCCTTATCCAAACTGCTTGTGACCAGAAGTGTTCCAGATTTTGGACTTTTCTGGATTTTGGAATATTTGCATACTGTAATGAGATATCTTGGGCATGGAATCCAAGTCTAAACATAAAAGGTTACGGTACACTGTATTTTATTTTAGGGGGGTTTATTTAAAGTATAAAAACTGAGTGAGCCGAGGCGTTTTTTGTTTTGTTATAAGGCGCTCAGCTGCAACAAGTGGGTGCTGCGGGCGTATGCCGTGGTGGTTTCCGGATTTTGGCACATTCCGGATGTCCGGATTAGGGATACTCAACCTGTATTACAGCTCTATCTCTCTTTGACATCTCTCCGATTTCCTTCTCCAACTTCAAGTCATCGTCAGCATTTTGATCAGGAGGGTCATAGCACATCCCGGCTAATACATTTCCTTTCAGGCCTTATGTTATATCACCCACAACATTTCTGCAGAGGACTCCAGTCCTACTAGGTTTTCTAATTTGTTATCTTCTATCCCTTCTTTAGCATAGAGTACTGCTCCACCCCCACTCCGCTCCTCCCCATCCTTCCTTTAGAGTTTAGATCCAGCAACAACAGTGTCCCATTAGTTCTCACTGTTCCACCAGGTTTCTATCATGCCCACTATGTCTATGCTTTCATTAGCAACCAAGCATTTCAGCTTGTCCAACTTGGCTTGGAGGCTTCTGGCACTGGCATATTTATATCTATACGTGGAGTGCCTTACCCAGCATCAGTGTGTGCTGTCTCCTTTGTGGTCATTTTACTTCACTGACCAATGTCACGGATCCCACCGTCACAGCCCATCCTCAACCAGCCCCATGATCCTAAGCTTCACTGCTGCCTCCAAGTAGACTTACCCAAACCCAGCTGGGTCTACTAAAACAGCCTTCCAAACCTCTGTCTTTTTCAAAGTTAGGTAGGGTAGATAGGCTTTTAAACTTCAAAACAAGAAAACTTTGCTTTAAAATAGTTCGATTCAAAACAATCGTTCTTGTACAGGACACTAACCAAATGAGCACAAGGAAGAAATTAAATATGAGTAAAACGCATCCAATCTATCCTGCACTAATACTGGGCCCTAACTCAGAGTCTTTACCAAGAGTCCCCTTGCAATCACCCTTAATCAGTGCCTGTAGCAAGCCTGGTTTGTCCCTTGCTCAGCCTCAGGTCCTGCTCTTCTTTCCCAGTTCTGGAGGTTCAGTCCCAGGCTTTCTTCAGCTGCTTTAGGGGTGATTCGGTCCTCCAGAGAGTCATAAGAACATAAGAAAAGCCCTGTTGGAGGCCCAAGACCTATCTAGTCCAGCATCCCTGTTTCACACCAGTTGCCTCTGGGAAGCTCACAGGCAAGAGCTGAGGGCATGCCCTCTCAACTACTGTTACTCCCCTGCAACTGATATTTAGTGATCTTGATCATCTAGACCAGGCATCCCCAAACTGCTGCCCTCCAGATGTTGCTGAACTACAACTCCCAGCATCCCTAGACACAATTTTTTGTAGCTGGGTATGCTGGAAGTTGTAGTTTAGCAACACCTGGAGGGCCACAGTTTGGGGATGCCTGATCTAGACTCACCCTGAGGCTGGAGGTGGCCTATAGCCCTGACTAGTAGCCATTGATAGACCTGTCCTCCATGTATTTATCTAAACCCCTCTTAAAGCCATCCAGGCTGTTGGCTGTCATCACATTTTGTGCAGAGAATTCCATAGGTTGATTATGCATTGTGTAAAGAAGTACTTCCTTTTGTCGGTCCTAAGTTTCTTGGCCATCCATTTCACGGCCAACTCTCACAACTCTCCCAGTGATTTCTCAGCTCTCTTCCTGCACCAGTTTTGATTCTCTCTCAGACTGAGACAGCAACTCATTCTCTTGAACTCTCTTTAGCACTGCACTAAACTCTGCTGAAGACAGCCTCCTTATATTCTCTTTTCCTCTTCCATTTCCCCCACAAACAAACCAATCAACTCAGGTTCCCTCCATTATTTTAAAACATACCCAATCAAATCAAACCCTATCATCCCTCTAAAATCAAACCAGTATAATTCTTCTCCCTCCAAAACCAAATTGTAGAACAAGAGCTGTAAACATTTGACCCCCCTGCTCAACTTTTAAACATAGGGAGTAAGCAAAGCAATTGCAATACAAAATTCTTACATACAAAAAGAGATTCAGGCCTCATTCCTTCACAACCGGCTATCATGTCCTTCCATTTGTTCTACTGGTTCTATTTGCCCATGAAGCAGCAAATCCTGGAGCACAAGATTAATACAGAATCTAGATCCAGTCACTAAAGCATTTTGACCTAGCATGTCTGACAATGGTAAGATTTGCTAGTTACTTTCCAGTCACCTTAAGTTCATCACTTGCACAATTCACTTTTTACATTAGCACCAGAACAGATGAGGAAGAAATTTGTATAATCAGTTAATTTCTGTTCCTGTTAAGGGATTATTTGTTGTAAACATAGTTTTATTTTTTTTCTGGCCTGGTTCACACAATCATGTGAATATAGATTTCTAGTCAGTAACCAACATTAACGTAATTGTGTGAACCCATGCCAAGGTGAGAATTCAGGTTCATCTTGGGACACAAACCAACATTGATAATCTTGGTAGGGTTTTGCACAATCACACTAATGTCAGCTACCAACATTAAACCTAGATTAAATTGATTGTATGTACCAGGCCCTTCTATTTATTCTCTTCCCTACTTTGTCTATGTGTCCTCTAGATTTCCCTGTATTTGTTCTATTGAGATTCCATTATAATGAGCTATATTGTGATCTATACCTTATGGTTTCAACAAATACATTTGACTTGACTTATGTTAATAAGTATTACCTCAATAGTAATATATCTGTTTTTTTAAAAAATATTTTATTTATAAAATATGGAAAAGTAGCACAAATATTTCTTTTTAATTTGCCAGTGAGACAAGAATTATCTTTAAAATTCCAGATCAAGGTTGTAAGACATGTTGAAAACTATATTGAAAGTACTTTATTGAAATAGTATTGAGTGTGTCTGGCAAAGTGACAAACATAAGACAAAAAAAATTTTAAAAATTCACTCTTTTCAAACATGTATCAAAAGTTGAGGTTTAAGATATCTATATGGAGAATTATTAACTTGATTAATGATCAAAATTTATAGTCCACAATACTGTCAGAAATGCATAATTATTTTTTTTTAAAGTGCTGTCTGTACAAACATCGGTCACTGAAGGGGAGAGGGAAAATAAATGCCATTCATTTCAATATATTTAGAGACGTTTTAGGTTTCTCTTGCTTTTGGCACTTCCTGGCAGAGCCTCTTTTCTGTTTTGCCATTTATCAGTTGAACTGCTACAGTCTTTTGACCCATGGAAGGCACAGAGACATAACACACAGAAGTCAAATGCACAGTTTTCCCGGCTACAGAGTCCACGTTTCTTTATGGGTTGATATTTAGCAGGGCACTGACACCTTGGACAGGGTTTTAAAGCTTCATCAGTGAACAGAGTTTTGGCAACCTACAGCAAGAGAAAAGACATTTTAGGGCATGTGTACACTTTTATAAGGCTGTTTAGCTCATTATTATACTTTCTGGAGAGTTACAGCAGTGCAATACTTACAGTGAAAACCAAGGAAGAAAGAATCAAAGTATTACTGCCAGATGCTTAGATACGAAGGCAAAAGGCAGCTAGTGAAAATGCAAGGCTTATTACTCTCCCTGCCTCAAAAGACCACCCTCCACACACCTCACTATGACATCCATCCCATTATAACATCCATTCCTAAAGGGCTGTCACACTCACACCATTCAATGTTTTGCTTTGTCTGCCCTACTTTGAAGTATACCTGTGAATTCTTTTCATTATTATAACAGCAGTTTTGCAGTTGCCTTGCCTACCTTTACATATGATTCTTGTTTACTATCTGACTGAAGAGTAGGACTGCATCCCACAGGTGTCAAAAGCTCACTACAAGAGGACCGCATTTGTAATACTGCAGATTTTGCTTGAGCCTGGACTGGTCTTAGTGCCAATCTAGTCATCATAAGTCTAGTAGCAGCATCTTCAGCACCCAACAAGCATCCCTGTTAAAGTTATCAAACACCACAAATTACTTTCTTGCAAGAATCAATTTAAGTTGCTGTTTACTTTTTATGCTAGCCATGCCTTTTCAGACCTACACATATCTTCTCACCTTCACCTGGCCCAGAAACCCTGTGCCATAGGTAGGATAAATCATAACTAAAGTGAGTGAAATATACAGCACATTCATAATGTTGTGTTCCAACAGAGTAATGGTTTTCAGACTTCTTACCCTCAAGGAAACTAACTTTTCCATGTAAATAATTTGCTAAGGAACCGCTATATATCTGCCATGGAACCCCAGTCCAATGCAGAGGTTCTGGGATATGATGCATCTGGGCACTGCTTAGTTGCCCACATCAACTGTAAGTTAACCCTAGATCACAGCTGATGCTCTCCTATAGCTCCATATTGCGACGAGCGGGCGGGGAGGTAGAGGCAAGGTTTAATCCAAATGTGATCTGCCAGGAATGTTAGAATTGACTCAAAGTATCACAAAATTTTAAATACATTTACTTGAGATATGACTGGTCCCTAGAAGGTGGCACTTTTTAATTAGTAAGTTCATGTATGAAGCAGGGCAAGTTAAATGTCTGACAGAAACAGTTAATAGATCTGGAACTTTACATCTTCCTGCTCAACCAAACATCCCTCAACAATGACAGTGCAATGATGTTACCTTAGCTTCTGCTCTCAGCTGTTTTATGTATAACTTTCTTCTCCGATTCGCATGCTTATCTTGTATTACAATTTGTTGCCAGTTCTTGCTTACTTTCCACATACTGAAACAAAGAACTACCATCAGCCATTATTCACAGGGCTGGTTCCAGGTTGCAGTGGGCCCTGAGGTAAAGCCCTTCATTGCCCCCACATGACACACTGGGCTCTGGTTCTTCTCCCCTTGATGGCACACTGGGGCCCCCGAGGTGACAAAGTGTCATCTAACACTAGATTCTATCCTCTGCAGCTGCCTTAGAAGTTATAGCAACAGTTATATACCAGCTTTGTTTTTCTAACAAGGTACCCACTGTCAGGAGAACAAACACCAATATTTTAAGTGTTTTTGTTGTGAATGTTTGTAAAACATAAAAACATTTTTTCATAGCTTTAATGTTTCAACCCATCATGAGACAAATGAACCAACATTGCTGCCAAATATCAATTAATGGAGTCCTAAACATTTGTCATTTTGAAACAAGCATTATACAAGACACAGGATGGCATCCAGACCTTTAATGAGGAGACACACTGTTGTCAGACGTTTCTTCTGCCAGGACAGAGAGGTGCAGGGCCTGGGGCAAATCAGCAAGTACAGGGCCCCATTCCAGTTAATTTTGATGGGGCTTAAAATAATGGGGCCTGGGGCAGTCACCCTGCTTGCTGTGCCCCAAGGGCAGCCATGCCTTCTACCAGCAGAAGGAAAATTGTGCTCACTCAATGACTCCTTTTTCAAAACTGTCTCTTACCTGCATAGGCTTTCCACGGTCAGTATATCTAAAATCATAGCAAGAACATGTTTTAAATCCCTATCTCTTAATTCTGTTAGTATATCTAGTTTTTCCAGACCCATTTTCTTGCCAATGAGTTGAGCAACAATACACTTCAGCACAGACATGCCAGCTCCATCAATGTTCCTCAAAAGGTCACTTTGCTTTGTTCTTTTACTTCTGCTTTGCGCAAAGAGTTCATGAATTACTTGCAAAGCAGGGGTTCTTGATAGATCACCAGCATTTGGAATCATGAGTTTGTCGTCATCCTCATTAAAAACCAATTCACTATCTTTGATAGAGCCAACTGCTATGTTTAGTTTGCATTTTGAACGAGCAAGAATACTCTCACAGTCTTCATCTTGTTCAGATTGTGAACCATGCTCTGAAAGAGTGGATAATCTTCTTGAGCGCTGTAGCTTTCTAACCTTTCTTTTAGAGTTTAAAATGTTGGATGATTCATTGCATTTTTGATGTAGTTCTTGGAAAGATCCCTCTTGATTTGAGGACTCTTCCAATTTTTCAAGGTCAAATGAATCATAGCTACTGCTATCAGGAGTTAATAGACTCAAGTTGCTTATTTCTTTAGCTAGGGGAGTACTTATCTCAACTATATTAAGGTCTTCTACGAGACTATGGATGGGTGTGACAAATCTATCGTCATTTGTCTCAGACAATGTACAATAAGGAGTTCCTTCTAATTCTGAACAAGTGCTTTGATAGTTAAAACAAGTAAGGGCACTGTCAACTAAGCCACTGGATGTGTTTGCAGATTTAGGCTGGATTGGAGATAAACAACCTGGTTCTGACAACAAGCTGCCATTAGATTTTGAATCATCTAATGTAGAAGTCCTCTGCTGGGAAAATGCAAGCCTTAGTTTCTGACAACCAGAAGCAGGGTCTTCACTTTTTAATGTACTGGTAGCCAAAGGCTTGTAGCTCTTCTTTCTTGGAGAATCCAAGCAACATTTTGAAACTCTTTCATCAAAGCTAAGAAAATGAGATATAGATGTTTTTTTGTGGCCTGTCCCTGAAGATGATGCTTGCCTTTCAGACACAGCACCAACAGAAGCTGATTTAGACACAAGCAATCTTCTGCGGAGTGATAAGTCTTTTTTAACAACTTTGGGTGTTTCAGATAAGTCAGTATGCACGCTGGCTTCCTTCCTTCCAGATAAAAAGATAGCATTCTCACATTCAATAGGAGACAATACTGAAGTGCTTAAATTAAAATGTGAATATTTGGAATACTCATGCAGGCCTCTTTCACTCTGCACTCCTTTATGTTCTGCATCAGTATTGTCAAAACTTGGGTCTTTTAGTGATTCATTGTATCCACTGTCATGAAATATGGAATGGGAGCAAGAATCTTTAAAACTGGGATGTCTTGCACTGCTGCCAGGAGAGGTCAGTCTGCCTCTTTTAAGAATATTAGATAGAACTGAGTGACTTTCTGACATCTTGTGCTTTCAACTGGTTCTGTTCTGTGAACTGAAAACAGCACTTTATATTAGAAGTTACTCATAACATTTAGAAAATTCATTATTTTTAGAATCAACACAAATTTATAGATAGTTCTTTCATGAAAAACAAACATCAGTTTAACCAATCCTCATGTTAGCATTATGTGCCTATTATAAGCAAATAGTAAATGCTTCAGTATAGGGATGTGCACGGAACGCCGGCAAGGAGGCTCGAAGGCGGGGGCGGTGGTTGCTGCTTTAAGAGCGGGGGAGGAGAAAGCGTTGCACTTATCCCTCCCACCGGCGTCCACTTTTTAAAAAGACTGTCGGGGTGGCAGTGTACCTCCCTGCAACTTGTGTGCCCCCGTGCTGGCGCACACAGGCACGCCAGAGACTTCCGGTCATATCCGGACAAAGGGGAAGCAGGGAGGTACGCTGCTGCCCCGTTGGGCTTTTTTAAAAAAACAGATGCTGGCGGTGGGGAAGCAGCAGGAGGGGTAAGTACACCCTCCCCCGCTCTTAAAGCAGCAATCTTTGCTTCCCATGGCGTTCTCTATGTTACAGAAGATGGTTTATAGCTGCTGCAAGCATAATTGAAAAAGCTGTGATTTTTCCGTTATTTATGTATGCATTTTTGAAATAGGCAGAGCTGCCCTTGTAACTTCAGAATGCACTTGTTCTCCACTTTTCTAGCTGGTTTCTCCTTTACCTGTGGCTTATATAAATCTGTTTACTTATACATGTATAGCCTGTGCTTCCTCCAAGAAGCCCAGAGTGGTGCACATGGTTACATTTATCCTCCCAACAGCTCTATGAGGAAGGTTATGCCGAGAGACAAGTGACTGTCCCAGAGTAACCCAATGAGTTTCATGGCTGAATGAGGATTTGAATGTAGGTTTTCCCAGTCTAGTCCAGCACACTAACCACTGTACCACTCTGACTCAGAGTTCTTTCTTGTTGATAGTAGTAGTAATCTTTTTTAGCTTACTTTCCAATAGGCGTATGAGATCACCCAGCATTCTGTGTGTGTGTCCATGTGTCTCCCACTATCAACTTCGCAACGCCTGGACCAGTATGAACCAAATCAGGTACAGTTGCAGGGACACATAGGGACACCTCAATGGCATAGTTTGTGTTGTCATCCACCCTGATTCAAGATGGCGGACACATAAACTTTGGAGGCACAAGAGTGGTTCTTTTTAGATTGTAAGCCCTTGGGGACAGGGATCCATCTTATTTATTTATTTCTCTGTGTAAACCGCCTTGAGCCATTTTTGGAAGAGCGGTATAGAAATCAAATCAAATCAACCAAGTGGGGTAACTTGTGAAACACTTAACTGATTTGAACCAAATTTGCTACAGCTGTTGGAACACATAGGGAAACCTCAACAGCATAGTTTGTGATGATGCCATCTACCAAATCCAAGATGGCAGACACCTAGACTTTTGAGGTGCAAATGGGCTAACTTGTGAATCGCTTAACCAATTTGAACCAAATTTGGTACAGCTGTCAGGACACATTGGGATGCCCAAATGGCATCGTGTGTGATGATGTCATCCACTCCAATTCAAGATGGCAGCCACGTGAACATCTGAGATGCAAGCAGGCTAATTTGTGGGTTGTCTAACCAATTTAAACCAAATTAGGTACAGTTGCAGTGAGTGACTCACAGGGACACCTCAATGGCATAGTTTGTGATGATGTCATCCACCCTGATCCAAGATGGTGCACGCATACACTATGGAGGCACAAGCAGGCTAACTTGTGAACCACTTAACCAATTTGGACTAAATTTGCTACAGCTGTAGGGATACATAAGGACACCTCAACGGCGTAGATTGTGACAATGTCATCCGACCCAATTCAAGGTGGTGTACATGTAAACTTTTGAGACACAAGTGCATTAACTTGTGGACAGTCTAACTAATTTGAACCAAATTTGCTACAGCTGTATGGACACAGAGATTTCCTAATGCTGTAGGTTTTTTTATGATGTCATCTACCTTGATCCAAGATGATAGACATGGGTACTTTTGAGGTGCAAGTGCACAAACTTGGGGACTGTCTAACCCATTTGAACCAAATTTGATACAGTTGTCATGAGTGACACACAGGGACACCTCAGTGGTATAGTTTGTAATAATGTCATCCACCCGGATCCAAAATGGTGGATGCATGAACATTTGAGGTGCAAGAAATCTAACTTGTGAACCTCGATTTGAATCAAATTTAGTCCAGTTGCAGAGACAGTGAAAGGAAAATAGACTGATTAGTTCTTACTTGTCTAAATAGTCAGGCAGACAGAGCTGCTCTGGTGACTTCAGAATGCATTTACTCTCCACAGAAGCAGCCTTTTATAGCTAGTCTGTGCTTCACTTGTGGCCTCTACAGTTCCTCTGTGTGCGCGCTTGTGTTTTGATCCCGTTGTGTTAGATACAAACATATACTCACTACTGTTGTCCCGTTAAGCACTATAAAGAAACGTATGTTTTCCATATGTCTCTGTATCTCTGCTGATGAGCAATTAAGATTGTTTGCTTGTGTGTGTGTTTGTATTTTGATCCCACTTGTTAGCAGGGATGTGCACAAACCAGTTCGATAAACCAGCGGTTCCGCCACTTCAAGGGGGGCGGCATGCGTGCGCACGTCGTACACCAGGCACTTCCGGTCAGGGGATCAATGGAGTGGCAAGCAGGTACGCTGCCACCCCACCTGACAACTTTTACACAGAGCGCTGGAGGGGGAAGTGCAGCGGGGAGAGGGGTTAGGGCACCCTCCCCCATCCCTAAAGCTCTGCCGCCTCCCCATCAGCTCAAAGGCCACCGGTTCCATGCACATCCCTACTTGTTAGCTGCAAATCTACACTTTGCCAGTTATTGCTAAAGCACATGGCTCATCCTGGCTCCACCTCCTCAGCTGCCCACAATTGGCTCCACTTCTCTGTATCTCTTCTCCACTTCTCTGTATCTCTCAACCTATCAGCGGCCCTGCCTAGTACCCCCACCACACTCCAATCCCAGGAACCACTAGCCACCACTACCCAAGGGCTTGCTATCCTAGAGGAATGTTTTAAATAAATAAATAAATAAATAAATAAATAAATAAATAAATAAATAATAGAATTGGCTGATGGTGATTTCTGTGGCCCCTATGGTGTTTTTACTGGGAACAGCCTATATTCTGCGACGATATCTATAACAATTGACAATAAAATTCTGGCATCCCAGGTCCTTGGGAAGGACTCGATGTCTGGATAAAACAAACCAGTCAATAACACCTGTCTGACTGTGTAAACAAGAAATAATAATAGAACTTTGTTCGCTGCCCATAACAAATTGTTCTCTCAATGGCTCACAACACAGGGGAGCTACTTTTCAGAGGAAAAAAGTTCTGATGAGATAACAGAACTGATTGCACAATTCTTTGAATTTAGCCAATATTTTTGATGTACAGTATTTTCAAATACTTAGATTTGTACTTACTTTGTTGAATCTACAAGGAAATGGCAGTTAAATAAGTATTCAACAAGACATCACCTAGGATGCTGAGACACAGAAACATTTGACATTACAAGATACATAGTTTCTTAGACATGGCAGTCTTCATTAATTACTTGAGACTAGACTTTACTAATAAGCTCTATATGGGGATTCTCTCAAGATTGTATAAAGGATGAACAGAATGTTGCCCATCATATGATAACCTAAGGCTCCCAAGGCTAGCACTGTCTTTCAGTTACAATCCAATATAGACCTATACATTTTAAAACTGATCTGGCATTACATATGTAAGAGACTTCTTCTTTTATCATGATCTATAAGCAATAAGCACATCTTGCTTATTAAGTCACCAAGTCTGTACAAGAGCGCATGGAGAGCCACCCGCCATCATCTGGAATTCTAGCCAAAAAACTTAAAATAAAAAGTGATGGGAAAAGATCAGAATACAGGTTTCCAAAATCATGAATGACATTGAGTGACTACAGAAAAAAGTTACTCATGTTCTAAAAACAGAAGATCATTAATGAAACCCACTGATAGCAAGTCCAGAACAAACAGAATTGTTAGAAGAACAGAATAACTTGCACAGTCATGTTGCAATGACCACTGGCAAAGATGGCCCCAGGTTTTTCTGATCACAACCTGCACTCTTAAATCTAGAACTGAGTTGGGAGAGTTGGGTAACTGTAACTTCTCCTACCTAGTTCACCCACTGTCTTCCCACCCCCTTTTCTTTTGCCCATCTCACCTTCCTTCTTGTTGCAGTGAGGACTGATTACCTGTGTAATGGGGGTGGGGGCAGACATGACGGGGGGAGGAGAATGAGTGGGAGAGAAGTCACCTGTTTCCCGATTCAGTTAAGGATTTATAAGTACAGGGAGAGCGAATCTCTGGGTTGTGACCCACATTCCCAAATGGCTTTAAAAGAAGCGTTAACAATATTCTTAACAGTGGCTGTTACTTGGAACAGATAAAAATTAAACTTCTATATTCAAAGATGACAAATGACCAATTACAAGCTATCAGGAATAAACCACCACTTGTATTGAAGATATAGCTGTGCCAGTTCAAGCTTCCTCACTACTATAGAAGATAATTTAAAATATGGATATGTAATCCTCCTCTGAGTAAATAACTAGGAGCTTTCCCAGACAGCATGCTTTACTGAGGGTTTTCTGCAAGGCTTTACTATAAGTTTGAAGTTGCCCAAAAAAACCAATGCAAAAAGTGGATCTTTTTACTCCAGATATAAACCGGGCTATACGCAGGATGAAAAACCCAAATTCTGTGTGAAGTGCTCCCTGATAGCTCATTGGGACTTGAGGGTAAATTTGGCTGATATGTGAACGCACACCTCCATTCTGAAGGAGATGCGAACTAAATGCTGGTGAAAAACTTCCAGCTATTTGTATAATTACTATGCATATGAAGGCAACAAAAGAGTTTTAAAACAAATGAAATTTGAGATTGTATCATATTTAGAGATGATCCCCAAGAAACTCTATTATTCTTCAAACGGCAAAAGGAAAAAAAGTTTGTAACTAAAGAACATTAGTAATAATGAATTTCGCTTTAAATTAATAGGACTAGTCATGACTAAACTTGTCTCATTGATTTCACTTATGTTTAGTAATGACTATTTTTCTTTGAATGCAACCCATGAGTCGTAGGAATACGAAATGCAGATTTAAAATTTTATGTATACTGTATATATTCAGAAATAATCCCCACAGTATTCAAATAAGTGTGCTTAGTTATTCTTAATTTTATAAATTTCCCTGAGTATGTAAACTCCATATTTATTGTATGAGTATGTAAACTCCATATTTATTGTATGAGTATGTAAACTCCATATTTATTGTATGAGTATGTAAACTCCATATTTATTGTATGAGTATGTAAACTCCATATTTATTGTATCCATATTAGTCTTGCGAGCCGGGAGGGAGGGTCTGTCCATCTTTCTTGTGCATGACATTAGCTTTACACTTAACAGAATCTCATATCTGTGTGTTTGAATTAATCAATATTTATAGATTGCTTTTCAACAAGTGAAAGTTTTCAAAGCTATTCACTTAGCAAAAGGTATGAGAAAGTGTCCCCAAAGAGCTCATTGGCTTAAAAGAAACACAAAGGAGACACCAGTAGCATCCCCTAAAGATGCTATACTAGGCTGAACACAAACTTTCCTATATTTCTCCCCACCACTATATAAAAGAAAACAACCACTTTAAAAATTGCCTCTTTGTCAGGTTACAGAAGTATAGTGGACAAGTTCCCTACAATGGGCTTTTCAAAACATACACTGTATTAAACCCAAGCATCTTTACCTGTTTTGCCATATTTGCTTTGAGCTAAAAGATGAGGAAAGTAGAGTTTCTTTGTACAAATATGAACGGGCTTCCTTTTCATTCTCAACATTTCACTGCAGATACAACATGAAACTGCTCAGAACATTTTCCCTCCACTGGCACCAGCTCCTGAAGTATTAAGGATGCTGGCTGAGGTGAAGATTTCCTCAACTGCAGAACAGATCCAACCCAAACTTACCTGGTTAATTCGGAGGCCAGAAGTTAATTCACATGCAGTTTTCCATATAGTTAAAATCAGAATACTCCTTTAAATTTGAGGGGGGTGGAATTAGGAAGATCTCCAAGAAAGAAAGGGAAAAAGCCTACCATATATATAAAAATGTAATTAAACAATCCTCTAAACATGGTAGGTTTTAGTATAAATTAAAGCCAGCAGCAGTATGTTTAAAGCAGCCAATTGGTATCTGACTGCATGAATGAAACTGGGTGAGCAATTTCCTTCCTAAGAAGCAGCTGCCTAAAATCACTGCAGAGGAAACAGAACTTGGAGGGGTTCGGTCACCTGGAGTGAGGTAAGCAGACAGCAGCAATTTCACGTCTCCTTGTCCTCCTGTAAAAGGATAGGAAAGAGTACTGCCCCCCGCCACAAATGTGGCCGGGAGGGAGCAGGGGAAAGGGGGCTTAAATGGGGCTGAGGGAAGGGCACAAACTCGAGCCCATCCCCAAGAGCTGACAGGAACGGAGGGGGTGACCTGAGACGAGAATGAGGGGCGCTGCTAATACTCTCTGCCTACTAGTGGAGAAAAAGCAGCAGCAACTCGAGCTCTGCCTTTCGCCTCTGCCCCAGCGCAATGCCCTAGCGAGGAGGAGGAGGAGAAGCCGCCTCCCCTAGACTTAGCAGCGGCTGCCCGCGTGCGTGCGCCGGCTGAAGATTTCCCTCGCTCAGTTTTGAACTACCCGCCCTTCCCAACTGCTCTAGCAAGCTTCGCCTCCTCCTAGGAGAGGAGTCCAGGGCAACGCAAAGCGCCAGACCACAGCCGGGGAAGCGGCGGCGGCTGCATGTTTCAAAAGACAGGACTCTCGTTTACTAGGGCTGGGCGGGAGGCGAGCGATTTGAAGAGCTCTCCTCTGGAGCGGTTCTGCCCAAATGCATTGTGGGCGTGTGTTGTCACTACTCCCCAGCGTGAACGAAGCCTTGCCCTCATGCCCTGTCTATTTTCTACATGCAATGGGCAATCCCCCCGCCACCTGCTGAGGTTTGTCTCTGCATCTTGCCTTCGCTACACGTGTCTTCCTCTCTGCCTTCCAGCACTCCTAGATATCTCCTCTTTATTTTATGCCCCCACACGAACACTTGATGTTCTTATGTTAATAAATCGATCGTCCCTCTGATTCCATAACTCACTTTCACGAATGTGCATTAGGATTGCTCATCGTACGCTGAGCTGATGGGAAAGTCTAACTTTCATCGGAATAGATATAGAAGGGTGTAAGCCAGGAAGTCCCGGTTTCAAATCTTGCTAAAATTCCAGGCAAGCCTTACCCCTCGATCTCTTGTATGAAATATGGGAATAATAATGCTGAACAATCTTACAAGGTTGTGGTAAGACAGTGTATGTGTAGCACTTTAAATGCTTGTTACTACTGCTAGTAGTAGTATTCTTATGTTCCAGTGGTATGGTAGGTTGATTACAGGCTTGTAGAACCCAATTCCATAACCTGCTGCTCAGAAGTAAAGTCCCACTATGTTGAGCATGCATAAGATTTCTGCCTTAAGGGCTAACTTGTCTATTTTAAGTGATCTGGAGTATATACAAAAGGTTTGCCTGAAAGATACAGGCATGCTGCCCCATTCTTTGTTTGGACTCATAGATTTGTTTGGACTTCTCATGGTTACTTAAAGTAAAAGTAAAGTGTGCCATCAAGTTAACTTCAACTCCTGGTGACCACAGAGCCCTGTGGTTTTCTTTGGTAGAATACAGGAGGGGTTTACCATTGTCTCCTCCCACGCAGTATGAGATGATGCCTTTCAGCATCTTTCTATATCACTGCTGCCGGGTAGCAGCGGGAACCAGAAACCTTCTGCTTGTTAGTCAAACAATTCCTCGCTGTGCCACTTAAGGTGGCTTAGTGACAGGGAAATCACTCTGCAAATGATCAGAAACATTTTTTTCTTCCAACCAGCCTAGAATTTTAAATTGAGAGATTCATACATGGAGATATTTGGCAATACTGGATAGGAGCAAAGGCTCCCATCCTCAGACACTCAATATGTTGAGTGCTGTTTTGTATTTGGCTAGTGCCAAATCTTCATCTTCATCTTTTTCTGTTTCATTGTATTCTTATATTATATTGTAATTGTTTTTGGTGTATATGGAGCCATGTGCTGAAGATCAGCTTATGAATTGCCTACATAAACATTTCCTGTGCCTGGACTCAACATCAGAACACATGAAGTGGAATATCAATGCAATTGTACTGCTATTCTTGCTATAAGAAAATCTTTTTGCAGCATCTTTCTCAGCTACAACTGCTACACTTACTCCTTTAAGAAACTGACAGAATATAGAATTTACCTTTTAAAAAATCAATCTTGGTTTAAAATTAAGCCATTAGCACAGTCACCTTTAAGAAGCTATAAAGGAAGCTATAAAATGCAAGAAGACTTCCTTCAGAAAATGGAAGTCCTGCCCAAATGAAAAGAAAGTAAAGGAACACAAACTAGTAAGGGGAAAGTAAGGAGACAATAAGAGATGCAGAAAGAGAGATTGAGGAACATATAGCTAAAAGAGTCAAGGGGCATAATGAAAATTTCTTTAAATACATCAGAAGCAGGACACCTGTCAGGGAGGCAGTTGAACCATTAGATGTCAAGGCAGTGAAATATATTTTTAAGGAGGACATGGAGATTGCAGAGAAGCTGAATAGGGATGTGCACAAACCACAGTTCAAACTGTGATTCGAGCACATTTCGGGAGCCGGGCCCAGGAGCTTTAAGAAAGAAGAGAGCAGGTCCTTACCTGCTTTCCACTGCCCCATGCAGCTTCCTTCTGGGGCAGTGCAGGTCCCGCGTGGAATCGGCATGCACATGGCATCCTCACATGCATCACTACTGAAACCTAGCATAGTTTCTGCCCATTTTTTTCTTGTTGGAATTGTGCATAATTGCTCTTATTCCATGTTAGCCTAAAAAATAAAAGTGAGTTAATTGCGCTTTGATTATTAATCTACATGTCCACTTCCTTTAGTGGTAAGAAGTTCCAGGGGTGCAGTGCTTCTTGGAGGACAGATCACTAGAGGCTTATGGTGCCTTTATAATATTTGGTTTATTTACAAATATACAAGTTAATGGCATAGCAGGCCAAAATAGCCCTACATCCTACTGTCCACAAAATGAATTTCCTCAATTACAACCACATATGAAGTCCAACTCACCTTCTGGTGCAGCTGGAAATGCTTGACTAACAAGCAGAAGGTTGCCGGTTCAAATCCCCGCCGGTACTATATCGGGCAGCAGCAATATAGGAAGATGTTGAAAGGCATCATCTCATACTGCGCGGGAGGAGGCAATAGTAAACCCCTCCTGTATTCTGCCAAAAGAAAACCACAGGGCTCTGTGGGCACCAGGAGTCGAAATCAACTTGACAGCACACTTTACCTTTAGCATATAGAAACTCCCATAGCACTTTAAAAACCAACCCCCCAAAGCTTCTTATTTGGAAAGGCAGCCTCTGATGTTGGAGTCCCATTCTAAACTATAAGCCGAACAGTCTCCAAGAATGTGGTCAATTGTTCCCCACATTCCACAATTTATACAAGGATTAGAGTCAAGTTCACTGATCGTTGGTTTTTTTTAACCTACACAGAGAATAATGCCTTGTCAATACGCATAACAAAGCAACCCGAACCACGCTCCCTCCGGAAGTCAAAGTCCGCAGCTTGGGGGTGCTTCTGGACCCGATGTTGTCCTTGGAGGCACAGGTGGTGGGGGTGTGCAGAAGTGCCTTTTACCAACTACAACTGGTATGCCAGCTGCAACCCTACTTGGAGAAGTTGGAAAGGACCTCAGTCACTCATGCGTTGGTAACATCCAGATTGAACTACTGCAATGTGCTCTGCTTGGAGCTGCCCTTGAAGACTGTTTGGAAGCTTCAGCTGGTCCAGAATGCTGCTGCAAGGATGCTCGTGGGTACAAGTCGTTCCATGAGTATTACACCCATCCTGCGGCAGCTTCATTAGTTACCGGTCTGCTTCCGGGCTAGATTCAAGGTGCTGGTCTTGACCTTTAAAGCTCTACATGGCCAGACCGGAGTACCTGTCGGACCACATTTGCCCATATGAATCTGCCAGGGCCCTCCGTTCATCATCTCAGGCCCTGCTCACGGCCCTGCCACTAACAGAGATCTGGTTGGTGTGGATTAAAGACAGGGCCTTTTCGGTTGTGGCCCCTCGGCTTTGGAACACCCACCCTTAAGAACTTCGCCATGCTCCCTCAGGGTGTTTGAAAAACAACTAAAAACACACCTTTTTAAGGAGGCTTTTTAATGCTCCATCCATCTTTGGTTATATCTGGTAGGTTCTTTAGTTTTTAGTTTTAGCTTTTAAAATAACTTTTAATTTGAACTTAATACTGATGGTGGTTTTTAACCTAACTTTTAATTTGTTTACTCAATTTGTTTAATTTTATTACTTTTATTGTATACTGTATCTATTTCATTGTTGTGAGGGGTGGGATATAAATATTTTAAATTCTGACCATTTTGCATAAGAAGCTGGAAATCATACAGCTTTGGACAAAATGAGTAAACCTTTCTCCCAGCAACAGCCTCTTCTCAGTGCTTTTGCCAATCAGATGGAGTTGAAACAGCAAAACACTCCCACAAGTTAGCAACAGATTACATCAGACCAAACCCTGCACCCCAAGATGCTTCATCTCTCCTGATAGACCTTTCCATTTCAGGCTCTCCCAAATTCTCTCTCTGTGACTGAAATCCTGACTAAATACAGAAATTGAAATTAAATGGTCAAGTAACTCCTGAGCAGCAGTACTGAGTTACCTGTCAGCCTGTGTCTCTTTCTGTTTAAAACCTAGCCTGTCAATTATATCTCTTATCTCTTTCACTGTACACACAGGTACTATTTTAAAAAAATAATAATGTATTTTTAACGTGGTTTTATCTATAATTTTTATCTTCTTATGCATTTTAAATGTGTTATATTGTATGTTTTAATTTTGTAAACCACCTAGAGATTTTTATACTAGGTGGTATATAAATTCAATAAATAAATAAATGTGAGAAAGAAAAGAAGTGGGGAAACACTGTTGCATCAGCCCTCTCATTAGGTGGAGAGAATGTGACTTTCAAAACCCAATGATTTCTTCTCCAGGATAGTACATAGCCATCAGCACCATATTCTGGAATAGCCAGTGCCCCTCAGAACCATTAGCTACTGATCTGCTTAACAAAGAAATGGCCAGCTAGTATTAATAACTACAAATCCACTACATAAGAACCGCCCTACTGGATCAGGTCCAAAGCCTATCTAGTCCAACATCCAGTGTCACACAGTGGCCCACTAGATGTATCTGGGACTACACTATACTGTACTAAATTTATTTTGAATCTATGTTTGAGACAGATTGATCATCTCCACTTGCAGACTGTCCTTGTGGATATGTAGCATCACACATCATCAAATTTACATGCAACTTTATTTATTTACCATATTTATATACCAGTGGATATGTATATCTTATTAGACCTGTTCTAAAGAAGCCTGCACTAGATCCTTCAGAGTTGAGCAATTATAGGCCTGTCTTCAACCTCCCATAGTTGGGCAAGGTAATTGAGAGGCTGGTGGCCTCTCAGCTCCAGATGGTCTTGGAAGAAACTGATTATCTAGACCCATTTCAAACTGGCTTTCGGGCAGGCTATGGGGTGGAGACTGCCTTGGTTGGCCTGATAGATGATCTCCAATTGGGAATTGACAGGAAGTGTGACTCTACTGGTCCTTTTGGATCTCTCAGTGACTTTCGATACTATCGACCATAGTATCCTTCTGGAACATCTGAGAGTGCTGGGGGTGCACTGTTCTACAGTGGTTCTGCTCCTACTTCTCAGATAGATTCCAGACGGTGTTGATTGGAGACTGTTGCTCTTCACAATCTGAGCTTATGTATGGCGTTCCTCAGGGCTCCATTACGGTTTCCAATGCTTTTTAACATCTACATGAAACCACTGGGAGAGATCATCAGGGGATTTGGTGCGGGATGTTATCAGTATGCTGATGACACCCAGATCTACTTCTCCATGTCAACGTCATCAGGAGATGGCATAACCTCCCTAAATGCCTGCCTGGAAGCAGTAATGGGCTGGATGAGGGAGAATACTCAGACTGAATCCAGATAAGACTGAGATACTTATTGTGCAGGGTCAGAACTCCAGAGACGATTTTGATCTACCTGTTCTAGATGGGGTCACACTTCCCAAAAAGGAACAGGTATGCAGTCTGGGAGTACTTCTGGATCCACACCTCTCCCTTGTATCTCAGGTTGAGGCCAGAGGGGCTTTCTATCGGTTTCGGCTGATACGCCAGCTGTGTCCGTTTCTTGGGATGAACAACCTCAAAACAATGGTACATGTGCGGGTAACCTCCAGACTTGACTTCTGCAATGCGTTCTATGTGAGGCTGCCTTTGTATGTAGTCCAGAAACTTCAGTTGGTATAGAATGCGACGGCTAGGTTGGTCTCTGGGTCATCTCAGAGATACCATATTACTCCATTGCTGATAGAGCTACACTGGCTGCTGATAGGTTTCTGGGCAAAATACACGGTGCTGGTTATAAGGCCCTAAATAGCTTGCACCCTGGGTATTTAAGAGAATGTCCTCTTTATTATGAACTATCATCATAATCATCATCATCATTATTATTGTATATACTGATTTTTAAAATTATAATTATTTTGAGAGTGAAATGCAGTGTGTCTGCAAATATATATAGATGCACTAAGTAAATGCTAAAAAGGTGCATTGTGAAGTAATTTTTAAAAACCCCTAGTATTTTAAAGTTAGTATTTGGACAGGCTTGGCAGTGGTCGCCAGGAGTCGACACCGACTTGACGGCACACTTTGCTGAATATGTCACCTGGTACTACCGAAATGGTTTCCACACTATACTGTGGAACTCTTGTTCACTTGAAACGTAAACAAATGTTCTATATTTCTCCCCTAATAAATGGAGAATTGATATGGCAGACACGAAAGCGCTACGACATTCTCCAAATCTCCAGGCTCCAGCTACATCCGCATGGAACTCTTTCTCCCCTTACGGAAGCAGTGGAAGTGTAGCCGAGTAGGCTGGTTTGTCTTCCTTTGGTTACGTCATCAATCTGCGCTACAGAGAGGAGCGTGGAGTACGCGAGCTAGTTAGGGCAGCTGGGCAAGCTTGGCTTAATCGAGTTATATTTAGGAAACCGTTTCTGCGAAAGAGGGTATCTCAGTCCTACCTTTTCCGATAAGGGGTGGTAGTGAAACTGTATATATCGCGAAGGGTGGCTGATTGGATGTTTTGGAGGAGAGGCGTGCGGTAGCTTTCCTTTGTCGCATGCTATTTTCTCTCGGCATCTACTGAGTTTGGGATTAAAAGTCAGTTTCTGTTAGCTTTATTTTTTATTTCTGCAATATCGGGCAGAATCCCCTCTCCCTTTTCACAATAAGTGTGAAGTGGATTTGAGAGGAAGGTTCTGTACTTCTCAAAACTATTTCTGTTGATGTGAGTGTTCTGTCTTCCTTTTACCGACAGAATATGGACACCCAAAAAGATGCACCACCTCCCAAACAGCAGCCTATGATATACATCTGTGGAGGTAAGTCTAATCTTTCCTTCTCGTACATAAGGGATTGTTTCTGATTGTGGATAATTTCTAATATTCCTGTAATATTGTTAAAATAGAATTTTATTTTGTATTTATACAAAATTAAATGAGACTTGCATTTTGGGGCGTATAAAAATATGTTAAATAAATGAGCCCTGTTGACTTTAAAAACATACCTCAGAACTCTGAATGGAGAGCTTGAATACCATTTTAACAATTGTGAATTTGACAAATTCCAACAGGTTAAATGCTAAGACTCTTTCATAATTCAAAGTAAAACTGAACTTATAAAATGTAATGAAAAGATAAGCTTTCTAATTCCTACTATAACTTTAGTAAAATAAATCTGATTTGTTTTCAATTAAAATGTTAGGTAATTTTAAATATTTAGCATCCTTTTATGTATCTGACTCTGGCATAGCATAAAAGGATGAATGTGTTTATTTTGCTGTAGCTTTATTCTCATTTTCATTTCAATTTTCCTTCTTACATTGGTCTAACAAAATACTAATTTTCTTGCTTTCAGAATGTCACACAGAAAATGAAATAAAAGCAAGAGATCCCATCAGATGCAGAGAATGTGGTTACAGAATAATGTACAAGAAAAGAACAAAAAGATGTATCCTTTTACATGACCCTCTTCATTCCATAATTCTTAGAGGCGGATTCTAACCATCTGGGCTTTTAAGAGCTTTTTAGCTGAAGAGATGCTAACTGGACAAGAGACACTCTTAAAGTGGTGGCTCCCTTGTATTTAACAGGAGAATAGCAACTGTTCCTATTCAGCTCAGCATAGCATCATTCCAGTGACAGTTGCTATAGTTTCCCTTATGTTTCTTTTTAGGTTATGAGAATTGTTGGGACAGGGAATCATCTTCTGATTCCTTTGTTATGTGAACTGCTTTAAGAATCTTTGTTGTTATAAAGCAACATATAAATATTATAAATAATAAAAACAAACTGTAATGCCATGATTTGTGATTGTATGCCAGTTTGATAAATCTGTAAACCTTCTGTACCTATGTACTAATGCCACAAGTATGTGGTCCAGTTTACATGTTGCATTTCCTACAAAGATATTCCAGTTGGAAAAAATATTAAGCTTCCTCCCAAACCCAACTATATACAGGGTTTAGAGTTGAACCTTTAGCATTACATAGCATAGCAGGGTTAGTTTGAGGAGGGCGGAAAAGAGAAAAGATGACCTGTGTCAGGCCTGAGCAACTCTGCAAGACTTCTTTTCCAGAGCAACTGGAGACTTGAACAGGAGCACTCCTATTAGGGGCTGGAATACATTGCAACATTTTGCCATGGGTTCCCACTCATTGGATGCTAAGTTCCATTAGAGTGGAACCAGGGCAGTTCCCCTTTCTTTTTTAATTGTGGGTATTAAAAACTTAAAATATGTAAACTTTTGGACCACTAAGGAAAGAGGCTTTTGTTAAAAGATACTTGGGTGTTCACATTTTTCTTATTTTTTTTTAATAAGCTCATACACTGGGCACAATGGAGTGTTCTTCCCTCCCTTCTTCTACTACTCCCAGGCTAAATGTTGTATGTACATGGGTTGCAGTGCACTAATTGTTTGCTTATGGCATGAGTAACTTGTGGGCCAAGGCAATGAGGAAGAAAAGATGGCAAGCTAAATTTTAGGTGGTGTGCACTCATTTCCCACTGCAAATAATGCTGGTAAACTGTAGAATGCATCTGACCAAAGACCAACTGGGAGGGGAGAGAGCTCCATTAAGACCTGTGCTAATCCTTCCCAACATGTACAACTGCAGCTGTGGATGAGTATTTATGTGGATTGCTTCCTAAGTAGCTGACCCCGCACAGAGCATCTGTGCGCTCTTTGGGGCCGGTGGTTACCTCTTCCCCCACACCTTCTGCCCCAGTCTACGTTTCTGGGCCCAGCTGCCTCTCCTCCCCACCGCCACTTCTGCCCCCGCACTTTCCTCGCTCCTGGGCCTTGCCTCCACAGCCAGGCCGGGGCCTGCCACGGCAACCAATCCTCCTGGGTGCGCCTCAGCCAATCAGCTGGGTGCTGGGACGCACATTCCAAGGCACACCCAGGAGAATTACAGATATAGATGGAGTGTGTGTGTTACATAATTCTTAATTGTATCTGTTCTGTTTTTTCCACAGTTCCCAACTTTTTTCTTTAACTGTACTGTAGTGGTTGTGTTTGATGCCCGATGAAGAGAACTGAAGATGCATCTGTTTACCTCAATGTATTATCTCAATGTGTTTTAGATTATTCATATGTTGACTTATATTTGTTATGGGCAAATATATTATTTTATTTTGATGTTGTAAATTATTGTCAGCACAATAAATATTCAGTTCACATTTTTGTCTAGTGTAGTATTTAATTATAAGCACGTTTCTTATATTAAGGTTAAATTTGGCCCATATTTCCAGATTCCATGGTATTTTTTAATTTCAGTGCTATGATCTTGCTTAACTTTAAGACAACACAAACTCTTGTGGGTAATCCTGTGAACTGCATCAAACTGACTTGCAATGTGAATCATGGAGGAGATTCTCACGATCAGCAAAAAGCAGGCTAAGGGAGCCTAGCCCACTTTTTGCTGTTTGTCTGCTGTCATGGGAGCCGCACCGCTCCCTGCAGTAAACCCTCCTAATTCCCCCTCCCTTTAGCTGAGGTTAGTGGAGTGAGCACTCTGCTAACCCTGTCTTTTTGATCATGTATTGCTGCAGTGCGGCTCCGCTGTGGCAACACACGAGGAGACCCCCACCGGGAAGCTGAAATAGGCCTCCTGGCCCTGGGTGGTCTCTCCAGGATGCCCCGCACACTCGCACGAGGCATCCTGGAACTTCCGTGACGGAGCCAGCAGTTGTGTGCATGGCCGATCCGGCCACCCGGGGCTGCCTGAATAATCGTTTTTAGGGGTGGGGGATCAGCCTGCTCTCCATGCAAACCCGCTCTCGGTGAGTCTCACTGACTGTGAGACTCTTTAGACTGTAAACCTGTGGGAATGATCTCTCTTTTCGTATTCTGCTTGTACAACACCTAAGGGTATATACAATATATATATATATATATATATATATATATATATATATATATATTTGTAATTTATAGCTTGCCTGTCAGTTTCTAGACATGCTGACACTTCATTTGTTATTAATGATAAGATCTATCCAGATCTCACGGTTCTTATCTTTCACCTATTTTCAGACAAGGAACATTTTTATATTTTAATCATTAACCAGGAAGGATGTGTCCTTCCCTGTGCCTTATGGGGCAAGTCACCTCTGTGAGATTTGTCTATGAATGAGAATAAACATTATATAAGAAATAAAGAAGAGGAAGGAAGTCAACATAAATAATTGCAGGGCCAGTGTCCCAATCTTTTTTTAAATGTAAGAGTGCTTTAGGATGAAAAGGGCTGGAAAACTCTAGATAGTACTGGTTTAACGTGTTTTTAACTAGGCTTTAACACGTTTTTAATTTTAAATTGCAATTTCCTTCTAAACCAGGGTGGTGTTTTTTTTTTAACAAAACCTTGCTATAATTGAAAAGTAAATCTTATTGAGATCTGTTTTAATTACTAAACAGTATTTGATGTATGGTATTGTATGCTAATGAAATATTCTTTTATCGGTTCCTCTATAGCTGCTGTGCATTTGTGGGTTTTGTTTTAAACCCCAGCATGACCTTTACCTGTAGTCTAGTCTGATAATTTCAAAATACAGATTGTTGGAAATGCATCAGATCTAATATTTCTCATAAATGTACAAAACCAGCTGGGTGGTATTTTGACATAATAGTTGAAGTTGTTTTAAACATCCTTGTTAGAACTGTTTGAGAATAAATATTTTGATCAGTCAAAGACTTAAATCATTGCTTAGCTGTGTCCCTGCTATGCTGACCTTGCATGAGGGGAAAGTGGGGGGTCGGGGGAGAGAGAGTATATATGTCTGCGTGTATATAGTTTCTTTATTTAGATTTATTTATTTAGTACATTTGTATACTGCTCTATACAAAAATGTCCCTGGGCGGTTCACAATCTAAAAACCATTAAAACAAAACAATCTAAAAATACAATAAAAGCTCTAAAAACCAAAACTTTAAAACTATAAACTAAAAACCTGACTAAACAAGTATGTTTTCAGGTCCTTCTTAAAAACATTCAGTGAAGGGGCAATGCTGATTTCATTAGGAAGTGTGTTCCAGAGTCCTGGGGCAACTCTAGAAAAGGCCCGGTTTTGAGCTGGGGGCAACCGCAACTAGTCATAGGAACATAGGAAGCTGCCATATACTGAGTTAGACCATAGGTATATGTAGCTCAGTATTGTCTACACAGACTAGCAGCAGCTTCTCCAAGGTTGCAGGCAGGAATCTCTCTCAGCCCTATGTTAGATAGATACAGTAAATATTTTGGGGATTGAATATGGGATTAAGGAAAAAGTCTGGGGGGGAAATTGGACAGATTGGGAAGAAAAAGTAATGCTTAAAATCACCATGTGGAAAAAATGGAGTCTTGCCACGTACCAGAAAGCGGTTTACATCTGGACTTATCTGATACCCCCAGTACATAACCTGGCGGTAGTCTACCCTCCTTCACTCAATCTCCTTCGGAGAGTTGAAAGCCAGATCTTCCGTCTAGTATGGCACACAGCGTCCTTCCCTTTGGCCCGTGCGGTAGCATTTAAGGAGGTTGAGCGGGGAGGCCTAGCCCTACCTGCCCTGCAACCCTATGCAGTAACTGAATTCATGCCCTACAATTTTGGAAACTGGATTTTTGTGAATGTCCATAATATGTCCAACAACCTGCAAAAAACCTGGGTTTCGCTTTTCACTCTGCATTGGTGAAAGTCAGCATGGGGCATAGCATGGTGGGGGAAAGGATCTTTCAACGGTAATATCACACAAGTATTAAAAAGAGACAACCCAGACTACTTGAGAGATTTGTTATTAACACTTAAAAAATGGAAGGTTGAACCGTATCTATTTAAAGGATCCTCCTCAGTTAAGCAGCTAAGGAAAACAATTTATGGAGAGATTCTAGAAGTGGGTTTTTAAAAACCTGATTTAGAACGTAAACGCTACAAACACCGCACTTCACAGTGCTTGTTGCAACTCGATCACCCTATCGTTCTCTTTAAGGAGAAAAAGGTCCCTTTCCATTTATAGGAAACAAGGTGGCGTTTATACCACCAAGTACTACCGCTTAACGTGGCTAAGCCATGGCTCCCAGAGGACCAGCAAGAGTGTCCTAAAATCACCTGCAAACAGAAAGCTAGTGAGCTAGGCAAAACATTCAGGGAAACCCATTCACATTTCTTAAAAGAGTGTGGTAGCCAAAAGAGTGTGGCAGGGAGTAAGCAAGTTGTTAAGAGTGACCTGATTTGGAAAAACAGACTTGGGAAGAACTAACCTCGGGTTTGAGTGATAGAACCTCTTTTCGAGGTCCCAGAAAGAAACCTTCAAGGAAACTGGATGGAACAGGTGCCCTCATACTAGGGAATTGGAACGTTCCCCTTCTCTTAATCAGGTTAGTAAACCTATATGTCATTTATGCAATGCTCCTGCATAGGAATAGGGAGGGAAGATGCGACCAAGAGGTTCACGTGGATGAGACCGTAAATCTCTTCTGGAAAAGTTTGTATGGTTATGTGCAAAAAGACAAGTGTATCTCTTCTAAACAGCAATGGGACAAATTATGGAAATGGACGTTGGACGTAACCCCCCCAATTACCTGATGTGCATTGTAATCCCCCATCCCTGAGTTACAGTACTGCCTGCATATACTTTATAACCCTGTGGGTCTCCAAATCCTTGTGTGTAAATCTTTGTAGATATATGATGTACAAACAGCTACTTTGTATATAATTTTGCTTTGGCAACGTACTGTATGCTTTGGTAGTTTGTTGGTTCAATAAAAAAAATCTTGTCCTACTTAAAAAATAAATAAATCTTGTCCTATCTTGGTGATGCCAGGGAGGGAACTTGGAACTTTCTGCTCTTTCAAGAGCAGCTCTATCCCCTGAGGGGAATATCTTACAGTACTCACACATCAAGTCTCCCATTCATATGCAACCAGGGTGGACCCTGCTTAGCTAAGGGGACAAGTCATGCTTGCTACCACAAGACCAGCTCTGCTCTCGTCCGTAGATAATCTTAATAGACAGCAGGGTTGATTAAGAAGAAGGCATTCTCTTAAATACCTCGGATGACCAGCACTTTGTATTTTGCCCAGAAACCTATCGGCAGCCAGTGTAGTTCTTTTTTCTAAATGGGTGTAATATGGTCTCTTCAGGCAATCCAACCTGGCTGCTGCATTCTGTACTACTGAACTACATACAAAGGCAGCCCAATTTAGAGCACATTGCAGCAGTCAAGTCTGGATATTACCAGCATATGTACCACTGTTTTAAGGTCATTTATCTCCAGAAATGGACATGGCTGGCAAATCAGACAAAGCTGATAGCATTCCTGGCCACTTCCTCAATCTGAGAAATCAGGGAGAGTTTTGGGTCCAGAAGTACTCCTAGACTATGTACCTACTTTTTTCGGGGGAATGCAACTCCGTCCGGAACAGGCAGATCTAAACCACTTCCTAAGTCTCGCATCCTCTCACAAAGAGTACCTCCATCTTGCTTGGATTCAGCCTCAGTTTGTTCGTCATCCAGCCCATCACCGTCTCTAGGCAGGCATTTAGGGAAGTTAGGCCATTTCCTAATGAGGCTGACATCATAAATAGATTTGGGTGTCATCTGCATACTGATAACACCCTGCACCAAATCCCCTGATGATCTCTCCCAGCAGTTTCATGTACATGTTAAAAAGCATTGGAGACAGTATGGAGCCTTGTGGGATTCCATACCGGAGCTCTTGTTTTGAGGAGCAATGGTCTCCAACCATCTGGAACCTACCTGAGAGGTAGGAGTGGAACCACTGCAAAGCCATGCCTCTCACTCCCAACCCCTTCAGGCACCCCAGAAGGATACTATGTATGATGGTATTGAAAGCCACCAAGAGATCCAAAAGGATCAACAGAGCCACTCTCTCCCTGTCGGTTCCTAATTGGAGATCATGCAACAGTCCAACCAGGGCCATCTCAACCCCATAGCCATAAATACTCTCACAGTGTCAGTTGAACCCTTTCCTTGTTCCTTTTAACCCCTGAGGGCTTAGGTATGACAGCAGCAGACCTGCATGTCAATTGATTCTGCCATGAATCACTATAAAGATGACTTTAAAAGCATATGGGACAGATAAGAACATAGGAACATAGGAAGCTGCCATATACTGAGTCAGACCATTGGTCTATCTAGCTCAGTATTGTCTTCACAGACTGGCAGTGGCTTCTGCTAGGTTGCAGGCAAGAATCTCTCTTAGCCCTATCTTGGAGGAGCCAGGGATGGAACCTGGAACCTAGATGCTCTTCCAAGAGCGGCTCCATCCCAAAACCTAGATGCTCTTCCCAGAGCGGCTCCATCCCCTAAGGGTAATATCTTACAGTGCCTCCCTTTCATTTGCAACTGGGGCAGACCCTACTTAGCTAAGGGGACAAGTCATGCTTGCTACCACAAGACCGGCTTTCCTCCTAAAAAAAAAAAAAAGCTAAAGTCATGTATCCTCAGCAGGCCTGCTGCTCGTGCATTTCACTGTTAGAACAAGAATATAAGAAGATCCTTGCTAGATCAGGCCCAAATCCCATGTAGTCCAGCAACCTGTTTCCCATAGTGCCCCATCAGATGCTTCCAGGAAGTTCACAACCAGGAGGTGAAGGTGTGCTCCCTCTCCTATTCTTGTTCCCTTGCAGTTGGTATTAGGAGGCACCCAGGGAGGAGCCAAGATGGCGTTCAGGCAGGACTCTACTTTCGGAGCTCTGTAGTCTGTTACTGTTTTATCCTCTTTTAATGAGCGCAATATTTATTTTAAGTTTTCAGTAAGTGCCTGCAGTTTCTCCTTGTGTATTAGGAGGCACCCTACTTCTGAACCTGGAGATAGCATATAGCCATCAAGATTAGTAGCCACTGATAGACTCATGAATTTGTCTAAACCCTGCTTAAAGCCATCCAAGCTGGTGGCCATCACCACATCCTGTGGCAGAGAATTCCATAGATTAATTATGAGCTGATGATGTCATCCTGATGATGATGCTCCCCCAACTGTCCCCCAGACCGTAACCTTTCCCACCAGAAATGCTCTGTGTGTCATCTTTAGAGTGATTCATGACAGAACCAATTGACATGCAGGTCTGCTGATGTGTTTGCCTCTTTTTCTTCTAATCTTGAAACCTCATTAGGAGAAGAAACTGATTTAATTTAAAAAGCAGTGGGATGGGGGAATGCTTCAGCACAGAGTGGTGTAATAGATAATGTTATACTTTGTTCAGGGAGACAGCACTCAAATCCTTGCTCACCATGGGATAATAGACCCAGCCAATCTCCCTCAGCATTGCCTTCCTCACAGTTTTGTTTTGAAGATAAAAGGGGTGGTGGGGTGCTCTATATGCTATGCTGAGTCCTTGAAGAGGAAAGGCAGCGTAACAACTAAATAAGGAAAGGAAAAATGTTTAAAGTGGGAACTTCCTTCATGGAAATGAAAAACCATTCAAACTATGTAATCCTGACAAGCTTGATATTCAAACTATGTAATCCTGACAAGCTTCATATTGCTTGAAAACTTTATTTTAATTTTTCATTTCCTTGCAAACTGAAATGCCTATCCTGTTTTAACATTTCTGTAGATATTATTTGATATTGGCTTTGGATTTTTCTCTCAAATTTCAAAAAAGCAAACTAACTCTTGCTTGTGTCATTTTTGACTCATACTTCTTTCCATGCCTGGAAAGAAGTATGAGTCAAAAATGACACAAGCAAGAGTTAGTTTGCTTGCCTGGAAAGAAGCTACATTTTTCATTTTCCTATAGTATGAGCCCACCTTTAGAGTATTTGGAAACTGATAACCACCATAAGTGGTGCAGTGGGGAAATGCTTGACTAACAAGCAGAAGGTTGCCGGTTTGAATCCCTGCTGGTATGTTTCCCAGACTAGGGAAACACCAGACTATGGGAAACACTGATATTGGGCAGCGACGATATCGGAAGATGGCATCATCTCAAACTGAAGGCATCATCTCATACTGCTTGGGAGATGGCAATGGTAACCCCCTCCTGTATTCTATCAAAGAAAACCACAGGGCTCTGTGGGTGCCAGGAGTCAAAATTGACTTGATGGCACACTTTACCTTTACTATATCAGGCAGCAGTGATATAGGAAGATGCTGAAAGACATCATCTCATACTGCTCAGGAGGCAGCAATGTATTTTTTTTAATAGAATACAATTGCTCTTGTATTCTACCAAAGAAAACCACAGGGCTCTGTGGGGGTCAGGAGTTGACACTGACTCAACCTTTAACTTGTACATATTGGTCCTAGGCTAACTTGCTGTTTTTGGACTATCATCCCCTGCCTTCAGCTGTTGTGACTGAAGGGTTGTAGTCCAAAAACAAGTTATCCAAGACTATTCCTATGTGAAGTGATCCTGTATTGCTGTCAGTACAGACAAGTTTCAAGGACTGCTTCCATATGTCCCCTCTGCTGCAGCTATTTAACAATCTCTGTTTTCAGATGTTCTATTTCCTATTGATACTTATGCAGCTTTAATTTTGTTGAGCGTAAAATAGCAAGGTAAGAAACAAATTATTTTGTTGATACAGTAACCTAGGCTAGCATGGATCTGCTGAGGGTTTTTGTTGTTGTTTAATCTTCCTGTTCCACTGTTTTGAATAGACAGCTTTTCTTCTCAATAAATAAAACATTAAGCCAACTTCGGTGAGGTGGTGATATGCTCTTTGTATTATTTAAAAGCACGGGAGGGAGATGTGCCTTCATCCTTTCAAATGACTCCCTTCAGATCTCTGATGGTGAAGTTATATTGCCCTAGCAACCATCCCTTGTGGTCCTTAACTTGAGACGCCAACCCCTCCCAGGGTGCAGCTGGACACATTTCTTGCAGTGGGGACTCCTTTTTTGTGTGCAGTTGGGAATATGGTGGCTTCATAAGAAACAGATTTGTAGAAATAGATGAGAAAAAATGTCTCAGTCCTCAGCTATAGCTGGGGAAGGAAGATAATTTCATCCATTCTTTGCAGGACACTCTTTCCCCCCATTATCTTCTTTTCCTGTAAGTTCCTTCCCTCCACCTTGTCTTTTACCTCTTAAGTTCCTTATTCATTATCGTTTTCCACTCTCTCTGTTGTGTGTTTCTTTTTCAGTTAGAAAAAGTTTGAGAGGTGCTCACAATTTGGGGGGGGGGTTTGCAGTGGCACCGGCTCCTTATGCAGGTGGCAAAAAAGCTTGGAAGAAACAAAGCCCCGGCTCTTTCCTTTGCGGAAGAGTTGCCATCTCCAACGGCTTCTCGGAGGGTGGGAGCAACTTCCGCGCATGCGCCTGAGAAGTCGATTAACGCTCAAGTCTCCATGCGCGCACGTGCAGACACAGAAACAAAAGCCAACTTTTGGGGGGCGGGGCGGGCTACCCGCAGGTGTTGCGCGGGGGGAGGGGAGAGAGGCCCGTGCTTCAGTAGCTGCTGAGCAGGTAGCTTCGTCGGTTCTCTCCCCCAACCCCTCGCTCCGAACTGACGCCGGGTCCTTCCCTCCTGCCTTTTCAGCCCCGGGAAGCGCGCTTCGGAGGGCGGGGGCCTCATCTTGTCCCTCGTGGAGCAGGACAGTCGGGAGGACAGGGGTGGCGGTCGGTGGCGTGGCCTGAGGAAGGAAGCGGGTGCGTGTGTGTTGTATCGCAGGGTTGCTGTGATGACCCGCGGGGGGACGAGGGGGTGGCGGTGTGTGGACACCGATGAGGGCTGGAGGCGGGGGGGTGAGGAGCCAGGGAAGGTGGGAGCTGGTAGAAATTGACCTCGTGTGTGTGGTGGTGGTGGTGGTGGTGTGTTACTAGGCGATGGTGGCGAGTCTAACCTCGACGCTTGGCTATTTAACTGAATGGTCGTTCTCCTCCTGCTCTTTCTGCAGTTTGCTCGGGCAGCTTTCTCTCCTCGTCTTCTCCCCGCTTCCCCAGGGCCACGCGATGACATTTAGGGCGGAGTGAGGGACTCGAACTGGAGTCTCTTCAGGCCAGCGCTCCGGCCACTACTCGCCCTGGGGGGCAGCAGGGTGCTGCTCATGTATCACCCGCCCCACCCCGCGCTCACGCACCACATCTCCCCCCCCCCACACTTCCCCTTTTCGTCAGTTGTCCCTTAGGAAGACATTGACTCAAGGGGGTGACTGCGTAGAATTGGAAATTTCTGCCCCTCAGCTCAGCCGCTTTTGTGAGTCCGTTATTGTTGAACAAATAATAGAAATTGCTTTGAGATTCAAGTTTTGAACAAGGGTGGGGGACCTGCAGAATGTATTGTTCTTTTTCTTTCTTTCTTTAGTGAAGCTTTGTGGTACCTCAGTGCCTCATCTCCCATTTCCTGAAATCACTCGGAGCCATGCTGTTCAGTACAGTACATAGCAACAGTTGCTAACCACAGAGGATTTTTTTAACCATAGAGGGTGTTTATCCTGGGATTGTTCTTGTGCTTTTTTTTTTTTTTTTTTTACAGTTCACTGCAGTTGTAAAAATGGAGTGGGAGAAATAACTTGTGTGCAGAAGGAATGAAGAGATGAATGAAAGTTGAAATGTGTTGCTTAGGAGGATGTGTCAATGTGTGTGAATTGTGCTGGCAAGTGGGCTTTGGAACTACATCATGGACTGATGTCAAATGTTGCCAAAATAATTCCTTAGGAAAATTCCCATGCTATATTTAAAAGAGGCCTGGTTTACTGCAAACCAAACAAAAAAACCAAAAATCTACATTCATTGTGGGGATTAGCAGCTTCTTCATTTAAATCAGTGACATAATGGTGAGGAAAAATTAAGATACACATTATTTAGATGTTTTATTTTCGATGTATAGCAGTTGAAACTAAAATACACCAATATTCCTATTCATATACTAATATATTGAACACATTACAGTTTTATATCTACAATTGCAGAATTTCCTCAGCTCTTAAATATTGTCTCAAGTATTTTTCTCTTTTGTTCTTAATACTCAGAACTTGACCTAGTTGTTCCTTTATATACACTCTTAGATACTCACAGCTTTCCAGTGAGTGCAGCTTTTCACTCACAGGAGGGCAGCCAGTAGGGAGACCATAACAATAATCTCATGGGCCACTGTGTAAAACAGGATGTTGGACTAGATGGGCCTTGGGCCTGATCCAGCAGGACTATTCTTATGTTCTTAATTGTTATGTAAAGTAAAACAAAATATTGAAATAAATATAGTAATTTGGGAAGCATAGACGACAAATGTGACCTAAATCTACAAATGGCAACTATAACAACATATATAATTTGATTTAATAAAATTAACTATTCTTTGCTCTAGCCACTCCAAATGGGAAACAATTTTGCAAATTGGTTACAGTTTTGCAGTTACTATTTAAATACATTGTTCTCATATTCTACAGCATTATTGCAGAAACCTTGTTCAGCAAACAAGCACATAATGTTCTCTACAACTTGCAATAGATAATACACAAATACAGTCATCTCTTGTATTTGATCTTACATTTTCAACCTGTTTAAACCACTATTCGCATAATCTGCAGGCCTAATACTAAGTGCATTTCTTAATTTAGAAGAAACAAAATCTGAAAAATAATCCTTGCAACCAGGAATCTGTTCAATCAGCCTATATAATGGAGAAAAATTAGATGTTTAGATTGCCATCAGATCTGTTTGTGTCCTGAAATCTGTGCTTGACATTTTGCAACAACCCACCCCTATGCTAAATACAAACGGGGTGGTGGTAGGGAGATTGCAAAGGTTTATGAATAAAAGATAAAAAAATTTTCACAAAATATTTTTCAATAAAAGTACAGATAAATATATTAAGGCATTTACGTTATCTTTGGTTTAACTTGTAATTCAGTATAAGAAGTCTAGTCCTAAAAATATTGAAATTTGCTTTAGTCAATGTCCAATTAAAAATGTTTATATTATGGGATAAGGAAGAGACTAATTAGAGCCTAAGGTATTTGTTTTAGATTACCTCTTATTTTTCCTGTAAATATCTGTGGCCTCATCCTGTATATAAGGATGTTAGGAAGCCTTAAATGAGAACTGTTGCATGAAACACAGCGTCTGGAGCTAGAGTTGAGTACTAGTGGGAAGGAATGTCTGAACAATCACTATCGATAGCCCAACACAGGGTATGATACAGTTGTCTAGTTTGAGTTTAGGAAGGCATGCATACAAAAGTTTTGATTTTTCAAAGGAAATATCAATGAAAGTTTTGCTGAGAAAACTTGAGCTTAACAGCAGCTTTTTATTCCTGTAAATATTCATAGTGCATGAGATTACTAATTTCCAGTTTAATTTTATTACAGTCATTGACCAGAAAAGAGAACAAAGAATACAAATAACAATATCAATATAACAAATATAAATAAAATAAAGGAATAAGATTATAATTAACAATGGTAAAATATCCAACTAAGGAGTATTCATGACCTCCGAACGTATCCTACCCATAATGTAACAAAATTTGGCAACCTTCCATAATCTGGCTATGTTCTGTTCAGCTAAAAGATGAGATAAACATAAATTATCATCCAAACCTGGGTATAAGGCAAGTTCAGGGCAAATAAGGTCAAATCTAGCATCATTATAAAACTGGCAGTGTAAAATAACATGGGCCGTACTTTCCATCTCTCCTGAACCACATGGGCACACCCGATCTTGGGGGATACCATGAAACCTTCCTTCCAGCACTGCTGTGTGTAAAGCATTAGAGCGGGCTAAAGTCAGGGCCTGACGAAATTTAGAGATAGATAAGTGGAAAAGGTATGCTGCGGGTGAATAATTCGAAAACTGGCTGCCCAGAAACACATTTGCCGGAATGGCTGCTTGATCAATCTGGCATTCCATGTCAAAAATTATCTCTCACAGCCTGGTCCTTGCAGTATCATACTCTAGGGATAGTATAGCAGCTGGAGAGAAGCCATAGTATGTTAATCTATCCTCCACATTCTTAATCCAATCAGAAAGGTATGTGTCTTTAAGTACTAAAGATACTAGACCCTCGGAGCAAAATATAAGTTTTAACCAGTAGTCAAAGATAGTTACCCAAGCCCGGGCCTCCAATTGCATGAGATTGCTATATACTACTTGTATATAGGGCCCTGGTCTAATAAAATGTTTCATTTGAATGGGTTGGATCTAGAAGTGCTCAAAATAGGCACATTCTGCCTGCAGCAGTTTGCAGGATCAGATGTTAAGGCTGCAGCCTCATTGCCATCTTCAGTAACTGAAAACGGTTTGCAGTGCATGTGAATGAGGCTGCGAATAACACTTTGTGCCAAACTTGTATAATTCTAAATATGTCTGAATCACATTGGAAATGTGGTGTAAAGAGTATCTTTTATATCTCTAGTTATGAGTGCTGAGCAAGTTTCATCATTGTTGGGCCAAGGAACAACAAAAAAGTATCAAATTCCAATCGATCATCTGGACTATAAATTCATTGAAAAATGCACAGATGTAAAGTATTTGGAAAAGATCCTCAGGATATTAAGGTAAAAAATTAAATGATGTGTTTATTGCATCTAAATATTTTGACTAATAGGCTATAGTTACCCTTTCCATGGCTTTACCTACTAGAAGCTAATAAGAGCATCACTTCTTTTGTAAATATTGTCATAAAACAGTTTGACATTTTTCAATTACTAGTAAGCAAAACTGCATAGCCTTGCCACAATGGTATAACTGTAACATAAACTGGGGGAAACTTAGGTTGTATCCTACCTCCCTGTCCTCTCCAAAGTGGCCCCTGAAAATACACCTCTGAAGGTTGGGGGACTCTCCAAAGTAGGATGGAGCTCAGCATAAGGGGTTGCTGAGGAAGGACAGGGCTCAAAAAGCCACCAAATGGAAGTGTTCTCCATTCACACAAAAGCAGGTTAATTGATAACCTTTGTTTGTTTTTTGTAAATTTATAACTGCCCTTTTGTAATGGGATTCTCAGGGAAGTGTACAATTTATATGACTTAAATACATAGGAGAAGACAGATGTGGTGGAAATTTAATTGAAGTGGTTTGGAATGTAAGAAAGTTCAGATTCTGCAGCTTTATAGACCTTTTGAAGGAACTTAAAGGTGATCAAGTTTTTTAAAAAAGTCAGTGCAATAACCATAGCCATGGTTACAAGCACTCTTAAAAACAGATAATAATTAGCAATGAGAGATAAGCAAAGGTGTGTGTGTGTGTGTGTGTGTGTGTGTGTGTGTGTGTGATAAGAACTCCCAAAACTTACTCTTTAATTAAATATATTTTTAAAAATGAGAGAGCTAACAAATCAAAGCACTGTGCAAGTATAGCTATGTATGTTTTAAAGATTGAAACATAGACACAATCAACAGAAGATGCTAAGATCACATAATGTTGTTACATCTAATTATTTTAAGGTCTGGTGAGGAGGGCATTTATCCTGATCTTATATCATTTTGTGAAAAACACCTTGAGTCTTTGGCTCCAGATAGCAGAGTACTGCGAAAAGAGAAACCTGCAGCCACTGCTTCTGATTTTACTGCTGAGGAATGGGAAAAAATAAATGAAGAAATGAAGGTATTCTATAACTTCATTCTGTAGGTTGGCAAAATAATAATTAAGGGCCTGATCTAACGTTCTGCTGAATCCTTTCCTGCATGCTCTGCATTAACATGCAGAATTCCCTCCCACACCAGCTGCCTTCTGCACATGGAAGATACAGACTGGATTGTCTCCTTGATGAGCAGTAGAACATTTTATTAGAGTTAGGAACAAAAATGTAATGTAATTCCTATACAATTTACATTTCATTTCTACTTGGTTTTTAAATGAAGTAACATTGACAAATCAACATACTGGACTGATTCAGGCATCACACAGAACTGTGGTTAATCTTGGTTCTGTTGACATATCTGAGGCTGGGGACCATACACTTCCGTGCCCACACAAGCCTTGCAGGAATTCTACTGGTTGTGGTTAACAACAAAGCAATATTGGTTTGATGCTCAGACCAGTTGAATTTAGTTTATTCTAATCAGTAGTAGTAGGAGTAGTAATATAATATTAAAATTCTTATGTTACTCAAGCTGCAGAGTTTACTGTGACTGCTATGAAATTATGGGCTGGCCATCTGACTAAGATTACAGTGAGCTGTAAAGGTGATGAGCACATTTGATGTTCTGATAGTACTCTGTGTTATGCATTTTATGTGCTATGTTATAAAGAGGTATTTAATGCCTTAAATTGGTGTGTGTTTTCCCCACCACTGAGATGTTGTGTTCTTCTGACTGCAGTTGCCTTTGGTTAAACTTGTTTGTTGAGCTAATCAACATTCTTGAAATAAAATGAATCTAAAACCCACTTCAAACCTTAGGTTTGGATCTTGGTTTATTTCAAGAAGTTGGCAAGAATAATCCAGTTAGTTCAAATCTGATTACCAATCTTGGTTTGTTTTTAACTGGAATTCTTCCAAGGGCTGTATGGGTAGGAAAGCAAGGAGTGTGCACCCCCAAGGCTTAAGGATGTTGCATGGAACTAACCATGGTTCCAAGTGACATCTGAACCAGCTGTCTGTATTCTTTTTGCATGGTGTTTTGCTTTAATCTTATTTTGATCTGAGTAGCTACTTAATATGATGCATATGATCAGATTTCATCTTATTTAGACTTGCAGCTGAAATGTACTATAGCACTTAGTATGTGGTGATGTAATACTGTGCTACATCAACATATGGACCAGTAGAGGGGGAAAATCTATTATGTACTGAAATGGCTGATTCAGGCTTGAACTTCATGTTCCATATAGTTTCATAACTTTGTTTTTCTTATACATTTTCTTATACGTTTAAACTGGAGGAAGAGCATGGAAGAAGAGGGCTTTCCCCCTTGCATAATCTTTCCTCTGAAACCACCTTTTCCAGATGCTGTTACCCCCGCTTGAAAACTATATGGCAGGGATTGTATTTCCACTGGAAAGAGTTAAGAAATCCAGTGCCTTACACAACAATCTTTTCCTTCAGTTTACAGACCTAGCAGCTGCAGTGTTTCTGATGTTGTTTTTTAAAGAAAAAAAATAGTTTTTTCAATAGTTTTTTCTAATTTTAGTATTTATTTATTTATATCCCACCTAAACATACCTCTCTGGGTGGCTAACAATTAAAACATATATAAAAATTAACAATCCAACATATATATAAAAGTTAAAACAATACAATAATTTACAAACCATAAAATTAACAAACAGTATTTTTAATTAAAAACCTGAGAAGGCTTGGGTAAAAATTAAGTTTTCAAATGTTCTTTAAAAATAGCCAGAGATGGGGACGACCGTAACTCAGCAGGGAGCGCATTCCACAATCTCGGGGCAGCAGCTGAGAAGGCCCGTCTCTGTGTGACCACCAAATGAGTTGGCGGTAACTGGAGACGGTCCTCCTCGGATGACCTCAATGGGCGGTGGGGTAGACAAGTGACAAGTTGGGTAGACGAGCAGTTTGAAATGAAGAATAGCGCTTACCTGTTTGTTGAATAAGAATAGTAAAAAAAAGCAACCCTGAAATAAATTCAACCCAATTGTGACATATGTTGCAAATGTGGTAAGGATCCACAGAACTCAAGGAAGAGAGCTGGTCTTGTGGTAGCAAGCATGACTTGTCCCCTTAGCTAAGCAGGGTCCACCTGGCTGAATATGAAAGGTAGACTTGATGTGTGAGCACTGTAAGATATTCCTCTTAATGGATGGAGCCACTCTGGGAAGAGCATCTAGGTTCCAAGTTCCTTCTCTGGCATCTTCAAGATAGGGCTGAGAGAGATTCCTGCCTGCAACCTTGGAGAAGCCCCTGCCAGTCTGTGTAGACAATACTGAGTGAGATGGACCTATGGCCAGACTCGGTATATGGCAGCTTCCTATGTTCCTATGTAATTTTGCAACTAGCTGTGAAACTAAAATGCCATTGGACTTGTGTTTCTTGAACAACAACCACCTGCCTGCCCCTGCTGGATATTAAATGAGTTTTAAAACTGAGGGGAATTCTAAATGTTTAAAAGCAATTGTAAGAGGGAATGTGGCTGTGTTATTCAAAGGAAAAGGCAAAATTCTCACTGGATTAGTACAAACCTTGGGCATTGTTTACAGAAGTTCTTTGGATTTCCTGATCTGTGTAACTATTTCCCCTTTTGCATCCAGCATTTATTCTGTATTGAAAAATTTTAGGAAGGTGATATATAGATATATAGGTTACTATGAAACATTGGGTTTCAGATTTTGGAATGTGCTGATAATATCTGCTTCTTTTAGAGCTGGATTACAGAAATGAAAGAAGAGGAGTATAAAATTCGGTATGCCACAACTGAAGTATTCAGTGAGAAGCTGGAAAATCTGCCACCAGTTCGTAGTTCAGATAGCTGTCCTTCTACTAGCCAGGTGTGCCTCTGTTTCTACACTCTGGGGACATCCAAACCCTTGGCATAGTGGTATGCTGTTAACGGAAGCTCCTTCTGCAAGCAGGATGAGAGTTCCACTCATGCAACTGGTCCTTTTGCAAATGGAAGAAGCTTCTGTTGACAGCACACCAAAGGTGTGAATGCCATCCAGTATATTCAGTATTGATATTACTTTTATTCTGTGTATATAATTTTTAAACATAGGTACAATGTCTCTCTTCACTATTCCCTGACCCCCATTAAAAGTATTTACTCCCCTGTGCCCAAATTGTATGTATGCAATCCAATCCACAAATGAATAAAGATGCATATCCCAATCTCATGCATATGTACTTGGAAGTAAGTCTGAATTCAGTTGGACTTAAAGGTGAAGGTAAAGTGTGCTGTCAAGTTGATTTCGACTCCTGGCACCCACATAGCCTTGTGATTTTCTTTGGTAGAATACAGGAGGGATTTGCCATTGCCTCTCCCGCGCAGTGTGAGATGATGCCTTTCAGCATCTTCCTATATTGTTGCTGCCCGATATAGTACCAGTGGGGATTCGAACCGGCAACTTACTTCCAAATACATGTGCATAGGTTTGTAGTCTGGAATGTGTAGGTGGAATTAATAGATTTATCAGAGCTTCTGGATCAGATTGTTGAATTGGGGCAGTTAAAGCAAAATAAGGATTGAAAAATATCATGTTAGTATATTTGTGTGTTAGAACATAGACCACTGCTAAACACCTACCCCCTGCTAACTTGGCAAAGAGGCACCTTTTACCATGGTGATTCTCTTTATTTAGAAGGGGGAGAGTAACTGGCCCTATCGACCCCCAGCACAGTACTTCCAGTGACTGTTGTTGGTGTCTGTCTTATGTTTCTTTTAGATTGTGAGCCCTTTGGGGACAGGGATCCATCTTATTTATTTATTTATTTATTATTTCTCTATGTAAACCGCCCTGAGCCATTTTTGGAAGGGCGGTATAGAAATCAAATTATTATTATTATTATTATTATTATTATTATTATTATTATTATTAAGTGGAGGTGGGGAGGCATTTTGCATGCAAAGGGGCAGGCCTGAAGTGAATGAAGAACGCTTACTCTGTCAACACCTTTGGCTTCCAAGACCCTGCCAGGAGAAAAAAAGCTGAGGTGAGGTGGTTTGGGGAGAAAAGGAATGATCAGGGAAAGCTTTCAGCATCCATTCCCCACCCACTGCTTGTTCCTGTTAAATTAGCTCTACCTAAGCCTCTATACCTGTTTGGCATAACCTATGTTCTAGCCCCAAATGGCTAACTACATGTGACTGTAGAACTGTATTTTAAAAGATGGGTTATTGCTTTCTAGGCAGAAGGGGCTGGGATTGGGCAGGTCCAACCACCTCTTGCCCTGGCAGGCAGCTGTGTGGGATTTAAAGTGCAGTAGCATGCCAAACATTTCTCCAACCAATTGCTTTTTTGCTTGTGACTCCTCTCTGTCCCCAGCCTCTTCTTCTTCTCCTCCTCAGCAGGGCTCCAAGACTGGATTTAAGCTTCCTGGGGGGTGGGGGGGGAGCAGTTGGAAGGAGGTGGTTTGTGGGGAGAAATGTGCATGGGGTGCAGTTCAACATCCATCTCCAGCATATCCCACTATTCTGCTTTAAATAGCTTCCCTTCTGCTTCATATGAATTTTGTGTGACCCACACTCTAATTCATGGGTTACACTGCCATCATATATAGCTAGTCCTTAAGTCCTGGTGAATTCAGTAGAACTCATAAGATTGCAGAATAAGCCAAGTTAAATTTGTGGTGTTTTTTTTTTATTTAAATAGGATTCTTCTAGCTCATATCTTATCCCCCCCACCTTCCTTTTTGTAATTAGGTTGGAACCAGACTGTAGCAGCTGCATTTTAGATCAGGATTTTTCAATATAGTACCAGTTGCAGAGGTATAATAGCAGGAGAGGGCATGCCCTCAACTCCTACCTGTAGGCTTCCAGTGGCATCTGGTGGGCCACTGTGTGAAACAGGATGCTGGACTAGATGGGCCATGGGCCTGATCCAGTAAGGCTGTTCTTATGTTCTTAACTGTTGATAAGCACAACTGTATAAAGAGTAGCAAGCCAATTAGTTACTTAACTGATACAGGTGATCCTTGTTATTCACGGGGGTTCTGTTCTTGCCTATAAGTGCAAATACGGAAACTACAAATAATGATACCCTATTCCTATGACAATAAGGTGTGATACCTAAAAACAAATATATGTAGTACATGAGTTAGAATGCTGTCCTTTCATGAAAATAATATTAGTAGAAGCCATTTCCTGTATGCAAAAAGTTCTTTTTTAAAAATAACTTGTCTCTTTGTTGCAGAACAAAACTTCAAAAAACAGACAATTAAAGAAAAATATACCAAGGGACTACAGTGAGTGGGATAAGTATGTTAGATACCTTCTGCTAACCATTTTAATTTAGTTATTTATCTATTTTTATTGAGTGTTTAGCTAGGCTTTTTAAAAAGCAAATATATTTTATTTTTGTGTTAACATATTTATTTATTTGATTGATTGATTGATTTCTATACTGCCCTTCCAAAAATTGCTCAGGGCGGTTTACACAGAGAAATAATAAATAGATAAGATGGCTCCCTGTCCCCAAAGGGCTCACATTCTAAAAACAAACAAACACAAGATAGAGACCAGCAACAGTCACTGGAGGTACTGTGCTGGGGGTGGATAGGGCCAGTTACTATCCCCCTGCTAAATAAAGATAATCACCACGGTAAAAGGTGCCTCTTTGCCCAGTTAGCAGGGGATTATGTTTTACGTATGCTTTACAAGCATATCCTTTACAATCAAACCATGAATGTAGTGCTAGTATTAATAAAGCTTTTCTCTATAGAATCATAACATAGCAAGTAGGCTACATAAATATTGCAATTAAACTTACATTTTAAACTATGTTATTAAGCTGTCTGTTTTAGTTAGCAGTTTGTAGAACAAACACTCAGAACACACCAAAACTGACTTCCTGGAATAGGGGTTCCATGCCTGACACAATTTCAACTGTAATATGAAGCCCTGAAGATACTAAAATATTAATCTTTAATATGAATCATGTTTACAGGATGTAGGCTTTCAGAGACATACAGTATATTAATTAAATGTTCCAAAAATTAATGTTGAAGTTACTACAAAGCCTCTTTTAAATCTATCAAATGTTTACATACAACTCTTAAAACTTGAATTCTCCAAATCTATAAAATTTAATGAAATAATATTAATTTGATTTTAAAAAGATCTTTGGTTTTTATTTCAAATGAACATGCAGGAGTAACTCATACCACATTAAAAAAACATGTATTATTAATGATGAAAGCACCCATGGAGAACCATTCTTATTGAAACTTGCTCAGTTGTAAGGTAGACTGAATTATATATTGGTTTGATCAAATTTTGAGTACTATGGCAAAAGCGTAAGAATCAAGTGGCATTTCGTATGTCATTGTCCTTCATGTTCAGCATAATTGGTTTTGATCACTGTAGTAGTTCAGTATGTAATGTTCTGCATTCCCCCAATATACTTTAGAATAAATTTACTAAATTATTGATATTGGTAACATCTAGTCTAGACTTGGACTAGTATAAAGACATAGGACTAAGTTATTGTGTGGTGAAATTCCAACTGCTTCTTGCACTAGCAAAATCTCTTGCGCAACCTGTTGTACAACGTTGTACAATCCTGTATATATGCAAAAAGGAAACTCCTTGCACAACATCTTGGGCAACATTTACACAATATTGTACAAGTCCACATATGTGTAAATATGTGGGCTTGTGTAACATGCATTCAGGAACAGTAGTTCCTTTTCTGCTAGCAGTAGTGCAACTTTGTGAGCACTGCAACCATAAGAAGTCCTTCCATGGCTGCCACTGTGGATTAAGGCTGGCCCAAGGATTGGGGGTGTCCCCAGCAAATCCTGACTTAGCTGCTACTTGTCCCTTTGCCCTCTTGGGTGGGCACCTCCCATTAGGCAGATGACCCCTGTCACCTGCCCTGTCTGGCTGGCTCTGGCATGTGCTGTCTCCCAACTGGCTCTGGTGATGGGGAGATCCTTGTCACCTGGCTGACTGGTGTGCACACCTGCCCATGGGAGGTGCTGGTGAGTGGCACACATGACTAAGGCCATCAGCGCCCTTTCCTGCTTGGTGCCCTAGGTGACCACCTAGTTAGCTGGGCGGACTGGCCCTGCTGTGGCTGCTACCCATTGAATTGCTATATTTTTAATCTAAAATGAGAGGGGCTGGAATTTGGTGGCAAAATGTTTGCATGTATGAGGAGCACCTCAGACATGGCATCTTCCTAATGGAGGTAATTTCTGTAGAAAAAGAGCATTAACCAGGAGTGGCAGTGAGAGGCACCTTTAAGGAGGTAATAAGCAGGTGCTTACCATTGTGTAAGCAGCACCTGAAAGCTGCAGCACTCTGCCCACAATCCCGTGCAGAGTGACGGGGCTGCAGTGGGGCCCTGGTCTCTCTGTGTGTGTGGAGGCTCCACACACACGTAGAGGCTAGGGCTATGCTGCGGCCCCGCCAGATGCTGGATGGAGCGCTGCTGCCCCATGCGGGATTGCGGGCAGAGTGCCACAGCTTGCAGGTGCTGCTTACACAATGGTAAGCACCTGCTTATTACCTCCTTAAAGGTGCCTCTCCTCCCTCCCCAGCGCTACCCTCCCCAGCTGCTCCTGGCATGAACATCATAGTAGATGAAGTGTGGTGAAAGCGTTTATTGTGCAGTGGCTACTTAATTCGTGTCCCATGACAAAATAATCCATGTAAATATAACAGGGTTCATATTTTTCCTACCTGGAGATAGAAATGGGTGGCCTTATGGCCCAGGTTAAGTTCCTGGTATTGTTGGTTGAAGGCTTCTGGTGACAGAAACTGGAAAAGGCAGTGGTTTGTAATCTTGGAGTAATGCTAGCTGAATGATCTGAGAGGAGAGCTGGTCTTGTGGTAGCAAGCATGACTTGTCCTCTTAGCTAAGCAGTATCTACCCTGGTTGCATATAAATGGGAGATTTGATGTGTGAGCTCTGTAAGATAATTCCCCTTAGGGGATGGAGCTGCTCTGGGAAGAGCAGAAGGTTCCAGGTTCCCTCCCTGGCATCTCCAAGATAGGGACAAGAGAAATTCCTGCCTGCAACCTTGGAGAAGCCGATGCCAGTCTGTGTAGACAATACTGAGTGAGATGGACCTATGGTCTGACTCAGTATATGGCAGCTTTGTATGTTCCTATGTATGTTCCTATTTAGCGGAGCAAGATTTGATCAAATATGCTACAGGTTCTGAAGCATTTTATAGGAATATCGTGTAGGTAATTATAATGGTATTTATTAAATGCTTTTCAATTTAAGGTTTGATGTCGAAAAAGAATGTTCCAAAATTGATGGAAGTCACGAAGAAAATAATTCTAAAGCCAGTTTTTGTAGTAAGACAAGGTTACCAAAAACAGCTATAGACACAACAGGTAAGTGCACTCTCAGTGCCCTAGTGATTTTGTTGTATCTTATTGCAAAATAAGATTAGGGGAGAGAGAGAGAGATAAGTTTATTCAGTTATTGACCAGCAAAGATTAGGATACACAGGAGGAATTACTATTTTCAGAAATAGTATGAATTGACATCTCTATAAAATAATGTGACTTAAAAAAAATACCTATGTGGTTGTCTGTACTTTACCGCTTGTAATTTGTGTCTCCTGTACCAATCCTGTGTTTACATGTATACTTTCAGAAAGCATTGTGCTTTATAGCAATACACAAAATAGAATAGAACCAATAATGTTTTATATCTAAATGGTTTGGGCCTTGCTTGATGATTTCTTCCTTTAATATGCAATGGCTGTTTTCTAGGCATGACTACAAAAGAAAAGAACTTTATTGCTAATCGTGAAAAAGAAAAAGGCAATGAAGCATTTATCACAGGAGATTACAAAGAAGCGGTTGTCTACTATATTAGGTGAGAATATTATCTGAGGCATTCATTTTAATATGACAGTGTTCTTACTTTTTATTTTGTTGAAGTTTTGAACTCAAGAACTTCGGATAGTTTATTTTCAAAACAGTAGTCTATTTCATAGTTGGCAATTCTTGCATTTTAATGTCACCTTAAGTGGCACAGTGGGGAAATGCTTGACTAACTAGCAGAAGGTTGCCGGTTCGAATCCCTACTGGTACTATATCAGACAGCAACGATATAGGAAGATGCTGAAAGGCATCATCTCATACTGCATGGGAGGAGGCAATGGTAAACCCCTCCTGTATTCTACCAAAGAAAACCACAGGGCTCTGTGGGTGCCATCAGGGCCTCCAAACTGGTTCCATGCACATCCCTAGCATTAACCAGTGTTTCAGTTAACTTCTGAGCTGCTCAGTCCAGTTTATTGTTGTAGCACTGTGGGTGTAGGCTACAATCCTGCACACAAGCTACTTAAGTCCTGCTTATTTCAGGATTTAAGCAACCTACTTGTGTACCATAGTGTACTTGTGCAACCTACTCATGTACAGGATTACAGCTGTAGTAGCCAATAGTTTGCAGTAGCTATAGCAACAACCTCTATGAGATGTAGATGTTAATAAGCTGTTTTAATAGCATTTTAAGTGATGCTATTAGTTTTAAAAAGAGAAAAAGGAATATAACAAGGCTGAACAGCTTTTGCTTTAAAGGGTTTTAACAGCTATAAACGGTTTGATCTTTCTTAAAAGGGCTCTCCTTTGCAGTAAAGATGTTTATTCTGTCCCCCTTCCCTCCTATGCTCTCTGGGTAAGCAGGTTTTTCAGGGTTTCTTTGGCTGTCTACATTGGGTCACCAGATCAGCTCTCTAGATACATTGTTAATTTGAAGTGCTATTTTCTTCCAGGAGACACCAACCCGGCTGCTTTGTTTTCCCAGAACCCATTTATTTCAAAATCCTGCCTCAAGGTTCTATTCTACCTACTTGGCAAACTGAATTGTATTTATTAGGATGTTTTTAGGTGTTTGTAGAACTTCACCTATCCACTTGAATTAAACATTTGGGGGGGCGGGGCGGGAATACATTCAAACTGCAGTTCCAGAAGGGCATAATTATGGTAAATGTGCACATTTTAATACTCAGCAAAAGGTTTACTTTTAAGTCATACTATTTTATATGGCACCATGATTTAGAAAAATAAATAGTCCACTTCTCAGTGTTCTTTAAGCTTGTGTTTGTAATTGCCTTACTAGCAGCTCTCTCTTTTGTTACTCATTAGGGGATAGTGTTGTATATAATATGTGTTGTATGTAATAGGGCACCAACTCTGTTTTTGAAAGAAAGAAAAGAAAGCAGTTTCAGGGGAAGGGATTTGGAGGGAAGAAGTTCTCTGTGTGTGTCTATCATTTCTCTGCCTCGCCTTCTCCTTTTCCAGTTGTGCCCCACTTCCAGCTACTTTGTCCCCATGAGATTGAAAATGCATGTATACAAACAGAGGCACTCTTACCCCTGGACTTCCGGGTCAAAGTCCAGGGCCTCCACACCCCCTGGGGGTCCCCAAATCCTCTTTAGTCTGCCCCGGGTGGTGTGGTCACCACACCGTGCCGCTGGCCCACGCTGTGCCGGGCATCTAAGCGTGACTGTGACCTGCATAGGGCATCTGAGCGTGACCTCTGCTTTAGGAACAGTGCAGGGAGTGGGGAAAGAAATATGTGGGATGAGAATATGTTAAGTTGAAATGTTTCTCCTAATGCATATTTGCATAAATAAATCTGTTTTATATTCTTGTGAGTTCAGTTGCTGTTTGTGCCCTCAAGAACCCATGTGTTAAAAATACTGCATGTGTTTTTACGGTGGGGGGCACCAAAGGCCTTTAGGTCCAGGCTCCAAAATTACCTAGGTAATTTTGCTCTGTTTACAAGCTCAAGCAAACTCACTTTTTTTTTTTTTTTGGTACATTGTATACAGAGCAAAATTACCTAGGTAATTTTTGAGCCTGGACCTAAAGGCCTTTGGTGGGAATGCCAGTGGAGGAGAAGCAGCAGGAGGGGTAAGTGCACCCTCCTCTCTTAAAGCAGCACCCCCTCCACCTTTGAACCAGTGGAACCGCCAGTTCTTCGAAGCGGTTTGGAGGCCCATAAAGGGTTCCATGTGCAAGGGAATGTGCAATGGCCCTCCTGGATTTTGTTTTCATGTGTGCTTTAGTAACATGACATACTTCTCTCTTGCATTGCTGGGCACTCTGGCTTCACTTTGTAATAGTGTCCCTACCGCCTTGCCTAGTTCTTATCTCTGGACTTAATATATGTTTCTGCCAACTGAGAATAATGCTTAATGCATCTGACAAAGTGGGCTCTGACTTGCAAAAGCTTAACCTTTACAGATGCCACCAGTCTTGCTGAAGTTTCTACGTTAAAGTCAGTCTGCCTAATGCCTTTAGTCTTTCGCAGGAGCATATCTGCATTCCCCACTGTGGCTGCATATAATAACAAAGCTCAGGCAGAAATAAAACTACAGAACTGGCATGTTGCTCTTCAGGATTGTGAGACTGTATTAAAAATGGACTCTGGAAACATAAAAGGTAAAATTAAAAGAAAAACATTTCTGAGGACTTGGTTCTGTTGCAAAACATTTAAAATAGAATAAATCCAGAATATGTGGCAAAGCACTTAATTTGTAGTCTACCGCCTGTTTTAGTGACAAAGCACTTTAATTTGTGGATTGTAAACTGTTTTAGCAGCCAAGGCTCTTCCACCCTCTTCTTAGTAATAACCATTTAACACCAATATCTTCAGTGTATGAAAGGATCAGGAACACTGTGAAATGGTTAATTATTCTGCATCTGTCATAATGGGGAATACAGTGTTTGCAAGATACTGGTTTAGTACTCTTGCTGAGGGCTTTGTCACATATTTCTGCATTTGCTGCAGAAGCTCACTGCCTTTCACTTTATGTGAGACAGAGCTAGCCAGAACAAGATGGGGGAAAATCCAGTCTGGACAATAATAGTTCTCTTTTTATTGCTAATCAGTGGAGGGAGGTTGACCCTAGTTTGCCTGTAGCAGCTTCTTGCAATCCTAGCAAATGGGAACTCTTGCCTCTACATGCAAAGTTATTGCCTATGGACATTACAGAAGTCTCTTTCTGCATATATTTTAGCCTGTTAAACTTTGGTAAACAACTATACCTGGGCTGGATTGTTGGAATAGACTGGAAGCTTAGTAGAATGATTATGGTACTAAAATTTGAATATGTCTCTTTTATGGGAGAAGATGGTCTGCATCATAGCAATGAGATTATTTTTAATAACCATTTTGCCGTAGATACGGGTTTTTATATAATTAATGCAGAATTATTTTACTTTTCCACTATACAGACTGCAATGTAAGATTTATTATGTGTTTATGGAACTTAGAACAATGCAATAAAGTTAATGCACCCTTTATTAATCTGCAGCTCTTATGCGCCGTGCCACAGTGTACAGCAATCTACAGAACTTCAAGGAAGCTGCAAACAATTTGAAGAAGGTACTACAAACTGAGCCGGAAAATGCTATCGCTAAAGTAAGCATTGTTAATTCACTTCATGGCTGTAGTGTAAAGTATGAATGTTCATAAAGCTTTGTTTTTTGTATTTCTTGTTTACACAGTCAGACAGGTGTTATCGACTGGTTTGTTTTATCCAGACATCGAGTCCTTTCCAAGGACCTGGGATGGCTGAATTTTATCATCAATACTGTTGGTTATTATAGATATTGTCGCAAAATATAGGCTGTTCCCAGTAAAGCTGCTTTTTGTAATTGGCTGATGGTGATTTCTGTGGCCCCTATGGTGTTGAGGTGCTCTTCAAGGTCTTTTGGGACCGCACCCAGGGTGCCAATTACCACTGGGATTATTTTGGTCTTTTTCTGCCACAGCCTTTCCATTTCAATTTCTAGATCTTTGTATTTGGTGATTTTTTCTATTTCTTTTTCTTCTATACTGCTATCCCCTGGTATTGCTATGTCGATTATTTTGACTTGTTTTTCTTTCTTCTTGACTACAGTTATATCTGGTGTATTGTGTGGCAGATGTTTGTCTGTTTGTAGTCGGAAGTCCCATAATATTTTTACATCTTCATTCTCTTCAACTTTTTCAATTTTATGGTCCCACCAATTCTTGGCTACAGATAGCTTGTATTTTTTGCAGATGTTCCAGTGTATCATCCCTGCTACCTTGTCATGCCTTTGTTTGTAGTCAGTCTGTGCGATCTTCTTACAACAGCTGATCAGGTGGTCCACTGTTTCATCCGCTTCTTTACAAAGGCGGCACTTCTGTTTGTTGTGGATTTTTCTACTTTTGCTCTTATTGCATTTGTTCTTAGTGCCTGTTCTTGTGCAGCCAGTATTAAACCCTCTGTTTCTTTCTTCAAGTTGCCATTCTTAAGCCATTGCCAGGTCTTGGTGATGTCTGAGTTTCCACTTATATTGTGCAAATATTGACCATGCAGGGGCTTATTTCTCCATTTTCCTGCTCGGTTCTTGACTTGTTCTTTCTTGTAGGCCTGCTTTGTTTCATTGGTGTTGAATAGTTTCTCGTTCTTGACCATTTGAAGTACATCTTCTTCACTGTCCTTGATATATTCTTCAAGGCCTCTTTTCTCCTCCTCTACTGTTTGATGGACTTGCAGCATTCCTCTTCCACCTGAGCTGCGAGGGAGGTAGAGCCTATCTACATCACTGCGGGGGTGCAGAGCATGATTGATGGTCATGATTTTCCTGGTCTTACGATCTAGTGTCTCTAGCTCTGCCTGGGTCCAGTCTATTATTCCTGCAGTGTATCTGATAACAGGTATAGCCCAGGTGTTTATGGCTTGTATGGTGTTCCCGCCATTGAGTTTGGACTTGAGGATTTTTCTAACTCTCCTGATGTATTCACTTCCAATTTTTCTTTTAACTTCGGTGTGTGCGATGTTATCAGCCTGGAGAATGCCCAAGTATTTGTAATGTCCTTTCTCTTCCAGGTTCTTGATCTTGCTTCCATTGGGCAGTTCTATTCCTTCTGTTTTTCTTATTTTCCCTCTGTTCACTATTAATGCAGCACACTTGTCTAGTCCAAACTCCATTGCTATATCGCTACTGAATATACGGACAGTGTTTAGCAGTGATTCAATTTCTGACTGGGACTTTCCATACAACTTCAGATCGTCCATGTACAGCAGATGGTTTATTTTACTTGATGTTTTAGATGTTTGGTATCCGAGGCCTGTTTTGTTTAGTATTTGTGAAAGTGGGGTCATGGCGATAGAGGGGATAGTGAGTCCCCTTGGAAAATGCCTCTTCTGATGTTAACCTGTCCAAGTGCCTCGCCATTGATTGTTAACTGTGTATTATTATTATTATTATTTTAATTAACAACATTTATATCCCGTTCTTCCTCCAAGGAGCCCAGAGCGGTATACTACATACTTGAGTTTCTCTGTCACAACAACTCTGTGAAGTAGGTTAGGCTGAGAGAGAAGTGACTGGCCCAGAGTCACCCAGCTAGTTTCATGGCTGAATGGGGATTTGAACTTGGGTCTCCTCGGTCCTAGTCCAGCACTCTAACCACTACACCATGCTGGCTCATTGTTGAGACATTAGACATAACGGTGTCATTAAGGATCTGATAGCTGCTTAACTTTTACTCTAGCAGGTTTCCACTTATGAATATAATCTATAACCAATTCCATTTATTTTAGTAGGACTACGTTAGAGTTAGTAGGTTGTAGATTTGAATCTAAAATTCTAACCCCCGCTTAAAAGCAAGTATCTTCCATTAACTGCCTACAAAAATTCATGTTGCAATAAATCTGTTAGTCTTTCAGGTGCTACAAGACTGTAAATTATATTCCTTCCAAAATGACTATCTCAAATTAAAACATGATTTAAGAAATTGACCTTGGATTTAAAGTGGTTTAGGGCAATTGACTTCAGTGCACAGGAACTTGAATGGGAGTATGGTGAGTTATGACTGCCCCATGTTCATGGCTGAATCCCTGCTAATACTTTTTGCAAATAGAAGTAGGTCTGTTTGTGCTAGGGAGCCATTTTGCCATTTCCCCCTTTTTTGTCTGCTGCCTCCCTTCATCCTCCCCACCCCAAATCTATTCCTGAGAGTTTCCCAACCCTCAGGGGCATATTTTCAAGAGTCTGAGGAGGGAAAATGAGATTGATGAAAATTGCTCCTACCTTCCTTCCATGAATGGGACTCCTTCCATCCCAAGTACTAGTTGGGATCCAACCAGTTATGAGTTCCCTGAACAAATGTACCTTCCATGTAGGAAATTGTGAGTACTCTGCATGTACTCACAATTTCAAACATGATGATCGAGTATATGCCAGTTGGAATGTCTTATGGAGCTTCCTACCCACATGTTTGTTCACTGAAATAGATGTGCACCTATTTCACAGGTTGTGGTCACTGTTCCCTCTAAGGCGTGCACATGTGCTCACAAGTTTTTGGATGTCCGCTCAGTTCATTTTAGATCCCACTCAGGTTGAATCAGGAAGGCCTCATTCTGAATGGACATGCGCATACACTGCCTTGATACTGCCACCCAGAACAAAACTCATTTCGCAAAGAGATGAAAAAAATTAGAGGGAACACTGGTTGTGGTGTACCTGTAGAATATAAGCACTTTTAAACATAGAACATATAGAAAATTTCATTGTGTGATGTAGTCTTGAATTGTTAGCTTTTGGGGTTGGAATGTTTATTTCCAATAATTTTTTATCTGAGGATAACTGAAGAGAAGACTAGATATATGGGTCATATTTGTCCACTAGTCCAAAATCATAGGGACAATAACACAATACTTTCTTTACCCTGGTGGCGCAGTGGTAAAACTGCCGCCCTGTAACCAGAAGGTTACAAGTTCAATCCTGACCAGGGGCTCAAGGTTGACTCAGCCTTCCATCCTTCCGAGGTCGGTAAAATGAGTACCCAGAATGTTGGGGGCAATATGCTAAATCATTGTAAACCGCTTAGAGAGCTCCGGCTATAGAGCGGTATATAAATGTAAGTGCTATTGCTATTGCTATTGCTATTTACGCGCAACCAATATCCACAATAGCCTGTTTCCAACCTTCCATGGTTGGGCAAGGTAATTGAGAGGGTGGTGGCCTCCCAGCTCCAAGTGGTTTTGGAGAAAACTGATTATCTAGACCCATTTCAAACTGGTTTATGGGTGGGCTATCTGGTTGGCCTGATGGGTGATCTCAATTTAGAAATTGTCAGAGGGAGTGTGACTCTTTTAGTCCTTTTGGATCTCTCAGTATCCATAGTATCCTTCTGGAGCATCTGAAGGGGATTGTTGCTCTTAAAAATCTGAACTTTTATATGGTATCCTGCAGGGCTCCATCTTGTCTCCAAAGCTTTTAAATGAGTTTCCTTTAGGAGCGCTGAACCGGTTTGAACGTCCGGTGTTCGAGCTGGTTCGGAGGTGGGGGGTTCCTTTAAGGGGAATGGAGGGTGCCTTTACCTCCCCCACCACTTTCTCCCCACTGGCACTCTTCCCAAAACTGCTGTTGCGGGACTGCAGTGCATTAGCCACTTCCGGCACGACGCTGACCAGGACTTGGGGGTACTTGTGGATCCTAATCTCTCCCTGGTGTCGCAGGCTGAGGTGGTGGCTAGAGGTGCTTTCTTTCAGCTTTGGCTAATATGTCAGCTGTATCAATTTCTGGAGATAAATGACCTCAGAACAGTGGTACATATGCTGATAACCTCTGGACTTGACTACTGCAATGTGCTCTATGTGGGCTGCCTTTGTATATAGTCTGGAAACTGTAGTTGGTACAGAATGTGGTAGCCAGGTTGGTCTCTGGGTCATCTCTGAGATATATTACTTCCATGTAATATGTAGACTATTACAGTGTAGCCTAAAGAGCTACACTGGCTGCCATTACATGGTGCTGATTATTATAACCTATAAAGCCCTAAACAGCTTGGGCCCTAGGGATTTAAGAGAATGTCTTCTTTGCCATAAGCTCCAGTGCCCATTGAGATCATCTGCAGAGGTTCATCTGCAGTTGCCATCAGCTCGTCTGGTGGCTATGCACAGATGGGCCTTCTCTTTTTCCTGTTGAAATAAGAGCTTCCCTATCCCTGACAATTTCTTAAAAGTCCCTAAAGTCTTTTCTTATCCAAGCTTTTTAACTTGACTGTGGTTTTAAATTGTTTCATTTTAATTTGTTTTATGTTTTTGTAAATCATCCAGAAATGGAAGTTTGGGACGGTCTACAAATCTGAGAAATAAATAAAATTAACGTGGATGCTTAAAATCCACAAAATTAAGGAGAAACAAACCCCATGTTTCTGGGAGCTGACATGTTATTAAGTATAATATATTCATGATTTATAGTATCTTGCAGTGGTAAAAAAAACAAAAAACACCTGTACCATTAATTTTAAAAAGAAAATATTAAATATTCTTGTTATATTGTAGAAAAAACTGTCAGAACTTGAGGAAAAACTGACCGAGTTAGAGGTGGTCCCTCAGAATCAAATCAAAGTGAAAAGAATATTTATTGAAGATATAGAAGAATCAGATGGTGAAGGTGGAGGAAATAAGGCAGAATATGAAAATGGCAGTGGAGATAAAAGTAAGAATGAACCTTCATATTGTTTTCCTTGGAAGAGCATGGAACTCTTGCTAACTTGGCAAAGAGGTACCTTTTAACATAGTGATTCTCTTTATTTAGTAGGGGGAGAGTAACTGGCCCTATCCACCCCCAGCACAGTATCTTCAGTGACTGTTCCTGGTGTCTGTCTTATGTTTCTTTTAGATTGTGAGCCCTTTGGAGATAGGGATCCATCTTATTTTATTTATTATTTCTCTGTGTAAACCGCCCTGAGCCATTTTTGGAAGGGTGGTATAGAAATCGAATTAATAATAGTAACAACAACAACAGGTTTATATCATAAACACATACTTTTTATTTATAATAGTGCACACAATTCCCCTCCAACTCTTAATATTTGTCTTTAAAAGCTCTCACAATTAAAGTTCAAACAGCTTTGGGTGGCTTGAAGAGCAATGTGAAGATATTATGGAGCTGCTATTACTACTATTTATATATTGCTTTTCAACAGTAAGTTCTGAAAATAGTTTTCATAGAAAAAGAATAATGAGTAGATGGTTCCTTGTCTCCAAAGGGCTCACAGTCTAAAAGAGAAACCCAAGACAGACACCAGTAACCACCACTGGATGGATGCTGTGCTGGGGTTGCAGAGTCCTTGCTTAATATAAATAGATTTGTCACTTTGAAAGGTGCCTCTTTGCTCAGCTAGCAGTTAGCTTCTAAGCAGAAGATGCTTAGAAAACATGTGTCTTTCTGGCTTGTGTCCTATATTTTTGGTTTAAAATATTTTTAAAGCAATTCCTATTCATAATTTCATATTTCAAATAAAGAAGAACTGTTTATGTTCAAGACTGTGAGACTAACTTTTGAAACCTGGAGTTTTTTTTGTCTTGGCAAGCTCAGCATATTTTGCAAATTAATTATTTCTGAAAATGACACTACTGTTTCTTTAAATTTCCTTCCTCTGGCTCTTTAGGAGGCATTTCATATTCTAAAGGAAGCTAACAAAAGTCAAGCACATGGTATTTATCTGTTATATACCAGGTATTATCAGTATTCATCAAACATGTAAAACTCTGATCTCCAAAGACTTGCTCTCAAGCAGTTGTATTCACTCCCCCCCCCCCCCGTGAGTGCATGGCTCACTGTATGAAAGATGTTATTGGTTTGCTTATTAATCTTGTAGCATTAGAAATAACGGTCAACAAAATGATAGTAAACTATTTTTAGTCTACTTGGGTCTGAATGAGAAGCCACTTCAGAATAAAATACAAAATAATTCATATTTTAAACCCTTTCAAGCTCCCTTTTGTAGACTTTAGATACAGTCTCAAGGTAGGGAAAATCAGTGTGTAATTTTATAATATATGATTGTTCAAAATAACTTTTTATATATTTTCAGAATGGAAGGTTTTAATTGTGGTTCCACATGTGGGCGTTGTGATTTGCTGCCTTATTTGCTAATTGGAATAGCTTTTAAAATTGAGAAATCAGCATTTAAAAGGTTAATTTCAAGGTGAACTGAGTACCATTCAAAACAGGGTACTCTAAATCCTTAAAAGGGAAAACTTTGATATTCTCACTATGGCAGATTATGTATATGTAAGATTTATGCTCTGCTTTTTGAAAGTACGCAACTGTTTGTCTTAAAAGCATTTCAGTAAGCTAGGATGCCTGAATAATTTGTTGATACGTCCTTTTTGTCCTCCCCTCCTCTGCTGCTACAATAGTTCCTTCTGATGATGCAAACTCTAACCTAGCCGATTAACTTCCTTGTAGAAACTACTGTGCTAGTGGGAGGAGAGATCACAAGTGAGAAGATTGAAATGGGGAATGCACAAAAGAAGTTTCCCAGCAAAGGAGATGGCTGTAAATCGGAACACAGGGACGCACAAAAGCACAGGGACCCTTCGGAGAGTAGTGTTAAAAAAGGCACTCCTGAAAAAAGGATGCCTAAAGTTTTGCAGGATTGTAATAGCGATGTCAATGGCTTTCTAAGCAATGGTAAAAATAACAGTGAAACTGGAGAAGTTAAATGGAAGGATGCAGAATCCTCATCAACTGCAAAAAGCAGTCCTACTCTGTGCCCTCCCACTGCAGCAACACTGAAAGCTGAAGGAAATGATTTATTTAAGAATGGACAGTTTGGAGAGGCTATGCTTAAGTATTCCGAAGCAATTGAAAATGCCATCAGTTCAGGTGAGTCATAAATCCTTATAAAACTGCTCTGATGATAGTTTTAAAATACATTACATTAAGAGATTTTTAAATACAAAATACATTAAGATATTTTCTTTTCTGAGATTTGTTTCAAGAGCTGATAGATGAAAATTCATTTGTAATGAATAAATAGTTGTGAAAAACTATTCATGTATAATTAAGTAAAACAGATATTTCCTGTAGATTTTGGGTTAACTGACTTAATGGGATGTATTTATAGTTGGATAAAAAGTATAGGTGACATATTAGATAAACCTTGAAGCTTTGCTTCGTCAGCAAATCTTCACTACCGCAGTGCAACTTGGAATCTTTTATACTAATGTTTGATTTCAGGAATCAACTTTCACTATAATTATGTATAATTTTAGGAATCCAAAATCCAGAGGATCTAAGTATTTTGTATTCAAACAGAGCAGCATGTTACCTAAAAGAAGGAAACTGTGTTGACTGCATTCAGGACTGTAACAGGTAAATAGTAACCTCCTTGCAGGGAGACAACATTCCCCATGCTTATAATTGTATTTGAATTAGTTTTTATTATCTCAGTGGTTTAGACGGAGTGATCGCAATTAATGTTGACCTACATGTACTGTCAGAATATGTGGTAAATCATTTCCTGTGTAAGGAAGAGGAAGAATGAGTAGGACAGTTAATTCTCCAAATTACCTAAAAATGCTTGAAGGCATTGGATGTAAAATGAAAGCAGGCCCATTACAGAACCATGTGCAGTTCCTGTTGATGTTTATGCATACATTTTCCTTTGCTACCTGAGCCTGTAATAATAATGTATGCCATTTTCTCAAACATTTTCAAATAGTTGCATCATAATTGCGACATTGTATTGCAGTAGTTCCCAGATACTGACAGAGTCTTACTCTAATTATGGTGCAGTGTGGACTATATTGGAAGCTAGTGCATTCAATTCCTCATCTCCTCTATAACTTGCTGCATTGAGCATTACTGATGTTTCTAAAATGTATTCATCACAATTTTTCTTAGTTCGTGTCTGATGAGAGACTTCACAATTAAAATACCACCAGAGCCATAGGTATCCAAGCCATTCCTTTTTGACTAAAAACTCCTGGGTGGTAAAAGCACAGCGTTTCCGAATAGAATGTTTGTTTAATATTGAAGCATTTCCTGATTTAAGAAGTGTTCTTCAGACTGAATGATTCATACAAGAGATATACTTCATAGTTAGAAGGTGATTCCATATAAGCTTTCAGGATGTCATAGCTGTCTGGAACAGATTGTTATTTTGATCCCAGAGACCTGAAAATACAAAATAGACAGTGTATTATCTCCAGTTGGTTTAGAGAACTACACGCTTTTGATTTACAAATAACTGTTCATTAAGCAAAACGGACAACTAGTTTAATCTTCTTCAAATGCATTGTAAAATCAACCCATTTGGGCTAGACTTTGGATCTCCATGAGGAAATCTCATGGAATAATAATAATCTGTTTTTTAAGATTTTTGATAGTATTACTATCCCTGAGCTTATATCAAGGATACATATATCAGTATATCTCCTGTAGGATGTAGCAGGCTATTAACCTAAATAAACAAAGAGAATACAAATTTAATTGAAAATGTGTTTAATTACTTTAGTGAGGGGTCTATCCATAAAGGTTTTAGTAGGGCAAAACAGTCTATAAACTCCTGCTATTCATTGTTTTCCTATTTAACTGTTTAATATGAGTGAACTAGTATCTGACAGGACCACACATACACAACCAATTGTTGTTATGGGAGACGTGATGCTGTTGCAAAGAGGGAAACTCCCAGTGCCTGGCTTCACATTATTGTGGAAGAAGAAAAGTAGTGGAGCTGGGACTGTGCAAATTCTGCATTCACACTGTGCAAGTGCAGTGGCATGTCGTATTTTGCATAGAGTTCAGCATCCTGAGATCTTTTTTATTTAAGAAAAATTAGTTTTTTATTGTTGAACAGTGAATGCTGATTTGGAAGTTATGGGCAATACTGGGTGAAATTTTAGAAGATAAGACTGAGCAGGATTTCCAGTGGTCAGAGTCTGATGCCCTGTGTAACTCTTGGTCCATTCCTGTAACTAGTCAACACAGAAAAAATTATGCAAACTGGGAAAATATTTCCAAATATTCTTAACTTTTCATAATTTATGCAGATTGCAAAATTCAGTTTTTTCTTGGTGCAGGATTTAGATTTAGAGCACAGTGTATACACAGCCTTGCTTGTACCCTTATTTAAATGGCTAGAATTCTCTTAAGTGCCTTGAAAATATCCTCATAGCCTACTTAACAGAAATTCCAGAATATTACTCCTTAATAATAATGCCTTCATGAATAAATTCAGAACCTGAGCACATAATGGAATGAGCTGCTCATACGTAGGCAGCTGAGAAGTTTTGTGCAAAAGTATTGTGTACTTTGAGATAGGACTTAATACATTTTTGGTGGCAATGTGGCCAATAAGGTGTTTGGTCCAAGCAGTTGGCAGTAATGACAGATTGCAAGGAGACAATTGATAACTCATTAGCCTGTTGTTATTTCTATACATTATTACCTATTGAATGTCTTGCAGCCACAATGTATTGTAATATAACACTCAGTCGTAGATACTGCTTCAGCAGAATTAAACCTTAATCCTCTAAGTTACTGCTGTACTATAAGTATCACTCAATTTAAATCTGGTCCTTGGCCATCTGATTAATAGGCTTTCCAGAATACCGCCACAATGTAGGAAGGACATAATAAAAAGGTTGGCACAAAACAGTGTACTGTACACTACTCTCTCTGATAAAAATCTGAAATATACCACTTACATGTTTATTACCGTGTTTTTAAATCTACATGCTTTTGTTTACTGTATTTTTCACCTTGTACTACTTGTAATAGTTTCTGTTCATTTTTTTTCTTAGTGCACTGGAACTTCATCCATATTCTCTTAAGCCTCTCTTGCGTCGAGCAATGGCGTATGAGTCAATGGAAAGATACCGGCAGGCGTATGTGGATTACAAAACATTACTTCAAATAGACAGTGGGATCCAGGCAGCAAATGACAGTATCAACAGGTAAGCACTTTTAAAATAATATGACCCTAATGCACCAATCTGGACAATTGTGCCAGTAAAATGGACCTGCAGTACTGGTATAACATAATTTTGTTGCAGTGGTTGCTATGCCCATCTTGCTTTCACGATAAGTCTTAGGCTCTTAGTGGGAGTATAATAACAGACTCCTTGCTTTTTATGTTTGTCTTTGCTTTTTTACTTTCAAAATTATTAGTTGCTGTAATTAAGAATTTTACAACCTAATTCTGTGTAGATTTAGGAGCACCTGAACAATTTTATATCAGAGATTTAAAGGTATGTAACTGCATTGGATTGAAATGTTCAGTTGTAAAGTGTGGATCATGATATGCTTGTGTTATGTATAGTTCCTGGCACATTATTGGCATTAAATAAATGTATGGTGACAAAGTCAATATTGCATTTAGTTAAATAAGAAGTAGAGGTGTGTGCTTAGTTAGCTATAGGATTTGCTGTTTCAGATGCACCATATACATTTGAGGGATAAATATAAAAAGTTAGGGCAATGATGGAAGCACCCAGTTCTTAGTCCAAACATGCTATCTGTCCTTTAATATCTGCATATATCCTTTCCTTATTTGTAAGGTATTAAATCTGAGTTTGGTCCTTTTCCTTATGTCTCTCCTATATTTTCTTCACTAATTGGGCTAGTTGTAAAATCAGAACTATGTAGGATTCATTATCCCAGGAACAATACTTTTGTGTTCTCCGTGTTGTTACTTGTCAACAGCAATGTCGTGCAATAGGAGAATTACAATAATTGTAGAGTACGTGTTTATACTTGTTCATATCCATTTAGGAGAGAATAAAAGCAAGTTTGCAATTTGTTGAAATCCCAGTAGCAATATGCTATGGGGTTTACTTCCTGGTTTTTTGGTGAATTGCTTATCCTCATCGTGGGATACTGGTTTGTTGCACCTGAAGGTTTTAGGTTTTCATAAGTGAAAGTTAGATGAGATCATAGGTCATCTAGTCCAACTGCCTGTTTAATGAGAGTACCACAATCTTACTGACTTCCCACAGAATGGGATTCAAGAAAATAGTACAGTAAAAACTGAGAGCAGAGGTGATTAGTGTAGAAGATAATGACTCCACAGAGCAGATAACTTCTGATGGCTCAAGCGAGCAAGCTGAACTATATCATGCAGCCAAGCCCTTTTTTCCAGATATCCATCTTTCATTATTTTTTTCTTAAGGTCTGCTGTTAGTACTAATGCTATAATGTTGATCATAATCTGCACAACCTCCACTCCTGTGGTGTGAGAGTTGCTCCCGTGTCTCTGGGGATGTGTGTATAGAAGGGCCAAGACTTGGGCAAACTGTGGGGAGCAGAATATCTGTGCTGAGGTTTGCCATGAACTCAGCTTTCAAACTGAAAGCATTTGGCCTGAACAACATCATTCATGTATTAATGAATCAGTTCACATATTTTTGTGCTGGCTGAAAATGCTGTAATAGTTTTATGTAGTTTTATTCTCCAGAAAGCTGACTTCTAATGTATTGTTCATTTCATTCTGAGGTCTGCACTGTACATTCATAGGAACCATTAGGACATGTTGTCCATTACTGATTGTGCTGTTTAAGTGCTGCTTACATTGAAGGCCAAACATTAACATATATATGTCTGTCTTCAGTGAAAGTTTAATATTCGTGTTGAGGGTAAATATCCTCTGCAAACCACTTAGTGATCCACCACTTTGAAACCACTCTCCTGTGCAGTAAAACTGAGTTGATCCTCCCCCCGGCCTGTTGTCCACCAAACAGTGCTGCTGAGCAGCTTCTTCCTGTTCCAGTTTTGGTGGATGTAAAATACTGGGTGGGGGGCGGAAAGTCATACTAGACTATATATAAACCAATCAATGCAATGTTCAGACTATGCAGCTGGCTCTTAGAATTCCCTACCTGTAATGATGTTTGTTTTCTGTCGTGATTACATAAATCACATAAATAGTTTGCTTCTTCTTGATAAGTATTAGAGGCATCCCACTCCCATGCTGATGGCACTTCTGCTGTCATGGAGAATGAAGATCTCAGGGAAGGAGGACATCAGTCTAAGGAAGAGGGAAACACTCCCTTAGCAGGGACCCCTTCCTTGGGTGATGCGCCCATATCCTCTCGCACAGAGGATACTCCTCCAGGATGTAGGGGCCTCTTAGTAGTGGGTGATTAGATCATTAGGGGCATAGAGAGGTTGCAGATGTCACGCTGCATCTAGGTAGGCTGTTGGGCAGTGCTGGGGAGGAGTCAGCTATCGTGGTGCATGTTGGCACCAACGATGTTGGGAAATGCAGTTGGGAGGTCCTGGAAGCCAAATTTAGGCTGCTAGGTAGCATACTGAATTCTAGGACCCCCAGGATAGCGTTCTCTGAAGTGCTACCTGTTCCACATGCAGAGACAGCAAGACAGGTGGAGCTGAGGGGTCTCAATGCATGGATGATACAGTGGTGCCGGAAGGAGAGGTTTAGATTCATTAGGCACTGGGATGCATTTTGGGGAAAGCGAATCCTGTACAAAAGGGACAGGCTCCACTTGAACCAAAATGGAACCAGACTGCTGGCGCTAAAAATCAAGAAGGTCGCAGAGCAGCTTTTAAAATGACCCCTAGGGGATTGCCGGTGTGAACAGGGTGGCATCTGATTCGGCTGGCAAAATCCCCTAAGGTGTGAGGGTGAACATGTTTCGAATAAATCAGAAGGGAACAGAGTAGAGCCAGGAGTTGAGCAGAAGGAAACACAGGACAGCTTGCCCAATAGGTCAAATGATGGTAAAGGGGGTAGCACACACCAACACCAGGTGAGGGACCCGGCGTATACCATATTTTATGGACTATAAGACGCTACGGACTATAAGACGCACCTTAATTTTAATCCAGTTTTTCAGTTTTAACATATTAAACTGTTATCAATAGTTTACAAAGCCAAACTGAAAAAATAACATTTGCCATTATTTATAAAACCAAACAGACCTTTAAAATCCCAGAAAACTTTCATCTGAACTTTCCTTCTCCTCCTCCCCTCCCACTTCTTCGTCGTCATCATCGTCGTCCTCCTCCTCTTCACTTCTCTGAACTTTCCTTCCACTTCTCTGAACTTCCCTTCTCCTCTAGCCTCCATCTCCCCTCCAAGCCCTCCTACCGCACCCTGCTCTGTCCTTTCCCTCCTTCTGCCATGGAGCAGAGCAGAGTGCCTTGTTTGCAGGGCCTTAGGCCCAGAACGGAGAAAGCAAGGGCGCAAACGGCGAAAGCGGACAACTCTGCTGTGAGTGCGGCCACCACCAAGCATGCCTCAGCCGCGCCCAGGACCACCGCGTTCCCCCCTGGGCGAACGGCCATCCACGGCGATGCTCCCCACTGCGGGAGCGGGTGCCTCGAAGAAGGGCCGCGGCGGCGCGTGAAGGTGCGCACAGTGACGGCCGCCATTTTGACTCGGCCTTCGAGGCCGACGCGGACCAGGCGAGGGCCCAGTGGCAGGGCAGGAGGGCCCAGGTGCTGGAAGCTTTTGCGGTGGCACGATCCTCGGAGGCCAACGGCTCGTCGGGGGAGGAGGAGGAGTCCATGGCCCAAGCGGCAGAGGGTGAGCTGGAGCGGCAGTCCCCAGGTGGCACGGGGCTAATAGAGGGTTGCCCCCAACCCCCTCCTTTAGCATCGGTACAGGCTTTGCCGGGGGATACCGCGCCCCCCCCCGAATCTGTTGGGCAGGCTTACGAGTATAAGACGCAGTTACGAGTATAAGACGTACCTGAATTTTGGTGGATATTTTTCGAGGAAAAAAGCGCATCTTATAGTCCATAAAATACGGTAGGTGTCTGTATAACAGTGCCAGAAGCCTCTGAGCTAAGATGGGTGAGCTGGAGTACTTGGTCACTAATGAGAACATAGATATAGTGGGTGTAACAGAAACCTGGTAGAATGGTGAGAACCAGTGGGACATGATTACCGTATTCCTGGATATAAACTCTACAGAAGGGACAGGGAAGGGAGGGTTGTGGGAGGAGTGGCGCTGTATATCAAAGAAGGGATAGATTCCAGTAAGCTAGAAAACCTAGGTGGACCAGAGTCCTCCACAGAATCATTATGGGTAACATTACGAGGACTGAAATGAAATGTGTTATTAGGGACGTGCTATCGCCCTCCAGATCAAAACGCAGAGAGTGACCTGGAGTTGGAAAAACAAATAAGAGGCACCAAAGAGAGACAGGGCAGTAATAATGGGTGACTTCAACTACTCAAAAAGACTGGGTAAATTCACATTCAGGTAATGAGAGAGAGTTCAAATTTCTAGATGAGCTAAATGACTGTGCCTTAGAACAGTTATTGGCTGAACCAGCCAGAGAGATGGCGACTTTGGATTAAATCCTATGTGGTACCCAGGACCTGGTGTAAGATGTCAGAGTTGCAGAACCATTGCGTAGCAGTGACCCTAGTGTGATCCAATTCAGCATATATGCAAGTGGAGAATTGTCAAGGAAGTCCAACACAGATGCATTGGACTTCAAAAGAGGAAACTTCTCAAAAATGAGAGGACTGGTAAGAAAGAAACGGAAAGGGGAAGTCAGGAGGGTCAAATCACTCCAGAAAGCATGGGACTTATTTTAAACCACAGTACTAGAAGGACAGTTGGAATGTATACCAAGGAGGAGGAAAGGTGCCACCAAGTTGAGGAAGATGCCAGTGTGGCTAACAAGTAGAGTCAGGGAAGTTATAAAAGGGAAGAAGACTTCCTTCAGAAAATGGAAGTCCTGCCCAAATAGAACAGGAAGGAACATAAACTCTGGCAAAAGAAATGTAAGGACACAATAAGGGATGCAAAGAGAAGGTTTGAGAAGCATATAGCTAAAAGTGTCAAGGGGAATAACAAAAGCTTCTTTAAATATATCAGAAGTAGAAAACCTTCCAGGGAAGCAGTTGGACCCTTAGATGAGGGTGTGAAAGGGATTATTAAGGAGATTGCAGAGAAGCTGAATGAGTTGTTTGCATTTGTCTTCACAGCGGTGGATACTGACCATATACCCTCTCCAGAATTGAGTTTTTCAGGTTTAGTGGTTGAGGAACTGGGCGAATTTGAGGTGACAAGGGAAGATGTTCTAAACTGTCTTGAAAAGCTAAAAATTAACAAATTGCCAGAGCCAGATGGCATTCACCCAAGAGTTCTGAAGGAACTCAAATGAGAAATTGCCGATTTCCTAGCAAAAATATATAACTTGACCCTACAATCAGGCTTTGTACCAAAGGACTGGAAAGCAGCCAATGTGACTCCAATTTTCAAGAAGGGATCCAGGGGGGATCCGGGAAATTACAGGATGGTCAGCTTAACTTCGGTGCTGGGTAAATTGATAAAGAGCATACTTAAAGACAAAATTGTTAAACATATAGAAGAGCAGGCATTGTTGAAGGAGAACCAGCATGGCTTCTGCAAGGGAAAGTCTTGCCTCACTAACCTTTTGGAGTTCTTTGAGAGTGTCAACAGACGTGGATAAAGGTGATCTGGTTGACGTAATATACTTGGACTTCCAAAAAGCTTTGGATAAATTTCCTCACCAAAGGCTCTTGAATAAACTTAGCAATCCTGGAATAAGGGGACAGGTTCATGTGTAGATAAGTAACTGGTTTAAGGACAAGAGACAGAGAGTAGGAATAAATGGACAGATTTCACAATGGAGGTAGGTAGGAAGTGGGGTCCCCCAGGAACTGGTACTGGGACCAGTGCTCTTTAACTTGTTCATAAATGATCTAGAAGTTGGGGTGACCTGCAAAGTGGCCAAATTTGCAGATGACACTAAACTATTTAGGGTAGTGAAATCCACAATGGATTGTGGGGAGCTCCAAAAAGATCTCTCCAAACTAGGGGACTGGACAACAAAATGACAAACGGGATTCAATGTAAGCAAATGTAAAGTGATGCACATTGGGGCAAAAAACCTCAACTTCACTTATATACTGATGGGATCTGAGCTGTCGGTGACTGACTAGGAGAGAGATCTTGGGGTCGTGGTAGACAGCTCATTGAAAGCGTTGTCTCAGTGCGTGGCAGCTGTGAAAAAAAACTAATTCCATGCTAGGAATCATTAGGAGAGGAAGTGAAAATAAAACTGCTAATATAATAATGCCCTTATACAAATCTATGGTGCGGCCACATCTGGAGTACTGCGTACAGCTTTGGCCACCGTATCTTAAGAAGGATATTGTAGAACTGGAAAAGGTGCAGAAGAGGGCAACCAAAATGATCAGGGCCTGGAGGACCTTCCTTCATTAGGCTAGGCTACAGCATCTGGGGCTCTTTACCTTGGAAAAGAGGCGACTAAGGGGAGACATGATCAAAGTGTATAAAATTATGCATGGCGTGGAGAGGGTAGACAGAGAGAAATATTTCTCCCTCACAACACTAGAACCAGGAAACCGAGGGTTGGGAAATTTAAGACCAACAAGAGGAAGTACTTTTTCACACAGCTCATAATTGATCTATGAATTTCCTTGCCATGGGATGTGGTGATGGCCACCAGCTTGGATGGCTTTAAAGGGGGTTTAGACAGATTCATGGAGGACAGGTCTATCAATGGCTACTAGTCTGATGGCTGTGGGCCATCTGCAGCCTCAGAGGCACGATGCCTCTCGATACCAGTTGCAGGGGAGCAACAGCAGGAGAGAGGGCATGCACATACCTCTTGCCTGCTGGCTCCCCAGAGGCATCTGGTGGGCCACTGTGTGAAATAGGATGTTGGGCTAGATGGGCCTTGTGCCTGATCCAGCAGGGCTGTTCTTATGTTCTAAGCATGACTTGTCCCCTTAGCTAGCAGGGTCTGCCCTGATTGCATATTAATGGGAGACTACATGTGAGCACTGTAAGATATTCCCCTTAGGGGAAGGAGCTGCTCTTGGAATAGCAGAAGGCTCCAAATTCCCTCCCAGCATCTCCAAGATAGGGCTGAGAGAGATTCCTGCCTGCAACCTTGGAGAAGCCGCTGCCAATCTGTGCAGACAATACTGAGCTAGATGGACCAATGGTCTGACTCAGTATATGGCAGTTTCCTATGTTCCTCCTCCTCCCTGTATCCCTAACTCAAAACAGGTGGAAGAAATGACCTCTTCTGCTTCTCTCCTACTCATGAAGCAGATGTGGCAAGCTGTGCATGCACTCTCCTTGTCTAGGCACAGTTCCATTGCCATATTTGTATGGCCAGCCTTGATGTTTGCAGGCAGTCAGCAGCCCTCTGTGGAACGTCCTGGACTTGATTCATGCGTCTTCCTTTTTGGGGACTCCTCTCCAGCCTCTAACAGATCAGCAGGTGGTGCAGCAGCAAATGGCTGACAGGCAGGATAGAAATAGGATTTGTAAAATATATGGCCTTCTCAATATCTCATGACCTGTTCTTTTTGTATCATCCCCCCTAAAGAACAACTTGGGTTCAAAACACTTGGAGGTTTTCATGAAAACTTTACATGTGAGACATTGTTAGGAGTCTTAACAGAACTACATTAACTAATATGTGCACTGTTTTGGTGTTGTATTCAGTTCATCCCACTGAAATTTAGTCTTCGATCACTTAGGCATTTTGTTTCCATTTGCTGACTTAACCTGCTGACTTTTTAACTGAATTATAGTATGGAACTCTTGCTGTTATTCTAGGCCAGGGCTGGACTGATTTCAGTCTTTTTCTACTAGAATCCCTGTGATTCAGCAGTAGGTAGCATCCAAAGCAATGCTGGTGGAACAGTACTAATACCAGCCAATTCCCCTACTCCTCCTTGCTGCAGTCCCCTGAGCTGCCCCAGAACAGTTCTTGAAGCTCTTCTTGTAGAAACTGCCGCGGACCAATTTCTGAGGATTCCTCTCAGCCTGCAGCCACTCATGCTGCATTCCATGCTCTTACAGAGGGTTCCTTGACCCTCAGGAATGGCTTTTCAGGGGTTTGCAGCAATAAGGAAGTGGTGGGGGGAGGGACTTGAGCTAGCCTTACTGTGCCAATGCCACTCTGCGTGCTACCCAGTGTGTGGTAAACTTATAAAGGAAGGGTAAGTCAGGGCAGGGTAAGAAGGGGAAAACATCTATCGGGCAGTCTGCACTGCCTGAAATAACTAGCAGATAGTTTGTCCAGGCTCTCTGCGGCACGGGCGTGGGAGGGGGGAGTTCACTCTGGGCTCCTCTGGAGCCTGAGCCACAGGGCTTTCATGGCCTTTTCCATTGGCGGCCTGGGTTCTTTGAACCTGTTTGCACAATGGTGGCTCTGCCCCTGGGTTGGATGTTTCTTCTTCTTTCTCCCCCCCACCTCCTGCCCCATCTCGCTTCTTGCTTGCCCTCCCTCTCTGTTCCCCTCCTGACCCGGCCCTTCAATGGGCGCTGGGGCTTTGCCCCGCCGCCCCTTCCCCTCCTGACCCAGCTTCCAAGGGGCACCGGGGCTTTGCTCCGCCACTCTTTCCCCTCCCAACCCTGCCTTCAGTGGGAGCTGGGGCTTCGCCCCACTGCCCCTTACCCTCCTGGCCTGGCCTCCTTCAACAGGCACTGGGGCTTTGTCCTCCTGCCCCTTTCCCTCCCAACCCAGCCTCCACCGCCAGCCACCCACCCACTTTTCCAAGCAGGCCACCGCCAGCTGCACCCTTCCCTAAGCGGCCAGCTGCCTTGCTGCCAGCTTTCCCCAAATGGCCCACCACTCTTGCGACTGGTGCCCAGACAATCCGACACATCCGCAGCTCAGCCAATCAGCTGGGTGCCGGGACGCACATTCTAAAGGCGCACCCAGGAGGATTGGATTAGGATGGATAGATAGATAGATAGATATTTATTTTGTCTCGGAGAGCCTTGTTTCTGTAATAAGTATGTTACTTGAAAAGGGGATAACGAGAAGCTTATTTAATCTCCCCCATCACCATGTCCAGCACTAATTTTGGCAAGTGTGCCTTGTCTAGTTCCTAAATTTTTGGGCTGGTTCCTAGAGCCGAAGAAAATTTCTCAAGGCCTGGTGTCGGTGACAGGGGCATAGCTACAACTGAACCAGAGGGAGGGAGATAAATGTCCCTGGCCCGCCGTTGCAGGGGAGCCCGCTGGCTGGGTGACAGCTTGCTCTTTGTTCTCTCCTTGTGCCTCTCTAGAGAAGAAGATGAGGGTGCAGGGGCGCATTTTAGGTTTTGACTCAGGGCCCACTCGAAGCTTATTATGTCCCTGGTTAGTGATTTGTATTAAGTAACCGTGAGTATGCATTTGTGCTTAATAAGAGTGCTTTGCTACATCAACCACCTCATCCAGCATTCTTGGAATCCTGGCACTATATGATCCACCAGAAACTAGGCAATGGTTTCCCTGTGGACGACTATCTACCTTTAACTATCCCTATTCTAGATTCTATTTTGCTTTTGAATCCCAGAATTAAGGTTGCCTTTTTTCTTTTGAAAGTCTTATAATGTGGTGGTTTGGTTACATACGTAAACCATTTGATATTTAAGAACAAAAGAACAGCCCTGCTGGATCAGGCACAAGGCCCATCTAGTCCAGCATCCTGTTTCAAACAGTGGCCCACCAGATGCCTCTGAGAAGCCCACAGGCAAGAGGTATGTGCATGCCCTCTCTCCTGCTGTTGCTCTCCTGCAACTGATATTTAGAGGCATCCTGCCTCTGAGGCTGGAGGTGACCTTTCGCCTTCAGACTAGTAGCCATTGATAGAGTTCCCCCCCGTTAATTTATTGAAACCCCTCTTACAGGGGCGTAACAAGGCTGGAGTGGGCCCAGAGACAAAATTTTAAAATGGGCCCCTCGCTCACACACACACACACACACACACACACACACACACACACTTCACAATATATAGTGCACTCACATCCCCATTATGCCAGCTTCTCTAGAAAACTCCACTCCCTCGCTTTAACCCCGTCCCTCCACCCTCCCATGGGGAAGAGCGCTCCCTGCTCAGAGTTGCTTCTGCAGACAAGGACTTTGCTGCATGCATGCCGACTTTGCTCCGAACTTGGGGTTGGATTTTCCACTGCACCAAAGCTCTGCAGGTGTTGGGGAGTCATGTGACTTTCCTCTGGGGGGCCCCTCGAGGCATGGGGGCCCCCAGGCAGCCACCTCCCCTTGCCTAATGGTAGTTACGCCCCCGCCCTCTTAAAGCCATTCAGGTTGTTGGCTGTCACATCTTGTCGCAGAGAATTCCATAGGTTGTTTATGCATTATGTGAAAAAGTACTTCCTTTTGTCAGTCTTAAATTTCTTGGCAATCAGTTTCATGGGATGACCCCTGGTTCTAGCATTATGAAAGAGGGAGAAAAATTTCTATCAACTTTCTCCACACCATGCATTATTTTATAGACCTCTGACATGTCTCTCCTCACTCATCTTTTTTCTAAACTAAAAAGCCCCAGGTGTTGTAGCCTTGCCTCATAAGGAAGGTGCTCTAAGCCCCTAATCATCCTGGTTGCCCTCTTCTGCACCTTTTCCAGTTCTACAATGTCCTTCTTAAAATATGGTGACCAGAACTGTACACAGTACTCCAAATGTAGCCGCATCATATTTTTGTATAAATTACATTATTAGCAGCTTTATTTTCAATCCCCTTCCTAATGATTCCAGGCATGGAATTGGCCTTTTCCACATTTAATCCCATGATATTTAGAGAAATGGGCCAGCTCATTTCTTGAATAGTGTGTGGTATCATTGAATCAGTTAAATAGATAAAAAACTTTTCTCTTTTTTTGGCATTTGTTATAGGTGGTGCTATCTTTAACAGTATCATAGTGTAAGTGATTTCTGTTATGTGAAATGGATAACATGAAACTCACCTGGTGTAAACTCCGTTTTCTATATATTATGTCTTATGTTTATAGAAAGACACTCTCAAAATTTCCCAAATTTACTTTCCAGTTGCTTGCTTGCTTCTTTAAGATTGCTTCTTTTAACACTTTGACTTTCCCCCCCTCTAGGCCTTATTTATGCCTTTTGCTTCACTGCTTATTACTCCTTCCTTCCTGGCAATCCATCTCCTTATTTCAGCTGCTTCCTTCTCTTCCTCCTCCTGCTGGTAATTCATTTTAAGCTTGCAAAGTATTTGTTTTTGTACGATACGAAATAAAATTAAACTGCATGGAAATGATATATGAACCTTGAGACTTGAAAAATTCTGTGTTGGGTGCTGTTGAATTGGTTTCCTATGTCGTCACTACTGAGTTCCTTAAAGGTCTTCAGCAAAATCCTCTTGGTAATACAAAATATGAGGGGAGTCTAAATATCTTGAAGTTGATTCACACATTTCCCAAGTGTTGTGAAAGCAGCTGATCTGGGACGTGAGCCATTGAATCCATTAGAATGGGTTCTGCGCCTGCGTGGAAGCCTCTCAGTGTTGAGTTCCACAGCTCCTTTAAGGCGCCTGTGCCCCGCCCCACATGACCACGTGGCTATTTAAGGCGGGAGGAAGCGCAGGCACCTCAGTTCCTTTGCGACCGCCATGGAGATCGGTACATCGGTTTCTACGGCTCCTCGTTCTGGTTCCTTAGCTGTTCTATTAAATTTCTACTGTTTTCAACGGATATTTGACTATGGACTGCCTTTGGATTACGCTTTTGGACTTTTAACTGTTGACGGATTTGACTAACATTCGGCTTTTTGACATTGGACTGTTTTTCTGACCACGTTTGTGAGTACTGGACTGCTTGTTTTTTTATTCATAACTCTAAAATAAAAAAGGGGGGAAAAGAATGGATATCCCAAAATCTAAAAAGACTTTTAAATGCTGCGAGAAGTGTAAAGCGAAATTGCCCTCTCAAGATGCCCACAATCTCTGTTTGTTCTGTTTGGGTGAGGCGCACAATGCTACGTCGTGTAAAATTTGTCAGTCTTTCTCCAAGCAAACATGGAGAAATCGGGAACTACGCTTGAGGGCTTCGCTGTATGATGATGTTTTGACTCTTTCAACTTCTAAGTCGCCCCATCATTCTCATGGCTCGAGGGACCTGGATGCTATAGCACTAGCAATAGCAATAGCACTTACATTTATATACCACTCTATAGCCGGAGCTCTCTAAGCGGTTTACAATGATTTAGCATATTGCCCCCAAAATTCTGGGTACTCATTTTACCAACCTCGGAAGGATGGAAGGCTGAGTCAACCTTGAGCCCCTGGTCAGGATCGAACTTGTAACCTTCTGGTTACAGGGCGGCAGTTTTACCACTGCGCCACCAGGGGCTTATTGCACCACCAGGGGCTATCCAGTCTAAAACCTCGAAGCCCACCGAAAAACCTCCACACGCCTTGAAAAGGCAGGGGAATAAAATGGCTGCCGCGTCTGATCCCACCAAAAGGGCCAGAAAGCTGTCGACATCGAGCTCTACCCCCTCACCCAGCTCGGCCCAGGATGTACTGTTTGTCTCTGAATCGAAACCTTCAACGCTGACACGTTCGGCATCGAAACAGCCAGCCTCTGGATCAAAGCCTTCAACACTGACGCACCTGGCATCGAAGAAGAGAAAATCTTCTTTGTCGAGACCTTCGACACCGACACAGTTGACATCGATGCAATCACCCTCCATGCCGAAGCCTTCGACGCCGACCCACATGGAAATGAGACCGAAGGCGTTGACTTCGATATCGAGCAGGATGACATCGAGAGAACCTTCCACTTCAATGCGGTCGGCTGAACCAGTGATACCCGACACGTTACTGTCGATGTCGACATTCTCGATACCGTCGGGAAGGGATTTGATGCCAGCACCGACGCCGATCAAGTCCCCTCCGACATCAGGAGATGTTGAGCAGGCATCGACCTGAACACACCGACCCTTTATATCTACAATCACCCCTCGCTTTAGGGCTTCTATGACATTTGCCCTTGAGCATGAGGATCTATCCGATAATGAGGGAGCTTCATTGGATCCGGGCACAGCTCAGTCTCTTCTGAACATGCTGGAATCCAACACTACCACGCCATCTACCTTTAAAGGTTTTCCTCGCTCGGAAGAGGAAGCTCCTCCCGGGCCCGTGGTTCCTGCGTCACAAATACTGACTGCAGCCCGGCTTGCTACACCTACACCATGGCACACCTGTAGATTTAGCCATGAAGTTTCTCCATCAAATGAAAGAGCTTTACCTGGCACATCATCACCCGGCTTAGACTATGACTTTGATGAAAGCAGGGTTTGGCGTGTAAATGCGTTACCAATTCAGAATCTCTCGACAGGTGATGCACCTTCTGCCCCAAACCGGAAACAACATTCTTCCATTGCTACACAGACGCCAGTGGCATTACAGCATTCTTCCATTGCGACACAGACTCGAGTGGCATTGTCTACAACACACACACAAGCTTCCGTGCCACAACTGTCTTCCAAGGCGGTGCAAACGGAGGAATACATCCCATCTAGCCCACTGCATTGCCAGTAACACCCATACCACCAGTGCCGCACTCTCCATCACTGCATAAGACAGAAGACAGTCACCATGGGTCTTACAATTTTGAATCTTACGTCGAAACCGTTGAGGCAGATCCCTCACTGGATGTGGCTACACCTTCACATGTCTCCCCAACGGAAGAGCTGGAAGCTTATCATCTCCATGTCAAGAACATGGCTGCAGCCCTAGGCCTGGACTTAGCCTCTCAGGTTAAAACAATTGATGACCCAGTGTATAATTTTATGGCCCGGTCTCAATCGGCCAAACCAGTCGCCCTGCCTCTCCTGCCAATTATTTCAAACGCTGCTCAGTGTACATGTGCAGTTCCTCATACTTCCACTCCGATGTCTAAAGGACTAGAAGGTCTCTGCCAAGTACAGGAGCAGGACAACACATACCTTTTTAAGCACCCAATACCCAACTCTTTACTTATTGACTGTGCTACCACTTCTCATTCTGGAAGACGACATACTACACCCGCGGACAAAGAAGGCAGGAAACTGGATGTATTAGGCAGAAAACTGTATTCAACTTCTTGCCTCATGGTTAAAGTGGCCAATTACTCAGCCTGTATAGATAAATATAGTTACTGCCTTTGAGAAAACCTAGAAAAGGACCTGGACACGCTCTCACTCGAACAACTGAAAGCCCAGTTCAGGAAGACTCTGCAAAGGGCAGGGGATCTGACCTGTCAACAGCTAAGTACAGCTAAACACTTGGCTGAGTCAGTCTCAATCAATTACAGCAGCAATTACTTTAAGACTTCATGCTTGGTTATGCTCAGCCTCTTTACAACAAGATATGAAGGATAAGATTGAAGGTCTGCCTTTTGATGGCAAAGGCTTATTCTCCGAAGAGACCGATGCAACTATGGAAAAGATGAAGAAATCCAAGTTCACCGTGAAAACTTTCACTTCAACTTCCTCTGCCTCTGCATCTTATACGATGAAACAGAGAAACTTCTATCGTCCCCGTGCGGGCTACAGACCACAGGAAAGAAGGGACTACCGAAAAACTTATCAACCCTTTTCCAAACGGACCACACAACAAAAGAACAAATACCCCTCTGCCCAATGCAACAAACAGGGAGAGCGCAATAAACAGCGTCTTTGAGATTCAGGACAGCCCATTGCACACCAAAACATCTGTTCAACTGCTTCTTCCAACTCCACACAACAGCTGGGAGAAGACATTGTCGGCCTACAATATCCATGTGCTGACTCCAATAGCCAACACTACCACCAGATTGGCAAGTCATGCGCAAGCATGGCGCCACATAACATCAGATCGCTGGGTCTTGAAAATTATCACGTCAAGCTATGCGATAAGAGTTCAAGGCCCGACCACAATTTCGGGGCCTACGTTTCACGAAGGCAACTCCTGCCTTACTGCAAGAAGCACAAGAACTCCTACAAAAGAAAGCGATAGCCCGGGTGCGATGGGCCCATCGGTGGGAGGGGTTCTACTCCTGCTACTTCCAAGTCCCGAAGAAGGATGGCAGACTCCGTCCGATATTGGACCTGAGAGGTCTCAACAAGTTCGTGCAAGTGAAAAAGTATCGGCTGACAACATTACAAGACATCCTGCCACTTTCAGGAGCGCTGGCTTGTGACATTAGATCTAAAAGATGCCTGTTTTCACATAGCAATCCGCCCTTCCTACCAGAAGTACCTGAGATTCACTGTAGGCACCTCAGTCTACCAGTACCAAGTCCTGCCCTTCAGACTCTGCACGGCCCCTCGCGTATTCACCAAATGCATGGTGGTGGTAGTGGCCCACCTCAGAACAAAAGGCCTGAAGATATACTCATTATCTCGACGACTGGCTCCTGACATTATGAGACAAAGGAGAGTTACTTTAGCAGATAAAGTATATGTTATACCTTCTCAAGGACCTGGGGATCCAGATAAACTGGAAAAAAATCTCATCTGACCCCAGTGTCCACCATATCTTACGTAGGAGCAGTGTTGGACACCGATGCGGGTCGGCCTTCTTGCCGGAGGACCGATATCTGACTATTACAAGTCTGGTTCGTCAATTTCAAACCTCCCCACTGCAGCCAGCTCAACAAATCCAATGTTTACTGGGTCTGATGGCCTCATGCAATTTGACGGTTCGTTACGCACGACTGAAGATGAGAGAGCTCCAACTTTGGTTCCTGTCCTCCTTCCATTCACACAGGGACGATCCCAGGAACAAATTGTTGATACCACTATCAATTCTGAGGTCCCTATCTTGGTGGACACAGAGTACCAATGTGCTGAGAGGGATCCCATTTCGACTACAGCCCCCATTGGTATGGTTAACAACCGATGCTTCACTCGGAGGTTGGGGGGCCATTGCAATTCAAGAATGGCACAAGGTCTGTGGACAAAGGCCCAGCGGCTGCTTCACATAAATTTCCTGGAACTTCTGGCAGTTTTCCAGGCCGTGAAGGCTTTCCTTCCGATGCTCCGTGGTCAGGTAGTGCAATTGCAATTGGACAACACCACTGCAATTGCCTACATCAACCGTCAAGGGGGAACGGTGTCCAGATCTCTTTGCGGGCTCAGCATTCAGATTTGGCATTGGTGCATCATCACCCCCATAGCCCTACATATCAAGGGAACAGACAATGTTCTGGCAGACGACCTGAGCCGTACCTTCTGGACAGACACCCATCACTAATGGGAACTGAACGACCTCTACTTGTGGCCGATATTCAACCTCTGGGGGTCTCCGGAAATAGACTTATTTGCTACAGCACAGAATGCAAAGTGCAGACGCTACTGCTCGAGAGCAGACCACGACCCCTCCTCCATGGGGGATGCGTTCCAGGTAGACTGGTCACTGTACCTGAGTTACATGTCCCCACCATTGCCCTTGGTGAGCAGGGTAGTGGTGAGGATTCTGGAAGGACTGGTGAAATGCATTCTGATCACACCGTGGTGGCCCCGCCAAGCGTGGTTTCCACATCTACTCAAACTCTCTGCTCACACCTAAAAGAGACTTCCTACCTTTCCAGATCTTTTGGTGCAAGAAGACGGCCTGGTGCTTCACCCAGGGGTCCTAACTCTACAACTCACGGCATTGAGGATCGGCTTTTGAGAAAGATACTGCTAAATGAACGAAAACCCTCCACTAGGAAGAATAATGCAAGCAAGTGGAAGCGATTCACCCCCTATACTGCAAAACATGGCTTCCGTCCATTGAAAGCATCTTTATATCAGATCCTTTTCTACCTTACTACACTTAAAACCACAAACCTTTCTAACGTCTCTATAAAGGTACACCTAGCTGCACTGTCTGCTAAACATCCGGGATGGGATGGCAAAACGGTTTTTTCACACCCTTCCTGCAAAAGCTTCCTGAAGGGTGTCTCTATTCTATTTCCTCCTATTCAACAACCTATAGAACCATGGAGCATATCCTTAGTCCTTTCAGTTCTGACAGAACTTCCTTTCGAGCCTCTTAAGATGGCTGGTATGAAGTTAACATCCCTAAAAACTGCGTTCTTGGTAGCTATTACAATGGCCCATAGAGTGAGCAAACTAACAGCTCTCCACATAGATGTACCATATATATGCCCGTTTTTACCAAGACAAAGTGCTCTTACACCCTGACATCTCCTTCTTGCCGAAGATTGTGTCGGATTTCCATATCAACCAGGATATTGTGCTGCCAACTTTCTTTAAGTCCCCTTCTTCTGCTTTGGAAAAGGCCCTACACTCTTTGGACGTCTGCAGGACTCTGTTATATTACCTCTCAAAAACCAAACTGATGAGGAAAACAAAGAAACTCTTTATTTCTTACAATGGAAAGTCAATGGGACGGGCCTTGTCCCGTCAAAGGCTCTCTCATTGGCTAGTGGAAACCATCATAATGGCCTACACGCTGCAAAAAGTTGATCCCCCTAGGTCCATTAAAGCACATTCAACAAGGGCCTATGGGACTTCGGCGGCATGCCTATCTTGCATATCATTCCATGACATTTGTAAGGCCGCTACTTGGTCTTCCGAACAGCCTTTTGTGAGGCATTATGCTATCGATTTACGGTCTGCAGCGGAGGCGAATTTTGGGGGAGGTGTTCTCAAAAGGGTGTTACAATAACTCTACTGCTCCCTCCTCCTTTATGGAGCTAACTAAACACCCATTCTAATGGAGTCAATGGATCATGCCCCAGATAAACAGGTTGCTCACCTGTAACTGATGATCTGGTAGTGATCTGTTGACATCCATTAGACCCTCCCGAACCTCCCCTCCGCAGTAGAACTATCTCTACAGTAGAGCTTACCTGCTACATCAGATGTTGTGACTGCCTCGGCGGTCTCCAAGGAACCAAGGTGCCTGCGCTTCCTCCCGCCTTAAATGGTCACGTGGGGCGGGGTGCAGGCACCTTAAAGGAGCTGTGGAACTCAACACCGAGAGGCTTCCACGCAGGCGCAGAACCCATTCTAATGGATGTCAACGGATCACTACCAGATCATCAGTTACAGGTGAGCAACCTGTTTTTTTGTGACTAGATCCCACACCATTCCAGTAATGTATCATGTAGGTTGGGGGACTGATGTGCTAATATTACCATGCTAATGTTATGTTATCTATGCTAATGTTACCAGCTGAAGGAGGGATAACATTGTTGGGCTATTAATATTTGAAAGGCAAGAAACTGGATGACTTTGCTTGCACAGTAATTTGCTACTGTCCAAAAAAGAAAGTTTTGAAGTTGAAAATCAGTTACTTCTCTCTGTGCAGCTTCTTCTCTTGGGGCTTGTGGATGATCTGTGTGAGAATCCTGACACACAAATTGTATTTAGCTGATCGCGTAAGACTTTTGATGGTCTTGGATACCAATCATGAGTATCTGGGAACTCCTCTTGAATGGCTTCTCTCATCATCTGATAAAGGACACTCTTGTTCCTGGTGAAGAAGTTGTACCTGGCAGTATTGAAAGGTGTCAAGGAAATTACATGAAGTGCCTTTAATATTCTGTCAAATGCCAAATAATATTAGGCCCTGTGTGACTCTCTGAAATCTTTGTTACTAGCCGTTCTGTATGTTTGTGCCAAGTTCTGGTGTGAATTCCTGATGACACAGAGCTTGATCTTCTTTTTGTCTCTATCCAGGATTCCACAATCTCTGCACAGGTCCATAGCTAGCCTAAAAGTTCTGGGGCATGGGGAGGAGTTGATCTAGTCTTTTAAAGACAGTTTGCAGCCTTTGGCACTTATGCTTATTTGTGCAGAAAGAAAGAAATTAAGGGGCAGAGGAAAAGTTAGGGGAAAAGGCCCGTCCTGCCCCTTCTCTCTGACTACAAGCCTTTCTCTACCTGTGTGAGATTGGAGTGGTTTTGGGATTGTGCACTCTTCTCTTGCTCCTTTCAACTGAACTGGGGGATTTCACTTCTGCTTGAATGTGAGATCTCTTTGAATCTGCCATAAAAAGGCAAGGCTTGCTTCTGCTTTCATTCTGGATAGAACCATGAGGGAAGAGGCTGAACATTTAGTAATCCGGGATGCAAAGTTGATGCAGAGAGCCATCTAAATTTGAAGTATAGATTAAACTGTTAGTAATTGCTTCTGGCCCTGGATCCTGAAACATAATAAATGGAAGTTCCTGTTGCATGGTTAGAGAATTGTATCTTGTGAAGAATGTCATGGCTTATCTTCTGTTAAGATTGAATAACTGGGGATGTGTTAAACCAGTTCTCCAGGATTTGTAAAGATTCTTATGGTCTTCAAGGGGCAATTCAATCTGACCAATTAAATCCCAAACACTTGGGTCCCATGCAGTGTTCTCTCTAATTCTCCCCCTACCCCCAGAAACAGCTATAGGGCTAGTGCACACACATCTTTATCACATGCAGAGGTGACAGGGGCCTTATCATGTGTGGGTTGGACGGATGAAGTATTGTCCAAACCAGCTCATATTTTAGCCTTGCAAGTTGTATTGTAAGCTTGCCTTCCTTCAGCTCCCATTGAGGCCCAGTGCAGACATAATGGTGCTCAGGCACCAAACCATGGTAGGAAGCACCCCAAAGGCTTACATGTCTCCCCCGCCACACATACACTCTTTTTCAGTTTTTACTATGGTTAGGGTTGCATCTGCACCAAAGTTTTTGCTAACCATAGCTTTCCTCTGACCATGGTTTCAAACAGTGGCTTGGTGCAGACTATATTTAGTGAAAACATTGGTGGAAACATAATACTGAGCAGAGTTATCTCTAAACCTGAAAGGGAGGTGATAATTCTTGAGTGAGAAAGGAGGTAGGAGCTCTCCCAGTTGCCCAACAATGGTTTGGCATTTCAGAAGCAGTTAAGTGAGCGTTGGGTCTGAATGAGATACAATGCAGTATAGCCTTTAAGTTTGTACCTAGTTGGATCAGAATTGACATATTGACCTGAACATCAAACAAAGAATACAAATGGGAGATGCTTTAAGAGACGATGTAAACATTGAAAAGCCGCTACTTGCTGCCTGAAATGTGTTGTCACTTTGGTTGGTCCTAATGCAGGTATTAACAGATTGTGGCATTTAGATTGTTTCCCCTAATAGACCAACAAGGGTTCCTATTGTGTTCCTGTAAATGCTGTGCAATTCTTAATTAAGCGGGGGGTGGGGGTTATGCAATAAATACAGACCATAAAGATCTCTTTAGATTCAGCATAGTACTATTTAAATTAAATCACATTATGTTAATTTGTCCCTTTGGGGAATAACAGGCAATCAATTTACTGCAATATTTTAAAGTGGTTAAAATCTGTGGTAAACATTTTCCCCCCCTCTCTTTTAGGATAACAAAAACTTTAATAGACCAGGATGGTCCAAATTGGAGAGAGAAGCTCTCGCCAATTCCAGTTGTTCCTGTTTCTGCTCAGTTACACTGGTGGGATGGAGGAGGCTTTACTTCGCAGTCGAAACAGAAACCTGCAGCCAGGCATCGAGATCAACAACCCCAGATTCCCAGTAGGTATAAAGGACTTTAATATGTACCAGTGGGATAGTTGGAAAATGCCTCAATAAAAACAGTATTAGATGTATTAGTCTAATATTTGAGAATATTGGGCAGTATCCAAGAGTTGCATATACAGCTTTAGTGTGCTCATTGGTGTTTCCTTGAATGCACCACAGGCGTCACGAGCTCCTCTTTTCCCTGTACATGCTTTTGCCCCACGCCTTTCCAAAAACAACTTAGAAAGTTAGGAGACCTTCTGGAGAATTTCCAGAAGCTGAAATTGAGAAGTATCAGTTGTGCACAGACAAGTGTTTGCATATAGTTGTGCACAGACGTATGCATATAGGGCTCTTTGGGTCACATCCATTATCTGGATAGAGATGTAAAAGATTACCAATCCATTCCTAAAGTATTTGCCATGCACCGTTCAATAAATGCTTCAGTCTTCAGTTGGAACTGAGTTTCACAGCAGAAATTATAGGGGGCTCCATAGATTCTGTTGCCCATGCATGGACAGGTTTATGAAAAAATGTGAATATGCTCTTAACTTTTGCCTTGGGAGAACATTGTTATCATTAGTGAATGGGTATCTCTTTGTCCTTTTTGTGGAAAAGTTGGAAATCCAGAAGAGAAGTTCAAGACTCTTAAGAATAAAGGGAATGAATTTGTTAAAAAGGGTAAATATGAAGAAGCATTGATGAAGTACAATGAGTGCATGAAGTTAAATTCCCAGGAATGTACCATCTACACTAACAGGTAAGGACATATCTTGACTTCAGTCCACCTCAGATGCAATCCAGATTCACTAAAATCAACAGGAGTCCACCATTGATTACAGTGAAAAGATTGTTCAAAATTATTTGTATTTGTGAGTGAGAACTATTTCTGATGCCACAATCTTGTGTTATGATGGTTCATATTCATATATGAAGATGTGTACAATTTTTTGTGCAGGAAAGGACTGTATATGTCTGGGCATACTATTCCCACACTGGCCTTCCAGCTAGTATATTGGAACCAACTACTGGCACAATCATTCCTGCACTACAAAACACACATACCTTCATATTCATATGTGAGCCTTGTAGTAGATGTGGTAATGCAAGAATTATCCTCAGAATTCTTGAGTGCTGCCATATGTTCTTATGCAACTCTGTTTTTGTCTGCCCTGTATTAGGGCCCTTTGTTTTTTGAAAATGTTTCGATATGAAGAGGCCAAAAAGGATTGTGATTATGTTCTTCAGAGAGATGGCTCTAATAAAAAGGCTTTATACAGAAGAGCTCTAGCATACAAAGGACTACAGGTAAGGAAAGAGAGTAGTCTGGCTGTTGTTAACTTTTAGGTACTCAATTTAGTAGCAAATATGTATATCTGAAGGAGATGTAAATACAAATGACACATGAGATGTGTTAAAAAAACAAACAAACCCTAAGCTTAAACATTACCAAAAAGAGGGAGCATTTCTATTACTTGAAGTAAGAGAAATATTTGTCCAGGGGAGAGGGGGGGCACAGGATGAGGACTCAAACATAAACTAGGTGGGTCAATGGGAATGGCTTACAGGGCCACATTGCGGTTGACAACCATAGACTCCACCAAGTCTTGCCCCACTTTTGGGGAGGGAATGCTGAAAGCACAGAACAAACTACTGCTATCAATATTTTCACTAGCTAGCAGTGTGAGAGGCAGTCGATAGGCACTACTTCACCTGTGTCAAGTGCTGTCAGAAGGCATCAAGAGCCATAGATTATAAGAGGGATAGAGTGAGTGCAGGAGGAGCCTGGAGCTGGATTTCAGGTTGTTTCTGCAGCAGATAGAGCATCTGAGTCTGTGAGAAGGTACTCGTGAAGTTCAACCAGAGGTAAGCCAGGCAGCAAAGGACAGGGGAGTAAGATCAGCCACCCTTCCCTGGGACTCGAGACTCAACAAGGGGGTAGTTATTGGCAAGGACATGGGGTTTGGCCGCTCTCTACTCCAGGACTAGAGTAATTATGATAGCTGGCAGTAATGTAGGGGCATAACAGAGTTTTTGAATGGGACAGGTTCTTCAGTCTTTTCTTAAATGCTTCCTTCTGGTGTTTCATTTAACAATTAGGTAATGTGGTTATATTGTGTTAAACTGTGTATGTTGTTCTGGGAATCTTCATAATAATAATAACTTAGGGCTGAGTTGAATTACTACCTGTGAAAATGGCGACAGGGTGTGTGAAATGCCCCCTGGGAGAAACAAACAAGCCCTTTTCCCCTCATGGCTGTACATAGCCACAGTGTCCCACCTTTGTGCTACTTCCCTGGCACTATTTTATCTCTAACTGCAATATCCTAACTATGTTCTTATAGACAAATTCATGGAGGACAGGTCTATCATTGGCTACTAGTCTGGTGGCTATAGGCCACCTCCAGCCTCGGAGGCAAGATGCCTCTCAATACCAGTTGCAGGGGAGTAACAGCAGGAGAGAGGGCATACCCTCACCTCTTGCTGTGGGCTTCTCAGAGGCATCTGGTGGGCTACTATTTGAAACAGGGTGCTGGACTAGATAGGCCTGGGGCCTGATCCAGCAGAGCTGCTGTTACGTTCTTATGTCACACCATTTGTCACATCATGCATTTCCAGAGTCATTCAGATCTAGAAATGCATCATCATCACCAGGGCAAATGAGGCAATGCTCTCTTCACTGGCAAAGAGAGTGAGGAATGAAATTTGTCCTAATGTTGCCCAGGCAATATCAGAGCTCTTCACATCTATATCAAATAAACCTTCCTATTCAATGTCTGGGCCCAAGTACTGTCTTTCTGGAGGTCGCAGTGGGGCTTGACAAGGAAGAGACAGGCATCATTTTATGTACCCTCCCACTTTTGTGACAGCCAGAAGCCTATCTAAGCATCTTACCACACTGGTGGATGCCTAAGAACATAAGAATTGCCTTGCTGGTCAGACTACTAGACCAGCACTTGGGAAACATGCAGTAGTCTTCTTACTATCGAGGTTTTGTATAAATTGTGCTGTTCCCAGTTATTTCCATTTGCATGGCCAATAACTAACTTTTCTGAATTTCAGAACTACAAAGCTAGTATCGATGATTTGAATAAAGTTCTTCTAATAGATCCAAGTATTGATGAAGCAAAGAAGGAGCTGCAGGAAATAACACAGTTGTTTAAACTAAAAAATGAAGCTAAAGATACTAGCCAACAAAAGCAAAGGAAAAAAATTGAAATTCAAGAGGTATTTCTTTTTCTTTAACTGCACAGGGGCTGAAAGGAGACTGGGATTTAGCCTGCTATGAAATCGCTAGAATGCATTCTAACCAAAGCCCAAGCACTTTTTAGCAGCTCACTTAACTTGTAGGTTGTGTAAAGTGACTGTAGATATGGCACTTATGAGACTTTTTTTTTTTTTTTTTTTAGAAGGCAGTGCAGGGATGAAGTACCTGGCAAACCTACACCTTTGTGGTTTATGCTCTGGATCTTCTGAACATTGAGTAGTATCCTAAGCACTTGTAGTGTGAGTGGAAGAAGTTCCACTCACACAGAGGGAAGGGGCAATCCCCCCACCCCCTTGATTTCACCTCCTTCTGACACTCCCAGGCTTCATGTTGTCCTGCTCCAGATTCTGATTCTGAGTGTGTGGTGGTGGTGGTGGTGGTGGTGGGGGACAACAGGGAGCTGCAGAGGAATGGGGAGATGAGCAAAGATCACTTCTCTGTTTTATTGATTTTAATAATAAACTCATTATTGTTCTATGAAGATACAACTTTTTTGTTCATTTAAACGGCTGCACAACTTGGGCCCTCCAGCTGTTATTGGACTACACCTCCCATCATCTTTGAATATTGGCCACTGCGGCTGGGGATGATGGGAGGTATAGTCAAAAACAGCTGGAGGGCCCAAGTCAAAAAAGAGGCCCAAGGTGTTGAAGCCTTGAACTAAAGCATCCTCTTTGCTAGTGCTATCAATGTGGCTAGTCATCAGATGATCTAATTTCACATGTTATATATGGTATTAAAGTTAATGTCTTTGGCTCACTGATCAGTTTCTGTTCAGTAGTTATATTGAGAATGCCTCTGTGAGCCAGTTTGTATATTTTTAAGCTTAAACCAGTAATATCGATGTTTTGACAGCCCCTCCTGGCATGAAAATAGGAGGGGCTTTAGAACATCCGTATACTGGTCATAAGCGTAAAAAATACATTTTGGCTGTGATTCATAAGCAACACTCATGGAAGTCCCATAGCAGCATTCTCAGTGTGACCACTGAACAGTAACTGATCAATGAGTTGTAGTCAAATATACTGCATGATACTAAATGAGTAGATGACTAGCACATTGTTTGCATCAGCCAAAAGCCCCAGATCCTTTTAACTGAAGACAAAGATTGTATCCTGAGTGTAAGGTCACCTCTTCGATATGGTTAATATAAATAATGAGACATTTGAATAGTAAATTCAAAGTGTCAATCAGAGTCAGATTTTGTATTTTGAAAAGATGGTACTTTAAAAACCAGCTATGTGCTGTAAACATGCCTGTTTTCTTCAGTTATGAAGAAAATGATGTGTAGATTTGCCCTTCCTAGCCTGATAATTTCTCAGTGCTGAAAAAGGCACAATATGAATCAGCACAATAATAGAGTGATGAAGTAACTACATGACATTTAGAAATTTCTAGAGTTCTGCTTTCTGACTGGGTTAGATGTCTATGGAATTCAGCTTACAGTTCATATACAGCCAGGCATGGGAATTAGTGGTCGAATCCATGTCTGAAAATAGACAGCCTGGACTTGATCCAGAGAAGAAGGAGCTCAGCAGAAAGCTGTGCACCTGCTACGGGCCTTGAGGTTATCACTGAGCATTGAAGTTGAGAGCAGAAGCCAGATCAGCTGCTGGGCAGGATGATGGCGGGGGGAAGGGCCCTCGGCTCAGACCAGTCCACCTCTCTCCCTCTGGCTTCCACTGCAGCCCAATGTGAATTTTCTCACAACGGCTGCTGGATACCCAGGCACTGCATCTCCTCCCCACCTGTGCCAGGTGTCCAAGCAGGAAGCTCAATGCAGCCCCCCACCCCACCCCTGGCAGAAGCCTGTTGTGTGTCTGCTAAAAACAGACTTGCTCCTGAACACAGATAATTGTTGCTAGATTTAGACAATGACCTTTATTCACGTTGATGGGAAGTAGTTTTTAAACTGCTTTATTTCCCCCCACAACCTCTTTCACTTCTTAAGAGTGTGTCAGATGCTCAATGTCTCTGCACAGCCAGCAGAGGGAGTTGCTTCCATATGCTGGGGATCCTACACTACAGGGGTTTGCATGTGAATAACCTGACTGCCTGGGCAGGGCCAATCACATGGGTCTTTGCCACATAAATGGCACTCTACAAGGAGGGTGGATACCACAGAACCACACAATTGGCCCTGTTCATAGGGGTGTGCTACTGACATGTGTGATCCTTTAGTGTAGATCACATCACACATTGCTGGCTGCTTGTATGAAGAGGACTAAGTATCACTTGAATAGAAAATATACCCTAGCAGGGAATGGAGTGCTGATTATTATGCACTGACACTTTTATTCCAATCAGACATTGTAAATACTAGTCTGGTGGAGAAAAGGGATCCACAAAGCAGAATTCCCTGCTTTGTTTGTGCACAGTTCCCATTCAGCTCATTTGGGCTTGTATAGGAGAGCTTGTCATAGATTGTGCTCTCACTTTTTATTGGAATCCTGAAATATTACATGCTTCATACATGTATTAGAACCCAATCGGTTTGTGGTTATTTTCTTGCGAAGGTGAATGAGTGTGAGGAAGAGAAGACACAGACCTGCGCATCAGCAGATGTGACACTGAATCACCACAACACCAAAGATGAGCTTGAAACTACAGTGCCACTGAACAGCCCAGAAAAGCTGACAATTTCTCAACCATCAAATGCCTATGAATTTGGCCAGGTTATAAGTATTCTGAATGCCAATAAGGACATCTCTGCCTGTGCAGAGCTCTTAATGGTGACTGAGCCGAAAGAGTTGCCAAGACTTCTAAGCAACAAATTAGAAGGAGATGTTTTCCTGCTCTTTATTCAAGCCCTGCAATCCAATGTGTTTTGCCAAGACCTTGGGTTGGCTTACCAGCATCTTCTCTATCTGAGTAAAGCTGAAAGGTTTAAGGTGAGCAACTAATATTCTTGGTGTACCTCTCTCTTTCTGAAAATGTTAAAAAAATATTAAGGAAATGCTTGTTAACACTAGTGTTTAGATCTTTATTTAAACAGATAAATAAAGATAAAGATATAAATGCTAACTGCACAAACGTTTTGTCCCTTTTCAGATGGTGCTGTCACTTCTTGGTAGGAATGAAGTGGAACAGGTTCAGAAGCTGTTTGATTCTCTTTCTAAAGAGCAAAACCAACAATTTTCTTTAGATGATTTGGAGAGCCTTAAGAAAGACTTTGAACTGTAAACAACTTCGTGTTGGAATTGCCTCTTGCATGCATTCCCCTTGATGCTTGCAGGATGGGCATATCAACTATGCAGACTTGCATGGGGAAAGTCAGTCTCTTATCTGGACTGTTCAGTATGCTGCAGTTTTGTTTGGTTCTGTACAATACGTGCACACTGAAAACCTGTGATTATATATTGTAGTTGTATATATTTTATCCTGCAGGGTTATACATGTACATCTTTACATTTATGAGCCTGTTTACTTATTACTTGGCTCCTGCAATTGTATTTACAGTGAGACCGGGTGGAAGACTCAGACTTGTGTGTTTTCCCCCCCCTCCTCACCCCATACCACTCACAAGGGCACAGAAGTTAACATAGTAGGAAATACCCTGTGGGCTGGTTCAGATGGCCCATCCCAAACACATGGAGAAGGAGTGTGGACATGTATGTCTCCTCCCCATCTGGCATGCTGTCCTGCTGTTGCCTAACCATGCATTTAAATATGACAATACTTATTACTGTACCCTGCACAATTAGGTGGCAGCAAGATGGCATGCTGGGTGGTGGAGGGGAGAGATGTGTGCACCCACAGTTCTCTATCACATGTTTAGGACAGGCTGGTGGACGTATAATCTGAACTGATCTTGCCCTGAGTTTGAGAGTAGGCGTGTGTCCGAACCGGTCCGGCGGCCATTCTATAGAATGGCCGAACTGCCAGACCGGTTCTGCCCTGGTTGGTCCGGGTCCGGGTGGGGGGGGTATTGCTTTAAGGGCGGGAGGGCTTGTTTACCCCTCCCGCGCCTCTTTGCCCCCGCCAGTGGCCGTAATCTACTGTAAAATTGGGGCGCTGGAAACCAGCCGCCCCAGCCGCCGCCGCTTCCGCCGTGCCCCCCCCGCGAGCAAATTAGAGATAAAAAAGGCTACTGCCTACAAGGAAAGGCTACTGCCGCCCTGCCGCCCCCCCACCCGCCACCCCCCCACGAGTACTCACCAAGTTAGAAGAACTTAGAGAGGAGCTCGCGAACAGAGCTCCTCTCTTATCGAAGCCTCCGGCCCAACTGGGGCCTTGGGCGCGTGCGCAAGCGCACTAGAGCTCTTTATCCTATAGAGCTTTTGCCGGAGGCCTGGTCTACCCGCCGGGAGGAAGCCGGGTAGACCGGGCCTCCGGCGATCGGAGGCCCGGTCTACCCGCTGGGAGGAAGCCGGGTAGACCGGGCCTCCGGCGAACGGAGGCCCGGTCTACCCGCCGGGAGGAAGCCGGGTAGACCGGGCCTCCGGCGATCGGAGGCCCGGTCTACCCGCCGGGAAGAAGCCGGATAGACCGGGCCTCCGATCGCCGGAGGCCTGGTCTACCCGGCTTCTTCCCAGCGGGTAGACCGGGCCTCCGGCAAAAGCTCTATAGGATAAAGAGCTCTAGTGCGCGTGCGCACGCGCCCAAGGCCCCAGTTGGGCCGGAGGCTTCGATAAGAGAGGAGCTCTGTTCGCGAGCTCCTCTCTAAGTTCTTCTAACTTGGTGAGCACTCGTGGGGGGGTGGCGGGTGGGGGGGCGCCCTAAAAGATAGGCTCCCCTTTGGTGCTGGTCCGGACTGCTCCGGACCATGCACATCACTATTTGAGAGAGACAGTGTGTGATCCGAGGATTCAGTCCTTAGGGTCATGTGACAACTGGTCAGCCCCTAAAATGTCAGACCTATACAACAGTGTATTGATCTAATTAGAATATATTCAGCTACATTGAAATGTGTTCACACGGCTGTACATAGTTATCCATTTGCTATATATTTTGGTTTCATTACTTTTTCTTACAATACAGGAGAATCTTTTAAAGAAACTTTGCTCAGAAACTGCTTTTGACATACAGCACAATTGATGGAGAATGTCTTCTGCATAAGCCCCATTGACATGAATGTGGATTGTTGTCATTGTTTCAGTGGGACTTGCTCTGAATGACAGGTGCATTTTATCTTCATTGTCTTCACTTTTTTCATGTGAAAAAAGTAAAATGACCACTGTGCACATTTAACCAAAGCAACTAACCTTTGCTTCTTCTGGCCACCAGTGCACATGAGCAAATTCATCTGCCTCCCATTGAGCATGGCTCCAAAGGAAAAAAAAAACTGGCTCATTTCTTTTCATTCTGTGCCAATGCTGCTAACTCAAATGTGTATAGTAATATGCTTGATGGGGCAAAATATGTACAGCTCCATTAGCACTTTGTGGCAGGTTGCAGCAGCAAGGGGTTGTTTGACCCATGTTACAGCCAGCTACAAGGAGGAAACTTCCTCCAAGTATGCAAAGATACTTTTATACAGCCAGAGCACTAGAGATGAAGTAGAACAGGCTATGTTGTCAAATGTTTTAAAGCAATAGAACTATTACATTTTTAAACTGGAGAACACCAATTTATTAGAGTGTGTGTATATTGAATTTTATTATGGGATGGGTTGCTCAGGTACTTGCACTACTTTGAAGGTGTTGTTTGTCAGTTACTATTTTTCTTTTATTAAATACTACAACTAAAATATTCTGTATCGCTAAAGAACTTATCCACTTTAAATTGTTTTCCTTAAATGCTTAAAACAAATATTTAAAAATAAAGATATTTGGCATATTTAGAAATCTGGGTTTTCATTGCCAAAAACACACTTTCTACAATGACCAAGGCTTGTTCTTGGAGGATGTAGTCTACTGAGACTCCATGCTTCTAGCTAATGCTGGGTTATTTTTTTAAGTCACCATGTATTTCACTCAACTCTTATTCTGTTGCTCAATTAGTGGGTTTGATAATGTCCTCCACTAAAATGGAGCATCCTCTGTAAGCCTGGCTATCTCAATTCTGTTTCAGAACCTTTTATAAGTTAAATATCACCAATTATTTGGTAATTAAATAATTACCAGAACATGGAGGGTGAGGGTACTGCATACAGGAAGTTCTCTGAAGGTAGCTTAATGAGTTACATGATAGCTTCTCCACCCAGAGTCATGCAAGAAGCTTCTCCACCCAGAGTAACTTACCTGGGAGGTGTAAAAATCTGCAAGTAGAATTACATCAGTATCTATTGAGCAGAATCCAGACAAGTCTTCCATGAACAAAAGACATTCTACTTGCATGAGGGGAAAATACTTTAATCAGACCCCACCCCCAATCCAATTTTTGCCAACCCCTTCCCTCTGCAGCCTCCAAAGATATGTCCCTGCAGGTCCTCCAACCCTCAGGGACCTTTGGGTATTGTGTAACAAAGGGAAGAAATTGGCAAAAATCACTGCTTCCCACCTTTTACAAGTAGAAGGTAGTTAATGTGTGAGCCAAAGTAGCCTGGATACTGCCCAGAGTAACCATAATGAGATATCTGAATACTTAAACTATTGCTAAGGTATAGCCATAAAGCAGGGAATGAAACCATGGTTTGCATTTAGCATGATCAGATGTTGGATCTGCACTAAACAAACCATGGTTAAAGCAGTTTCTCCACCTTTATTATATATAAAGATGACAAGCACCAAGCTCAACCTTGTAGGCTAAGCCTTTCCTTGTAAGTTTGCGGGGCTCATCAGCACTATGGCAACATACTATCTTAGCTCAAGCCGAGTAAAGTGTGTTACGCCTGTGCCAGGACATAGTAAGAGGCCAGCTGTAGATTACTCGAAGGGGGCCCTTATCTGAATATATCTGACTTACTTTATTTACACTGATGGAAATTATCACAGTCCTGTGAACCTGTTCTGGGTTTGGGCCACTTCTAGCCATTCTCACTTATGCCTACCATATTTCCTATAAGCCGTAGGTTACTACTAAACTGTATCTAAAGAACTCTATTATTTTGTATTTTGTATTTCTTATTCTTTAGGATAAACTCCAGTCTAATGTAGCTTGAGCAGCTTTGCACAAATTAATATGTTCCTGCTTAGAGTTGAAAGCAAAACAAAGCAGGGTTCATAACCTACCCACACAACCAAAGAACCGAGCATGGGTGTATATAAATTCAAATTTACAAAGCAGTTCAAAAAAGCAAACACACCATTGCTTCTAAACAGTGATCAAAGACCATTTACATTTTAAATCTCCACTTCCCTCCAAAGAGCTCAGCCTTGCAGTAAACTGTGAGGTAAGCTGAGCCATGAGGGCCTCTGTTGGGCTTCATGCCTGAGCAGCAGTTTCAACCCGGAATTCCTTGATCCACACCTGGCACTCTATCCATTGCCCTACACACAGGCACGGTTTAGGCATAAAGATTATATATTATCTACTGCTTAGGAAGAACTGATCAACCGCTGAGCTACCCAAATTATGTCTCTATGCTATTATGTTCTACAGATGGAGATTGGCAAGGGCAGCAGGAGGCTAGCCACCTACATTTTTTACATTCAAGAATCCAGAAAAAGAGTTCAGAAGTCTTTGCCTGTTTGGCTTTCTCAAAAGGTTAAGAATGCAGAGGACAGGGAAGACATACTACATATGAGCAATATAATTATATAACTTTACTCTCAAGAGTGTTAATATTTAAATGCTGGTGCTTGAGAACATTTTTAATGGCTCACTGAGTATTATTGATCCCAAAATCAATAATAATTAATAGTAATGTCAATTACTCTCTGTGAAACAAATTTGTTCAAGAACACAACACTTTTATCACAAACCTTTCACTGATTGCAGATGGTTGCAGGGCACCCAGTATTTCCTCCCATTCATTCTGGGATGTTAATAGGTTTACATTAAAAAGCTACTATAGGTCTTCATTTAGAACAAGAGAGTAATTTTAGCTTACTCATCCGTTGATCTCTTGTTCGTTTCCATCTTAAACTGAACTAACCTCACTCATGCAGCCAGATATTCAGCATGCAATGTTTAATGAACACACATGTGCATAAAGAGTATGCACATACCCTTGGGATCCCTGTTTCTCCAGAATCCTAATGCAAAAGTGAGCAACTACTGAAAAATAAATAATCAGATATACTTTATAGCAAAAATAAAGAATTCTTGGAGTAATCTCAAACAGTCTTTCCTTTCACCTCAGAGGGCAATGGGCATATCTTTGGGAGAGAGTAAGCAAGTCTGTTTTGCTTAAGTCATTAGGCCAGCTACAACATTGCTTCTATATAATGGCTCAGCCATGGGAATACATGCTCCCCCACCTCCTACATGCAAGTTGGAAGAATTCTGCTTTCAGCTGTGGTTAGAAACCCAAGATTAGTCATGTTCCTCACTAACTTGCTTGAAATAAACTGATCTGAAACCCACTTCAAAATTCAGGTCTCAACTTATTTTAAGCATTTTGATTAATAAATCAAATTTGGTTGGTTCAGACATCACAACCTATCTTAGTTTTTTTCTAACCACAGTTGAATGTAGAATTCTTCCAACTCATGTGCAGGCAAAGGAGGGCAGGGAAGCATGGACTCTTGAAGCCAACATGCAGCACCAAGATTTAGCCATGGTTCCACTTAACATTGGCTCTGGCCAATTATGACTTCTTACAACTGTTCAGTGTGCTGTAGCAAAAAGCAGCATGAGATTTCACATATTCAGCAGCCTGCTCAAAACTGGGCAGCTCAGAGCCCAGTTTCACTGCCAGAAAAACTATTTGCAAAAAGCATATAAAAGCTAGTGCTTTGGCACGTTCAATCATTGCCCACTGAAAAGGAATGCAGGCAGCTAACATTTCTTATATTATGTCATTCACACAAGTGAAAACTCTTCTACCCAGGTTTTCCTCCTACTTTGCTTCCACCCAATCACTTCTCCCTCCTCTTACCTAGTTATTTGCACCCACACAACCAAAATTTGGGAGCACACACAGCTCCCAAACCTGTTTTGCTTGTGTGAATGACCTCATAATGAAGGAATTAATGTCACCTATGTGCCAAAGAAGGGCAATGCCTTTATTAGGACTAACTAAAATATTGCAAAGTAGTGAGTACATTTTCTACAAGGAGAAAAAAAAGTAAAGTTGGGTATCATGGAAGCACCACAAAAATAATTGCTAGATTTTGTATATTAGATTGAGCCATTTTTTATTTGTACAGTGGTCCTTGCTGCTGAAATTTATCTTGTTCTTACCAGAGGCTACTCTAAAAAGTCTATATAAAACCTCTGGCACACTGTTTCTGGACTGCAAACTTTTAGACATGATGAAAAAGCCCCACATCTCTTGTCTGCCCCAAATCCAGTTTTGCTTCAAATCTGGCTTGATGTTCTGGAGTTCTGGAGAACTTGGCAACTTGATCACTACTTTGTGATATTTTAGTTGGCCATAATAAAGGACGTATCATTCTTTGGCTTTTAGATCCCACCAACCCCCACCTAATGAATCAGCTTTGCTGTCTTATGGCTGACATCCTGACTCCAGGAAGTGACACTGAAATTAAAAATACAAGCCTTAAAATCTGTGGTTACAGCTGGTCTCAGGGTGCATATAGGTGATTTTGGAGCCTGGACCTAAAGGAAGCAGCAGCATCCCACACGTACACCATGACAGACACATTATTTTTAAACACGTGAATTCTTGATGGTACAAATAGCATCTGAACTCACAAGAATGTCCGAATATAAACAGGTATATTGATGCAAATATGCATTAGCAGAAACATTTCACCATGATGCAGCTTAAAATAGGGGGCAAGACTAAGGCTCTCAGAATGTTTCCTTAAGCTGGGTAGGTGTGCACTCAATCAGTCCCTTGGATGGGAGACCAGTGCATGGGGAAAAGGTCCCCCTCCCATTCCCAAAATAAAGAAGCCATAGTAAAAAGGATAACCCAACAATAGTAGACCTCAGGAGTAGGAGAAAATGTGTACATTTTTAATATATGCAAAAGAATCTATAGAGGGGTTTGGATAACTTCATGGAGGAGAGGTCTATCATTGGCTACTAGTCAGAGGCTATCGGCCACCTCCAGCCTCAAAGGCAGGATGCCTTTGAATACCAGTTGCAGGGGAGTAGCAGCAGGAGAGAGGGCATGCCCTCAACTCCTGCCTGTAGGCTCCCAGTGGCATCTGGTGGGCCACTGTGCAAAACAGGATGCTGGACTTGATGGGCCTTGGCACTGATCCAACAGGGCTGTTCTTATGTAACAATATCACTGGCACTGCAAAAAAGAAAATAATAAAATCCAGCCCTCAAACAGCATAATACAAAGGCTCCCCCCACCCAAGACCGCAACCCACAGGCAGGCACACAGGCAGCCAACCCAGCCCTCTCCCCACCACACAAACCACAGGCAGCCAAACCAATTCTCTCTCCCTAACACCTAACCCACAGCCAGCCAACCCAGCCCTCTTTCACCCCCCACACAAGATGCCAAACCAGACCTCCCCCCTCCAAGACCCCAACCCAGCCCTTTCTCCCTGCCCCCACCCAGGAACCCAACTCACAGGAAGACACACAGCCTAATCGAAAGGAGACCATAGTGCCGAACTAGTAGACAGTTACTGGTTTAATGACTCAGCTGGTTGTTGGGCTGTTGCTCACTCAGTTGGCTCACTTGCGGTATGAGGGCTGCTGCCCAATGCCCAGCGGGCGGCCTCTGTGGTCTGGTGGAGAATGGAGGGTCCTTTATGGCCCCTCCCCCAGCTCTCTCAGCTGCTCTTCATCATGCTCATCGCCGCTGCTGCTCCCTCCCTCCTTGTAGCGAGTGCAGTAGTGTTGCTGTGCTGTCACGTAGTTGCTGCACAAGGCAGGCAGAGAGATAGGGCTGGGGTGTGCGCTCAGGCAGGCAGCTGAACTGCCCACCACTAAGCAGCAGCTTTTATTTTAAAAGTAGGTTTCTAGTCCTTAAGACAATAGAAACGTTTAAAAACAGCTGCTCAGTCCTTGGAGAAGTCTTACAAGCCAGAAAAGCTGGGTTGCAACAAGGCTTCTAATAGGTGAATTCAGAAGCCTACAGAACTCCTTCCTTTATACCTTGAATTGTTATTTCCTCTCCATTTGTCAATACAGAAAAATAGAGGTGATGTATATTTGCATAACACATCTGAATGCCAGAGTAGACATACAGACGTTTTCAAAAGTGCAGTGCTCAATTTCCCCAAATAGTGGAACTGTAGTTTTTAGCCTGCCTTCCAATAGGCTTATGAGATCACCCGGTATTTCATATGTCTGTGTGTGTCCCCCGCTATCAACTTTGCAACGCCTGGACCAATGTGAACCAAATCGGGTACAGTTGTAGGGACACCTCAGTGGCATAGTTTGTGATGATGTCATCCAACCTGATTCAAAATGTCAGACACGTAAACTTTTGAGGCACAAGTGGGATAACTTGTGAACCACCTAATCAATTTGAACCAAATTTGCTACAGCTTTAGGGGCACATGAGAAAATCTCATAGCATGGGCAGGAGAGCTCATCTTGTGGTAGCATGCATGACTAGTCCCCTTAGCTAACTTGATGTGTGAGCACTGTAATTCCCCTTAGGGGATGGAGCTGCTCTGGGAAGAGCAGAAGGTTCCAAGTTCCCTCCCTGGCATCTCCAAGATAGGGCTGAGAGAGATTCCTTCCTGCAACCTTGGAGAAGCTGCTGCTAGTAGACAATACTGTGTAGACAATACTGTGTATTGTCTGTGTAGACAATACTGAGCTAGATGGACCTATGGTCTGACTCAGTATATGGCAGCTTCCTATGTTCCTATAGTTTGTGATGATGTCATCTACCCCAATCCAAGAGGGTGGACGAGAGAACGCTTGAGGGGCAAGTGGGCTGAGGTGTGGATTGTCTAACCAATCTGAACCAAATTAGGTACAGTTGTAGTGAGTGACACACAGGGACATCTCAATGGCGTAATTTGTGATGTCATCCATCCCGATTAAAGATGGCGGATGCGTAAACCTTTGAGGCGCAAGTGGGCTAACTTTTAAACCACTTGACTGATTTGAACCAAATTTGCTACAGCTGTATGGACACATAGGGATTTCTCAATGTTGTAGTTTTAGATGATGTCATCCACCCAGATCCAAGATGGTGGATGTGTGAACTTCTGAGGAGAATCTGCACTAACTTGAGGACTGTCTAACCAATTTGAACCAAATTTGGTAGTACAGTTGTAGTAAGTGACACACAGGGACACCTCAATGATGTAGTTTGTAATGATGTCATCCACCCGAATCCAAGACGGCAGACGCACGAACATCTGAGGTGCAAGAGATCTAACTTGTGGACCTCGATTTGAACCCAATTTAGTCCAGTTGTAGAGATAGTGAAAGGAAAGTAGGCAGATTAGTTTTTACTAGAACAACTTGCTTCTTTTGCACAGACACTGCAGCACAGCCATAATCAACCAGCTTGAAGAATGTTTTAGAGAGTTGGCTAACCTCCCTGCTTAAGTGGGATTAGGGTATGGGTTTTTATCTGACCAATGCTTCTGATTGGCAGAAGGCAAGTTTGGGAAGAAAAACTCTTCACACAAACAAACAAACAAACAAACAAACAAGTGTAGATGTGCAAGCAGAATACAAAAAGGAGGCATAGAGGGCAGAAATCAAGTCTATGGATAAGAAGCCTATATTATATTGCCCTACCATTTCAGAAAGATGCTCCCATAACAGCAATGATGCAGTTATGAAAAGCAAGTGAGGGAAATACTGAACTACCATAATTGCTTAAAAAAAATCCAGACCAAGAACCACAAGACTCTGGCAGAACACACTCCAGAGGCACTTATTTCCATGTTGTTTTACATTTAGTCAAGTGTGGAGTGCAAAGAGACTGTGTGAATTTTATCCTGGGCTGGAAGCTGCTTCTGTCCTAGTCTGGGATCCTGCAGGCAGAGAAAAGTAGATGAGAACAAAACAAGAATATGGACTTTTCAAAATAAAGTCTCTCTATCTAAATAATGTATCTCTCTAATATAAATATAAAATAAAATATCTCTATCATCTCTATCCTATAAGCTTGTTCTGTCAAGGCAGATTCTTCCATTACTATATGCAGCAAGTTTCATAATAAGTAAGAACTATAACAACATGACTTCTTGATCAGACCAAAAAGTCCATCTAGATCAATTTTGTTTCCAAGATGCTTCAGCCAAATGCTTCTCAAGTGCTTACAAGTACAGCGTGAAAGCAACAGCCCTCTTCTGTTTGGCACTCAGTGGCAAACTATCTCTGAACCATTTAACTGTCATGGCTGATATCCATCAAGAGATTTATCCTTGATCTAGTTCACCTTTAAAGCCAGTGGCCATCCCCCATAAACATCTTATAGCAGTGGTGTTGTGTGAAGAAGTACTTCTGCCTATCCTGAATCTACTTGCAGTCAAACTTTACTGGGTGACCCCGACTTCTGTTCTGTGAAAGTGGGGAGAATATTTTATCAATACTTGTCACACGCTCATTATAATTATCATAAAACGTGGTTAGATAGAGGCAAAAAAATAGTGGTTGTGTCCAAGAGCTAGGAACATGGGCAGAACTACCATTAGGCAAGGGGAGACAGTTGTCAGGGGGCCCCAGTGCCTGGAGGGGCCCCCCAGAGACACCTCACATGACTCCCCATTGCCCCCTGCCCAGCCCCAAGGCCCCTCAGCCACTTGCCTGTTTGCCCTCTCTCCTGCTTGTCCTCCTGGCCGGCAATCTAAGCAGTGGACAAGCTGCTAGAGCTAATTCTCTCCCCACCTCTCAGCTGATCGGTGGGTGGGTGGGGCTTCCAGAGATGCCTCCCTGTAGGCCTTGCTGAAGCCTGAACTCCAGTAGGCCAGCAGGCCCCAAGCAAGCAAGGGAGGAGGCAGGCAGAGTGGCCACCACAGTTCTCTGCAGCAGACCTACTGCCCAGGCCAGCCTGCCCAGCCTTTGCCAGGAAGAATGTAAATTCCTTTTTGTGGTGTCCCCACCTCCAATATATAGGGATCTGCTTGCCATAGGGCTTTGATATGGGGGAGGGGGGAGACTGAGAAGTCTCTGAATATTTAATTTAAAACAGATTGGAAAATCTGCTGTCTTAAAAAAAACACCTATCTAAAAAGTCCTATAAGTGGCTTGTTTCATGGCAGAAAATTATAAAAACTTCTAGAACAAACAATATTATATTTATTTTATTCATTCATTCATAAATGCACTTATGTTCAAGTTGTTTTGCAACCCAGAAGGTCTGAGTGAGAACCGTGAAGCATGTGTGGTGTTTTTATTTTATTTTATTTTTCTTGTGTGTGAACTGCTCCCCAATAACTCGCAGAGACTTCAGGGTAAATCTGGCCAACATGTGAATGCAGCACCTCCATTCCAGAGGAGACATGTGTTAAAGGGCTTTAAAAGCTTTGTGTGAAAAACCTCCTGGAATCAAACTTTACTAAACTTGTTCAGAATTCTGAGAAAACATACACAGGCTCACACTGCAGGGTTGCAAGTCTCTGCTAATCTGCAGCGAGGAGGCCATTTTAATAATTAGCGTTTCTAGTGTGTTCTAGACATTAAAAGTAGCACAAATATATAGTACTCAATGTCTATCACCATATATTGTGAAGTGTGTGTGTGTGTGTGTGTGTGTGTGTGTGTGTGTGTGTGTGTGTATTCAGTGAAATGTATTTCCAGGCAGCATACTTATTTTGAAATATCAGACTTAAATCCTTGGGGGCCTGAGGTGTGTGGAGGCCCTGGACTTTGTGGGGGGGATTTTAAAATCTCGTCTCTAGGCCCACTCCAACCTTGCTACGCCCCTGGCTAGGAAAGCTTAAAATGAGAAATCAAAGAACCACTGCGATCATGTCAACTGCTCTAGTGAGTTCGTTATTCCATGTTTGCACCAGAGCATTGACAGAATCATCGGCAGAGCCAATTCAAACCCCTTCTAAGCCTTCTTGGAATCCCATTGGATCCAATAAACCTCTCGGATGGACCAGCCAAATATGTTCTTCATCGCTGCAGAGTTGGGTTGCAGCTGCAAATCCCAACTTAACCAGATGGTGGTCTGTCCATGACAATGGGGAAAAAATTGGAGTCCCCACCCATGGAACCCTATCCTAATCAGAGCAAAAGATCAAATCAAGAGAGTGACCAGCATCATGTGTTGGTCCCGAGACTACTTGATAGGCCCATAAGTGTCATGGCCACTATGAACGCTTGAGCCCCTCTGGACAATCCGGTGAACACTGAAGTCCCCCACTACTAGCAGTCTGGGTGACTCCAGCGCCAACTCCACAACCAGGTCCGTTAGTTCAGTTAGGGACTCTGTTGAGCAGCAGGGTGATCAGTACACCAACAAAAGTCTCAGTCTATCCTAGACTTAGGTACACACCTTCAATATAGGCCAATTCCCTTTTCAAAATCCTGATAAGCCAGGTGGTATTCTTGTAGCCCACAGCCACACCACCTCTGCTCCCACATCCTCTCACCTGGTCCACTACAGAATATCCCACTGGGAAAAACTGGAACCAGACCAGACCACTAGACTCTCCCAACCAGGTCTCTGTATTGCATATCAGGTTGGCTCCTTCATCCACAACCAGGTCATGAATGATCTCAGATTTACTTTGGACCGACTTGGCATTACAATGTAGCAAGGTGAAGTTATGTGGGTGATTGGCACTGTTCCCCCAAGGTCAAAGAGCTGGGAGGCCAACTAGGAGTAAAAGCTATTAGGTTTCTAGTTTCCCTTCCCCTTTAACAGCCTGCTAACCTACTGCCGTATCTTCATCAGTTCCCCCACCACCACTGGAATAGCTGCCCTGGAGTCATCCCATCTCCCCATCTCTGGACAACCCATACCTGCACTAGGCCCAACATGTTTGACAACAGTACCACCATAGGCAGCAGGAGTCTCTCCTTTAGGAAACAGACTCAAGGTCTGCCCCAGCCCTCAGTCCCACCCCTGAAGGACACCACCGTCCCCTTTGGTGACCCACCTACCAGCAGGCCGCACATGTGGACGTGCCTCCAGTGTTGCCCACCTTTATAAAGGGCCAGAAGTTTAGAGTCTAATAGGTGTGCCTCTCACTCACTCTATCAGACAAACTTGGCCCAGCTGCAGAATGCTTTAGCAATTAAGGCAAGCAAGCAACAGGTAGCAGCCACAAGGGAGGATTGAGAAAATCTGAGCAGCAGTGCAAGTCCCCCTCCAAGCCAGAAGCGGTGTGGGGAGGGAAGAGGCCAGATGAAAGTAAAACTCCTACCCCAGTGTCTCTCCACATTGCTTATCTTGTGGAAACCTCACTGACAACCAGGTTGTTTTCATGTCAGATTCAAAGTAATCTTGACTGCCAAAGCCACTCGCGGCTTGGGACTGGGACATCCACATTTGCCAACATTAATTTGCCAGAGTCCTCAGATCTTCATATCAGGTCCTGCTCTTGGCTGTGCCACTGACACATATTCTGTTGGTGGGGACCAGGAACAAGGACTTCACAGTAGTGCCTGTGACTCTGGAATGCCCGCCAGAGAGGTGGTTTGTCCATCTCCCTGCTTGATTGGTTTTAAGAAGAATGTGAAAATTCCTGTTTGAAGAAGCATTTCAAAATTGTTTTTAATTGGGTTTCTGGTTTTAATCAGTTTTAGTCCTCTCTGCCATTTTATCTTGCTGCTGTTCCAATTTAGGTCTGTTTTATTATTTCTTACTGCTTTATTGGGCTTTTGTTGTAAGCAGCTCCAAGCAGCAGTGTGCTGGAGGAGCGGGATAGAAATATTTTAAACAAACAATGTATACATTGATAAAAGTCCTTGCAGATACTGCTTATGTTGTGTCATAATTGTTTTAAGACAGCAACAATATAATTATTGGAAATAATAAAAAGGGGGGTTAGAGTTCAAAGTCTAGGCTTAACATATCTGCTTCTTAGAAATGTAAAATAATGCAAACAACTTCTTACTGCAACGACAGCCCCTCCCCCGCAAAAAATAACTGGACTGAATAGCTGGGAATCCACTTTAAAAAGGTAATAGGAAGTTATGTTCTTCTAAGTGGTCTTTGTCCATCACACAGATGGGCTTCACACCTATGTGGAGAAAGAAAGCTCCGGAACACTCACAAGCCGCTCTTTCTTTCTGCTCTCAGATAGGTAGCTAGGCTCCTCCCACTCTGTACCTTAGTCACGTGCTCCCCACTCCTCTCCTCAGCTCTTTTTTGTCTGCCGAAGAGGAAACCTCTTGGGACATTTACAAGCTTTCTGTCAAATTTACAAAGGTTTTAATTGTATTTTAATATTTGAGTTTTCTGTGTGTTTTCTTTCTGTCTTTCATCCTTATATACTTCTCTCTTCAAGGTTTTGCATTTTTCTTTTATTTGGGCAAGTTTTTTCTCCCACGCCCCATGAGGGGATACTGAGGTGACTACCTATATCGTATGGCTGATAACATGGTTTTTAAAAGGTGCCTGCAGTGCAAATCAGCCTTTCCCTCCTCAGATGGCCACAGTTTGTGTTCGATCCGCCTAGGGGAGACGCACCTGACCGCTACCTGTGTACATTACCTAAAGTTCTCGGGACAAGCTAGACGCAACCAAGCCTCCCGTCTCCATTTACATCTCTGGGGAAAAGCCCTGACAGGACACGCTACTGAAAGATCCAACAATATGTCTACTCAGAATCTCACCAACAACATTCTTGTGGCTGAGGTGGTTGCTTCACCACCCGGAGGGCCTGGGACTCCCCTGGGGACTCCCTCTGCCTCCGCGGAACTGACTGCCCTTAAGCCTCCACAGCAGACTCTGGAGCTCCCAACCGGGTCTTTGCCTCCACCCCCAACTACCTGTGTTGCTCAGAATAAGAACTGGGTTTTGGGAGTGGCATTACCTTCACATGGTCATAAGAGCCACAAGAAGAAGAAAAGCAAGGCCTGATCCAACTTGGTACTGAAGCCTAAGCCGGTACCGAAGGCTGCAGGCCTTAGATCACCTGATTCCAAGTTCGCGCATGCGCAAAGCGCTCCTGACTCCGAGAAGCAATTGGAGCCTGCCGCAAAGCTGGCGAAGCTTAAAAAGCACAATAAGCTGCACAATAGTAATCATACGGGGCAGCAACGAGCCTCAGTACCAGCTCAGGACCCATCTACTTCATCTAATATGAGCCAACTGTCTCTACCAAACCCAACTCTCTACCTTCCATCCCAGCCTCCATAATGGGCCAGCAGCATGACAGCTGACTGGGATTCGGCTTGCGATCAAAAAGAGCACTATTATACCTCTGATTCAGACCGCTATCAGTCTGAGGGCTCTAGGGATGACAGCCATTCATATGCCTATATGCCTTGAAAAATACCTTTGTCGCCTTATCACTCTGTTAAGTACTATCCTTCTTACAACTATGATCTGACTGAAGAGAGTGAACAGGAGGAACGTGATTATGGAGATCACTATCCTCGGGAGTAAGACCAAGGCTGTGGTAGGAGGAGATATATGCAATGATCACGATCGCCTCACAGGTCTTGCAGATCGAGGTCCCGCTCCCTGTTTGTTTATTTATTTAACTAACACATTTTTATACTGCCCTCACCCAAGGTCTCAGGGTGGTTCACAACAAACAAATACTAAAAACAGATTAAAACAAATAATAATCAAAAGTTTAAAAGGTTAAAAAGCTAAAAAGTTAAAAAGCTAAGACACTTTTTAAAAGCCGCTAGAGATGGGGAGACTCTTATTTCCACGGGAAGCGTGTTCCAAAGTCTCAGGGTGACAACAGAGAAGGCCCGTCCCTGGGTGGCCACCAGACAACATGAAGGTAGCCACAAACGAGCCTCCCCTGATGTACGTAGTGGACGATGGGAATCATGTAGAAGAAGACGCTCTCTTAAGTACTGTGGGCCTAAGCTGTTTAGGGCTTTATAGGTTATAACCAGCACTTTGTATTTTGCCCGGAAACTTATTGGCAGCCAGTGCAACTCCTGTAATATGGGAGTAATATGGTTTCTTCGAGATGACCCATAGACCAACCTGGCTTCCGCATTTTGTACTAATTGTAGTTTCTGGACTACTTACAAAGGCAGCCCCACATAGAGCGCATTGCAGTAATCAAGTCTGGAGGTTACCAGCAAGTGTACTACTGTTTTGAGATCCTGAACCTCAAGAAATGGACACAGCTGGCATATCAACCGAAGCCGATAGAAAGCGCTTCTGGCCACTGCCTCAACCTGGGGAACCAGGAAAAGGTGTGGATCCAGAAGCACTCCCAGACTGCGTACCTGTTCCTTCTGAGAAAGTGTGACCCCATCTAGAACAGGTAGATCAATATTGCTTCCTGAGTGATGGCCATGCACAATAAGTACCTCTGTATTGTCTGGATTCAGTCTCAGTTTGTTATCCCTCATCCACCCCATTACTGCTTCCAAGCAGGCAGTCAGGGAGGATATGCCTTCTCCTGATGACGACGACATGGAGAAATAGATTTGGGTGTCATCAGCATACTTGGGTGTCATCAGCATACATCAGCACCAAATCTCCAGATGATCTCTTTAATATCTCCTCATGTAGATATTAAAAAGCATTGGAGAAAGTATGGAGCCCTGAGGGACCCCATATAAAAGCTCAGATTTTGAAGAGCAACAGTCTCCAAGTGACACCATCTGGAATCTGCCAGAAAGGTAGGAGCGGAACCACTGCAAAGGAGTGCCTCCCACCCCCAACACTCTCAGACGTTCCAGAAGGATACTATGGTAGATTGTATCAAAAACCGCTGAGAGATCCAAAAAGACCAACAGAGTCACACTTCCTCTGTCCATTCCCAATTGGAGATCATCCATCAGGCTGACCAAGGCAGTCTCCACCCCATAGCCTGCCCAAAAACCAGTTTGAAATGGGTCTAGATAGTTTCCTCCAAGACCGCCTGGAGCTGGGAGGCCACCACCCTCTCAAGCGCCTTGCCCAACCATGGGAGATTGGAGACAGGCCTGTAGCTATTAAACTCCAAGGGGTCCAAGGCAGGCTTCTTAAGAATAGGTCTAATAGTTGCCTCCTTTAAACAAGGAGGTATCCTGCCCTCCCTCAGAGTGGTATTTATAATTGCCACCAGGCTCTCCACAACAACCCCCTTGCCAGATAGTATAAGCCACGTTGGGCAAGGATCAAGCAGACAGGTGACAGGACGCACTGTTCTGAGCAGCTTCTCCACATCCTCAGGAGTCACAAACTGAAATTGATCCAGTCTAACCACACAAGAGGAGTTGCTGGATACCTCTGCATCTGACACTGTGATAACTGTGAAGTCTAAATCTAGATCAACCCGAATACAAGAGGCTTTGTCCACAAAAAACTCATTAAAAGCGTCACAGCGGGCAATTGATGGTTCCAAATTTGGATTCAGGGGAGTAAGGGGCCCTACTAGCCCCCTCACAACCCTGAATAGCTCTGCTGGACGAGAGCCTGTGGAAGCAATATGGGCAGAAAAGAAACACTTCTTTGCTGCATGTATAGCCAGAGCACATCTTTAAATGTGCTCTATGTCATAATCTGTCGGATTCGAGTCGAATCTTCCTCCACTTGCGCTCCAGTCATCTACCTTGCTGCTTCAGCTCCTGTAGATCTTCCGTATACCAAGGAGCCATTTCTGAAGCGGGTCGGAGAGGATGCTTAGGAGCGATCATGTCTACTGCCCTGGTGAGCTGATTATTCCAATTCTCCACCAGAGCATCAACTGGATCACTGGCAGGGCCAACATTAAATCTTTCCAAGACTTCTTGGAATCCTATTGGATCCAATAACCTCTTTGGATGGACCATTCTAATAGGTCCCTCACTCCTTCAGAGGTGGGATGCAACTGTGAGTCTGACCTTAACCAGATGGTGGTTGTCCATGACAATGGGGAGATCACAGGAGTCCCCACCCACAGAACACCACCCTGATCAGAATGAAAGATCAGATCAAGAGTATGACCAGCAACATGTGTCAGTCCAGAGACCACTTGGGATAGGCCCATAGTTGTCATGGCCGCTATGAACTCCTGAGCTGCACCAGACAAGCCGATCCCAAAGTGGATACTGAAGTCCCCCAGTACCATAAGCCTGGGGGACTCCAACACCAAACCCGAGACCAAGTCCACGAGCTCAGTTAGGGACTCTGTTGGGCAGCGGGGTGATCGGTACACCAACAGAAGTCCCAATCTATCCCTGGTCCCCAAACGTACGTACACACATTCAATATGATCAGACACTCTGATAGGAATCCTAGTAAGCGAGATATTATTCTTAAAGACCACAGCTACTCCACCTCCCCACCCACACTCCCTTACCTGCTCCTCTACAGAGTACCCTGGAGGGAGAAGCTGGGCCCAAATTGGGCCCCCAGCCTCCCCTAACCAAGTCTCTGTGATACACACCAGGTCAGCCCCTTCATCCCTGATCAAGTCATGGATTACTTCAGATTTGTTTTAGACAGACCTGGCGTTACAAAGGAGCAAGGCAAGGTTGACCTCTCCAAGGTCAAAGAGCTGGTAGGGCAGCCGGAAGGGGAAACAGCTATTAAGTTTCTGATTTCCCTTCCCCTGCAACGGCCTGCTGACCTGCCAACGTAACTTCTTCTATTCCCCACCACCTCTGGAATAGCCACACCAAGACCAATGGACACACCCTCCAATCTCCCCATCTCCAGACAGGCTCCAAAACATTCAGAAACAAATCCTACCCAAGCCTTATTTCAGCCGCTGCCCCCTAAAAATACTGAATCAGGGGGGATGGCCCTCGCCCGCGTTGCTCCCTGAAGTGGCTCCCCAAAGGGGCGACCCCCTTTGGTGTCGCCCCTTTGGTGGTGGCCCCTTCAGTGGTGGCCCCTTCAGTGGCAGTCCCGCTGCCACTGGCAGTCTCCTATGTAGCCCAGGGGCGGGCAGATAGAAGCCCAGGATCCCAGTCCTGCCAACACTCAGCTGTAACAGAGCTGGCAGGCAGAAGTCCCACAGGCAGGCAACAGCACCAGATGACAAACAGCAGAGGAGCCACACCCAGCACAGGCTTTCACCCTGTGCCTCTTGCTGGTCTTCCTCCTCAGCTGGGCACGGGGAACAGGCAGCAGGCAGCTACAGTCCCAGCCACTGGCAGTCTCCTATGTAGCCCAGGAGCGGGCAGATGGAAGCCCAGGACCCCAGTCCTGCCAACACTCAGCTGTAACAGAGCTGGCAGGCAGAAGTCCCACAGGCAGGCAGGCAGCAGCAGCAGATGACAAACAGCAGAGGAGCCACACTTATTACAGAAGCAGGACTCCTTCTTATAAGCGCCCTTATCATTCTTCCTTTTATGAACGGAGAAGCCTGGTCTCCTCAGTGCCATGGAACCATGTGGATAGGCAAACCTTAACAGGTGAGCCTCTTTGGAAACTGGTGCCCCACACGACTCAGCCGACTGTGCGCCATCAACCACAAGTGATGATGCCTGTTTCTAGAGAGCAGGGTTCAATCTTAGTCCCCTACTACTTCTCAACTTTTGGATTTGGTTTGTTCTGAACCGCTGGAAAAGATTTTGGAGATGCTGGATTCGGAGTCGTACTTAAGGATGTCCTCTTCTAATAGCGACAGCCCTGGCGCGAAACATCGGAAGAGAAAGGAGGACACAGCTCCTCCTTCTCCAACTGATGATGTCAAATCTTTTTCTGCATATATGTCTGCCATGGCTAAGTCACTTGGGGTGCAACTACAAGAAGTCGCTACCTCTTCTAATCCTCTCTTTGATATGTTGGACAATAAATCCTCATCACTAATTGCGCTCCCAAAGAATCAGGCTTTGCTGGATATTGCACAAAGCTTCTGGGAGAAGCCTTCCTCAGTCCCACCTACTTCCAAGAAGGTAGAGAATTTATACAAAGTCAAGTCAGAAGGCTCTCTATTCCCGCTGAAACACCCCACCTTGAACTGGATTGTAGTGGAAGCGGCTCAGACCAAATCCAAAAACAAACTTCTATCAACCCCTATGGATAGGAAGGGGTGCAGACTGGACTCCTTGGGCAAATGTTTGTATTCTGGTGTATCCATGCAAATCAAGATAGCGAATTACCAGGCTTTCATGTCACGTTATAACCATTTAATTTGGGAAAAGCTATCGGAACCATCTGGTCTCGCTTCCAACTCCTAAGCAAGAGGCTATACGCTCTTTGCAGAAAGAGGGCTACAGATGGAGTAAACAACTCCTTCATACCTCTAAGCATTCCACTGATTGCACAACTAGATCACTTGTTGCATCTGTATCTCTACGCAGGCACGCCTGGCTACGGTCTTCAGGTTTGCACATGGAAGCAAGAACGCAAATTGAAGATCTGCCCTTTGATGGGGTAGCCTTATTTGGAACTCAGACTGACAAAACTATGGAGCGTGTACAGAAGCTGTGGAAGACTGCAAAATCCATGAGCTTCCCCTCATCGTTGTCTTCTCGATTCAGCAGACCTTTTCATTCGCAGAGGCTGTTCCAGCCGTGCCAGTCAACGACACACCTATGACTACTCCTTTCGTCAGCCCGGATACGGCCAGCTCAAGTCTCAGTACAGGAAATGCCAATGCCAGACCCCCAAGCAGGGTCAACATAAATATAAGTCCGCCCCTTCTCAGAAGAGGGCATGACTACCCCTTGATGGGTTCTCGATTAAGACCATATCTGAATCGATGGAAAGAAATTATGATGGACGCCAGGGTACTTCCCATTGTTCGTATAGGATACGCCATAATGTTTACAGAACGTCCTCCAGATTCCGGCAAGGCGACCTACTCCGCGACCGCTATCCTCAAGGAGGAAGTCAACAACCTTCTTCGAAAAGGAGCAATAGAACAGGTCCCTTCCCACCTGGAGGACGGCTTGTTCCCCTGCTACTTCACCATCCCAAAGAGAGACGATGGTCTAAGACCCATACTGGACTTACATCTTTTAAACACCTACGTGGAATACCAGTGTTTCAGGATGCTGACGGTCACGAACATTCTATCCCTCTTCTTGTGAGGGATGTGGTTTGTCTCAGTCAACCTAGAGGATGCATGCTAGCATATATCCATTCAGCTACAACACAAATATTACTTCCACTTTCAGGTGGGTGACGACACTTTTCAATTCAGAGCCATGCCTTTCGGACTCTCCTCAGCACTGAGAACTTTTACAAAATGCATGGTTGTCATTGTAGGTCATCTTCAAGAGAGGGGAGTGCAGATCTTCCCTATTTAGACGATTGGTTACTGTCAGCAAGGTCCCCAGAGTGTCTCCTAGGGGACCTTTGAATGACACTGCAGTTGCTAAAGGACTTAGGCCTACCCATCAATTACAAGAAGTCACAACTGCGACCTACGCGCAACATACTGTTCTTGGGGGTCATTGTTGACTCCATAGCAACGATAGTAAGGCTTCCAGAGGAGTGAATCCGGAACATACAGAACTTGGTGCAATGCATATGTGAAAGTACGGCACACACCTCTTGAGACATACAGCATATGTTGGGATTGATGGCTTCCACAACAGCAATCCTGCCCAACGCCAGGCTGCATATGCAACCATTACAGCGGTGGTACCTGGACATCTTCAATCCTCTCTGGGATCACAATTCCAAAATACTGCATGTACCAGCTCAGGTGTGAGGGTCCCTCAAGTGGTGGACTATGAACCAGAATCTCCTACAGTCCACTCCGTTCAGAAGGGTTCCTCCCCAGGTCCAAGTCACAACGGATGCGTCTGAAGAAGGGTGGGGAGCACATGTGCAGGACTTGCATTTAAATAGGCACTGGACAATGGGGGAAGCCCACCACCACATTAATTACCTAGAACTGTGGGCAGTATTCCTGGGGCTTCCTGAGGGGCTTCCTCCTGGAGGTTCAAGGCCGACATGTACAGATGATGACAGACAACACCACAATGAAAGCTTATATTAATCGCCAGTGGGGAACGGGATCCTATTCCCTCCTCCACCTGTTTCAACCTTTGGCATTGAGCCCTCAATCACAACATCGAAATCATGGCAGTGCACATAAAAGGTCTAGACAATTCAGTGGCAGACAGGCTAAGCCGGTCACGTGGCCTGTCACATGAATGGAAACTGGACACTGAGGTCCTGCACAATATATTTTGAGGATGGGGTCATACAGTAATAGACCTCTTTGCGAGCAAAAAAAAAAAAAAAAAATCACCAGTGCCTCACGTACTACTCAAGAGCAGGCATAGGGAGAGGATCGTCGGGCAATGCCTTTGAGACATGCTGGTTGGGGAAGATCCTGTACTTATTTCCTCCAATTCCCCTTCTTCCACGGCTCCTGCAAAAAGTAGAAGCCGAGGTGGTCAACTGCATCCTAGTGGCACCGTGGTGGCCTCGCCAGCCTTGGTTTCCCCAGCTTCTTTTCCTCTCCCGCAATCGCTTCATACGACTCCCTCGCTTACTGACGTTGCTGTCTCTGCAGGAGGGACGGGTCCTTCACACGGACATTATGCCTAACGGCGTGGAGGATCCAGCTACCTGGGCTCCTGAACTGAGGAAGGTGCTGGCGGCTTGTAGGATACCCTCTATGCTTGCATCCTACAAGGCGAAATGGACATGTTTTTCCAAGTTCATGGCATCCATCATGGACACTGACCCTAAAGAGGCTACGCTGCCTACAATTCTCTTACCTGCTGCAACTGAAGAAGTTGGGACTTTCAATGGCCTCGATTAGAGTCCACTTGGCAGCGATTTCTGCTTTCTGGGCCTGCTCTGATCTAGGGCCATCCTTGTTTGCCATAAGGCAAGTTAAATTGTTTTTGAAAGATTTAGCATATCTTCACCCCGACGCTCCCTCGGTGGCTCCTTCATGGGACACGCCGTGAGTCTTTAATGCCCTTATGGGGAAACCATTTGAACCCATGGTAACATGTGACCTGAGGCTGTTAACCCTCAAGACTATATTTTTAGTTGCCATCGCGTTGGCTAGGAGAGTCAGGGAGTCAAGAGCTTTGTGCTGTGACCCCCCAACCCCCATTCATGTTATTTCAAAATGATAAAGTTAGGTTAAGGGTGGGTATTTCATTCCTACCCAAAGTTGTTTCCTTTCCATAGGTCCCAGCCCATTTCTTTACCTGTATTCTTCCTGAATCCCTCCACACCGCTGGAACTTAACTGGCATGCTTTAGATGTCAGAAGGGCTTTAGCCGTTTACGTAGAACGTACAGCGTCCTTTAAGACCACAAAAGCCCTGTTTGTAACTTATGGGGCAACCCATAAGGGGCGGAGGGCTTCGACGCAATCAATTTCAGCATGGATCATGCAATCGATTAAGCTAGCATACCACGTGTCTGATGTCCTCCACCCCGGTTTCTTTGAAAGCACATTCTACTAGGGCAGTCTTCACCTCTACTGCCTTCAATAAGGGGCTTTCATTGGAGTCGATATGTCAGGCCACAACATGGGCCTCTCCTTCCTCTTTTATCAGGCACTATGCACTGGATGTTTGGGCGCGTCAGGATGCTGCCTTTGGGAAGTCTGTCTTACAGGCAATTTTTCAGTCATGTTGATGTATTCCACATGGTTATGTGATGCAATTTTATTAATACTTACCTGGTTTCATCGTTGCTTAGAAATAATATTTTTTTAAAAATGTGGAATAAGGTGTTCCATTATATTATTTCTCAAGGTTCTTCATTTGGTGTTTTTCCTTTGTCTTGGCTCTGCTCTCTCCACGCAGCTTGCTATGTGCTCATCTGCGTGATGGACAGACAGCACTTAGAAGAACTGCAGGTTGCTTACCTGTAACTGGAGTTCTTGTTGTGGTCATCTGTCCAGTCACACACCCGCCCAGCCTGCCCCACTGCAGAACCTTATTTGGAGGACTCTAGAACTGAGGAGAGGGGTGAGGAGCACGTGACTAAGGGGGAGGAGCCTAGCTACGTATCTGAGAGCAGACAGAAAGAAAGACCGGCATGTGAGTGTTCCGGAACTTTCTCCACGCAGGCGTGAAGCCCATCTGTGTGACTGGACAGATGACCACAAGAAGAATTCCAGTTACAAGTAAGCAACCTGCAGTTGTCAGTGACAAATTAGGGTACATAAGAACAGTCCTGCTGGATCAGGCACAAGACCCATCTAGTCCAGCATCCTGTTTCACACAGTGGCCCACCAGATGCCTCTGGGGAGCCAGCAGGCAAAAGGTATGTGCATGCCCTCTCTCCTGCTGTTGCTCCCCTGCACCTGGTATTGAGAGGCATCGTGCCTCTGAGTCTGGAGATGGCCCACAGCCACCAGACTAGTAGCCACTGATAGACCTGTCCTCCATGAATCTGTCTAACCCCCCTTTAAAGCCATTCAAGCTGGTGGCCCTCACCACATTCCATGGCAAAGAATTCCATAGATTAATCATACGTGGTGTGAAAAAGTACTTCCGCTTGTCGGTCCTAAATTTCTTGACGTTCAGTTCTGTGGGGTGATCTCTGGTTCTAGTGTTGTGAGGGAGAAAAATTTCTGTGTCCACCCTCTGCACTCCATGCATAATTTTATACACCTCAACCACATCTCCCCTTAGTCATCTCTTTTCCAAGGTAAAGAACCTCAGATACTGTAGCCTAGCCTCATAAGGAAGATGCTCCAGGACCCTGATCATTTTGGTTGCCCTCTTCTGCACCTTTTCTAGTTCTACAATATCCTTAAGATATGGTGACTAAAGCTGTACGCAGTACTCCAGATGTGGCTGCACCATAGATTTGTATAAGGGCATTATAATATTATTTTTATATTCAATCCCCTTCCTAATTATTCCTAGCATGGAATTAGCTTTTTTCACAGCTACTGCGCACTGAGATGACACTTTGAATGAGCTGTCCACCACGACCCCAAGATCTCTCTCCTGGTCAGTCACCGACAGCTCAGATCCCATCAGCGTATATGTGAAGTTGGCGTTTTTTACCATTTCAAACCACCCTTATGGATAAGGTCCGTTTGGCAGAAGGTAGTCACCTAATGGTGCAGTGGGGAAATGATTTGACTAGCAAGCCAGAGGCTGCCGGTTCAAATCCCCACTGGTATGTTTCCCAGACTATGGGAAATACCTATATCGGGCAGCAGAGATATAGGAAGATGTTGAACGGCATCATCTCATACTGTGTGGGAGATGGCAATGGTAAACCCCTCCTGTATTCTACCAAAGACAACCCCAGGGCTCTGTGGTCACCAGGAGTTGACTTTGACAGAAAGGCACACTTTACCTTTAGTGCAGAATATGGAAAGCTGAATCATCTTCCAATATTATGTGAGAATATGGGTACTACCTCTTTGAAACGATTGCTTGTTGATAAGATGGCTATGAAGGATTGCCATGGAAAAGAATTGAGCTCAGGACACTGCAGGATCAATTATCAACTGATTATTCCTTGAATGGTCAGTTGAGGCTGTTTGTTCAATGGGACGACAACCAAAATAGTATTCAGACATTTATTTCAGGTATGTAGTTTACACACATCATTGAGCAAATGAAAACAGCAAATATACAAATATTGTAACAAGCGTTACCAAATAACATACCTGGCACTAGTGTTATAAGCAGATTAAAGAAACTGGGGTGGGGTGGGGGGAGGGCATGGAAGAGGACTGCAGCCCATGGCAGCATTCTTCTCACAAAACCAAATGTTCAGTAGCACCATAATGGCAATACTTACAAGAAATACAAAACAAAAGATTGGAGGCTGTTATGCCAGGATTCCCCCCCGCCCGCCCCCTCTCAGCGAGGGACAGAGGGTACATGGACATCATTATGAATCGTGTAGCAAACATCTAACAGTGCAGGCGCCTGAGCTAGCTTCAGCTTGTGTTCAGCTGGATATCTTCCATAAGCAAGAAGAGTGGGACCCCCTCCCTCCCCCCGCCACCAGAAGCCAGCCATATTTGGAGTCCATATTTTGTATTTGTGCAAGCTCTGCACTGTGCTTTGTTTCTGTGCACATGACTTGCAAAGGGATGTCAGAAAAGTTAACCACTAAAAGCCTGAGTGAGTCTTTGGTAGGCTAATACTTCTGTATTATGAGATACCCATTAATCTACCACAGTCAGTTGATTTGCTGTAGTTTTCCTTTATATTCCAAAAAGGTGGCAAAGGAGGACATTCTGGAAAACTTGACAGTGAAATCAGCAACAGACCAGGCACTTAAAACCCCAGTCTTCTCCAAAGGCACCAAGAATTAAACAGCATAAACTGAAGTTCCTAGCGAAACTATCAGCTTCTCTACAATGATTACAAATTAAAATGATTTTACAAAAACTTTATACAGCATATCATAAACCTTAACTGCTGCTGTCAGTTGCAAATATAATTAAGTTACCCCCACTCTCTTGATAAGGAGACGTCACTTTGCTACCTATCATATATCAAGTACCAGTTTTTGTATTTAAAGTTATGCTAAATGCCATAACCTTGCTCAAAGACCTGCCTCGGCATAATTTAACACAGATTACATTCTGCTCCAGAGAAAACATTATCACTGAAACATATTTGGTATAGTTCTAGCAATTCTTTTAATATGTACGGTTCACCCCAGCATGATGTTAAGTTGCTGCTGTACACTTGAAATCCACTTACAAGATTCATGTAAAAACTCAGTAACAGCCACTTTAGCATTTAACATGAGCTAGCCTTTCCCTCCCAATATGAGTATACCAATACAGACCTCCAAGCAAAGTTATGGCAAGAATACAAAACATTAACATATTGTTTCATTGTAATGCACTTGTTAAAACCTTCATGTCACTTCACATAGCTCTGAAACCAAGTTCCAAGCAAAGCATTCTGCCTTAATAGAGACATATATAAAACGTAAATTGCATCAGAGCCTTGATTCTGCTGGCCACTTGAAAAGTTACCTGACCAGCTACAAGGGCTTTATAGTGGTAAATACATTTCTGCAGCACTTAACAGGTTTAAATCTCAGTCTGAATTGCAGTGTGTAACTCCACAGCATGCTGTGAATGGTTGTTGTTGGTTTCTTTCAGTGTTTCACCAGGACCCACATCTGCACCACTTGCAGTCCCATTATAAGCACATTCTTCAGCAATGTAACTCAGTTGTGGAACCTCTGAGTTTGGAGCAGCTGGGCCAAGCAAAGAATTGCCACTTTGGTGTGGAGAGTTTTCCAAACGGTCATTTTCGACCTCTGGGAGAATACTAACTGTAGTAAAGCGAGTGTGATAATCACTGGACCCATGGCTACATGAGGTTTTCAAACTCTCCATATCGGAGCAGCTAAACTCAGAAAAATGACTCGAGTGGGAGTCAGCTACAGATGGGATACTGTCACTGAGAGAGGGAGAGTCAAATTCACTGGAGTTTGTGCTTTGCTGCTCCAACAACTGAGCATCCATATCCTCTCTGGTCTCATTTATCTTCATGCTACTCTTTTTTCTTAGTTTACCTTTGCATTTTTTCCCTGCTGATGTATCTTTGGACCACTTGGTGGCACTAGATTTGTTTTCAGACAAGCAGGCCGAGGAACAACCAGCATTACTACGACCCGCAGCACTGCCATCATCGACGCTGCTGCTTCCACTGTGGTGTCTGAATTTCGTGGGCTTTGATTCAATGTCTACTTGCACCTCCATACTGTTGCCCTCTCTGGATGAGATGGGGAGCGGGGGGGGGGGGAGAGAAAGGACAAACTGTCATCTAAGAATGCAAAAGCACAGAGATTATAAAATGAGTGAGAGAGATATGTTGTTTTGATATACGTCAGAACAACAGACCAGCCCCAGTAGCCAATTTAACTATGCCAGCAAAAAAATATGCATTGTAAAATCATGGAGGCAGGTTCTTTACCATCAACTGGAGTATAGTTTCAGAAGTGTTGGTATACTATGTTAATGTACAATATAACCTGTATAAAAAGATTTTAGGAAGGATACAGGGCAACATTAATTCAATTTTAAAGGAGTCTGACCCCCTTTGACCTGCCACTGCAACCAAAGCATGGCAGCAGACATGGTTACCCAGGCCTTTACTATTTCAGTTATGGAACAATGTTACAGATGTGCCCAATTAATGTTTCTGAGATACTTTAAAAAAAGAAAAAAAGAAAAGTCTCCAACATACATTTTATCCTATGATTTCACATGCTGGATATTACAAACACCCACCCACCCCAAAGTGGGCAAGAGACTGAAGTCCTCCAACCTTCATGATACTGGCAGGAATCTGAGTTACCAGGCTTTTTGGCTCCCTAGTGTGACAGCTATCAGTTGCCATCATAACTGAGCATGCCCATAAGAAATATTTACCACATGAAAAGGTAAAATAGGATTAAGTTAACTTTACCATTTCAAAATCAGCTGCAGAAATAAAATGTACTACTGGGAACAGAGATTAAGAAACTCAGTAGAAAAATGTGCCTGTAGAATGTAGAATACACACAGTGCTGATTGACCTACACCATTATTTCCTTGGGTATGAATCTCTATGGACAAAATATGGATATAGCTGGCAACAATTCCTGTGTTCTCAGAAGTTGGGGCGGGAGAAATCACACACACTATAAATGCTGAAATTGATGCTGACCACAACAGCATTTTCGTGATGCAGCTATTACATCTGCCCATGTGAGTTCATACTCTGGGATTGGATGGGATTCTTCGGCGGGGGGGTGTGCATGATCAGATTTTTTTTTTTAAAGCCAGAACATGAATATTATTGTTTTACTGGACTGCTTGTCCATGAATACCAATGTAATAATCTCAGGCACACGAACAGTCTGGAGAAGAAAAGAAGCACTGCCTCCAGATTTCTGTGGGCAAGAGACTGTGACTGAGTCCCTGTTTTCCCCATCTTCTTTGTCTTGTCCACACCGATCTGTAAGAACACTTCTTTAAAGTAAAATGAGCCAGGATTCCTCAAAATTTCTTAGAATCAATGACACCAAGTGAAACTGTCATATACTGAGTCAGACCATTTGTCCATCTAGCTCAGTATTGTCTACACAGACTGGCAGCAGTTTCTCCAAGGTTGCAGGCAGGATTCTCTCTCAGCCCTATCTTGGAGATGCTGCCAGGGAGGGAACTTGGAACCAAGATGCTCTTCCCAGAGCGGCTCCATCCCCTGAGGGGAATATCTTACAGAGCTCACACATCAAGTCTCCCATTCATATGCAACCAGGATAGACCCTGCTTAGCTAAGGGGGTGTCATGCTTGCTACCACAAGACTAGCTCTCCTACTTAACTTAATGGTTAATGGTTAACTTCAACTGATTGGTTTATGTGTGGGGACCTCTGCTTTTACAACATGATTTTGTGCATTCAGTTCCTGATGTGATCCAGGTCTTCATTGTCGGTTTCATACACCTACTGAAGCAGAGTCTTGCCTTGGTATAATACGTTTTAGTCCTTAAAGTACCAAAGAATGTTTTGCTGTTTTTTTAATACAAAGACACACACGTGCTCCTATCCTAATGAAAGAGAGTCAAGGGAATTCCTTCTTGGTGTCTATATGCCACAGATGCACAAGCAAATATGCCAGAGACCCACCAGCTGGTTTTAAAACAGCCAGAAAACAAACATACATGCTTTTCTTAAGGCAGTTGGGGTGGAGGGAGGATAAGGGAAAACCACACCAGTGCTATTTTTAAACTTATTTTAAATTGTTCTTAAATGAAAAAGAAAGAAAAACACACCATTTTAAAACCAAGTCAGGACAAATAAAGAATACACACCAATTTGTTTTAACCAAATGGAAAGAAAAATAATTTTCCCCTCCCCTTGTTCTGAAGTTGGAAACGAAACAGCATGCTTCTTTTTAACCAAGCCACCCACACATGGAAAGAAAGAAAGGGGGGAGAAGATAAACACCAAAGCAATGGATTTTAAGCAGGAGTGAAAAACACAAAGGTTCACCTCCTTGAAGCGCTTCAGAGAGAGAGAGAGAGAGAGAGAGAGAGAGAGAGAGAGAGACAGGCGCGCTGGATAGCCCCCACCATTTCAAAAGGAACTGGCATATATATAGGGAACAGTGTGCATCTACTTCACCCATGGGTTCCACCAGTCTATTGCCTCAGCCAGCTTAAAGGCTGCCTTGACCCCCAACATCTTTACAAAGTTCTAAATGGAAAGAGAGGGCATTACTGGGCTACACCCACTCACCTCCCTGCTCTGTCAAGAATGTGGGGCTTTCAGACAAGCTTCAGCCCCTAGCATGGCTTCTTTATAACAAAGTAAAAGATCTTTGTACTCAAGAAAGAAAAGGAAAGTGTTTATTGGCAAGCCTGACCACAATCCTATCAACACAGACATATCAATGCAGAAGAATGCATTCATGTTGCCTTTAACAACAATTCTGGGGTGTGTGAAAACTACTAGATTCACATTAGTTAGACAAAATGTACTAAATGTATCTCTCCCCCCCCCACTGCCCCCCGCACATTTCCACCACTTCAGCCTTACCTGTCTAAGGGGATGTAGGAATTTAGAATGGATCCAGCCATTGCTTTGGTGCTGGCATTGTCACTAACTGTTCCTAAACTAACGGTGCCTGATTCACCACTCAGACTGCATCTCTCCTTCTGCACATCCGCTTGGACTTCCAACCTTGGGGAGAAATGCAGTACTAATTCAGTAAATTATATTTCCATTCTGATACCACTTAATGCTTTAAGTTTATCAACCACCTCGTTTCACTTGAAGTGACAGATTTCTGTGCATCTAACAGATTTCTTGAGATGAAAGACTCTGCTCTTGCTTCTTGCAAGAGAAACAGAATCAATCCTCATAGTAAACTAAAGAGATAACGGAAAACCTCGATATCTGTGGGGGTTCCGTTCCGCTCTACAACAGCGGATATGAAATCCGGCAATATCGGTTCATTGGGGTAATGGGAATTGGAGGGTTAGGTTGCTGGAGGCGGTGGGGGTACCTTTTAAAACTGCCCTGTGCAGCGGATATGGCTTTGGAGGCAGCCGCAGGGGCAAGTATGGCGGCGGAGGCAGCAGCATGGACTCCTCCCTCCCATCTGATCACATGGGCCGGTCTGCATCCCATTTCGGACCTCTCTGAGATGCAGACCGGCCCACACAATCAATCAGGAGGGAGGTTGGGAGGGTGAAGGAGTCCCCGCTGCTTCCTTGGCCACTTTCCCCACTCCTGCAGCCGACTCCAAAGCCATCCCCACTGTGCAGCAGCAGTTTTAAAAACGGTGCCGCCGCCACCACCCTGACCCATGGATATGCGAGTTCCATGGGGCATTTTTTCATATATTCCAAGGTTGGGTACATATTCTCCAACTGCGTATATGCGAAACCGCAAGTGTTGAATCCGCAGATAACAAGGTTTGCCTGTACCTCCCACCACAATAAAGTGCTTAATACTAAGAACACTGTTATGCTGTTCATTTCCCTCCCAGGTAAAATGATCTAGAGAGGACAAATAATCCCTATTATAACAATACTAGTAGGCAAAGCCTGTTGTTGACCAGGCAAAGTCATTTTGCATAGATTACACTGATAGGAAAGTTATAGAAATTAAATATACGTAACAGAATTTTTTAATTAATGTGCTTGTTTAAGAGAAGTAAAAACAGTTTCAAATTTGTGGGATTTCAAATTCAGACACCATTTTACTGAATAACGACCATTTGAATAAAATGGTTAACTTGAAACAGTAAATTTGAATCTGAGAAGACCTTCTGTTTCTCTTGGGCATGATGTCATTTTGGAATTATTGAGGGTTAAAAATCTGTTGTGAACAACAGTAAAAATATGATTATATTCAGAATTTCTTCTTTTAAAAAAGGAAAAAAATAAACCTTTCCCCAAGCGTATTCTAGTGTAAAAAGTAGTGCAATCAGCTAATTCTAGTAGCAGGATTGTGTGTGCATATTGGTATCTGTAGGTCATTGGGAAGTATGACCTTATAACAGGCATCCCCAAACTGCGGCCTTCCAGATGTTGCTGAACTACAACTCCCAGCATACCCAGCCACAAAAAATTGTGTCTAGGGATGCTGGGAGTTGTAGTTCAGCAACATCTGGAGGGCCGCAGTTTGGGGATGCCTGCCTTATAACATGCAAATTCTTCCAAATATATAATAGATAGGTTTAAAAAAAAAAAAACACTTTCCAGTCTGCTAAGATTCAAGGAAGATTTCCCCCTGAAAATTCCCCACAACCACTGAAGCTTAAGGTCACCAAAAGCAGACCAGAATTCAGAATTTATCATGCTACTTTGCACATTCTCACTATAGGACACAACAGTCAAGTACTGTAGCTTTCATGTAACACAAACATTATTACAAAAATAATACCCAGGCTTTTAACGGATACTGTTCTGATTGTTCTTAATGTTGTTTTAGACCATTGTTTTTAAAAATTTTAAATTGTTGTGTTTTAAATTTCTTGTTTTGTTTTTAACTAATGTTTTAATGTTGTTTTTATCTGTTGTAAACTGCCCAGAGACACAAGTTTTGGGCGGTATAAAAATATGTAAAACAAACAAACAAAAATATGTATGCAGACCCACTTATGACCAAAACAAACACATATGGCTCATCTCAGAATGTTAAGACAAGCAGCTTCAAAGATTTAAGTTTGTACCTTTAATGCTAATTGCAGCTCATGTATAAAGCCAGAAGCTAGGGCTCAGTACTGGAAGCAGATATTCTTACCTGTTAAAACAGTTGACCATTGTACTTCCTGATAGGCTCCCCGTTATGCTAGCTCCGGCCAGAGCCATGGTGCTGGCTGTTTCACTCAGGTTGTCTCGAATGGCACCTATTCTATCCATATGGCTGCCACTTGCACTCAGGCTTCCGGTCAATCCTCCAACACTTTCTTCCCCTATGCTAGGGTTATGACGTGCTTCTGCTACTGAAGTGGTATCTAGATTTGAAAAGGAATGGTACTTCAAAAATTAATAGGAATAAGATATTCTATCCACCTTCCTTTGATTTAAACGGCAACACTGCACTTTGAGAAACCACAGTAGTTGTTCCCTGTGCTAGCTTGCTGTAAGGTTTTCCATCTGTCCAAAGAATGGGGAGGGGGAATAGGCTGGTTGGTCCCAGGTTGACATAACTAGAATTGGTTATGGGACAAAGTTCTACTGACTCTCATGAAGGGCTGGAAAGATGAGACAGGTTCCTGATTTTACATACATACATAGTATCTTTATACTGCCTATGTACATCTCTAGGCAGTGTAAAAATTTAAAATATTTAAAAGTCACAAAATAAAATACATGACAACAAAAACAATAAAGTGATTATTAAAACAAGTTTTTAAAATTATTAAAATTAATTCTAACTAAAAGCCTGGCAGGAGAGTCTTGAGGTTCTTTCTGAAAACAAACAGAGAAGGAGATGCTCTTATTTCAGCAGGGAGCATATTCCAAAGCCCTGGGGCAGCCACAGAGAAAACCCAGTCCTGGGTTGCCACCAAACGAGCTGGTGGCAACTGTAACCAGACCTCTCCAGAAGATCGTAAAAGGAGGGAGGGTTCATGACAAAGGAGGCGCTTTCTCAAATAGCTTGGACCCAAGGGGTGTGTGCACGCGCACATGCGTATATGTATATGTATGTAGAGGAGCTGGCCTCTTCCCACTACAAATTTTTTGCCTCCCCTTGAAAAGAAAGAGGACAATTACTCAACTACATAACACAACAGGAGTTCTGTCTCTCACTATTAATTATGAGATTAATTTGGGACACCCCCAACCCCTCCAGAACTAGGCTATAAATAAAATATATCCTATCTGCTGCTCTAGAAAGCAACAACAGAATACCATCTAGTTTCACTTGATTGCATTCATTTTTAAAATTTCTACCCCACTTTTCTAAAGAAAGAGCTGCCAAAGGAACATAACATCTTACAACAAAGTGAGCAACAGTTATTGTAATAGGCATCGAGAAACTCAGTATAACTTGACTCCAGCAGGAAAACATTTAGAAAACTAAAGTCACTACACAGAGATCATTGCAAATATCTGCTAAAGACCATATGAATTGGTTTTCAGCAGAGGCTGCTGCTCCTCAATAGCTGCAATTGGTGCATAATGCAGCCATGTGACTTCTAGCAGGGAGAGGCATCCCTGGCCCAGACCTTGCATAGACTCTCAGGTGGCTTCTGTTTGCCAAGCAGTCAAGACTCATGTGTGCCCGTGTATGTGTGTGAGCAAGCAGTCTTACATTAAGGCTGTGGGTGTACTGAGCACTCCCTAAGTCAACAACTGAAAGTCCCAGTGACTATAAAAGGAACCTCCCTTACCTACTGCTGCATTGGTTCCACCAACTGTTATATCATTTTCATCATCAAATTCTATTCTGACACCCTTTCCATTGCCAGCAGATACACCACAACCTCCACTTCGGCAGAGGGAGATGGGAACCACTCCATACACGTAGGCCAACATAATAGGAATACCTATTCCTGCAAAGAAAATATAGGACACTGGGATCAGCACAGATACAGTCATGTAGCATTATCCCACTAGCAGTCATGGAATAAGAGGACAGGTTCACATGTGGAGGAGTAACTGGTTGAAGGACAGGAAACAGAGGGGAGGAATAAAAGGACAGTTTTCACAGTGGAGGGAACTAACAACTGGGATCAGTGCTCTTTAACTTGCTCATAAATGATCTAGAAGTTGAGGTAAGCAGCAAAGTGGCCAGATTTGTTTATGTATTTATACATACACTTGTACCCCGCTTTTTCTCTGAGGTGCTCAGAGCAGTGTATATGGTTATTTTTCTCTTCACAACAACCCTGTGAGGTAGGTTAGGCTGAGAGATACATGACTGGCCCAGAGTCATCCAGTGAATTTCATGGTTGAATGGGAATGAAATTGAATGGGAAACTCAGGTCTTCCTGGTCCTAGTCTAACACTCTAACCTTTACGCTATGCTGGCTCTCCAAAAGACAAGTGTCATTTGCAGATGACACTAAATTATTTAGAGTAGTGAAATCCAAAACAGATTGTGAAGAGCTCCAAAAGGATCAATCCAGGTGATTGGCAACTGAGCTTCAATGTAAGTAAGTGTAAAGTGATGCACTTTGAGGCAAAAACCACAACTTCACATATACTACACTGATGGGATCTGAGCTGTCAGTGACTGACCAGGAGAGAGATATCTTGGTGTTGTGGACAGATCTTGGGGTTGTATTGTTGAAAGTGTTGACTCAGTGTGTGGCAGTTGTGAAAAAAGGCAAATCACATGCTAGGGATCATTAGGAAGGGAAATGAAAAGAACAATGCTTGGTGTGGCCACATTCGGAGTACTGTGCACAGTTCTGGTCACCATATCTTAAGGAGGACACTGTAGAACTTGAAAAGGTGCAGAAGAGGGCAACCAAGAAGATCAGGGGCCCGGAGCACCTTCCTTATGAGGCAAGGCTACAGCATCTGGGGCTTATTTATTCATTCAATTCATGTACTGTCCTTCCTAAAGTGAATCAGGGTGGTTTATGTTAAAATCAAAAACATGTAACAAAACAATTAAAACCAGAAAACATTTAAAACAGATTAAAACTAAAGATAATTAAATCTGGCTATTTTTTTTTTTTTAATTGAAAACCCTTTTTTACCCAAGCTTTCTCAGGTTTTTAATTAAAAAATACTGTTAGTTTAATTTTATGGTCTTTAAATTATTGTATTGTTTTAACTTTATATGTGTTTTATGTTGAAATGTTTTAACTTTTATATGTGTTTTAATTGTTGTTGGCTGCCCAGAGACGTAAGTTTGGGCAGGGTATGAATTTGATAGATAGATAGATGTCAGGCTAAAAAGATGGGTCTTTAAGGCTCTCCTGAAGGCCTTCTTATATCTACAGGGAGCACGTTCCACAACCCTAAGGTGATAACTGAGAAGGTCCGACCCAAAGATGTACCCCTCCTGATGATCTTAATGAGTGGTGGGGACCTTGTAGAGAAAGGCGCTCCAGAAAAACAGGTTGCTTACCTGTAACAGGTGATCTGGAAGTGATCCGTTGAATCCATAAGGAAATGGGTTCTGCGCCTGTGCAGGCACCTTGCGGGTTGACTTAGTAGCTCCTCGCGACGCCCAACCGCCCTCATGCGCTTCCTGAGTCTGTTATATTGAGCGGTTGGGCGTCCTACTGTCAGTTCTGTGCAGACCACATTCTTTTCTCTTTTTTTCTTTTCATCCTTCTGCAGCAGGGACAGGTAGGGAGGGTCTTATGGATTCAACGGATCACTTCCAGATCACTTGTTACAGTTAAGCAACCTGTTTATCTGGACTGTGATCCATTGATTCCATAAGGAAATGGGTGATTAGCTAACTTCCGCACCATGCTGGAGGGTGCAGAAAGCAGATTCTACGATAGCACCCTTTTCAAGACACTCCTGCCATATTCTGCCTGTTGTGCCATGCGGAGGTCAATGGCATAATGCTTAATGAATGGCTGCTGCGTTGACCATGTAGCAGCCATGCAAATGTCTTCCATTTTAATCCCTGAAAGATGGGCAGCCGAAGTTGAGTATGCTCTTGTTGAATGTGCTCGTATAGTCTTTGGGGGGTGAAACCCCTTGTTGTTTGTACGCTAGCAGGATCAGTTCCACTAGCCAATGTGCTATGCGTTGTCTTGATACTGCGTGGCCTTTACATTTGCCCTTGCTTCTTTGTCTTTCTGATAGACTTAAGTCTCCTTTAAATAATATAGGAAGGCCCTACGCACATCTAAGGAATGTAGGGCTTTTTCCAGACTCATTTATGGTGTCTGAAAAAATGTTGGCAGTATTTCCTGATGAAGGTGAAACTCTGTCTTCAGCTTTGGCTGGAAATCCATGTCCAATCTCATCACCATCTTATGTGGGTAGAACTGGGTGTATGGTTTATCAACCCTTAAAGCAGTCATTTCTCCCACACGTTTAGCCGAAGTGATGGTGATTAAGAAGGCAAACTTGAGCGTGAGTATGTGGAGAGTTGACGAGTGTAGGGGCTCAAAGGGGGCCTCGGTGAGAGCTGAAAGCACCAACGAGAGGTTCCACTGGTCTCGTTAGTGGAGGATATAGGTTATTAAGCCCTTTCATGAACCGCTTACTCTCTGGATGTGTAAAAACCGACACTCCATCCCATCCTGGGAGCTTGGCTGATAGGGCAGCTAGGTGTACCTTGAGTGACACATTTGCCAATCCTTGCATCTTCAAGTTAGTCAAATAAAGTAACACTTGCCACACCATAGCACGGAGCGGTTTGAATTCACGGGTCTTAGCATAGGCCTTGAATCTCTTCCATTTGCAAAAATAACTGTGTCTAGTCAATGGTCATCTACTATTTATCAGTATCTTGTTCAGAATCCAAGTCTCCATGCCATTAAATGCAGAGTCTCTATGTCGGGATGAAGCATCCTTCCCCCTTCCTTGTGTAGGAGATCTGGAGCAGGAGGTAGCTTGTAGGAGTTCCCACTGTACAGTTGCAGCAGTGGTGCAAACCACGGTTAGCGTGGCCACCATGGGGCTAGAAGTATGCAGGACCCTCAGGATCTGGCCCAACACCCAACTAAGCAGTGGAAATGGTGGAAACAGGTATAGAAGCCCCATGCACCAATTGTATTGAAACACATCTTCCAGTGACTTTGCCCCGATGCCCGCTCGTGAGCAATCTTTCTGGCATTTCTTGTTGGCCACTGTGGCAAACATGTCGATTGCCAGGATGCCCCATTTGTTGAAGATGTGACTGATGCAATCTTCTTTGATTTCCCATTCGTGTCTGTGATCAAATCAATTGACTCGGCTGAGGGTATCGGCTAGGTGATTGTCGACACCCCTTATGTGTATTGCAATTGGGTAGATGACATGTGCTATGCAGCAATCCCACATTCTCATAGACAAGGCACATGGAGTGGGAGATACTGTGCCCCCATCTGTTGATGTACGCAATTGCTGTAGTGTTGTCTAGGTGAATCTGTGTCACTATTCCCTTGAGTTGGGGTTCGAAGGCCTTCAGCACTAAGAATGCAGCCAGTAGTTCCAGGTAGTTTATATGACGCTGACTCTGCATGTGTGACCATTGTCCCTGTATGCAATGTGGTCCACAATGTGCTCCTCACTCTATTAGGGAAGCATCTGACGTGACCCAACTCGTTGGGATCAAGGGTTTGGATGGAATTCCTTGCAAGAGGTTGTCTTTCAACATCCACCAACGCAGTGATTGCAACACCGTCCGGGGCAGTTTCAGGCATAAGCTCTGGCTGCCTACACTGGGCCTGAAAGTTCTTAGATACCACCTTTGTAGGGGGCACATGTGTAATCTCGTGTATCTGACAGTAGTGTTGCAGGTTGCCATCAATCCCAACAACCTATGAATGGTCCTTGCCGGCTTAACAGGGTTGCACTGGAACAACTGCGCCAGAGCACTGATCTGTCGATAGCGTTCCTCTGGTAAGAATGCCCTCTTCTTTTCCATGTCCAAAGATGCACCTATGAAAGTTATGTGCTTTCTGGGTTCCAGGCTGGATTTCTTCCAGTTGATGTTGATCCCCAAGTTCTGAAGAAGATGCACCATCTGCTGGATCTGTTTGAGAAGTAACTCTTTGTTTCTGCTTACCAAGAGATAAGATAAGAATAGATAAGATAAGAATAGACAACCAAGCCCTATGTTCATAAATACGACCACAGCCACCACTTTGGTAAATACTCTTGGCGCCGTCGATACACCAAAGGGCAAAACTGTATACTGGTAAATTGCCTCCCCTACTGTGAATCTGAGGTATTTCCGGTGATTCTCACATGAAAGTGAGATACCCACATGATACCCACATGAAAGTAAGCATCCTTGAGATCCAACGTTGCCGCCCACTCCTCCTGATCTAGGAAGGGGATTATTCTCTGCAACGTTGTCATTCTGAATTTCCGGGTTAAGACAAATTCGTTGATATCCCTCAAATCCATGATTGCTCAGATCCCACCATCCCGCTTGGGTATCTGGAAATAGCGGGAGTAGAATCCTGACAGTCTTCTCGCCCACTGTACAGGTACAATTGCCTCCTTTTCCAATAACACTTCTATCTCCTCCTGCAGTTCCGCTGTTGCTTTGGTGAATTTCAACCCTGAGAATGGGGGTAGAGTCTTGAACTCGATTGCATACCCTGTTGTTATTATCCTCAGTACCCAGCAGTCTGATGTTATATTGTGCCATGCTTGGGCATGGCTTGCCAGTTTGACGGTTGAGCTGGCAACTATAAGACCGATGGCATTGGCCTTGGCATTCGTTATTAAATTGGCAATTGCTGGTAAATGCAGTGGGCTGACATAGCAATCAAAAGGAATGCTTGGTATTGTCCTTATTAGAGCGATTGTTCTTGTTCTTGTCATTATTGGATCCTCTTGTCCTTTGGAAGGGCCTATTCTGTCTTCTAAAATCTCTCCTGTCCTGATATCTAAAAGATCTCTGGCAGGTATAATTTCAATTGCGAGAATTATATGTGGACAAATTAGAAGTAGATGTTGCTGCCATGAAGGTTTTTGCTGTAAATTTCGACTTCTTGAGAGTCTCCATTGTCGCGTCAGTGTCTTCATAGACGAGGCCTTTCTCGTCAAAAGCCAGGTTCTCAACTCGGTCCTTCATGTCGGGTTGGAATGCTGTTGACCTAAGTCAAGCATAGCAGTGCATGGTTACCATAGCAACCATTACCCTTGACTCTGCCTCTGCCTCTGCCAAGTGTTTGAAGGCACTGAGTTGTTGCCTTATTACTGACGTGGTTCTCTCATAAACCTCATTAAACTTGTCCTGCAGCTCATCTGGTGTCACAGAAGTAGAGTCTTGTAGCAGGGTGTCCCGAAGTAGGTGAATATAACGAGCCATACAGGCTGCATAATTGGCTATGCGAATGGCTAGGCTTGAGGTGGTGTAAAGCTTCCTGCCGGGGACGTCCATTTTCTTGCCCTCTGTCTGCTGGTGTTGTATGGTGCCGACGTCCTTTAGATGTTGTGGCACAATCCACTACCATGGAATATGGGACAGGGTGCCGGACAAGGCACACATTATCTCCTTCCTGAACCCTATAAAGATTATCTAAGCGTTTTGATGTTGGGTTTGAGGTCTGTAAAGTTCTCATGCTGTTTTCGCAGCCTTCGCTATTACTGGAATCAGGGGTAGGGCTACTGGATGCGATGTTTTGGCCTGCATCATCATATTGTATACCGGGTCCTGTATCTCAGTTTCTGGTTGGTTTAAATCCATTCCCAGAGCCTCTGCAATTTCCCTTATTAAAGTGTGGTATGCTTTTAACTCCTCTCGAAAGGTGGGGTGGAACATCAGAAGGTGGGTCCGAATGGTGACTTGTATGATCAGATGCAGAGTCATCAGACTCATAATATTCTAAATCTCGGTCTGGAGATGGAGGTGAACTCTGTGTTGGAGGAGGACTCAATTTTCGCTCCCACTTTCCACCCGGCTTCTCCTGAGTCACCTCTGGTGTTTGAGTCTGGCAGGACGTGGTGACTAGCAACCATGGTTTCGGCTGATGAGGAAGAGGTTGATGGCGGAGATCAGGCGGGGGTTGCTGGAGTGGCATAGCAGACTGATGGGGAGAAGGTTCTTGATAATTGATGGCATGTTGTAGTACTGGGTCTTGTGCGCATTTTGCAGATGCCTGCCGTGCCTTCCATTGTAGATACTCCCCATAATCCTCTGGGAGTGAATGTCTGAAGCCACACGAATGTGTTGGCTGCGTCGATGGTGGACATACTCCTTGGCCAGCAAGACATTGACAATCTCTTGGTGAAACTACAGCAAAAGCTGAAGGTGATGGGAGCAGATTTCCAAGAGTTCCTCTTGGTGAAATTGAAGGTGTCCTGGGTGGAAGAATAGGAGGAGGCTCCTCCTCTTGATCCTCCTGGTCTTCATCTAATCCAGCACTCAGGAATCCTTGAAAGGTGGAGACTGAGGGGGTACTCGACGCAGAGTCCAGTAATTCCTTAAGGGTAGAAGCTGCATCATGTTCTGTCGTATTTTCTTTGCCCTTGCCATTAAGTGACAGAGTAGAGGGTGACTGCTGAGGAGTACGCTCAGGAGACAGTGACTGATGCCTCCGGGCTGTCTGAACCTCTGTTGATCAGGCTGTTGACATTGAGACCGATTGTTCTCTCGCAACGGATGAGTCCACCGAGGCAGATCTCTTAGCAGTTTTCCCACTCGATGTCGAAGGGTTTCTAGACATGGAGGTTTCCGCGCTTTTTGACAGCTTGGGTTTCTTTGATCCCGCACCCGCTGTCGACGTTGATGAAGGACCAGATCTTTGCATGTCCATCTCCCAAATCGCTTCAGACCCCCAAACTGAGGATGGAGAGGGTGTCCTTTGAACTATTGTAGCTCAATGTCCATCAGAGCGATGTCACTTTCTATTAGTGTATTCACTTTCCTTCAAGGTGACCATCTTGGGCTTTTTAAACAGGTCGCTCACAGGCAAGGTTTTAGACTGAGTCTTTTCAGTTCCGTGCTGCTTCGATCTCGATGTCAACGCCGATGTCGATCCATCTCCTGCCGAGCCGCCTCCCGTCGATGGAGGGCTCGGGCGAGGCGTAGGGGGACGAAGCACTTTGCCATACAATGCTGCTCTCAGGCGCAAAGCTCTATTTGTTCTGGTCTGCTTAGAAAATGAGCAGCAAATCTTGCAGGTTGTCATGTTGTGCTCCTCTCCCAGGCACAATAGGCAAGCCTCGTGATAATCAGTGGATGGTAACTTAGCGCGGCACTTTACACAACGTTTAAAAGTCTTCTTGGCTTCCATTATGGGAAGATCTGTGAGCAGTCCGAGTCAGTATCCGAAGGACAGTCCAATCAGTTAACTAAATTAGTCCGTTAAGCGATCTCAATCTGTGAAACGTTCCGAAGGTCGAAAATATCAGGTAGATAAGCAAATCTGTCAACTAACCAAGTCTGATAACCACTTCTACTCCGTTTACAGTCCTAAGTTCTTAACTGATAACTCTGAAGTAATACAATGTGTCTGCTATCGAGGAGCCCAAACGAGGTCTGAACGCTACAGCGGTCAAACAGAAACTGACAGTAGGATGCCCAACCGCTCAATATAACAGACTCAGGAAGTGCGTGAGGGCGGTTGGGCATTGCGAGGAGCTACTAAGTTGGCCTGCGAGGTGCCTGCGCAGGCGCAGAACCCATTTCATTATAGAATCAATGGATCACAGTCCAGATCAGGAAGTTCTATCCCATCTTGCAGATTACGACCCCCAACTTTGAGCACCTCTGTCTTGCTTGAATTCAGCTTCAGTTTATTATCCCTCATCCAGCCCATTACTGCCTGTAGGCAGGTATTTAAGGGGCTAATGAATTCACTGATATTGATAAGGAGAAATAGATTTGGGTGTTGTCAGCATATTGATAACACCCAGCATCAAATCCCCTGATGACCTCACTCAGCGGTTTCATATAGATGGTAAAAAGCACTGGTGACAGAATGGAACCCTGTGGGACTCCATACAGTAGCTCCCACTTTGAGGAGCAACTGTCACCAAGTGCCAGCATCTGAATTCTACCGGAGACAAAGGAGCGGAATTACTGTAAAACAGTGCCTCCTATCCCCAAATCTCTCAGGCAATCCAGAAGAATACCATGGCCAATGGTATCAAAAGACGCTGAGAGAAGTACAAGCACAGCCATACTCCCTCTGTCAATTCCCTGGTGATAGTCATCTATCAGGCCAACCAAGGTTGTCTCAACCCCATAGCCCGCCCTAAAGCCAGTTTGGAACAGGTCTAGATAATCAGCTTCCTCTGCTTGGAGCTGGTCAGCCACCACCCCCTCAATCATCTTACCCAACCATGGGAGGTTGGAGATTGGCCTATAATTATCCATCACCAGAAGATGCAGAGCGGGCTTTTTAAGAAGAGGTCTAATCACCACCTCTTTCAAACAAGGTAGCATCCTGCCTTCCCTCAGTGAGATCTTAATGATATCAACTAGGCCAGTTCCAACAACCTCCCTGCAAGATGCAATCAGCCATGTTGGGCAAGGATTCAAAGACCAAATGGTAGGCCATACTGCTCCAAGAAGCGTGTCCACATCCTCAGGAGTCATGAACTAAAACTACCCAATCTGATCTTGCAAGAGAGATTGCTGGACACCTCCCTAACTGGCCCTGCAGAAATACTGGAGTTGAGATGAGTCCGAATAGGAGATATTTTATCTGAGATGCTGTTTCTGGAAACAGATTTGAAAGAGAAGAGGCTTGAGTTAAACCCCTAACAATCCAAAATAGCTCTGATGGACGAGAACTTGCAGTCACAATATGTGTAGAATAAAATCACTTACAGTAATTATGAAGTGGGTCTGAGAGGACGCTTTTTAGTTTGGAAAAGAGGTGACTACGGGGAGACATGGTAGGAGATGTATAAAATTATGCATGGAGTAGAGAGAGTGGTCAGAGAAATTTTTCTCCCTCTCTCACTACACTAGAACCAGGGGTTATCCCATGAAATTGAAGGCCTGGAAATTTAGGAAAAGCTGAAGTACTTTTTCACACAGCACATAATATATCTATTGAATTCTCTGCCATGGGGTGTGGTGATGGCCACTAGCTCAGATGGTTTTAAAGGGAGCTTAGACAAATTCATGGAGGACAGCTTTGTCAATGGCTACTAGTCTGGTGGCTATAGGCCACCTCCAGCCTCAGAGGCAAGATGCCTCAAAATTCCAGTTGCAAGGGAGCAAAAGCAGGAAAGAGGGAATGCCCTCACCTCTTGCCTCTGGGCTTCTCAGAGGCATCTGGTGGGCCACTATGTGAAACAGGATGCTGGCTTTGGGCCTGATCCAGCAGGGCTGTTCTTACGTTCTTAGTGCATCCACAACTTTAAAGAAATCATTGCATATTTGCCAACTATACTACTGGTATTTAACAGGTTATGATTTTTTTAAAAGCAGAAGAAATACACAGCTCCTATGCGCACACAGAGTGTATTTGCAATGCCTTCACCATTCATTTCAATGGATCAAGCAGGTCTTTGTGTATATGGCTTTGTATTTATGGACCTGGTTCTTCTACTGAGATTAATGGGAAGCATAAGCAAGGAGACTGTGTACACATCGATCTCCTGAACTAAGGCTGTGGCTTTTAGAAAGGGTCCTAAAATTACTTTTCAACAAAGAAATAATTTGGAGGGGCAGGAGGAGGAATTATGTTTCAGCTTCTTATACTGTTAAAACTATTCATATGTAAAGTTGATTTAATTGTTAGAAGCTGGCCTAGCAAAATCAGTTATAGGCACCCTTTGTGTCCTGCTTTTAGCAAATGTTTCTAATGGTTTTTAATCAGCAGGATAGCTTATTCAGAAAAAGATCTTCCCTGACTGATTCTTACAAGCCAGTATACTTACCTACAGTAACTGCAGCTACAACTGGTGAAACGATTACAGACAGGGTTACACCACCTGCAATGGCCAAGTTCCGCTTATGCTTGGAAATATCTTTGCCCTCATAGCGATTGTGAATCTTTAGGAGAAGAAAAAGGAGGACATTTCAGAGTATGTTGCACATCGGTTTTTGCCCCCACCCCCTCCTCTGCTGCTTCTTATATATCCTGTGCAATCACCCCACCAACTCTCACCTCCTGGGTCAGAACAATGATTTTCTTCTACAGAGTTTTTCCTGTAGACTAAAGTTCACTTCTTGTGTACTGTCAAGGGCGTGCTAATTCTGCCCCACCTCTCCCATTCTTGCCATTCTTTACCCAAATGTTGTCATAATTTAGATTGACAGGACACACTGTAGGCAACAAATGATTATTAACGAAGAACTTCAGCAAATGTGCCACGGAAACCTATGGCAGCAGATAAAGCTCTGCAAAACTAGTAATTTTCACGGGCAAGAAAGCAAGAAACTGCAACTGGTCACCGACAGTGGTACTGCTAAGAGCAGAATGGATGGTTAGTCAGTTTCTCTGCTTCGAAAGCTGAAGTAGATAAACAGAGTTAAAATGATGCAACATGGATAAGAGAGAGAATGGCACCAACAACAAAGGTTGGTTCTGCAAGAGGAAGATAAAATACTGTGGCAACACATGCTCAAAATTCTAACTTGAGCTTATTTTTAGAGATTTTTGCCCAGCTTTTCAGTGATAGTCTTGACATGGCTAACAAAACTAATCCCATACAACCAGACAATGGAGATATGGCAAAATTACTGGACTTCATGACTGACATTAGAGGAGAGTAAATGGGCTCCTCTTTATCACCTTTACAAGTAACATTTACACAAACAATAACAGGTTTGCCTGGGACAAAACATTTTATTAAATAACTTGAGCTCTGAACACTGTAACATAGGAAGCTGCCATATACCGAGTCAGACCACTGGTCCATCCAGCTCAGTACTGTCTACCCAGACTGGCAGCGGCTTCTCCAAGGTTGCAAGCAGGAGTGTCTCTCAGCCCTATCTTGGAGATACCAGGGAGGGAACTTGGAACCTTCTGCATGCAAGCATACAGATGTTCTTCCCAGAGTGGTCCCATCCCCTAAGGGTAATATCTTACAGTGTTCACATATGTAGTCTCCCATTCATATGCAACCAGGGTGGACCCTGCCTAGCAAGAGGGGCAAGCCCTTTGCTTGTCTCCTTTGCTAAACAGGCAGGGTCCACCCTACACTTCCTAATGTAGGCACCACAGTTAAATTTCTAGGTGCCGAGGATCCATGGAGCCCATGATCTGTCAAGCCCTGCAAAATATTACCACTTGCCTAAGCAGAACAATGTTATACATCAGCAGAAGCAATTCATAAAACCAAACCACAGTACCAGGACAACTCTAAATAGGAAAACAGCACCCCCCTCCTAAATAAGATGGCTGCCATCATCATCATTCAAAACAACAGTGATGAGCTAGCATGTCAAGTCATCCTGGGCTTGGACATCCTGTTTAATGCTACCAAACAGATTCCATGCTTTACTGCCACATGTTGTACCTTAGACCAGGGATTCTCAGCGTTGGGTACCCACATGTTATTGGACTTCAACTCCCATAATCCCCAACCAAAGGCCACTGGAGCTGGGGATTATGCAAGCTGAAGTCCAATATTGGCCACTGCATTCTTCGCCTTTCCTGGCTGCAGCAGATATTTTAGGGAAAGTTAACAAATTTACCATAGCGTAGGAGGTAAGAGGAAAGAAGAGAGGCAAGAACAGAGCTACAGAAAAACAAAAACACACCCTTACCAAATGTTAAATACAAAATATGCTAGTGTGTGAACAATCCCTTAATAAGTGTTCAATCTCCAAGTTCTGCCTAATGTAACACAGGACAATTTTTCAGCTACTCACAGCCACCTTACCTTACGCCCCACATATACAGGGATTCCAATAATCATAGCCGGAATAGCAATACCAGCTATTAAGGCAATTCCCACAGGTGCACCCACAAGTGTGCCCAGCTGCCACAGGATTTTCTTCTTCCGACTCCATGGCTTTTTCCCCCAGAACGTGCAACCTGATGGACTATAAGAAGAAAATTCCCATAAACAAGACCAACCAATGACTCAGACTGAACAGTTCTAAGTAACCACCAGACCTAATCAAATTCTCTAACAGAGACAGCAAACATGTGGCCATAAATAATCATTTACCAATTACATTTGGATTCGTAAATGTGCATCTTGACTGGGTTATCATAAAAGAACATTCTGGTTAATTTAAAATAATGAACCAGCAGTACAAAATACGTATCTAGAACATTTTCTTTTTGGATGCATCAGATCATGTTTTGTCATGTTTGGCTGAAACTAAAAATGAGAGCAGTTCTCCCCACAAACAACTCTGGGCTAAACAAACAGTTCTCAGCCTACACTATAAATGAGGCAAATGCAGTGGGGAGGAAAAATATTAGAGGTTTCTCAAATGTAACTGTGACAAGCATCTGACAAGTTGCATTTTGAGTTGCTCTGGGCTGAGAACACACAGGTCAAAAGACCATTGTGGTGATCACAAATAATGGCTGGCTAGTGAGCGAAGCCTACACTTGTGGATCCCTGCATTTGCAAGAGACTTCTTCCCAGATAGCAGGACAAATTGAACAGGGTGGGAGATTGCTGTGACAGACTTCCCATCACTTTTTCCAATGAGATTTATTGCAGGAAGTTCATTTGTCCCTCTCCTTGGGGGTTCATGCATTGGTTTGCCATACTCTGGGATAGTACTTTAGTAGGAAAAAAAATTGAATGTGCAAAACATATGCAAAAAATCCAAAGCATGGCACTTCCCATAATAAATGCTTGTGCAGCCTTGAGAGAGAGTAGGGGAAAGGGAAAGAGAATCCAGCCTGTCTACTCTCAGAAAGTTCTTCCTCTTGTCAAACAGTTTTAAATACATCTAACATTCCATGCCCGACTGAAAGAAAGAGCATATCAAATGTGCATTAGCATGACATGAAATTCCATTTTCATAAACATTTGCCTTAAAAGGCTTTCCCATACATACCTTAAATAATGCAAATCTGATATCTCCTTCATACACAGCCAACAGAATTCACAGCCACAAACAGCACATGTCATGTGATTGCAGCTTCCATCATTCATCTTTATTATATAAGCAGCACAGCGTGGGCATGGCTTTATGTCGTCAGCTGCTTAAACAAAACAAAAGAAACCCAATGGCCTTATTGCTATTAAGAACCAATAAAAACTAATAGTTTAGAATTGTTTGTGAGCTGAAGAACAGTATTTTAAAACTGGTGTGGTATAAATGTCAGTGAAGTAAACATTTGCATGTGTGCCAAGTTTCCTTCCATCTTTAGTTCTGTTTGTTCAGTATGAAGTTCTGGAGAACCAAAGTCTAAATATTCAAGACAAAATGTGCTTTACAAAGGAGTTTACAACTGTTTAGATTTTCACTCACAGGCAACAAAAGCATCCATACCCACAAGTGATCATGTGTCATCTATATAATCTACCCAAAGGCTTCTGAATACAACTAAGGCACACACATAAAACATTAGGAATTAAATGCACACGTACACAAGACAAAATGTCAGGCAGTGTTTACTCTGCCTTCCTCTTGGTTTTCTTGTGATGTAGTACTCATTACACACCAATAAATATAAGAAAATCCTTTATCATCACAAAAAGCAACTTCAGGAGGGGCAATCTGGAGTAGAAAGAGAGAAAAGTCATGGCCCTCCAAATTACCCCTCCCAGGAATGCTTTTCCTGAGAAAAAGCAGCTGGATTTTTATTGCATGTTTGGATAGAATAGTTAGGCCCTCAGCCACCAGCTCCTCCAATACAGATAGTAACATGTGCTGTATTTTATTGTTTTAATGGCTGTGTATTTTTAAATTTTAGAGATTTTATGGTTTTAATATATATGTTGTGAACCACCTTGAGATTTTTTAATGAAAGGTGGTATACAAATTTAACAAACAGATAAATAAATAAATAAATAATTTCATCCACCCCCTTCTAAATCCTTGAGACAGGAAGCAGCGTAAAAAGATGTACATTATTTCAGATGTATACCATAACTTAAAGCACAGTGGAGATACACCAGGGCTTTCCAGCCCCTCTTCCTACTACAGCCTCTTGTGCCACTCATGAAGATCTGGAGGGGCTGGAAAAAGAAATACCTTCTGGGAGTTGTATTCAATGCTGCACAAGTGAAAATCATCAACTCGCCATCCTCAGCATGTGCATATGCAAACAATTTCTGCTCTCTCACATGCGGCAGGGGAGAGGATCTTGGCCTAAATGTTTCTCTAATTCAACATCTAACACTAGATACAACTAAGAAGCGCTCACTCCAGAAGTCTTAACTATCCATGTCCAAGTAAAAATCAACGAAAGAGCACAGCAAAGTGCTCTACACTACAACATACTGAGCAGATCATCTGTCTCTAAAGCAACATATAATCACTAGCCGACCCCGCACAGAACATCTGAGTGGCGCTTTGGGGCCGGCTGTTTACTCCTCCCCTCTTCCTCCCGGCCCAGTCTCTCCTCTCTTCCTCTTCCCTCTGGCCCCGCGCTCTCCAGCTCTCCTCCCCTCCCGTTCCTCCCCCCCCCCAAAAGCTGCGGCGGGTGGCCAAGAAGGGCTCCACCGCCGCCGTTTTTCCTCCCTCCCATCTGCCCGCCGCTTTTCTCTGCCCCTGCCCACCGCCGCCTTTCTCTGCCCCCGCCCGCCGCCTTTCTCTCCCCCCCGCCCGATGCCGCCTTTCTCTCCTCACTCCTCTGCCTGCCAGCCGGCCACCGCCAACACTTTCTTCCCCCTCTCCTCCCCAGTACTCTTCACTTTGGAACTCTCGCAGCGTGTCGTGAGAGTTCCGCCACCAAATCCTGGGCACGCATGTCCCAAGAGAATTAAATATATCGATTGCCCCAGTGATATTCCAATGAGGTACTTCAACCATCCACTGTGAAAAAACTACACTGACAAAGCAAGACATTACATTCATGTATTGTACATGTGTTATCATGGATGAATTAGAGGTGGACTGACATAAGCTGCAATAATGTTACTCTATAAGGATTTATCTGGAAACATCTAGAAAGCTCTACTTTTCACATTCTGCTAAAACCAGTGCGTACAGCTTGAAGCTCTCTGAAAAACTAATCACAGAAATAATGTAATCCATTACTGGAAGCTTCAGACTGGGAGTAATTAGCAGAAAGAACCACAAGAATGTATAGTATCACCAACCAATTACCTTCGCTATCTTCCATTATTGTCAGTTATTAATGTAAAGAAACAGATTCAATATAAAGCAGGAGAGACACATCATTATAACATCAACAATCAGTGAACAGCCCAGTTACTCAAATGGTTTGTAAATATGGTTGTGAAGACTGTCATATTTCAGACCAGAAATACCTGCTGCTCCAGACTCCTGGCTGTAGCTAATAGATGAAGAGCGAATTGTTCTCAGGCGTAAACTTTGAGCTCGCTCCTGGCGAGCAGCATCACAGGTCTGGTTCGGATGCCAAATCTGTTTACAGTGGTAGCAGAACTCTGTTCCACAGCCTTCACGCCCACACGTAAGTTTAGGACAGCTTGCACAGCCAAAAGCAATCACTGCATACCTTAAATGTTCAAAAAGAAGCAGAAGGAAGATTATTCCCAGAATTGCACAGTGCCAATCAGAAAAGTTGACTGTGGGGAGAAATTAAGAAATATACTCTTCTTTACATAATCAGATGAAAAACTACATTCATGGAGATCTTATTAAGATATGTAGTACAAAATTACTGAAGATTTGAATCTGGCAGATTTAGATCCTTCAGTATTCCATGGCCTTTGGGATGGAGCCACAGCTTTGCAGGTCAAAGGTCCCAGATTCAATCCCTAGCATCTCTTGGCAGGTCTGAAAAAGATCCCTTTCTGAAACACTGGAAAGCCACTGCCAGCCAGTGTCAACAATACCGAGCTAGACAGACCAGTAATCTGACTCAGCATGAGGCAGCTTCCTATGCAGTGCATCCAAATTACAAACATCATAAGAGGATGATGGTACACACTTGGGAGTCTCGCATTTCTAAATGCTTGGGGGTCCGCCCCCCCCCCCCGCAAGTCATCAGTATTTATTGAGTTATTTCTGTAAGGCTCTTTCAGAAGATGTGCACACTTTAGTTGTTGGAATTTAATCCAAACAGAATTCATAACTGACCATTACTTTGCAGCTCAGTTGCAAGCATTCACTAAATCCCACATCTTGACACTACTACAAGGCAACGCAGTAATCAATAGGCCTCTGCTACAGGTTGAAGGAGGTGAATGTTATAGTAATCTTCCAATACTGACTTGACTGATCAGAAGCTCATATATGTTCCCTCTTCCATCACAGGGAGGAATTAATGACTAAACCAGGGGATCCCATTGTAAATGCAGGAGCAACTCCTTCCAGGGCAATGGAGGTCCTGAATTCAAATTCACGTGAGATCTTCCGATGCACTTGTTATCTTTTTCCAAGTAGAGGGGAGCATCGGAGGGAGTGCACAAGCCCAAGGCCCACTCCTGATCTCACCCAAAATAAAGTCCAGGTCACAATGAAAGATTGGCTCAGATTTTTACACTGAAAGGCTTCTGTAAAGAACATGAAGTTGCATGTGATGATGGTCTTAACTGAGCATCCCAAATATGACAACCATCAGATAGGAAGTGAGACTATTGTATCAAACAGATATAGTGCAGATGTGACTGGAACTTGGCCAGGCCTATGGAGATAACACTCTCTCTTACAATACACAAGAGTTTGACTGAGTAAAGCTGTTAATCCCAGATTTTCTGCATGAGTGTTCTCTATTCAAATGGTAGTAATGCAATAATACTGTTTGTAGAAGGGAAGGATTTTCAGTAGACTAACAAGAATTCAGCAATTCTTGCAAACAAGAAATAAAGGCTTTGCTTGCAGAATCAGGGAATACAACCATACAATGCTTGCATACTTACTGGTGAGCTTTAAAACTGGAAGTATCAAGCCCTAAGACCTTATATTTAGAGTTACAGTGTCACTAACCATAGAGATGAGAACATTTTCCTATTTGAAAATAGGAACACTCTATATGTTGTAGTCCTATATGAACTACAGACAGTAGAACAAACTTTATAGAGAAAGCTATACTTTTCCCTCACAGGGAATATTCCATGCCTTCCCTCTATCGTATCAGAGGTCACTAAAGAAACAATTAGTAGCCCAACAGGTTTCCATTACAGCTCTCAGAGACTCAAACTTGTTCAGAAGATACCAAAAATTATGGTATGCCTTTTGAAAAATGGATATCACATTAACAGCCTCTACCTACTAGTCTGCTTTGACTGCAGCAGCAAAATTGTTTGCTCTACCGCAACTCAAACAGCAGCTGATCCTGACAGTCAAGCCAGAGACCACCAGTACTGCCAGGGAAATCGAAACAAGCACAGCACTCCCTGCAGGTCTTCCCCACACCCAATACTAGAAATATTTTGATCAGTAGGATTACACACAGGAGGATTAAGATTGTCATCATCTTCAAGATCCCACTGGCCAATAAGAACAGCAGGCACCTGTGCTAGCGATGTGCACGGAACTGGTACAGAGGCCCTTTTATGGACCTCCGAACCGATTTGAAAGTCTGGTGGTTCTGCCAGTTCAAAGGTGGGGGGCGGATAGTTTTAAGGACTGGGGAGAGTGCTCTTACCACCAGCCCCCACATTTCCTCCACTGGCACTGTGGTTCAAAATGGTCCTGCAGGACAGCAGCATAGCTCCTTGCCGCCCCGGCACATCGCAGACCGGGAGTGCCCAGTGTGTGTACGCACGTTGCAATGTGCATTCACACCTCATGCCTGCGACATACCAGGGCGGCAAGCAGGTATGCAACTGCTCTGCAGAACAGTTTTGAACCACAGCGCTAGCAGGGGAAATGCGGCCGGGGGGGGCGGGGACACCCTCCCCAGTCCTTAAAGCTATTCCTCCCACCTTCGAGCTGGCAGTCACCAGTTCTGTGCACATCCCTAACCTGTGCACGAGCGCCAGTGGCTGCTTTAACCAGGGACTGCTGTGGTGCAAGTCCTAACACACAATATGTCTTCATGTTGGCAGTAAAACCTTTTGGTCCGATCCTGGGCCAGTACAACCCATAGAACTGGGCCACTATTAGGTGAATTCACGTGAAAAGTCAACATGATTGTCAAAACTGTAATCCACAGAATGGTGTAGCTATCTCATAAATCACATTGAGTTTCACAACTGGAAATCTGTAAGAAGTTGGAACATCTCTGTTACTTTGATTCCAGCATTTTTCTCCCTGTCCTTCCCAATTTTCAGGAATAGTTCTGAGTTAATGCAGAAATGGTAGTTAAGAACAGTTTTTCTCTCTAATTTTTCCCCATCTGTGTGCAGAATGAGTTTTGTTCTGGGAGGCAGTATCAAGGCAGTGTGTGTGCACGTGCATTCAGAGTGGGACCTTCCTGATGAAACCTGAACGGGATCTAAAATTAACTGAGTGGACATCAAAAAAATGGATAGGTGTAAGAACACATACACACCTCAGAGGGAACATTAGTTAAGAGGGGGGAAAGAAAAGTTTGAAGACAACAGAGGTCTTCTTTCAATTATTTTGTTGCTTGTGTTGCAACTGCTCTAAAAAATATTTCAAACACATATGAAGGTGTATGAAAGCTTCTGTTTCCAAGATATTCATGGGGTATGTATGGGTTTCTCTGATTTTTTTTATTTCTATTTTATCAACAAAATTAAGTCTATATTTTCTCCAAACATTTTTTTAAAAACAAATTGAAATTACCCTTTATTGATCTCAGAGGATTTACAGCACGTGCACACACACACACACACACACACACACACACACACACACACACAAATGTAAACATATAAGTGCTTCCCAAGTAAACTGGACATGCATCTGAAACTGACATAGGGCCAAGAGACAGATGCTGTTATTCTCCTGGATGCTGTGGATATTCTGCAATAGAATCACATAAGCTAGCTCCTCAAATCCTCAACTTCCTTGCTTGCTCCAGTAGCATTCCCTTATGCAGTAGCTACTCTAATGAAAAGTGAAGCATCACTTAGCAGTTCATGCATACAGAACTACCAGGCCAACATCATCCCACCCCTTGCCCCACAGTTCTACAGCCCAGCTCAGATAATTAGGACAGAACATTCCCTCAAATTCCAATTTCTGCTGTTCCAAGGAAATACATAAACAAATACCTGATGATTTTAAAAAAGGAAATGGGGGTGGGTGGTTAACCACTAAAGCACATTTAAAGACTGGGAGATGGATAATGAGATGAAACAAGTGGTTCTAGTAATAACTAATCTGCCTACTTTCCTTTCACTTCCTCTACAACTGGACTAAATTTGGTTCAAATTGTGGTCCACAAGTTAGATCTACTGCACCTAAAATGTTCACGTGTCTGCCATCTTGGATCAGGGTGGATGACATCATTGCAAACTACACCACTGAGGTGTCCCTGTGTGTCACTCACTCCAACTGTACCAAATTTGGTTCAAATCGTGGTCCACAAGTTAGATCTACTGCACCTAAAATGTTCATGTGTCTGCCACCTTGGATCAGGGTGGATGACATTACTGCAAACTATACCACTGAGGTGTCCCTATGTGTCACTCACTCCAACTGTACCAAATTTGGTTCAAATCGGTTAGACAGAGTCCACAAATTAGTGTACCTGTGCCTCAGATGTTCATGCATGTGCCATCTTGGATTGGGGTGGATGACATCATCATAAACTCCACCACTGGGGCATCCCTATGTGTACCTACTGCTATGGCAAATTTGGTTCAAGTCGGTTAAATGGTTCACAAGTTAGCCCACTTGTGCCTCAAAAGTTTACGCATCTGCCATCTCGAATCAGGGTAGATTACATCATCACAAACTACACCACTGATGTGTCCCTACAACTGTACCCAATTTGGTTAATATTGGTCCAGGCGTTGCAGAGTTGACAGGGTGATCTCAAAAATGGAAAATGCTAAATGAATAGGGAGTGAGATCTGTTTATTATTCCTCCCTAAAGCATATGTGTATCTTAGATATAGGAAGTTGATCTAAAGTTTCACATATAGGAATATGGGCCTATTCAGACTGCCTCACCAGCCTATGTATTACCAGTAAGTTAAGAGTTAAGAGTCACAAGCCACTTGCTCAACCCAGGGAGGAATTTCACTTGAGGCTGCATCTTGCCAACTGTGATCTGTGATCCATGTAGCTACAGTGGATTTAAAATCAGTTACCTTTTGATACAGAACTCCCCATCTGTGTAATATTCAAGTCCAAGTGGGATGGGGGTGGGGGGAGGGCCATAAATTGGAAGGAATAGCATGCCATAGGCTAACTCTGAAAGAGATCCCAATGTAACTACTAGATGATAGGCAGATTTCCCTCAGAGCAAAATCTTTGTTTCTTTCCAGAGGATTGCAGGCAAGCTAAGAGCTTCAGAGAAGACATATCAATAATTTAAAGACAAAGATTAACATCAGATGTCTGTAAGCAGATGTTTTTAAGGGGGGGCGGGCAGGCTTTATATGATTTCCAAATTTTGCCAGTGAGCGAAGAGGTATTTAAGTTTTTAAATAATTTTAGCACACTTCTGGGTGCAAATTGTTTATTCTTCTTGTACTTACAATGTACTAAAGTGAAGTGTGCCATCGAGTCGGTGTCAACTCCTGGTGACCACAGAGTCCTGTGGATGTCTTTGGTAGAATACAGAAGGGGTTTACCATTGCCACCTCCCGCGCAGTATGAGATGATGCCTTTCAGCATCTTCCTATATTGCTGCTGCCCGATATAGGTGTTTCCCATAGTCTGGGTGTTTCCCATAGTCTGGGAAACATACCAGCAGTGATTTGAACTGGCAACCTCTGGCTTTCTAATCAAGTCATTTCCCTGCTGCGCCACTAGGTGGCTTTACCATGTACTACTATAATGTACTATGGTTCATATCTTTAAAATGTTTTGACTAGCACAAACTTAAACTGGCAGGAAAAGGAGGTGGTGGTGGTGGTGGTGGAGGATTCAGTCACACAGCAGCGACTCCCTTCCTCACCACTTTGGAAACATATGAATCATCGCTAGATCTAGGAAACTAAGTATGTTTTTCCGAAAGCTCAACCTGGACAAAAACACAAGCAAGCAGCTGAGCTGCTCACTACTGTTCTTGGTCCTGGACTCAGTAGATCAAAAGAGACCAGTAAGATCAGAGCCACATGGTATCCACAATAAGGGACCCAATGAAAGCAAACAAAAGCTCTTTAAAACAAAGTAATTCAAAGCACTGTAAATCATAACCTTATAAAAAGCCTTATAACCAAGCCTCTATTCTGAGCTATTATTTTCTTTATAACTTTTAAGATATAATCACACAAAAATTAGATTTCATCTGTGAAGTAGGATCTTCCCTACAAAAGCTCATGCCACAGGACTCTTACAAGAGACTAACCACCACTCTTCCAGCTGCATATACTACAATGTATACTACATATACTAAACTATGTTTAGGAACATAGGAAGTTGCCATATACTGAGTCAGACCATTGGTCCATCTAGCCCAGTGTGCGTGCCCAGTCCATACATCTCATTGTTCTCACGAGAAGCTTATAAACAGGACAAGAAGCAGCAGTAGGGTGAGAAAGGGCAGTGGTATTGGATGTTGGGGTAGGCCTCGCTCTTGCCACCCACTGTGCTCTTCCCTGCACCCATGCCCGAGACAACCTTTTCATCCTGTCTCATGGAAGGACTTCCTCTGTTTGCAAGAATGCCCTGGTGCTCCTATGCATGCTATTGAATGAGTCTTGTGATGCTACTGCAGATGGGCACAAACTTTAATAAGGGCTAATAAGCTTAATGGTAGCACTGAATTAATCTATCCCAGACTGAAAACATTGCTCTTTTGATCCTAAGAAGGCCAAGTGGAAGAACTACTGTTTCCCTCCTTGCCTTGAGGAAATTATTTCATTTTGGTAAGAAGTTGAATTCATAGTACCTTTAAATTCAGATGAGTACAGATTTAAAAAGAGAAGTTCATAATAAATTTAGTTTGGTCAACTGTTGTGACAACCTCCATAGATTATGGCTAAATTGAAAACCAATGAAGATAGCTAACCGGCTTTCTTTGCAGGAAGTCTGAAATGATCCAAAAGCACAGCCTGATTTATGTTCAAAACTTACCCACGTTTTTCCCTGTTTGTTATAAATGTTCTGTTCATACACTATTTGTGGTTAAGTTCTTAAAGAGAGCTGGTCTTGTGGTAGCACACATGAATTGTCCCCTTCACTAAGCAGGGCCCACCCTGGTTTGTATTTGAATGGGAGACTGCACATGAGCAGCACTGTAAAATATTCCCCTGATGAGATAAGGCCATAGCTCAGTGAAAGAGCATCTGCATGCAGAAGGTCCCAAGTTCCCTCCCTGGCAGCATCTCCAAGATAGGGCTGAGAGACACTCCTGCCTACAACCTTGGAGAAGCTGCTGCCAGTCTGTGTAGACAATGATGAGCTAGATGGACCAATAGTCTGACTCGGTATAAGGCAGATTCCTATGAAATCCTGTACAATGAGCTACCCACCCCCCTTCAGTGAGGTATCCAAAGTTATGGTCACCGTAGGCATCCTTGAGGCCTACCACCACAAGCCCATTGGTGCTTCTGCAGAACTGGTTTTATAGCCCCCTTGGAAATAGTTCTTGAACTTCTGTTAGTAAGGTAGAGTCTGAGGGTGTGTTTTACTCCTAGGAAAGGGGGAGTCGTATGGAACTCTATGACGTAGCCAGTAGAGATGGTATTTCGCACCCAGGCATCAGATGTGATAAGACACCAGGCCAAGAGAAAAAGTGCTGAGTTGGATGGGTGTAGACAATTCCAATACATAGGAGAACAAGGAAGTCAAAGGTTCTGCTTTGGTGGGTCTTGATGTTTTGTTTTTTGTTGCTGTTGCCTATTTCTTTGAGGGAAACAACAGTTTTGAGAGTACTGAAAATACTTTATGTTGTCTCTACACTCGGACTGTTTGCAATGGTATCTGGGTCGGTCAAATCTTTGAGAGTAATACTGCAGAGTAGAGGAAAAAGTGAAAGTTCTAGCTGTGATTCGAGACTTTTTCATTTGTTCCATCCGTTTGAAAACCAAAGAGACCTTCTCCATCGAAGGGGAGGTCTTCAATTTTATCTCTCATGTCAGGATGTAGAGAGGATGAATGGAGCCAGGTGTATCACCTTAATGAAATGGTGCTAGCCAAGGTTCAGGATTCCATCTCCATCAGATGTTTTGAAGTGCTCGAATTTTGTCATGTAATGTCCGCAGCTTTGGCAAGCATTTCCTTAGACCCAGTTTGGATAGCCTCAGGAGCATCCTTGAGGTCATCTGTAAAGCCCTCCCAAACTGGGTAATGAAACTTGGCCATGCAGGCCATACAGTTAGTAATTTTTGATCCACAGAATCTAGCTTTCTGCCCTCTTTGCCAGTAGGGGCAGAGTGCTTTTGACCTGACTTACTGCCCATTTCACAGTCTACGACTAGCAAGAGGAGAATGTTTAAATAGAAATTTGCAATCATCCTCTTGGACTCTGAAAACATTCTGTAGTTATTTGGAGATGGCACTTGATGGAGCATCTCATGCTGATTTAGCTGAATAAATACTGGCAGCATAAGTAAGTAGCGCTGTAGGAGGAGATGTCATAGTAGAAGTGACAAAATTATAGACAGGATCCTTAATATTTGGGACTGGAGACTTTCCAATGGAAAGTCTAGACCAAGTCTAGACCAAGGAGCTTAGCCATTTGTCTACCTGAATCCAGTAAATAAAATAAATTCAGCTCTTCCATTGGAAAGTTAGATGGATTGTTTGGGATGGTGTCATCAGGGGAGCGATCTGATGGCTTTTCAGTCTGTTTAGACTCATTATCAGAGTCTGAAGAAAAAGTGTACTCATCATTTGAGTTTGGTTTCTCTGGAACAGGAGTTGATCCCAAAGCACTAAGGAAGGAATTTGTTTGAGAGAGGGTGGGTGGCCCTGTTAAATGGGCCGTGGTACAGGACATTGTGTCAGAGAAGACCATGTTGCATGAGGAGGATCCAGGAAACGTTTTTATTCTATTTTATCTTAACGTTTATATCCTGCTTTTTCTCCAAGGAGCCCAAGAGCAGTATACATGGTTATTTTTATCCTCACAACAACTGTGAGGTAGGTTAGGCTGAGAGTTCAATGACTGGTACAGGATCACCCAGTGAGTTCCATGGCTGAATGAGGATTTGAACTCTTCCCGGTCCCAGTCTAGTACTCTAACCACCATGCTACACTTTTCCAAAATCTGAATTCCTTGTAATCATATGAAAGAGATGGGGAAGGCTTGTAAAGTGGGTCCTTAAACCCTCCATCCTTCTGGTGTAAGCTGGGTCCAGGGCTCCAGGGGAGCTCCAGCAGTCCAGCCATCTCCTGTAAGGGGAATAGCAGGGAGCGAAAACTGAAGTCTCCTCCCACCCAAGGGTGAGCAGGAAAGTGAGATGGGGAGCAATGTGGAGTTGCCTTATCCGGAGATGCAGAGGGAGTCTTAGGAATTCTAATGTGCCAGAGCTAGTCTCGTTGTCGTCTAAGCCATGCAGGGGAAACCCTTTAAAAGTTGACCCAGATGGGAGTCGTTATTGGAGAAGCTAGCATAGACTCCATGTCCTGAAAAAGAAGAAACTCAATACCAATGCTGTTGCTAGAGAATAGGATCCAAAGACCAGTATTGAAGGAACAGCTGTAGGAGCAGGTGGATCCTTTGGTAGAACACACTCAGTTGAGATTGGTAGTTGAATCGATATCAATAGTGCTGGGACAGGAGGCAGCATTGGGATCAATATCGACATCAAAGCTGGTGTTGAAGGTAACACTGCTGAAGCCACTTCAATGAGCTCTGGTGAAGAGGAGAATAAATAAAAGCAGACAGTTTGAACAACCAAATGGGGGCATTTGAAAAACATCCAGTATCGATGATGTCGAACGATGAGCTGGTGTGTGAGGCAGTGGGAGTCGACATCTAGGTAGATGGTTGTGCAGACGGTGGAGACAGCAGGTGAATAAAGAGTGATGCAGATGGTCAACGGACATTTACAGCCTGAGAGATAGGCCTGTGGGGCCAAGGCTGTCAACATCGAGGTAGCGCTTAAAATCAAAAAGGTTGCAGAGCAGCTTTTAAAATGACACCTGGGGAACAATCGACAGGAGCTCGGCAGTATCCAGTTTGGCAAATGCCATCCCTTAAAGTGTGAGGGTGCAGAGGATTCAGATAAAACAGAAGGGAAGAGAGCAGAACCACATAAAGAGCAAACAGAAGGCTGTGCCAGCTGCTCAAAGAGTCAAAAGAAAGATAGCATACACCAGGTGAGAGATTCAGCGTATAGGTGCTTCTATGCCAATGCAAAAAGCCTCCGAGCCAAGATGGGTGAGCTGGAGTGCTTGGTTGCTAATGCAGATATAGATATAGTGGGCATAACAGAAACATGGTGGAACAGGGAGAACTAGAGGGACACTGTTGTCCCTGGATATAAACTCTATAGAAAGGACAGGGAGGGGTGTCTTGGAGGTGGAGTAGCACTGTATGTTAAAGAAGGGATAGAATCTAACAAGCTAGAAAACCTAGGTGGACCAGAGTCCTCCATAGAAACCCTGTGGGTGACAATACAAGACCTGAAAGGAAATGTGCTACTGGGGTTGTGCTATCGCCTTCCGGATCAAAACGCTGATAGTGACTGGGAGTTGCAGGAGGAAATCAGGGAGGCTTCAAGAAGAGGCAGGGCAGTAATAATGGGTGACTTCAATTATCCACACATAGACTGGGTAAATTCACAGTCAGGTAGTGACAGAGAGGTCAAATTCTAGATACGCTGAGTGACTGTGCCCTGGAACAGTTGGTCATGGAACCAATCAGAGAGAAGGGCGACCTTGGACTTAATCCTGAGTGGCACCCAGGACCTGGTGCGTGATCTCAGTGTCATCGACCCTTTAGGGAACAGTGACCATAGTGAGATCAAATTCAGCATACATGCTTGGAGAGAATCAGCAAGGAAGTCTAACACAGACACTTTGAATTTCAGAAGAGGAAACTTGTCCAAAATGAGGAGTATGGTGAAAAGAAAGCTGAAAGGGAAAATCAGGAGAGTCACCTCGCTCCAGAATGCATGGAGTTTACTCAAAACCACAATACTAGAAGCCCAGTTAGATTGTATACCCCATAGGAGGCTCTGCTGTGATGCCCTCAGTAGGTTCTTTGCAGATAAAATCTCCTGTATTCGGGCCGACTTGGATTCCACTTTTTCTGCAGGGTCTACGGAGAAGGTGTCCAGCAATCCTTCTTGCAGTGTTAGGCTGGATCAGTTTCAATCTGTGATTCGTGAGGAAGTGAACAAGCTGCTTGGAGCAGTGCAGTCCACCACTTGTTCTCTGGACCCTTGCCCAACTTGGCTGCTTCGATCTAGCAGGGAGATTATTCAAGGAGGCCTGGTGAATATCATAAATGCATCACCGAGGGAGGATACGGTGCCTCCATGCTTGAAGGAGGCAATAATTAGACCTTTTCTTAAGAAGCCTTCCCTGGATCCCTCGGCGATGGATTATTATAGGCCAATCTCTAATCTCCCTTGGTCGGGCAAGGTGATCGAAAGGGTGGTGGCTGACCAGCTCCAGGCGGTTTTGGAGGAAACGGATTATCTAGACCCATTTCAAACTGGCTTTAGAGCGGGCTATGGGGATGACCTATACTGGGGAATCAACAGAGAGAGTGTGAGTCTGTTGGTTCTCTTGGATCTCTCAGCGGTGTTCGATACCATCGACCACGGTATCCTTCTAGGTCACCTGGGAGAGTTGGGATAGGAGGCACTGCTTTGCAGTGGTTCCGCTCCTATCTCTCTGGCAGATTCCAGATGGTGGAGCTGGGTGACAGTTGCTCTTCTAAACGAGAGCTGTTATACGGAGTCCTTCAGGGCTCTATTCTGTCACCAATGCTTTTCAATATCTACATGAAACCGCTGGGTGAGATCACCAGGAGATTTGGTGCTGGGTGTTATCAGTATGCTGTTGACACCCAAATCTACTTCTCTCTTTCATCTGCTTCATTTGGAAATGGCATTCATTCCCTAAATGCCTGCCTAGAGGCAGTAATGGGCTGGATAAGGGATAACAAATTGAAGCTGAATCCAAGCAAGACAGAGGTGCTCACTGTAGGGGCTCAGAATCTGAGGGACAAGTTAAATCTCCCTGTGCTGGATGGGGTCACACTTCCCCAGAAGGAGCAGGTACGCAGCTTGGGGGTACTCCTGAATCCGGACCTCAGCCTGGTATCTCAGGTGGAGGCTGTGACCAGGAGTGCTTTTTATCAGCTTAGGCTGATTTGACAGCTGCATCCATTCCTTGAGGAGGATGACCTCAGAACAGTGGTGTACCAGCTGGTAACCTCCAGGCTTGACTACTGTAATGCGCTCATGTTCCTCAAACTCTCTTTTTGCTTCCCTTATTGTCACTTTGCATTTCTTTTGCCAGAGTTTGTGTTCCTTTCTGTTCTCCTCATTTGGGCAGGCCTTCCAATTTCGGAAGGAAGTCTTCTTCCCTTTTATGGCTTCTTTGACATTACCTGTTATCCATGCTGGCATCCTCCTGCTTATTTATTTATGTATTTGTTCAATTTCCAGACTGCCCTTACAGAATAGCTCAGGGCGGTACACAAATATCATAAAACAGTTAAAATCAATCAATAATTGGGAATAAAAATTTTAAAATACAATAAAGCAGCTAAAAAAAAAATCAAAATCTTATAAAAACCCTTAAAAGCCCTTTAAAACAATTTTAAAACCCTGGAAGGCCAGGCTGAACAGGTAGGTCTTTAGGGCTCTCCTAAAAGCCAATAAAGAATTCAAGTTACGGATTTCTGCAGGGAGCACATTCCACAATCTAGTAGCAGCTACAAAGAAGACTCGCCTCTGTGTTGCCACCAGACGAGCTGGTGGCAACTGGAGCCGGACCTCCTCAGATGATCTTAGTGTACGGAGGGGATCAGATTGAAGAAGGTGCTCTCTAAGGTAACCTGGACTTAAGCCGTTCAGGGCTTTAAAGGTAATAATCAGCACTCGGTATTTTGCCCGGAAACATATCGGCAGCCAGTGCAGCTGTTTCAAAACAGGCATAATATGGTCTCTCCGAGTTGCCCCAGAGACCAACCTGGCTGCGGCATTTTGAACTAACTGAAGTTTCCGTACAAAGGCAGCCCCACATAGAGCCCTCTCATATAACACTAGAATCAGGGGTCATCCCATGAAATTGATTGCCAGGAAATTTAGGGCCAACAAATGGAAGTATTTTTTTCATACAACGCATCATCAACTTGTGGAATTCTCTGCCATAAGATGTGGTGACAGCCAACAATCTGGATGGCTTTAAGAGGGGCTTGGATAACCATGGAGGAGAGGTCTATCAATGGCTACTAGCCGGAGGGCTATAGGCCACCTCCAGCCTCAAAGACAGGATGCGTCTGAGTACCAGTTGCAGGGGAGTAACAGCAGGAGAGAGGGCATGCCCTCAATTCCTGATATAGGCTTCCAGTAGCATCTAATGGGCCACTGTGTGAAACAGGATGCTGGACTAGATGGGGCTTGGGCCTGATCCAGCAGGGCTGTTCTTATGAGGTGGAGGTTGAGGAAATTTTCTGATGTTTGGATAGGGATGGAGAATCCTCCTCTTGATGTTTGTGTTTCTTATGATGTCTATGTCCATCCTTGGTGACATCTTTATGTTTCTTAAAGGCCGTTTGAGCAGCAACAGATAGAAAATTCTCCAAAGTTGAGCCTGACTTTGACAGCGCTGATGTCGATGTTGACGGTGTCAGCGATAATGGGGAACGCAGCAATGGAGTAGATGGGCATAGACCCTATTTGTAAAGAGCTGCCTTCAAACGTAATTTCCTGCTTTTCTGTGTTGGTTTGGAAAAGGACAGGCAAATCTTACACGTATGTATATTGTGGTCTTCCCTGAGACAAAGCAAACAGAGGTTGTGTTACAAGAATAGCCTGTTCAGGGGCTACAAGCAGTACCCCTCTATGTGGTTTGGAATTGCAGGCTTGCAGTCCCCATCTTGGCTAACTTGCGGGACCGTGAGCTGTCCACATGCCCATATCAGGCAAACTCTCAGTTGCTTAGCACAAGCAGCATGGGGTAACTTTATCCCAGGTCAAGGTGGCATGTGACTGAGAGGTATCCCCATACCCCTCTCTATTTTGCAATACAGAGAAGGGTGCTAGCTGAGTAAGATACGAGTTAAGGAGAAGGACTATTTCTCATGAGAGTAGTCAAACTCTTCTTACTGTTGGCACAAAAGATTAGTCTAACTAATCACCTCAGAAGGAGCTCAGATAAAGCTAAATCACTTCCACCTCACTACCGCAGTGTTAATGGTCTGACTTGGACCAAGGAAGAGGTTAGTCAGCATAAAAAGCATTCCAGTTTCCACACACAGGTCTTCCTGATCCACAAGATAAGCTTTGAGCTTGCCCATTTGCCCTGTCCCATACAGGTTTTTCAAACTGTTTCCCTCTATTGGCTTTCAAGATTGCACACACTGTTATTGAATCATACAGCATGTATTATTTTATTAACCATGGATGTCATCCCCTGCAACTAGAGGATGTGACCTGTGTTTGGCCCGAAAACATGTTTTTGCCTATTTTAACCTATTCCTATTTCAAGCCTATATTTATATCCTATTCCTATTTCAAGCCTTTATTTCCAGACCAAAGCTTTGCACAAATTGATACTGTAATGTACTGTTCACGCCAGTCACATGAATTCCCCACACAGAAGCCTAAAAGTAATCTTGGGACATTCTGCCAGTGTTCCAGAATAGTTCCATTAACACGTTTGTTGGAAGACGGAAGGGTCCCGAAGCAGGAGGAGCACCACTTAAATGTCTTTTTAGAGTCAATTAAAAACAAAAATGTGAGGCAAAGAGTTGTCAGAAAGAGTCCAAGGTCAAGATATCCAATAAAGCAAACCATAAACTTTTTCTTTCAGGAACCAAGGACAAGGAGCAAATCCTGAGTGAAGTGTTCACAATGGTGGTTGAGAAGGAACTGAGCTAGGAAGCACTCTGCCAAAGATACCAAGCATGCTCTATGTGCGAAGGATAGAGGCTCAGAGTGCTTTGAGGAGCTGCTTGTGCAGAATTCCAGATCACCACTATGATCTATAAGGTGCATATTTCACTCAATGTCACAATTTATCGTCATTGGCTTTCTTGCTTTCCATGCTCTTCAGAACACTGGACTTCCTATTTGTTCAGTTCTCTGATATCACCTGTACCCACCTCATATGCTAGTTTCTTCTACAACAGGGCTGCACAACTTCAGCTGTTGCTGAACCACAACTCCCATAAGCCCTACTGGCTGAGGATGATGGGATTGTTAATATACAGCACTGGCATTTAATTCAAGATCTACCTGGGTGTACCCTTCCTCCATGTGTTGGATATCATCGTAAATTCAGCTTAAAAGATCAGTTAATTCATTCTGATATAGGAACATATAGGAAGCTGCCATATACTGTCAGCTCACTGGTCCATCTAGCTCAGTATTGTCTACCCAGACTGGCAGTGGCTTCTCAAAGGTTGCAGAGGCAGGAATATTTCTCAGCCCAATCTTGGAAATGCCAGGGAGGGAACTTAGAACCTAGATGCTCTTCCCAGAGTGGCTCCATCCCCTAAAGGGAATATCTTCCAGCACTCACACATGTAGTCTCCCATTATTACTTACAATTTGAGGGGACACTGGGAATGTGGACACTGCACATGTTGCCATGAATCTTTACAAATCAAACAATTCACTAATCCAGCTGATAAGAAAATCTTATTAAAAACTTTTACTACTTACCGATCCACTGATGTTATTTATGAAACTGTTTGTTCCTGTGGACTTTTTTTTAATGTGAGTCAGACCAGTAGGCCTTTAAGGATTCGCATTATAGAACATAACAGCAAGATTAGAACTATGCATATGGAGGTTCCCCCTGACTACTCATTTTGTTAAATACAGACACTTACCAGAAACATAATTTTTGTGTGCGCCATAGAACAAGTATTAATAACAGTTAATACAAGGAAGAGTGAGAATTTTATGTTAAAACTGATTCAAAGGGAAGTCTTCTGGATATTCCCTCTCAAGTCTATTTTCCCCATGAGTCTCAATGAACAATTAAACTTAATCGTCATCTCTAAAGGGATTGATTGTATATACTATTGAGAGACTGATTTTGAGCGTCAATATACAAATGTCTTTATCCCTTTAAGGTTTTTAAGGTGAACTAGCAGATTTCACACAGCTGGTATAAACAGGTCTGGCTGAATGCAAGTCATTCAGCATCTCAAATCTTTGAAGAGTCAGGTTGTTGAAGGCTCTTGGTGAGATACTTTTAACATTCTAAAGAGAGTACTTTGTAAGTTGATCCTTGAATGTCATACATGCATGAGAAAAACAGTCTTACAAGTTTGATTGGTGAAATATTTTCTTAAAGGATTGTACAGAGTTTTATTAGTAGTGATAATACTATGCGAGGAGCTAGTCAATCTATCTGTGAGGGCCCTGCGCAGGCGCAGAACCCCATTCATTATAAACTAGTATTTTTAAGCCCGTTATGATAACGGGCGCTAGCTTTCTATCCCGTCTTTTCTGTCTCTCTCTCTCTCTTTCTGTCTATTTTTCCCCCCTTGTCCCCTCTCTCTTTTTGTTTTTTGTTTTGTTGTTGTCTCTGTTTTTGTTCTTCCTTATTTTGCTTTTACTTTTTTTGGGGGGGTGGATGAATAACGGCCAAAATGGCCCATGAGAAGGTGGCCGCCCCCGCCTATCGCCCTCCCGCGCACCCAGCTGCCGGAGCCCACCTTACCCGCTCCAGCCCGAAGGAGAAGAGAGGAACTCAGGAACAGAGCTACTCTCTGTGTTAAGCTGCTGCCCACACTGTCGCAATGGACGCAATAGGCGTCTTTGCGTCCATAGCGGCAGTTTGAGCAGTGACTTAGCACAGAGAGGAGCTCTGCTCTTTTCCCTCGGGCTGGAGCGGGTAAGGTGGTCTTCGACAGCTGGGAGGGCGATAGGCGGGGGCGGCAACCTTCTCATGGGCCATTTTGGCCCTTAATCTTTTTTGGGGGGGAGCGGGGAAGGTGATTTTGGGCAGCTGGGAGGGCGGGTGAGCAGGCGGCGGCGGCTGTGAGCGGGCGGGGGCCTCGTTGGCGGCTTCGCCGCCACCTCGCCAAGCTTCATTTTGGGCAGCTGGGAGGGCGGGTGAGCAGGCGGGGGCGACGGCTGTGAGCGGGCGGGGGCCTCGTTGGCGGCTTCGCCGCCACCTCGCCCAGCTTCCCTGTCCCCCATCTTGGTCTTCCCCCATCGCCATTGCCCTCACCTTTTTCAGGGCGGCTGCTTCTGGTTGCCTCGGCCTCCTCTTGCCGTGCCTCAGCTCATGGCCGAGGCGGCGGCTCCGCCGCCGCCTTGGCCACTTTCCCCCGCCGCCACACACCGGCTAATGGCCGCCCGTGGCTGTGGGACACTGGTGTCTGAGGTCCTGTGTCCCTTGGGCTCTTCTGGGCCTGCGCTTTGCGCAGGCCCAGAACAACCCAGGGAGGCAGGGACGCAGATCCCCAACATTCCAAAGCCACGGCCACTCACTTAGCCTTTTATTATATAGGATGCAATGGATCATGATCCAGATTTATGAGTTATCTATAGGGGGAAGAACCCTTTTTTCAGAATCCATTACCTTGTATTTTACCTTATGGAATATTGATTGGTGTTGCTATTTATTCACAAGAAGTTTTGCAATTCTGTGCACATGTGAATCATATGACTCAATATTAGCCATTCAGGGACATTCAATATCTCTTGAGTAGTATTATTACAAGTCTCATGGAGTAAAATGAGCATGGAGGAAATTTATCTGTTTTTAAATCATGATGATAGTTCTAATTTGATAAATATGGATGGATGCATATTTTATAGAATGTGTCACATCATAGAAGACCTGTGGACTCCTATGAAGAAAATTTATTTTACAACAGTGAAGTTCTAAGGAAGACCTTGTTGACCTTTATGGGAGTATATATGAACTCTTATCAACACCTAAAGAAGTATGAAACAGCATTAACACCAGGGTGCTACTCTTACATCTAGTTTTTATATTTATCACGGACTATATATTTATCCTGTTTTATTCATTGTTGTTTGGTACACTTCATGTTTTGTCAGTAATCTTGATTTATCAATGTTACCATGTTTAGATGATTTTCATAATTTTCAATACAGCTTACATTCATAAATTCATTCTTTGTCCTTTTTTCAGTTATATTATTGGATCTGCCAGGTTGTATTTTGGAATTTTTAATCCAACAACAGCTGGAGGACTGAAGTTGTGCCCTGTTCTTCAGCCATGAGAGGGAAAGCAATGCTTAACACACAACTGGTATTTTGTCATTTGAAGTTACCATCTTGCTGAAGAATAAGATAATCTGAGAAACCAAGGTAGGTCATAAACCTGTTTAGGCTTAACAACCAGAATGTGTTTAATATTTAAACCAAAGCTCTTAAAGTTTAGAGAAAATTCTGGCTAACATCCAAACTTAATTATTCATGAGTAGTTCCAATGAAATTATGAATCTAGTCAACTTGTCCCTTTAACCTTTCAATGGGACTACTCATGAGTAATTTAACCTGTTTGTCAGCCTCTTAAGTTAAGCAACACAGTAAGTTATGATCTTACACTGCATTCCTGCTGGCAGCCAACAGCTGGTGTTTCTAGCATCTTAATTATTTCTCCTGGTAGAAGCAATTTTGGAATCTTAAAATGAGCTTTCAATTTGTATTCAAGGAAGTTAAGCAATTTAAAATATCTCTCTCTCTCTCTCACACACACACACACACACACACACACACACACACACACACACAGGGTACCATTATTTAACCTAATTTTAAAAGAACAAGAGCTACCCCTTCAAACACTTTGGTACATGAAGCAACAGCACTTCATAGTTCTAGGAATAAATCTGCCTGCTCTATTATCTCATTATACCAACCGGAAAGACTAGTTGCTAATTCCTGAGGCTTATTAGAGGAGGGGAAGTTCCAATGCTAAAACAATAGTTACTACATTAGGGAATATCTAACTAAACTGGAAAGTAATAGCAGTAACTAGCTGCACTGGGCACAGAGCATCTGTGCCTCTAGCTGCCTGCCCCGCCCCACCACCACCCGCCCCCACTATTTTCTCTCCCACCCCCCTGCCCGGCTTCTTCCTCCCCCTGCTTGCCGGCCCACCCATCCTCCTGTTTTGCCTGCCTGTCCTCCTGCCATTTTGTCCTGCCGCTGCCCGCAGTTTTCTTCAGCCGCTGCCCGCAGTTTTCTTCAGCCGCTGCCGCCATTTCCCCCTCTCCCACCCGTACCGTGGCTAGCCGAGCTGCCATACATGGGATTAGCCATGGGTATGCCTTAGAGAATTAAATATATAGAAGATACTACTACTACTACTACTACTACAAGAGACTATCAGGGCAATTTGATAATTTGGACAACACATTTCAGGGGAAGGAAATGGGTCGGGGGGGGGAACAAACCTCTTACCCACAGTCTGGAGCAGGACACCATCTACAATCAGGGTCTGCAACGAGCCATCTTCTAAGCATAAATTCTTCATATTTTTCCATCAAGATGTCATCATTTAGTATCAATCGAATATCATGGGGATTAAATCGCTCAGAGCACTCTGGACAGCTGATATTAACTCTGCTCTCAGATATTTCTATCCGAAGATACTGGCGTAAGCAATCCACACAAGATCTATGGTGACAAGTCATTATTTCTGGAAATCTCTCCTTAGAGTGCCGCAAAAGGCACAGGGGACACTCCATGAAGTCTCCGCTTTGTTTGCTGCTGATAGTTGTTCCATTGTCAGAAGACATATATGCGGAGAATATAGAATTCTTGTCAGTACACATTTCTGAGTGTATACTTTCAATACTCGCAATCCCATCCACACCTCCATTTATATCCCTGGATTTGCGTTTTGTATCCCTTTTTCTTCGAAAGAGAGACCCCAGTGAAATTCTTCTTTTCTTTGGTGCCTTTTTAATTGAAGGCAAGCTGACAGAAGAGGCAGAAGATTGCAGGTCCCTATCAGATCCCATTTGCCGATGTAAACTCATGGCTATAACATTCATCAGAAATAGATCAAAGCACACAAGCCACCCTAAACATTTTAAACATAAGCTCACTATTGAGAAGGAGTACAGTTAGGTCATGTTTGGGGGACAGTGGTTAAGTCATGTTGTGCATGGCCAAGTCAATCTTGTTCACACTGAAAATTCTTCACAGCATATAATTCCACGAAACCCTTCACAGATACTCTGAAATGAAGAGAGGAAGGGAAACAGATTAGCATACACATACATTTAGGTCCTTTATTCTTTTCAAAGCACTTGTATTACTGTTTACTCTGACTGTAGCTGCCTCATCAGCCCAGCCCCTTCACTTTGTTTGCTTCAGCCACCTGTTTTTCTGTCAATAAGCAAGCCAATAATGTTAAAGGGCAAAACTGTCTTTTCAGGACACGCAGGATCTAAATAATGGGCAACTAGATCTCCATCAAGATGCACATACTGCAGTTGCAATGACAATGGCGTGAGGGAGGAAATCCAAAGCAGCATGGTATGTTAAAAGCACAGTTTCTTATGTCAGAGTATTTATTCTACCTGTAAGTTATTTGGAAGAACTGTGAAATAAGAATAGCAAATCTGAGCAAAGAGTCAGCTTTGAAGCCAGATCATTTACACCTTGCCCCTGGTTGTGGGGAGTAGCAGCCACTCATGACACGTAGCGCTGCACAGAGCAATTTTGTGAGCCGCACTAGGGAGGACTATTAAAGAGATGCACAACCTGAGGAAGCCATGTGTATGACACACAAGCAACTCTGGGAAATGTTGCCCTTCCCAGCGCTTTCCCCTTGCAGACCTGGGAAAGAGTACCATTTCCAGCATCCCTTGTACACCATCCTGTGTGCCTTCCATGGCATCACTGGGGCTTCCCATAGTTCTGCATCTCATTAACAGCCATCCCTGGTGTTGTGAGCAGGACCACTCTGAGCAGTGGTAAATGCTGCAAGTAGCTGCTGCCCGTGGACCCAGGGACAAGGAGCAAATTATTTGGTTTCAATGCAAAACAAGCTTTCCACAGTTCTACAGAATAGTTAGCAACTATTTTGCAACTGCAAAATCCAAATCATTCATTCTAATCAGAAGCACTCATACTGAAAATCAGGTAAAAGCTGGCAAGGACATCTTCCCACTTGTGATGAGCCACAACCTCTGACGCCAACTGGATTTAACTCATGCAATATAGCAGTTAACAGAACTAACAGTGTGCCAGAAGTCCCGTTCATAGCTTTCCACAGCTATGAACTTAGGTGGCCTTAGATAAGCCACTCTCTCATTTTTTCATCTGCAATATGAGGATAATACAGACTGATCCAACAGGATGGCTATAGAGATCACTGAAATAAAGTTTATTTGAATACTTGAAGAGTACTCTAGAATTGCTAATTAATGTTATTAAACCCTTTCTGAACAAGACTGACTTTCTTTCTTAAGGTTCTATGGAATGCTAAATGACAATGCTCGAAGTCCATTTTGTATTCCTACCACCCTATTGCATAAAAGTTGGAAAAGGAAATCTCTTAAGAACACCCCTGCTGGATCAGGCCCAAGGCCCATCTAGTCCAGCATCCTGTTTCACACAGTGGCCCACCAGATGCCGCTGGAAGCCTACAGGCAGGAGTTGAGGGCATGCTCTCTCTCTCCTGCTGTTACTCCCCTGCAACTGGTACTCAGAGGCATCCTGCCTTTGAGGCTGGCTTATAGTCCTCCAACTAGTAGCCGTTGATAGACCTCTCCTCCATGAAGTTATCCAAACCCTTCTTAAAGCCATTCAGGTTGTTGGCTGTCACCACATCTTGTGGCAGAGAATTCCACAAGTTGATTATCTCAAAAGTAACAAATCCTGGGAGCAAGCAAGCCTTAAACCTGAAGCCTCTGCTGCTGCCCGCCTTTTCTGCTACTCCCCCCTCTCTCACCAGGCTATGTTTGGGCAACAAGTGGTAGGACAGAGGGCTGGGACAAGCAGAAACCTCAGAGCGCCGATAAGGCAACAGAGCCAGATTCCTAACCGAGTCCAAATTCATTTACTTGAAGCCACACCTAATAAAAAATGAGCTCCCCAAGAGAGTTCTCAACAGTTGTTGGGAGTTCTTTACAAATCATAGTTAGCTCTAGCTACAGTTTGTATAATGCAAGTGTCATAGCAAACTATGATTAGAGTAAACCAGGAAAGAGAGACATCCCACATCATTTCCCTGATCTCTCAAGGCTTGGCAGCTGGGGAACACAACAGCTGAAATTAGTCATTTAGACATACGTTTTTGAAAAAACACAGAAGTCAGCGACATTAAGAACATTGATATACCGACACACACACAAAAGTTCAACAGGTTACACAGCAAAAGTGGGGGGGAAAGTTCCCTTCCTCAAAGGGGCTCACAACCTTAAAAAACCACCAGCATTTTTCTGCTCTATTTTTACATCCTACCAACTCAGAGGAAAAATGCCAACAATCAATACTGGATGCAATTCAAGATATGCAGTTAAAGCCCTTAACAGTTTGAGTCCTGGATACATGAAGAACTGCCTGCTCCCAAGAGTTTCTGCCCACCAGTGTTCCCTCTAAGGTGTGCTCACATGCACACGCTCAGATATTTTTTTTATGTCCACTCAGTCAATTTTAGATCCTATTCAGGTTGAATCCGGAAGGTCCTACTCTGAATGCATGTGCGCACAGTGCTTTGATACTGCCGAACAGAAAAAGATTCATTTTGCACACAGATGAAAAAAATTAAAGAGAACACTGCTGCCCACCCAACAAGGTTGTCAGAGGGGCCTTTGCTCCATGTGCCGACATTGAGAGAGGCTAAATTGTTGTACATGCAGGACAAGGCCTTCTCTGTTGTTGCCCCCAGGCTCTGGACTGTTCCCCCAGTGAATGTCTGCTCCGACATCTGTGGCTCCTTTAAATAACTAAAGACCTTTTCCTTTGGTCAGGATTTTAACCCTTTGCAGGGATGCTCAACTTCGGCCCTCCTACAGATGTCGGCCTACAATTCCCATAATCCCTAGCTATTGGCCACTGTAGCTGGAGAGTATATGAACTGTAGTCCAAAAACAGCTGGGGGGGGGCTAAGTTGAGCAGGCCTGCCTTAGGGGCTGCGGGGTGTCTCAGCTTTCCTGCTTCTGTTTTTCTTTTTTATGGGTTGTGTGTGTTTTGGTGTTTTATGGTTTTTACAGTTTAACTGATTTAAAGGTTTAAAATGTGATTTTTAATGGAGTTTTATTGTATTTTTAACTTTTTTAAACTGCCTAGGGATGTTTTATGAAATGTGGTAAAAAAAACCTGAACAAACTATTTTTTTATAACCTGCTGAGGCATGTCTTAGCAGGTTATTTTTACCTGCTAAAATAAAAGGTGTTTGTATTTTAACGCTACTGGAATCAGATTATAGCTAGGAAGACTGTAGAACGAGGAACTTTTTATTTGCTTTAAATTTACTTCTATTAACATCAGAAGTAAGCTAGCCATAACTGTCCCATTGAAATTATAATGGGACTTAAAATAATCATTACTAACTTGATTTCAATGGTGCTTAGACTAATTTAGTCTGAATCAGGCCTTTACAATTCTTCCTTGAATCTAGTAGTCAGCCCCAAAATTTAGGAGCCTGACAATAGACACTTGACAACATTTTTGGACTTGGTTATATACCTTGTGCAGGGGGAGGGTGAACTGGCTTTTCTCTATTTCTGTTAGGGACATCATGGAGCTGGAAGGTAAATGAGCTTTTCTTTATCTCTTTATAAGTAACATACTTACAACAGAAACAAGACTGCCTGGGACAAATAAATATTTTATTAAATAACACTACCTCTGAATATCCTAGTCTAGGTGCTAAGGTTAAATTTCTAGGGCCATGGCTCCCTGGCACCTGAGATCTGTCAAGCCCGATACTATCTAATGTTTTACTTCCACTCTCTCTTCCTTCTATAAGGTGACAGTTAAAATGTAAATATGTAATCTAGTTATGTATGCATGGGTTTTTCTCTTTCTAGTAGTTTCCATCTTTTCGAAGTCTCCATAGCATACTGCATTAGTCCTAGGTAATGACTATTCATTAGTTGGTTATTCTCTTGATATTATGGTTTTGAGCTGCTGATTTTTACATTTAGCCTTTGAATGAGAATATGCATGGGGCATGTTAAGTAAAACACCTGGTTATACAAGGGATTAAAAAAAAAAGAGGCTATGTTACAAAGCTCCTTCAAGACTATTATAATCAAGCTGTATTCAAGGTTTTCATGTTAACTACCATCAGTGAACTGCAAAACTAAGTTTAGGGGAGGAGAAGGGTAAATCACTGCATTGTAAGTATCACAGTGAATGTAATCCTAATAGTATTATTCTTGGCCTTTCTTTAAACAGAAGCATGGAGAAATTACTTCATTTGCTATTTCAGTGGCTTTTATGAAACTTATTTCATTTTATAATACTTGATTGACAACCCACACAGTTACACTTGTGCTTACTTAGAAGGCTGGCACACTATTCCTTAAAACGTGAAACATAAGGGCTGTTTTCCAATTAAAGGTTTTTCAAATCTGTTAACTGCCTGGCTTTGAAGCAATACAATTGAAACAAAATGCATGAGCAAAACACTAAATGAAAGTGCTTTTTAGGGGGATGAAAGAAGGGCCTTGTCCCTGTCGTGCTAGATTCAGAAGAGCCTAGATTGCCAAGAAGCAATATATATTTTCTAAGACACTGCTCTTAAGAAATAGAACTTTGCCACCGCTTTTGGAATATAAAGCTCCACATTTAAAGGCAATAATCCAAAGAACTCCATCGCTTTTATTTATTAAAAAGAACAGCCCTTCCAGGAGAAACAGATTAGAAAAGTCATTTAGAACAAGTTGTTCTGGTAAGAACTAATCTGCCTACTTTTCTTTCACTATAATCTGAATTGATAATTACCATCTTAACAAGTTAGCCCACTCTAGCTTAAATGTTCACACATCCGCCATCTTGAATTGGGGTGGATGAAATTGCCACAAACTATGGAGTTGTGTCCCTTTGTGTCACTCACTACAACTGGACCAAACTGGTTAGGTGGTCCACAAGTTAGCCCACTTGAGCCTCAAACATTTACACATCCACCATCTTGAATTGGGGTGGATGACATCATTACAAACTATGCTGTTGAGGTGTCCCTATGTATCCCTAAACTGTACCCAATTTGGTTCATATTGGCTCAGGCATTGCAAAGTTAGACACACACACACTCATGATCTCATAAGTAAAAGATCTACTTTCCTTAAGTAAAGTCTAAAGGAACAAAAAGATGGGCATTTTGAAGCAAGGTTCTGAAAGACATCACCATAAAATACAACACAAAAAGCCATGATCCACAGAACTCATTTACATGCATACAAAGGAAACAGCAGGGCCATTTTCTTTTCCAGAAGAGCATATTCCCCTGTACCACACTGCAACACACTTTTCAGATCTCTGGATCACAGCCAGGGCTACAGGTATGCATATGTAGCTTGGTAAAACAGGCTGCCTACAAACCCACACATCCAAAATTCCTCCTAAGGGAAGAGAAAAAATGCATCAAATGATGTATGATAAAAGATGTTTAGCTAATGATTCAGCAACACTGAATCACCAAGCAGAAGGAAACTCGTGGAAGCTGATTAATCATTTGCATATGAACTCTGTAACTTCACAGTATAGATGCCTTTTTGAGATATACAACTTACAATAAATGTATATTGATGAATCTATTAAGGCTCGTAGCCCTAAAAGCACATACTACATACTGGTGTGAAATACAATAAGCAGCAACAACATAGATGGAAGCAAGTGAGATATTAAGTAAAATTTACTTTCCAGTGAAAAAGGTTTTAAAAGGCTGCAGTAACATTATCTCTTGTATTAGCAGAGACTCATCAAATTAAGTCTTCCTAAAACCTCCTGTACTCCATCTTGATATTGTGTGTTATAAACTGCAGTCTCTGAGGCTACTCCATCATGCCCAAATATGTGCTACCCACACCCCGCTTTTTAATTCTTTCTTTCCTTCCTTTTTTTTTTTTTTTTGCACTTGCTTAACATCCATTAGGGATGTGCTCATCACTGGCTTGCCCAGTTCGGAGCATTGGTTTTGCCCCCCATCAAATTGGGTCCCCGGTTGGATTTGAATTCAGCCATGACTTGGGTCATGCAAATGGCCTGTGCGCATGCATGGCAGCCCAGAAAATGGCCACTGTACTCAAACAGGGCCAAACCAGCCTGTGGAGAGACAGGGGAGGGGTGCTGCCGGAGGACCTCCCCCCCCCACCCGCAGCTGCCAAAGCCCTCAGCGGCGGCAAGTCAAACTTTTAAAAAACAAATTTTAATGGCACCCAGCACCCCCACACCAGCATGCGGGGTTCAGCTCAATCTTGAGCTGAACTGGGCCTGGTTCGAGGTCAAGCCCTAGAATTGAACTGGTTCAAGATTTAATTGGCTCAAGTTCGAGCTGATTTGCACATCCCTTACATCCATGGGGCTGTAGCTTGGTGGTCGAGCACCAGCTTTGCACACAGAAGGTCCCGAGTTCAATCCCTGGCATCTCCAGGTAGGTGTGGGAATGATCCCTGTCTGAAATCCTGGAGAGCTGCTGACAACCAACAAAGACAGTACCAAGAATCAACAGTTTGACTCAGCAGAAGGTAGCTTTCTGCATTTACCTAGGTTCATGGTCAAGATCCAGTCTAAATAAGAGTTCTGGAAAACTTGAAAAATGGCCAACTACTTTGTGATATAACTGGTCTCAAAAAAGGTGGCTTTTGGAATTTTGTCTAAAAGTACAACACAGATAGCTACTACCTTCATTAATCTTACATAGATGATTATGGGCATTCCAGAAAAATATATAAATTTTCTCATCTGAAACTACAGGTAATTTTTTCTTCAACAGCTGTAGCTGTCAGTACACCATACACATTCACATCCTCTTACTGCATAGAACATCTGACTGGAGAGATACTATGAAATACTACTGGGGGTTGGATGGCAGGAAAAAAGCAGAAATTCAATGGTTAACTTCCACTGGCTACTTATCTGATATTTATGCCATTAGGTTTGTGTACAAAAGTTCTATAATCCTAGAGAATCAGGAACAAAGGTTACACAATGCTGGAAATCGCACAATAAGGGGAGGAAGTTTCTGCAATATATAATGGAGTGCATTAGTTCAGAGAGGAGACTTCCTCTTCCTCCAGTTTATGCTCAGAGAAGAGGTATCTTGGGAGCTTCTTGCAGGGAAGAAAGACGTAACTGCCCGCCCACTAAGTATGACAGTAAGCAGTTTAGCAGTGCCCAGAAACGTCTGTCAGCAACAGTGGAATCTCCCTGTCAACTCCCTTGCACAACTTTCTGGCACAGGTTTGTGTAATGCTCCTCAAAATACAAGCCGCCTTCTGTCTTTGAACCAAGGGTGAAATAAGGTTCTTTTCTTAAGGCAAGAGCCACTAAGAGTAGTGGTCCCTCCTGTTAGACAAGCTGAGGCATCAGCCACCACAGAACATTCACTAGCTTCACACACTTGTCTAGGAGAGATTTCTCATCCCCAGCTGATGCAGAAACAGAACTGACTTAAATCCACAGCAAAGCTTCCAAACAGCTCATTAGCTAGCTATATATTAAAAGGACTTTGTCTTGTAATGTCTCTGTAACAGCAAGATCTGTACAGGCTTATAGCTCTTCATATTGACAGAAAGTTATGAATAATGATTCCCTACAAAAGCAATATACTTTGATAATTAAGCAGACTAGTACCTACCAACCAAGTTCATCTGGATTATCCCAACAACATTCAGAAGCTTGTTTTGGTATTTACATATACAGATTTTAGAGGGGGAAAGCATACCATTTTGAAATGTAACTAAAATATTACTTATTCGTTTCAGATATTTCAAAAATATTTCAAAATCCAAAATCCAGATAACATCTACAAATATATTTTTCCTCAAGAGATAAAAAAAACAAACTCAGGCCATACACATATGGTGAAAGGAGGCTAAAGATGCCTTATGAGATTAAAGATTAAGGTTACCGCTGAAGTCATTCTCCAGGTATGACACTTTTTAGATTTAAAGACATTGCAAAAAATTACTCTCTCATACTTCTAATAAAATATATAAGAGGAATTTTTTAAAAGGTAGTTAGCTACCTTAAAAAGCAAATAATTTTTTTAAGTTAGCAGCTGCTTTCATTTTCCATTTACAGTAGCATTTCTGAAGAATTAAAACAAGTTTCTTTTTCCTTACCTAGTTGCTTTCTATTCCACCTAACACTTTCTCCTGTATTTTGTAACAGAGCTGGACTAAGTACATTTTATTTATTGCTATTTCATTTCACTGGACTTGTACGAGAGCACGCAATTTGGCTGAAAAAAAAGGTATCTGCACTGGATACAGCATTTGTCTGGACTGTTGATGCTTCAGCAAAATGTAACAAATGTTTTACAACCCATGCAGATTTAAACATAGAATCATTAATTACATTAACAATCCTTCCAAGCACTTAGGATAAGCTGCAGAATTCCTTGTCATGTACAGTCTACAGAGTCACTTTTAATAATATCCAGTGTTTTAACAGGTTCATGTTATTGGCTATTTCACAAGATACAGTACAAGTTGGTACATTTTAAACATTTAGTTTATGCTCACTTCCACTAGGTAAAGTATGAAACTCCTTCCCCTGCCCATTTACCCAGCAGAAACACAATTCACTCCCCAAAAGCTATTAAAATAATATACTATCCAAGTGTATCAACCCTGCCCTTAAAATGAAAACAAGAAGAGTCTTGTGGCTCCTTAAAGACTTACTTTGGCACAAAGCTTTCACAGGCTAGAGCTCGCTTTATCAAGTGCATGAAGTGGTCTCTTAAATAGACAAGAATAACTTGGCAAACACACATTTGGGTACAGATGGGGGGGGGGCAGTTTACACACCATGGGGCTAAAAAGCCAGGAACACAGAAAACAGAACAGTACTAGTGGGTCACAATTCTATGCAGAGGATAGACTAGCTCATGGGTTACCCACCCTATTATAACCAATGGACACAGAGTATGCTCAAGTACTGTTCACTTAAATTGCACTATTTCAGGACAGTGCTTGATACTAGTATATGAAGTTGGAAGCTCCTGACCCATACTGAAGAGGCAAGGCTTTTACAGAAATGATGATACAGCCCTGTGATAAAGAATTCCTCTTTGATTTCTTGGTAGGCAAGGTTAAAGGTTTTTTTTTTTTTTTTTTTTAAATCTGCATTTAAATACCTGTTATTACAAATTCACACAATATGCAGTATAATGCCAACAAACATAGTTCTAGACCGCACTACTATTAACTGTGGTTAATGCTAAACCTCCAAAAACATTTTCAAACTATGGCCAAAAGAAAATTCTGGTTTGCACTAAATGATAGATGCTCGATCAATGTCAGTTCTGACTTGTTACATCTGCATGGAGCTATCTCTTAATTCCTGTGATTCACATACTTCGCCTCCCTTCCCAGAGCTAACAATGGTTGGCAATATGTATCCACTGAGCCGAACATTAACCAGGTTTTGAAACGCACTGCTAATCATGGTTTCCAATTCTGGCTTGTGTTCAAGCTACTGTCGGCAGATGCAACAGGAATCATAGTTAGCAATTTTAGAAGGGGGGAAATTTGAGCAGGAGAGATAAGAAGTATGAGAGCTTAGAGAATCATTTATGTAATGTTAAATGCACATACAATTGTTTACACTGTACACATATTCAGTTATTCCCACATACTGTACATTGAACAGTGGTAGACTAACTTCATTTGAGGCAGTCTGTACACAGGTTCACTTTTAAAACAAACACACGTACAGTCACACAAAAATGTACAGACACCTGTATATCCATAAAACAAAGTCTGAATAGGGCTTATGGCAAATGTCTATTAGCAATAGCAATAGCAATAACATTTATATACCGCTCTATAGCTGGAAGCTTTCTAAGCGGTTTACAATGATTTTAGCATATTGCCCCCAACATTCTGGGTACTCATTTTACCGACCTCGGAAGGATGGAAGGCTGAGTCAACCTTGAGCCCCTTGGTCAGGATCGATCTTATAACCTTCTGGTTACAGGGTGGCAGTTCTACCACTGCGCCACCAGGGGCTCATTAGCTGTGGTTAGGGGAAAGATCTCTCTCTACTGAGCTATAATGATGAACCTTGGTTAAAGGGGGAAGATGGGTGAATTCAAGTGTGCTGGTTTATTAAGAAGAGCCAACGGCTCTTAGCAGGGAAATATAAGCTGTAGAAAAAGCTATCAAACAATAAACTGCTACTGAGAATGTCACAGGGAAATTTGAAAGAGGGCTGAGGGGCAAGAAGTGGTCAAAGTGTAGATGCTGGCTTTAAAGTAATGTGTGTATTGTGGACAGATCAGAGCTATGTTTATTCTGTTTCTGAATTTTAAGAATAGATTTAGTAATAATTACAGTACCTAGTTATAATTTGTGATTAATATTAACATAATTAGTTTATTTTTAAACAAACTTTCTTTAATTTTATACCCAATGCTCATAGCATATTGCACAAGCTCCATTTTATTTTAATGGTAGCAAGGTTCATATCAATCACTAACTGTATAAACAAACACAAACAAGGTTGACAGGACAACTGAACACAAGGGAAAAACAGACAATACATGAAAGGTCAGTGTACAACTCTAGCTACCAATGTCTAAGCCACCAGAGACAAAATAATCAACCTTGCCAAGCTCAGTATTTCTACATTCCCAACAGGAAACTATGACTCCAAGCCAATTTCAGCATCAGGAAAAGGCAAAAGCACAGGAGACAGAGAGTCATATCATTATCCAGCTTAATATAGAAAGCTAGAAAAAATGTTTTAAAGGACAAGAGGGCAGAGAAATGGGCAGGGTAACAGACAACACAGGTAGTCTTACCACCTAACTTGCACAAATTTGCAAAACTGATGTTTTGAACATAGGGATGGGGGGGGGTGATACAAGAATGCCTCCCTGATACGTGAAAGAGTTAAATAGGGGACACAAGCAATGGTCCCTCTAATTTTTTTCATCTCTGTGCAGAATGAGTTTTGTTCTGGGTGGCAGTGTCAAGGCAGTGTGTGCACACCTGCATTCAGAATGGGGCGTTCCTGATTCAACCCGAGCAGGATCTAAAATGAACTGAGAGGACATCCAAAAACTTGTGAGTGCACATGCGCCTTAGAAAGAACAGTGGACACAAGTCGTAATAGTAATATACAATACAAGTCGATACAAGTTGTAGTAGTAATTAAATAGCTACTCATTAAACTTGCATTTTCTACATGGATAAATGTCAAATTTCATCATTACAATGAAACTGTATTTTACAGGCACTAATCTAGAGTCAAACACAAAGGATAAGAAAATGTAACAATATAATGGGTCAGCTATTCTCACTCGGGTTCTATGCATGACCACCAACGTAACTTAACATTGACTGATGACACCTCTGTCCAAGTCTCTGGATATTCTTACCTCATGATTTCACACAGATATTAAAAATATAGGGGACAAAATAGAGCCCCGAAGAACCCCAGAACATAAATGCCATGGAACAAAGCATTAGTCCCCTAGCACCACTTTCCAGAACCGGTCTCAAGAATGAAACTGAACCACCAAAGCAGAGTACAGTACCATCAATTCCCACCTCAATCAGTGGGTCTAGAAGGATATCACATGGTATCAAAGGCTGACAAGAGATGCAGAAAGATTAGCAGGATCCTACTCCTCAATACCAGAAAGAAGTCAATATGTGCTTTATTGACTACAGAAAAGCCTTCGATTGCATCGACCATGTCAAGCTGTGGAACACCCTTAGGAAAATGGGTGTCCCAGAACATCTCATTGTTCTCATGAGAAACCTATACAAAGGACAGGAAGCCACAGTCCAGACAGAACATGACAAAACAGACTGGTTCCAGATCGGCAAAGGAGTAAGACTAGGCTGTATACCTTCTCCTTTTTTATTCAATTTATATGCTGAACATATACTGAGAGAAGATGGATTGGAAGAAGATGAGCGTGGCTTTAAAGTTGGAGGAAGAAACATCAATAACCTGCGCTACGCTAATGATACCACTCTGATAACTGAGAATGCGGATGACCTGCAAGCTCTAGTAATGAAGGTCAAGGAGCACAGTGAAAAAATGGGACTACAATCTTCTTCTATATATTTATTTCTCTTAGACATACCTGTCGCTAATCCCATGCATGGCAGTTCTCACGAGAGTTCACTAGCTGAAGCATCATGGTGATTGGGCAGTGGGGGTTCCATAAGCACATGGGGGGAGGAGCCTGTGGCACTGTGGTGATTGGGCAGTGGGGATTCCATATGCAGATAGGGAGGAGGAGTCTGTGATGCTTAAGGTCAGTTGGAATACAACTGTTACTGGTCGGAAGATATTTTTGATTGTAGAAGAGAGGAATCTATCTCTAGATAATTAATTCCTGTAGAAGGGATGCGTGGGGATGTGGGAAGCTCCGCCCCCGCTGCAGCCAATACCAATGGAGGGCCCAGAGGGGGCGACATGTGCAAGGGCAGGAGGGAGGAGCACGTGCCAGGAGCCGGTTGGGGTGGCGGGAGGAGGATGGGCAGTGGGCAAAGCCCCACCACCCCAAGGAGGAGGATGGCAAGGTGGAGGGAGGCAGAAGCGCGGCCCCTGAGGAGGGCAAGAGGACAACGGGGAGGACAACGGCAAGGAGGTGGGAAGCAGTGGTGGCAGGATGGCCTGGCCCTGGCCCCCTGGGGTGAGGTAGCAGCATGGGAGGGGGATGGCTGGGTCCAACTAGAGGCGCAGATGCTCTGCGCCCGGACCCGCTAGTATGAGTGTAAATACAGTTTATCATTGTTGTGTAAATACTTTAAATTATAAAAATAAATATTTCCAGCTTCTTGGAGGTAAATTTTCAAACTGCTTTCTCTCAGTCATCGACATCATATCTGGGAAGGTGATCTTGTCAGGTAGCTATTCCATACCAAATTTCAGGTGGATTCCTCAAATAGTTTGGTTATATCCAATAGGACATTCAGTTAAGCTCAGTTGCCTCCTCCACATTCAGCTGGGCAGACAGCCACCCTTTTTTTTTTTTTTAAGGGCAAGCATTCCGTCATACAAACATTAGCACCTGTTTCTTCCATGTGCTGTGATCTAAGGTGATGAACTTGTTATAATAGGGACCTTAAAAATTAAAAATGTAAGAAGTCAAGCTTCTTCCCCTCCCCACTCCCAACTATAGAAGCACACACTCCTCCACTGTCCTGAAGTTTTGAATATATTTAAAGGGGCAATTTTTTAAAAAAGTTACTCTTGGCCAAAAACAGGTTTGCTTTCATATGAACCTTTGCTGCTTAGGAGTTAATTTTCAAACTGCTGTATCTTGGTCATTTTCCAATGGAACTGCACCAAATTTGGACAGTTGGTGGTGCTTGTCACCTAGTTATTCCATGCCAACTTTCAGAACTAGATGGATAAATAGCATTTTAGGACCAATAGAATGTTCAGAGCCTATAATGGCAGAACACAGCTTTTACAATTCATCTTAACTATGAAGGCACTACTGTGCCTGTATAATACTTATTCATTAAATTTTTTTAAGTTGAAAAGGAATACCTGTTTCTTCAAACATCTAAGTATTTCAGAGCAAGAATGAGAACATTATTGAAAGAGACACAATTAAAGCAATCTCCTGCACTTACAAAAAAGTCTTGTTTGGTTGCAAATTTGACACACTGGTGCTGCTGCATCCCCTTTTATAGCAGCAGTCCTTCTGTGTCACTACAGCTCTGCACAATGTTATTCTCCTGCCCTTAAATAGAGTCTTTCTGAATGTATCTGCATCTAAGAAGTCCCTGCAGCCCATGTCTGGGTCAACATTTACAGCTCAGATCTTCATATTTATTGCAAAGTGAAAAAGATGTCAAGTCAGCAGCAGAGAAGCAAGTCCTTTCATTTTCTATTAATCTGAACTCTCCTCACATTTCCAGAAAGATGCCAAGCGCCTAACAGCTTTTAAGTTCTTGGCAGAACCTAAATTATTTGTGCTTGATAGTTACTGTAAGCCTGTCTTACAAGGAGAAAAGATTCATTTGTTATTTAAGAGTCATTTCCAGAAAAGGGGTAAACGCATGCCACAGTAGCAGTCCTCAGAATTGCTGGCATTAAATAAAACTGCCCTAGTGGTGAAAAATAGCTAACTTATAAAAAGAAAATGCAATAATATTTTTCAAGTGGATATATTAAGAAACCTTCAACAAGGACTTATTAATAAGAAATGAGAGGAACAGAAACAGGGAGAAAATAGGAGAAACGTCCAAGTGAAGTTGTTACGAACTGGCTTCTTCCTGGCTAGATATAATCCCATTGGATACCAGTTTACAAACAAGGCTTGGATGCTCCATCCATTCTTTATGTTCATAACAATATATATTAAGGAACTGTGTGTAAAAAATAACCTAATACTTTGATATTTGTTATGCATATCACTTGCTTTAACTATTTGAAACTGACAACATGCTGGAGACTTTTCTGAAAAAACCATGTTGGCCTTTTGAAACTGTATGCTGTATATAATGAGATCTAGAGAGTTAGCTTTTCTTTAAGCACCTTGTTGTTCTCTTTAATGTTTGTAAATCATTCATCCAGGTCTGTTTCAATGAGTAAATGGAAAATCTTTTCAGTAATTCAACTGAATAATTAATATACCCCACAATAGAAGGGTACCTGATTAAATTGGCTGAGGAAGTCACAGGCTGTTGGGTTCTATTGCTAGCTATCCAACTGCTTGTGCAGTGCAGGCCAAATTAGTTGATTAAGCATCTCAGCTTAGTGCATCTGGGCATTTCTATGTTATTTTATCATGACTGACAATATATTCTTACTCGAGCTACTTATGAATCACAGATGTGGTAGTGTTCTTACAAAGAGGTTTGATCAGTGTTTTCCTATCTTTGTTTTTATCTTTGAATCAGTGCTAAATAGCTACCGCTTTATAGGCAGGAATACCCAAGTTTTTAAAAACGGAACAGTCATAAAAATAGCTTACCAGTGAGATAATGATAAATAGTGCCAAACACAAATATCATACTACGGCAGAGATAGAGGACTCAGCAAAAGATTTAAAAACTCACAATATGAAAAGTGGCCCATATTGGCCCACAATATGAATAATGGTGGCCCCCGTTATTTGCTGTTCCACGTATCCATGGTTGGGAAACATATATTTGACTCTAGTATTCACAGTATAGGGTGCTGCATATCTATGATTTTCAGTACATGGTTGTGCTCTCCCTGCACATGTTCTGTGGGTAGTGAGAGGAGTTTGGAGGACAGAGGAGTGATTTGGTATGCATTTTTTGATGAAACAAAAAATATGTCAAGAGCATTTGGCAGCCTTTCGTGTCCTCAGGGAGCCATTAAAAGGAGGTGCCCAGGCCAGGGGAGAGCATATTATCAGCTCCCATAGAGGCCAGCACTGGTCTGTGAGGACTGCTGGGACAGCCCCTCCCACACCTTCCCAGGAGTACTGAAAGACCTGTGTGCCCTGAGAGGAAGACAAGAAAGGAGGCGCCCAGATCTAGCAGATCTTGTCCTCAGCTCTTAAAAAGACCATCAATGGCCTGAGATGATAATACTATGTAGATCTTATGTAATTTGTTGGTTGGTTTGAAATATTGTAAACTACTTTGGGTGCATTTGTCAAGGCAGAAAAGTAATACAAAAATGTACCAACATTGCTCATGAGCTTTTGGAGCCTTTTTGGTGTGTTTTTCTTTCTTCTCGACTACAGTGATATCCGGTGTATTGTGAGGCAGATGTTTGTCTGTTTGTAGTCGGAAGTCCCATAATATTTTTACATCTTGATTTTCTTCAACTTTTTCAATTTTATGGTCCCACCAATTCTTGGCTACAGGTAGCTTGTATTTTTTGCAGATGTTCCAGTGTATCATCCCTGCTACCTTGTCATGCCTTTGTTTGTAGTCAGTCTGTGCCATCTTCTTACAACAGCTGATCAGGTGGTCCACTGTTTCATCTGCTTCTTTACAAAGGCGGCACTTGCTGTTTGTTGTGGATTTTTCTACTTTTGCTCTTATTGCATTTGTTCTTAGTGCCTGTTCTTGTGCAGCCAGTATTAAACCCTCTGTTTCTTTCTTCAAGTTGCCATTCTTAAGCCATTGCCAGGTCTTGCTGATGCCTGATGATGATGATGATGATTTCAATTTCTATACCGCCCTTCCAGAAATGGCTCAGGGTGGTTTACACAGAGAAATAACAAATAAATAAGATGGCTCCCTGTCCCCAAAGGGCTCACATTCTAAAATGAAACATAAGATAGACACCAGCAACAGTCACTGGAAGTACTGTGCTGGCGGTGGATAGGGCCAGTTACTCCCCCCCGCTAAATAAAGAGAATCACCACGGTAAAAGGTGCCTCTTTGCCCAGTTAGCAGGGGCTGTATGCATGCGAGCATGGTGTACGGCACGTCTCAGAGTCTCAAGGTGATGTTTCATTCTGGTGATCCACACATGGAATGGATGGAAAAGGCCCTCAGCCTGTGGATAGAGGACCAAGCCCAGAGGAACATGCCATTGAGCTTACCAGTAATCTGTGAGAAAGCGCTGTGGCTCTACAGGCAGTTTGTGGCAGAAATACCCGAAGATTCTGAGAGTGGTTTCCAGGTGAGCAAGGGCTGGTTCAAGAGGTTCAAGCACCACTAGAGCCTCCATAACATAAAGCTGGCAAGCAGTGGTGGACCACAAGGCAGCACAATGATATCCAATGGAGTTCCAGCAGGTGATTCAGCCTGGAGCGTGCAGGCCAGAGCAGGTCTTCAATGCTGATGAGACTGGCCTGTTGTGGAAGTGGATGCCATCCCACTCCATCATCAGCAAAGAAAGAACTGCTCCAAGTTTTAAAGCAGCCAAGGACCACCTCATTCTGCTGGTGTGCAGCAATGCTATAGGGGGCGGTGTGGTCAAGCCCATGCTTCTGTACCAAGCATAGAACTCTTGTGCCCTGAAAGGGAGAATAAAAGCCAGCTTCCCATCTTCTTGAATGCCAACAGGAGAGCGTGGGTAACTGCAGAGTTTTATCTGACTGGGCAAACAACTGCTTCCTGCACGAGGTGCAGAGATATCTGGCCTCCAAGAACCTGGCCTTCAGAGTCCTCCTGCTGCTCGACAGTCCTGAAGCCCTGCAGTTTGCACACCTGAACCTGGGGATTGCCTTCTTGCTGCCCAATACCACCTCATTGATCCAGCCGATGGACCAAAGTCTGAAAGTGACCTTCAAGTCCTATAACACTTGCTGCACCTTCTGGAGGCTATTGGACCTCATGAAGCCCAATCCCTCTTTGTCGGTCAGTGATTGCTGCAGGAGCTACAGCATTGTGGACTCTGCATCGAGAACACTGAGGCATCTGTGAAGGAACGAGGCCTAGACCTGGTTTTCTGTAAATAAGCTCACATAAATGAATTATAAACTATATATATTCTTCAATCTGCATTGTTGTACATAGGATTTCTGTGCTTTCAAATTCCTATGCATGAAGAAGGTGAAGGGTCAAAGGTTCAGTTGTGTTTTTCTTTTTCACTTATGGTTTTGGAAAATCTAGCAGTTGGGGTTTGGAGGGAAAAATGATTTTAAATTATGGAGGGAATGTTTTGTTGAGTTCTGATTAGCTGAACTAAGTATCTGATGTGATGGAAGAAATGTATATATTGGGGAAGTTTGAGAGGGATGGAGTACAGTGGAATTGGAGGAGAAGTTCACTCTGGAGCTGTCTGCTAAAAAGAGCTAGAGTCCAATTGAGTCAGGCTGAGAGAGTCTGCAGAAGAGCCGGCAAAAGGCTACTGAAGACAGAAACCTAGGGGGAAAAAGCTGGCAAAAGAAACCTGGGAGAGAACGAAGGAAGCAGAGAACTGGTGGTTGCTGGAGACTGCTGGAGTTGCCCAGCCAACAAATCAGGACTTTGAACTGAAATCACTGAAAGTGGGGGGAGTAGCCAGGCTGGATTGAGCCCCAGACCTGTGCTATCCCTTGAACAAAGAAGTCTGCCCAGCCAGCCAGAGAAAGTAAAGAGAAAGATTCTGAAGGAGAGCCTTTATTGAATGGAGCAGTGTTAAAAAGCCTACAGATTGTTAGTTACCCTGACTTGCTATGTGAGTATTATTTTGTTATTTTAGCAATAGCAATAGCACTTACATTTATATACCGCTTTATAGCCGGAGCTCTCTAAGCGGTTTACAATGATTTAGCATATTGCCCCCAACATTCTGGGTACTCATTTTACCGACCTCGGAAGGATGGAAGGCTGAGTCAACCTTGAGCCCCTGGTCAGGATCGAACTTGTAACCTTCTGGTTACAGGGCAGCAGTTTTACCTCTGCGCCACCAGGGGCTCTTTACTTTCTGTAAAGTAATGTTTTAATTGGAACTTTTGTTTTTAGTAAAAACTTTCTTGTTAATATAATAGAGCTTGTTGCTTGTCTCCACCTCACACCTATAGGCCTTTCTACTCTACTAAGGTTTGGTTTGGGTTTTTTTTTAATTCCTTGAAGGGCTGTTGCAGTGGACTCAGCCTCACCAAAAGCCCACTTGGTGGCAGCAGTGAAGGAGTCAGGAAGACTATAGGGCTGTTCCTCACACTTGATAATCTGGTGGCATAGCTGGGTCCTCCACAGCATCCCTTTCAGAGATAAAGCTCCCCACACATAACACAGTATGGAAGAAGCTGTGGCATGGGGCAGTCATGTCTTCATTTCCTGCAGCTGTTCCCTCTGTAGCCGACAAGGTACAGCAGATTGGAAACCTTGTGCATACTGTTGAAGGCCAGGAAGAAATTGAGCCACATGAGGTGGAGGAACTCCTCCAATCCCATTAGGAGGAGATCACAGAGGAAGAATTGGAGATGATCCAGGCAGCTCCTGTGAGTGAGGAAGCAGAGAAAGGGGAAGACACAATCCCCAAGCCCTTTACCACAAAGGGGCTTTCCAAGAGACTGCAGATGAGACTGCCCTGGCAGACAGTGTTTGAACTTGATCCCCTGATGGGAGTGCAATATCAAGTTCAAAGGACAGCTGGAGGATGCTTTATTTATTTATCATGTTTTTATTCTGCCTGATATATCTCTCTAAGCAATTGCCTACTGGGCTCTGGAAAGCAAGACCAAGCAAAGTACCATTACCAGCTAATTTGCAAAGGTAGCTACATCTACCACCACAGCTGTGGAGTGGCAGTGACCATCATCACCAGAAAGTGACACCTACACTTTCACTGGGTTCGAGGAGGAAGAGGGTGATGAGGACGACAATGGCGGCAGCAGATCTGCCTCTGAAAGGCCTGTTTCTGCTATGTGATCTATGCTCTGAGCAGAAGACTGGAGATGGAGTGCTGCTAACTCCAACAGTGGAGTGAAGGAACTACTGTTCCTCTAAGGTGTGCCCATATGCATGCACTCACACACTTTCTAATGTCCAGTCAGTCAATTTTAGATCCCGCTCAGGTTGAATCAGGAAGGCCCCGCTCTGAATGCATGCGCGCACACACTGCCTTGATACTGCCACCCAGAACAAAAAACTCATTCAGCACACAGATGAACACAATTAGAGAGAACTCTAGAAGGACTTCTACTGCTTTTTCATTTTGATTTTTGCTGCTGCAGGTCAAGGACTGAAGAGAAAGAGATGGAGTGCTGCTCCCCCGTGTGTGTTGACTTGAACAGAAAACAAATCTGTGCTACCTCTTTGGCCAACCTACCAACCAGTCAGGCCAGGAGTTGGTGCTGTTAAGTGTTGGACTTCAACTATGGGGTGGGGAAACTACATGATTTTGCATTACTGGAGGAGCTGGGGACCACTACTGGAGCACCTGGAGAGTGGGAGAGCTGAGGTGGCCAAGGTACTGAGCTGTGCTACTTCCTTATTTCTGCTTTCTGGGGTTATTTTTTGGTCATTTCCCAGGGCTCCAGAACCTAACCCCCCAATTCCCATAGACTCAAGAGTTTCGTTATCAATGTTTTCATTATCTATGGCTGTAGGCAGGAACGGAACTCCCACAAATAACGAGCGGCACCTTTAATGGCCAACATGATGCACAGCATTCCATAACTGGAACATTACTGTAGACACACATGAAGTCCCAAGACTGTTGAGAACGAGCAACCGCACAAGCAACACTACTACAGTTATTTCTATTGTGGTGAATGGAAATAACTGCAGTAGTGATGCTCATTCTTAACAGCCTCAGGGCTGCCTACATATCCCCAGCAGTCTTGAGAAGCAGCTTTCCACAGACGCTGCATAGCATGTTAGTGTCTTCAACATATTTTCAGTTGCAGCTTCATTTTTGTGTTTTCTTGTGTAGCTTTTAGAAGGTGGTCAGTGATATCCTGTTCCATTTCTCTTCTAATGCCAGCATGAAATTATTGCCCCAATCTACAGATCTTTAGAGACAACAGGCTGTATGCACACACAACTGCAAGCAAGGATCTCTGCATGCTTATGGAACAGATTACTGGGGCTAGATCCACCCCATCTACTCCAGAAAGTAGCACTGATTTAAGGAAGGCCATTTAACATTTGTTTCTCAAACAAGCCAGGCATGTATTGGAGAAGTAAAAATAATATTGAAGCGAGGCCTTCTTCTAAGTCTATTTTAATCTAGTTTCCAGAGCACTTGCTTATACCTCCAAATCCAGTATTTGAGAATTGGAAGACAAAAAAGCTTCAGAAATTATTTTTTTCACAATTAGCAGTCCTTTATAAAATACTTGCAACACTTTTAAAAATGGCTGAAAAATAGCTGCTTTCTGCTTTTGGCAGTGTAAGAGCTGAAAAACAGGAAATGGCTCAGACTACAATAACAGCTCTTAAAGCTAAAACACATGCATTGGAAAGCATGCGATTCAGCCATGAAGAGGAATGGTTATTTTACTATGGAAGTACGATAAACTATCATCTCCAATAGCTGAACATCAAACCATGTAGGCAAGTGATCTATGGAAGTCAGTGGGACTGAGTTACTTGCACAGCCAAATTCTGTTATACCAGAAATTTCTTCTGCTTATTTTAAGTAGTTGACAAGGCGAGCCAACAAGTCAGAATCATTCTGTCCAAGGAAGGGCTTGTTTGTTACAAAAAGATATATGCCCTTTATATTTCCACTGAGCAAGTAACATATTTTAAATATATATCTCTACTCACTCACCCACACTGAACTGCACACAATTAATGCCACTCTAAAGCCCTACAAGACAGGAAGGGAATGCCATCCATCATCCATACTTCATATAAGCTCCTCTCACCTTTTATGTGTAGGGTTATGTTTTGATGACAGAACTTTCAACACTATTATTATGGTACCCAATTAAATCCTCTCATGTATAATAATTGTAATTAAGGTGAGTTATTGACATTGTGAAGGAGTGACTGTTGTTGAGGCAGTCAGCGATTGTGCAGGCCCCACACCCAAAGATGTCAGTAACATGTCAGGAGTGAGGTCAGAGAAGACTTAAATACATAGCATTCCTGAAAAAGCTGGAAGAGCTGGCATGAAACTCCACTCCTGTTTATTTCTAGAATTTCTATTAAATTCCAGCAAAAGCAACTCCCAAAGCAACTATGCAGGCTTCTAGGCGCACCAGATACAAAGAGCAAAAGGAGTCTACAGCTTGAACCATTCTGAAGAGAGGTGCCCAAATGAAACTAAGCAGTTCAGAGTGCAAAGGTTGAGATGCATGGGAACCTGACACTCAGAATACCTTCGAACGTACAGCTAATGAGCAGCAATATGGGGCAGAAAGTTTGCTACAGAAAATTCTTCTCTATTGTATTTATCATTACCATTTCTAAAACTCATTTTTTCATTAACTTTGTTAGTAATATAATGAACTGAGACAAGAGTATTCAAAATAGTCATTGATCAAGTTGTAGTGATATTTTTCAGGTAACTATTGCTAGGAAGTAAGTATGTGCATACATGCCTCTTCCTCATTTATATGTACCTAATTCAGACATATTACTTAGCTGTGCTTCAAAGTTATGTGCATTAGCAGGTGCAAGTCTCAAGCTCATATGTTTCCTCCCTCCTTTGTGTGCAAGGGGAAGGGGAAATGTAAAACTGCTATTCACAGTTTAGAACAGACTGCAGTTCCCCGTTCCAGCTGAATACACTTGATTTGTACTTGCATCACAGTATCACTTGTACAAAAATCCTATGTTAGTACTAAGCAAGTAGTTAACTTTTTAGAAGGTCCTGCAATATTCATAGAAGATGTCTGACTGGCTCAACAAATGAATCAGGAACTCATAGATTTTACTTGCAAAGCTTGCAAGTAAAATCTATGAGTTCCCGGTTCAGTTTGCATGCAGCTTTTCAGCAACTCTTCTTTGCACAGCAGCCATATATGGAATCAGGTAAGTCACTCTCTCATTGCAGGCAAGATCAGAAAGATAGGACACACAGTTCTTGTCCAGCCTACTAGCCAACTCTCAAATTTTCAAGGGGTTGTAATCAGGATGGATAAAAACAAGAAACCTGTAGTACATGCATCTTTTTAAAAGCTAACTTGGTTAAAATAAATCTTACTTTAATACAAATAAATATGTTAAAGACTTGCACGTCTCTTTGAATCATGACCAAAGAGGCTGAGTTAAAAGCTGCTTTCTATATGAAAACAAAGAGAAAGCAGCATCTTCTTACTTCTGAGGTTACACTTTATAATTGGCATACTCTAAGTCATGAAATGTATTTTAGGGGTTTCTTACTGGATTCAGGGTCACTAGATTAACAAGTCATCAAAGCTGCTAGGATCCAGGAGATGCCATCCCATTTAAATATCCATGGAGCCTATATGGAATTATCTTGTACTCTTATTTTATACCCTTCAGCTGCTGAGCTCTGTAATCAGTTTGCATATTATGATTATTATTCTACCAACCACAGAGCATAAACATTTACTTCCCATTTCATAGAGACACAACAACATTTGCCCAGGGTTAAGAGTTAATACCATATCATTAGCAAATAGATTCTGTAAATATGTGTTTCCTAATTTAAACCCTTTAATTTGATTATTTGCTCACAACACAATTGCTAACATATCTAATGCTAAATTAAATAAAAGAGGTAACAAGGGGCATCCTTGTTTAGTACCCCTAGACATTGAGAACCACTCAGAATCAAAGTTATTAATTCTAATTTGTGCTTTAGTTGAACCATAAATCTGATCAATCATGTTATAGAAGACAGAGCCAAATTTAAGTTTCTTTAAAAGACTCTTGCAGAACCTAGTCAGTCTACTGAATATTTAAACAATTATATGAATTTGCGGAGGTATCAGGGTTATCTGTCAATTTTATTAAACTCAACTGATTTTTTTTCATACATCCCCCACTATACAAAAGAAAATTTCTAGTAATCTAGGAATCCCAATAATGTATTAATCGATTAAGTATTTAGGCATTAATGTAACTAAAAATATTAATAAACTATTTAATAGAAACTTTAGACCAGTTTGGGGAAAATTAAATAAGGATATGAATCACTGGAAAATATTAAAAAGAGATTTATTTTTAAAGTCTCTATTGGGAAGAATAACAGTAACAAAAATGAAAATTATTTCTGAACTTAATTTTTTTTATTTCAATTTCTTCCTGTGGCAATCCCAGATAAAATATTTAGGTTATGGCAAAATAAAATTGAGAGGTTTTGCTTTAATACAAATTTTTTTAGACTAAATAGAAAGATTATAGACCTCAGAAACAAGCTGGATGGGGACTTCCAAATCTAAAACGTTATTATCAAGCTGCCCAACTAAGTCATATGATTGCATTTATAATGGATGATGTATCAAAGCAGTGGATACAAATAGAAAAGATACAGGAATCAGAAGGAATCTTAAGACAAATACTTTTCCACCAAAGTAAATTTATAGAGGTTAAGAAAATTAAAAGCGTATGCACTAGAAATATGCTACAGATAGAGCAAGAAAAATTTACAATATTGATAGGAGGTATTTCTCCACTAGCACCTTTATTAACATATCTGGATACTGGGGTAGATAAATATGGATTAGTTTATTTGAAGATGTTGAAGGAAAAGAATTTTTATAGAATAAGAGATTTCTATAGAAATAAGAGGTTATTCAAGAAGGCTGAGACTGAACAACAAACGGAATCTCAAATACCTTGGTTAGTTTGGTTTTAAATTAGATCCATATTAATGGATAGTAGCGTTGATAGATAGTTCAGCTACCCGCTCACTTACAAATTTTGAGAAATTAATACTCAGTTATTTGGATCAACCTAAAGGGATAAGCTCCAATATATATAAAATTTTAATATAGATAGAGATTGGAGATCTCCCAAAAGGTCTGAGGAACACATGAGAAATGGATTTAAGTAAAAATATTACGAAGGCACACTGGCAATCATTATGGAGGACAGGGGTTTTTCTCTCAGCCTCTATTAAAGAACTTCACTGGAAAATACTACATCGCTGGTATTTAACACCTTCGGTATTAGCTCGATTTTCTCAACAAAATTCCTTACAATGTTGGAGGGGTTGTAAACAGAAAGGTACATATCATATGTGGCGGACTTGTGAGAAAATTAAACCTTTTGGGGAGAAATATTTTGTTGAAATTAGCAATATAATGAATCAAAGAGTAGATTATTCTCCAGATTTGGCTTTATTACATATTTCACCTTCAGATTTATCTAGCCCCTTCCTTACTGATCTTCAAATCACTTTGAAGACTTTTCTTTTTCGTCAAGAGTTTGCCCTGTAGTTTGTTTTCTGTTAGCTACTTTAGTTTTTAATTTAGAATGCAATCTTTAATGTTGCCTTATTTACATGTTTTTGTACACTGCCCGGATTCTTTGGAGTATATTAAGAGTATATATAAATGGCGGTATATTAAATGTATCTAATAAATAAATAAAAATAATAAATAGCTGCCTTGGGATTTTCTTAATGAAAGGCGGGGTATAAATTTAACAACAAACAAATAAAATAAAATATTTTTACAGGAAATAATACTAAACTTAAAGACAAAGAATTAGGTTTTTTAAAAACCCTGGCTGCTAAAAGCAATTATGGCACAGCAACTATTGGATAATTTAAACGTGGAGAGATGGTATAACAAGGTATGGTCATTGGCCATTTCAGGAAAAAAATCAGATAAACTAAGGATAATGAAAAATCAAAGAAAAGAATTACAATTTTGTCGAACTTGGGAAAAATATATTTCTTATATAGAGTGTAATGGAGGTAATTCTCATCCTATTCATGAAGTTTGGAAATCATGATTATTTTGACATGTTTGGAATAGTGGTTTGGGTCCACTCTTAGTAGTGGTCCAATACTATGTAGATAGTTTTGCTGGTTTAATTGACTAGCTCCTCGAAGCACTTAGCCCTGCCCCTTGCACATGGTGCGTCTCTTCAGTTTGGGCAGGCTAGCGTTTTCACCTCAGTTCCTGGAGGACAGACACTGAAATCCCAACATCATATTGTAGCAGTATACATCTCCACAAGGTAAGTAGTGCTTTTCTCATTCTGAAAACATACATGTTGTCACTTTGCATACTGCAGCGGGGCCAGCGGGAGGATCTTATGACTGCAATGGATCACTACCAGATCATTGGTTACAGGTGAGCAACCTGTTTATCTGTATTGTGATCTGTTGCAGCCATAAGAATGGGTGACTGTCAGTCACCCCTGGGTGTAGTATGCTTAAGATAAGACCCTTTTCAGCACACCCCTCTCAAAGTTGGCCTGAGCTGCAGAGCAAAGATCCAAAGCATAATGCTTGACAAAGGTATGCTCAGAGGGCCAGGTGGCTGCAGTGCAGATGTCTGAGTCTGAATCCTGCCATACGGGCAACAGAAGTAGCATAAGCTCTGGTAGAAAGGGCCTGTATGATTTTAGGAGGGTCCACTTTTTGATGTTTGTAAGCTAAGAAGATCAGCTCCACTACCCAGTGGGAGAGTGTCTTGAGATTTGATAAAGAGTCACTTTGTCTTTATATAGGGCTTCGTGAACTTCAAGTAGAAAAGGAGAGCCCGTTGCACATCCAGGGAATGCAGACAGCACTTAAGGGGCATCGTCGGATTCCAGAATAAGGTAGGCAGGACGATGTCACTATTAATATGGAAGTCAGTGGCTATTTTAGGTCTGAATTCAGGATCCATGAGTAGCACGACCTTATCCTCATGAAATTTAGTATAAGACTTATCTATCCATAAGGCATTCAATTCACTGACACAGCGAGCAGATGTTATGGCTGACAAAAAGGCTGTTTTCAGTGTCACAAACTAAGAAGGTACAATAGCTATGGGCTTGAATGGAGACTCCATCAGGGCTGAGAGAACGAGGGAGAGGCTCCATTGATCAGTGGGCTGCTGGATTGGCGGGTAAAGGTTGTTTAACCCCTTGAGGAATCTTTTTGAGTCAAGGTGAGAGAAGACAGTTTTCCTGTCCCATCCAGGATTTGGGAAGAAACAGCATCCAGGTGAATCTTGATGGAGACATTGGCCAGGTTACTTTGCTTCAGAGATGCAAGGTAGAGCAAGACTTCCTGGGAAGTGGCAATGCGGGGTAGAAATCTGCGCTTCTAGGCATAGAGTCTGAACCATCTCCACTTGCTGTTATAATTTACTCGAGTGGATTTCTTCTAGTTGTTTAGGAGAATGTCTGTCAAGAGCCTATCCTCCATGTGGTCAAGTTCAGGGTTTTTAGGTTGGGATGGCATAGCCTTCCATTTTCTTGTAGGTGGTCTTCATGTTGGGGCAGACGCCTGTGGCGACCCCTCGACAGTCTGAGTGCCTTTTGAAACCATGGCTGCCGTGGCCACCATGGGGCAATCAAGATGCAGTCTGCAGATTCCTGAAGGATTTTTGTTAGTACCCTGTTCAGCAATGGATAAGGCGGAAAAATGTTGAGAAATTTTTGACTTCAATTGAACTGGAAAGCATCTCCTCTGGAGCCATGGCCGATGCCTGCCCTTGAGCAGTACAGAGGCACTTCTTGTTTGTGAATGTAGGGGTCGATTTGGGTGTGCCCCAGGCCCGGAACAATGGGTGGAGGTATAGAAGGTTGACCTCCCATTCGTGTTGGTACAGACAGAATGAGGACCTGCTGAGATGGTCTGCCAAGATGTTGTCCACCCCTTTGATGTGGATTGCAACTAGGCCTATTGGTCTCAGTATGGCCCTGTTCCTGATATGGAGGCTGAGCATGCAGAGCGAGTGGAGGGCTGTTCCTTGCTGGCAATTAGAGTAGGCAATAGCTGTAGTATTGTCTAGACTGATTTGGACATTGTTCCCTGTTAGGAATGGTTGAAACGATTTGAGAGCTTGAAACACCACCAGAAGTTCCACAAAGTTGATGTGCATCTGGCATTGGCTTGGAGACCATAGACTCTGAGCTCAATGGGCTCCCCAGCCCCGTAAAGACATGTCTGTCATCAGCCATGCTGCTGACCAGGGTACCTGGAAGGGGACCCCGTAAAGCAGGTTGGTTGGCTTTGTCTGTAGGGGTACAAGGACCAGTGGTGGGATTGTCAGTAAAATTTGTGCACTGTCCACATCTGGACAAAATGCAGAGAGAAACCAAAGTTGGAAGCGTTGAAGATGTAGATTGGCAAAGTGCACAGTGGAGTTGCATTATGCCATGAGTCTCAGCAGCTTCTGAATTTTGTGGGCTCTCTGTGTGGGTTGGTCTATGAATGATGCTACTAGCGCTTTGATGCGGAGGAAGCGCTCTTCGGGTAGAAATGCCTTTTGCAACTGTGCATTGAGGACCGCCCCTATGTAATCCATTCATTTGGCTGGCTCCAACCTGGACTTCAAGCAGTTGACCTGAATGTCCAATTCTTCGAGTAAATTCAGAACCACTGAGACCTGCAAAGCTAACTTGCTTCTTTATCTGCTTGCCAAAAGCCAGTTGTCCAATAGGGAACGATGGTTATGCCTTGCGCCCGAAGGTGAGCAACGATGACAGCCATGCACTTCGTAAAAACACAGGATGCTGTTGCCAACCTGAAGAGTAGGACATTGTATTGAAAGTTGTGATGACCCACTGTGAACCTCAGGTATTGTCCATGGTTGGGTTGGATCCCAATGTGGAAGTATGTATCCCGGAGAGCCAACATTCCAAACCATTCCTCCCCGTGGAGAAGAGGAAGGATGCTCTGCAGTGTCACCATGTGAAACTTGCTCACGTCCACATGACAGTTCAACCATCACAAGTCCATTATTGGTCTCAGTCCCCCATCTTGCTTGAAAACTTGGAAGTAGAATAAGTAAAAACCCCACCTCTGATCTGTCCACCGAACAGGCAATATCGCTCCCTTGTCCAAGAGAGTTTGAACTTCATCCATCAATTATGGGGATGCAGATCCTGTTGAACACCAGAAGGGTCTCCCAACTCGATGGCATAGCCCGTCTGGATTATGCGAAGGACCCACCGGTCTGATGTTGTTGCACCATGCGAAGGCATGACTTGACAACCTGATGTTGTGGGTGGCTAGTTTGTTTGTAACCTGAATAGAGCCACCGATTATATTGGCAGTATTTTGGCATAGAGTATTGAATCTGTGTTGAAAACATTTTCACAGTTGACTTCGATTTTTTAATGGATTCCATACTGGCATCTGTTGTTAAGCAAAATAGGCCCTTCCTATCGAAGGGCAAGATCTCAACCCTATTCCTCATGTCAGGTTGAAGTGCGGTTGACCGTAGCCAGGCAAGTCTTCTCAGTGTTACAGCCCCAACCAAAGCCTGTTTGGAAACCCCAGTTTCCGCTAAGTGCTTAGCATTGGCCAACTGCTGGTGTGCGAGCAACGTGAGCTTGGTGTGTATATCATTAAATTTAGCCAGGAACTCTTCAGGCGAAAGCTCAGCCTGTTGCTGGAAAAGATCATCCCAAAGGGAGTGCGTGTACTTTGCAAAGCAAGCAGTATAATTGGCTATTTTTACCACTTGACAAGATGTTGAATAGATTTTACGTCCCAAGGTGTCCAACTTGCACCCTTCTTTATCTGCCAGATTTAGAAGAAGCACAATCTATCACAATTGAGTTGGGGGAAGGATGTCCTAAGAGGAAATCATTCTCATCCTCCTGGATTCTGTATAGATTCTCCAGGCATTTTGATGTTGGGGCTGAAGTTTGTAAAGTTTGCCATGTGGATTTGGCAGCCGTAGAAATAACTAGAAATATGCGGAGGTGTACGGGTTGGGTTGAGGCTGTAGAGTTGAACTACTTATAAACTGGGCCCTCTACATCAAGGTCTTGTTTCTTTAGCTCCAATCCCAGAGGCAATGCCATTTCGGAGATTTGCCAATGATATGAGCACATCTCTTTGTTAAGTGGAACCTTATCTGAAGGCACCACCTTCAGAGGCAGATCCTCAGGGTGATCAGACAAAGTCGTGGCCGAAGTTGAAGAATCAGAATCGTCCGTCAACACCACATTGCAAGGTGTAGTAGAGGCAGGAGCCTTCTTTTTAGACACTGTTTGAGTGGTGGAGGAAGTGGTAACAAGTGTAGTTTGCGTTGGCTGGCTCTTGAAATGTTGAGGTTGAGGTATATCTGCAGTTTGAGTAGATACAGGAAAATGAAACCTGATGCTTTGCATTCATGTCCATCTTTTGAATACAAGAGGCAATTTGTGTCAACATTGAAGTCATAACTGGGATAGGTGTTGGGGTGACTTGAGTCAATGTAGAGAGCATTATGCAACAATGTAATCGGGATCGGTAACTCTGGAGGAGGAGTGATTTGAGTGGCCGTCGGAACGGACATCGACAGTTGATGTCGAGCCTTCCAAAGCTTGCAATCCTGGTAGTTGGAAGGGAGACCAGGGCAGGGTTGGACGGGGGCACTGAGAGGGTGGTGGAATGTATGTAGGGAGGGTGCCAGCTTTTTAGCAGAATGAGTACTTAAGGGTGGGAGTATTCATTGCTGCCGAGTGCGGCGGGGTGCAGGAGCACCCCGCAAGTGGGATGCACCAGGAATATGCCCTGTTGCCCTGTGGGCCAGTCCAGGCCTGGACCAGGGGAACGAAACCATGTAGTATCTCCTGCTCCTCCTTCAGTAAGTAAACCTTGTAAGGACGCGTAATCTCTGGCTGCCCTCCAGACGGTGGGCTGATATGTTGTGGTGTCGAGAGTTGACTTGTCAGTTGAAAGGCTGACAACATCGAAGCACCCAGAGTTTTTGGCATTGATAGACACATGCCATCATCTTCAGTATCGAGTCCATGGCCCAAGAATCCGTAGAAAGTGGCACTCGAAGGGGTACTTTCACTGGACTCCAACAAATTTAACAGCCTTTGGGCATCGCCCGGCTCCAGATTAGCCTGCAAATCATCATCCTCGACACTGATACTGAACAAAACCAGTGAAGGACGGGAGGCCTCAGCAATTGTGTGCGTTGCTGGAGAAAGGAACATTGGTCCTACCGTGAAGCGTTCTTTTTCCCTGAAGTAGGAGAGCCTCAGTAAGGGTAGTGAACTGCGCATGCCCGAGACAGAACTGGACCATGTGACTTGATTGTAGGCGGTCCCGCCTCCTAGTCCCAGTTCCAGGACTGTAGAGCGAGGAAAGGTAAGGTCCAGAGAGGAAGAGCTCCGTGTGTGCAAGTCTAGGAGACAGAAGTCTGTAGGAATGGAGACAAAAAGGCTAGAACAAGGGTCAGTCAGACAGAGCGAAGTAAGGAAGTCAGAACACTAATATAACCCTGAGAACCGGCTTACTATAATGTGAGTAGCTACCCCTCCCTACCAAAACCGCAGAATGCTATATGTCCTGCAGAACATCCGGGTGGGCCTGAGGCTCTCCTACTTCAGGGAAAAAGAACGCTTCACGGTAGGACCAATGTTCCTTTTTCCCCTGAGTAGGAGAGCCTCAGTAAGGGACATGCCCAAGCTGACAGACAACGTCCCTGGGAGGGTTAGGATGAATCTAGAGAACTTGCTGCAGGACCGTACGCCCAAATGCCGCCTGAGGCTCTGAGAATCCGGAAATTTTGTAATGGCGGATGAAGGGCGTTACGGAGGACCAAGTAGCGGCCCTACAGATTTCAGCTAATGGAACGTGAGCGGAGAAGGCAGCCGAAGTGGCCGCACTTCTGGTAGAGTGGGCCATGATCCTGCCTGGAGGGGGGAGACGTAGAGCCTCATACGCGAGAAGGATACAGGCCCTGATCCAGCCGGCTAAGGTGGGCTTGGATACTTTGTTTCCGAGGAAGGGAGGGTAAAAGGAAACGAAGAGGGAGTCGGACTTTCGAATTTCCTTAGTCCGTCTTAAGTACATTCGGATCGTCCTACGGACGTCTAAGTTGTGCCACAACTTTTCCGTGGGATGAGAGGGGTTAGGGCAGAAGGAGGGGAGGACGATCACTTGAGACCTGTGAAAAGGAGAATTGACCTTGGGAAGAAAAGTGGGATCCAAGTGCAAGGTAACTGAGTCAGATTGAAAAACGCAAAATTCTTTCTTTGCTGACAGGGCATGTAGCTCAGAAATTCTACGGGCCGAGGTGATGGCGACCAGAAAAAGAGCCTTGTAGGTCAAGATCTTCAGCGGAATGGAATCAATGGGTTCAAATGGAGGTTTGGTGAGGGCAGTGAGGACGCGGTTGAGATTCCAGGATGGGAAGCGTTGAATGGGTGCTGGGGCGATATTAGATGCCCCCCTCAGAAACCTCGAGATGTGCGGATGGAGGGAGTGTTGACCCGAAGAGGTAGCAGAGATGTCCAGGACGGAGGCCAGGGCGGAGGCTTGCCGCTTCAGGGTGTTTGGGTGCAGCTTCAAATCTAGGCCCCGCTGCAAAAAGGCAAGGACTTCTGGTACTCCTGCCTTCAAGGGGTCGAATCCCTGTAGAAGGGACCATTGAGAGAAGGCCTTCCAGGTGGCTTGATATATTATCTGCGTGGATGACTGTTTAGGAGAGCCGAATGAAGCTGGAACCCTTCCCACCCTGGCACAATAAGGAGGGCGGAGAGAGAAGGAATAGAATAGCGAGAAGCTCCAAAGAGATAAGAGAAGTTCCAGGAGAAAAACGTGCAAATTGCAGAGCTCTTCCTCTAACGTCCTGTCCCGAGCGAGACAGAACTGGAACTGGGACTAGGAGGCGGGACCGCCTACAATCAAGTCACATGGTCCAGTTCTGTCTCGGGCATGCGCAGTTCACTACCCTTACTGAGGCTCTCCTACTCAGGGGAAAAGGTGTCTGCTTCAGCATCACTGCTGGCAAAAGAGAGCGCTCTCTCGATGTCGAAGGGCTAGTGTTGACTTCGATCTCAAACCTGAGGGTGAGTCTCAGCACAGATTTGACCCCACAATTCGGACATATGGAAATGCAGGACAAGTCTGAGGAGTCCCAGTAGTCAACTGAAGGGTCGCTGGGGAAGGAGTAGCACAGGATGTAGCCTCAGTGGCAGTTTTTGAACTCTTCCCAGTGCTTCTTATGCGGAGGTGCTCCCTCTGCACCAGAGCCTGGATGTCGAGATTTAGGTTTCTTAAGATGGCTCGACTCCTAAAGAGGCTTGGGTGCTTTAAATGTATCAAAAGTAGTAGTTGTAGAAGTCTGGACTGAGGATTTAGACCAGGGGTGCATAACTCAAATACTCCAGTGGACTTTCAGCACATTAATGATTACAATAAATTATAAATGAAAGCAATTATTTATTATTTATTAAAAATAATAATGAAAGCTATTATTAGTTAACCACAGCATGAGGAGAGAAGAGAAGGCTACTCGCAACCTTTCCTCCTCCCTGCCCCTCATGCACTTTCAAAGCTTAATTTTGAGAGGGGGCTGACCCCTACCAGGGCCATGGGGCAAGGCAGAATTTTTGCAAGGCAAAAAGTCCCTGCGGGCCAGATCCGGCCCCTGGACCTTATGTTGTACAGGCCTGATTTAGACTGTGCAGTGGTTGTCCTTGGCACCAGCTTCGATACCGTGCTTGAGATCAACTTTGACACCATGCCCGATATCAAAGGTTTGGGGGATGCAGCTTCATCATAAAGAGCTGCCCTCAGTCGGAGAGCAGTGCTCTCTCCAATTTTTTTCATCTGTGTGCAGAATGAGTTTTGTTCTGGGCAGAAGTATTAAGGTAGTGTGTGCATATGCATTCAGAGTGGGGCCTTCCTGATTCAACCTGAGCAGGATCTAAAATTTACTGAGCGGACATCAAAAAAACTTGTGAGAGCGTGCACATGCGCATGCCTTAGAGTGAACACTGTCGAAGAGCTGTTTTTTCTCATTTGGTGCGAGAAAGTTAAGCAGATCTTACACGTAGAAATATTATGCTCTTCCCCCATACAGAGTAAACAGGAGTCATGATCATCAGCCAGCAGAAGCTTAGTGTTGCAGTTGATGCAACGTTCAAAAGTTTTATTTTTATCTATAGTGGGAAATAAGAAATTTAACTATACTCAAGTGAAAGTTCTGATCCGAGTCCAGTCCTTACGTCGTAGCCAAGAAATCGATCTATCGTTTCACCAAGTTGTAAGGGTTTAGAAATAAGAATTGTTTAGTCCAGTCCGAGGTCGAAATACATTAAACTAATCTATTTTTAATATTCTTTTCTCACAGGAAAGATCGTTCCGAGGAGCTCCGTGTCTGAGGTACCGACACAATGTCAGTCAGATAGGAATGGAGGTTAAAACGCTAGCCTGCCCAAACTGAAGAGATGCACCATGTGCAAGGGGCGGGGCTAAGCACTTAAAGGAGCCAGTCAATTCTGCCCAAATGGTTCCACGCAGGCATAGAACCTACTCTTATGGCTGCAATGGATCATGATCCAAACCAAAGTGCTTTGTGGTCTGTTCGATTTCCCACCCACCCCCACTGAAAATTATTTTTTCTACATAGCCAGGGAGCTTCTTAGTATTTTTATTTATTTATTTATGATTTCTATCAAAAATGGCTCAGGGCAGTTTACATTAAACACACTAAAATCAATTAACTGTTAAATCAAAAACTGTAAAAACATAAAACCATTATTGCAACAATTAATTAGTATGCAGAAACCAGTACAGTCATCCCTTTTTTTTGAGGTTTTGAGTATCAGTGACTGGGAAATTGTGAAAGGTCTTGCCAACCGCAACCTAAGTATCCACGGTTTCACAAGATATTTTTGAAATTTGGGGAGTCTGTATTCCAGGTGATATTTGGTGTGTTTTTTAGCCTACTTTCCAGTAGGCTAATGAGACCACCCAGTGTTCTGTGTGTGTGTCCGTCCGTGTGTCCCCCACATCAACTTCACAATGCCTGGACCAATATGAACCAAACTTCATATAGTTGTAGGGACACATAGGGATAACTCAATGTCGTGGTTTGTGATTATGTCATCCACCCCGATCCAAGATGGCAGACACATAAACTTTTGAGGTGCAAGTAAGCTAACTTGCACCTCAGTGCACCTCGGTAAGCTTAACCGATCTGAGCCAGATTTGGTGCAGTTGTACGGAGTGACACACAGGGACACCTCAATGGTGTAGTTTGTAATGATGTCACCCACCCCAATCCAAGATGGCAGACACATGAACATTTGAGGTACAAGAGATCTAGGTTGTGGACCTCGATTTGAACCAAATTTAGTCCAGTTGTAGAGAAAGTGAAAGGAAAGTAGGCTGATCAGTTCGTACTAGAACAACTTGTTCTGTATTTTTCATTCTTTTTGCAACCACAATTCCCTTAACCCCTTGTATCAAACGCTTTTCTATTGCTCGCCAACCACAAAGTTTTCCCGGAATGGAACCTTTGCTGTTGGCTGTACTTCATTTCTGGGTGGCTCCATTATGCTTGCAAACTGTTAGGTGTCAATCACGCATATTAAATGTTAGAAAGAATGATAGATATTTAACATCAACAGTGCTGTTACAGTTTGAGTGGGTGTCATATATAAGACTAACAGAGGTATATAAAAATTGAGTTACTTAGAATTAACATTGAGACTAATGATGTGTACGCTGAAAAACCTGTGTGTATAATGGAGGAGGGGGCTGTTTTCTCTGCCCCCCTTCCTTCTGCAGCCTACTGTGCCTCTTGAAAATACATCCCTTTTAGCACACATTATTCTAGATGTCAGCCACTGTAAGTTTAAAAGCTAGTACATTTTCAATGTGACCCTTAAAAGCTGAACAGGTTGACTATTCCCATATTAGTACCGTGAAATACTCTACAGATAAAAGCCCCTTTTTATTTTGTAGCGTATTTTAGCACAGTCATTCATAGAAAAGCACTTCTCTGGTAGCTAAAGGCATTAAAACAAAAGCATGACTCAGTGACCAAATGTTCTGCTGGCATATCACCAATGAACTCAATAATGTTATGCCAACAGAAGACACTGTAGCCTAATTCAGTTTATTCCTTAATCATACAAACATTCTCCTTATCATAATTTTTTACTTGCATAGACAATGCTGCCAGTTTGTAAGAAACTATTTTGCAGTTAGGCAACAAAAAACTCCAGCAATGTAGTTCTGTTAAAATACACAGAAGTAGATAAAAAATAAGCAGTGTTACGGAGTATTGTACACTAATACTGTGTAACCTTTTCCGTTATCACTTTATAAAGATTCTGTAGAGCCCCACCCCACACAACTGTAGATTTCTAGCTATTGGCAAACTAAGTGGTACAGCTAAAAACATAACAACATAACAGAGGGCTAAGAGTTCTACAAGGCTACAACTTACTGTCCTCTAGGGAGGCAAGAGTTTAACAAAAAAATCATGATGAATCTTTGACCTGCCCCTCCCCCTCCCCAGTAGTTACCATTGACCAAAATTTGAGATTCTGGAGCAAGAGAAGCAAAAAGTGTATGGAATTCATTTGACCTCCACCTTATACCTATCCTCATTAAATTATTTTTGAAAGCAAAGTTAGTTCCCTCGTTCTTCAAGAAGCAACTGATAATCCCAAAGATAATAGCCTGCTCTTTTGTACGAATAAACATCCAACACTTTTGTCCTTTTTTTAAAAAATAGCAAAAAAGAAAGAAAAGCCAAATAGCCATTATCATGAAATTCTTTTAATTAACAGAGGGAAAAGAATGACACAAACTACAATGAGATAGTCAAACCCTACGCATTTCAAGTTCTAAAGTCCACTTCAATCATGGAAATAACTTTCAGATTAGTGTTTAATGCTCACAAAAGTGAGAAGCTGCAAATCCACCAGCAACGCGGGATGGAAACTTTTCTGGTGCTATATTTTTCCATGGAAACATTTCAAATCCCACAAATCTAAATTTTACAGAACAATAATGGATACCAAGAGAGCATTAGACAAATTGGCATGTGTGTGCATATCACACAAACTGTATTGATATGTAAACAGAGGGTAAAATAAAACCAAAATACACATAATAATCCAAATGAAAATCAAGTTAGAAATTAACCTGACTGTTTCTTATTCAACTTGCAGAGCCAAAGTTGAAATTCTTATTCCATCTCAGAATGCAAGTGAAAGTAAAACTGAAACTGTGAGTTTGCCTTCACTTCAAGCAAACACAGGAAGTGCCATTTCTTCTCTTGAACTGGGGAAGCTGGAAGTGTTTATAGAAAACACAACTTATTGACTTTAAATCTTTAGAAGTATTCCAATAAAAATAATTTTCAGATAAAGCTTTGAATTTGTTTGAAGTAAGCATACTAAGTGTGCCTTATTGGTTTTCCCCCACCTGCCCGCCCAAATATTGCAGTTCAAATACTTGTGACTATTAGGAAAACTTTCGTAATATTTAATCTAGAATATGGTAAACAATACTAAAAAGAAGTCAAATAAATATGCCAAATCAAATCAGTTAATTATTTACAGTTGCAGAAAAGTTCCTCGAAAAAATTCTAGTAAGTTTCCCAGTTCATAATTTTGTGGGTGCAAGTCGTTCCATGAGTATTACACTCATCCTGCGGCAGCTTCATTGGTTACCCGTCCGCTTCCAGGCTAGATTCAAGGTGCTGGTCTTGACCTTTAAAGCTCCACACAGCTTGGGGCCGGGGTACGTGTCGGACCACATTCACCCATATGAATCTGCCAGGGCCCTCTGTTCATCTCAGGCCGTGCTCATGGCCCCATCACTAACAGAGATCCAGTTGGTGGGGACTAGAGACAGGGCCTTTTCGGTTGTGGCCCCTCAGCTTTGGAACGCCCTCCCTGAAGAGCTCTGCCATGCTCCCTCCCTTAATGTGTTTAAAAACCATCTAAAACACACCTTTTTAAGGAGGCTTTTTAATGCTCCATCCATCTTTTATCTGGTAGGTTCTTTAGTTTTTAGTTTTTATAATTTCAGTTTTTAACTTTTAAAATAACTTTTAATTTGAACTTAATACTGACGGTAGTTTTTTACTTAACTTTTAATTTGTTTAGTCAATTTGTTTAATTTTATTACTTATTGTATACTGTATCTATTTTATTGTTGTGAGCTGCCTCAAGCAGTAGTGTACTGGAGGAATGGGATATAAATATTTTAAATAAATAAATAAATTACCCAGAAAAATTGCTTCACTAAAAGTCACAGGTCAGAATAATGATGAAGGAAGTGAAAATGTAACTGGATAGTAAGGATGTGCCCGAATCATTTCGAGCAGCCATGGGCGGGGATCGGTTCCTTTAAAAACCAGTTCCTTGAAAAACCAGAGGAGCAGATACCTGCTTCTCTGCCACCCCACTGCCTTTCCAGGCACGGTGCTCACTTTCCAAAAGACCGCATGCGGCTGCAGTGCTGCTCCCTTGTGCATGCCAATGCCATGTGCAGGCTGCTGGCAGCAGCACTGCAGCTGTGCGCAGCCTTTTGGAAAACAAGCACCGAGCCCAGAAAACCGGTGGGGTGGCAGAGGAGCAGGTAAGGACCTGCTTTTTAAGGGAACCTATTCCCAGCCCACTGAACTAGTTTGGATGCAGGTGCCCAGGCCAGTTCAGCGCTTCCCCAATGAACCAGTTCGGGCACATCCCTACTGGATAGTGACATGAGTTTATGTAAGCTGGGTATGATATTCAAGAAACTAAGAATCCTGAACAAGTCTCCGAAAGACCTACCATAATATTTTATCATATTTATGGCTTATTCTTCCTTCACAGAGCTCAGTACATAAGTTTATCCTATGTTATTTCCCCAAAATACACTATTTAGTTGGTTACACAAATAGTGAGAAGATAGTACCCAAAGGAGGAGAATTCTCCTCATGCAATGGGGCTTTCCCACTCCCTCCTCCCCACTACAGTTCTTTGTCCTCCAACATATGCTCAAGGGTAAGGGGATCTTAAAGAATAGTGCATGACAGAATGTGGCAATGAGTGGGTTGTAGCAGGAGTAGAGGGGAAAGGAACAAATCAGGACACTACCTTGTAAGCAAAAATGACTTTCCACTCATTCAAGGCACCTTTGGATATAACCCAGAGTATTTAAACCCATGTCTCCATGACCAAAGTCCAAAAGGCTATGCAGTACACCAAACTGACTCTTTAAGAATGCATAAAGAAAAGGTATAGTCCCAGAAGAATAAGGGGGAGCAAGTCAAGTGGCTTATTTTATGCAGCACAGAAAGCAACTTGAGAAATCCACAAAGACAACAAGAGGACACATTCAAAGGGTAGCCGCTAGGACTGATATCAGATTTGAAAATATATATATTCAGAGCCACAATCATTTTGCAAACGTCAGTGCAAGGTCCAGTGCTATTTAGCATCTTTCTTAATTTCTGAATGAGGAAGCAGACAGGTCATTTATCAAATTCATTGAGAATACAAAACTGGGAAAAATTGGAAAGACTTTAGGGAAGGCTGAATAAATTAAAACTCTCAATGAACAGGGAATTTAGCAGATTGTAACACTGGAGGAAAACATCAAGACCATACAACAGTTTAGAAATGGAAAGTGGTAGTTTAGGGAGGCTGATTAATCTCCTGCCTTTGAGGTTTTCACAAAAAGATGATTTGGCATCTTTTGGTTTCACAAGAAGATGGTTGGGCAACCATCTGCTGAGGTACATTTAAGGTATAAGATGCTGTCTTTAGGAAACAGGGTTGGCCTAGATTACAAACTGAACACTGGTTTCCTTTCAGACTTTACTTTGTGACCAAGTTAAAATTAATACCACCAACACCCCACCCCCACCCCAACAGAAAACTTAATAATGCTCTGCCTAGATGGGGGATCACATTATGTGGTCACTCAGCACTTAATCAATCAATCAGATGGGGGAAGGACAACTTTAAAAGCGTGGATAAGTTATACCACTTTTCTTAATTTATGCTGGCCTTGGGCCGAAATAAACAAACCAACAAACTTTTCTTAATTGTAAGGCTTGGGAGCCAGTGGCTGCTCCTATCAACCCTAAGTGCAACTCCCTGACTGTTTATCGGGTCTGTATAAAACTTTGGCGACAGCTGAATACTCTGCACAGTTCCCCTTCCTACCACCAACCATTTCCACTGGTCTTTTGCCCAGTGTTGATGGGCTCCGAGTCCTTTATGGGAAACTGAGCCTTCTTGAATCTCTGCACCAACCTGGAAGACATGCACAAAATGGTGGGAACTGTAGCCCTTCCCCCACAGAGCTCTTAGAAGGGCCCTCCAAACACTAAGAAAAGCACAGTACTTTGCGGAGGTCAGCACAGTGGGAAATAGCCCTCACAATGAAGATTTTTTTTGCCAAAGTGGCTTCTGCTGAAAAATGGTGAAGGTCACTGAGTTATACTATCCTGTTACTGCTTAAGAGCAACAAGTAGCATATACAGGTTGAGTATCCCTAATCCGGACATCCGGAATGCTCCAAAACCTGGAAACCACCACGGTGTGCGTCCGCAGCACCAACTTGTTGCAGCTGAGCGCCTTGTAACAAAACAAAAAACAAAACGCCTCAGCTCACTCGCTCGAACGCTAGAGACTTTAAATAAAACCTAAAAAAATTAAATACAGTATACAATAACCTTTCGTGTTTAGATTTGGATCCCATGCCCAAGATATCTCATTACAATATGCAAATATTCCAAAATCCAGAAAAGTCTGAAATCCAGAACACTTCTGGTCCCAAGCAGTTCGGATAAGGAATATGCAACCTTACTAGATTTCTGCAAGGCTGCAAGAAAGATGTCCAATTAAGATGTTATTGGCAGTCTATGAAGCATTCAATGTAATTCGTTTGTACAGAAGATATATTAATATTATGTTAGGTAGAAGTCAAGGCCTCAACTGCTAGAATATACCACAATTAAAACTGTACTTGCATATTCAACTGTCAGATCTCACAGGATATAAAAATATGGAGAACAAAAAGCAGGAAGAAGATACTTCTGGGGAAGGAAGGAAGATAGCTAGCTAGCTATTTTTCAGTTTCCTTAGCAGTTTGACCATATTTATCATGGGCAGCATCCAGACTAAGACTAGCAGGACCAAAAAGGTATATAAGGGAAGAAGCCATTTTTGCCTAAACTTCCTTCCCTCTGTAAAGTGTGCCATTGAGACAGTGTCGACTTCTGGTGACTGCAGAGCCCTGTGGTTTTCTTTGGTAGAATACAGGAGGGGTTTACCATTGCCATTGCCTGAGCAGTGTCAGATGATGCCTTTCAGCATCTTCCTATATTGCTGCTGCCCTATATAAGTGTTTCCCAAGGTCTGGGAAACATACCAGTGGGCATTTGAACCGGCAACATCTGGCTTCCTAGTCAAATCATTTCCCTGCTGTGCCATTAGGCTACTATTCCCTCTGTACCCACCAAAAATATATCCTTGAGGTTTGGGATCCTCAAAGACATATTTTCAGCAAACACAGGGGATTGCCAATCAAATGGGGGGGGGATAGCAAATGTTGTCCTTTCTTCCTGCATAAGAAGTGTTCCACTCATGTAAATCTTAATCTGGATGTTGCTCAATGTCTTTGCAAAGCCAGAAAACTCTGTTCAGGGACCTAGATAGCTAACACTTATTTCTGACACTGGTTTGCATTGCTACTTGGTTATACTAAAGTGCTAAACACTAACTTAGCAGATATCTTACTTTCAGTATTTTCACAGGACACAACTGGGACTCAAAACTACATGCAGAAAATTATCCTGGATTTAAGAGTGGTTAGAATTATATGGCTTTGATTTACAATATGCAATATTCTTCCTATATTCTCAGACCAAACAGGAACACCACCAACATAAATGTTATGGATATAAATCAATTAATGCCCTGTTCTTTTTGTCACAACTGTGCTTTCTGCTACACCCTTCCCCTCCCTTGATGCAAATGCTTTGTGGTTATTTCCTGTGCACTCATTGGGGTTGTTTTCTTCTTATGATTTATCCATGAGGCTAATATATGAACCAAACCCTGCTCACAGACCCAAGGAGAAAAGCTAACACATAGATACAGTGGAACTTTGAGATGTAAAAGTAGGAAAATGGCAGATGATTAAATGTAAGAAAAAAATGAAAAGCAAAATCACATGACACACAGGAATATACTTCTATATAAAATACAACCATTGTGTAAAGAATGTTGGCTATACTTGTGCCATCATGCAACCAGCCATCTGCACATAACCCACAGAAGTATTTACAGCTAGCATGTTAGACTCCTCAACTACCACATTTTAAGGATAGCAAAATATACTTTTAAGATAAAGTTATTTCAAGTCTGAATTACGTCTAGCAGTACCAAATATTCAAACAGAAAGAAGCAAATACAGTACTTTACACTCAAAGTAGGGCAATCTTGTCCAAAATAAAGTCCACATGTGTTTATAAAACAGACTATTATTCCTGTAAGCTATTTGATACAATGGGCTAGGAAGAATACAATTTTAAAAACTGAAAAGCTTCTAGACAGTTCTGGTTTAAAATGAATGACATGGCTTCTATTAAGTGTGAGAAGACAGAGATGCAATTTGTCTCAGCTGATACAGATGCATCAGGCTCAAATTTTGCCATCAAACTTCCTCTGTTGACGTAAGCAGTTTCTACTGTGCAATGAGATCAGAAAAGCAAACCTTTCTTCTCTCTGCAGCAGCCTCCAGGGCACAGCCTAGTTTATCCTCAAAAATGCACAGAAGTATTAGAAGAGATGGAACAAGAGAGCCTTAGTTTTAAAGCAAGCCTACTTCCCCACTGAGCCCAAATATCCAGAGGGCTAAAAGCAAGGTGGCCATAATACTGACTGACAGTTTTCAAAGAGAAAAGCTTCAGTTGTGCTACTCCTGTTAAAAGTCATTGAGAATTTGGTAGAGTAGCTCCTTGTAAACAAGCAGCCATTCAGGAATGTTTCACTAGGGAAATGTACCGGAAACATAGACTTGATCAGCTGAGCTGTTTGCTAGTTCCTAACTCCTAAGAGACTCCCTCTAACTTCTTGCTGAGGATTTCTTCAGGGCAATACCTCTTCTGTAAAGGAAGCAAGTTACACAACATAAGGAAATAGCTGTGTACACTAGATGAACAGAAGTTCTTGCTAAAGAGTTAGGCCATCTTTTATATCTACTACAAGTATCTTGCAATTCCTGTGCTGTGGCTACCTACCTACCAACCAATCAAATCAATACCTTTATTTTGGACTTTGACCAGCATAAAGTAAAATTAACAGCTGTAGCATTAAAAGCAGTCTATGCCTACAGGTGGAGATGAAATGGAAATTTAGTAAAAAAATAAAGTGATGACTGTATACTATAATAATACTAAAATATATTAAGAGGGCTACCTACCATAGCAAGAGTGAATTCTAGCATCTACCTCCATGGGGATCCTTTTGGAATGATTCACATCAAGAAAACCACATGAGATATGGATTTTCCAGGAATCTTAAGTGAAAAGGAACATCCCTCCCCAGGTCCTGCCTATTGATATATTTAGGGGAATCCCTGTTTTCATATATGTGAAATAACTATTTTAATATTTTCATTGCTAAACGCACCTTTTAAACTAGAATGTTTCTAGACTGACCAGAGCTAGAATACTAGATTTTGCTAGCTGACTGCCATAGTCTACATAACAGAAAACACAAAACCACCAATGACTGTATAATGTGTATTAACCATTTATTTTACACTCTTGAGAGATTTCCTACTCCTTTTAATTGTAATCCACAAGTGTTTTTGCTAAGAAGTTTAAATACAAGTACATCTGTTATCTGAAATTTAGGTGATGGCCAGAACAGAAAGAGACGGTGCTCAGTTTCTAACACAGAACTGAATATATATAAGTTTTTGCAAAAAACACAACTTGATGGAACTCCCAAGAGCAATTCCTTGAAGATAATTCTGCTTTTGTGAAAATAAAAAGCAAATTCTGTGCAACAGCAGTAGTAATAGAGAAGGAAGTGGCAACTGGCAGCCCTGAGGCAGAAGCCAATTTGTGGAAAGCTACCAATTGGCCTCAGAGTGCTTCTGCCACTGCTTTAAATCATGGTGTGTGTGTGTTGCGGGGGGGGGGCGGTTCGTCACTGCAGCACAGTTTCCAGACAACTTCATGCTAGTCAAGGCAATGTTAACACTGAATAAGAGGAGAAAAGGAAAATAGATGGTATTACTACAGCTGCAGAGCAGACATGCAAGTGTCCTTTATTGCTTCCAGATTAAAAGGAAGCAAGAGGGTGCTTGTCTGGTTATCCAGCAGCCATGCACAATTCCACCTGATTCTCCTTCCATTCAGTGTTAACTTTCTCAGCTCAACCAGAATGAAGATGGGGAAAAAACAATGCTACTGCCCCCCTCTGTCATCATCAGTTTTACTACCCACTATGTATGTTTGATGTAAAGAGCTGTGGTTAAAGGATCAAGAACTATTGCAAACCTCACCGTCCCTCCCCCATTACAGGTCTATGAAGGTGCTTTTAAGACTGCAGAGAAGGGGCGATACACTGGAGGTGGGAGGACAAACTTGCTTTGTGGCTAGATTAGCCCAATGGCCAATATTTTAATTATAAACCACGCTTCAGTGAATGCTAAAGGTGGGTAGAAGAGCAGCATTATAAGATATGTCATGCAAGCAATAATTAAACTAAGATTCAGTTACACTTTCAACTTGTCAATTGTTTGTTCTTTGATGATGACGTTTTAGTCATTTTATGCAATGTTTCCTTCAACAAGGGTTATCCTGAATGGGTAGCAATTTAAATACTGATCTTGTAATTTTAAACACTCAAAGGAGAGTTCTGTTTTTTAAAAAAAAATCACATTTGTCATGATGCCGCTGAAAGCAAAGTTTGGCAATTACTCAACACAACTCCTGTACTTTAAATACAGAAAATAAAAAGGTACATGAATTAATGGAAAAATACTATAGTTATTGCAAAGAAACTCAAGAGTCATTACCTTCTTGGAGGAAGTCAACCTCCATGTGACACTCAGGAGTATGGATTCAGCAAGGGAACATCAGCTATCATGCTCAATCATGAAATGCAGCTATCATGTGAAAGTGAACTGTTGCTGAAATATGGACATGGAGAATAAAACACAGTATTAGTATGCCATCTCCTTTATGAACATGCCAGCATAACAAGAACAGAAGCAGTCCTCTTAACACTAAGCCAATAAGATTTGGATTTTTTAATAAAAGCAGAAGATTGCAAAGTTACTGGTTTTAGTATGGGGTTTGCTTTTTCATTTTATTTCATTTTCATTTGCTGCCTTCCCAACAGCAAAAAAGATAACGCCCACAATTCAAAAGTTACAAACCTGCAAATGCATTGGATTTGTGTGTTTTCTCCTTAGTAAATGAAGGTGCAAATTGATTTTTAACACTCTTAAATTTCAGCAAGATTGGCAATTTTCTGCAAAATACTAGATATCATTTCTAAAAGAGAATGGCTACAGAATTCAGGTAGGCCATAGCTTAAAATAGATATAGAGGAGATGATAGAGTGGATTATGTAGAAATCCAACAGCCAAATATAGTTATTAAATAAATCAGAAAACAGTTGACCTTCTGCACTGCTCTTTCCTCACATTTTTAGCAGCAAATGTCAACAATGCATTTGATTAGAATACATTTTGCAAATTTTAAAAAACTGCACCTAGAGCTAGGTATTTACATGCTCAAATCACCAATTCACTCCCCCACTTCTGGAGCCACATGATTTCAAAATCTGATGTTCCATTTTTGCTGTTGTTTAAAAGAGCATTTTGTCATTTTGGTTGTAGTTACATGGTTTAAAAAGTGAATTTATGTAACCATCCATTTTAAGTCATGCACAGTTACAAAAAAACTGCTTGCGCAGGAATTTCATTTTAGCCTCACTAGGATGGGAATGCCTACCACTGACTGATTGCAAGGTCAAATGACTTAAGACAACCAGTCTTAAGGGAGAAGAAATCATATTATAACTATCCTTGTTTTTATTTAATTTAAGCCAGTTATATTCAGAAGTTGGGAAGGGAGGATGAGATACAAGTAGAAGAATAACTTAATCCTTGGTAATGTGGAAGCACAGGAGTCTCCACCACACAGAAAATCAGGATGAAGGGATTATGCAGACTTGGCCTCAAGGTCTCATTGTGGTGTTCTTGTGTCTCTCAGAATGAGTCATTTCCATACCTTGTCTCAAAATTAACTGAGGATTCCTCTGAAGGTTTAAGATGTAACCTAATAAATAGGATTCAAATTAGCAAAGCTGTCCCCAATCTACTTGCCTTTTACCTCCTACTTCCTCTCAGCATCCTACCATCTCAAGAATGGAAATCAGAGCTCTTTTTAACAGAAGGTTGCCAGTTTGCCCGCTGGTATGTTTCCCAGACTATCGGGCAGCAGTGATATAGGAAGATGCTGAAAGGCATCATCTCATACTGCGCGGGAGGAGGCAGTGGTAAACCCCTCCTGTATTCTACCAAAGACAACCACAGGGCTCTGTGGTAACCAGGAGTTGATACCGACTCAACGGCACTCTACTTTAAAATAATTTGTATACTTAATATGGAAAATTTATTTATTATTTCTCTGTGTAAACTGCCCTGAGCCATTTTTGGAAGGGCGGTATAGAAATTGAATAAATAAAATAAAATAAAAACATACCTGTCCCCTGTACATAGAAGTATACAAAACATTTCAGGATTAATGATCAAACCAATCCTCTACTCACATTATAATTGCAATCCTCTACTCACATTATAACTGCAAACACATTTCAGCTTGGTATTATATTATAGATCACTGAAAAATATTAACTTTGCCCCCTAATATTGACACCTTTTTCATATATAGAAGCATTTACAGAAAAGCCCCATCACATCAAGATTTTTCTAGTATATGAGTTTTCAGCTGTTGACGAACCCAAGTAATTAAATAATTAATTATTCTTAACAAATTTCAAAAGTTCAATTTTATTCATTATAAATATTTTCTTAGTCTTAAAACTAAGTATTTAGTTTTTTTATATTATTGGCTACTAGTCTGGTGGCTATAGGCCACCTCCAGCCTCAGAGGCAAGATGCCTCTCAATGCCAGTTGCAGGGGAACAACAGCAAGTGAGATGGTATGCCCTCAGCCAGTGTTCCCTCTACTCTAAGGCATGCACACGTGCCTGTGCTCACAAGTTTTTTTTTTAATGTCCGCTAAGTTAATTTAAGATCCTGCTCAGGTTGAATCAGGAAGGCCCCATTCTGAATGCATGTATGCACACACTGCCTTGATACTCCCGCCCAGGACAAAACTCATTCTGCACACAGATGAAAAAAATGAGAGAATACTGCCCTCAGCTCTTGCCTCTGGGCTTCTCAGAGGCATCTGGTGGGCCATTGTGTGAAACAGGATGCTGGACTAGGTAGGCCTTGGGCCTGATCTAGTTTTTATGTTCTATTAAAACTTCTTTAACTTATACCCTATAAATGCCAGAATAATACCTCTCTCACACACACACAGACCACCAGTGCTTGCAATAAATTTCAAAATAATAACTAAGTACTTTTTGAATATCTGATCTGTGCCTATGCTATTTAAGGCATATTTACTAAAATATGAATGAAAACATTTTATTCTCTCTCGCTGTAAATAATAAATAGTGTACAGTGGGCCAAGAGTCAAGTCAGAACCCAAAAAATAAAACTTTCCATTTCTATCTTTCAAAAACTTAAAAACAAGGCAGGATGCTCAAGTCATATGATTCGCACATCCAGTACTACAAACCCACCATTCCCTTACACAAGCACTCTCTGACCTTTTCACAGAACTCTCCTTAGTGACTACGTGACTATCACTGAACATAGTTCACTGTACGTTCAACGTAACACACCAACGCCCACAAAAAGTTAAACTGCTGTGACTATCAAATCAAAACAAAGGTGAATTGCAGCAGAAGTTACACTACTATCAATTCTTTCCCTGCTCCTCAATCTTTCCTTACTTCACAAAGGGAAGCATTCCAAACTGGTCACTGAAGGTGCACCCTTAAGTTTTGGTTTCTAACTGAAAAATACACCACAAGAACCTTCATGCAGAACAGCCAAGAATGCTTGCTGGCTGAATGCTAACAGGAAAATTCCACATTACTTTATGCTGACCTTCTAAGCAATTCATTTGATGAGGAATGGCTCTCTTCTTTTAGCAGATCAGCTTTTAAAGAACACTAGGTCTGTGTGACTCTTGTGGATTAGCGTTAAAACTCCCACACTGTGTCTACTTGTATGACAAATCTCTCACTTCTGTACTTACACTAGCCTGCTAGATTGTGTTCATTAGGCACTTTTCTCCCACTATTATCACCTGATCAGACCCACAAGAGTTCCACTGTGGTAAAATGCTAGTATGGCCATCCACAAGACTAAGTTGCTAAAATCCTCCTCCTTCTCAACATTCCTTAACTGACAATTACTACACAATCCAAGGAAATATTAGAATATTTCTATCTGCCCTTTGGATACTAGCTTTTCAAAAGGGATTACATACGAAGCTACATAGCTACTACAACCTCCCCAAAAGGAAAGGGGGGAGGGAGAGAGAGAATTAAGACTATTTTGCAATTTGAAGGAAAGTTACAGGAGGTATAAATTAAGAGGAAAGACGTTAGATCCCTACAGCCTTTCTAGGGTGAACAGACTGCCAAACGCTCTCTTCCCAAAGGAAGATCTATGGTGGATATGGAAAGTTTCTCCCCCTTTCCCGGCCCTGGAGCTGGACTTCCTTTTTCAGTTTGAGCTGTGTACCTGTCTACCGCCCTATCCTTTATCGGAAGCCCCATACCGGCGTAAAAAGGAACGCTGCTTTTTTACAGTTATCACCCCCCCTTTTTTTTGGCGGCGGCGGGGGTGGTGGTGGTGCGTTTTCAGCTGTTTTCCAGACATGCCCTTCTTGTACAGTTACAGACTCTCCAACGGGGCTGCTTGAGGGAGGAGACCGACCAGGCGTCCAAAGTCCTTCCCGCAGAAAACTTATTTGGGGCGGAAACGATGAAAACGGGAGCAGCGGAGGGTGGCGTCGTGGATGTTTTGGGGCTCTCCCTCCCTACAGATTTCTTGCTAAGGGAGGAAGAAGAAGAAGAATCCGCGCGGGAGGGAGGGAAGGAGAGGGCGGCGGCGTTGGCGTTTTAAATCTCTCAGAGGATTGTCCGCGGCCGGGGGTGGGGGGTGGATTTACCCGGCGGTTTCGGAGAGCGAGTCGGGCCCCGCGGTTCGCTGCTGGGCTCCCCCCTCTGGCGGCCCAGCCGGGGAGCTGAGGGGAGACAATGGCCACGATGACTTCACCCTCCAGCAATGTGAGGAGCAGCCACGGCCGCCGCCTAATCCCCGCTCAGCGCCCGAGAGGGGCAGCAGCCGCCGCGACGGCGACCGGGGGGAAGCCCTGCTTGGAAGCGCTTCCTCCTCCTCAGCCGCCGCCGGCCAACTCACGACTCGAGAGCGGCAGTCTCGTCTCCACCAGCCTCCCTCCGCTTCGCCTCCCCGACCGACGAGGGGCTTCCCCGCCGGGACTCCCCTTGCCCGGGCCCCACCCCCCTCGGGGCTGCTCGCTCGCCCGCCGCTGCTGGGGACACACAGCCAAGGCCTCCAAGCCTGCCGAGGCAGATCCCCGCCACCTCCCCGACGCCGGTACCTTTGACTCCGCCGCGGCAGCCACCCCGCTCCGCCCGACTGGGCCCTGCCTGGCCCCGCGCAGGAAATGCCTGTGAGGGGGAAAAGAAAGCGAGCGTGTCAGGCAGGCGAGCGGGGGAGGGAAGGCGGGGGAGCGAGGGAGGGGACGGAGGAGGAGAGACGCCACCACCAGGCCGCAGGCAGGCGGGCCGGCTGGGCTGGGCTTTTCCCGGCCCGGGGGAGGTCTCCACTCTCGTCGTCCTGCTGCTGCTGCTGCTGCTGCTCTCCTTTCTTTCCCTGTTGAGATCACAGACGAGGCGGAGTTGAACCCGGTTCCCGGCCCGCTGGGGAGGGTGAGGTCGTGGAAAGGAGGGAAGTCTCCTAGGCGCTGGCGGCAGCATTGGTTAGCGTGCTGGAGTTGACGGTCTCTGGGGTTGTCCCTTCCTCCCCTGCCCGCCCTACCTACCTACCTACCTGCTGAAGACCCCGGTGGGAGCCTCTCACAGCAAAAGTTAAAGCACACAATCGGGGGTGGGGGAGGGAGTCCTCTAGCGCCGGGATTCTGGAAGATCGCGATGCTGAAGACCTTTAGGATATACAGCCTTATTGGGATTTGCTTCTGAGTTCCTGTGTGTTTGCTCGAAGCAGGAGGTAACCCTTTGCGTTTTGACCTGGGAACAAGGGTGTAGCTATAACTGAGCGAAAGGGTTCAAAGAACCCAGGCCGGGCCCCCAGCTCCTGAGGGCTTTCCAACTCCACGAATCCCTGTTTTCTTCATTATCTCCTTCACTCTAGAGAGAGGGGTGAACATGAGCCCCTTCTCCCCTAGCTACGCCCTTGCCTGGGAATGAGCTTCTTGGAGACCCAGCAGGGCTTACTTCTGAGTAAACATGCCTAGGATTGCACTGAAACCCTATTCTTTAAAGTGGCACAATAGTCGTCCAGTCCCCCCTGCCTTTAACTTATTTTTAAATAAAAATACAAACACCAACTAGAATCACATACTGGGACACTTCCAATACTTCCACTTCCATTTACAATACACATCCTTCATGTACTATAATATAATAATATGATACAATAGTATTTAATCCATCATTTCTATCAAATGTCATAATTATCAAGTGTACAAATGTATCTTAAATATACACAGTTATTCGATGCAAGTTCATTTTTAATTTAATATTATTACATTTTTGTAACCATCATTCATCAGCTGAAAATGGGTGACTTTAAAAAAAAAACTTGATTCAGCTGCTAACTTTTTGATTTTCTTGTAGAGGGATCTTATCTCCTGACAGGGATCTTGTAGCTGGAGGACAAGCAAAAATTTCTGCACATGCTTCCCCCTCTCCCCAACATCCAGTTGTGGGGGAAGCTTAACCTGCTGAATTTCTGCTTGGCCCACAGCTGTTAAAGGCATAGGAGTTTTGCCAATTATTTTTTTTAAACGCATTGGCAACCCAATTTACAGTGAAACAACTCAATAAAATGAACAATATATAAATGCTGTATGGTATTTTGAATGAGAAGTAGTTTTGCTGGTTTAACTCTGTCCATTAAAAACTATAGCAAAGAAAAAAGACAGGCCCCTGGCCCAGTTTATATGTGCAGTAGAGTCAAGTAGTAATACTTTGTCTGGTACTGTACCATTTCAGGCTGCAGACAGGAATTTGTATGTTTTAAGGCAGCTGTGTGCATACAAGAAAAAAACACGGCAGGGAGGAAACCCAGCCCTTCACCCTGACATGTTGTTTTCTAGATGCAAGGACTTCTTGTTGTATTTTGAGGGGGGACATTTAGGCATGTTAATCTCTACCTGCTGTCTGCAGAGAGTTAGCAAAAAAAAAAAAAAAAAGCTTTATCACTGGATTCTGCTGCATATATAATGGGGCTTTATAGCTTCTGGGAGATGCCATGGTACTTTTCTGGAAAATACTTTGGTTGCTGATGGAATATTGAATATACTGATGTGCAAGATGTGTCAAGACTCTTAGGAGAGCCTTGAAGTTTGGAATAATCCCTTTTCCTCCTCTGCCACACAACCATAATACACTATTATGTATTAACCCCTGCTAACTGGGCAAAGAGGCACCTTTTTAATGTGGTGATTCTCTTTATTTAGCAGGGGGAGAGTAACTGGCCCTATCCACCCCCAGCACAGTACCTCCAGTGACTGTTGCTGGTGTCTATCTTATATTTCTTTTTAGACTGTAAGCCCTTTGGGGACAGGGATCCATCTTATTTATTTGTTATTTCTCTGTGTAAACCGCCCTGAGCCATTTTTGGAAGGGCAGTATAGAAATCGAATGAATAAATAAAATAAATAAATAATCTCACCTTTCCCCAAGGCTGGATATCCAAGTGGGTGAGACCAAAAGAAAACATAATAGGCCATTATCCATAAACCAGCTCCTCGCGCACACACTTTTTCTCAAGAAATGCTACATTTTTAATTTGTGTTAAAATATTAACTCTATTTTTAATTGGTTTTCGCATTGAAATTTCTCTGTAAACCTCAGGACAAAACATTTTCCTTTTATCCACCATTTATAAACAGAACATACCACTTCACACGCACACACAAATTGCACTTCCAAAAGATTTGGTCAAGGTTTTGTTCTCTAAAGTTAATGTTTAGATGTTCTCCCCATTGATTTCTCAATAAATGTAGGGTGGAGAAGTTCATTCAATTTATAAATTAAAGACTAAATTCCTAAGCAAAAACTGAAGATTAAAATGTTGAAAACATCTATATACTCATTAGTATGAACAAATTAACAAAGATTTATGTCTTATAAAACACACTAAAAGTCCTCTTTGACATAAAAGTCCTCTTCAACAATTTTTGTGAGCTGCCTAGAGCTTTTGGATTCAAGTGGTATATAAATTAAATACATAAATTAAAAAATGGGGATGCTTCTTTGCATATAGCATCCCCAAAAGTGCCCTCTGAATCCCAGCCCCCATGCTGATGCTCTGAGAAGCCCCCCCCCACGTCAGGGGCATAATTTTTTTTGGGGGGGGTAGTGGGGCATAAGTCCCCTCCATGATTTCTCAGTGGGGGCAATGCACACACACACCCCACTGGGCTATCAGGTGCTGCTAATACCACTGGTGAAAATTTCACTGTCAGCTCGTCTGGACTTACTGCAGAAATCATGCCCTCAATGATCAGTATTCATGCTGTGAAAAAAAGCCACCCAGCTGCCAGAAGGAGGACACTTCCAAGTGTCCTATGAACCTATGAGTGACTCTCTTATGAAATGGGCAAAGCATATTGCAGCATTTGTTGTACAGCCAATGAAATGAATGCTTCCATAAAGTTCAAGAGGGATGCATATGAAGCTTTTGTTAAGACATGCTTCTCAAACTGGAAGAGAACATTAGAAATATTTCAGAGCCATCAAAATTCAAACGTTCACCATGTAGCTGTTCAGGCTATTGCTGCTGTTAAAGGTGGGGTAAATGTGCATGTCACTTGCTTAAAAGAAAAACAAAAGCAAATGCAAGAAGCTAGGATAGCACTGCGGAAAAATTTATCCTCTGCAAGGTACCTTGCCTGTTGGAGTCTGGCAATTAGTGGTCATGTTGAGGAAAGGTTAAACCTTAGTCAGTTGAGTTGAATCGTACAAATTACAAATGGATGTCACCTTTGATTGTGAATGAGATGCATTGGCTCACAAGGTTCTACAGACACTAGTGAGAGAGATTGAAGAAGCTTTTTTCTACAGTATAATTGTGGATGAGATTACAGATATTGAGGAGATTCTCACGATCCACCAAAAGTGGGCTAAGGGAGCCTAGCCCGCTTTTGATGGATCGTGTGCTGCCACGGGAGCCACACAGCTTCCGGCAGCAAACCCTCCTAATTCCCCCTTCCCTTAGATAAGGTTAGCGGAGCGAGTGCTCCTCTAACCCTGTCTATTTGATTGTGTATTGCCGCGCTGCGGCAACACACAAGGAGACCCCCGCCAGGAGGCTGAAACAAGCCTCCAGGCCCTGGGGGGTCTCTCCAGGATGCCCCGCATGCTTGTGCGGGGCATCCTGGAACTTCCAGGGAGCTGTGTGGCCCCCGATCCCCACAGCCCCTGCTGGCTCCGTGACGGAGCTGGCAGTCATGTGGGCGGCCAATCCGGCCACCCAGGGCTGTCTGGGGATCGTCTGTGGGGAGAGTGGGCTAAGCCCACTCTCCCTGCAAACCCTCTTAAGGTGGGTCTCACTGATCGTGAGACTTGCCTCATTATCACAAAGGAACAGGTTTCATTTTGCTTTCGCATTGCCACAGAAGAGATGTCTGCGGAAGAATTTTAATTTTATTTTATTTTTGCTTTTGTGAAATTGATGCCATAACATCTAAAACTCTTTTTGCTATTTTGAAAGACGTACTGTGCTGGTTTAATCTTCCTCTTGATAGGTGCCATGGCCAGTGCTGTGATGGCATCTCAAATGTAGCTGGGCACATTAGTGAACTGCAGGCTCTTGTGAAGCAAGAGGAGCCAAGAGCACTATGTGCACTGTGTAGCCCATGCTGTGAACTTAGTGGTCGAAGATGTATCAGGAAATGTGAATATGTGTAGAATTTTTCTGAGTGAACTAGCTGACCTTATCACCTTTGTCAGAAGTTCACCCAAGCATCTTGCCTGGTTTAAATACTTTCAAGGGGGAGGGGAGAATATGCAACTGGGGAAAAATGTTTCCCATAAGATGGACTGTTAGAGCAGCTTCCTTACAATCAGTTGCCATTAACTATAGAGAGCTGATTGAGTTCTTTGAAGATGTATCAACTGAGGAAGATATGAATATGACAAATATTTATATACTGCTTTTCAACCCAAGTTCCCAAAGCAGAGAGGGGAGATGTTGGGGCAGAAGCAGATGGATATTCATGAAACCTGCAGAAGTTTGATTCTTCCTTTATGCTGCAGCTGTTGATGCTTGTGTTTGGTTGTTTGGACACGCTAAATATAGCTCTTCAAAAAAGTAACCTACAGTTCCATCAAGCAGAACTTGTTTTGGTGTCCACCAAGGAGAAATCAAAGCAACTAAGGAACAACTTTGAAGAGTCCTGGTCAGAGGCGTATCTAGGGGAAATAGCGCCTAGGGCAAACACTGAAATTGCGCCCCCTGTCTAAACATCTGACACCCATCTTTCAGATAACTTCACCATAATATCAGCTGAAAAATACAAATCAAGCTCATTAATCTTTTAATATTTCAAAAACTATTTAGCAGTGGACGTAGCCAGACCAAAAAATGCCGGAGAACTACAAATTTCAGTATGCTGGGGCTCATGAAATACCCAAATACTATCTGGAGGTGTACTTGGAAAACTAAACAGAAGTGCCTGTCTAATTCTCTACTATGTATTGTAGCATCACCATTACATAAGTTTTAAAAATCAATGGAGAATTTGACTTTTCCCAGATACTCTGAAAATAATTAAAGGATATGCAGAGTAAACTGTGTCACTGCTCGGAATATATTCTAGTATTTCAGAAAGACAGTTAAAATGAGAGAAAGAGAGCAAGAAATTCCCAGTGGGCCTTAATACTACGGATTTCACACTGATTCAAAGACAAACTCACCATTAATAGCCATATTATTAAGACATCACATTTAACTCACTTATCACAAGAAGCAAAGTAAGAGCAAATGAATACAATCCTAGCTCATAAGCTTCATCTCAGTATTCACAAGCCCTGATTCTCTGTACATAGTGCCAATCTGAATATGTGTACAGTGTCTTATATTATATTAATTTTTTAAAAAAAATTTTTTAACCTGTAGCCCCTTCAGGTGGCTTCCTAAAGGCCAGGGGGGGTCTGCAAAGGTTCCCCCTCCCCCCGCTGGCCTCTAGGGCCTCACAGAGGCCATCTGAGCATGCGTGGTGGCCGTTTTGTTTTCGGCAGCCCTTTAAAAAAAATTAATTTTACAAAATGGCGCCCCCCTTCAGGTGGCGCCCAGGGCACGTGCCCTGCCTGCCCTACCCTAGATACACCCCTGGTCCTGGTCAAAGCCTCTTCATGACAGCAAAAGATATAGATTTAGAAAGTCACACCCTTCCTAGGTGCAGAAAGCCTCCATGACGCATTGATGCTGGGTGCAAGCCTCATTTGTTTGAATCTCCTGGGGAATTCTACAGGAAACTACCTTATGATGTGGTTAATAATATCAGCAGCAGTTTACACAGTCACTTTTCCACAGATGTGTTCCAACACATGAGCAACATTAAAAAGTTTTCAATTGGAGAGATTGATAGCACATCAGCTGCAGGGTAGGGGTGTGCACAAAACTGGAAAACCCAGTTTGGTTCGAGTAGAACCAGACTTGAACTGGGTCCAGTCTGGTTCTGTGCACACTAGAGCCACGCCCGATCTGGATCGAGTCCAAACCGGTTCAGGCCCAATTTGGGGGGAGGGGACAGGAAAAAATTTAAAATGAAAAAATGGCAGACCTACCGCCATTGCAGGGCTTTGGGGTGTGCATGCACAGCATTTGAGACTGGGGAGAGGCCAGCGGGGGGAGGAAAAACCTAAGGAGACCCACAGCCTCAGCAGCACCCCCAAAGCCCTGCAATGTTAAGTCCACCATTTTTTGTATTAAACAAAAACCCAAACTGGCCCCAGACTGCCCCAGCAACATCAGCTTGACCTCGAACCGAATCAGGCCCAGTCCAGCTTGAGGGCGAGCTTCAAGCCGGCTCACACATCCCTATTGCAGGGTTTTGGGGATCTCATGGATGCTTCTCAATTACAGCTTCATTGTTGTATATCTCAAGGGAGTGGAAAGTTAAACTTTCAGCTCTTTGGAAAGTGGTTGATCTGAGTAAGACAAAAGGGAAGCATATATGACAGCTACTACCAGAAATGGCAAAGCTGATCAGACTTACTATCAGCCTTACTATATCTGTTTCATCATGTACATCAGAAAGGTCATTCTCATGCTTTCTTAGAATAAAGACCTTTCTGTGGTCAAGCATGGGGCAAACTAGGCTCAATCACATGGCTGTTCTACATGGACATAAGGAAATAGTTCGGGAGATTAATCTTAACGTTATAGCTAATGAGTTCATCCAGGCAGCACCAATCAAAGGAAATACATTCAGTGTGGAATAATTCTAACAGTGAATAGATTGAATGCATTTCTTCTCACGTTTCTTCTCTGTAGTTAGCTACTCCACAATGCTTTAGCGATAATAAATTTGTTTTAATTCATATAACAAGTTTCTTGGTGTTTATTGTAGATCGTGGCTTCAATTTAGAGAGTGAAAATATATTCTATTTTTTAAACCATGTGATCAATTGTTGATGAAGGGTAATTTATAGAAATATAAATAATGAATACATATTGATGAATATGCCTGTGCCTGTCCCAGATTTAGCCCTGCCCCACCTCCAGAAATTGAGCAGTCTTCACCCTTGCCCCACTGTTCACGGTTATAGCATTCCTCTACAGAGACAAAACATAATGCTTGTGGTAAGATTCTTCCCGTGATGAACTCTGGGGTGCCCTAGCATTCCAATCATGGGAAGAATCTGACCATAAGTGCAGTGTCTGTACAGAGTACAGACAAACACTGTATCCATGGACAGCGGAAGTGTTGGTGCTTCATAGCATACCAGCACATGGGGAGATTTGGAGCATCCCTGGTTTCTATATTGTCTGAAGAGGGCTTAAAAGACCAATCCTATGCATACTTACTTGGGAATAAGCTCCACTGAAGTGGGACTTGACCTCTGAGTAAACATGCTTAGGACTGGCCTGCCCACCATCCTATGTATGTTTACTCAGACGCTTGTATTTCCTACATCTGCACAGTAGCATCACACTTGTGAACTTGCTTTGTGCATGTCCAAATGTGAACGTTTTGTGCTCTTAGAAATACCATCCCATGTTTTCTTCTACAAAAAAGCCGTGTTTCTCAACACTACTGGTGCAGAAAAATATATATTGAGAGAGGCGGAGAAGCGGCAAACATCGGTGAGGTGAACTTTGTCCAACTTGTTAGATTTCTGAAAGAAAAGTAATGGTGTATTTCACAATAAAGCTCACATCCTAAACATAAATGGAAGTGGCCCCTGGGGAACTGATCTGTCTCTATATATTGATGCTTCATTTTTATATAGATATAAATATAGATTGGTGATAATTAAAGCACTGAGTGTGTAAAAAGTGCCTTTTCTTCAAGTTACCACAGTGAGGGAGTAGGGACAGCAAACTACTGGCTGGAGGGTACTTGCCTCTCTTGCCTCCGCCTAGTGCCACCTATGCTCCTTAGAAGGAGTACCTTTATGCTACACTTCTCTATGGTAAAGATGATGATTCAGACCATTGGTCCATCTCAGTATTGTCTACACAGACTGGCAGTGGAGAGGAGAGCTGGTCTTGGAGAGGAGAGCTGGTTTTGGAGAGGAGAGCTGGTCTTGTGGTAGTAAGCATGACTTGTCCCCATAGCTAAGCAGGGTCTGCCTTGGTTGCATCTGAATGGGAGACTTGATGTGTGAGCACTGCAAGATATTCCTCTCAGGGGATGAAGACGCTCTGGGAAGAGCAGAAGGTTTCAAGTTCCCTCCCTGGCTTCTCCAAGATAGGGCTGAGAGAGATTCCTGCAACCTTGGAGAAGCCACTGCCAGTCAGTGAAGACAATACTGAGCTAGATAGACCAATGGTCTGACTCAGTATATGGCGGTTTCCTATTTTCCTATGTTCCTATCTCCAAGGTTGCCGGTAGAAATCTCAGCCGTGTCTTGGAGATGATGATGATGATGATGATTACATTTATATCCCGCTCTTCCTCCAAGGAGCCCAGAGTGGTGTACTACATACTTAAGTTTCTCTTTCACAACAACCCTGTGAAGTAGGTTAGGCTGAGAGAGAAGTGACTGGCCCAGAGTCACCCAGCTAGTATCATGGCTGAATGGGGATTTGAACTCGGGTCTCCCCGGTCCTAGTCCAGCACTCTAATCGCTACACCACGCTGGCGCTGGCCCTGAGATGCCAGGGAGAGAATCTGGAACCTAGATGCTCTTCCTAGAGTGGCCTTAAGGGGAATATATTACCGTGCTGTCACATGTAGTATCCCATTCAAATGCAACAGGGTGGACCCTGCTTAGCAAAGGGGACAATTCATGCTTGCTACCACAAGACTAGCTCTCCTCTGGTCTTTTGGTAGACCAGTCACATTTCTTGCGATTATCATTTGAATGAAAAATACTTTCCCTTGTTACATGCTGCATTAACCATGCAGCCTGAAGCAATGGCTGGGCTGTAATCCCATTATATGCAGTGCAACTAGGGCCCACACATCAGTAACTTATATTTGTGAGCAAGCATCACTGTGAATCAACTTTTGGCTCATATAAATGAGCCCAGGAAGATCATGGGCATGCACATATCCCCCAGCAGCCGGCACACCAGTGTGCCATCATCCAACTGTGTGCAGTTCAAACACTATCTTAAAGTAGTATTGAAATAGTATGCTACTTTAAAGTAGTATTCATATAGTTATGTATGTATGTATGCATGTATTTAGAGCCACCTAATGGCGCAGCAGGGAATGGCTTGACTAGCAAGCCAGAGGTTGCCAGTTTGAATCCCTGCTGGTTTGTTTCCCACACCCATATCGGGCAGCAGCGATATAGGGAGATGCTGAAAGGCATCATCTCATATTGCGCCGAAGATGGCAACAGTAAATGCCTCTTTTATTCTACCAAAGACAACCACAGGGCTCTATGGGTGCCAGGAGTCGACACCAACTTGATGGCACACTTTACATGTATGTATGTATTTATGTATGTATGTATGTATGTACGTATAGCATCCAGGGACTTTTTTGTATGGGGCGGTATATAAATGTGCTAAATAAATATATAAATTAAATAAGATATTTGCATTTATATTCCACACTCCCTTCAAGGATTCGGAGCAGTGTACATGGTTAAATTTTTATTTATCCTCACAATAGCCCTGTGAAGTAGCTTAGGCTGAGAGATGTGATGGGCCCAGAGAGCCATCCAGTTAGTTTCATGGCTGAGTAGGGATTTGAACTGGGTCTTCCCAGTCTTCCTAGCCCAACACGCTAACCACTGCACCGTGCTATATCTATTAAAGTAGTATCTAAGAAGTATCCTACTTTAAAGTTGTATTTGTCGATAATGCCCCCCCACACACACACACTTAAGCTCCAGGAAGGGGAGGTGTCCATGCCCATGTTCTTCCCCCACTAATTTTACATAGGCCTGTTGGAATAATCCAAACCAATCCGCTGTGATGCTTCCTCACGTGTGTGAAGCACTGATGTGTGGTCCCAGTTTGCCCTGTGCAGTGGAGGGTTTCCAGACAAAGGGCTTTTTTATGTGAGCCTCTGAGAACTTATGCAAGAGAGTTCATGGAGAGTTCCCCATACGCAGTTCCCATAGCGGGGTGTCTATACCTAGCAGTTCTTGTGCCAGCTCATCCCACTACTTGCACTGCCGATGGCTCAAACCTCTGTATATGTTCACAATGAGAAGGAGGTGATTAAAGAGCTCTTTGCTCATGTCCCAGATCTGTGCAGAGTTGGTAAGGAGAGTCGATGTTACTGGCCCTGGTTTAATTCAAAATCTGTCCCTGGTTAAAAATTAGGTATCAACTAGTGGTCTTCGAGATGATAAATCAAATGGAATTTATTTGCTGATGTTAGTTTTGATGGTCTCTCTGACAATTTCATTGAAGTTATACTCCATTCCTTCTCCACACCATTTTTTCGAGATCATTGCACACACAACCATTCACCTTATGCAGACTTATAAACCTATAAGCCATATTTTGGCTGCTTTGTACTGATGTAAATCAAAATAAATTGAGGGGATGATTTCTCTCCTCCCCTTTCCCACTCACCCACTTTGGGGAAATATTGACATTACGTTATTTAAGTGTATAACAAACTTGCTAAACTTGTGTTCAGGGATTCCACAGTATTGCCAGAAGTAGCAGCAGTAAATCAAAGTAGTTATTGACTATTTTGTGGACTTCATGTCCTTTGAAATGTAAAAGCAGGAGGAATGGTTAACTACTGAAATAATTCAGTGGAACTACATTGTTAGGTACTTATTAACCTGTTAAAAATGGCCAGGCTCTGATAACATACCAGAACATCTACAATTTCCCTTGATTTAAATACACCAAACTGTATTGTAAATGTTTTTGCTCCTCTGGGAACAAAAACCTTCTTGGGTCTGGTGAATACAGAAAAAAAATTATCCAGCAATGGTCAATTTTGATCTAATGTTTCTCCACGGGAGAGCACTCATGAAGCAATACACTTGAAAATCAATTGCATTGGAATGAAAAATCAATATGATTTTGCAGTCCAGTTGAACAATTTTATGAGTATACAATAACTCTGTGAAGGTAAACGTGTTGAACCACATTGACTCTTTTATATAAGTGTATAGTAATATTGCTGGGATCTTCATGTGATCACTACACAAAGTACCTGTTAACAAAACAATAAATCTGTAATTAGGAAATAGTGGTTTCAATTATTATGTACAACCTCAGAAGTGGAGAGAGGGGAAGGACAGATAGCAGGAAACAACACCATGTTAGTGACCATCAATAATTCTTGAACATGCTTAAAAATGCCAGTTCATCCAGTCAAAATGCAATCCTCAAACCAAGAGCTTTAATGAGCCTCCAGTCACAATGCACTCCTCAAATCAAAGCAGAGTTGAAAGGGATTCAAAATAATACCAGCATGGCTAAGCAACAGTGTAAAGGGAGCTCCTGAAATAATAATAATAATAATGATGATGATGATGATGATGCCCCAGTGAGGCACTACCTTGGCATGGTTGTGGGGCTTGTGTGCTCTGAGGTAGGTGAGAGCTATGCCAGAGGTCCAACCATACTGGACAGGTCTCACCAGAGGAGCCAGACAAAGAGTGCCTCTCCCATCAACAATATGGTGAGGCATAATTTTAATAAATCTATACCGGATCGGTCGTCGCCCGGGTCAACAAGGACCGCGCCAGGTGCTGGAGTCCCTGGACATCTGGTGGCAAGTGGGCTACAGGACTCGGATCTTCAGTTAAGCAACTAGGGCTAGAGACTACAAGGGTACTGGAAGAAACGTCGCTTAACCGAAAAAAATATACGAAAAATGCTAACAAGGAAATAATGATCTGCTATTACAAGTCTAATCCAACTAGAAGAGGTTATTTTAAAAGAATGTACCAGATTTGGAAAGTGAAGCATCCAGATACAGAAATAACAGAACAAAGGCCAGCAGACCAGAGAAGATTCATAATAAGAAATAAAGTATTCACAGAAGTTGAGCTGGAAGAACTACAAAGAGCAATACAGGCTCAAGATATGGAAGAAGAATTACCAACAACTGAAGAAGTTGCTCAGGCGCAGGTGGAGGAGGTGTTGGAAATCAAGGATGCCACTGTTGCTGAACTGTTTCAAAATCAAAACCAGGCAACCGCCCCTTTGCCTTCACCTCAAAAACCCAAATGCCGTTTAACAGAAAAGCAACAAGAACTAAAGCAAAAAATAACTGAGCATATGAACCAAACAACCACCAGGGTTCGACTTCCAGCTCTAAAAACAGTTGCCAAAAACACAATTTGCTCAGGCATTAAAAGATGTCAATGCTGCACTTGCAGAAATAACAACCAATAATTTGCAAGAAACAAACCAACTAATGTACAGTGCAGCAACAATAACAACACAAGAGCTCGGATATAAGATCAGTGGACCTGTAAAAAAAAAGAAAGTAGTACATCGCCTAAATGGAAGATTAGATTAGAAAATAAAATCACCAGGCTTAGATCAGATGCTAGTAAATTGAAAGATATGAAAGACAAGAAGCTGATGAATGAAAACACCAAACAGTTTCTGATCCAAAAATACCACCTAGATTCAAGGAAAATTAGAGAAGTCCTGGAAATAATAAAGTAGCAAATAACAGCAGTGTCAAAGAAGATTAGCAGATACAAAGCCAGAATTACACAACACAGGCAGAATCTCCAATTCCAGTCGAATCAGAGACGTTTCTACCAAAGCATAGAAGGAGAAACTGCAAGAAACCTAGAAACACCAAATCAAGAAGAAACAGTGCAATTCTGGGGAAAATTATGGGACAATCCAATAGATTATAATAAAAAAGCAGGCTGGATGAAAGAGGTCAAAAAATGTAACCAACAAATGCAAGATCTAATAATAACACCAGAATTAATAAGTGAAAGAGCAAAGAAAATTAAAAATTGGACTGCGCCAGGCGACGATGAACTGCGTGGCTTTTGGCTTAAACACCTAACAAGCCTTCATAAACAACTATCAAAACAGTTCAATCACATTTTGCAAGGAGATGATATTGAACAATGGCTAACAACTGGGAAAACTCATCTCATAATGAAAGACCCAGCAAAAGGTGCAGTTCCTTGACCTTGCAATGGCTTAAGAATGGCAACTTGAAGAAAGAAACAGAGGGTTTAATGCTGGCTGCACAAGAACAAGCACTAAGAACAAATGCAATAAGAGCAAAAGTTGAAAAATCAACAACAAATAGCAAGTGCTGCCTTTGTAAAGAAGCAGATGAAACAGTGGACCACCTAATCAGCTGTTGTAAAAAGATCGCACAGACTGACTACAAACAAAGGCATGACAAGGTAGCAGGGATGATACACTGGAACATCTGCAAAAAATACAAACTACCTGTAGCCAAGAATTGGTGGGACCATAAAATTGAAAAAGTTGTAGAAAATGAAGATGCAAAAATATTATGGGACTTCCGACTATAAACATCTGCCACACAATACACCAGATATAACTGTAGTCGAGAAGAAAGAAAAACAAGTTAAAATAATCGACATAGCAATACCAGGAGATGGCAGAATGGAAGAAAAAGAAATAGAAAAAAATAACAAAATACAAAGATCTACAAATTGAAATTGAAAGGCTGTGGCAGAAGAAGACCAAAATAATCCCAGTGGTAATTGGTGCCCTAGGTGCAATTCCAAAACAGCTTGCAATTCCCTCAACATCATAGGGGCCACAGAAATCACCACCAGCCAATTACAATAAGCAATTTTACTGGGAACAGCCTGTATATTCGGCAACGATATCTATAATAATAATAACAGCAACAACACTGATAATACAATTCAGCCATCCCAGGTCCTTGGGAAGGACTCGATGTCTGGATAAAACAAACCAGTCAATAACACCTGCCTGACTGTGTAAATAATAATAATAAAATAAATAAATAAATAATAAACAACTTTATAAAGTGCACCTATAATCTTCACAAAACAAAGAAAGACTAAGGGCAACATAAACTGTTCATTACCTATATAAACGTAACTGTATAGATAACATAATGGTATAGGTAAACCCCAGCATAGCATCCTTCCAGTTGTTGGTGTCCACCTTATATTTCCTTTTAGATGATGAGCCCTTCTGAGACAGGGAACCATCTATCTATCTATCTATCTATCTATCTATCTATCTATCTATCTATCCCACTTTTTATTGAAAAGCAATATATAACTATACTGCTTTGTTGAGTATATATACCACTTTTTGTTGAAAAGTGTTATATAAGTGTTTGTAGTAGTAGCAAGTAGGCAAACTGAAAGGATATTTTTAAGGAACAGCCTGGTAACGTTATTTGAAAAATGTAAGACCATTTAAAAATATGTTAGAAGCCTGATCAAGTACTAGTAGAATTATTATTATTTACCTCTACTAATTGGGCAAAGCGGCACCTTTTAAGTAGTAGTTCTTTTATAGTTGCAGGAAGGTAGCAGTGTCCCTATTCATCTCAGTATAACATATTTTCCAGTGGCTGTTGCTGGAGTTTCCCTTACAACTTGTTTGCTTGTGTTTTTATTTATTTATTTTAAAGATTGTTATCCCTTTGAGACAGTGAATTGGCTTCTCAGTTATTTTGCTATGTAAACTAGTTTGAGAACTTTGCTGTTGAAAAGTCATGTGCAACCCTCAGGGAATATTTTTGGGGAGCACAGTGGGCTAAAGAGGGAAGGGGAGATTGACCAAGACGACTCCCTCTCCCACATATTTTAAATAAATTAAAAATATTTTTAATTATGATGATGATTTCATTAATGTATCACATTTAGTGTACCAAGTGATTTAATAATATTTCTTCTGCTCTTTTTTTATAATAGTTTGGTGGGACGTGTGTTTGCTGTTCCCATTTACCAATGGAAAACGTAAAGCTTATCCAAATGATCAGTTGTTGTGTGCTATATGTATGGAGTGATTTCTCTGTGGATGGAAGGGATCTAGACAGGGATCTAAGAGAGGCTGTTGTGGAAAAATTTAATTTTTGTACCACTCAAAACACAATACTTCATTACCAAGTGCCATGGAATGGGGGGGGGGAGCAAACTGGTCCACACCCCCAGTCTTTTGACCATGCACATCCATCCATTTTTCCCAGAGGACAAAAAAAACCCTCTCAAGCCTTGATGATTACTAGAACCGTCTGCACTGTGTGCCAGCCAGGCCAGCCAAAGAACAGTTAAAATTTGTTTAAAACGGGAACCTCAGCATTATCTGGTCATTAGCCTGGCATGTGTGAGTCACAGTGCTAATGTAAGCAGGCAGTTGGTTGGAAAAAACACAAGGCACTGTATGCAATTAAAAAGGAAATTTATTTTAAAGGAAATCAGAGTTCACATGCCATTTAACTGTGGGGAAAAAAGTACTGTAATTCTAAAACTGGAAAGAATGTTAGTAATTCTAAAAGTAGAAAAAGATTTATTATTATTATTTATTATTATTATTTTATATTTTATATCTGCTCTTCCTCCAAGGAGCCCAGAGCAGTATACTACATACTGAAGCTTCTCCTCACAACAACGCTGTGAAGTAGGTTAGGCTGAGAGAGAAGTGACTGGCCCAGAGTCACCCAGCAAGTATCGTGGCTGGATGGGGATTTGGTCTCCCCAGTCCTAGTTCAGCACTCTAACCACTACATTACGCTGGTATTTATGTAAAGGTATTTATGCAAATACCTTTCAGGAGGGGTTCCCAAACTGTGAGTCAGACCCCTCACGGGGGCACAAGCAACTTTAGAGGGGTTTGGGGGTCAGGAGGGAGATGGGAGGCAAGGCCTAGCATCTCCAAGATGTGGGGATGGGAAGGGAGATTGGGGGGAGATCGGAGCGGACAACCATCTGGCTCCTCCTCCACTCACAAAGCCAAGAGCTTTCCCAGATAGCAGGCTTTACCTTGGGTGTACTTGAGGCTTTACTGTGAGTTCAAAGTTGCCTCAAAAAAACAACGCAAAAAGTGGATTTTTTTTTAACCCCAGCTATAAGTAGGGCTGCACTCTAATGTGCAATGAAAAACCCGAATTGTGTATGAAGTGCTCCCCAATAGCTCGCAGGGACTTTGGGGTAAATTTGGCCGATATGTGGACACACACCTCCATTCTAGAGGAGATGTGACCTAAAAGCCGGGTGTGAAAAACTTCCAAGGGCAGGCAAAACAGCAGCACCTGGGCTGATGGGATGGAAGAGAGTTCTCTCTTAGAAGATGAGCTCTAGTCTAGGAAATGTCTCCCAAAAGGGAACTCTTTTTCAGCCCATTGACCCAAAAAGCTCTACTGTACCTGCTCTTGGCTATGTGAGTGGTGAGAAGCTGGGTGGTTGTCAGCTCCTTTCTCTCCACCTCCCTGCACCTCGGAAACATCAGAGCAGCTTTTGAGGGCCACTTTAAGTTCCCAACAATGTCTTTTCCTGGATTTTGGATTGGTGTGCAGGCTTAGTGTGAATACAAATAATTAAGTGAGAAAGCTATGAAAATACTGACTCCCTTTGGCGTATCTAGGAAAAATAGCCCCTAGGGCAAGCACTGAAATTGTGCCCCTGTCCAAACATCTGACACCCATCTTTCAGATAACTTCACCATAATATCAGCTGAAAAATACAAGTCAAGCTCATTAATCTTTTAATCTTTCAAAAACTATTTAGCAGTGGACATAGCCAGACCAAAAAATGCTGGAAAACTACAAATTTCAGTGTGCTGGGGCTCATGATATACCCAAATACTATGTGGAGGTGTACTTGGAAAACTAAACAGAAGTGCCTGTCTAATTCCCTACTATGCATTGTAGCATCACTATTACATAAGTTATTAAAATAATGGAGAATTTGACTTTTCCCAGATACTCTGAAAATAATTAAAGGATATGCAGAGAAAACTGTGTCACTGCTTGGAATATATTCTAGTATTTCAGAAAGACCATTAAAATGAGAGAAAGAAAGAAAGAAACTCCCAGTGGGCCTTAATACCAAGGATTTCACACTGATTCAAAGACAAACTCACCATTAATAGTCATATTATTAAGGCATCACATTTAACTCACTTATCACAAGAAGCAAAGTAAGAGCAAAAAATTTTTTTAAACCTGATTTTTGGCACAGTGGCCATTTTGGAGGCTTCCACACATGCTCAAATGGACTCTGCTGAGACCTTGCTAGGCCTAGGGCCTCACAGGGGCCATTTGAGCATGTGTGGTGGCCATTTTGTTTTTTGGTGGCCATTTTGTTTTTGGTGGCCATTTTAAAAATGTTTATTTTAAAAATGGCCACCACACATGCTCAATGCATGGAAGCCTCCAAAATGGCTGCTGTGCCAAAAACCAGATTTGGGAACTGGGGAGGGGGTCGGAAGCAGCATGGCACTGGTGCCCCCTCAAGTGCTGCCCAAGGTATGTGCTATGGCTGCCCAATCCTAGATATGCCACTGTTTACATCATCATACTCATGTGAATCAGAGTTTTCAGCAGTTGATGCTATAAAGAGCAGATACTAATCAAAAGTAAGCTTGCATAAAGCCCAGGTTTAAAAACCTAAGCAGCAACAAACAAGCTCATCCTTCTCCTTGAAAAGGTAAATGTCCTTTATTTAAAATGTTGATCTCTATTTAATCAAATCATTAGTGGGGGGCGGGGCGGGGCGGGGTTGTGTCACTCTATGAGGTGCTTCACACAATTGGTGTGAAGCGCCGGAGGGGGTTCTGAGGGCAGAGCGGGCTTAGCCCACTTTCTTTAAAGATGAACAGCCACTCGTAGGTGGGCGGCCGGATCAGCCACCCACACAACTGCTGGCTCCATCACAGAGCCGACGGGGGGGGGGCGGGGGCAGCAGGGATCGAGGGCTGTGCAGCCCCTGGAAGTTCTAGGATGCCCCACGTGAGTGCGCAGAGAGCGCCCAACCTGAGAAGCTGTTTGCAGCCTCCCGGCAGGGGTCTCCTCATATGTCCCTATCGCACAGAGCCGCACCATGGCAGCACACAATCAGAAAACCTGGGTTAGTGGAGCGCTCGCTCCGCTAACCTGGGCTAAGCAGAGGGCTACTTTGGTGGGCTAGCTGCCGGAGAACCACTGGACTCTCCCGCTGGTTCCCACGATGGGGAAAAACCAGGCTGGGCTTCTTTAGTCCGGTTTTCCCCCATCATGAGAATAGCCTCTATATGTCATTTAATAGGGTCACAGTATCAAAAGGTTTGAGAACACCTGCCTGTCAGCACTTCTTGACAGAATATGGTATACCAGGCAGGGTCCCAAAAATACAGAATTCTAAGAACTCTCTGTTTCTAAGCCATTTCAAAGAGTTTCAGGGTTTGAAGGGACAGGTAGCTTACTGCTAGGGCATCCAGTCACATGTAGTCCCAGAATAAAGAAATAAGAGGCATAGTAAGCCAGTTTGGCGCAGCAGGGAAATGCTTGACTAACAAGCAGAAGGTTGCCGGTTCAAATCCCCACTGGTACTATATTGGGCAGCAGCGATATAGGAAGATGCTGAAAGGCATCATCTCATACTGTGCAGGAAGAGGCAATGGTAAACCCTTCCTGTCTCCTACCAAAGAAAACCATAGGGCTCTGTTTGCACCAGGAGTCCAATTTGACTTGACGGCACACTTTGCCTTACTTTAAGCCAGTTTTAGCTGGAAAATCTTTCCTGACTCTCCCAAGTTCTGCCCTTATGAGACAAAAGTAGTCTAATTGGGAGAACCGAACCCCTTTTTCAGAACTGAGCCAATGCTCACACAGCTATGTGAGTCCAGGCTTACAATGCTGAGGTCACTCTGCAATCTCTGCCTCTCATGAAAAGGAAGGGAAATTTCAACTGATTGCTCTTAAGTGTTGAGCAATTAATTAGACTGAGGAAAGATATAGAGACTCTTCAACGCCTCACAGGGAATTCCTCTTATGCCGCAATCCTATGCACCCCTACCTGGGAGTTAAGTCCCATTGAACACAGTAGGACTAACTTCTAAGTAAATATGAATAGGACTGAGCTGTCAAGAACATATAGGTCACACAAAATAGAGTTAGTATTACTTTAAAAAGAGAGGATAACACAAAAAGATGAAGGGGGGAGGAGAGAGATAATTATGAAGTTCAGGGAGCAGGAGAGAGAAGCAGAAAGACAGACATATAGAGTTAAAAACAAAGCAACAACAACAACAACAACAACACCCAGTGGGCCCCATTTAGCAGATTGGGGTAAAGGTAGGTAGGTTCTGGTTTGAGAAGGTTGGATGCTTCCTTCTACAAGGCTTCCTTATACTTCCTTATACAATTCTGGCTGTTGCTGAACCTCAAATAAAGATGTATAAATGGAGTGCTCATAGGCTATAATAATATTTCCAAGCAACGGAATTAATTCTTTTCTTCTATAATCACAAATATATCAGAGTGATGAAAAATTCCAGAGGGGCTGCACTGCTTAGGTTCTGGCTTCCTTTGGAAGAGAGGCTGATGATATCTTTGTAAGATTTGGTTTATTTACAAATAAACAAGCTGCGAGTCAAGTGCGGTCGTGGAGGCAAGTGGAATGTGCATCCCTAGAAGTCATCAAGATATCACATCAGATCCCCAGAGACATGATTACACTCTAAAGGTACCTCCAATCAGCTTTTAGCTCATTCTCACACACACACTCTTCCAGAATTGCTTGTCTGTCTTCGGTTCATTCTTTTGTTCTTTCTTTGCACTCATATATCAGCCCCTCCCATCAGCTGTGCGTGTCTGTCTGTGGGTGGAGGCATGTGCCACCTTACAAGCTCTGATGGCTTCCCCACTTTCCAAGGAAATTTCCCATTAGGAAGCATCAGTGGACCATTAAGGAATGTTAGCCCTTTTGTCAGATTCCAGATTCTGACCAAGCATTGCCTTAGAGGAGGGGTTTGCAAGCCTTGGCCCCCAAATATTGTTGGACTACAACTCCCATCATCCCCAGGGAGTTGGACTACAATTCCCAACATCCCCCAACAAAGGGCATTGTGACTTGGGATGATGAGTGTTGCAGTCCAGCAACACCTGGGGGCCCAAGCTTGCAAAGCCCTGCCTTAGAACTAGACCATAGTGACAGGCTCATTCAGTTTTGTAACACAAGACAGAGTCGAGGTCTCCGGAGAGAAGGAGTGGGGAAATATCCAGTCTCAGGAGCCACCATTCTAGAACTCCCAAGTTCTCTTGTCTGCAGCTCCTGGTGATAGGTAGGTTTCATGACTTCAGGACATCTGAAAATTCAGATAACCAGTTCTCCTTTTCAAAATATGTCTCCAGTTTCCAAGACTGTGTAGAAAATTATGTTCACGAGGTTGTAATATGTACTTTAAAACTTGAGAACAAAATAAAGGCAACCAAAAGTTTCTGTTAATATGATTTTTGTAACAATGCAATTATAAATGTTATGATCCCCTAAACATTTAAGCATGGCAGCTCCAGATGAAGGGATTTTTACATATCCAGGTCCAGCATAGACCAAACTGGCCATATCCTAGCAAGAAATAAATATTGGGAGCAGCTATTAACATCCATTTTATAGCTGCTTCCCTCATACACACAAGGAAATCTGATGTAGAATAATGAAAGGTTTATTCAGCAACAACTCAATTTTATCCTCCTTTCCCTCTCTTTTCTGACTCCCCTGGGACAAATGTCCATACAAACAAATGGCAAAGGATTAGTGGATGGAATACAATACATCCCTCCCCTTTATAACAACCAAAATTTGAATTGATTAAAGTTCAATTGATTAAGTTTTTTAGGTGGTCTCCTGTCATGCACACTTCTCCTAAGTCTTGGGTTCTCTGGCACAGGAGTGGTTTGTTCTTCTCTGGTATCAAGGAGCAGTTTGTTCTTCTGTCCATTACTTTCATCAACCTCATCTGTTAAGTCAAAACTGGAGGCAAGATCAAATTCCTCTTCAGTTCCTCTCTTGAGAGCACACTGCCTTCCCTCTTGTCTCATAGTTTGCATGCGAGAAAGTCTCAAAATGTTCCATTTCTTTCCATCATCCAAGATGGAATCTGAGAATCTCCTCAGATTTCAATTTTTTCATTTGGTCCAGAATATCAGGAACATCCCTTTCTCACTTTATAAGGCAGCAGTACTCAAACAAAGCCATTCACCTGAAATGTTCGCTGTTTCTCACACCGTTTCTGATCTACATATAATTTATATTTTTGTTGTTTCTCCCTTACCCAATCACATACTGTATCTCTGCATCCTCCGGGTGAGATGGCATGGAAAGCCCTATCAGTTGTTGCCATTGCATAATTTTGGTGGTAGCTTTGTGTCCTCTTTGTGTTCAAAAGGTGATTTTCCTGGAGTAGCATGAGGAATAGTTCAATAAGCAAATCAAGCTTCACGGATTGCCTCCTTCCATCATTGTTGTTGCATAGCAGCCAGTTGTAAACTTTCTTTCCCTAATCTGTTCATTCTTTCCACTAAGTCATTCTCTTGAAGATGGTACAAGGAAAGAGTCTTGTGTTTTATCCCATGGTTACGCAAGTATTCTTCCATTTCAAATAAAGTAAGCTGTATCCCATTGTCAGTCACTAGCTCTTTAGGAAGTCCTTCCCTTGCAAAAACTGCAGCCATGAACTGGATCACCTTGTTTGTAATAATGTTGTCAAGAAATGAAATGCCTGGCCACCTGGAAAAGTAATCCACCGTCACTATAACAAATCTTTGTATTGCAGGTTGGTTATCAAAAGGCCCCATTATAGCTAGAGCAGGTTTTTCCCAGGGACCACTGGGATACTCTACTGGAGTCAAGGGAGTGGTAAAAGTATTCTGAAATTTGTCAGATTCAGCACAAGCCATACAGCACCGGATTACATTTTCAGTGTGTTTGCCCATACCTGCTCACCAAAAGCCTTCTCAGATTCACCGGCTTTTACTCAAGCTCATGCCCAGGCAACTTTCATGGGCAGTTTCCTGTTAAATATAGTAGTCTCATCTTAAATTCTGAGTACTCTTCCTTTGGGGTAAATAAGGTATAACCTTATTTAAGGTAGAAACTTATTAAACCTCCATTTTTAAGGCATCATCTTACAATGAGTCTCCTTCTATTTGGGTCAATATGATAGAAATACTATTATCTTTCATGATCTGAAAGCTTCCCTTTCAGTATTGTCAAAAATCTGCATTCCCCTCTGAAGCTTCTGCTAAACCCTTGTTCATGTTCTGGTAATCTCTTGTCTAGACTGCTGTAAACTTCCCATTAAAACCTGAAACAGCTTGGGCCTGACATACCTGACCACCCTGATGTCCCATCATAAGCTCTAAAATTGACCACCAGCACAAGTGTGGACTGTAAAGTCCCACAGAGAAACATTTGCAATGGCTGTCACTCCATTCTCCTTGTCACAGCACAAGCCCCTACTTGTTCTGCAGTAGCTAAAGCAAGAGGATAGGATTAGGCTACTGCTTAGCGTAGCATCAGTTGTCTTCCTCTGACATGTGATTATGATGTTTCTTAAACTGGGGAAATTGTTAGGAGAGCTCTAGGAAAGGGGTAATCCTGCTGAGAATGTTTCTGGCATTCCTCTTTCAAGGAATGTCTTCCATTTTTAATTCTATCTGGTTAATTCAGAACATGTGCACCTGTAAAACCTTTTTGGATGAAGTGACAAGACATACTTCTTCCTGAAACCTATGCTTTCCTTGTCAAGGTTTCAGGTACAAGAATATCTGTCTAAGAATATTACTTGGTCTTAGACCTTCCCTACCATAGCTACTATAACTACTGAGAAGTGGACATTTTTAGAAAGAGCCTTTTATCAGTGCAGATTTTAGAAAGGGCCTTCTTTGTAGCAGGACAAAAATTCTGTCAAACTGGAAAAGAACTACCTCTTCAGACACAGAAGAATGGGATAATAAGTAGTGGAGCTTGCAGCTCATTTTTAAAAAGTTTGATTTACAAAACAAAAATTGTTTTGTAAAGTTAGCAAGATATGGAGTGATTATCTGGAATTATATTCAGTTTAGACATGTACCATGATAGACTTGCCTTCTGTCTTTATTCATTTTAAAATCTATTTTACTATTATTTCTTGGTTTTTTTAAAATCATATTTCTAAATGTTTTTTAATTACTTGTTTAAAATTTATTTTGTTTTTATTTATTTATTTACTTTTCTTTCTTACTGGAGGGGGAATGAGAGAGGGAGAGAGGAAAAGACATAGGAATTAAATCTACTATATTATTGTCTAGAAACATTGCTTTGTTTATAAATAATCTCTATTAGCCTGTAATGCTGAAGACAAGAGATTAAATTAAATACACTAAATTCTTTCTTTCTTTCTTTTTTAAAAGTGTCTATTTGCTTTCTGGAACAGCTCTTTAATGCAAATAGCCATTTCAGAGGAAAAATAATTATTTCAAGGAGGGGTGATTTTTTCCAAAAGAAAATGGCACCAAGAGAAAGTGTGCATCCACCTCTCGCACTGTGGTCCCGTTCCACATCCTTCCAAGCCCACTGTGGTTGCTTCTGGCAAAAAAAGAGACACTTCTGATTTTAAGCCCCTCTCTAATGATGGGTTTAATGTAAGATGTATTTTGACCCAACTGGCATAGCCCCATCCTCTACTCAGTTTCTTGGCCACACCATAAAGGTTATTCACTCAACCATAATGCTGGGGTTGGGGAGGGCTGGGGAGAAGGCGGGAGCATTCTTACCTTCCCCCCAGATGATACTGGAGCTGTGTTTGGCCATGCGGCTCACACACCCACATTGCTGGCACTCCCAGGGGGCGTTCAGCCATGCAGAGGTAGGGAAAACACAGCCTGACCTCCAAGAATCCCTCAATGCAGCGCACAAGGAGCATTATGTATTGGGGGATTTCCCCACAAGCTGGGCGCTCTAGGCACCAAGCTGTATGTCTCCTTGGGCTGCAGGCAGCCTAAGCAGACACACAACCAAGATCCCAGGTAGAAGGGCACGTTTACATCCTTTAACTTGGATAATCGACAGGTAAAACCTGGGCTACGCAGCAGTGCAGTGCAGGGATCAGCCCTGATCCCAGCGCTTCATACGAGCAGCCCTACCCTTGAAGGGCTGCACAAGCCCAGGTAGGGTTGCTCATGTGAACAGCCTTAAAATGTGAGAATTTTGGAAATGCCTGCTCTGGTCACATACAGTATGTCTTTTTCAAGTGAATGTATGTCCTGAATGTGGAAACATTTCGTGTGTTTTTGTTTGCTTAGGAGAGAATAACATGTCCCAAAATAGCACCTTCCAAGTACTAATATTCCTATACAGGAGCTGCACAACTTGGAACCATAGCAATCCACTGGAGAGGATTCCCTGGCATTCTGTGTTTGTTCAGTAAGCACTGACTTAATTGGAAAATGTGTTTTTGAAGCCAGATAAAAAGGGTCATCTGGAAATGTGAGACATGGATGAAATGCAGGAAACACAAGTGTGCTTTGTGCCATCTGTTTATTCCAGCCAGGGTTGCTATGGGTGCAATGAGGCTTACATGTGTGTTTAAATTGCACACCATGGGAAGTCTAGTGCTTCTAGTCTCAAATATTCAAAATTTCGGATCAACCCCTTAAAAGAAAACCACACAATAGAGTTTGAAGTGGATTCTGCCTGAATGGTTGTGGGGTTTTTGTGTGGATTCCCCCCCTCCCTTTTCAGTTTCATTTCTTTCCTTCCACACTGAGACTCAATTGCTATTCCAGTAATAAGAATATGTATTATCTATCCTGTGCCTTTTCAATGCATTTTAAACACATTCTTTGTATCTTGAGGAAATGCCATAACAAACCCCAGTGCAAAAGAATAACTGTTCTTGCAAAAAATAGTACAAAGGGAGAAATGTCGCTGAAGGTAACTGCAAATTTGGCAACAGACTGTAATTAAAAGAGCAAAGCATGGTAACATCCTGTGGGGGGAAAGTTCTATAGGAAGCTCTGGACTTTGAGTGGTGACAGCTTTGACTATAACAGCTCTTACTGTGAACAACATAGGTTAGTGCTCTTGGACTGTGTCTGCACCCGCTTTCAAATGTTGGAACCCTTAAGAACTGGCTGAATGCCAGCACGCAGCCCTCATAAACTGCACCAAATCACAAAATAATTGTGTGTTAGCTATGCACTGATAAACCAAGATATCTAGATTCCAGCAGCTCAGCCAAGCTAATTCTGGACTGATGCGATTAAGAACGCAGTCATGCCACCGAAGATCAATTTATGTACTCTTTTTATATGGTCGCTAGTGAAAAACCATTTCCCATGGTCAGGTTCTCTGCAGGGGTGCAGCTAGGTAACCCTGGACCTAATGAGCTTAAGGCCCCCCCATGCAAAATAAGCATCCCCTCCGTATATATACATTTCACCACAAACCCACAAGTCCAGGCCAGAGTGCATTTGAAAAGGGGGTGGGGGAGACTACACAACTCCCAAAGGATCCATACACCTTCTTGATCATTCATCAGAAACCTACAGATCTTAGCCAAAGTGCATTTGCCAAAAAAGGAAAAAAGGGGGAAAGCCTATGCAAGCCCCAGTGGGTTAACACAGCTTCTTGACTATCCCTTAACTATTTATTTATTTATTTATTTATTTATTTGATTTATATACCGCCCTTCCAAAATGGCTCAGGGCGGTTTACAATTAAAACAAACTTCTAAAACAATGAAAAGCTAAAACAAATTAAAAACAATAACACAACAACTAACAAATTAAAAACATTTTAAAACAAAAATTAAACATTGTCCCCAGACCCCAGCTCAAGAAGACACATAGACTTAGTATAGAAGAAAAGGGCCACAACTTTGTTAACTATTACACAAGGCATGGCAGACTGGAGCACCAGGTGATTAATCACCCTTAGAGAACAGTGCGGGCCAATAGAAGCAGGTCAGAACTCTGAAGTCCTACCCAGCACCCTACTGGGCGACACACCCTGGCTCGGGAATGGGCAGGTACACCCCACCCAATTCCTTCAAAGCCAACCCCGCCTTCTGTAAGAGAGGATCTGGATACTTCTAGGCATTCATCCACCCCGGACCGCAGCCCAAAGGTTGGAGAAGTCCTGAAGCAGAGTTCATGGCAATCATTCTCCCCGTGCCGCACAGGCTACAAAGGAGCGATTAACCAATCACCCCTTTTACATATCCAAGGGTACTCACCGATGTTCTAACCCTCAAATTACCACCCGGCTCACACTGTTACTGCCATTGTGGCCAACCTAACTCTAACTACGCACCCAGAACACAGAACGGAGTAGGCGGAAAAACCCCCAACAGTGGCCAATGCGTTGGGAGCAAAAAATTCCTACTCGGCCCCTTCAGGCGGCCAGTCGCTAGACCCGCTCTGTACCGGGGAGGGAGGGAGGGGAGAGCTCCTTCTGTGACTGCCTGGTCCCAACTGAAGAGAGAATGAAGAAAGAATGAAGAATGGGGCGGGGATCGGCCAATCCTGGCCGAAACCCCGCCCCTTGACCAAAAGGGTCAAACGGAACCCTTCCTGGTCTTCGTGCAGGACAGGCTGGGACAAACTCCCTCCCATCTGCACAAGGCCGGGGTGTGTGTGTTAAGTAATTAAAAACCCTAAATCAAATTAAAAATTAAAAATTAAAAAAAAAAATTTAAAGCCCTGAAAGGCCAGGCCAAACAAATATGTTTTAAGGGCCCTCCTGAAGGCCAACAGAGAACTCGAATTACGGATTTCCACAGGGAACGCATTCCACAGCTCCGGAGCAGCCATAGAGAAGGCCCGCCTCCGAGTCGCCACCAGACGAGCCGGTGGCAACTGGAGACGAACCTCCTCAGATGACCTTAATGTGCGGTGGGAATCACACAGAAGAAGGCGCTTTCTAAGGTAACTCGGGCCTAAGCCGTTCAGGGCTTTAAAAGTAATCACCAACACTTTGTATTTTGCCCGGAAACATATCGGCAGCCAGTGTAATTGTTTCAAAATAGGCGTAATATGGTCTCTCCGGGTTACCCCAGAGACCAATCTGGCTGCTGCATTCTGAACTAATTGAAGTTTCCGAACTACATACAAAGGCAGCCCCACGTAGAGCGCATTGCAATAGTCAAGCCGGGAGGTTACCAGCTGGTGCACCACTGTTTTGAGGTCATCCTCCTCAAGGAATGGACGCAGCTGTCGAATCAGCCGAAGCTGATAGAAAGCACTCCTGGCCATGGCCTCCACCTGAGATACCAGGGTGAGGCCTGGGTCCAGGAGTACTCCCAAGCTGCACAACTGCTCCCTCTGGGGGAGTGTAACCCCATCCAGCACAGGGAAATCTAACTCATCCCTCAGATTCTGAGCCCCCACAATGAGCACCTCTGTTTTGCTTGGATTCAGCTTCAATTTGTTCTTTCTCATCCAGCCCATTATGGCCTGTAGGCAGGCATTTAGAGAATGAATGCCATTTCCTGAAGATGAAAAGGAGAAGTAGATTTGGGTGTCATCAGCATACTGATAACACCCAGCACCAAATCTCCTGATGACCTCACCCAGCGGTTTCATGTAGATGTTGAAAAGCATTGGTGACAGAATGGAGCCCTGGGGGACTCCATATAACAGCTCCCATTTTGAGGAGCAACTGGTGAATAATGGAGCTGTGTTGCAGCATGGGCTGCTGGGCAGAGCGCTGCTGCTCCACGCAGCTTTGGTACCACCAGTAAGGACCTCATTTACCTTTAAAGATGCCTCTCATCGCTTCTTCCTTAAAAAAAAAAAGTGCATTGAACCAACGATAAGGCCAATAGGTCAGTGGCTCAGAGGTCTCTACTCAAAATGAGACCCATTGCTCATTTTACTGAAAGGCAACTAAAAAGAGGAGGCTCCTGAAAAGTATACCTTAATAGCAATGCACACTAAATGTAAACACAAATGCACATAATTTTTAATGCAATGATATGATTTGTTAGGCTTTGCCATAGCATTATCTCTGTTCTTTGTATATTTCATGTTTGTCTATTTGAATGTATCATGTGTACTGGCTTGGGGGAGGAGTCAGGGGTGTATCTAGGGTAGGGCAGGCAGGGCACGTGCCCTGGGCACCACTTGAAGGGGGCACAAATTCTTTAAAAAATTGTTTTAAAATAAATGGCCACCAAAAACAAAATGGCCACCGCGCATGCTCAAATGGCCTCTGGGTTTGTTTGTCTGCTCCTCAGTTGCTGACTTCAGTTCAAACTAAGAGGTTCTCCCTCTCTCTGCATAAGAGACTGTTAGTCCCTTTATTGTTTTCTTAGCCTAAGTTTTAGTTAGTAATAAATACCAAACTTTTGTCTCTCAGATAAAGTTGGCTTCCTGTTCAATTACTTATAGAATATAAGTAATTCATCTGCAACTTAATTAATATCACAGCACTTAAAGCCAAGGAAGTTGCGGGCTCTCAGAGGTCTGTGGAATAAGAACCCAGGTGAGTCAGGCAGTCTCCCAGGGTGCCTACCTAAAGGGGCCGCCAAGCTAAGCTTGGTGACTAACTGTGGCTATTCACACAATTGTAGAAAATTGGACTAGCCTCCGCTAGCCTGATTTCCTACAACCATGTGAACCACCAGGCTCAGCTGCGAGCTCAGTGTTTCTTGAGCGGGTAACCTGCTCCGCAAACCATTTGCTCTGCAAATATTATAATAATAATAATAATAATAATAATAATAATAATAATAATAATAGAACCTGGTTTTGGGGAGTGTGAGTAGCTGCGGCGTGGCTCAGCACCGTGGCTACTCATGAGTAGACCCCTGGCGGGAGGCTGAAAAGCAACCTCCCAGCTCAGGGGTCTCCCCAGTATGCCCTGCGCACCTGCGCAGGGCATACTGGAGCTTCCGGGGGCCACGCAGCCCCCAAACTCCCCAGCCCCCACTGGCTCCATCACGGCTCCCGCCCTGCTCGTCTGTGGGGAGAGTAGGCTTAGCCCACTCTCCCCAAAAACCGGCAAAAGTGGGTCTCACTGATTGTGAGACCCCCCTTACTGTTTGTTGAGATTACTGTCTGCAGTGAGCCGAGGGCCGGGGGAGAAGTAGCTGACATCTTGATTAAGTACTTGTGGGGAAAGGGACTGTGGAGATGTGACACGGGCACATGCACAACCTCCCCACACCCCAGAATTCTTCTAAGAACATGCTGTTGCACAAGCTCTGCCCACTTTCTGGAAGCTATTTATAAGAGAGGAAACATGTCACTGAGGGTCAGTGATGTATTTCCTCTCCTACAGATCACTTCCAGAGCGTGGAATAGCTGGGAAGTTTCACTCACTGGCACTCGTGGAAGGACTGGATGAGTTGTTGCTCACTGACCTCCATTATGGCCCCAAAGTCCCTCCTTAGGTGTGTGCTTCGTTGGTGAGGATGTCAGCCACTTTAACCTTCCATTCAACTTGCTTTTAACCTTTATGTAAAATTCTACTTGTTGTTTGGGTACCAAGTGCAGAAATGAATTGCAGACAATTACCATGGCTTAGGGTGCTGAGGATGCTCTTCACTTACTGGTGGCCCATGCGAACAAGCTGCAGGGGCGGAAAACAAGCCCCAGTTGTTTGGGTACTGGCAGCCACTCTCTTGCTGCCTTCTGACTCCGCTGTCATTGAGTCGTGTGGACTGGTCATTTGTCCCATAGGGAAGGGAATTCCACAACCAAGCAAATGAGGAGGGTTGGAAATTGCCCCCCCCTACTGGGCAAATGACCAACCCATGGCTCAATTACAGCCAGGGAGGAACCAGGAGGCAGTGAGAACGTGGCTGCCGGTACCCAAGCATCTGAGGCTTGGCTTTTGCCCCTCTAGCTTCTTAATAGGGGCTGCAACTGTTCTCACCCAGGGCACTAGTTATCCTAGACCAGCCCTGTAGAAGTCCTAAAAGTGGTTAATCCATTCCTAAGAATAGTCCTTTTCAGATGTCCAAGAGCCTATTTTCGATGAACGTGTTAAGTGTGGAGGTGGTACACTACAGTCAACCGCTTGCGTCTTCAGGTAGGGCTGGGGAAGACCCCTGGCTGAAACCCTGCTGCTGCCAGCCAGCGTAGAAAAGACTGAGCTAGATGGACCAATGGTCTGACTCAGCAGAAGGCAGCTTCATATGCTCATGTGCACCAACAGTTCATTACGACCCATAACTGATCGATGCCATTTCATATGAATGAAAAGGATCCTTTTGAAAAAGAAAGTGTACTTAGGTTTTTTGGAAGCAAGCTTTTAGTGCCAGGATATCTAAATGAGTCTACAGATTTCCATCAGTGGTCCTGTTCAAAATTCCCCTGCTATTGCAGGTTAGGTGGACAGCCACTGCAGATAGGGCCTTTTAAAAATGTTGCTGTCCTGATTGTGGCTCAAAGAGGTGTGCCTGGCATCTGAAGGACAGGATTGTAAGGTCCTTCAGAGTACTATGGGATGAAGTAATATAGGTAAAGTAACAAAGATGGGAGTATAGATAGACATGGAGGTTGTTTACACAGGTGAGTGGGCAGGGCAACGGGTGGGCGAGGGGGAAAGAAGGATGGTTGAACTCACCTTCCCCCCAGACAAGCACTGGTATTTTGCTGGGAGTGTGGTCCATGCTCCCAGGTGATCAATGCCTGGGATGACGCGTCCTGGCCTCCAGAGACCCCACAACGCACTGTGCAACATGTGCGATGCATTGGGGGATTCCCCCAGGAGACAGACACTATAGGCACCCATCTCTGTTTCCACTGGGGCTAAACATCGCCCCAGTGAACACATGATCTGAGAGCCCAGGCTAAGGGCTCACTTGAGCCCTTAGCTCTGGCTAAGAGCCAGGTTTCAAAGTGGAGCTACGTTAGGGTGTGCGTGAGAATAGCTTCATGGACTAGAGAAACACAAAATGAGAGAGCATCTGAGTGATGAAGTATAGAAAGATCTGTGAGTGAAGAAACCAAGAGAAGAAGAGGGGAGGGGTGTCTGAGATCATGTGTCTATTTCTCATCAGCCTTTGGTGAAAATTCTGATGTTTATAAACTAACCTTTTTATTGGGGTGCGTTCATTTAGATAGTTCAGTTGAAACTTCACAGTGGTGGAGGAACTTCTAGCAATGTGGTCTCTTCATCTATATTAAGTTTGCCATATAATAAGGTTTCAAATGTGACAAAAATGTTTTCCCATGGTCAGTGTAATGGTACGGTCCTCTTAAAATTGCAAGATGCATTTATTTACTTTGCTGATTACAATTGCAAAAGTGATACTGTTACATATGAATGCAGACTATAAGGAGAACATTCAGGAACAATAAAGAAAACAAGTAGAAATTACTGTTTTCCAAACTGTGTTATGACATTTAGTATTAAAATATCTTGGAAGTATATTACAAAATGCTAAGACACAGTCAAGAGAGAGAACAATTCCGTCGGCACACATCTTGATTTAATACAAATCTAGAAAGAGCTATGGAATGATTTGAGTTGTGCACCTCTGCTCCTAAGCTGCCTTGAATTTCTCCCTGGGCATACAAGACAGTTTGCTAAACAAGATGTTAACCCCATAGCCAGCTCTTACAATGACAATGCATGTCGATGCAGGAAGTGTTTCAATCTTTAGAGCAGAAAGATCCTGGAATGGAACAGGTATATCTTTCTTATCATTTATGGTCAATAGTTTCACGTTTGGAAAATAGAGAAAGAGGCTGTTGGAAAGTACTGAAGTGGAAAAGTAATTCAAGAGTAATGTCATCTCCCAAGTAAAATAGATGTTCACGGCTCCATAAATCCCTTTCCCTCTGTGTGTCTTACTTCCTTTTTTGTTTAAACAAATGCTCCCCATGATAGCAGGCTTCCTAGCAGAGTGCTCAAAATAATAGCCGCATGGGGCATGCCACTAGATTTTCCGAGTTCTCTGTACATAGCGAGAAGAAATATGTGCTTAGCCCAGGCCCCCCTCTATTAATTGCTGGGCAAACTTCCTCTATAAAAATCAGCCACGTCTCAACAGTAAAATGTTCCAAAAATAAATACAATAAACCATGGTCACATTACAGGCCTAATTTAAAAGTAGAAGCAAACCAAAGGGCCAGTGCAAGAACAGCAACAAAAAGGACACTCAGCAACCACAGTAAACGACGATACATATTTTTAAGGTACGCAGAGATTCCACAGTGAAGGCTTTCAAAATTCTCGTCTTGCATAGACCTCAGATGAAGACTAATATACTGAAAATATGCTGGATATATGTGTGACATCGCTCTAAATAATCTACTTTTCTCAACTTAGCCATTTTCGTGGTTTCAGAGCAGAAGCCCTGAAGTCATTCACAGAATCAAAAACTGTGTTCTGCCTGGGTTTGGGAGCTGTATGTGCTCCCAATTTTCAGTTGTGTGAAAGCAAGATAGGAGGAAAACCTGGATAGAAGAGATTGTGTGGAAGCAAGGTAAGAGGAAAACCTGGGTAGCTTTCCCTCCTACCTTGCTTCCACACAATCACTTCTACTCAGGTTTTCCTCTTATCTTGCTTCGACACAACAAAAAACTGGGAGCACACACAGCTCCAAAACCCAGGTAGAACACCGTTTTTAATTGTGTGAATTACCTCACTGACATTCTGCCTAATCGTGACTGCTGCTCCAGAATCTTTGAGGGAGAGGTTACCATTCCACAGATTATAGTCCTTTTGAAATTTTATAGTTTCAATTGACTGCAGTATTCTTCTTGGCTTCCTACTCTCATTTTAGAGTTCATCATACCTTAAAAATTGGATTTCCCCCTCAATAAATGTGATTGTTGTTCCACTGTGTCTCTGCCTGCACCAGTGGAAATAGGGGTTAGAAAGGTCTGCGGTTTGGTATCAAAGCCCATGGTGTCAGCCCTAGAATAATTTTCAAACCAATCTTTCAGGAGTGAAGATTGTGTGCATGTGGCCCATTCAGCAGATTGTACTCTGGGTTGAGTATTTGCAGCAGAATGGAAGCTGAATTCTCTCCAAGGGCTAAAATGGCCACCCACCAACAGAAGTGACATTTCTGTCATCTTGAGGGAGTGGCAAATTCATCCTACAAAAAAGGAGTGGTCGACCCGAAGCTCTCCAAAAGCTGTTGTTGTTGGACTGCTCCCATCATCCCCAGACATGATTTATTGCAGCTGTGGATGATGTAGTTGTAGTCCAATAACACCCGGAGAGTTCCAGGTTGGCCACCTTTACTATAATGTTTCAGGAGTGTAATCTGTTTTATTATGGTAGCTTTTCGCGTGTCCATCTTATTGCAGTGGTGACAGCCTCAAGATGGGGGCTAAGAGTGTTTTGCTTAGGGAAGTGAAATCGGATGTCTAGTTGGAAGCTGCACATGTCAGATTCATTGGCAGACACCTTTTGGGTAGCCTCAAAAGTAGCAGCACCCTCTGCTGTTGCCAAGGGCGCTTAATATGGAGAGAGGGCTCAGTAGCGATAAGGCCTCAAGATTTTTCCATGTCATCAGCCCTCTGTTTCCTGCCTGCTCTTCGCCCCAGCATCTGCCCCATCTTGTCACCCACTGGAACTGGCCATGAAAGAGGAAATATAGCAGTACTGTGTGAAAACAAACCAAGGAAGCTGAAGAGGTATTTTTAAAATGTGGCCTGGCACAGTGCAGTTTGCCAGAAAAGAGTTGAAATATCTTTCATAAGCTGACTCTGACGTGAGCGATGTATGTGTAATATAGCTAGACTTGTGAGTAGCTCTGGCATCCTCTCCAACATTTATTATTATTTATTATTTATCAAATTTGTACAACGCCCCAAACTTTCATCTCTGGGCGGTTAACAATAGCATAAAACCAGTTAAAAACATATGCAAAAAACTTGAAACAATTTAACAATTTAAAAATAAACCAGAGATTAAAACCTAAAAAATTTAGGAAGCTGAGGAAGCTTGGGCTCAAAGATGGGTTTTCAGGTGTTTTCAGGGAGGATCGTAACTCAGCAGGGAGCGCATTCCACAATCTCAGGGCAGCGACTGAGAAGGCCCATCTCTGTGTAGCCACCAAACAAGTTGGCGGTAACTGGAGACAGACCTCCTCAGATGACCTCAATGGGCAGTGGGGCTTGTAGTGAAGAAGACGCTCTCTTAAATACCCAGGGCCTAAGCCATTTAGGGCTTTATCAGTTATAACTGGCACTTTGTATGTTGTCCGGAACCTTGTTGGCAGCCAGTGTAGCTCCATCAGTAAAAGAGTAACGTGTTCTCTCCGAGATGACCCAGAGACCAACCTGGTTGCCGCATTCTGAACCATCTGAAGTTTCCGGACTATGTACAAAGGCAGCCCCACGTAGAGCGCATTACAGAAGTCAAGTCTGGAGGTTACCAACAGATGTATCACTGTTTTGAGGTCATTGATCTCGAGAAATGGGCACAGCTGGCATATTAGCCGAAGCTGATAGAAAGCACCCCTGGCCACCGCCTCAACCTGAGAAACCAGGGAGAGGTGTGAATCCAGAAGTACTCCCAGACTGCAAACCTATTCCTTTTGGGGAAGTCTGACCATATCTACAACAGGTAGATCAAAATTGTCTCTAGAGTTCTGACTCTTCACAATAAGTACCTCCATCTTATCTGGATTCAGTGATTTTTCACTGATGAAAATAGGGACATGCCTGTGCATGTGTAGACCTGGGAGGTGTGGCATAAAATTCTGAGTACAAGCATACCACAGATGGTAAGTGGGTAATCAAGTGCATGCAGAGCACATTATTTCAGATTACCAAAGTGGAGGAGCCAAGCCTTTACCCTCCAACATTTCACAGATGAAAACAGGGGAAAGCTGATAACAACCAATTCTCATACCAAGGATTACTTTCCAAGTCCCCTCCCCTACTCACTATTACACATTGGGAAGGCTGCATTCCATCCATTATATGTTGTGCCCTGCAAAGTGAGAGCCAGCATGGTGTCATTGTTAGAGGGTTGGACTAGGACCGGGGAGACTTGAGTTCAAATCCTTGTTCAGCCATGAAACTCACTGGGTGACTCTGGGCTAAACCTGATAGATTAGGGTTGTTGTGAGGATAAAGATAACCATGCACCTCTGGACTCCTTGGAGGAAGAGCAGGATATAAATGTAAAAAGAAAGTGAGAGCCTTAATATGCAGGTGCATTAGAGACATGATACATCCCTCTAACCACTTGGAGATTTAATTTCTAGGCACCCTGGGGAGGGAACTGAATCCTGAAGAATGAAAACTGTAGTGACTCACATGAAAAAAATATTGAGCGGAGCATACCCAAGAGGAAAGTGAGGTCATTCACACAACCGAGTGGGTAGGGAGGCGGGTGGGCATGAGGGAAGGTTGGTGGAATTCATCTCCCCGCCCCAGACAATCTCTGTAATGTTGTCAGGAGTGTGAACCATGCTCCCAGATGATCTGCTCTGTGTGTCGCAGTGCAGCACTCTGAAGTCCGGGACAATGTGTCCTGGCCTCCAGATATACCACAGTGCATCACAAGATATGTGTGATGCACTGTGGAGTGGATGACATCATCACACACAACACCATTTGGGCATCCCTATGTGTCCCTACAGCTGTAGTAAATTTGGTTCAAATCGGTTAGGCAGTTCACAAGTTAGCCCACTTGCACCTCAAAAGTTTATGCGTCCACCATCTTGAATTGGGTTGGATGATGTCATCACAAACTATGCCATTGAGATAGTCCCTATGTATCCCTACAGTTGTACCTTATTTGGTTCATATTGGTCCAGGCGTTGTGAAGTTGGGGGGGGGGCGGACACACGGACAGACACATGGACACACACAGAGAATGCCAAGTGATCTCATAAGCCTACTGGAAAGTAGGCTAAAAATCCCTCCACATACAAAACTACTGTGAGCTGTTTCCTCCGATATCAAAGTGCTCTTCACATGAAAATCCTGCATCCAGTTAATGTGGAGAGGAAGGCGAGCAGTGTTATGGCTCAGTTTCAATCCATAAATTCTACATGTTCTGTTGAATAGTCAAACAGAGTCCTAGATGCAAACTCTGCACATATCTGTGCAATCCTGTCTTTTGCAGGGTCCCAAGCACACAAAATATTAGAGCTGGAAAAGAACGCTGCCTGAAACTCTGAGGAGCTGCTGCTGCCAGTGAAGGGAGACCAGGGAACTCTAGAAGATGGTGGACTACAGTTCCCATCATCTCCGTTCACAATGGCCTTTGGCAGCCATTGGTAGTCCAGTTTGGGAACCCCTGGTATGGATAATACTGAACTAGATGGTCCAATGGCCTGGTTAAAAAGAAGGCAGCTTTCTTTGTTCCAAACAATGCATATGGTTGTATCAAAGAGCTCTATGACAGCTTCAGCATTCTGTATTGGGTGGAGGAGCATTGAACTCAGGCATTGGCCCTACCTGCTGCCTCCCCCCGCCGTCCCCGTCCCTGTTCATTGCACATAGTTCTCTTTTTTAATGTGAAGTTTCAATTCTTAAAATACACTCCAGGTTCAGAACTGGGGAAGAATGGGCTTGTGTGCACCCCTCTCCCCAGTGGCCCTTCGCCCTCGCACACTCCAGCCACTCACCCTTGTCATATGCAGGGGGTGTGGCCAGCACCTGGAAGGACCTGCACGGCCCTCTGGAGCTTATTTTCCAACCAGCTTTGTTGTTGTCTGGGTATTTTCTTTGCCTTCTCCCTCAGTCAGAGAGAGAATGAAATAAACACCCAGCTGGCAACAAAGCCAGTTGGGAATGAGGCCAGCCAGAGTTCGGGGGCAGGAGCAAGGAGCAAGCCAGGAGCTGGGCAGCTCATTTTCTTTGAACCCCTCTGCCCAATTATATCTCTGCCGCAATACACACAATGAGAAGGAAAGCATGCACAGCCCTAAAATATCACTACAAAGTAAAAGAAAAGGAAAAAGAAAATAAAGGGGGGAAACCCATGCTGATTCTATATGACAGATATTCTATTGATGGACACAACATGGATATTCAAAACAGAGGAAAGTAGGAAAACTGTGGAACTGTAGGAAAAATGACTAAAGGAACTATTCAAGGAACACTAAGAAAAACTACTTGCTGTTTTATCAAAAAAGTAAATACATAAGCAAACAAAACTCACAGAATTGGAAATGAAAGTTATAGCATTAAAGCACTGTGGTTGGTGACGATGGTAGTTCAGCAACATCTAGAGATTCAAGTTTCAGAAATCCTGTGTTAAGCAAACCCTGACCTTCCTACCACTCCTCCAGCCTTCTGAGGCTACTTTTCATTTCATTAAAAAAGAAAAAGAAGTTGGGGCTTCATTTCTGTGTAATGTATAGTTTGTCACCAAGACATTATTTTCTTGGGGTTCCACATTATTTCCTTCCCTCTTCCATCCCCATATCCAATTCCCATATCACTTTGCAGTGTTTGCTGACTTTTTAGAGGAAACAGACCACACGTGCCTATGGCCATGTACTAAAACAGTTCAGATGTGAAAATGAACATATGGCAACCACATGTTTGCCTAATCACATGCCACTCACTGCATAATCCATCCAAGGACAGTTTTGTGATAATGGTCACAATTGCTTAAGAGAATCACATGGCTGGCAATTTTACAGATGAAATATATGTTTTGTGGATGAAAATAAGATATTCCCCTTAGGGAATGGGGCCGCTCTGGGAAGAGCACCTGCATGCAGAAGATTCCAAGTTTCCTCCCTGGCATCTCCAAGACAGGGCTGAGAGAGACTCCTGCCTGTAACCTTGAAGGAGCTTCTGTCAGTCTGTGTATACAATACAGAGCTAGATGGATGAATGGTCTGACTTGGTATAAGGCAGCTTCCTGTGTTCCTATGTACTATTATTGTTGCTCCAGGGGAAATGGAATGAAGTAAGCAGTAGCACTCTTTGGAGTGGACTTCCAGGCAGAGGCCAAGTCCCCCGCAGGCCTGGGGGGCCACCAGATGCTGAGCAGCCAGCTAATTTAAGTGGCAGGATTGTCCATACAAAATGTGGTATCTCTCTGCAAGTCAGTGGGAAGTATCTTATTCAGAATCTCTTCTTTAAAAAAGAAGAAGAAGAAGTTTCCAGTTTCCCTGAGTATGTTCTGGTGTAAAAAATATTGCTGCATATCTAGTGAGGGTGAAGTGGTGGGGGTGGGGGGCAAAAGGCCTTTAGGGCTAGGCTCCAAAATTACCTTGGTGCATCTCTGGAAGTAAGCTAAAGCCAAAGCTGCTGTTTGTACATGAGAGTTGTTAGCACGTGGCTAGGTCTACCGAAGCAGAAATGAATGGTTGCACATTTTCCTGAACTGCAAGAGCTTATCTGGAGTATGTTGTAGCAAAAATAACCCCCCCTCACCCCTAGTTCTTTGCTTCAGATTTAAAACAGAGGCTTAAAAGGCAACAGAAACACTTTCGCTTGGCAGCCAGTATCCTGCCATTCATATGAATACTTTAACAGCATTAACACAAAATCTGTGTGAGCGGCAGCAAACATGCAATCCAAGAGATAATCCATTTTTGCTGTTTTCAGACCATCACTGGCAAGAGGGCCTGCCTGGATCTGGACGAAGGGAGCAGTTGCCTCCAGACAACAACAGCTTTCACTGAGGTTCAGGCATTCCTGGTGCCGTTCAGGAAAAGAGGCAGTTCTTTTCTGCCCGTATTGCCTCTGCGAGTTCACATCCAGCGGAGTTGTTCAGGGTTGTGAGGGGATTAGTATCTGCCCCCCCTCCCTTAAACCAGAATTTGGAGTCATCAGTTACCCACTGTGATGTGTTTAAAGAATTTTTCGCAGATAAAATCTCTCGGGCCGACCTAGATGGAGACTCCACAATTAATTTGATGTCTGAGCTGGAGGTGCCCAACGACTCCTCTTATGTGATTCAACTGGATCGGTTTCAGTTTGTGAATCCTGCGGATGTGGACAAGCTGCTTGGAGCAGTGAGGCCTACCACTTGTTCTCTTGACCCTTGTCCAACATGGCTTGTTCAATCTAGCAGGGAGGCTGTTGTAAACAGCCTGGTGGAAATCATAAATGCTTCTCTGAGGGAGGGCAGGATGCCTCCTTGTCTTAAGGAGGCAATCATTAGACCTCTTCTAAAGAAGCCTGCATTAGAACCCTCAGAGTTGAGCAATTATAGGCCTGTTTCCAACCTCCTATAGTTGGGCAAGATAATTTAGAGGGTGGTGACCTCTCAGCTCCAGGCGGTCTTGGAGGAAACTGATTATCTAGACCCATTTCAAACTGGTTTTCGGGCGGGCTATGGGGTGGAGACTGCTTTGGTTGGCCTGATGGATGATCTCCAATTGGGAATTGACAGAGGAAGTGTGATTCTGTTGGTCCTCTTGGATCTCTCGGCAGCTTTTGATACTATCGACCATAGTATCCTTCTGGAACATCTGAGGGGGTTGGGGGTGGGAGGCACTGATCTACAGTGGTTCCGCTCCTACCTCTTGGATAGATTCCAGATGGTGTCAATTGGAGACTGTTGCTCTTCAAAATCTGAGCTTAAGTATGGTGTCCCTCAAGGCTCTGTACTTTCTTCAGTGCTTTTTAACATCTACATGAAACCGCTGGGAGAGAACATCAAGGGATTTGGAGCTGGGTGTTATCAGTATGCTGATGACACCCAGATCTACTTCTCCATGTCAACTTCTTCAGGAGCCGGCATATCCTCCCTAAATGCCTGCCTGGAAGCAGTAATGGGCTGGATGAGGGAGAATAAACTGAAGCTGAATCCAGATAAGACGGAGGTACTTATTGTGCGGGGTCAGAACTCTAGAGATGATTTTGATCTGCCTGTTCTAGATGGGGTTACACTACCCCAAAAGGAACAGGTTTGCAGTCTGGGAGTACTTCTGGATTCACACTTCTGTCTGGTTTCTCAGGTTGAGGCGGTGGCCAGGGGTGCTTTCTATCAGCTTCTGCTGATACGCCAGCTGTGCCAGTTTCTCAAGATCAATGACCTCAAAACAGTGGTACATCTGTTGGTGACCTCCAAACTTGACTTTGGTAATGCACTCTACGTGGGGCAGCCTTTGTACATAGTCCGGAAACTTCAGTTGGTTCAGAACGTGGCAGCCAGGTTGGTCTCTGGGTCATCTCGGAGAGACCATGTTACTCCTTTACTGATGGAATTACACTGGCTGCCAATAGGTTTCCGGACAAAATACAAAGTGCTAGTTATAACTTACAAAGCCCTAAACGGCTCAGGCCCTGGGTATCTAAGAGCGCGTCTTCTTCATTATGAGCCTCACCGCCCACTGAGGTCATCTGAGGAGGACCGTCTCCAGTTACCGCCAACTCGTTTGGTGGCTGCACAGAGACCTTCTCAGTCGCTGCCCTGAGATTGTGGAATGTGCTCCCTGCTGAGATAAGATCCTCCCCATCTCTGGCAATTTTCAAAAAATAACTGAAAACCCATCGTTTCACCCAAGCTTTCTCAGCTTCCTAAATTGTGGGGGGTTTAATATCTGGTTTATTTTAAAATTCAAAACCCAATTTCGGGGTTTTTAATCACTGTTGTTTTAAAATGTTTTTAAATTGTTAATTGTTATGTTGTTTTTAACTTGTTTTAGCTCTTTACTGTTTTAGTGGTTTGTTTTAATTGTAAACATCCTGAGCCATTTTGGAAGGGAGGTATACAAATCAAATAAATAAAATAATAATAAAAAATAATTCAGTCTGACTGAATTATTGAATGGTCTGAATTATTGAATGGTCTGACTTCCTAAGGCAGCTTCCTATGTTCCTATGTACTATTATCGTTGCTCCAGGGGAAATGGAGTGAAGTAAGCAGTAGCACTCTTTGGAGTGGACTTCCAGCAGAGGAAGTCTGAAACTGAAACCTCAGTCTGTGACTCTCCTGCAACTTTCCCAGACAGCAGGCTTTACTGTGGGCTTAAGAGGGGTGAAGTACTGCGGGTTACGGATATTTCATATTTGCCTAAGAACCTGACACGAAACGTGGATTTTTTTTTTACCCTGGACATAAATCAGGCTAAGCTCCAATGCACAATGAAAAAATCCGAATCGTGTACAGAGTGCTCCCTGATAGCTCGCAGGGACTTCAACTTAAAGCTGGACGATAGGTGGACGCACACTTGCCCTTCCGTGGTTAATCAAAGTAAATTCGCCGTTTGGGAATGCTCCTGCATTTTTAATTTTATGGTGCTGCAAAGAAAGGTATTTTGAGTGAAGCTGTATTGTATTGAGTGATGTTGTATGAGAATGATGTTTCTAGTCAGTAAACGCCTTACTCCTGGAGCTGGATGTTATAGGAATGTTGTCTGTCTCTTGCTGCTCTGCTCTGCCATAATACCACATTTACTTCAATCCAAGACTAGGGTTTCCCCCAAGTTATTTGATGTTTGAAATAGGGTAGTCAACTTACATTCAGAGTCCTCTTTCTTTTGGATCAATATAGGCATAACCTGTACGGTTTAATTTAATTTGTTTGTTTGCATTTATATACCACTCTTCCTCCAAGGAGCCCAGAGTTGTGTACATGCTCTATGTTTATCCTCACAACAACCTTGTGAGGCAGGCTAGGTTGACAGAGAAGTGACTGGCCCAGAGTCACCCAGCGAGTTTCATGGTTGTCTTCAATTCAGAGTTGTCTTCTTTCTGGATAAATACGGTATGACATCTTCCCTGTCACCCATAAAAGATGGGTTTCCTTCTGTTAGGAACATGAGGAGGACAAAGGATCCTGCCTTGTACTGAGCCAGGGCACTTTCCAGATTACACACAGTTCAGCAGTAAAATGCTTCGGCTTGTCAAGATTGTTTTGAAAATGTAAATAGCTCACATAACCCTCCTACAATTGGAAAATACAGCTATTTATTTGTGATGCACAAGCAACACTGTAGGACCAAAACGGGAGGGGGGAAATCCAAAAGAAGGCATCTGAAATGTGAACAGCACCTTGCTGACAGTGCAGGGACCACAATGTCAAAACATGGGCAGTACGGAAGCACACAGCATACAGTAGTGACACTATTGTAAGCGTGTGATCTGGAAAGCACCTGGACCATTCTTCTTCTAGGCTGTTACTGTCTTCTCTAAGAGGACACCAAGCAGCTGTGGCCCAAGACCAAAACACACTTGAGGCAGGGGGCCTAATGCTGCCTCTCCCCCCACCCCCACACACACTGCATTGATTGATTCATTGATTAAGTGCCATAAAGTCAGGGTGGATTCTTAGTGACAACATAGAAAGATTCTCTCCAGGATGATCTGTCTTCAACTTGGGCTTTAAGGCCTCTCAGTGGTGCATTCATTGCTGTTGAATCGAGTCCATCCACCTTGCTGCTGGTCATCCTCTTCTTCTCTTTCCTTCAATTTTCCCCAGCATTATGGACTTCTCAAGGGAGCTGGGTTTTCGCATAATGTGTCCTAAGTATGATAGTTTGAGCTTGGTCATTTGTGCCTCAAGTGAAAATTCTGGATTGATTTGTTCTATGATCCATTTGTTTGTTTTCCTGGCTATCCAAGGTATCCTCAAAAGTCTTCTCCAACACCAAAGTTCAAAAGCATCAATACTTTTTCTATCTTGCTTCTTCAAAGTCCAGCTTTTGCATCCATAGAGTGTTACGGGAAAAACCATTGTCTGAACGATTCTAATCTTTGTAGTTATAGACACGTCACAGCATCTAAATATCTTTTCCAAGGCCTTCATTGCTACCCTACCAAGTGCTAGTCTGTGGCGTATTTCTTGACTGCTGGATGCTTTACTGTTGATGGTTTATCCTAAAAGGCAGAAGCTATCTACCACTTCATTGTCTTCATTATCAGCTCTGAGGCTGGTTGCTGTACTCATTGTCATTAGTTTAGTCTTCTTTACATTTAGTCGCAGTCCCATTTTTTCACTGTGCTCCTTGACTTTCATTACTAGAGCTTGCAGATCATCCACATTCTCAGTTATCAGAGTGGTGTCATCAGTGTAGTGCAGGTTATTGATGTTTCTTCCAACTTTAAAGCCATGCTCATCTTCTTCCAATCCATCTTATCTCAGTATATGTTCAGCATATAAGTTGAATAAATACAGAGAAAGTATACAGCCTTGTCTTACTCCTTTGCAGATCTGGAACCAGTCTGTTTCACCATGTTCCATCTGGACTGTAGCTTCCTGCCCTGTGTATAGGTTTCTCATGAGAACAATGAGATGTTCTGGGATGCCCATTTTCCTAAGGATATTCCACAACATGACATGGTCCCCTTCCTTGGGTCTTTATCTTTCTTGACTTTGGCTTCTCTCCTCTTCTTGGCAATTTCTAACGTCTATTCTGACATCCATTTTGCTTTCTTCTGTTTCTTGGTCTTTGGCAGTCTCTTTTCACATTTGTCCTTAACAACTTCTTTGATTTCATTCCACAGTTCCTCTGGTTCCCTATTAATGAGGTTCAGAACTTCAAAGCGATGTTTTCCTTGAAAATGGTGGATACATGCTCAAGATCATGGAAACTGGAGAGCTTTGTTTTTTTGGATGAGACAGCAGGGGGCACCTTGCCACTCTCTGGCACCCCACTAATCTGCTGCTTGAAGTGACTGTCTCACCTTGCCTCATGATAGGGGAGGAGAATTGTTCTTGTGGTAGCAAGCATGCATTTGTTAAGCAGGTCCAGCCTGGTTTATATTTGAATGGGAGACTGCATGTGTGAGGGCTGGAAGATATTCCCCTTAGCAATAGCAATAGCAATAGCAATAGCAACAACACTTACATTTATATACCGCTCTATAGCTGGAAGCTCTCTAAGCGGTTTACAGTGATTTAGCATATTGCCCCCCAACATTCTGGGTACTCATTTTACCAACCTCGGAAGGATGGAAGGCTGAGTCATCCCTTAGGGGATGAGGCTATAGCTCAGTGGAAGAGCATGGCAATAAGTTCCACGTTCCCTCCCTGGCATCTCCAAGATAGGGGCTGAGAGTCCTGCCTGCAACCTTGGAGAAGCCCCTGCCAGTCTGGATAGACAATACTGAGCTAGATGGACCAATGGTCTGACTCAGTATATGGCAGCTTCCTATATTCCTATGGCAGGACCAAAGCAAAGGCTCTCCAAGGACTCAGACAAAGTCCTTCGCAGTCCTGATACCCTAAAATTCTGAAACTGGAGATGACAGGATCTTAAGCTGGGACTGTGCTTTCTGCAGTGAAAGCACGTGCCTCACCATGGGAGTATGGCTGGTTACTCCCAAGAGCCATTCCCCTTCTGGGCATCCGTTTCCACTAGCTTCTTTCATCACAAAGAGGCGTTACAAATTGTCTCCAGACATGATTGTTGTTTCTGAGTCAATTTATCATCATCATCATCATCATTATTATCGTCATTATTATTATTCACATTTCCTATTTTACTTTACTGTTATGAAAGAAAAACCCAAGACAGTGCACAGCCAAAAAGGGACCTCACTGTCACATGACCAGAGGCTAATAATTACATGTGTGTCATCCCTTCCCAGAAAGGGTTCCCCAGACAGCATAAGGAACAGAGTAGAGGACTCAGACATTTCCACATGAGTTGATCCCGTGTCCCTAAAAACAGTGACTGACAGACAATCAGCTGATGAAGATTTTCCAGCTGATGCAAGACCTGCTGAACTGCTGCTGGTCAAACAGCCATTTCAGGCACGTGAGCCCTGCCAGAAAAAAAGGTGGCAAACCTAACTAGTGCTTAGGGTTGCCACCTTTTCCCTGGCCCTACACCTATGCCTTTGATAGAAGTCTGACTTAAACAAATCAAGCCGGTGAAGTTTTTTTTTTAGCATGAAGATAAACGAAAATGGGACAGGGTCCATCAGCTTAATATTTAAGGTTTTGATGTTATTGCTGCTCTTGGAAGGCACAGGTGGGGAAAAGCAGGGAGGGGACAGTACAGATATGGTTGCAAACTGACCAGGAAAAACCTAACCTGTCCTGCTTCTCTGCCTCTAACAGCAACAGCTTTGTACGCAGGAATCTATAGATGAAGCATTTCAGGGTACAGAGATATGCATGATCACCTGCTTGTGAAAATCTGCAGAGCAAACTGTTCTTAAAGCGTAGGGCAGAAGCTGGTAATAAAAGCTGGCAATCCTAACTATAGGCAGTTGTCCTAGAATTGACCTGATCTTGCTTTTAAAAACAACAACAAATTGCATACTTCAGAGTTGCTTTTCCTTCTAAGAAAAAATACACTCCTTTAAACAAGGGCGGGGGGGGGGCAGGGGGACATACCATGCATTATTCTTTCTAAAAGCTATTAAGAAGTTTGTTCTGTATTTACAGCACACATCACACAAATTTTCCCTAAGCATATTGAGAAACTGGCGAAGTTGAGCTGTTCTTATTAAAACAAGCAAAAGGAAAGAGCAGTTGTGTTGATTCCTGGCCAGTCCCCTTTGCATACACACTAAATCAACAAAGTGGACAAAAACATACGTGGTCTTTCCATTTTAGGTACCTGAGTTGGCCGCATCTAATCTAAATGCATAATTCCTGCCAGCAGTGACTACGAGATTGTTTGCTAACACTTTCTCCATTCGAGATCAGATACCTGGCTGTCTTGCAAGCAATAAGTGCTGCCAGTCCTTAGCAACGGGTAATTTATATAGGTGTTTTGGATTCAGCCCAGGGACTGCATAAAAGCTGCTTGGCTTATTACACCACTGAGAAAGCACTAATCACAATTGTGGGAGAAATGGCATCCTCAGAAAGCAATCCCAGGCAATCTGTGGCTTTCCAGTGAAAGAAAGAAAGAAAGAAAGAACCCAAATGAAACATGCATTCTTTAAATATGACTGAACTCCAAGGAATTTATTATCAGTGGATGTGTTTGGTGCACTGCACCAAAAAGCTCCAGGGCAGGAGATGATAAAGTGGCAACATGCATCTCTCAGAAGAGAGCGGCAAGCACACCAGTAAACAGAAAGTAATGTAATACTACTTCTTGGATCAAGTTCACTTGGAGAAAAAACATGCAAGCCAAAAGATGAAAGGCATTGCTTTGTTTGGTGTGCATGTCAGGGCTTTGTGAGAGAATAAGGCCTTCCTGATATACACACGCCTATCTGTGTAGGAGAGGCATACCAGTGCTGTGATCCTCTGGAGAGGGTGTGTAAAGGAACTGTGAGAAGTGATCAAGTGAGAAATATCATGTGACTGCAGCCATGTGGGCATGCTTCTCCTCACTTGATCTCCATCCCATGGGGAGGGAGGACATCTGTGACAAATCAATTTCTTGATCTTGGCCAGTATGTCAGAATGTATTTATTTTAATAGAATCAAGCATCCACAAATCCATTTGCCATTTTTGAGAAGGTAAGAAACTGCAGGAATCCCGTGGGAGCAGTAGAAGAGGGTTGCCACTGTTTCTTCTCTTCCCCATATCCTATTGCAAAGGACCTGCTTATTTTCTAAGCCCTCTGCCTGTGTGCCAGAAAGGATTGAGGGGAAGAGAGGTGGTTGCTGGCAGCCACAAACAATGACTGGGCCCAAATTCATGGATTCTTGACCAGAATACCTCTGTTAGTCACTTGCTAGTCCATGTTGGGACTCATACTGGCCCAGAAAGGCAAGAGAAATACTAGGAGCAAGGATAGCCATGTGCTTGTTGCTACATACAGAGACTCAACCTAAACACTGAGGCTGTTCTCACATGCAGGCAAAACCGGGCAGGCCAACCCGCAAGGGAGCCCCGACTGTTAGCCCAGGTTACAAATGCACCATTAGCCCAGGCAAACTGATTGTGTGTCAGTGTCGTGCTGCTCCGTGTGGCACCCACACACCAGCATACTCCCAGCTGGCATCAGGGCACTCTCCACAATGCACTTGCATGGCGCATTGTGGGAGTTCCAGTTGCCTCCGGGCCCCCAAACCTCCATGCTGCTGGCACAAGCCAGCAATCATCTGGCCGGGCGATCCACCCACCCAGCAACAAGGAGAGGATCATCTGCAGGGGAGGTAAGCTTTCTGGGGCTTCCTCCCTTCACCCCCTCAAGCCCTTTTCACGGATCGTGAGAAAGGGCTCTTTAAATTCTATCTCTGTTAAGCTTGTTCTGTATCCAGATTACCCATACTACTACTCCTACTGCTACTACAGTACTACTATGGATATACAATGGATTTTATTTCCGAAGCATCCCTGACTATTACAGGTACCAGTTACGTTGGACAGACCTATGTAATTAGCCGTGGCCATACGGTTGCAATAGTGTCCTCCTCCCTCAGTGGATAGCATCTCTGTGTAGTTTGGCTTGCAGTCAGTAGCCCCGATTACTCTAAATTGCTGCCAATGAACACAAAGATGGAATGTTCAGGATTGCTGCTTTCCTGTATGTTGAACCCCCTGGCTACTGTACACTTGGCCATGCTTCCTTCTACGTTTTGATAAGTCCTGGGGACAAAACTACCAGTGAGATTTTCTGGATCTGGTGGGGGCAACGACTGGGGAATGGATGGCTAACTTGTCAAAGTAAGTTGAGGAACTCTGCTGGGGATGGTTCATTCACCAGGAGGTGGGAAACCAGCACTAGGAGTGATTTCCAGCGGTTTCAGTTTTCTAGCAGCCAAACCAAGATATACACAAGAACCAGGGGTGGCGGACAGGAGAAACTTGTGCCTCCCTTGCCCATCTTTTGTTAGGAAAGCTTGCTTCATTCTTAAGAAGCCCCTGGCCCCAGGAAGTACTCTTTCTTTGTTCTATACCTGCAGTGGCTATAGAGGTACAGGTTTGAGCCGTTGCATTCACCTCAGAATTACTCTTGAAAATCTACCACTGCTAACAGGTAACAGGTAAAGTAGAGGGAATTATGTCAGATAATGGTAGTAGCAGGGGGGTAGTTAGTAAGCTGGCGGTAGTAAAAATGGCTTGAGAATTTCTTTCTGCACAGGGTTTTGAACCAGCTGCCAACATAAAACAGCAACGCTGTTTTCGTTCAGGGTCTGCCCCTTCAGTTTCTTAAGAGATGGTTGAATTGTCTCTCAAATGGCTGCGACTTAACCATCCACAGGCATTTTTAATCACTGTTTTTGCAGCCTCCTCTTCCCGACCGAAAATGTTGGTGTTATTTTTCTTGTTAATTATGTCTGACATGTAGTTGGCATATTCTGGCAACCTTATCAGAGAAGTTCTTGCTGTGTCATATTTTAGCTTGATCCCATCCTGATGTCGGAGGAAGGAGGCAGATGAGTCCTTGGATGAGACAGAACACCAAGGACTGCCCCCCCCACCGCCCCGCCTTTTCAGGATCATTCAGATGCAGTGGGCAATGTGTTTGTTCTGAGCACAGTGCTTAATATGGCATGACCTTGCTCAGGATGGGGTTTAGAACATTGGGCCCGTACTGAAGAATATCCCTGTTATCTTGTAAGTGGTTTGCGGTTTGCATTGCTTGTAATGCATTTAGCTGGCACATGCCCCCCGCACTGCTTTATCTCTTGTTTCACATAACTACTGCTCACTTTTCCCTTTGGTCCACCTATGTTAGGTTATGCCTGAACAACACCTGGGATGTGTGGATGGGCCATGATTCTCTTTATTTACTTTTTATGGCGAGATACTGTGAGCTGTTGAAAAGAGGAAGAAATTCACAGGATGCAGCTATGGTTCCAGAAAGGGCTGGTAAGAAAACTGGATTCTGCAGGCAGATCCATTTCTGTATGCCGCCAGGTTTTAGAACTCCTGGCCCTAATCCAAGGATTGCATAATCTGGTGATGGGAAAATATTCTGATGGATTTTGCAACTTTGGGTACTCTGTCTGCCTTTAACTTGAAAAGGGAGGATGATCTAACATTTCTTCTCTGCACCACTAGATTTTGCAACACCGCCTAATCTCCCTTCCCCTCTAGCTTCCTTTTTGTATCTGGGTTGGGGTTTTTTGGTGGGGGGGGCATCTCAGTAACAACTTCAAATCTACCTCCTCGTTATCCAATTTACAACAGGTTTCTTAGTGGAGTTGGGCCAAAAACTACACCTGGGAGTTATTCATACTTGGCTTCAGGCTTCGGGGTAAACGTTGAGTGAAGCCACTTCAAAGTACACCCGCGGCATAGAGGGAAGCAGCCCCTCCCCTCTGCTCTAGGTTTTCTTTTGAAACAAGTTCACATGGCAGGTGTCAGTGTTTTCCTTCTAGCTAATGGGAGGGGGGAGAGAGAGAAAGCTCCCTAGAGATAGGTCTGCATTTTTGAAGAGAGCATGCCTCTTCTCATGCAAATCATTCTACGTCAATGCCTCTCCCATTTGCTCTGGCGTTTTCAGAAAATGTAGCTTAAAGCCACCATTTTGAAAAACTGGACATATGTCGAGATAAGTTAGAATTCGCATCACAAAGCCCAGTTTATGTTGGAGTGGGCCCAAGAATCTTGAAGGGACTTGGAGGTAAATTTGGCTGCTGTGTGAATGCACACTCTCTCTTCTGAAGGAGATTCGGGGCAGAAGCCCTGTGTATAAAGCCTCCTTGTGACATAACAGTGCCAATTTCCCCCCTCTTTTTTTTTTTTTTGCCTCATCTGCAAGTGTTGTTTGTGAATAATGACATAGAATAGATTAACAGCTTGAACAGTTCTTACTGATCACGCCAAGACAATCTGAGCATGCTTGGAAAGAATAGACTATGACATCCAGGAGAGGTGCAGCCCCTCTGGTATTATACTGAAGGACCTCCTCCCTTATGATGGTGCTAGGACCCAGTTTTAGTCCAGCACTGGAAAAGTACAGCTTTGCAAGAGTTATGGTGTTGTTTTAGGAGTGATAATGCAACCCCCCTTCTCCTCAGCACCCCTTGGGCATTTGGTCCATTTTCATACAGCTCCTGGAAGCAGAAAAAATATGGAGATTTTTGATGTCTAATGACAAGCCAAACCTCTAGGCTCTATAAACAGCTGAATCCTCCACCAGCAAAAACTGAAAAAGAAATGAGTTTTTTTGGTGCAGCATTTTGCATCTTGAAACTTGTGTGATAGTTCTTCTGATGATTTCACATTGTAGACTTTCCCCCAGTCGTTTTGGAGCACTCTCCTAAATGATGCAAGCACTGCAGAAGTTGTACCCCCAAACCCTTCAGTCAACAGTGTGCAAACCTAAGTTGAGGGCCTATACTAGTGGAATCCGAAATGGGTTCCTCCAGATGTTGCTGAACTACAACTCCCATCATCCTGGGAGATGAAGTTCAGCAACATCTGACCTCAGAATGACCTCAGAAGAGTAGTATATTTGCTGGTCACCTCCAGACTTGATTACTGCAATGTGCTCTATGTGGGGCTGCATTTGTACGTAGTCCAGAAACAGCAGTTGGTCCAGAATGCAGCAGCCAGGTTAATCTCTGGGTCATCTTGGAGAGACCATATCACGCCTATCTTAAAGGATTTACACTGGTTGCTAATAAGTTTCCGGGCATAGGAACATAGGAAGCTGCCATATACTGAGTCAGACCTTTGGTCTATCTAGCTCAGTATTGTCTTCACAGACTGGCTGCGGCTTCTCCAAGGTCGCAGGCAAGAATCTTTCTCAGCCCTATCTTGGAGAAGCCAGAGAGGGAACTTGAAACCTTCTGCTTTTCATACAAGATTTTGGTTATAACCTATAAAGCCCTAAACAGTTTAGGCCCTGGGTACTGACGATAATGCCTTCTTCGCTATGAATCATACCACCCATTGAGATCATCTGGAGAAGCTCGTCTGCAGTTGCCACAGGCTCTTCTGGTGGCTACTCAGGGATGGGCCTTCTCCATTCCTGCCCCGAGGCTTTGGAACACATTTCCTGCTGAAATAAGAGCCTCCCCATCTCTTACAACTTTAAAAAAAGAAGTCAAGGCACATTTGTTCACTGAGGCTTTTAATTGGATATTGTTTTAATTTTATTTTTAAAAGTTTTAACATTCTAAATTTTAATTGTTGTCATGTTTTAATCTTTTTATCTGTTTTTATTGTTTTGTTGTAAACTGCTCAGATTATTGCATTTTGGGCAATATATAAATATTTATTCATTTACTTAAAACATCTGGAGGAGCTCAGGTTGGGAACCACTGGCCTATATCCTTAAAGCAGACGCGTAGCTAGGAGAGAGGGGGCTCATGTTCGCCCCTCTCTCGGACAGTCGCTTGTGCACACTAGCCACTCCATGTGACATGCAGGGGGCGTGGCCAGCATCCGAAGGGCCCACGCAGCCCTAATGAGTTTATTTCCCAGCCAAAAATGAAGCGTTTGGGTGGGGTTTTTTGTTCTCACTCAGAGCTTACAATGAAGCGGGCTGGGAAATGAATGCAGGAGGCTTGGGCTGACCCTTCAGGATGCTAGCCACACCCCCTGCATATGACACCACAGACACTACTTTGAAAGTGTGCCTCTTTGCTCAGTGAGCTGGGGTGCCAGAAGTCTTGAGGAGAACTTTTAGCCCAAGTTCTGTGGAGTGACGGAGTGACATGATGTGCAGTGTTCTGGACTGTGCCAGAGCCAGAAGGCTGCCCCAGTGCTGGAAAGAACCAGAGTCATGCAGTCAGTGTTACTGGTTTCCCTCCCTTTTGCTGTAATGGGAGGAACACAGGTCATGCTGATCTTGTGACGGCCAAAACCCATTGGGGAAACTATTCCCATAAATGGCTTAGGATGTGCAGCAGCCTCCACACCGTGCCAGCCCTGCCATGACATAGATATGTCACCAGTTTATATATTTGGCTGTGAGTAACAGTGGCCACCTTTCATCCCAGTGTCAGAATCAGGGCACAGCCCTTGGCTGAGAATAAACCAAATCGCTTCCAGGGCTCTTTCTCCTCCGTCTCCTCTAAAAAAGGCCTCTCGGCTTCTCGACCTTCCATCTGCCAGCACAATGCTGACCCTGCTCTGAAGTCTTTAACTCCCACACATCAAAAGCTCTCTTTGCAGGTTATGAGGGAACCATTTCTTGGCAGACATGACAATGGAAGTGTTTTACTCTGCCAGCTGCCAGACACAAACAAGGTGGTAAGCCCTTGTTGCTGGAAAACCATCAGCTCCCTTTGAAAGCAAATTCTCTCTCAAATAAAGTAAAGAGAGATGATTCAGCCTGAGAATGCGGAAGTGTGAATGCAGGAGCAGAGAAATAAGCATGCTTTTTTCTTTTCTTTCTTTTCTTTTCTTTCTTTCTTTCTTTTTTTTTTTTTTTTGGTGTGTGAAAGAGACGTCAGTCATAGTTTAGTGACTGATGGTTATTTACAAGATTAAAATAATCCTAGGGCAACCAGCCAGTCAAAGAATGTGCATGTCTCCACCACACAGACTTAAACTGATTCAATTTTCAACCTTTTCAGCCCGGCAGGCCAGGAGTGTAGCTATCACTGAGCAGATGCGTTCAAAGAACCCAGGCCCCCCAGCTCCTGACGGATGCTCCCCCCAGCTCCACCCCTTCCTATTTTCTTCATTATCTCTCTCACTCTGAGGGGCCACCAGGGGTGAACACGGGAGATATGAACTTCCCACCAATGTTGAAGGATTGCCTGAGGGTAGCGTAAGTTTAGCTCAGCTTCGCCCCCCGCCCGGCTCCCGGTCGTGTGAATACCCTTATAGCAATATGTGCAGGAGGTGAAGAGTGAAGGAGTCTGAGTGGCAGGGAGAGGCTGCAGGCAAGTTGAGGAACTCTGTTTAGGAAAACAGTTAGGCAGAGAAAAGCAGTTAGTAGTCAGTTAGTTCGCTGTTGGTTGTCAGGAGTAGGGGTGTGCACGGAACTGCCAACTGCGGTCCGGCACTGGGGTGGGGGGTCGCTTTAAGAGTGGCGGGAGGGTTTACTTACCCCTCCCGCCACTTTCCTGCTTGGCGCCGTAAAGATACGAGTAATTGGGGCAGCAGGATACCTCCCTGCCACCCCTTCCCTGACGTTACTTGCAAAACCTCCCAGGAGTGCATTGCGTGCGTGCGCGCATGTCACAGAGACGTGAAGCGCGCACTCCACCCAGGTCCAGACCGGTCCGGGCCGGTCCGGAGGCCTTTTCAATGGCCTCCGGACCGGTCCGGGCCCATCCCTAGTCAGGAGGGCTGTGAGAGAGTGAGACTTGAGACTTGGAAAGTAAACATTAGACTGAACAAGAAAGGGACTCCTCTGACGAAGAGAGAAGTGTGAGTTTTAGGCAGAGACAGAGGAAGATCTGCACTCTAAAGGACAGGCCAATTTCTGTTCAGGGAAAGACCTAGAAGTCCTCAGCTGGGAGGCAGGTCTGAAACTATACAAAGTAATCAAGCAAGGCACGCTAACCCTAAAAGGAGGAAAGTCACATAGACAGAATCTTAACTGTGCAATATCTTAAAAATATCAACCCTGTTATAAGTTATAAATTGATATTTGAAACTGAATACATTACGCTAGGAGTTTACATTTTAATAACTGAAACCTTTACGCTTTAAGAACTTGTTCAACATCAACTAAGTAAGCTTAAGAAAAATAAAACCAGTTGTTTTAACATTAGCAAAGTGTTAGAATGTTTTCTTTCCTCTCCCATGTTCATCAGAAGTGTTTCACCATGCTACAAAGCAACATTATAGTGAAAAACTGTAACAAAGAATAAGCTTTGCCACAAGTTACTAGACTGATTTTGGTCTCAGATGGGTCAAAGCATCGATGTAGTGGCAGCAAGGTTACCCAGGAGAAAGGCAACCATAACAGTCTCCTGCAAAGGTGCTGACAAAGAAAGGCAAGGAGAGACAGCAGGCTACTGCTCTGGCACTATCTATCTATCTCTGTATATATATATATATATATATATATACAGAGTTTTAAATGATTTTAATTAATGTAAACTGCCCAGAGATGCAAGTTTTGGGAGGTATAGAAATATATATATATTTCTATACCGCCCAAAACTTGCATCTCTGGGCAGTTTACATTAATTAAAATCATTTAAAACATTAAATCAATTAACTATTACAATCACTTAAAAGATTCAAAACATTTAAAACCCAGTATTAAAATTATTTAAAACTATAAATCTAATGGAAAGCCTGGGTGAATAAGTGTGTCTTCAGTGCCTTTTTAAAAGTTGCCAGAGTTGGGGAGGCTCTTTAACTTGGATTCTCATACAGTCAAGCATATGGGTTAGGCCCTACAGCAAGCACACACTGGGACTGATGTAACCTTTTTTCATTCCAAGACACAGACACTTTCATTTTTAAAAAAATAAATAAATTGGGGGCACCACCGCCTGCAACAACACAGACTTTTACTCTCTTTTTTGTGGTGGCAATGCTGCAGTTCAACTTCATTCATTCATTCATTTTTGCTCCTTTCCTCCTTCAGCACAACAGTATGCATGGCTGCTGGGCACAAATAGTACAGAATCCCCCACACTACCCAACAATTCGTTTTCAAAAAGGAAATCCACTTTTTCTTTCTTTTGTCCCCCTCCCCCCTTTTCCATAAAGTCACTGTGTTTGGAGAGCTCTGTTTGGAATTCTTTACAATCTTCTTCAGACTGAATAACTGAATTGGATGAATAGTTCAATTTCCAAAAATGGCTCACGCCTAACTATGGGTTATTTATGAATAAGTTACATAGCACTGACCCCAAATCTTTGCAGGTAGTCAACTGTTTACTTATCTCCACTGTGAAGACAATTTATTCCTCTCTTCTGCTTCCTGACCTTTAGCCAGTTACTGATCCATATGAGAAACTGGCTACTTATTCCATAATTGCCAAGTTTCATTAAATGAATTTGGCAAGGGACCTTTTGAAAATCCAGGCATGTACCATTTACTAGATTACCCATCTGAATGCTTGGTGACTCCCTCAAAGAATTCTGAACAGCTAGTGAGGTAAGATTAACCTTTGCAAATGCTCTGTTTCTTCATCACCTTGCCTGCCAAACCTGCTCCTTCATAAACTTCTTTGAACTAGGAGGTATTTGTAGTTAATGTTAATTGCTTAATCGGCTGAATGGATTGCACTCTTACTCACACTTCCTGGGAATGAGTTCAGTGAGACTTACTTCTGACTTACTTCTTCCATTCACAGGATGGCTCGGTCAGATATTTTCATCAAAGTACACTCATTTATACCCTTTCTACATTGTTTATTACTATATAAGCTGCTGTCATGCACCCTCTTTACACATGGAGCACACAAACATGTAAAATTGTCCCTATGTTGTTATTCTTTTTCCTTTTCCTTTTCCTTTCTTCTTCTTCTTCTTCTTCTTCTTCTTCTTCTTCTTCTTCTTTTTTAAGAACAGCAGCTTCAGAATGTGAAAATCTGGAGTGGAGAAATATTGGGAGGTGGAGGCTTCTTAACCCTCTTCCAGAGCTGATTTTCAGTTGAGGAGCTATAGGTGGAGGAAAGGTTAAGAATCCTCTCTCTCCTCCTTCTAAATTCTGCTGTTCTTTTAAAACAAATGTCAGAACTATCTTCTATTTGTGTAGCTATTCCTTGAGTCATCTTTGAGTAAACTAAACAATCTCAACCTCACAAAGCTTGCCTTGTAGGGAATTTTTCACTATATAATCAGTCCTTCAATATACTAAAGGTTGGTTCACACATCGTGCTTTTAGAATGTGCACAGAAAATATAGCACTGTTTGTGAGGAGAAGAACCTCGGTCTGCTTGCATGCAGAAGGTTTCAAATTCCCTCCCTGGCATCTCCAGTTAGGGCTGGGAGAGACTCCTGCCTGCAACCTTAGAGAAGCCACTGCCAGTCTGTATAGACAATATTGAGCTGGATGGACCAATGGTCTGACTCAGTAGAAGGCAGCTTCCTATGCTCCTGTGTTCCTAAGGTTAAATCCCTGGCATCTCCAGGTAGGGATGGAAAACATTCCTGAGAAAGCCTCCGCCAGTTAGGATAAATGTACTGAGCTAGATGGACCAATGGTCTGACTCGGTATAAAGCAGCTTCATGCTTTATAAAGGTAAAGTTGTGCCATTGAGTCAGTGTCGACTCTTGGCAACCACAGAGCCGTGTGGTTTTCTTTGGTAGAATACAGGAGGGGTTTACACAGTGTGAGAGGATGCCTTTCAGTACCTTCCTATATCGCTGCTGCCTGATATAGGTGTTTTCCATATTCTGAGAAACATACCAGCAGGGATTAAAGTCAGCAACCTCTTGCTCACTAGGCAAGTCATTTCGCCGCTGCACCATTAGGTGGATTTCCTGCTTTATACCAAGCAGTTTATTGTTAGCAGGTTGTTTGTTTTTTTAAGGCTCCTCTTTTTCTGATTTATGCTTTGGCTTTGTGGTGTGTGTGTGTGTGTGTGTGTGTGTCTATGTCTATGTCTATGTCTATAAAGGAATCCACATGACTGAGAGGCCAGGAGGGTGGCAGGTGGGTGAAAGGCGGCACTAAACTTACCTTCACTGCAGATTATCCTTCAACGTTGGTAGGAAGCATGGACCATGCTCCCACATGATCCACACATGCAGGACAGATCTCTGGAAGCTGGGAAAGCGTGCCCTGGCCTCCACATATCCCACAATGCATCACGCAATGAGCATGGTGCAATGGGGGATACCCCCATGCAATGGGCACTCTAGGCACCTGTCTCTGTGTCTACTCGGGCTGCAAGCAGTCTGAGTGGTTACACAACCCTGGCACCATGGTTAAGGGTCTGCTAAAAAGCTGGGGTAAAAAGCTGCATCATGTGGTAAGGCAGCTCTGGGATCTGTGTGGATCTCAGCGCTTCCCAAGCGCAGCCTAGCACAGGCTGGGTTGCCCTGGCCTGGATTAGGCTGCATGTGTGAATACATTTTCTAGCTATTCCGAGCTGAAACTTAATTGTGTTGGATTCAGTCAACTCAACAATGCTACTGTTCATGTGCTATTCAATTAGTCAAGACTGCTATAGGGGACAGGAAACCTACAGAAGCCCACCTGAAATGAATGAATGAATGAATGAAGGTGCAATTTGCACCTTATGATTTATTTGGAGAGGGGCCCTAGCTCCATGGTTGAGCACATGGTTTCTGGGCAGAATTTTCCCAGGAGATAGCTAGCTAGCTAGCTAGCTAGCTAGCTAGCTAGCTAGCTAGATAGATAGATAGATAGATAGATGAGACGCATGTTTATTTACCACTTTTCAACAGAAGTTGCCAACACAGTTTAAATAGACAGAAACAAACAAACAAAATGTCTCCCTGTCCCCAAAGGGCTCACAATCTAAAAAAGAAACATAAGATAGACACCAAAAACAGTCACTGGAGGGATGCTGTGCTGGGGAAGGATAGAGGCAGTTGTTCTTCCTCTGCTAAATAAAGAGAATCACCACTTTTAAAAGGTGCCTCTTTGCACAGTTAGCAGGAGATCTCCAAGTAGTGCTGGGAAAGTCCCAGTTCTGAATCCCTTGACAGCCACTGCCAGTCAGTGTAGACCAGGGTTTCTCAACGTGTGGGTCCCCAGATGTTATTGGACTTCAACTCCCATAATCCCCAGCCCCAGTGGCCTTTGGTTGGGAATTATGGGAGTTGAAGTCTAGTTACATCTGGGGACCCACACGTTGAGAATCCCTGGTGTAGACAACAATGAGCTAGGTGGCCCATAATCTGACTCGGTATAAGGCAGCTTCTTATGTAACGGAATGTCCTTCAGTTCAGGAGGAATATAGAGATCTCCCACACTTTGCAGAGCTAGGCTGTTGATATCTGTGTAATCTAGCGGTTCTCAAACTTGGATACCCAAATTTTGCTGGACTAAAGGCCATTGTGGGCTTGGATGATGGAAGTTGTAGCACAACTACATCTGGAGACCCAGGCTGAGAAACCCTGGTGTAGCGTGGATGTTAAAAGAAGATATGGCAGCACTGTTGGGTTTGGGGTGGGGTTTTTATTTTAGTATTTTTTTTTTTTTAGCAAGAGACTAGAATGTGACCTTCTGCTTCAAAGTTCTTCACTTTATCACTTCCTTCTCCGATATATCTGATTTCACTCTGTTAACCAAGAGCTCTTTTTGCTCAGTCGGATACCACAGTCAGTCTCCGGCCAGAAGAACTGGTTTAACAGACACAGCTCCTCACAGCCGGCTCTGAGCCAGAGGAATTCTTTTGCTAGTAATTCACATGATGGGGGGGGGGGAGTGGAGAGAGAGAGAGAGAGAGAGAGAGAGAGAGAGAGAGAGAGAGAGAGAGAGAGAGAGAGAGAGAATGGTTTGTACATATATCTGGCCACAGTCAAGACATGGGTATGATGAGAATCCCACACTAATTCATTATTGGATACACATTGGAAGAACCTTGCAAACATAAAAGGAAGACTTTATGCATCAACTAATTAACTGCATGAACAGACCTTGCATGAATTAACTTCATCCGTCTTTGTCTTAGAAGGCAGTGGACATGGCTACATAAATACCAGCCTAACATTTCCCTTGCTCTCATCTGAAGCAGTTTACTAACTGTGTTTTTTACCCTTCCTCCAAGGAGCTCAGAGCTACATTTCTGCCTTGCAAAAAACCCTAGCAGGTAGGACAAGCCAGGAGGCCAACTAGACATGATGTGACAGTTTTATTATTGCAACTCCCATTGCCTTAAAACAACAACAACAACAACAACAACACCTCCAGCAATGTTGTTGTGGTGGTGGGTTTGCCCTGGGTCTCTAATCATGGAGTCTTCCCATCATATCTAGTGGGCAGAGGCAGCCCAAGGCATTGTGGCACCTGAGGCAAGGCATGAAATGCTGCCTTTCCCCATGGCCTTGGTAGGGAGCAGCTCCCTTTCAAAACCGACCCTAGCAAGCTTTGGAAGTACGGGGGGTGGGGGGCAAGAGGAGGGAAACAGCCTCCTCTCTTTGCCTTGTGCTCCTTGCAAAGTTTGCAAGGGTGAGATCAGTCCCAAAAAAGCTGTTCTGATGGCACCTGTGGGGCATCTTGTCGCCCTGCTGATGTCCCAGACATCTGCTGTCTGAGGCAACTGTGTCACCTTGCCTCATGAAAGGGTTGCCCCCCTGCTAGTGGGCCTGAGAAACTGCCTAAGGCCACTTTGTAAGCTGCTTCATGTTCTTGGAACAGATTTGGGTTTCACTTTATTTTATTTTGTTTATTACAATTTATATCCTGCTCCTCCAAGGAGCCCAGAGCAGTGCACATGGTTATTTTTTATCCTCACAACAACCCTGTGAGGTAGGTTAGGCTGAGAGTTAAGTGACTGGCCCAGAGTCACCCAGTTAGTTCCATGGCTGGATGGGGATTTGAACTCAGGTCTCCCCGGTCCTAGTCCAGCACTCTAACCACTACAAGTGTGGATATTATTAACTACTTGTTTCAGCTAATCAGGGGTTTGAAGCTGGATTCCCCATATCTCAAAACTCTACACACTCTAGCCATGGCACAATCCCAGCTGCTAAATGCACAGCTGTTAAATACAACCTCTGCATGTAAAAGGTGGCAACCCTAGCTAATCTGGTCCAGCAGTACACACAGGCAGGATCAGGGCGCACTTTGATGATTTTGGTGCCTGGACCAGCCCTTCCACACGCCCCCCCCCCATCCGGTGCCCCTCCACCGCTGTGAGGCCCTCAAATCCTACTTTTGAGGGGCCTCCTGCTATGGCTAACCTATGTGCCTATGGGCTTTTTTTAAAGCCGCTGTGCAGCCGAGGTGTGGCTGGGGGGGGAGCCAAGTAGTTGAATTGCTCCTCCCCCCCGGCGGCGGTAATGGGGGGAGCGACCACTGGCCGTGACCTCTCTGCCCAGCGGTTTCTGTGAACTGTGCAGGCACGCCTTGCAGTTCATAGCAACCGCTGGGCAGAGAGGACGTGCCCAGCAGTCGCTCCCCGCATTGCCGCCGCCAGTGGGGGGAGGAGGTTGACTACTCAGCTCACCCCCCCACAGACAGCCACCCCTCACAGTGGCTTTGTGTGTGTGTTTTATAAAGGCACGTAAGTTAACTGCGGCGCAACAGGCAGGCACAGGGTGGCTGTAGGAGGCCCTCTGGCCATTTGGAGCCCCACCCCCAGACCTTGGAGGCCACGGACTGGAGCTCTAAGGTCCGGGAGTTAGAGCGCCTCTGGGCAGGATGTTCTGCCTGTGCTGCTACCCTATTGCCAGAGGTGTAGTTATAACTGAGTGGATGGGCTCAAAGAAACCAGCCCCCAGCCCAGCTCCTAAGGGTCATAGGAATATAGGAAGCTGCCATATACTGAGTCAGACCATTGGTCTATCTCGCTCAGTATTGTCTTCACGGACTGGCAGCAGCTTCTCCAAGGTCGCAGGCAGGAATTTCTCTCAGCCCTATCTTGGAGAAGCCAGAGAAGGAACTTGGAACCTTCCGCTCATCCCAGAGCAGCTCTACCCGCAGCTCCACCCCTCCCTACTTTCTTTGTTATCTCCCTCTCTCCATGGGGCCACTAGAGAGAGGGGTGCCGCTGCCTATTGCAATGTTAGCCCCCTCAAAGACGCCTAGGGATTGTTCAGAATTTTTTTAGAGACCCCTACATCTTCTCACAGAATTACAGTTCTCAGGATTCCATGGGGAGGGGGGGGGAAGAGAATGGCAATTATTATTTAAACCAGTTGAAGTCTGCTACATCCTGTGTGTCTGCACTAGTTCAGGGCTGCTTCCAATGTTGTCTACTTTCTATTTTCTTTTTAGAAGACAGTCCTGAGTGTTTCTCCTTGGGAACCGAATAAGCTGCTGCTGCTGTGACCATTGTGGAGGCCTGCTCACGCTGGGAAGTGGACCAAGAGCAATGAACTACATTAGCCTGTTCTTAGGCAAGGCCAGTTTTCTAGTTCTCTTGCTAAAGTACCAGATTCAGACCAGCCCCCAAACAGCTCCCAGAATGTCCTCTTGCCAAATCCCATTGCTTCAACCCCACTGAGCAAACAATCAAGCCAGTCATTTATGCATCAGTAGACTTCCAAATTATCCCCATGCATCCTCTGGTTTTGTACAATACTGCTGATTCTTAAACTAGTTACAGGTCCTTGAGAAAAGAGATTGGTCAAGGTGTAGAGAGCAGTGGCAAGCAATAGGGCATTTGTGGTGCTGCCAGCTCTGGGAACAATGGAAAATGGAGCTTGTCTAGCAGGAAATGGCTATACTCTTAACCTGGTCTATGCAGGGCTCTCGGGTATGTACAAGAAGATGTAAGAGGGGGAGAGGATATTTTCCTCCTTTCAATAAGGCCTTGATATTTTTCACGTCTCCTGCATCTTAACACTAGGCACTTTGAGCCATAATAGATGTGGCAATGGCAGATTTTTTTCTGTTCATATGTCTGCCCCAATCATCTAGGAACATAGGAAGCTGCTGTATACTGAGTCAGACCATAGGTCCTTCTAGCTCAGTATTGTCTACACACAGACTGGCAGTGGCTTCTCTAAGACTGCAGAGAGGAATCTCTCTCACCCCGAACTTGGAGATGCCAGGGAGGGAACTAGGAACATTCTGCTCTTCCCAGAGTGGCTCCATCCCCAAAGGGGAACATCTTAAAGTGCTCACACATCTCCCATTCATATGCAACCAGGGCAGACCCTGCTTAGCTAAGGGGACGAGTCATGCTTGCTACCACAAGGCCAGCTCTCCTCTCCTTCTATAAAGTGTTGCAGAGTGTGTTCTGTCTGAATGGAGCATAGGGCAAATACCAGTGGATGTTTAACAGAAGCCTCATTCTGACATTTTCCCGAAGCCCCACTGTAGCTGAGTAAAGCAGGGTGAAGGAAGAAGAAGTCCTTCCCCTGCTGCATCAAACTCCTGTGTGCTCCACCATTCATGGTTTCAACGGGGCTTGTCTGAAGAGGGAAAAGCCCTCCCTGTGATGGTGGGCACATCCATGATTGCGACGCTAGATTGATCCACGGCCCTCGCTAACCTGGATGTCCCTGCCGCCACAGGGAAGGCTCTTCCCTCTAGAGACAAGCCCCAATGTAACCATGAGCAGTGGGGTGTGCGAGTGAGTGGCAGGGCTCTTCTTAAAATGCAGGGCTCTGAACTGAATACAGTATTCCAAGTGAGGTCTGAGCACTGCAGTACAGAAGGGAGTGAAAGAAATTCACCCTCATTCAGATGTTATTGAGCCAAGTGGCACTCATGCTCACAGCTCCAAAGTTGGGGAGGAAGTCCCTTACTGGCGCTGTCACTGACCCTCCCTCCAGCCGACCACTCAGGGGCGGAGCCACCATTGGGCCAACGGGTCCAAAGAACCCGGGCCGCGCCCAATCAAAGGCCGCGCCTTGCAGCCCCGACACACACCCCACGTCTGATGTCAGATGCGGGGGTGCAGGTTTAGCTCCCGAGCAGGGGCCGCGCTGCCCCTTTGGGAGCTAAACTAAGGCTGGCACTGTGTTCGCAGCACAGCCAGGAGCGGCTCTTCCCTGCCTGAGTTAGGGCACTGTTTGTGTGAAGGGGGATCACCACAGCTGAGATAGCTGACATTTCTGTGCAATCCAGGCTACCGCTTACAAACCTGCTGCCTATCGTGGCTACGGTGCTTCCCTCTTCACACAAACAGCACAGTAACATCTGAAGGGAGCTAACTTCTGGTCAGAGCCAGGAAAGGAGAAAAGAGGCCGGAACAAGTGACAATAGGAGCCCCTATTCATCCGTTCTGTACAATGCACACATGTGCAGATCTGTATGCATGTACAGTTATATTACATTAACATTTTCTCATGCGGTAGCAAACACCCACCTTCTCCTGCATTGCAATGCAAGCTGCGTCGGAAACTTCTAAGTAGTTTGGAATGTGGCATGATAGGAGCAGGCGAGCACACAGTCCTCTGTGTCCTTCTGCATTGCAACCTCAGCCCTTGAGAAGGTAGGAAGTGCAAAGGATTTTTTCCTGGACCTTTCCAGAGAACTTGTCCTTTCTGGGACCCTCTCTATGTGATTTCCCTTGTCTTACTCTTTGAAAAAGGGGAATCAGCTGTGGGCCAAGAGCATTCAGATAATTATGATCTTAGTACTAATGCATATATTAATGCCTAGTATTAATGTCTGTCTCCAGTTATCACCAGTACATCTGGTGGCGACTTAGAGGAGGGCCTCCTCTGCACTTGCTCCCGGGCTGTGGAATGCACTCCTGGCAGAAATCCATAGTTTCACAGAAAACTACGTAGAACACTATGTAGTACACAGAAATCCTGTGTTCATTGTTGCCCTTCAGGAGGACCCTTACAACCTATCTGTTTGGCCTGGCTTTCCAGGGTTTTTAAACTGTTTTAAATGTTTTAATTGTTAATCGTTTTAAACTGTTTTAAAGATTTGTTTGTATTGATTGTTTTTAAAATGACAATTTTGTAGGTTTTGTTGTTGTTGTTGTGCACTGCCCAGGGTCGTTTGGATGGGGTGGTAAATGAATGAATGAATGAAAGAATGAGAATGAATGAAGTATAGGATTAGAGGCTGATGCAACATTTCTGAGATAATATCACTTGTCCACTTGAAGGTGCTTATATATTACCATCATCATTACTATTATTTATGTACTGTTTTTTTTAAAGTTCCCAAAATGGTTTACATAGAAAAAGAATAACAATAAAATGGTTCTCTGTCCCTAAAGGGTTCACACTCTGAAAAGAAACACAAGGTAGAAACCACACCAGCAACGGTCACTGGAAGGGTGCTGTGCTGGGGTTAGATAGGGAGAGCTGATGTTGCCCTGCTTAATATAAGGAGAATCAGCACTTTGCAAGGTGTCTGCCCAGTTAGCAGGGTTACATAATAGGTCTGGAATGAGCCTCTGGTACTGTTTTGCTTGTCGATCTTCTCTTATTTCCTTCAAATCCCTTCCTAAAGCCTGCCATTGCCATGAAGCCTTTAGCACAGCCAGTCTTAGACTCCGTTCCCTCCTTCTAACTAAGCTCAGGTACATAAAACTGAAACCACTGGACTGTACATTCTTCCAATTTACCCCTACATCACTCCGCTCCCTTTCCTCAGTGCTTTCTCTTGTGTCAATATCTGGATTGTAAGCACCTCAAGGCAAGGACCTGTCCTTTCATTGGGTATAAAGTGCCATGTATTGTTCATGGATGGTGTTTATTATTATAATTATAATTATATAGTAGAATCTATGGCTTAATCTCCCAGCTGAATCTACTTACCTGACTAGATCGGCTGGGAGCGCTCTGCTCTGCAAGCCAAAACTTGCTGAGGCTCATCCGTCAAGTATGTGGAACAGGGCCACATACTTGATGAATTGTTATTGTGGGATTTTATTTTTTTTAATCATTTTATTCAGGCTTTTGACCAATGAGCTGTCTCTGCTCTTTTTACATTTTTAACTATGTTTTATCCTGTTTTTATTGTGTTTTATTGTTTTATCTTGGCTTTATGTTTATTTTATTGAATTTTATTGTTTTATCTTGTTATTAAACATCCTTGCATCTTAGGATGAAGGGCGATATATAAATATTAAATAAATAGATAGATAGATAGATATTGAATAAGATGGTATAATGATGATGAGTTACGCATCTTCCGAACTCCACAAGCTTTCTCAAAGACCCTTTTATTGCATAAATAAAAACATAAAACAGATGTTCAAAGTTAGCAGACATTTCTATGTGACACATCAGCTTCAGTGTTATACAATAGTGGCTCAAACATGCTCTTAAATACAATAACTCGGCATCAGCAAGCTGACAGCAATTTGTCTGCCCCCCCCCCAACTTAGGCTATAAGTTACACGTATTCTATTGAGAGAAGATGTATAAATCAAAATAATATTTTGTATAAGAGGTACATTGATGAGATACTAATTATAACTAAATCTAAAGATAATATGGATCAGATGTTTATGGACCTGAATGAAATGGGAAGTGTTAAATTAACCAGGGAAAAACCTGATGCTCATGGGTGGTTACCTTTTCTGGACATGGAAATAAAATTAAAAGGGGGGGGGGAGTTGAGACAAGGTGGTACAGAAAACCAACTAAAATAATAATAATAATAATGAATGGTAGGTCAGCACACCCACAAGGGATAAAAGAATAGACAGCGAAAAGTATGATACAGAGAGCTATGGGAGTATCATCAAGAGAAAACATAGAATTATCTAGGAAGAAAGCAGAGGAGATAGTGGGAATTCATGGTTATGGATTTCCAATTAAAAAGTATATTTAGAGAAGGATACCTAGTACTTAAAATTCCATATGTGACTGATAGGTTTAATTGGGAGGCACAGCGGAATTTAAAGAAACAAGGCTTGGGAGTTAATGTTATTTGTACAGCCCCCATGACCGTGAGACAGCATTTGGTGAAGTTAAGACTGTATGACAACAAATGTGAAATGGAGGATTGCTAGATCTGTGAGAACAATGAAGGAAGGTGTCAGACAAAGGGGGTGGTATATAAAATGGTTTGCATGGAATGCATGTAGATTTATATTGGGGAGACAGGTAGACCCTTGATAAAAAGATACAATGAACATTTGGCAGACATACAGCATAAAGATAGAACAAAACCATGGACAGTGCATGTTAAAGAAAAACATCAAGGTAAAGCAGTGAACACAGATATCCATTTTGGCTGTGGAGGCAGATGTGAGAAAATGGAAGATTAGGGAAGCAATGTACATAGAACAGCTGTGTCCTACTATAAACGTAAAAGAAGAAATGAGGGGAGAGATGAAATCCATTGGATATTGAAAGAGGGTGTGTATTTTCACTCTCTCCCTCCTTATTATGAGACATTGGGGATTTTGTAACAGGCTTGGTTGATACTGTACTGTAACAGGATTGGCTAATTGCTGTCAGTTTTGCTGAGTCATGATGCTGAGTTATTGTATTTAAGAGCATGTTTCATCCACCGTTGTATAGCACTGAACCTGATGTGTCACATCAAAACATCCACTAACTTTGAACATCTGTTTTATGTTTTTATTTCCACATTAAAGAGGTTTTTGAGAAAGATTATTATCATCATCATCTGGGCAGAATCAACTATTGAATCACTTAACCTACTTCCCCCACTCAGTTATACTTTTGATTATTTTGCAATAGATAGATTTTTTGCATCATCCTAGCTGGGCACTTACTTACAGGCACATATGCATGATGCCACAATGCCTGCATTTAAGGTGTTTCCCAAACCACCATCTTGCCAGGGAATTATAGTTAACTGCAGATATTCTTGCCAGACTGTGGAACAGGTTTGATGCCTCGCCATCACTCAGTTTGTGGTCGAATGCAAAACTGAGGATAGTTCCCCAGAAATGTACCATAAAAAGCTCAGCCACACACACATTCTTGTAAAAAATTAGTAATAACAGACCAGAGAGCTGTGTAAAGTTAAACTACAGAATGTCAATTACTGTATTTCTAGAGACAAATGAAGTGGAAATTTGATTCAGGTCCAAAATGAGCTGGCAATAGTTGCCATGTTCTGTGCACTGTGGGCATTCAAGAATATATTAGATGTACAAACGAGGACACATGTGATTAGAAATGCTGTCTGTATGCATTCTGTGATTCTGTGCAAGAACTGAAGACGTGCAGAATCTGGCCCTGGGTACAAAATCCAATATCTTGAGAATCCTTTTTTATTTTTTAAAAGCAAGCTTCTAGTCCTTACAGCTGCAAAGACAGAATTAACACTGTTTGGGTGATGAAATCTCAGATAGAGGTCACATTTGCATGTAACACATATTATTTCTCAGATAAATCTCAGCTAGAGGCCACATTTGCTTTTAACGCAGAAGCACGGGTCCCCTTGACCTGCTCTGCCATCCAAATTCGAATGTTCAGGAGAGCAGTATCTCTGCAGTGCATTAAATATTGCTCAAATATTGCCTACAGAGAACAAGCACAGAAGCTTCCTAGTTTTATAATCACATTCACTTCTGTTTAACAGCTTAATATTCACTGCAGTTGCCCAGCAACAACAGAATATTTTAAAGATGTTCCTTAGAACATATTCTGGCTCCAGCTTGACGTGACATCTAAACAAGCAGGAAAGAGAGCACCAACATATCCATTAGTTGAAGAAGAAAACAAAGTCAAAACCTGAGTGTATCAAAAGAAAGCATCCCAGTGTTTGTGTATATAAGCAATCCAGCAAAGAGATTCTTGTTAACTGCGGAACATATGCAAAAGAAGAAGTGAGTGAATATGTGTGTGTGTGTGTGTGTGTGTATGTGTGACATTATCAGGGGCACCATCAGGGTGTGGTTCATAGGGCATGGGCCAGGGTCACACAGATAATGTATGGGGTCTGGAGCAGGTGTGATGGTGGAGGGCACTCTAAAAGGACCCATGCATGTGTGTACAAAGTTGGAGGGCTTTTGCTTTGTGTGAGCCTGGTGCAGATTGCTGCAGTTGCCGTCTCTGCCCAAGCAGCCCTAGCATGGGCCCCTGATGAATTGCTCAGAGCCCCAAATCTCATCAGCCGCCTCCCTCTGCCATGACCTCTTCCAGAAGGGAAGTGCAGTAGTGGAGGCACCTGCACAGGGCATAGGAGAGAGAGCTCCTAGCCTCACCTAGCTCTCTGCTGCTTCCACCTTTGCAGCTGCTGTATTATCTATATACTTAATTCACTAAGCCGGAATGCGTGGGGATGCGTGGCAAGGCAATGTGTGGCGGAAGAGTTCCAATGTGTGCAAGGGTTACAGCCATTGGGCGGGAGAGCACCGGCAACCATCGCCGTGCCACAGAGTGGGGTGGTTGAGAACAGTGAAGGCAGCTGGAGAGGTTGTGACGGAGAGGTTGGGTAGTGGACAACAGTTAAGGCAGCTGGACAGGTTGGGATGAGAGGTTGGGGTGGTGGACAACAGTGAAGGTTGGGACTGAAGGTTGGGTCTGGACGGAGTGGTTGGGGCAGAACAGAGAAGGCAGCCAGAGATGAGGAGGCGGCAGCAGTGGGCCCTGGCCTGGCTGCAGGGAGGAGGGGGGAGAAAATGGCAGTGGCAGCCAGTGGGCCGGAGGGAAAGCGCTGGTCATGCCAGTTGGCCAGAGAAAATGCATCCAGCAGGTGGGGAGGGAAGGAGACAAAGTGCCGGCCACGCTGACAGGCGAGGGAAAGTGGCCTGGGAGGAGGACTGGGGCTGAAGGTTGTGGGGGCGGGGAGAGAGCGTGAGAGTTGTGTGTGGGGGAGAGTGAGAGTTGTGGAGGGAGAGAGCAAGCGTGAGAGTTGTGGGGAGGAGAGCATGAGAGCAGGAGTTGTAGGGGAGAGCGCGAGTGAGAGAGTTGTGAGGGGAGCGAACAAAAGAGTTGTGGGGGGAGAGAGTGAGCAAGAGAGTTGTGGGGGGAGATAGCGAGTGAGAGAGTTGTGGGGGAGAGAGCGAGTGAGAGAGTTGTGGGGGGGAGAGCGAGCGAGAGAATTGTGGGGGGGAGAGCAAGCGAGAGAGTTGTGGGGGGAGTGCGAGCGAGGAAGTTGTGGGGGAGAGCACGAGCGAGAGGTTGTGGGGGGGGGAGAGAGTGAGTGAGAGAGTTGTGGGGGGAGAGAGAGAGAGCTGTGGGAGGAGAGAGGGGGGATGCCACAGGTTCAGTGCACTACTGCATAGATGTTCTGTGTGGGGTCAGCTAGTAATATAATATTATAATATTAGAGTCTTAAACATACATAATTCTTCTTGGGGATAAGATTGAGTTTAATTATCAAAATGGGGCTGTGGGCCCATGGCCTGATCTTTAAGTACTTAGCAAGGTCCCTGATTGTTATGATTAAAGGCTAAGGATTCTTTTGGAAGGGAGGTTATTGGGAATTGGCGGGAGGCCTGGAGCTACCTGGAGATCTCTTTTGAGCAGGGCTGCTCCACGTCGGCCCTCCATGTCACGAGCTCACTCGATGGAAGACACTGGCCAGAAATATATGACACTATAGCCAGTAGCTCAAGTTTCAGTTTTACTGCTAAATAGTCAGGTTTAACAGTCTCACCAAGAATACAGGAGTGAGAAGCCCAACTTCCAAAGTCACAATCTCTCCAACTAAAGCTCCAAGCAGATTTGACGTGTTATTTCCAGCCGTTTATTCATGGCACAGGCTGCCTGATTTATAGTCAGCAGCCACGTGCACTTAATCAACACTCCAACCTCGCAAGTGGCCATAGATTCAGTCCGGCTTCTGTCTTCTCGCCAGCTGATTCCTCCTTCATAATTCCCTCACCTGCTGCTGACGTTTTCCCCATCTGCGTTCCCGAGGAGATAGTGGCTGCGTTCCCGAGGAGACGCAGGCTCAGACCCTGACCCTTTCCTCCAAAGATCACCTGGCCCTGCTGGCCCCTCCTGCACCAAACACCCGCCCTGGCCTGTCTCAATTACCTCCCCATTCATGTTACCGGCCTGCTCCTCCTCAAGCGCCTCCCCACTTTCTAGTAAGTCACCTGCCCCCGTCCCCCAATCCTCTCCAATGTCCTCGAGTGCGGGCATGACACTCCAGCTGTTTTTGGACTTCAGCTCCCAGCATCCCCAGCCACAGTGGCCAGTAGTCAAGGATTATGTGAGTTGGGGCCCAACATCTGCAGGAGGGCCGAAGTGGCACAGCCCAGCTCTTAAGCATCCATGTCTGCAGGGAGTCCATAATGGGAGTGCATCATTGAATATTTAAATTTTTACCATGTAGTATGTAATATGATATAATATGTAAACCATGATAAAAGATTGATAGATTGTCTACTGCAATGTTAACGTAACACAAGATAAATCTTATGGAGCTGTCAGTAGTGTGTATAGCCGTGGCAGCAAATAAAAACAGATGACCTCAGAAATAACAAATGCAGGTATATTCCATTCTGCAAAAGTGGTTGAGAATGAATAATTCATTTTATGTAACAAACATGTTTGAAAATGACCATTGCCCCAAAATATAGTGCTGTAGAATCTATATATTTAGGAACATAGGAAGCTACCATATACTGAGTCAGACCATTGGTCTATCTAGCTCAGTATTGTCTTCACAGACTGGCAGTGACTTCTCCAAGGTTGCAGGCAGGAATCTCTCTCAGCCCTATCTTGGAGAAACCAGGAAGGGAACTTGAAACCTTCTGCTCTTTCCAGAGCGGCCCCACCCCCTGAGGGGAATATCTTACAGTGCTCACACATCAAGTCTCCCATTCAAATGCAACCAGGGTGGACCCTGCTTAGCTAAGGGGACAAGTCATGCTTGCTATCACAAGACCAGCTCTCCTCCCGTGGCTAATCCCATGTATGGCAGCTCTCGCGAGAGTTCGGAGAGCTGCTGGATAGGGTAGCCACAGAACGGGTGGGAAAGGGAAAAATAGTGGCAGCAGCCGAAGAAAACTGAGGTGGGCGGCCAGCTGGCGGCAGGATGAGCGAGAAGACAAAATGGCGGTGGGCTGCACGGTGTGCGTGCGGCAATACAGGCGAGACAGGTGGGAGGATGGGCAGGCAAAACGGTGGTGACGGTGGCCGGAGAAGAAGGCGGCGATGGCAGCTGGCTGGTGGGTGGGCCAGCAAGCAGGGGAAGGAAGAAGCCGGGTGGGTGGGTGGGAGAGAAAACGATGGCAATGGGGGAAAAAGTGATGGCGGGCGGGTGGTGGTGGGGCAGGTGGTCGCGGCAGCGGGGCAGGTGGCTAGAGGCACAGATGCTCTGTGCCCAGGCCAGCTAATAGCCATGTAATTGTCCAGCAGCTGCCAAACCAGTTAGTTTTGCAGTACTGGTCTAAGAGATGTGTGCACACAGAGTTTGCTGTTTGAGGCAGATAAGACAGGGAGATGAGACAGGGAAAGGGAGCTGAGGGCTGGAAGGCACCTTGAGGTGCAGGACGTCTCTCTTGAGATCTGCTGTCTTATAGGAGCACCTATGGTGCTTGCCTCCACCTGATGTTCTACTTGAATATTTGCAATAAACCAAATACTACAAACTACTATAAGTTTCTAGAGCGTCTCTCCTCCAAAGGAAACCAAACACAGGTAGCATGTCACTGGAACTTCTCAACATAGGAACATAGGAAACTGCCATGTACTGAGTCAGACGATAGATCCACCTAGCTCAGTATTGCCTTCACAGACTGGCAGCGGCTTCTCCAAGGTTGCAGGCAGTCTCTCTCAGCCCTTTCTTGGAGAAGCCAGGGAGGGAACTTGGAACCTAGATGCCCTTTCAAGAGCGGCTTCATCCCCTGAGGGGAATATCTTGCAGTGCTCACACATCAAGTCTCCCATTCAGATGCAACCAGGGCAGACCCTGCTTAGCTATGGGGACAAGTCATGCTTGCTACCACAAGACCAGCTCTCCTCTCCTCACCGCTCAGGTTAAGTGGGGAGTGCATAACACTACTGTTTCCCACTTAACTGAGCAATATGAGGCACAGGGCTAGTTTCCTTGTGCAGAGAGAATATTATTAACAAGCATACAAATTGCACAGGCAGAGGGTGTTGCGTAGACATCGATGGCACTGTCCCTAAAGCAGCAACAACAGCCTCCCAACAGCAAGGCTGTGCGTGGGTTCTGCTTTTTAAAAATGGCACCAAGGTAACGCTGATTCAGTCACCTGTATGAATCATGGAAGTTTGCATAACTTCTCTTATATTGCCTAACTGATTTGCCTTTTTAAATCTTTTCAAACATCTGATTTGCCTCTACAAGTCATGGAGAGGGATAAGGAACCGTAAAGGGTGCAACTCTTTTGGTGACCTGCCACCTCCAATTCCTGGAGATCTTCAGAAATTCATCTATCTTCTGAGATTTCTCTACAGTATTTCTTAAACAAAAAATATGACAGCTGAGATTCTTATGAAGCTTGCTATGCAAAATGTCTCATTCTGAGATTTTTCTGCACTACCATGGAATCGATATATATAGCATAGGGACGTGCAATTTGATTTATGCGTGAATCTATTCGCGCTGAATTGGGGGTGATTCACGGATTCGGCTGCAAACCAAATCACCCCTTAAATGAAGGGGCTGATTCGAGGTTGAATAGAATCAGCCCTGATTTGGCATGCATCAATTTGCACAATTCATGTGGCCATTTTGGCAGGCTTCCGCACCTTATTTGTTTTCTGGCACTGTCTTCCATTTGCCTTGAGATCTCCTTGATTCTTGGTTGGTTAGTTGTCATTCAGATCAAGTATTGGCATGGGCAACTGTGCCCTCATTGGCTGGAGGGAGCAGGGAGGGAAGGGGAAACAGTTTTGGAGTGAATTCAGAAATGTATTAAAAGGGACTGGGAGACAGAAAGAGAGCCCCTATGAAGAAGAGGATACATAAGCACAGGAGGGAGGGAGGAGGGAGGGAGGTAGGTTTGATTGTGTGGTTTTCTTTTCTCAGTACTGAGCATATGCTGTGCTATTGCTGCTATAACTGTTTTGCTGGAGTTCCGATTGACAAAGAGGAACAAAAAAGGAGGGAATTTCAAATTGTATTCAAAGGGACTGGGAGGCAGAGATAGCCCTTACATCAGAAGAGGAAGAAGGAATCAAGGAAGGTTTGATTTTGTGGTTTCCTTTCTTTTCTCAGCACTGAGAATAATGGTGTGCTATTGCTTGCTGCTATAACTGTCTGGTTTTGCTGGATCTTAGATTGACAAAGGCAGAACTTGGTGTCTGCCTGCCTTCCTTGAGCTGTGGTTTGGTCTGTGATTGTGTGATGTCTGGCCTGAGACTAACCTGTGTGTCACTCACTGCTCTGGCCGGCTGCCATCTGCATTGCAAGGTCAAAATGTGACTGAAGACGTTGTTCTGGTTGAGCTTATGGCTATGCTTGCTGGCTGCTAAGGGTGCTGCTGTGCTGTGGCAGCTGTTACAAGTAATGACAGAGTCATAGTTTTGTGAGTGAGAGTAATTCATACCAAGGATGTTACTGCAGCACAGGCACTGTGGCTGACAGTGGATTCTGGGTCAGTGATTATTTTTTGTGTTAGATCTAGGATCCTGGCAGCATCAGCTCTCAGCTGCAATGTCTCATAGTGAGACATTGGGGTCGTGGTAGTTAGGGTCATGGAGAAAGGTGCTGGACTCCTCCCTTCTTTGTCCTTCCAGTGTTGGTCTCCATTTTGTCTCTCCAGAGATAGCTGTTTGTTTGGGTCTCGCTCATCAGCCATGAGCTACAGCTGAAATAAGCTGCAGGCTCTTTTCACATTTGTTTGTAACCTTTTCTTTAAACAAATCCTTGTAGTTCTTCAATACTAAAGAATTGTCTTAAGACTTCTTACTTTGCTGCTTTCTCACCCAACTGGTTTGCTCTGCTATTTGGGGACAGAACTGCCATTCTTCCCCTACATTTTGCCATCTTTGGACTGTGTGTTTGGCAAAATCTGTTCTGTTTTGGGAGGGACCGTATGTGTTGTTTCCGTTCTGCAGTGTTGTTTTTCAAGGCAGGATTGCAAAAATTGTGCACTACACTCTGCTTGCTTTGCCCATAGGGAAGAATAGGGAACTCAAATCACCCTATTGTTCCCCATGTGTAGGTCCTAGGGACATCAAAGTGGGTTGGGTGGTATGGCACGATGGGTGCTACCTACCACCCAACCCACAAAAGAAATGGGCAAATGGGTAATCTTTAAATTTTTTAAAAACCTAAACCCTCATAGGATCCTATGGGTGTTTGGGAAAAGGTTTAAAAAAATATTTTAATTGCCTGCTTGCTCATTTCTTTTGTGGTTGGGTGGTAGGTAGTGTCCATCATGCCCTACCATCCAACTCACTTTGGTGTCCCTAGGAGCTACCCATGGGGGACAATGGGGTGATTTGAGTTCCCCATTGTTCCCTATGGGTGAATCATAATTCTTTTGCAAATTTTCGATTCCATTTGGCTGGCTGGTTCGATGAATAGATTCAAAGTTTTGTAATTCAATTTGAGGTTGAATTGAATTTTAAAAAATGATTTGAGCACACCTGTAATATAGAACATTCCAGCTGCTAGGAATGCAGGTCACATGGTGTCATATCCTACTTTCCTCAGAGAAGAAATAAATAATTGCTCAATAAACATGAATTATTCCTACTTCATTCATTCTCTCTTACCTATTATGCCAACTCTATATGGGAAAATTAAGAATAAATAATTAGGTGAATAATATTCATATAATAGGAGTATTTGTAAGATTATTGTGTTCTCGGATGAGGTGGGAAGATACTAACCTTGTTTTAAGAACCGTTTGCATCATCACATTTCAGGAATGGGTTTTTATGTTTTATGGGTCCTCAGACAAGAGCAGCAGGTATTTGTATCCTAAACTGCATGGTTGCTAAGAGATTGGTACTAACAGACTGGAAATCTATTTACACACCAGAAATTCAAAGAGTAGCTACTGCAAATAGGTGATTTATCACTAAAGAAAGAAGAGTTTTCAAAAAATAAGACAAACTTGAGAACTATGAACAAATCTGGCCCTTTTGTCTAGAACTTTTTGGAATTAAATCAAGCTTGGCTTTCATAACTACTTGTTCCAGCATTGGAGGCAGTTGTCTTTTGTTTGTTTGTTCGTTTTCCAATATAAAATATTTTAAACATAATTTTATGAGAAGACACTAACACTTCTGCTGTTTCTTGGCAACCCATGTAAGTCCCCTCCGTGCGCTCAGACAAATAATCTCCCCTCCCCAACTCAACTCCCCTTCCAGCACCCTTGCTCCCCACCACTTCCTGTCTCCTCTCAAAGTTAATTGTGCTTGTGGTATTACACGAAAACTGCATCTACCATTATCAGTGGTCCTACATAGGAGTCCGATGCCCTTCAACATTTCACACATGAAAAAAGGGCATGCTTGCCAAGACCCTTATTCTCGTAGCCAGAATGGCTTTGTATGCCTCACCCCCTCCACTGCTGCACACTGTAGAAGTTGCGTCATTGTCTGGCTATATGCTATATTAATTTATTCTGCAGTAGCCCTGCCCTAGGAAGCAATTGTTCTTTTAGTTAAAGATACACTAGAAAACAGACTTGTCCTCCAATAGGATAACACCACTTCAAAAGAGTCCTCAACAGCTGCAATGTGAAATAGGAGACTCTGCATAGCTTCTTAGTGTCCACACGTATGCATTTAGAAACAAGATACGTCTGCACCCACTAAGGGCAGCCTGTCCATTAAGCAATCACCTCAGATGGTGCTAAATGGAGGCAGTGGATTGGCCACTTCTGCTAACTCAACTGGGCTAATCGCCTCCCAAGATATTTCCCAGCCATGGTGTGCTGCTAGCTACCACTACCACACTCTGTCCACTTCCTCCACCAATGCTCTGGCTGGCTAGGGAAGGGAGAAGAAGGAAATATAAGACCAGTGACGTTCTGGCCTAGAGTGTCTCCATGGAACCACTCTAGGCCAGCACTCTACTGGCCTAAATACACTTCCTTCTGCTCCTTTTCAGACCTGGACGGGAGTGCAGGCAGAGAAGGGTGGAGGCTGGTCCCACCGCCAGAGAAGATAAAATAGGGTGCCCTCTGGGATGAGGGACAGAAGGGCAAGGCAGGGAACAATCTGGCCTGTGGCAGCGGGAACAGCTGCTCAGCACACATCCTCCACCTTGCAGTTTAGAAAAAGAGTATGGGCAGGGAGATTTGGGCCAGGGGGCAGTGCCAGAAAAAGCTGCTTGGGGTGCTGTGTGCATTGAGTGGGGATAGCAACCTACCATGCCACCTTAGGTGCAAGTGAGGCTTAGGTCTCTATTCTGAGATCTAATTTCTGGAGAACCTAGAGCAAACTGAACCCTGAAGATGACAGCATTCGTAAAATTTTGGGACATCTCTCAAAGGCCAAAACAGAGACATATTCATTAGTCACGGACAGGTACTAGAAAACAAGGGCTGTTCCTTGTAAATATGGACAGAGCAAATGAGTTCTATACAGCGTAGCTCTGGTCCGCGTACCTTGGAACAGGAAAGCAAATGGGGCCTATCAGTCATGTGTGTTGGCCTTCTGGGAGTGCAATAATGCTGAGTTTTTGCTACCTACCTGGGACTTTTAACAACAGGGGAATTGGCAAGCACATGATAGATGTCAGAAATGGTTGGCAAACAGCATTTGACTGGATGGGTCAAAAAATATGAAGGCCTGGAGGAACTCCTGTGAACATTTATTTGTCTGCAGCTTGTGATTTGGGTCAGTTAATCTGGCCCCTCTTTTGTGAGGCAGGGAGGTCTACATTCCATTCCCTGTAGCGCAAATGATCTGTGTGACACATCCTATTTGGAAGGTCTTTTTGAAAGGCTTTTTTCCCCTCCCTGGCAACATTCCCAACCCTGCAAGTGCAGGATCAAGATCTCATTTCAGCCGTAGGTCTGGAAATAAAATATCTATTTTAATACAGCTCTTCAATGGGTAGGATGGAGAGATGGCAGCCAATTTAGCCTGGAGCCAGAGTTCTGTTATAGAGTTCATTCTGAAACACACCCTATATTAGACAAGGCTAAATCAATTTTCTCAAAGCATTTCATGTGGGTTCCTACGCTGAAGGAGATTTTAACTATTTAAGATTATCCAAGATGATCCATTAAAAACAACAACACCACAAACCACCCTTTATTTTATTGTATTTGAATTTTTGATGGTTTATTTTGTGTTGTATGCATTTTAGCTTTTTTAAATCCTTTGGTTATCATCCATTTTGAGTCCTTGTTTAGATGACAAGATTATTTACACTTTAAAACAAATATGTAAATAAATACATACATCCCATGTCTGGAGTGGACAAACCCTTCTTAGCATCCCCCCCTTACTTTTCTCAAGATGCATCATGACCTACAAAAGCAAAGCAAAGCATAAGGTTCAGTCCTTTCTGAAAAAACCGCAGTGTCTGATTGAGCTAGAATTACTCCTCACTGTGGCTGGGATCCTAAGCATACATCCTCATGAGCAGGGGTGTAGTTATATTGAAGACAGGGAGAATGGGGGCCCAGGAGCTGCCAGCCACCTCCCCTGTTGCCCCTCCACTGGGCGCTAGGTCCCAGTCCTCTCTGGCAGCTATGCCAGTGCCCCAGTGCCAGTGAGAACAGGCTGCCTTGTTCTTGCTCACAGTTCTGCCTCACTGAGCCAGTGAAGTGACATTTCCAGGCTGTACCAGCTCAACTGCATTCCGGCTCTGTGGTGAAGGCAGGGTGGTGGTGGTCGTGTGGATGCAGGCGGCAGTGGCAGGAGCGACAGGGGCTGCCATCCTCAATTCTTGCCCCAGGCCATCTCCAACCTTGCTACGCCCCTGCTAGTGAGTCAATACCACTGACCACCGTGTGGCTTTCCTCTGAGCAGACATGAATAGGATTGCATTGTAAAACTTCAGTTCTTTTACATTTGCTTTATTACATTTTATCCCACCCTATCTCCAAGGACGTCAGGGTAACATACATGGTGTTGCCCTGCCGCCATTTTATCTCAGAAGATCCCTGTGAGGTGAGTTAGGCTGAGAGATAGTGACTGGCCTGAGGTCACCAAACTTCATGGCCAAGTGGGCATCTAAACCAGGGATTCAATCCAGCATTCTAACCATGACATCATGTTGACATACTGCCGTGAATGCCCCGCTCACCACTCAAGATATACAACGACCAGAGAGAAAGGTTCAGGAAAGACTTCATACTTTCTAAGGAAGCTCTTTATACCTCCTTAGGGAGGTATGTCTCATGTTATGAGAATAAAAGCTTCAGAACCAGAGTGTTAAGGTATAAGGTCATCTCAGGTTCAATCCCTGGCATCTCCAGGAAGGGCTGGGGAAAGTCCTATTTGAAACTCTGCTGGAGTTTGTTGCCATTCAGTGTAATAGGCAATGGCACTTAACACATTTGCATGTAATATTAAACCACACTTAAGTGGGGCAGAGTTTGAAATTTGTGTGCATCCAAATGCATGAAACCATGGTTTTGCGACAAAAGTGACTTGTGGTTTCCCTCGCCAAACTCCCATTTGAACCTTTGGTTTGTAGTGAGTTTTGCTGCACCAACCTGAAGTTTTGCAGCAGCAGAGTTATATCTGAATGCAGATGTCACCATAACTGCAGTTTTGTGCAAGTTTCTGGAGCCATAATTATAGAGAGGGTGGCCCAAACCTGCCCAGGATTGCGCCCGCTCCATGCCTCCAGCGCTTCTCATTGGCCACCTCTCCAAGCACTTGCCCCACCCCCTGTCTCCAATCCAATAAAGCAGTTGCCTGGCAACAGGGATGCCGCCATGTCCCATCCCAAGCTTATGAGCCTGTCAAACGGGAAAGTCACATGGGGGCATGCCCTCTTCCCACTCTTGCCCCCCCTACTGGCAATCAGAAGAGAAAAGGGATGGGACGGCAAGATGGGCACCATATGCTTTGCTCTCCAAAAATGCAGCCATCAAGATGCATGTACAAAGCACAGGACGTCGCAGTGGCAACATAAACAGGGCAACCCCATTAGATGGGTTGGACAGCAACATAAGGCAGGGTGTTGATACCTGGAATCGTGTTTAAACGTCAACCACAACCAGGAATTATTGAATGGCTCAGGTCTATTTTTTGCATAATGGTGTTGGGGAAGGGGGCTCCAGCCCCTTTTCCTTGGGTGAATCTGGCTTACTCATGAGAAGCGCCGGGCTGCAGGATCAGCATTGCCAACAGTGGTGGGAGATTCCTCCTCTGTGATGGCAATGGATGCTGCTCCTAAGCAGACCACTCTTTCATGAGTGGAGACATGCCAGGCAGGCCGGACAGCAGATGCCGCCCAGCTAGGTTGCTCAACAAAAGCAAGCCATGGGGACGGGCACTCCAGCAACATCTCTCCCTGTCTTGGTGACTGCTGCAAAGAAGCCATCAAAGTGGACTCTCTGCCAGCCTGTCCGCCCATTTGAACATGTCCATTTTTATTTTTGCCCAGAACAGTGACTCCATTCTCCTGGGGTTGCAGAGAACTGGGGCTCCCCTCTCCTGCGATTCCCTGCAGTTGCTGATTTGCAGATGGATGAATGAACGAATGAATAAATAAATAAATATGCTGCAACCCCGGTCTGAACCCAAGAAATCTGAATGAAGGCAGGAGCGGAGTGAGGCTGGTGGCGGCCCATGTGTGGCCGCTGCCGCTGCCCCCTAGCCCCGCCCCCGTGTCTGATGTCAGACGGGGGGCCCACCTAGCCACATCCCTGTGGCCCTATTTGGAAAGGAGATTGGCCCGTGCTGCGTTGGGCAGCTTGGGCTGGAGCAATTCTCCCTGCCCTAAAGGCAGGGAGAGCCGTTCCAGCCATGCTGCCAATGCAGCGCAGGCCGATCTCTCTCCGAAACAGGGCTCAGTGGCCCCGTTTGGGAGATCAATCGGCCCCTCTGCGTTGGCAGCGAGATCAGGAATGGCTCTCCCTGCCTTTAAAGCAGGGAGAGTCGCTCCGGCCCATGCTACCCAATGCAGCACGGGCCAATCTCCTTTCCAAATAGGGCCGTGCGGCCCCATTTGGAAGGGAGACCACGCCCCCTGAGAGAATGAACATTTATTCTATCAGAGAGAAGGCTACTTTTGAACCTTCTCTCCAATGTGCCAGGTCTTTGGGTTTTTGTGTGTGTGCGCGTGTTTTAAAAACATGTGCACTGGAGTGGGGTGCGCTCTTTCACATAAATGGTTGTTCACATGAAAGCGACATGGTAAAGTCATTCGATTCAGCCTTTTACCGTCTCAGAAACAAATGTCTGAATTCAACCAATTGTTTATTTAAATTCACTGGAGACTCCGTTTTGTGTGAGAGCTGAAGACAAACAGAGCTGGAACACAGATTTCTTGTCAGACTATTCAGCTGACCCTCTGAATAAAAACAACAGATAAGAGTCATTCCCGGACAGGATGCTGCTTTACGCTCTGCTTTATGCTCTGCAGCCAGGATTGTTGCTGGATAAACAAATGCAAGTGAAGAACAGCTTAAGGAGGCATGGATGCCTGAGTTACATTTTTATTACGGATACACAAAAGAAGCTTAACTTTTTTTTAAGCATGCTGTTAAGTGGTTATAAAGTGTTCTTGAACACAATGAAAATAATCACATTCAGCAATTGAAAGGCCAAGAATAAATTCTTAGAAGAATAAAATGGCTTTCTGGGAATGGGGCCATACTCAGAGGTAGAGCACCTGCATTGCAGGCCAAAAGTCCGAACTTTCATCCTTGGCATCCTCTGGTAGGCCTGGGAGAGGCCCCGTCTGAATCCCTGAAGAGCCACTGCCAGTCAGTGTAGACAATTCTAAGCCAGATGGGTTTGGTAAAAGGCAGCTTCCGATGTTCCCATGTTGCTTCCTAGAAGCATCTTAAATTCAGAGATAAATAAAATTTGTCCTGCTAAACCCAACCCTTCAGATACCATGCCCTCTTCTGACCCTAACCCTAACCCCAGCCCAGCAAGGGAGATCTGGACATGCAGCTGATAACCGTGGAATATGGTTATTCATAACCAGCTCATCACCACCTAGGGATGTACATATCAGGTGGTTTAAACAGAGGCGTATCTAGAGAAAATAGCACCCAGGGCAAACACTGAAATTGCGCCCCCTGTCCAAACATCTGACACCCATCTTTCAGATAACTTTACCATAATATCAGCTGAAAAATACAAGTCAAGCTCATTAATCTTTTAATCTTTCAAAAACTATTTAGCAGTGGACATAGCCAGATAAAAAAATGCTGGAAAACTACAAATTTCAGTATGCTGGGGCTCATGAAATACCCAAATACTATGTGGAGGTGTACTTGGAAAACTAAACAGAAGTGCCTGTCTAATTCTCTACTATACATTGTAGCATCACTATTACATAAGTTTTAAAAATAAATGGAGAATTTGACTTTCCCCAGATACTCTGAAAATAATTAAAGGATATGCAGAGAAAACTGTGTCACTGCTTGGAATATATTCTATTTCAGAAAGACAGTTAAAATGAGAGAAAGAGAGCAAGAAACTCCCAGTGGGCCTTAATACCAAGGATTTCACACTGATTCAAAGACAAACTCATCATTAATAGCCATATTAGTAAGACATCACATTTAACTCACTTATCACAAGAAGCAAAGTAAGAACAAATGAATACAATCCTAGCTCATAAGCTTCAGCTCATTATTCACAAGCCCTGATTCTCTGTACATAGTGCCAAACTAAATATGTGTACACTGACTTATATTATATATATATTTTAAAAAATAAATTTACCTGTAGGCCCTTCGGGGGGCTTCCTAAATGCTGGGGGGGGGGTCCTGCAAAGGTTTTCCCTCCCCCCACTGGCCTCTAGGGCCTTGTAGGGACCATTTGAGCATGTGCAGTGGCCATTTAAAAAAATTTAAATGGCCGCTAAAAACAAAATAGCCACCACACATGCTCAAATGGCCTCTGCAAGGCCTGGCATGACCTAGGGCCTCACAGAGGCCATTTGAGCATGTGCAGTGGCCATTTTGTTTTCAGCAGCCATTTTTAAAAAAAATTAAAAATGGCGCCCCCCTTAGAGTGGTGCCCAGGGCACATGCCCTGCCTGCCCTATGCTAGATATGCCCCTGGGTTTAAAAATATGATAAATAAAAATAAAAATAGAAACAAATATTCACAAATATGTATATATTTAATTCTCTAAGATGTACCCATGGCTAATCCCATGTGTGGTAGCTCTTGTGAGAGTTCAGAAAGCTGCCAGGTAGCCATAGGATGGGTGGGAGGGAAGGAAATTGCGGCTGCAGTGGTGGTGGCGGCCAGCTGAAGGGAACAGCAGCCGGTGGGTGGCCAGGACTGGGCAGCAGGCGGGCGGCCGGGTGGTTATGACCGGGCGGCAGGCAGGCAGGCAGGCAGGCAGGCGGCTGCATCCAGGTGGCAGGCAGGCGGCCACGACTGGGCAATAGGCAAATGGTTGAGCGGCCACAGCCAACAGCTGGCAGCGAGAAAATGGTGGGTGGCGGCAGGGCGGGCAGTGCAAAGGAAGAAGATGGGGGTGGTGGGCAGGTAAGAAGAAGGCTGCGGGCAGGAGGGCGGGGGGAGAAGAAGAAGACACTGGGCAGGCAAAAAAAGCGGGTGGGTAGGGTGGGGGGAGAAAGTGACGGTGGCAAACTAGAGGCCCAGATGCTCTGCACCAGATCAGCTAGTGTCAAACAATCTTCCAATTCTGCCACTCAGATTTTGATTATATGGGGGTTATTTCAACATTTGAAATTCAGGTGCTTTAAATATATTGACATCAATGTTTGGTTATTTTGGCAGGTATGTACCAACACTTACACTTCTGCGAGCTGGTTTAGACTTTTCCAGGGCAAAGCCTGAAGTGCTGAGAAAACCAACAAAACCTGCTTGAACAAAGATCATGGAAGGACATGAAAAGTAATGAGCATATTGGGAGCAATGATGGCTCTACAATGCCTCCTCCAAATCTCTGAAAAGTTCTTATCCATATGCAGTCTGAGGAACAATGAAAGAACAGGGCATTAAAAGGAAATGTAATGCAACAGAGGCATTCTAGCACAGACATAAGGAGCTTCCAGATGGAGCCATTTGTAAATGTCAAGCATGTTGATTCAGCATGTCTGATACGCACAATCAACTTCACTGAGCTGACTGCTGGCCCCAGTAGACTAGTGGATCAACACAGGCAGCACACAACAACAACAGCACCACGGCCAAACCACCACCATGCTGACTTGTTCCCCTCCAACATCAGGAAGTCCCTCTTATTTGAGATAATTCCTATTTCCTTTCCACATTGGCACTACAGTTGTTAGAAGGACTGACCTCTGGAATTGCCCAGTAGTCCATCCCCGCAAGAATTAGAACTGGCAAATGTAAAGTTGAATTCTTGCTGGATCCATTCCGTGTCCTTAGCCTCCTAGTGTTGCCCCACCCCAAACTTTCCCATGACCCACTGATGATCCCGCCCTAGAACTTGGGAATTCATAGCTTGGCAGGCATAGGATGTGTAGCAAGCTTTCCGTAATTTTGTGTTCGTGCTTGAAAAAGGCTCTAGGAGAACTTCTCTTTAAGTGAGAAGGGATTACATCCCATGCAGGTGAATGATTACATCAGTTCTAGTTGGCTTTGCACAGTGTTTTGTGATGACGTTAATCCAAATTAACGTAAGAGAGCCAGCGTGATGTAGTGGTTAGAGTGCTGGACTAGGACTGGGGAGACCCGAGTTCAAATCCCCATTCAGCCATGAGACTTGCTGGGTGACTCTGGGCCAGTCACTTGTCTCTCAGCCTCACCTAGTCCAAAGGGTTGTTGTGAGGAGAAACCTAACTATATACTCCGCTCTGGGCTCCTTGGAGGAAGAGTGGGATATAAAATGATGATGATGATGATGATGATGATGATGATGATGATGATAACAACAACAACAACAACCCCCAGTGAGGCACTACTTTGGCGTGGTTGTGGGGCTTGTGTGCTCTGAGGAAGGTGAAAGCTATGCCAGAGGTCCAACCATACTGGACAGGTCTCACCAGAGGAGCCAGACAAAGAGTGCCTCTCCCATCAACAATATGGTGAGACGTAACTTCAATAAATCTATACCGGATTGGTCATCGCCCGGGTCAACAAGGACTGCGCCAGGTGCTGGAGTCCCTGGACGTCTGGTGGCAAGTGGGCAACAGGACTCAGGATCTTCAGTTGAGCAACCAGGGCTGGAGACTGCAAGGTTACTGAAAGAAACATCGCTTAACCGAAAAAAATATACGAAAAATGCCAACAAGGAAATAATGATCTGCTATTACAAGTCTAGTCCAACTAGAAGAGGTTATTTAAAAATAATGTACCAAATTTGGAAAGAGAAGCATCCAGACACAGAAATAACAGAACAGAGGCTAGCAGACCAGAGAAGATACATAATAAGAAATAAAGTATTCACAGGAGTTGAGCTGGAAGAACTGCAAAGAGCAACACAGGCTCAAGATATGGAAGAAGAATTACCACCAATTGAAGAAGTTGCTCAGACGCAGGTGGAGGAGGTGTTGGAAATCGAGGATGCCACTGTTGCTGAACTGTTTCAAAATCAAAACCAGGCAACCACCAGAGGCGTAACTAGGGAAAACAACGCCCAGGGCAAGCACTGAAATTGCGTCCCCCCCGCCACGCCCCCCCACGCCCCCCCCCAACATACATCTGACTGACACGTAATCTACTCTTCCACCAGTGCCTGCCTATGCTCACATTCTGCCTGGTACAGAAAGTGATCCTCTATAAACACAAACTCAGCTATCTGGCCTCAAGCCACATCCCTGTGATTAGGGCTATTACAAAATATCTGTGTATTCAGGAGGCCATGCAATTTTGAAGGTACACCATAAATTCAAATATTAATTTATCTGAAAGTTATGCTTGTTAATCTGTTATACTGTTTGAGCAACAATTAGAAGCCACTGTTGCTAAAAGAGATTTGAATGTGTTTTTATTTTAACTTTTTATATTATTCATTAGATAGCACTCTACGTGTAGGTATTTCTTCATAGTAGTCACTTAGTGCTTCCTCCATTTGTATGCCTTTCACTAAGTGACAGTGTAATGAGAAAAGCTACAGTAAGTGAAAGTAGGAGGCAGGTGTAGGAGTAGTATTGGGAGTCATTGTAAATTCTTCTTGGAGAAGGCGCTGCCAGTCTGTGAAGACAATAGTGAGCTAGATAGACCAATGGTCTGACTCAGTATATGGCAGCTTCCTATGTTCCTATGTTCTTTTTAAGTAGCCAGATATCTGGATGACAGCAGTATTCCATTAAATTTCATGGCAATTACTGTCTTTAATAAACACAGTGTTGGTAGCACTAAATCCCCACTCACTGCCATACAATCACTGCAAAGAGTAACCCTGTACTCTTTATGAATACTTCAGCCTGTGTTTAAAGCAACAAAATCACTTTCTGGGAAAATGCACCTAGCAGCAATCAGTACACATCATATTAAAACCAAGATATACTGAGCAGCACCTTCATAATTTTTAGTGACACATTTTGGGTTATAGTGGATAGATTGCAGGTTTGTATGCGCATTAACTTGTGCCAGTTATGGCTAAAGAACAATCTTAAAGCCCCACAATAACTAAGCCACAAAGAGACATTTGTTAATACAGGTCACATACCACTATGTTTCCATATGTAGTTGCTTGAATATATCAATGACAAGGACACTGATATAGTAAAATAATATGAAGACTTATAGTAAAATGATATATTTAGCTCTTATTAACTATAGTTAATGGTGGGCTATGAACTGAAGCCCTCATAAACATTGCCGCCCCCCCCCCACTCCACAGTCTTACCACACTCAGCTAAGCCAGTGGAATAAACATCTATCTTCCGCCCACAGAAAGCAAGACAAGTGTTATTTTTTTAATGCTTTCCAAGCATTTAAGTTCCAGAACATGCAAGCCAGTAAAGTTTGGAGTGCTCCCTCTAGATTTATTCGAGTTTCTAAGTGCTTTTACAAATCACTGGCTGAGCTTATATTAACCATTGCTCATGAGGTCTTAGCCCCGGTGCCTGTTTTTCATGGCAAAGCTCAGCCAAGAACAAATGAAATTAAACAGAATGCCTTGGAGCATACACAGAGTGCATTTGATCCGGAACTCAAAAATGTGTAATGCTCCCTTCCTTCTGTCCTTTACGAAGCTTCTGAAAACGTATCTATTTTGCCAGGCTTTTTATTTTTAGTGTGCGGGTGGGTGGATTGTGTTGGGTTTTTTTATTTGTTTATGGCAAATGCAAACACGGTTCTGCAGCAGGCAGGCTCCCTGCTTCTGCCCCCTTTCCCGCCTTTTGGCAGAAGATTTGGAAATCTAGACAGCGGGGAGCGGGTAGGTTGCTCCCTCCGCCAGCCCCTGTGCGGAATACATAGGGGCGCTGCCAGGGCTCCCTTACTTACTGCTCCTGGACTGGGCTTTGCCTCCGAGCGAGCAGCTTCTCTCTCCTGCCTCCAGCTGGAGGGCTCTCAGCGTTCCCGACGCCTTGTCTTGTCTCCCGATGCGCCCAGGCAACCCTCACTTCTGGCTTCCATGCGACTTCCCCCCACATACAGAGTGGCTGCATTCTGCCACTCTGTATGCGGGGGGAAGTCGCATGGAAGCCGGAAGTGAGGGTTGCCTGGGCGCCGCGGCACATTTTTTTCATTTAAATTTTAAAAAAAAAAAAAAAATTGGGATCGGCAGGGGTCATGGCAGTGTCCCCCACGTGACCAGCAAAGATGGCGCCGGGGGCACGTGCCCCCCCGCCCCCCCTATCGTTACGCCTTTGGCAACCGCCCCTTTGCCTTCACCTCAAAAACCCAAATGCCGTTTAACAGAAACACAACAAGAACTAAAGCAAAAAATAACTGAGCACATGAACCAAACAACCAGCAGGGTTCAACTTCCAGCTCTAAAAACAGTTGCCAAAAAACAACTTGCTCAGGCATTAAAAAATGTCAATGCTGCACTTGCAGAAATAACAACCAACAATTTTCAAGAAACCAACCAACTAATGTACAGTGCAGCAACAATAACAACACAAGAGCTCGGATATAAGATCAGTGGACCTGTAAAAAAAGAAAGCAGCACATCACCTCAATGGAAGATTAGATTAGAAAATAAAATCTCCAGGCTTAGATCAGATGCTAGTAAATTGAAAGATATGAAAGACAAGAAGCTGAAGAACGAAAACACCAAACAGTATCTGATCCAAAAATACCACCTAGATTCAAGGAAAATTAGAGAAGTCCTGGAAATAATAAAGCAGCAAATAACAGCAGTGTCAAAGAAGATTAGCAGGTATGAAGCCAGAATTACACAACACAGGCAGAATCTCCAATTCCAGTCGAATCAGAGACGTTTCTACCAAAGCATAGAAGGAGAAACTGCAAGAAACCTAGAAACACAAAATAAAGAAGAAACAGTGCAATTCTGGGGAAAATTATGGGACAATCCAATAGATTATAATAAATAAGCAGGCTGGATGAAAGAGGTCAAAAAATGTAACCAACAAATGCAAGATCTAATAATAACACCAGAATTAATAAGTGAAAGAACAAAGAAAATTAAAAATTGGACTGCGCCAGGCGACGATGAACTGCGTGGCTTTTGGCTTAAACACCTAACAAGCCTTCATAAACAACTATCAAAACAGTTCAATCACATTTTGCAAGGAGATGATATTGAACAATGGCTAACAACTGGGAAAACTCATCTCATCAGGAAAGACCCAGCAAAAGGTGGAGTTCCAAGTAATTATAGACCCATAACCGGTCTGCCAACCATGTTCGAATTATTAACTGGAATAATAGCAGATGAAGTGATGCAACACTTATTAACTAATAAACAGCTTCCAGTTGAACAGAAAGGAAATTGCCCAAACACCGGAGGCACAAAAGACCAGCTGCTGATTGACAAAATGATTTTAGAAAACTGCAAGAGAAGAAAACCAAATCTAAGTGTTGCATGGATTGACTACAAGAAAGCCTTTGATTCATTGCCTCATACATGGATACTAAACTGTTTAGAAACAACTGGTGTCAGCAAAAACATTCAGATATTTATTTTAAAAAAGCAATGAGCCTGTGGAGTACACAGTTAACAATCAATGGCAAGACACTTGGACAGGTTAGCATTAGAAGAGGCATTTTCCAAGGGGACTCACTATCCCCTCTGTTGTTTGTAATCGCCATGACCCCACTTTCACAAATACTAAACAAAACAGGCCTCGGATACCAAACATCTAAAACATCAAGTAAAATCAACCACCTGCTGTACATGGACGATCTGAAATTGTATGGAAAGTCCCAGTCAGAAATCGAATAACTGCTAAACACTGTCCGTGTATTCAGTAGCGATATAGCAATGGAGTTTGAACTAGACAAGTGTGCTGCATTAATAATGAACAGAGGGAAAAATAAGAAAAACAGAAGGAATAGAACTGCCCAATGAAAGCAAGATCAAGAACCTGGAAGAGAAAGAACATTACAAATATTTGGGCATTCTCCAGGCTGATAACATTACACACACTGAAGTTAAAAGAAAAATTGGAAGTGAATACATCAGGAGAGTTAGAAAAATCCTCAAGTCCAAACACCTGGGCTATACCTGTTATCAGATACACTGCAGGAATAATAGACTGGACCCAGGCAGAGCTAGAGATGCTGGATCGTAAGACCAGGAAAATAATGACCATCAATCATGCTCTGCACCCCCGCAGTGATGTAGATAGGCTATACCTCCCTCGCAGCTCAGGTGGAAGAGGAATGCTGCAAGTCCATCAAACAGTAGAGGAGGAGAAAAGAGGCCTTGAAGAATACATAAAGGACAGTGAAGAAGATGCACTTCAAATGGTCAATAAGGAAAAACTATTCAACACCAATGAAACAAAGCAGGCCTACAAGAAAGAACAAGTCAAGATCAGAGAAGAAAAATGGAAAAATAAGCCACTGCATGGTCAATATTTGCACTATTTAACTGGAAAATCAGACATCACCAAGAGCTGGCAATGGCTTAAGAATGGCAACTTGAAGAAAGAAACAGAGGGTTTAATACTGGCTGCACAAGAATAGGCACTAAGAACAAATGCAATAAGAGCAAAAGTAGAAAAATCCACAACAAACAGCAAGTGCCACCTTTGTAAAGAAGCAGATGAAACAGTGGACCACCTAATCAGCTGTTGTCAAAAGATCGCACAGACTGACTACAAACAAAGGCATGTCAAGGTAGCAGGGATGAAACACTGGAACATCTGCAAAAAATACAAACTACCTATAGCCAAAGATTGGTGGGACCATAAAATTGAAAAAGTTGAAGAAAATGAAGATGTAAAAATATTATGGGACTTCCGACTACAAACAGACAAACATCTGCCACACAATACACCAGATATAACTGTAGTCGAGAAGAAAGAAAAACAAGTCAAAATAATCGACATAGCAATACCAGGGGATAGCAGAATAGAAGAAAAAGAAATAGAAAAAATCACAAAATACAAAGATCTACAAATTGAAATTGAAAGGCTGTGGCAGAAAAAGACCAAAGTAATCCCAGTGGTAATTGGCACCCTAGGTGCAATTCCAAAACACCTTGAAGAGCAACTCAACACCATAGGGGCTACAGAAATCACCATCAGCCAATTACAAAAAGCAGCTTTACTGGGAACAGCCTATATTATTATTATTATTATTATTATTATTATTATTATTATTATTATTTCGATTTCTATGCCGCCCTTCCAAAAATAGCTCAGGGCGGTTTACAAAGAGAAACAACAAATAAATAAGATGGCTCCCTGTCCCCAAAGGGCTCACATTCTAAAACGAAACATAAGATTGACACCAGCAACAGTCACTGGAAGTACTGTGCTGGGGGTGGATATGGCCAGTTACTCTCACCCTGCTAAATAAAGAGAATCACCACGGTAAAAGGTGCCTCTTTGCCCAGTTAGCATGGGTACTGTAAGCATGGGTAAGCAGTGGATTTCCAGCAGTGTGTTACCACCACCTTTCACCTTTTCTCTGTTTTGGGAACTTGAAATCTTCTGCTCTTCTCAGAGTGGCTTTATCCCCTGAGGGGAATATCTTATGGACTCCCATTCATATGCAACCAGAATATAACATATTCTGTGATGATATCTATAAAAATAACAACATTGACAATAAAATTCAGCCATCCTAGGTCCTTGGGAAGGACTCGATGTCTGGATAAAACAAACCAGTCAATAACACCTGTCAAACTGTGTAAACAAGAAATAATAATAATAAAAAAATTAGTGCCCAGTGAGGCACTACCTTGGCGTGGTTGTGGGGCTTGCATGCTCTGAGGAAGGTGAGAGCTATGCCAGAGGTCCAACCATACTGGACAGGTCTCACCAGAGGAGCCAGATGAAGAGTGCCTCTCCCATCAACAATATGGTGAGACATAACTTTAATAAATCTATACTGGATCGGTCGTCGCCCGGGTCAACAAGGACCGCACCAGGTGCTGGAGTCCCTGGATATCTGGTGGCAAGTGGGCTACAGGACTCAGGATCTTCAGTTGAGCAACCAGGGCTGGAGACTGCAAGGTTACTGGAAGAAATGTTGCTTAACCGGAAAAAATATACGAAAAATGCCAACAAGGAAATAATGATCTGCTATTACTAGAAGACTAGAAGAGGTTATTTTTAAAAAATGTACCAAATTTGGAAAGAGAAGCATACAGATACAGAAATAACAGAACAAAGGCTAGCAGACCAGAGAAGATTCATAATAAGAAATAAAGTATTCACAGAAGTTGAGCTGCAAGAACTGCAAAGAGCAACACAGGCTCAAGATATGGAAGAAGAATTACCACCAACTGAAGAAGTTGCTCAGGCGCAGGTGGAGGAGGTGTTGGAAATAGAGGATGCCACTGTTGCTGAACTGTTTCAAAATCAAAACCAGGCAACCTCCCCTTTGCCTTCACCTCAAAAACCCATATGCCGTTTAACAGAAACGCAACAAGAACTAAAGCAAAAAATAACTGAGCACATGAACCAAACAACCACAAGAGTTTGACTTCCAGCTCTAAAAACAGTTGCCAAAAACAACTTGCTCAGGCATTAAAAGATGTCAGTGCTGCACTTGCAGAAATAACAAGGAATGCTGCAAATCCATCAAACAGTAGAGGAGGAGAAAAGAGGCCTTGAAGAATATATAAAGGACAGTGAAGAAGATGCACTTCAAATGGTCAATAAGGAAAAACTATTCAACACCAATGAAACAAAGCAGGCCTACAAGAAAGAACAACATTCAAGAAGAGAGAAGAAAAATGGAAAAATAAGCCACTGCATGGTCAATATTTGCACTATTTAACTGGAAAATCAGACATCACCAAGAGCTGGCAATGGCTTAAGAATGGCAACTTGAAGAAAGAAACAGAGGGTTTAATACTGGCTGCACAAGAACAGGCACTAAGAACAAATGCAATAAGAGCAAAAGTAGAAAAATCCACAACAAACAGCAAGTGCCACCTTTGTAAAGAAGCAGATGAAACAGTGGACCACCTAATCAGCTGTTGTCAAAAGATCGCACAGACTGACTACAAACAAAGGCATGACAAGGTAGCAGGGATGATACACTAGAACATCTGCAAAAAATACAAACTACCTATAGCCAAAGATTGGTGGGACCATAAAATTGAAAAAGTGGTAAAAAATGAAGATGCAAAAATATTATGGGACTTCCAACTACAAACAGACAAACATCTGCCACACAATACACCAGATATAACTGTAGTCGAGAAGAAAGAAAAACAAGTCAAAATAATTGACATAGCAATACCAGGGGATAGCAGAATAGAAGAAAAAGAAATAGAAAAAATCACAAAATACAAAGATCTACAAATTGAAATGGAAAGGCTGTGGCAGAAGAAGACCAAAATAACCCCAGTGGTAATTGGCACCCTAGGTGCAATTCCAAAACACCTTGAAGAGCACCTCAACACCATAGGGGCCACAGAAATCACCATCGGCCAATTACAAAAACTGCCCAGAGACGTAAGTTTTGGGCCTTATAAAAATGTTTTAATAAATAAAAATAATAAATAAATAAATAAATACAAAAAGCAACTTTACTGGGAACAGCCTATATTCTGCGACGATATCTATAACAACAGCAACAACATTCACAATAAAATTCAGCCATCCCAGGTCCTTGGGAAGGACCCGACCTCCTGACTAACGAAGTACTGATGCTTCTGAACGGTTCAGCTAACTCAGCTGTATTGCTGGCTCAATTTTCAATGGGAGCACATTTCAATAATCTATCCTTCCTCAGGAAGTGCTCTGTTCCATCTGAAAATATGTCCTTGAGGGTTGCACAGCCCTCAGAGACATATTTGGGTGACACAGAGGGCTTCTGGAGAAAGAGGAGGTTGTCAAAATTACTCTCTCTCTCTCTCTCTCTCTCTCTCTCTCTCTCTCTCTCTCTCTCTAACAGCATGCAGCATCAGTCTGGAACTCTTCAGAAGCTCTAGTGTTACACTGGTGCTTCTCCCATTGCACCAGTGCTTTCTTAGTCAGGAAGTTATCAGCCAATATCCTATATTTAAAAACCTGGAAGTTTTTCACACCTGGCTTTTAGGTTGCACCTCCTCTGGAATGGAGGTGTGCATTCACATATCTGCCAAATTTACTCCGAAGTCCCTGCGAGCTATCAGGGAGCACTTCTCACACAATTCAGGTTTTTCATTGCATGTTAGAGTGTAGCCTGGTGTAAAAAAAATCCACTTTTTGTGTCACTTTTGGGGGGCAGCTTCAAACTCACAGTAAAGCCTCGCAGAAAACATGTGGTAAAGCCTGCTGTCTGGAAAAGCTCCTGGGGAAATCATTTCTCTTCTTTTTCTTTAAACCAGGCCTCTGAAATGCATAACTGTGAGTGCCAAGAGTAAAGCTCTGGAGAAAACATTTCAGAGCTGGGACATAAAAACTGAGAAGAAGGCCCAATTCTTAGTCACAACTCATTTATTCATTCATTCATTCATTCATTCATTCATTCATTCATTTGTTTGTTTATTTATTTGTTTATTTATTTGATTTCTATACTGCCCTTCCAAAAATGGCTCAGGGCGGTTTACACAGAGAAAAAACGAATAAATCAGATGGCTCCCTGTCCCCAAAGGGCTCACCATCTAAAAAGAAACATAAGGTAGACACCAGCAACAGCCACTGGAGGTACTGTGCTGGGGGTGGATAGGGCCAGTTACTCTCCCCCTGCTCAATAAAGAAAATCACCATATTAAAAAGGTGCCTCTTTGCCGAGTTAGCAGGGACTTAGAGGATTTTCTTACTATCAGCCAAAACCAGGCTAAGGAAGCCAAGCCCAGTCATGGCCGATCGTAAGAACCACCAGGATCGTGTCTGATCGCGCCAGTGCTTTGGCGGCAAACCTGCCAAAGAGGCCATTCTCTTAAATGGTGGTTAAGGAAGCAAGTGCTCCTTTAGCCCCATTTTTTAATTTTTTCTAGCATCGGCTGCTTGCACCCGGGGCTGGGAAACTGCAGGGCTCTTGCTTGTTGCCCAGGGTGGTGGTGGTACCTAGAATGGGATTTGAGGGGACCAGGATGATGCTTCCTGACCTCCGACCCTCCATGCTGCCTGGGGCAACAGATGATCATCTGGGTACGTGATCTGTGTGTCCAGCTCCTTCAATGGATCCTGTGCAGGGAAGGGAAGGTTAGTGAACCTTCCTTCCCACCCGCTAAGCCCTTCTCATGGATTGTGAGAAAGGGCTCTTAGTCTCAATAGGAAGGAATACCCAGAGAAAGGCCAAGACTCCAAAGAATGAGAAGACCACATCGGAGCAGGTGGCCTTTGAGACACCTTGGTCCCAAGCCACAGAGGAAGTGTTCTGCCTGTGTATGTATGCCAAGGGAGAACCAGTTTCAGTGTAGCCCATGGAGACTGAAATCTGGTATTTGTGCAGCTGGCAGGCAGGGGAAGCAAAAGCATGTGGTTTGCTTTGAAGGCAACTGCTGCTGCTCTAACCAGACTAGCACAATCTGGGTGTTTGCCTGCTCACCCATACTCAGCTACATTATTTGTAGCTGTTACAAAAACAATATTCTCTCCTTCCAAGAAAACCAAACCCTGCAAAAACAGCGTTTCCCAACTGGTGTGCTGTGGTAACACTGGCTGGGGTGCTGTACTGACTTAGTGCCCAAAGCAGGGCATTTAAGCACCCCCACCACACAAACACACTTTTGGAGCTGGCTCATTCCCTTATGCTCTGGATGGAAAGTGTCTTTCCTGGTGCATTCTGGGGCAAGTCAGTTACAAAAGTGGGGAGTATAAACTCTCTGCTTTGGGAGCTAGTTCACTCCCTTATTACACCTGGAAAGGCATGTCTGGAGCATAAGAGAGCAATCCGGATCCAAAAGCAGAGTGTTTATTAAGCTCCCTGTTTGGGGAACCAAGTTGCCCCACAATGCACTGGGAAGGGAATGTCCCTCCTGGTGCCTAAGGGAATGAGCCAGCTCCTAAAACAAAACATCATCTGGCAGCTTTGCTGCTGCAAACAAAAAGGTGGAGGCAGGCCGGTTGGTGGTCCAGTGTGCTACAATTTGCAGGGGTGGGGGTCTAGATCAAAAATGTTGGGAAGCACTGCTGTAAAAAGCTGCTTCTGGAACATCCTACCTCTCAAAGGAGCTGCAAGACAATGGGGCTGTTCACACGACTGCGTGTGTGCATGGTTGGGAGGGCAGGGGGGGAGGCAGGGTTCAACCAACCTTCTCCCAACCTTCTCCCCTTTGCAGCCCAGGCGGTGTGCAAGCCACGTGCCCACAGGACCAGCACTGCCAGGAACAGCGTGGATGACGCTCCGTGCTGCTCTTGGCTGTACTGGTAAACAGAAGCCAGGACTCCTTGTCCCAGCCTCCGTGAACCCCACAGTGCATCATGTGCCAAGCACAGTGCATTGGAGGATTCCCCCCAGGGGACAGGCACACTAGGCACATGTCTCTGTGACCGTGTAAGCGGCAAGCAACTTGTGCTGACACATGAGAGCCAGCGTGGTGTAGTGGTTAGAGTGCTGGACTAGAACCGGGGAGACCTGAGTTCAAATCCCCATTCAGCCATGAAACTAGCTGGGAAAAGTGACTCTGGGCCAGTCACTTCTCTCTCAGCCTAACCTACCTCACAGGGTTGTTGTGAAAGAGAAACTCAAGTATGTAGTACACTGCTCTGGGCTCCTTGGAGGAAGAGCGGGATATAAATGTAAATAATAATAATAATAATAATGATCCCAGAGCCGAGGTTAAGGCTCCACAATCAAGACAATACTAATTAGCAATGCTCTCCTTATCTGTGCACTTCTGCTGTAGCTGGGACAGTGAGAGAGCTCAGTGCGGGGAGGGGGAGATTTCTTTAACAGCAGAGGCGTATCTAGGGTAGGGCAGCCATGGCATGTGCCCTGGGCGCACTTGACGGGGGAGCACCATGCCAGTGCCACTGCTTCCTCCTCAGTGCTGCCGCTGCTACTGCCAGCCAGTTCTGCCGCATGGCAGGGGAAGACCACATGGCAGGGGGGCGCCGACTTTGGGAGGGTGCCTGCTGTGCTGCTCCCTTCCCAACTGCGCCTTTCCCCCATCATTCCCAGGCTTATCTCTTCCTCGACTCCACTTGCTCAGGCTACTCTGGATGCCCTCGCGCTTGCTCAGTCCCTCTCTCCGTCCCTGGGCAGGCGCCGCAGCTCGTGTGTGTTCACCTGCCTGCTGCAGCAGCTCCTGATTGCAGGACCGATTGCACATGGAGGAGGAGCCGCAGCCAGAGTGAGCAGAAGAGGCTGCTCCAGGCCGAAGACGCAGAGTGGGGTTGCCTGGGAGGGTGGGAGCCTGAGTAGCCGCCCACTCTGATGGGAGCTGCTGGTGGTGGTGAATCTGTGCTCAGGGGCAGAGATGGAAGAGCAGGCAGGAGCGCTGCTGTTTCATCATTTGCCTATTACCAATTGGAGCCCTAAGCAAGTAGTGGAGTGGACCAAGGGTAAGAGCCGCTCCTCTTTCCTCTTCTTGCAGCCTGGCTCTGGCAGGAACAACTACTCTTCCCCCAAAGCAGTGTTTTGCCGGAGGAGCCGTCTGCGCCTCCAGCATCAGCATTGCTCTTCTTCACCTTCTCCCAAACTTCCCCGTCTCCCTCCCTCCTGCCTTCTGCTCCTGCTCTCGTCCTCAGCTCCGGTCCCCAACACAAGAACTCGACATTTCTTGTCACAGCCGTAGGATGACTCTCTGATAGGAGCAGTCCTGGACGGGGGTTTCTCTGCTTGGACACTTCTAGCTGTTTTCAGCCGTACCTCTCCATGTTTTCTATCCTCCTTACATGCTACATCTACAGATGGCACCTTTGTTTTGGATTAGTTATCTGGCATTACTCATGTAACCAGCTTCTGTGCGTGCATTCCTTAAACATGGCTTAAAATCCCCCCACCTGTCACTGAGGGGTGGCTCCTTGTTTTAAAAAGAAGCATTAAAGAGAACAAATTGTTAGTTGCACTTTGAAATGCACTCAGGGTATCTTTCCTAGTACTTAATTTAAACCTAAGCTGCTGTCATTTGAACCAGTTTCTGTTTATTCTTTGGTTTTGTTTTTAGTTCCTGTCTGAATAGGCAGCCTACTGTGTTCTTTCCTTCTTTCTGATGTTCTTTTAAATATTTGAAAACTTGAGAAATGAATTATTTTTTCTTTTTTCTAAACTAAATATTCTTGGTTTCTTTAGCCTGTCCTCCATTTAATTTACATTCTTTATTATCCTCGCAGCTGTTTTCCTAAATCCTTTCCAGTTTGCTAGCATCCTTCAGTTGTAGCACCCAGAGCTGGACAATATACTCCCAGTGTGGTTGTATCCATTGCTATGCTCTTGAGCAGGTAGCCTGGAGAAGCCTTGAACAGAATTTGGGACAGACTGCGAGAACTCTAGCTGCTTTGTCACTCTACAGCATCAAAAGTGGATGGCAAGTTGACCAGGATGTTTTTAAATCTCACTCATATCATGAAATTAATTTGGATGAACACCTTCCCACATTAAAACTCGAAGAAGCCAGTCAGTGCCTCCCCCCCCAGCATCAAGGCTGAGTCCACAATCCTGTACACACTTACTTGAGAGTAAATCCTATAGATTTACTTCTGAGTAAACATGCTGCATGCCACCTAATGATGCCGTGGGGAAATGCTTGACTAACAAGCAGATCTGTGATCTTGCTCTGCTGAGCGTAAAAAGAGAAGAAACTGAAAAAAACTGACTTTGATCATATCATAGATCAATTTGCAACAGTGAAAGCAAGGAAGGTGCAGTTATAATTTTCATGTAGTGCCCTCATTGGTTAATTAAAAGATTAATGAGCTTGACTTGTATTTTTGAGCTGATATTATGGTAAAGCTAGCTTTCCAGATTAGACCCTGCAACGGGGTCATGTCGTATCTTGGAAGTGTGCTTCCACACTTCCTGCACTGTGACACCACAATCCCTACTCAAACAACAGGGTGCCGTTCACATTTCCAATGCCTTGCTGCAAATGTAATCGCTGCAATATAGAGACAGGAGGCTGTATATCCAGCGTAAAGAAGTTGCTGTTTTTTCGGGTTGTTCGTTTCCGCAAGACTGCTCCCCCTGCTGTTTACGTTTCAAATGTGACTTGCCTCAACAGAGGCATTTTGCTGCTGTTGAGCAGCTAGGCTGGAAAGCACCCTGGTGAAGCTTTCCCCAGCATGCAGATGCTATGCTAGAAACCACTTCACTTGCTGAAATATTGCTTTGTCACACCACTATTGAAGTCACAAGAGCTATGCCAGAAAAACTTAACCAAACCCGTCCTATGGATTTCACTGGGAGAATTGAGCACATGCTTAAGTCTGTCTCATTGAATTCAGTGGGGCTTAGAAGTGCTTAATTCCATGTTGGCAACCTAAGGTCCAAGAGAAGCAATAGGATATGGTTCCACTGGACTTCTGCATTGCTAGTCTTTAACAGGAGGGAGACATGCAACTTTCAATGATACTCTAAGTGAGATATAGGATACCAAGGGCAGGGACATGCTCTGCTTCCTGGCCAAATCCAAATATGTACAAAATGGGGCAGAGGGTTCTGGAAAGTTCTTGGAATCTCACATGCCAATTGTTTATACATCCATAGAGAGGTTTGCTTTGAGAATCTTGGATCTGCCTGAAGACCAGTTTTCTGGAAGAGAGGCACATTGCTGTACTGACTCCAAGTTTCCGAGTCCTAGTTACCCCTAGGTCTAGTCCGTGTCATCCCTACAACTGCACCTCGGGGCATTGCCCCCTCTGTCCTTTACACTCCACTTGCACTAGACTCTGGCATTTTTGGTTAGCAAAATATGCCTTGAGTCAAGAAATAAAAAATACTGGAGCCTTTCCAAACATAAGGAAGACAAAACAAGCATGATTCAGCGTGCAGAACTTGCTCTTATCCCAGACACAGAGTCAGGTGGATCAATGGAAAGAATTTGGCTGGCTTTTAAGGTCTGCTAAGTGTACAGGGAAGGACAACTTTTGCAAAATGTAGGCAGCTCTTCCTCTGGTCTGCAGTACATTAACTCAGTAAATGGGGAGGCAGGCACTAAGAGATTGAGAATTACTCTGACTGGGCTGTGTTAGTTCTACTTGCTGCCTTCTCTTACCCCAGGAAAATGTAAGCAAAGGAGGCTGCAATAAGATGGGGAGGGGGCCATCTGCCCACTTCTAGGCCCCATACTGTTGGGATTTGCCAGGGAAAGGAGAAACAATACATTTCTGCTCTTTATAGAGTTGGCAAAGCCTGGGGAAACACACATTCTTAAGGATAATAATGAGCTACAAGCCACTCATTCACAAATGAGTGATTTGCACGTCATAAAAATAACTGGGCACAGGTGAAAACAACTAGGGATTCTTTCTTTCCTCATTTTTATCAATTAATGCTGTTCTGCATGATCACTATGCTTCTCTTCTGTACAGTTTGCATAGAACTGTCACAGATTAGAGGTCTCTCCAGGCGTTCTGCAACTCTGAACAGTGGTTACAATGCTCACAGGAATGTGCTGGCAAGCCCCGCCTGTGTCTAACATTTCCCAGTCATGCGGAGGGTCTCTCCCTGGGAATATGTTTGTTTTTACAGACAAATGTGCTTCTACAGACAGACGCTGTGCTCCTGGACAGCCAGCGGAAGTGGAGCTAAGCACTGTAAGATATTCCTTTTAGGGGATGGGGCCGCTGGGGGAAGAGCACCTGCATGCTTGCGTGCAGAAGGTTCCAGGTTCCCTCCCTGGCATCTCCAAGATTGGGCTGAGAGAGACTCCTGCCGGCAACCTTGGAGAAGCCGCTGCCAGTCTGTGTAGACAATACTGAGCTAGATGGACCGATGGTCTGACTCAGTATATAGCAGCTTCCTATGGTCCTAAACATGTCGGTGCAGAGGCATGTTGCTGGCACGTGCCTCTGAGCGTCGTAATCTTGGACACTGTACACAGTTATATCATGCCTGACAAAGGCTTAGGCCTCTTCCATTTTTTGACCATTTGGCCCCACCACTTACAGTGGTTTCCCCTCTATACCTATGAGTATATATATTTGACAACTGAGGATAACACCTCATGCTACTAATGAGGTAGACTTCATTCCACAAATGCTTCTGCTACAATACATTTGTTAGTTTTTAAGGTGCTGCAGGACTTTTTGCTGCTAATGATGCCACATTCTAACATGTCTACCCCTCTGAAAAGCTACTTTAAAAAATTAAATTCCAATGCTTAGTTCTCTTTTTAGTGTCAAATTCTGCACTACAACAATGACAACAACTACACACACATCTACCTTTTCCAGCCAGACATCTTCCCTTTCCTCTGAGGCTTTACATGCAGCACAACACCATGGTGGAGTGCTGAGCTGGTATCATGGACTAAACCAGGGAGAAGATCATATTTTGGGGGAGCTCTTCTATGTTAAAGACTTCTGACAAACTGAAAACCAACACAGCAGAAAAAGGGCTAGTCTAGTCTCTCCCACACAGGGGCATCATTAGTGGGTGGCCAGGGGCGTAGCTACCCTTGGGTGACCGGGTTCAATGAACCCGGGCCGCCCCCACTCAGGGACCATGCCTTGCGGCCCTGACACACCCCGCATCTGACATCAGGTTCGGGAGGGGGCTGGCTTAGCTCCTGAATGGGGCCATGCGGCCCCGTTCGGGAGTTAGATGGCCAGTGCTATGTTCCCAGTGTGGCCAGGAGTGGCTCTCCCTACCTTTAGGGAACTCAGCACTGGCCTGGATCTAACCCCCAAACAGGGTCATACAGACGTAGGGGGTGGGTGAGAGGGGCCACCGTGGCGGCCGGATACAGACTGCTGCTGGCCTGGCTCTGCTACTGGGGGTGGCCCATGGGTTCGGGCCCCCAATGAACAGCATAGATCCCCAAATCTCATCAGCCACTTTCTTCCTGAATGGCATGGGTGGGCAGGCACCCAGCTGATGCTGCTCCAGCAACAACGGCCACTTCTTATCTCTGTCTCCTCCCTAAAAGGTGCTGTTTAATTATCAAAAGGAGGGCTGTGGGCCCAGACCTCAAATTTTCTGAGTACCTAGCAACCTCCCTGCCCCACAATATGCTAACATTCTATTTTCAGGGTTTGTGTGTTTGTTTCTTTAATGTGGAGGCACTCAGAAGTTATCTCTGGCCTAAAACATGGTGTAGTCTTATTCCCCTGCCTGCTTTGTTTCCAATGGACAGCGTAATGAAAGAGATAAACGTCTACGGTTTTGTACTAAATTATTCCTCTCTGCTAATTATTACTTCTTCCCAGCAATCGGGGCCTCTAGCTTTACTGTATGCCAGGGATTCTCAGACTGTGTTGCTAGGCACCTCTGAATCAGGAAAAAGAGAACTCTAGCTACTTGTCCCCTAGCCATAAGTTTTAAAAGTAAGAAAGAGAGGGGAAAAATCAAGGTTGAAAGACTGGCTGGTAATGAGCATTCTTGTTCTTGGCCCAGGGCCCAGCAATGAAAAGGAATATGCCAGAACAGCAAACGACATGAAAACTGGGGGAGCTTTTCTACTGGCCTTCATCACAGTCATAATTAATACCTCCACAAAAAACCAAAAATGCGTGGGGCACAGACTTCCCACTCATGATAAACCCCATACTCTTCAATCTATAGCACACATCTCAGCTAACCAGCTGCATAGATACAAATGCCTGCCAACTACCCATTCTTTTTCCATCACTAGGTACAGACTACCCAGGGTAGGGGTTGAATGAAAGATCACCCACCAGATCAGGACACCAGCACACCCATAACACGCCCACCCTGACGTCATTGCAGGATGTCCCATATGTTATTGGGGAGTCCTTTAATAGTGTGAGAGGGTGTTTACCTGAATTGCCCCCTCACACAATTAAAAGACACTCTGGGAGCACATCAGGAAGCCTGCTGGTGATGCTGGGGTGGGCGGACTCTGGGTATACCACCATGGGGATAGCATATGCTGACAGATGATAATATGAATTGGCCTTAGTACTTACTCTAAGTAATCCTCTGGGAAACCACCTTAGTTTCATACTAGATATCATGAGAGAGGGGGGGAAACTTCACTCTGTCCAAACCATTCAAAATTTTATAAACCTCTGTCATTGTCCCCACATTAACTTAATGATCTTTTTTCTGAAGTAAAAAGTCCCCAGAGCAGTAGCTTTTCCTTGCGAGAAAGCTGCTTCAGTTCTTGACATTTTAGTCACTATCTGCCCTTTTTCTTTTGCTATATCTTCTTGGATGACCAGAACCGTATTTGAAACTTGGCCACACCTTATAAGAACCTGATAATACTGGTTGCTTTATTTTCAATCCTTTCCCTAATAATTCCTAACACATACATTTGCTTGTTTCTCTCTCTTCTTCTTCTTCTTCTGCTGCTGAATACACACATACATCATTATTAGTGGGGGTTCTGTTCCTCACCTACAACCATGAGTAACGAGTCACTGCACCTATAGGAATTGTGGGGTTAGGTTCTCAGATGGTCGAAAAAACAGGAAAAACGCTCAAAAACATGACAAAGTGCGAAATATAGAGCCCTCTGCGGGCCTCCAGCTATCCCGAAATGCCCTCCGCAAGCCCAAATCCTTCCATAATTTTTCATGGAAAAAAGGGTTTTTAAAAACTAAATGAGCCACAAAATGACCTTTTACAAAATAGTGTCTGGAAATGACCTCTGAGGTAATTTCTGGTCATCTTCTAGCTGCAGATATGTGAAATTAACCCCCTTTTTGCCATCCCTCCCCACATATGCTGAGGTCGGATGTCAATTATCCAACTGCAGATACACGGAACTGCAGATAATGTACTCGCATATAGCGAGTTTTGCCTGTACTATTTTTTTGCCTTGAAGTCATCATGCACCTTTATAGATACTGACAGTTAGCCCATTTTAGAGGCTCATGTGTGCTGGATTGTATATGTGGAGCTCCTGCAGGTGATAACTTCCCTGTTCATTTAAGTGTGAGAAGGGGACGCTCTCTGTGTACTTATCTTTACACTCACTGAGCTATCGTCTTTGCTGGATAGGAAGGCCTGTATGCATATGAGCTCTATATCCCTGCAAGGATTCATAAATTTGGGCACACATATACTAAAGTGCTGCCCACTTCCCTCCACAATGAGACATTCCAAGGGCAGCACGACCAAGTTTTGACTTGCTTTGGAGGAGAGATCATTGAAGGATTATGGTGTCTTTGAAATAATTGTTTTGTTTACAAATATAGTAGAAGTGCATCAGCTGGAGGCAACAAGCATATGCACTCCTACAAGAATTGTAGGCCCATTTTCTCACATCAGAGAAAGGCTTTCCACCCTAGGTATCACACCCCCACCCCCCTCTCTTTCATCAAAATTGCCTGTCTGTTCAAAGCTGCTTCTTTTGTTCTTCTACACATACACACGTGGCATCAGCCTCTCCCCTAGATGGGGCTAATTTCTTTCCTGGGTCCCATTACAAATATTCCAGGGATATCTATGGATCTCCTCCATCAAGAAATATCAAGGGGTTATTTAAAAAAATATTAATGGGGCATCCAGGATATCAATCTGCCTGACAACAGAAATGGCTTCCCAGTACCATGGCAATATTTTAAAGGAGCTTTGTCCTTTTTGAGCTAAAGCTTCACGCAATGCAAAGAGCAAATAAGTCTAGACAAATTACCAAAAACAACCACTGACATAAGCACACAAGCTTTTCCTAGAATGCCATTCAAGTTTATTTTGGCGACTTCTACTAAGGATTTAAACTATATTTTTCAAAAGAAGCTGAGTTCTCTGTTGCAAGTAAAGCAGCAGAATTGATTGACATATTTGCATCCAATTGCCAGTCAGTTAAGCCTTGAATTTAGTATCTACAATTCATTACTTATGATCCAGAGTTGTGTATTGGCAAGAAATAAATAGATATGTGTAATGGGGGAAGCTGATTCATGTCTCTCTCCACTGAGACATTAAACTTACCCTGTGCAATGATTAGATTCCAAACAGCGGATTCTCATTCCAGACTTTTATTGTAAAGTTGCCACTACAAAACTAATCTTGGGATTTTATGGCATACGTACTTCCCTTTTGCAAGCAGTTTTAAGCGGTTACTTCTGAAGCATTAAAACAAAACCTGGATAGAGAGGCCAAAAGGTCTAGGAACATGTGCTCTAGGATGTTCATGCAGTGTTCAGAGAGGGCCTGGCAACCCAAACCTTGGCAGTACATTGAAGAATAAATATTCACCTTTGTAACTGTCTCTTTTTCCTTGGTTTTCTGTATGGTGTTTCTGCAGTTGCTGGACCTCCTGGTTCTTGCCATTTGACCTAATATGCCACTTGCTAATCCTTTCTTGGAGGTGTAGTGGATTACAGCCTTTGGCTCAGAGCAGGCTCATGTGAGGGAAAGAAATGCTGAATCATCCCTGCTTGAGCTGCCTGGCTAGGCTCCTCCTAAAACTATCCTGTAATATTGGTAGGTTCAAAATGCTGCCGCCACCACCCCTCTTATCAACAGAAACTGTTGGGGTGAGAAACCCAGAAAAAAACCTCTCTTAATTTGGCTCTTGGACAAGTACAAAAATCTCCCACGTGCAAGCCTACATGATGATAAAACTGATAGTTGCTGAATGTTTGAGGATGTGTTTGCACCATAGAAAATCCCCCTTTGGCTCCCCCTTTTCTGAGTTAAAAACTAACATGGAGAGGCTTGTAAAAAGAAAAGAACTTTAAAAAACAGTTTTATTCAATTATTACAGTCTGCTTCCATCTGAGGCTTTCTCAGCTTTTAAATACAGTTAAAAATACATAGTAGGTTACAAAAATATATTGTCTTAATGCATTCTTAAATGTTTATAAACATTTAACACCCTAGGTAGGATGGGCATAAGCTAGTGTTTCTTATTTTAATTAAGTTACATGTAAACAGTAATAGACCAGTATCAGGAAGGAATATGCAAAAGCAAACACACCAAAGAAATATAACTTCCCTGATGTAAAGTCTGACTAAACAAATTAATCTTCCCAAAGCCACATCCCAGGTGTGAGTTCCTTTCCTTGAACTCACCAAACTCCGGATGAGAATTCAAGCTTCCTGCCCTCCTGTCTTTCAAGGATCTGCAGAGTTATTCTCCTGCAGCCAAATTCCATGGCCTCATGTCCTCCTGAGCAACTCCAGCTTAGCTCTTCTCAACAAAGAACTCTCTTCTTCTTGTCAACATCTCTCTAGGTCCCACCCATGTGGTGTGTTGATTGGCTGTGCCCTGGAGTTCACCAGCCTGTCAGTCAAGTCAGGGTTCACTTCCAGTTAACTCTTTAGGGAGAGCAGAGTCTGATTACTACAGGAGGCAACATTCATGTTTTCTGTTTGCAACAAGTAAGGCTGTGCTGTTGCAAGGGGAGGAGGCCATGCTCTGTAGACCTAGGTGAGAGTGAGCTTAGTATTGCTGTCCCTTCATTAGCCCCTCCAACATCTGTAAGGCCTTGCTCTGTGTGCTTACTGCACCAGCATAATCTGTTTTTAATGTATTTTATATATTTGTATCTTGCCTTTCCCCTTCCAGCTGGTGGTGGTGAAGGCAGCTAACAAAATACAAAATAAAAACAATATTAGTTAGGGGGTTGTGTGTATAGATAGAAATTACAAAAAGAGCAGCAGAAGAAAGAAAGAAAACTAATCAAAGGGAGCCATCAAAGAGCAGTATAACATCACAACCCTTAAAAAACTTGCTGGAATAAAAATGTTTTCCACCAGCAATGGAACACTGCCAATAAGGAAGCCAACTAAACCTCGCATGGCAGGGAGTCCCACATGCTGGGTGACACCACATCGATGCCAAGCTCAGCTCATCCACACTCATATCTTGAACTGCATTGGTGCAACACCCCTGGGTTTTTTCTGTATGGATGCAGTCCCATAGCTCACAGCTTTACACTGGCTCTTGCCCTTGCCCTTCTTGACTTGTTGCCTTGCACAACAGACGGTTCATTCCGTCATTCCATGAGGCAGCTTTCCTGACCTCGCATCTTGGCTCGTGGGTTAACCCAGAGGACTCTCCAGCTAAGAATACTTCAAAGAATCCAAAGGATGAGAGAAAAGTGAATATAGAATTTAAGCACCAGTTGATCCCATCAGAATATGGCATGATGTCAAGTCAAACATCTTGGAGAGTTCATGTTCCAATAAGTACATTAGCATAAAAAATGGACATGACACATTGAGATACTTATTTATAGATGATTAACATCGAGAACCTATTGTCCTAGTAGCAACTTTGACTCAGAACATGTTTTCCCAGGCTTTTGGCCCCTGTGTCTAAGTTTTGCTTTAACCCTTTTGAGTTTAAAACTTAGACTAGCCATCCAGAGCACAACAAGAACCTGAATTTCTGTTTATACATCTAGCTATGAGAATGAAAATGTTTCACTCCTTACAGAGGCAAGACCATGGCAGGGTCATTCGCCTAAAGTTTTATCCAAGGACAAGGCTAAGAAACTGGTGTTTTTCAAGTTGTATTTATTTATTTTGAATCCTGCCTTTCCTTCAACAAGTTCAGTTCAGTGGGCTGTACATAGTTCCCTCCATGCCTAAATGTTATCCTCACAACAATCCTGTGAGGTAAATTAGGTTGACATCCACAGGCCTAAACTCAACAATGGGCCTTGCTAACTGGGCAAAGAAGCATCTTTTAAAGTGTGGCTTTTTTCTATTTAGCAGGGGGAGAGCAATTTTCTCTATTCAGCCCAGCATAGCAGCTAATTCCAATGGCTATTCCTAGTCTCTCCTTTGAATTCCTTTTTAAGGATTTTAAACCACTTTGGGAATAATTTTCTAATTCTTTTTGCTAGGTATACCACTTTGAGAAAAATTTGTTGAAAAGCAGTATTTAAGTATTTATAGAAGTAGTAGTAATAGTTCTCAGCTAAGAGTGAATCCTGCATCTAATTGAATTCTAATTTTTTTGATTGTGTGTGTGTGTGGTCTTACTGTTACACATAATAAAGTATGTGAAGAAAACACACAGTGCTCAAGCCACACTTTCAGCCCTATTTTGGATGTGACCCACTTTGCTGCTATACGTCTCATAACATCTTTGTTAGAAAGAGGTGATGGTTCCTGTTAAACAGCACTTCAAAGTCCAACATCTGGAAGAATGAGGACTGAGATTTCTCAGTAACTCAGTGATTGGTTTCCTGCCCTGACTCTGTTGCTTTCTTACGTGGAACGTTTGTGGTTTCTCAAGAAGCAGCTAGGGCTAAACTGACCTGCTTGTCAACTCTTTTGGCAGTATCTGTCTATCTACTATTACTAAAAGTGCTGAAAGTTGTGGTCCTTATGACGGAGTACTAGAGTCCCTGCTGGTGAGTGGGGAATACTGACCTGCAGGTATTATGGTGTTAAAAAACCGGGGGGGGGGGCCAAAGAGGCCAACCCCCACAAACTGATAACCACAGATAACCTTAGTGCAGATAACCACAGTACACTTAACAAAAGAAATGTGCCTTAGCCCATTCTGTAGCAGTAAAACAGAACTGAAGGGCCCTGCTTCTTAACCTTAACTCTTGAAGCTTTAGGGCTGGATGAAAAGGGTGGGATTGAGCAGCAGTTCCCAGGCCCCACCTCCGAAAAACACCAGGAAACAGAAAAAATAAAAGTTACATATGAAGTAAGACACAAGTTAAAGCAGGCCTTCCCGTCTTTGTTGCTAACTTTTGTTTTTTCACCATGCTCAGTTACCTATACCGGGGTGGGGGATTTATCTGAGGCAATGCAAGGTGACATGATACTTCGATTTCACACATGCAACCATTTCACACATGCAATTGATCATGCATGTGTGAACTCGACTTGCAAGCAAGATAGAGATCCTGCAAACCAGAATGTTATCACAGGAAAATTAATTGTTTAAATGGGTCTTCTTTCAGAGCAACCACTGGGTTGACATGCATGAATGTAAACATTTTTGTTGATCCCTAAAGTAGTTTCAGGTTTGCTAACCCCAGGACTGATTTAATTTCCAGTCAAGTAGACTCGCCAAGCACAGCAACCATAGGTCAAACATCATAGACACAGCTATCTTTCATCTGATATTATATGTGTGTGTGTGTATATATATATATATATATATATATAAAATTTTTTTTTCAAATGGAGGCAGTTCACCCATTCAGCTGAGTCACTGAGTTATGAGACATTTTCTTGTGTGCAAATGAATCAGCTCAAAGTATTAATGATTTAAATTACACAGTGCAGACCTATTATCAAAATGTTGGTGGCTTAATTGAAAACAACATGCAAAATTAATCCTCCCTCTGTCTCTTTGCTTTTATGATTCACAGTCCCACACCTTCCAAAGGACCATTCTTGCTTACACCCTTCCTACTAACAGCCCACAATGCACACGCATACAAACACACCCATTCCCTAGATTCTATGTGAAGTTTTGCTGGTGCAAAATGACTACTTATTTTCTTCACAGAAGCTACGATGTTTAGCAAAATTGTTAAGGACACATGATTCCATCATCAGTTGGAATGCTTATTAACATTCCATGACATAACAACAGTTCAGCCAATGACTAGTAGAGACTCAAGTGACACACTAAAATTATTTTGGCTTATTGTGGTAACTGGTAAGTTTGCTTTTAAACTCAAAGCAGAATGCTTTAAAAGTCTTGCTAGTATCATCTTATTATAAGGATGAGGAGTGGATAATGTAGTTTAGAAGTATGTAAAAACTACTGCTAAAAAGAATAGGTTAAACTGTCTTTAATTTTGGAGGCATTTAAAAGAGCACAACATAAAAGACCCTCATTCTGATTTGGGTAGAATAAATAGAATTAATATGAATTTAACCAAATACTGAAGGAATGTCCCCCCCAAAATGAGGATTCCCCCAGGAGCATACACAACTGACAGCTGGCTGCTATTATGAATCTATATCACCAGATGGTTTGAATTACAGACAGGCAGAAGAAACACAACTGAAGCTTTTCTGCATTGTACTGATAATACTACCACAACATGCATATGCATAAGACAAAATTATATCATGGAATTCCCTGGCACAAAAGATGGTGATGGCTGCTAGCTTAGGTGGCTTTAAAGGGGGATTATTATTTCATTTCATTATACCACCCGATATATGTATCTCTAGCCTCATTCATGCAGGATACATCTATCAATGACTGCTAGTCATGATGGCTATATTGATCCTCCACATTCAGAGTCACCTGGTGACTCATTTGAACTAGGTGAGGCACATGGCACTGAATACTAGTTCCTGAAAAACCAGAGTAGAAGAAGACTGCCTTCAAGCTCTGCTTGTGGGCTTCCTAAAGCAGTGATCTTCACTGTTTTTCAAAGGGTGGGGCGCACTCGGTCAAAAAATCCTCCAATGTGAGCTATTTCCCACCAAGCTGACCTCAGCACAGTGCTGTGCCTTCCCCAGTGCAAGGTGGGAAGACAGGCCCTTTAAGATAAACAGAGTCCTGTCAAACTCCATCGCCACCTTGGAAGATGCAGAAGGGGTGTTGGGAAGTGTAGTACTTCGCAGTACTTTCCCCATTGTTCTATGGGGAAGGTCCTGGGGAGGCCTACACTGTCTCATGTGCACCTTCCAAGATGGTGCTGGGGGGCTGAGAGGGCTCTGCTTCCCTTGAAGGAGCCCCACCAGTGCTGGCAAAACATAGCACTGCTCAGTGGGAAAGGTTGCTTCCACATGGGGGGCTGGGTGGGGCTGGGCTACACTGTACTGCCCTGCCCTGCCCTTTGTGTACTGCTTTATAATTGGTCAGGGAGCTGCACTTAGGGTTGATGGGAACCACCACTAGTTCTGGCTTTGTAATGAAGAAGACTGTCCTAGAGGCATCTGATGGACCACTGTGCAGGGGTGGAGCCAACATTGTGCACTGGGGTTCAAAGAACCCAGGCTGTAGTTCTGGTGGAGCCGGCCTGCATATCATAGCCATGCCCCCGCATCTGACGTCAGATACAGGGGGTGTGGCCAGATGTGGAAATAGGGTAGCGCAGACCCATTTGTGAGGTGCTTCAGCCAGTGCTGGGTTTCCAGCCTGGGTTTCCAGCGAGACTCTGGATGCCTCTCTCTTTGGCTAGAGAGATCAGGAAGGGAGGTTTCTACATCTACCCCAGCTACAGCGGAACTGCACAGGTAAGGGGGCACTGCTAAATAATATAGTCTGGAGATGTGAAATTAAAGTTCCAAATAAAGTAGTTTATTTGGAAAATCCAAATAAAACCACCCTGAGCCATTTTTGGAAGGGCGGTATATAAATTAAATTAAATTAAAATAAATAAATAAATCCATCCATCCATCCATCCATCCATCCAGGAGATGGATAAGACCTATCATGCCTCATTGCTAGCTACATACAGGAAAAAGGGGCAGGGAGAAGATGGAGGTCTGTCTCTCCAGGTGAGAGGATGACACCTGAGACTATCAGTCTAACAAAGGGGAATCAGAGTAGAGAAAGCATGGTCAAAGGGGGAATGCCCTTATTGGCTATCTCTACCCCTAATGCCCCTAACAGTCACTAGGGTTGCTGATGCTAAGTGTTGATGCCATCAGGAGCTGCATCTCCAACATCTCTGCCTCAAAAGGCACTCCTAGCCAGGCTGGGAACTCAGTGCCAGCTACGCCTCAAGAATGGGGCTGAATGGCAGAAATGGAGCTGCCCCGCCCTGTTTTCAAGGCATTTCAGCCAGTGCTGGGTTCCCAGCCAGGCTGGGAGCACATCGCTCTGCTTTTCAAGGCAGAGAGGGGTGCTCCCAGCCAGGCTGGAAACCCAGTACTGGCTGAAGGGCCTCATGAACGGGGCTGCACAGCGTCATTTCCATGTCTGGCCGCAGCTCCGCATCTGAAATCAGATGCAGGGAGTGTGGTTAGGATGTGCATGCTAGCACATGCCCCTGTATCAACACAACGGGTTGCACCCATGCCACTGGCGGCTTCATACACTACTGCCACTGTAGAAAGTAGGACGCTGGTCTAGATGGACCCTTGGTTTGATCCAGCAGGGTTTATTTTATTTTATTTTATTTTATTTTATTTTATTTTATTTTATTTTTCAATGTTCTTAGGCTTGTAATTAGCCACTTACTTAGTCACCAGTGATGAGTCAAATTCGCCTGTCAGACTAGGCAAGTTCCACCCTTCTAAGGGGATAGAGTCATATTTCTCTCATTCCCCCTTCAAATTCTAAAGAGCAATTGGCAGTTCAAGGCGAGAAAGGAGAGCGCCTGTGCACATCTTCCATAGGCTATGCCATGGAGGCTGATTATAGGATTTGTCCTTCTGTCTTTGCTACTTCACAGAGGGATCAGTTTTGCTTCGATGCAATGCTTCCTAATTTTACCCATGGAAAATGTGTGCAGAAAATGCTTGGTCTGAACTGGGATCTCCATGGAGATGACTGCAGTGGCAATATTTCAATATTTTGATTGAATAATTTGACTGGTGATTGCAATGGAAATATTTCAACATTTTTTTCCCATTCCCCACAATCCTAAGTAATCTCTCCAGAGAGGTGATAGATTTTATCTGTGAAGAGCCGTATTTAGCCATCTTTGTTTCAACTGCTGAATCTGGTTCAGAGGATACATTTTTCCATGCTGATGTGTCCTTGGGAGACATCACATGGAAACAAAATTGACTATGTAAACTGGCCCAGTGGTCAACCCCTGAGCTATGTAGGGCTACCCAGAAAGTTAGTTGTCTTCACCAACCCAGGGTCCCTGCAAGGCTACTGAACATGTTTTAGTGACAGAAGTTACCGTGCTGCTTTCCAGAGATGTCAGGCAGCCCCTGTAGTTGCAGCTCTCGATTGTTTCTAGGACTACTGGATCCTGGTGACTAGATAGAAGTGGTAAGTGGATACATCCAACCAGAAAAGCAAGGCAGGAGAACTCTCCTCTCCTGCTCTTGGTTAAGAGCTGGGTTATCCTGCTTGAAGCAATCTGAGTTGGAGGGATTTTTGTGAGTTCACATAATCTGGCATCTCCATTTAAAAGATTGCAGGTCATAGGTGATGGGAACATCCTCTACTTGACACTCTGGAAAGCCGCTGCTAATCAGAGTAAACAACACTGGCCTTGATGGACCAATAGTCTGACTTGATATAAAATTGCAAGCATATGAACAGCTTATGTTGCTGTGACTCTAATTTTTCCCCCTAGCTCTATGAGGTCTTATGAGCCATGCTGTCTAATGGAAAAGTTTCCCTGCATTCCTCCAGGGTTTTGTATGCATGTAGTTAGTTAGTTGTCTGGGTGAGGTTTGGAACCTGCCTGTGAAAACAGCATGTTTCTGTCATTTGTGGTTTGGTTTGGGAGTTCCATGTCAGTGAGTGCTTGGAGTTTGCAAGCATGCTATGCTTCCCAATGGGAGAGTTTTTTCTGGATTTTCTGGGAAAGTAATAAATATTTATGAAGGTTTGGATTTTTTCTCTCTCCTGGTAGTCTGAGCGAGATCTGGAACCTACCCATTAAAATGTCATGTTTCTGTCATTTGAGGTTTGGTCTGAGAGTTTCATGTCAGTCAGTCAGTGAGGCCCAAGCAGCTTCATATTATAAATGTTTGTATGTCAAGTTCAAAAAGACAAGAGGGACTAATAGTTATTTTCACTATAAATTTGCAAGCATCTGCTGCTCTCCTAAAGGATTTGAGAATAAAGGCTTTTTTTTTTTTTTAAGCATCTTTGGCTAAAAACAAGTCTCCTGTGAAAAACAGTTATCCATCTGGTGCTCCAAGGATTCATACTAAGCACCATAAATGGGAAAAGGATTAGGAGTTCTATGAGGAATGAGATTGGCCAGATGGAATGGTCTGAATAAAAAGCGTGGTCAAAGTGTGCTTTTTCATTGCCCTCTCCAATTCCTGTATAAGGTTTCACGATCCTTTTGCCGGCTCCTAACAGAGGCATCCCCTTCATAGAACTCTCAGGCTCTAATTTATGGACATCTGTATGTATGTGTGTGTTCTAAAAACATTTCACAATGAAAAATCAGCAGACAGGTCAGCTGTTAAGATGTTGAGGAGAGCAACACAGGAATGAACTCTGCAAAAGGCATTAACTCTTGTCTACCCCTTCAGCCTTTCTTAGCAGCACAGAAACAACTTCCAACAAAGCAAATACGTGAACATACAAAGCTACCTTATACTAAGTGGAACCATTGGTCTAGGGAGGTCAGTATTGCCTTCTCTGACAGGCAGCAGCTTCCCAAGGTCAGATGGGCCTCATGGGTGGCATAGCAGCCCACCCAGGACTGCTCTCATGGATGGCTTGCTGAGAAATCAAGACAAACCAACACCACACTGCTTTTCCTCTTTACTTCCGAATATAAAAAGGAAGGAAGGGCAAGAGACATGAACAAAGAAAGGAATTGGAGGTGTGTGGTTTTAATAAAACAAAGAGTAAGGGGAAGGAAAGGAGGGGGTTGCTTCAAGCAGCAAAGTACTCTGGTTCTTCTTTGACTGGTGCTTCTTTACTTCAGTAGAAAAATACCTCCCAGGCATTTTCCAGACAACGAGATTTGCAACGGTTAATGCATTGCAAACTGTGACAGAATAGTGCAATGGTTTCAAAACGAGAGTAAAAAGTTGTTTCATGCTTCGTTGTAAGCTGGTGGCCATTCGTAGTTTCCATCCGCTGAAATGTATTTTCCAGGCAGGAATGTCCATATTCTCATTGAAACGCACTTATCTGCTCCTTCTCCTGCTCCACTGGGGCCAATGGAGATGTGAGTGAAAGGGAATCCTGCTGTGGCGAGCCTGGAAGGGGGCAAGAGAGGAACTGGCGCGCCCGAGTGGGTGCTCTCTTCCCTGCTGGTGGTAGTGGCGGCATCCAGCAGCCCCTCAGCTCCCCTGCTGGGGGGCGGCCGTAACAGCAGCAGAAGCCTCCGCCACTCAGTTGGTGCCCCAGGCAGAGCCTCGCTAGGGCTGGGAGCCTTGCAGCAGCGGTGGGACACCTTTCTCCTTTCCGCCGTCACCCTCGCTGCTTCCCTCCTGCCGGGCCCTCTCCTGAGGAGGGGAGATGGGGGCAGCACACCTCCAGATAGATAGACAGATAGATAGACAGATAGGAGGGGGAGGCGAGCAATCCTCCAGTGAGGACTGTGGGATTGCACAGAAGTAAATGAATCATGATTCAGTTCAATGGGCTTGCTTTTAAGTAAGTGACTGTTCTCTCTCCCTGCTCTTTCCCTTGTAGTATATATTTATTTAACTAACATATTTGTATACCACTCAAATGCAAGTCTCTGGGTGGTTTACAACAAAACAACAAATAAAAAGGTTAAAACATTGCAACAATTCAAAATGTTAAAACTATTTAAAAATCATCAAACAATTAAAACAGCATCTAATTAAAAGCCTGGGTGAACAAATGTGTCTTGACTGCCTTTTTTAAAAGTTGTAAGAGATAGGGAGGCTCTTAAGAAAGTGGGATTGCACAGAAGTAAATGATTTATTTCAATGGGCTTCCTCTTCAGTAAAAAGTGCATGAGAAAGGGTTGGATTCAGAAATCTGCTCAGCTGCTCTCCCCGCTCCTTCTGTGTTGACAAGCTCAAGTTATGTTGGAAGCAAGCAGAGGAGAAGGGAGGTGTGTAGCTTGGGATCTGTGGGGAGGAAAGGAGGGGAAAGCCGAGATTTCTCCCTGTGGTGGAGGAAGCAAGCGTGCGTGCGTGCGTGTGTGTGTGAGAGAGAGAGAGAACTGTCCAGATTGCAAAATGCTACAATGCATAAAATGCAGGGAAAAGCTCCCTACAACAGAAAAATAAAGCTACTTTCCTGCAGTGCATTTATAATGTTGTAGGGCAAAAACGTATCATTAAAACTTGAATCAAGGCATGGGGAATGTGAATGGCACCCTGCTGACAGTGATGTGGAAACACAGGCAATCTGGAGGGGCACTTAGTGGATACGCTGCGAGCATGTTGCAGTGTGTAATCTGCAAAACGCCCCAGAGAGGACATTAGTATGCCTTTGACTGAAAGCAGGAATTCGGTCAGGAAAACGGAAACAAAGAAAAAGGTTTTCTCTTTTGCTCTGAAAACAAGAAAAGAAACAATGCAGAAAAGGCTCACTTTATTAAGGCACCTTTTTCCAAATACTAAGCCACAGTTTCTGATCATATTCTGTCACTACAATAGCAACATAAATGTCACTATCCAGCCAACATTAACATTCACACTGCATTGAATTTAATGGGAAAGTTAAGCATGCATTATTTTCTTTATTATTCAGTTTATATACCGTATTTTACGGACTATAAGACGCTACGGACTATAAGACGCACCTTAATTTTAATCCAGTTTTTCAGAGTTTTAACATATTAAACTGTTAAAACATATAAGACGCACCTGAATTTTGGCGGATATTTTTCGAGGAAAAAAGTGAGTCTTATAGTCCATAAAATACGGTACCACCTTTCATAAAAGCCATTGTAAGGTGATTTACAAAAGTTAAAATACAACAAAATTCCATAAAATCACATTAAAATATTAAAAATAATTAAAAGCATAAAAACACCAAAAAGAAGCTGCCATTATAAAAGACAAAGACAGAGCACTTGGAAAGCAGAGAGATTGGCAACCCCTAAAGGGCAAATGCCAGAATTAATAACATTTTAAGTTGTTTTTTAAAAGCAGTCACAGGTGCCAGAGAATGGACACACCCTGGAAGAGCATTTCAGAGCTTGAGGGGCAACAACAGAAAAGGCCCTGTGCCATGTGCACAGCAATCAAGCTTCCTTCAATGTTGGCACACAGAGAAAAGCCTCCTCTGATGACCTTGTTGGATGGGCAGAAACCTCTGGGAGCAGGTGGTCCTCAGGAGCATTAATGCTTTATCCTTGAAATAACTGACATTTAAAATTATTACAGTGTTTTAACTTTGGCTGGATGATGCCCTGTATATTTTTGAAGCCTGCTAAGTGGAGATTCTGGTAACTGGGATTCTAGGAAGTGGCGTCAATAGCATTTTCACAAAGGTTTGCAATGCATCAATTTATTGCACAAGATAGCAAATCTTTTAGATACGGCCTATTTATCTTTGTACACACTCTCAGCTGCGACTAGGGTGTTAGAGTACAATAAATTGTGATGGCCACTAGATAACATTTTTAAAGGTTTCAGATCATGTGCAAAGGTATAGTCTGAAGGCAGGTGATCCAGCAACCATGCTGAAGCTAAGCAGGTCTGGGTCTGGTCAGAGCCCACGTGGGCAGTCTAGATATGCCACCTTGAATTCCACTGGCTGACATTCTGAGCAAATGCCTGTGAACCTTGTAACACAACATGCACATTGTGCAAGTGCACTCTTGCACACCTGCAAAAATAGCACAGCCACTGGAAAGAATAGTTGTACTATCGTGCAACCACCTTTGTGTAATTTTTGTGCAGTGCAACAGTGCACTTGCACAACTGAATGCACATTGTGTTACAGTGTGTAGAGAAGTTTGCACAGTATGTAAGGCACTGAAATTAAAATAGGATGCAAATCTAATACATAACTTCGTTTAGGAGGACTGTCAATAGCTATTAGTCACAATAGCAAAGAACAGTGTCTCCATATATTCAGGCAGTATATCAGATGCTACTGCCACATATGTAACGCTATTGATTAGGAGATATATGTGCCTGCTGAGAATGTATGCTTCATCTCAATTTAGACATTTCCTCTCCAAGCAAAATGAAGGCCTGTGAGATTAGTCTAGGCTAGTTCAAGGAGAATCCAAACAAGTAAAAAAGATGGGATTAGTTTCTCCCCCACCCCCCTCTCTCGTAGGGCTTGCTAAAGAGAAACTTGCCCTGTTGACTTTTCTGTCCCAGACATCTCTAAACTATTCCCATGTCCACTCCAGATCTTTTCCTTCTGCCTCGGCACACGGTTTCAGGCCCTAGTTAAAGGGTTTCACTCCCTCTATCCCTCCTCTTCCCAACTGAAAACAAACTGAAGGTGCAGATGACCTAATGGCTTTGACTAGAAGGACACCAGTGAAGGCCATGCACCAGGTGGGAAACACCAAAAAAAGGCTTTTCAGAGGTTCACTTTGAACTTCTTATAGTCATATGAGAACAAACACCCACCAAATACACTCAGAAAATTGATGGGATAAGTAATACTGCAGGCAAACAGGGAGAGATGTTGATCTCCACCATGCCCAGCTTGTGGATTTTCCAGGCTGTCCACTTTGGGCGATTAGCTGGATCTTGGTCAGATCCAGTAAGGTAAAATGGCATACTTTTTGGTGCACGATTTCCTTGTCTAATTAAGAAACAACAAGAGGAGCCAGGAAGCAGCGCACAACTCCTCTGGTAACTGGTCTGTGCCCCGCTTGGGACACATTTATCCTTTGAGGACCATGGGTGTGAGCACAAGGCTGTGTGCATCAAACGGTTCTCAGTGTTCATCTCACTCAAGCCATTGCCCAAAGGAAGTGTAGATGATACTGTGGACTACTTTTACTACACTACTGAGGCAGGAGACTGCCGTTTTGTTGCATATTCTGTAAGAAGCTGTAAGAGCCATTTCTTAGGAATCTGAAAGAGAGAGTACTACAACAAAACAACATTTAAAAAGCATGTAAAAGATTAAGCAAGGTTTTCCAGAGAAACAAAAATAGTGGCATAATCCCAAATGTGTACAAGGGCAGAACCTGAAACCAGCCAGTCCTTGTTTCTCTGGTTTCTATGAAATGATTAAAGTCCAATATGGCAGTGACATGCGTATTCCGGAGTTGCTTAATTCTTAGTTACCATAGTAACAAAGACTTTAAAAACCTTAATTAGATAAATGCAATTAAGGCTACTACAGGGGGAATACTTCACCTCTGTATACAGTATGTGGAGATCAGAACTGTAGCTCAGTATTACAGTTCTCAAAAGCTATTTGTTTGTTTTTCAAATTAAGTTGGGTTTTTTTTTTAATACCATGAACTCAAAAACCTGTGGCACTTTGGCTCAAAATGACATGTGATCTCCCCCCCCCACAACATAAACATGCAAAATAGGTAAGACCATAACCTGTATTGGATCACTGGGGGACAGCCCTAATAAAAACCCAAAGCACAAACCTGGCAGCAATTACAAGACATATTTGTAATCCAAGTCTCTCCCTGGTGTCCCAGGTTGAGGCAGTGGCCAGAGGTGCCTTCTATCAGCGTCAGCTGATATGCCAGCTGCGTCCGTTTCTTGAGATAAATGAACTCAAAACAGTGGTACATCAGCTGGTAACTTCCAGACTGGATTACTGCAATGCGCTCTACGCTCTATGTGGGGCTGCCCTTGTATGTAGTCCGGAAACAACAGCTGGTTCAGAATGCGGCAGCCAGACTGGTCTCTGGGTCCAGAGGCGTATCTAGAGAAAATAGCGCCTAGGGCAAACACTGAAATTGCGCCCCCTGTCCAAACATCTGGCACCCATCTTTCAGATAACTTTACCATAATATCAGCTCAAAAATACAAGTCAAGCTCGTTAATCTTTTAATATTTCAAAAACTATTTAACAGTGGACGTAGCCAGACCAAAAAATGCTGGAAGACTACAAATTTCAGTATGCTGGGGCTCATGAAATACCCAAATACTATGTGGAGGTGTACTTGGAAAACTAAACAGAAGTGCCTATCTAATTCTCTGCTATGTATTGTAGCATCACTATTACATAAATTTAAAAAAATAAATGGAGAATTTGACTTTTCCCAGATACTCTGAAAATAATTAAAGGATATGCAGAGAAAACTGTGTCACTGCTTGGAATATATTCTAGTACTTCAGAAAGACAGTTAAAATGAGAGAAAGAGAGCAAGAAACTCCCAGTAGGCCTTAATACTAAGGATTTCACACCGATTCAAAGACAAACCCATCATTAATAGCCATATTATTAAAACATCACATTTAACTCACTTATCACAAGAAGCAAAGTAAGAGCAAATTATTATAATCCTAGCTCATAAGCTTCAGCTCAATATTCACAAGCCCTGATTCTCTGTACATAGTGCCAAACTAAATATGTGTACACTGACATATTATATTTTTAAAAATTGTTTTTACCTGTAGCCCCTTTGGGGGGCTTCCTAAAGGCTTTGGGGGGGATCTGAAAAGGTTTCCCCTCCCCACTCTGGCCTCTAGGGCCTTGCAGGGACCATTTGAGCATGTGCAGTAGCCTTTTTTTTTAAAAATCATTTTAAATGGCCGCTAAAAACAAAATGGCCACCGTGCATGCTCAAATGGCCTCTGCGAGGCCTGGCATGGCCTAGGACCTCACAGAGGCCATTTGAGCATGAGCGGTGGCCATTTTGTTTTTGGCTGCCATTTTTTAAATTATTATTTTAAAAAATGGCGCGTCCCCCTTAGAGTGACACCCAGGGCACATGCTCTGCCTGCCCTGCCATAGATACGCCACTGTCTGGGTCATCTTGGAGAGACCATATTACTCCTGTACTGAAGGAGTTACACTGGCTGCCAATATGTTTCCAGGCAAAATACAAGGTGTTAGTTATAACCTATATAGCCCTAAACAGCTTGGGCCCTGGGTATTTAAGAGAACATCTTCTTCGTTGTGAACCCCACCGCTCATTGAGATCATCAGGAGAGACCTGTCTGCATTTGCCACCAGCTTGTCTGGTGGCTACTCAGGGACGGGCCTTCTCCGTTGCTGCCCCGAGGGTTTGGAATGTGTTCTCTGGTGAAATAAGAGCCTCCCCATCTCTGACCATTTTAAAAAAGTCTTTAAAGACACATCTGTTCACCCAGGCTTTTAACTGATACTGTTTTGATTGTTTTTAATGTTGTTTTAGAATATTGTTTTTTTTTTAATTACATTGTTGTGTTTTAAATTTCTTGTTTTTGTTTTTAACTAATGTTTTAATGTTTTTATCTTCTTGTAAACCGCCCATAGACATAAGTTTTGGGCTGTATAAAAATATGTTAAATAAATAAATTTGTAAGACTCCCCACTAGGCCTCTAGGTATGTTGAGTGCCAGGATGCCCTCATATTGTGCTTAAGCACTCAATAAATGTTTAGAAAATACTAGTAAAACAGGTTTGCAGGTTGCAAGCATTCCTCTTGTGCCAGTTGTTCCGGGGTGGTGGGGGGATGAAATCTTTTTTAAATGGCGAACGTCACTGCCGCTGGCACCCAGGATCCTACAGGAAGCCCTGGAGGCCTACGCAGCTTCCTGCAAGGAGCCCACCCCGCCTGCTGCTCAGCTGGCCTCCACACATGTGCGGTGGCAATTTGACTGGCCAGCAGGCAGCCGGGTGCCTGCTGACCACTCAAATGGCCACCACATCTAAGACTCTAGTCGTTTGGTATCTCTGTGAGATGTCATTCCCCTTGCTTTCCATTGGGAGAGTTTTCCTGCATTTTCTGGGAACGATGCATTTTTCAAAGGGTTTCTATGTTTTTGGTAGGCTGGGCAAGGTCTGGAACCTACCTATATGTTTCTGCCTGTCATGGTTTGGTATGGAAGTTTCATAACAGTGAGCTTCAAGCAGCTTTATTTGTAGATAGACCATGTCATTCCCTGCCTCAAAACACACACTAGCACAACCTATCTAAACTTCTAGAAAGAGGGAGCCCTCCCCCTCCACACCTACCCCCCCTTCCAAATTCTGTATTTGAACAGAGCAATCCATAACTTTGTTTTGGCCTTTTTATATTTTTATTTTTAGATTATCATCAATACAGTTAATAACTTTCAACCAATAACAAACCAAACCAAAGTATATAATTCCCTCTTTCAATTTTTCCTTCCCCTCCCATCATTGTTTCTCTTCCAACCCCTCATTGATTCTTCCTTCCTCCCACTTGATTTATCTAACGATCCTCCTCCAATAGCACCACCAGCTGTCTGTGTCTTAGGGTGCCTATTTCTTTTTGGTATTTTTTTTTAACCATGAATTTATACACACACACACATATACACCTAAACACACAAATTATCACTGTGTAATATAATATGTCTTGTTTTTTTTGTACTTCTTCAGCTTTGAACTTCTGCCTTGTCAGGGCAAACACTGTGATTTTCAGTATGTGTTGAATGAGCCATGACCTTTTAATTTATTTATGGGATTTATAGCTTGTTTTCTAAGAACTTGTTTAAGGTACCTGATGACCACAAAAACAGTACAACATAGTAACACATAATCACATTGGCCAACATCCTCACTGACTGTTGGCCACACAAGGGGAAGAAGCTGTGGAGAGCCCCTGAAACGCCATAGTAGTGATCATGTGGGGGGCACTTCTGGGGAAAAGAGAGATTGGTGAAAAGCATGAGGCCTTGCATGCTCACCACTGCAGAGTTCTGGAAGCTCTGCACAGCAGGGGATGCTTCTTTCCCTTGTGCAGCCACACGTTTCGTGAGGATGTCAGCCACCAAAAGTGATATTTGCATGCTACAAACAGAAACTGCATCAGGTATAATGGTTAAGAATCGAAGTGAGGTCCTCTGGCTCATCTACTCCTTGTTTGATGCAGGAACCTCTGAGCTAAGGGCATCTCTAACAGATGGCTGCCCACCCTCTGCTTGAAAAACCCCCTTGAGGGAGAGACCACCTGCCTCTAAGTACTTGGTTCCTTTATCAAATTGCTCTTTCTGCTAAGGAGCTATTCCTAACATTCTACCAAAATCTACCCTCCTGCAACTTAAGGCCATTAGATCTAGGTCCTGTCCTCTGTGTTCAGCCTGGAGAAGAACAAGTATTTGTTCTGTATTATGCGACAGCCCTCCAGGTTCTGGGAGTGCTATCATGTTCCTCTCAGTCTTCTCTTTCCAGGCAGAACACACACAATTCATTCAACCTTTCCTTAAAATGTTAGTTTCCCAGGCCCTGCCCATCTTGGTTGTCCTCCTGCAAAACAGTTGGCCAGAACAGCACATCATGAAAGGGAGGGTAAAAATGAGATGCATTGAAGCTTCCATCATAAAGCAGGTTTCAGCCTACAGCTAGTAGATGGATTTACAATATCATAATTTGAAAGTTATAACCACCACCATGTGAATATCATGAGTTAGTCTTTGGGAACCAGTGAAATATAATGAGAATTGAATGCATATATACAGGGTGGTGCATGTGCACAGAAAGTGATAGTGGGAATAGGATGTAGCTTTGGAGAGTCAGATTTCACAGTGCCTGAAACCTGCCAGCGATAGACAGGCTTATAACAGCAAGGGGTCCTTTAAAGGTCCAAAACAGTTATGGGGGGGGGCCTTATTTGATGAGCATAGTGAGGGACGTAGTTAATACATTCCCCCTCAGCTGTTTTCACTCAAAATCATCTTCAAAGTCCTCATCCCCTCCCCCATGCCTATTTCTGCAAAGAGCAGCTGTTTAAAGGGTGGGATTTTCAGAGCAAAAACAGCAGAGGGGGAAAGTGTTCAACACTGCCCAACTGTACCCAACTGGGGCCACCTCCAGCTGCTATGGGCCTTTAAAAAAGGACCACTTTCAGACTATTACTAGGAGGTGGGAAAGGCCTGTGTAACATGTAGTGCAGCCTTGAGAATCTCTGCTTGCTTGCTTGCTTGCTTCTTTACAAGTACCTTTCTAGCTGTTATGGCTCTGAAGATATTCTTGAACATGTGTAGGCAGAGCCTGCTAAAATAGCTGAAGTTGGAGCAGTGGTTGAATAAGATTTCCTGTTATTGGATGTGACTTCAGTACCCTGCAAACCTGCTTGCACTTTCCCACGAAAAACAAGAAAAACAGGGAAGGCACCAAACAAGCAGAGATGAAGAGGAAGCTCTTCAAAGTGTATTTGAAACTCTTTATTATACTTGTTTCAAATAACAAAGCCTTTATTCAGGACTCCATATGCATATAAAAAGGTCTCAAAATTCAACTTTTCAATTGCCTCATGGCAGCCACTGGCTTTTCAGATTTGTTTTGAAATAGGAAGTTGCCTTTTTAAAAAAACAACAGAATGGGAGATTCTCAAAATTCTGACAGCCAATAGCCCCTAATCAATGTGCCTTAATCTGCCACAAGCAGCTGGAGAGACATACTGCCAAAATCCTGATCTGCAGCAAGTACGAGACTTCAGTTATATCAACCAACAGCATTACATCCAAGCAAGTAAATGCAGACTCAGCTGTCTATCCTCCTGTCAGAAGCTGGGTTCTTTGCAGCTTACTGCATATTTTAAAACTTTAGACAGCATCCCAACTAGTTCTACTCACACAAAGGAGGAGGGTGGTTTCCCCCCCTCGTGCAAAAGTAACTTCTGCTTGTGGAAGTAATAATTAGGATGCTTCCTATTTATTTTTTTTAAAAATGTACAAATACAAAGAAAAAAACAGAATGTCAAGACAGTCAACACAATTTTGTTCCAGAAGTTCATTGAATCATGTTCTGTTATAAAACTGAAGTACATGAAAATGAAAACATTACACTGAACAAGAAAAATTAGATACCTAGCTGCACCACTACTATAGCACAGAGAAAGTTACTCTCCCAAAGACCCATACAAAGATCTGCAGCAACCAACAATTCTGTATGAGCATCTAGTGAAATAGATACTGCTTTGAATCTCTTGGGTTGTGTACATGACAACTTTGTGGAATCTATATAGTTAAGAAATGGCAACCACTTTTCCAAAAAGTAATCAGCAAATATTGAGTGTAAAAATCCATTAAAATTTAAGTTTAATGTTTTCTGCATGCTTAAAGATAAAGGTAGGCAATCACCCCCCACCAAAATCGACCCCCGTTTTTCCAAATGGATCTCAAATACTGTATTGAAAATAGCATATTAAAAAATATATCAATTTCATCTGAGGATTTGTATACTTATTTCCAGTCTTTTTTTATACCCAGTGTGGGCTAGAAGGTCTCATGTCATTTCCATTCAGTACACACTGATGCACAGGAAGTGTTATAGAGATTCCCCCAAAGTGATCTATATATTTAATTCTCCTGGGTAAGCCTTGGAATGTGCATCCTGGCGCCCAGCTGATTGGCTGAGTGGCGGAGGCGCCTGATTGGCTGAGGCCCACCCAGGAAAATTAGTTGCCGCGGCGGCAAGGTGAGGCAGCAGGCCCAGGCCCGGCACTTGGCCCGGCCCCGGCGGTGGCACTCGGCCCGGCACGGGCTGGCCAGAGACTGGGGCAGAAGGGAGGAGGGAAAAGGTAGCCAGCCCCAAAGAGCGCACAGATGCTCTGTGTGGGGTCGGCTAATATATTAATATTTGCTGTATTAAACTTCTAACCACCAGTTTAAATAAAAACCTATTAGAAGGCAGCCTCATAAAAGTCCAAAACAACCATGTTCCAATAGCCTATGCACAAGCGTTAGAAAAGGCTATGGGTGCTTCTGTCCGAGAGGGAAGATACTTCCTTCTAAAACATATATTTCACAATGGCCAGTGAAAGAAAATGATCCTGAGGCACTAGAATGACATAGACTGCATAGATGTTCTGGGTTAAAACTGTATATAAAAACACATCACACACACCACTAGTTATACACATTTATTAGGTGCATTAATCATGCTTAGGCTGCAATTAAAAATGACAGGAACACAAAATGGAAGAGGAAGTCCTTTGCAAAATAAAATACAAAAAACCAAAATCCTAACAAAATTAGCTTATTTCCTAATTATAAACTTGTTTATACTAAGTTAATCATTATGAGAAGTTCATCTGTATTCTAAACTTGGAGTTGTCTTAATATGCTGTGCATGATCTGAAAAAGATCCAGCAACAGTTGGGCATCCAATCAGTTTCAATGGCAGAATTAAGCACATGCTGAAATTTCTCATTTCTCATTGTGGATTTCTCATCTGAAAATTCTGGCCTTAAAGAAGCTTAACACTGGCTGAATCACTTTCAGATTGAGATTACTCCCCCCTCCCCACCAAAAAAGTACAAACAGGCAGTGCCCATGATTGCCTTAGATCTTCTGAAAAACAAAATCATTCAAAAAGCAATTTATAAACAGAAGCCTACACAATGTCACAAAAAAAACCTTTTCTGACAGCTGACAGAAAAATAAACATGAAAAACATACATTTGACTAGACTACAGTATGCATACCAATTACTTGCTTTGATTTTCAAGTTTTACAAAATGCTTGGTTTATATTTCACTCATTTTGATTCACATAAGCTTTAGTTATCAAGACAGGGAAAGAGACCACAATCCATTCTCTTGTCAGGACCTACTGTAACTGGGAACTGTAACATACAGCTCTGTATGGGAGGAAACCATTGCCAGACTGTCCCCTGTGCTTGAACTACCTACACAATAATTACACAACCTTTTAAGAGTATATTAATCAGAACTTACAGCAATGTAGAAAATTAAAGCGATTGTACAGTTGTAGCACTGGGCCAGATTCCAGCTTTCATATAGAATAATCTCATATTAAAATGTTAGGATATTCAGTGCATCTCTATTATGTTACAAGGAAAGCATCCAGTTAGCTTTTAGGTGCTATATGAAAGAGTTGAAAATCAGAACACGCATCTTTTCACAATCATGTCTTCTAATGGGACTTTAATGAGATAACATAATTTTCTACCTTTATTAAGTACCCCAAAGACTAGCATTCCACACAAATCACTTTTCAAAACACTTGAATAAGCTTTTCAAAATTGGTTTGCTTTTGTCAGATTCTAAGAACAAGACTGCTTCCCACTATGGAAAAACAAACCACATTTTTAGGCCTAATGTTTTCTTCTGCATTAAAGCAAGTTAATTTCACAAGACTACTAGTACTGCCCAGTCAACCTGGATAAAGCCACACAGTTATATTGAACTAATAACCAAAGGACCCAACATTTCAAGTGAAATTTAATGGAAATGAAAAAAGTACGAAGTTAACATACATGTATGAAGTTCTATGTATACATGTATGATGTTAACTACTTTTTTAAAAAAATGTACTTTTTAATAACAAAAAGGAAACACTATAAGTGCCAGGTCCGAGGTGGCCCCTTCCGACTTGGTAGACCTCCCTTCCCTTAACGCGGTGGCAGATGTAGATTTCTTTCACTCTCAGCAGGCTAGGGAAGATGGAAGTGGCCACCACCTCAACCATGCCTTAGGTAGTTTCACAGTGCTAAATGGGGCATTATGGTGGGAAAAGGTTTGAATGGCGGTCCTGCCAGCCTGCTGAGAATAAAAGAAACCAATTCTGCCACCATGGTAAAGGCAGAGGGCCCCACACAGCTGGCAGCCACCAGTTCCTGGCTGGGCCCAATCCTCCCCAGGGTCTCAGGCCCCAGCAGTGGAGTGTGGTGGGCAACTGGGCCCTTGGGAGCTGCCCAAGGGTGCCTGGTACTGACTCCAACCCTACTGAGTGTCCCTGTAGTATTGTACTATGTCTCTTTCTATCAAAAATGTTACCACCATTAAACATTCACAAGGACAAACTAGCCCCAAGTACTACAGTAATTTGTTTTTAAAGAAATGTTAATGACTTGCTCCCATACCCAGATATATCTTCCTTCTAAAGAACATGTTATTCAGGGTCTTTTCTATCACTGAACATTATTAGTAAAGATAGTTACTAATAACTTTTGTTTCAAAGCCAAGACTTGTCAGAGTAGTTTAGGAATGCTTTAGAATTAATTAATTCCTGTTTAGCTGAAATTAACACATCTCTTTTGAAAAAGGGATGTTATACCCAGGAACATGTATAAGTGCCAACAGTATGTACAGCTTCTACTGCTTCAACTGAGGAAAACAAACTGAGAAGCTAAACAGAAGAGTAAAACTGCTGTGTAGTTACATTGCCTTTAGTGGACAAGTTCTGGCTGGTTTTCTACAAAAGGAAGCACTCCACTGACATAGTAAGCAATCCCAAGGGAGAGCAAGGCGATGACGAAAATCAAGAGCAGCACCCTCCAGAAGCCGAGATCCTCCACAAACTCTTGCCATGTTGTTCGGAAGCTGGAGAGAACTCCTTCACCTTGTTGCAGGTTTGGATTGAGAAGTGAATGGCTTTCCATTGCACTGTGAAAAGAATAACAGGTCTAATTACGTTAAATTAAAAGTCTACCCACCCCCACCCCCCCCGCCATACATAAACCCACATTAGTTGGTAGACTGGCCAGTAACCCAGTGGTACAGCAACTGCTTTGCATGTAGAAGGTTCCAGGTTCAATCCCTGGTTTCTGCAATTAGGGCTGGGAAAGAGTCCGGCCTGAAACCTTGGAAAGATACTGCCAATCAGTGTAAACAATACTGAGCTAGATGGACCAATGGTCTGGTTCAGAGTAAGGCGGCTCCCTATGTATTTTTCCTAAATACATATGTGTTTTTCCTAAAATTTCTACATCTAAAAGGGTTAGAGGCATTTTTTAAAAAAATCAAAATTGTAACTTAAGGGAAGTAACTTGAAAAATCAATGGGGGGGACCATGCCACTCTGGGTATGACTCTGTATGTTCAACTACTACTGAATGAGGGTAGCATGTAGGCTCAGGCAGTCAGAAAAAGGAGTCCCACAATGCAGAAAGTGTCTGCCATTTGTAATAAGAATCCCTTTTTGTCTGTTTGAAAAACATTCACTTCCCTTTGAAGCTGTTCTGTTTATTCTTTGTTCCAGGTTTCAGCTATATTACCTTTATTATCAACTCACCAAACACAACTAGGGAGTTTTTTTTAAAAGTATGTGTTGGTACACACCAAGAATGTTCACTAATTAAGAATCAGCCAGCTAATCTATAACTACTATAGAGGTTAAATACAGGTACAATGTAATCTAAATGGAAAGGTCACATGGTTACCAAAAACAAACTAAGTCTGCTGCTTTGAAAACAGAAAAAAGCACTCAAGAAACCACCTGTGTTATTTTCCATTACAGCCAAATTAAGGTCTTGGCACTAAAATAGAAGCAAGTGGCTGAATACAGTTGTTGGGGCTTTTTGGGGGAAGAATTTGGAAGTTACATAAATTCCAAATGTTATTTCTGCTAAGAAAAACAACCTGCATTTTTGTGAAATGTTGCTACCAGTGGTTGGCTGTTGGTTACAGGTCTCTCTGAGGCTACATATGTAAGCAAAAAACCTCCTCAGAATTAAAATGTCTACCATCATATGCCTCACTACAGTAAAAGGTACAAGGAAAACAGGCTACATTTTAAGAATCCAAACTCCAGCGGTTAACAACCCAAGAAGGGAGCTGTATTTGTCCAGCAAGTCTCTAGAGCAAGCAGGAATTAACCTGATAGACATAAGAAGAGTCTTGAGTCTCTGGAAGAAGAATGGGAGGCAAAGAACTAGCCGCTGTTAGCAGTCTTCTGTTTATATTACTCTGTTCAGCCACAAAGAATACAAATGCAAATCGATGTTTGAAGGCTAAGAATATCTGCTGTTGTCAAGCAAATTTCGGTTTTATAAAAGGAGATACTTAAAATATTTTGTTGGCTGGTGGATTGTTTAGATATCTGTAGTTGTATAAGGCCAAGTCATGTAGTGAAGATAATTAGGGGGAAGAAAGCAACAGGTTCAGCTAAAGAGGATGTATTGCATTATATTAAAAAAAAAAATCATTACATCACAGTGCAAGGTTGAATTACAAAGACTATTAAAAATGATGATACTTGTTAAAAGAAAGCAGTAGCTTACATCTCTGCACACAGAAAATGAGTATGTTAGAGAGCAAGTTAGGCTAGAATCGTCCCCGACATCTAGCTTTTTATTTATTTATTGGTATGGAGGAAGTTCAATCACGTGAGCCTTCACCCAGACATATTTACAGCCTGAGTGAGAACAAGGTCTAAGCTATTTTGGCCAACTGCTGAAGTCCATGGGCCAGAGGCAGTGTAGGGCAGTCCAGCTGTTTAAAAACTCCTCCCCCTGAAAATAGAAAATGAAAGCCCAAACATACTCACTGAGTAGAACTGCTGTAGAGTCATGTCAGATAAGGAGCCTTGGTTCTTCCACTATGCAAAACAAACTCTAACTATGATAACTTACTCAGTTATGCTAAACCAGTAAAGTAGTATCAGCACAGGGATTGGTGGGGTGTTTTTTTTTAGCAATACCTTTCACTTTCAGCTGTTTGCATGGTTTCCAGCTTTGAGTGGGTTCCTCGATTGAATCCCTTCACTTCTTGCTCCTCCAAAGATTCCAGCAATCTGATCACATCTTTATTTACTCCTCTTCTTTTTGCCAAGACAAGAGGTGTTGCACCTTGGTGATTGCTGCGTAAAACCCAGAGCAAGTGAAATGAGACTGTTTCTTGGATCAAGGACAGATGCCATGAAAAATTCAGTCCACATGTTGGTTTTCAAGAGGGCAACATATAATATAATATAATTTCCTTGTAAACTCAAAGTGCTTATGTTAACACCTATGTTAAGGGAGGTATTTAGTGCTTGACCCTATTTCTTAAGTCAATTAAATTCATAGCATGCGACATGTCTGAGACTACAGGATTACCTCTTGAAGTCAAGCACTTTGGTCCACTTTCTGTTTTATGAAGGGGTTGTAACATGTGAAAACTGCTTTCCATGTGGTTCAGCTTAATAATGCAGAGGCTCACTATACCAGTACCAGGGACTGCACAGTAGTAGAAGCTGAACTTTGAACTAGTCAGCTGAAGGACATGGAAAGCAACTTTCAATCTTTGCAGTTGCCACACAGAAGCAAGTGTTTGGAGACATCCACATGGAGGCTACAGTGTTCACATAGAGCTTCATTAACTCCTAACTGTACATTCTTCGCATATCAGGCGGTAATGAAGATATAAGTTGGGTAGCTCAATATCATTTATTGAACAACTCTGCTGCCTCCAAATTTGATAATGGCAATGGGGACACAGAAAAGGGGGGAACTGCTGAGAGAGAGAGTTTAGGATGATTGCAAAAGTTGCTGTTATATGAATGTACTTATGTATCATTGCATTTGCTAGTGCTTTACCCACTATTTTTTCCACTTCCCCCTATTTTCTTTGTTTAGTTTTTAGACTGGACATTCTTGGGGGGTTCTGCTTTATTCAAGAACCATGCATGTTGATAACATAGTTTGGATCGGTAACTGCACTGACACTTCTTCACCACATCAGTAAATCTATTCACAATGTTAATTGTGAAGACCACTGTAGAATTCATATGAAATGCAGGTTAACTTCACAGAGCTTACCTGTCCCGAGTTCTCTTAGTCATGAGCCACAAGCCAAGTATTAGAACTCAAAATTTAAGAAAAAAACAAAACGTGGGCACCAATAATTTAGAGCTGATTATAAGTTTAAAACCATTAGGATATATGAGCAGATAGTTCAAACAAGAAACCATTCCAGGACAATTGTTAATTGTGTTTGTCAAACAGCTATTTATTCAGTACACTAAGTGCTTCTGTCTGGGCACTGGCATATGACAGATGCTGGGAGCTTGGTAGAGTGAATATACAATGTTTCAGAGAAAGTCTGAGTCACAAGCTTGGGGAGCAGGCAGGGTGAGCACTGGAAAACAGTGCTATCCACAGAAACAGGAAAGAACTGGAGAAAACCTTTCTCTTTTGGAACAGCAAACAGAAATACATTATACTTTTTTTAAAAAGTATTTTTGTCCAGTCCCTGCACTGCCGGCATGCTTGGACTCACCTCTACCCAACAACACAAAGCTTTGGTTCTCTCTTGGGAGCTCACTGGTAGCCAGCACACTGGGGCTGGCTGGAAGAGAGACAGCAGAAGCCTCAGAGCTGATGAGCTGAGGTGGGAGGAGATGGGGAACACAGGAGCTGCCAGGTCTGGCTGGGTGAAACATGGCCAGCGCTCTGCAGGCAACCCCGCTGGCGCTCCATTCTTTTCAAGCCCCTCGGGAGGCAGCCTTCCTCCCTGCCGCCCCGTTGTCCTCATCGGCCAGAAGTGGCGATCGCGCATGTGCCCCCGTCTGCTGTGCACACGCGATCGCTACTTCCGGCCACTTCTGGCCGATGAGGACAACGGGGAGGGAGGGAGGAACGCTGCTGACTCAAGGGGCTTCAAAAGAATGGAGTGCCGGCGGGGGAAATGTGGCAGGAGGGTTGAGTGCACCCGCCCCCGCCCTTAAAGAACTACCTCCGCCGGCGCCGAAGCAGTCCCTGGAGCCGAAACGTTTCGGAGGCCTTTATAATGGCCTCCAAAATGTTTCGGGCTCAAGCCTATACCCAATCCTGTCGAATTGGAGCTGACAGGCAGAGGAGGGAGGGTGGGAAGAGTCAGGGAGTCCAGGGACTGTCAGGAGACCCTCAAAACAGAGGAACATGGAACCAGAAAGGTGGCTAAGAAACTGTGGTGAACACTCAGAGCTATTTAGAGAGGGTAGTGCCAAGGATGAGGTGACTAGACATGGTGTGGCTGAGAGTCTGGCACCCCCAATGAGGAGTCAAGTTGTATGGAAGACCTGTTCAGAGGAGGAGCATATGGGTGCTTTCAACTTGCCTCCACCACACACGGGGAAGGAAGTTGGGGTGGCAACAGCTCAATGCCCTTACAATTTTGAACTCTTCCCTTCCTTAACTCCAAAATTAGAAGTCAGTATCAGAGCAACAACTTCACCCCAGACTTGGTGGTTGCCTCAGGCTAGTGAGTACCAGTCTGTACATGATCACATGGAAGCAGCTGGAAACTATCTCAGTTTAATGGCTTTTCCGTGACACCATCCATCATACAACCCTTCTGTTTTGCATTTATGACAGCCAGAAACAGGCAGTGCTGGTGCAAAAACTATACCCATAATGACATGATTGCTGGTGTTGTGTATGAGTAATGATGTGGGAAAGCCATCACCTGGAGACTGTTTCCAGCTTCCTTGATGTGATAAAGGTAACATACAGGTAAATCCTGAAAGAGAGCGACTCCAAAATATCTTGTGTGCTGCTCATCAGTTGGATACAGATCCAGAGCGACACTCAACTTCTTCCCCATGTCCTATTTGAAAATTAGAGAATAAACTTCAGTGTCTCAAATAACTCGTGCTACCTTCTAAGTAACCTGTTTTTTCTAGTGCAGCCCAGGTGTAGGCAACCTTAGCTCTCCAGCTATTGTCAATCTACAACTCCCATCATACCCAGTCAGAATTTATTGTGCTTGGGGACAATGGGAGTTGTAGGTCAACAGCAGCTGGGGAGTCCAGGCTACCTACCCCTGAATTAGAGTAATTCTACCAGGCAACAAGTTACCATTCAAACTTTAAAATATATTCAAGACGAATGTTTCAAAACATGTGTCAGCAGCAGACTTACCAAATATCTATTTTGAGTCCATTGGAGACCAGGAACTGAATGGTATCCACATGCCCACACAGGTGAAGGGCTGTATTGCCTTGGTAATCAGTAGCCAGAAGGTCGGCACCGAATTTGTGCAACAACTGACAAATGTCGACATTCCCTCTAGCCGCTGCTAGGTGGAGACCTGTCCGGCCACGACTGTCACGAATGTTTGGGTCAAAGCCGCTCTCTAAGAGCCTCTTGGAGTAGTTAAAATCTCCATCAATGCAAGCCTGCAGCAGAGGCACATTTGTCTGGGAGGAATCGTTTACAAAAACATAGGACATGACTATTCGTATCTGGGAGATGTAGCTGAAAATGAAGTGAAACAATGGTGAACCTAAGCAAGTGAACATTTCAAGCAGTGATCCCCCCACTTCAAAAAAACCCAAAAAACTATTGTATGAATGTGAGAGCCAAAAAGTGGAATTGTACACACTGTTCTTTATGTCTTCTCTAAACAGGGAGTACTTTTTAAAATTCCCGTTCTGTTGATACAAAGATTTGTAATTCTCTCATTTTGAGGGTTGTTTCAGGTCACTGCTATGAATGTCAGACAGTTGGCAAATCCCTCCTAAGAACAGATCACCCTGACCTCTGGGGCTTAATTTTAGAATATAAAGGATGTACCAATTCTAGAAAAAGCAGAAGAGACGGAAAGACACTTCTCCAACTGAAACAAGGTACAGGCATATCACTAGGCAGTCTCAAGGTAACATTTATAGTAATGCAGATCAGACATTCTTATACTTGCTTGCTATAAATAAAACCACTCTTAATGGGATTTAATCCTTCATTTATCTGTTCCTTATTTACATTTGAACTTCAGCATGCAAGTCAAAGTGACTAGTCACTGCTGGAAACATCATTCTTTCTGCATCCCATCAAACCTGATCTTACTATATATTTTTTACTCCCTTCTCTGCTTCAGTTTTTTATTTATAGAGAGCATTTCATCCAAATCTAATTCACAAATATCCAGGGGTGTACTGGAGGGGGGACGTGCAGGGACAGAGTGCCGAGACTTCTCTGGCTGTTGGGGTGGGCATGGCCATGGGGGCTGCCATGCAGAGCGCCTGCATGTCTGAATTTGCAACTATATAACTGCACATATCAAATGGCAAAGGTAGAGACAGAGAAGCAAAAGCAAACCACTAAACATCACTACTATGCCAGCTCCACTGACTTCAAAGAGGGTCATGTGGCAACCTTTGAAATTAACAAGAGGCTACCCAGCAGCAATACTTGATGGAATGGAAAATGACCTTCACATACCCTAAACTGGACAACAACAGTAGCAAAGTAGCAGCAGTGAAAGAAACAGAGTTTATATAATGAATGAATGAATGAATGAGGATCCAACAATTCTTTATTTAGAATTGCTTATTGGTGTTCAGTCTAGTTCTACGGAATGGAGGTTTGGACACCTAAAAAAAAGAATAGGAACAAACTAGAATCTTTCGAGCTCTGAATATATTGACATACTTTAAGAATACCATGGGTAGATAGAATTACCAACAAGGAAGTTTTGAGAAGAATAGCAAAAGAGAAAGAGCTAATTAACATCATTAAGAGAAGAAAACCTGAATATCTTGGCCATGTTCTTTCCCTCTAGGGGGAAACAGCCCTAGAGTATCTGTGTCAACTGGTTACTTTTATTCTGCATGTGTTACTTATGAAAACAAGCAGTTTAAGCCTATACTGGATTTCCTTTTCCAGTCACCTTGGACAACAAAAGGGCAGTTATGAGACTAGGCAGGATTCATAGTTCAGCAGCGCCCTCTAGAGCATTAACTGCTTCAGTGTTACCTTAAGAGAGAGCAGCTAAACCAGAGAAAACTGTCCCCATTTCCAGCTTCAAGAATAGGGGGAAAGTAAAGTGTGCCATTGAGTTGGTGTCGGCTCCTGGCAACCACAGATCCCTGTGGTTTTCTTTGGTAGACTACAGGAGGGGTTTACCATTGGCATCTCCCGTGCAGTGTCAGATGATGCCTTTCGGCATCCTCCTATATCACTGCTGCCTGACCAGTGGGGATTCAAACCGGCAACCTCTGGCTTGCTAGTCAAGTCATTTCTCTGCTGAGCCATTAGGTGGCTTTAGGGGGGAAGGGGGGGAGAGAATAGTGTCCTAACTGGTGCTGCCTCTGAAAGAAGTACTCAAATCACCTTCTCTACACAGCAAAAGCCACTCACTAGATGATGCCTCCTCAGAGAAGAAGTTACCTATGGAAGTGCAGTTGCTATTGTGGTGGGGTTTGCTTCAATGGCGGCCATTGCTTAATACTTAATGTAGGATAAATCATTCTGTTGTATAATTACATCCTATCCCATATTAATAAAATCCTGGTGAACACCTGGTGTTTACAATAAAGGCTTCCTTTGATCAGCTGCTTTAAACTTATGGAGATTTCAGTCTATTCAGGCTGAAAGGCCTCATCTCATACTGCACAGGAGGTGGCAATGGTAAACCCCTCCTGTATTCTATCAAAGAAAACCACAGGGATCTCTGGTTGCCAGGAGTCAACACCGACTCGCCAGCACTACTTTACCCTTACTTAACTCAGTAGGTTATCAAACCTACTGTGGTGGGTGTGTTAGGTAGAAAGGAAAGCATAGCAGGCATGCATAGGGTATCAATTGCTCATGTTTTCTTCACTTTTTATCAATTTTCAGCCTACTACCCAGATATTATTATTATTATTATTACAACAACAACAACAACAACATAATCATTGTGTAAGAGCCATGCAAGGATATTCTATCATATGTGGTGGGCATGTCGTAAAGTGCAATTCTGGGGGGAAATTCACTGTAAGATGCAAGAAATTATAAACATAAATTTCCCTTATTCACCAGAAGTGTTTTTGTTAAATATGACTAAATCTTATATTCCTACCAAATATATGGAGCTGGCTTTGTGCATGATTACTGCAGCTAGGATTTTATATGCTGCTAATTGGAGACTACAAATAATCCCGACTTTAGATGAGAGGCTACTAAAGCTATGGGAATATGCCTCTATGTCTAAGATTACTGCTTATTTACGGAATACTTCAGATGAAACATCTGCTTTAATCTGGGAACTTTTTATAACTTACAACTTAGCACAGCATCAACACCTACATCCAAGATTTGGTTTTTATTTCTAGAACAGACAGTTAATTAAAGCATTATTTCTGCTTTTTTATAATACTTGGCATAAGGGTGGTTTTTTGGAGGGTTGATAATGGAGAGCTGTTGAATTCCCGATTGATGTATGTAATTATGAGATGTTCAAGAGATGTTAATGTATGGTAACTATGAAGTTGCTTTTATCTTTTTTTCTCTTTCTATGTTCTTTTTCTATTTCTGTTGTCTTGTTGGGGGGGAAATATTAAAATAATAATAATATAATCATCATCAACTATCATTAACTATTTGTTAGCCACCCCATAAAAAATTGTTCTCTGGGCAGCTTACAACACAACATTAAAACATGAGATAAACACACACAACAGATTTTTTTAAAAATACAAAACAAGACAAAGAAAAAAAGTGGTTATATACAGGCATAGTGGACACTATCCAAACAAACCTGAATCAAAATCTTATGGCTGCATCGTGGGGCTAGAACTCACATTATGGTTCAGTTTCTTGAAACTGAAACATGTTGCCAAGGCGACTAGGGCAAGTGAAGGAAAAGGGGGGGAAGATGCTGGTTTGTCCAGCCTTTGAGTTGCCACATACAGGTCTCCTGTGTCTTGACTGACAATATTTCAGCAAGTTTATTCAGCATTTCCATGTTGGAAAAGAGAGAAGGAGGAAGAAAAGAGGAATCTTCATCTGTGCCATTTCTGCCTGTCACACAGCAGATCGGGAGAGGGGAGGGGAAGGGAGCTTTCAAGCAGAGAATCCCTATTAATGCTACGCTATGCCCCGTCTGCCTCTCACTCTAATCCACCCAAATCCAGCCTCCCTCCTCTAAACACGCATCTCTTATTCTTACAAGCACCTATACTCTTCGTCGACTTCTCGCCTCTCTCACTCAAAACGGTCCCCGCTCCAGCACCCACCATGAGCAACCCTGCAGCCCGCTCCGCTTTTAGTACCTCTAGCTCGGCACCTGTGATGGTGGCAGCCAAACCTCCGGAACCTAGGCCCAGCTCTGCCAAAGAGACCCAGGCGCCCTAGGCAGTCCTCACTTCCGGTTCCCGGTCGCAGCCCTTAGACTCCTCCACGTGAAGGGTGGGGGGAGTGACCGAGAGAACCAAATATTTGCACTCCAAGAAAACAGGCAGGGCTATTGTTAGGAGCCTTTTCGCCCTCATCAAGTTCTTTGCTCGCTTGATGAGTCTGTATCCTCACTGGCTGTTGGAATGGCCAAGGGTTTCGCTTTGTTTTGAAACGAAAAGCGTGGTAGGGGCTGTCTGTGACGACGACGGCAGCAGCAGCAACCTGACTGGATGAAAAAGTCAGCGGAGAAACTGAAGCCCACCTCTCATGAGACTCTTTTTGTAGAGAGCGCAATGGACAAAAAGAAGTTAAGCCGGGGGAGGGGGAAGTATTAGCCTTTTCTAGCTCCCACTTTTTAGTGAGTGGAGAACATGATTGTTTTCAAAGGGCTGCAATGAAAAGGAGCTTCTCGAATGCAGTGTGGAAAACTCGTCTTCGCCCTCCGCACTTCCAGAATGCCGGCGCCGCAGAATGGACCTAAGTAACTTCCATCGGGAACCAGAGCTATACGCACAAAATTATTGAGACTGGCCCCTTAGAGTTCTGCCTTGCTAAAGCAAGGGAAAGGCGGGAGAGAAGGAAAGCCCCGCCACCCCCTGGAGCCCCACAGAGCCCAGCGCCGCTCGCAGGCTGGAGGACCTTGAAGCAGAAGCAGCCTAGTACTCAAAAGACCCTGCGGCAGGGTTACCCTTTCTTGTCCGGCTGGGCTGTACAAAAGCTTTCTCCGGTGCCGGTTTTTCTCCCGGGCACTTCTCAGCAGCCCAGCTACTTGCTAAATATTCCGTTGAGACAGCAGGCGGCATAGGCTCATCAAGCCTGAGGGAAAGCCGGGTAGGGTTGCAAACTGACTCAAGCAGCAGGGGAGCAGTAAAGTTAGAGTGGGCCCGTGCCCCCCCCCCAATAACTTTGCTGCAGAAGTGTGAACACTTAGTTTTAAAAAAAACCCCACCAACACCAAACCATTCTCTGCACACCCTCTCACTCCTATGCAAACAATAAGATTTCTTGGAACCTTCTGCATGCAAGCATGCTGATATTCTTCCCAGAGCAGCTCCATCCCCTAAGGGGAATATGTGCTCACACAGGTGGAAGAGAGCTATTAATCAGCCAACGTTTTCCTCACTTTGTTCAGTTACAGCTATTTTCCCTAGACTCAAGCTATTCCTAGAGAATGTCTTTCTATAGTATTTTTCACAATGGAATGGTTTTGCAAACCATTTACATCTCCAAGATTGCCTGGACATTAGTACAGATTGCTGGATGACTGGCAACATCAGACCCAAGATAGTGTAGTGATCCTCCTGCTGTTACTCCCCTGCAACTGGCCTATAGCCACCAACTAGTAGTCGTTGATAGACCTCTCCTCCATGAAGTTATCCAAACCCCTCTTAAAGCCATCCAGGTTGTTGGCTGTCACCGCATTTTGTGGCAGAGAAGTTGATTATGCATTGTGTGAAAAAAAATACTTCCGTTAGCTGGTTCTAAATTTCCTAGCAAACAATTTCATGGGATGACCCCTGGTTCTAGTGTTATGTGAGGGGGAAAAGAATTTCTCTCTATCCACTTTCTCCACACCATGCATGATTTTATAGACCTCTATCATTTTATAGAGGATTTTATAGACCTCTATCATGTCTCCCCGCAATCCTTTTTCCAAACTAAAAAGCCCCAGGTGTTATAGCCTTGCCTCATAAGGAAGGTGCTCTAGTCTCAATCAAAATGGGGTCCAGCTCTTCACTGAAGAGCTTTCCCCCTTTGAGAGAAGAATTGGCAAGATTAGATAGAGACTTTTGGTCGACTCTACAATTTTTAAGCCACAAGTGGCGTCTTACAGTAACATTGGAGGCTAGGGCACAAGCAGATAGCTGAGGTGTGTCTAGGAAAGAACATGCCATGAAAGTCACCATCTTCCTCAGCTTGTTAAGACCCTGCCAAAGGTGGGGGTCATCCCCCATCACTAAGGTGGCCACTTCCACATCAACAGGAGACACCTTGAGTTTCCCCATGAGAGTACTGGAAGAATCGTACATGCACCTCAACGTAGGCAGGGGGTCCTTGCCCTCAGTGGGCTTATCCCATTCAGACTGAAAAACATCTTTAAAAAAAAAATGGGGACATGGAACGGCCACCTCAGGTGATCTGAGTGATGGAAGCACAGCCAGATCCCCTTCAGAACCGTCGGGGGCAGGCTGAAACCCCTGCCCCCCAACTTCAGGGTTTTCTTTACCTTATGCAGCAGGACCAGATAATTGGCCTGTGAGAACAGGCGATAGGGGACCTGTTGGGAACCTGCAGGCTCGTCATTGTCTCCAGAGAGCTCCCCCTCCTCCCAGTCTGAATCTGAAACCTCGGAAGGAACAGCAGACCGCCGAGGAGGGGGAAGGAGGGGAGCCACGGGGGCAGGGGAGACAGGTGGCCAGCAAGGAGACAGGGTGGGAGGCTCTCTAACCCGAATGGGAGAATCGGCCTGACGGGCTGTTGGGGTGGCAGAACGCGCACCAGAAGTGGCACCCAAAATGGTGGTCGCCAGTTTTGGGGCGGAAAAATGAAGAGCTGGGAGGAAAGGTGGTGCTGCAACAGGGACAGGCGGCCAGGGCAGCTTTTGAAACTCTTTTGCCATCACGCCGCGAAAGCCGGGTGGATATCCTCTTGGTCAGACTCAGCCTCTGGGGGAAGAGTGGTGGCTGCCGTGGCTACACAGGTGCATTTTTCAGGCAGCGCTAGTCCGGAGTCCCCCTCACCCGACTGACCTTCCTCCACACTGATCAGCAAGGACCCCGCAGTCCTGGGCTCACGTTGCAACACTGGAGCAGCGGTGTCCACAAGAGCGTCCTAGAGTCGCACGTCCACTAGAGAAGGAGAGGAGAGTAGTCTGGCCACCCTTAGATCTGGCCTCAGACAAAGCCTTATCCCACTTTTTAGGCCTGGAAGCCTTGTTGGCCTTAGAAATCTTGTGGCTCCAAGTTCTGGGTGCGGGAGTAGAAGCCGCAACCCACTCTGCCTGGCAGACAGAATGCACCACGGAGAGAGGGAGAGATCTCTCACCGCGCTGAGGCTTGAACGCCATAAGGCACAAGGAGGTACAGCAAAGGATCAACGTTTCTACTGTCTCCCTGCTACCCTGCCTACTAGTGCCGAGAACTAAAGGAAATACAGGCAGCGGGTAGAGGAGACAGGCCAAAGGCAGCGGAAATCAGAGAAGCTGAGGAGCACACAGAAATAGCACCTGCTGGAGCGAGACAGGGCAAAGAACTGGAGTCCAAGGGGATTGCCCCTCCATCCTGCTGCGAGCCAAAGCTCTTGATTGGCCCTGTCTAGGAGCAGGAGGTCAAGACAACCCAGCATCCTTTGTGGATACAACCCTCCTCTGAGGGAAAATAGGAGGGGGTAAGCTTCCATCCTGAGTTCCCTGAAGTATGAGTGGAATATAAATATGAGCTGTAATAATGCCCATGATTATGATCACATTTATATCACTCCCATACTCCGCTTATTAAAAAAAATGTTGTGGGGGGCATGTATATAGAAATATCATTATATGTTAAAGCACTGCAACAAAAGGGCACATTTACTAACTTTGCCTGTTTGCCAGGTGCTTCCACTAGGTATGCTTCATCTGGTGTCAGCGCTTTCTACCGAGAAGGTATGAGGCTCATCTGGTCTACTCTCTGGCATGCACACAGGGCTTAGTTTGTAAAGAGAAGCACAAGGTATGTCATCCTTCTACACACAGATAATCAAATTTAGAGAGGAATGGGTATATTTTGAAATGTACTAGGATACACTGAATTTAGACTTTATTCAGTGTTTATAATAAAGTTGCTGCTTTCTGCACAAGATCCATCTGAGAAAAGTGGTCAGCTTGCTATGAATGAAGGGAAATATTGCAGGGATCTGCAACCAGAAAAACAAGATATTGTATACTTTTTGAAAACTTCAGTGATTTAATGTTTTGTAGATAAAGACAAAAGCTTGACACTTTTCACACTATATTAGGCAGATTGTAGAGTCTATATAAACATATGTTTACACTTAACTCATATCTTCAGGGTATTTGGGCCTAATCTGGAGGCTCTCCAGTTGAAAAATGAATTGCTTTTCTGGAATTGCAAGCACCAACAATTGGGCCATTTTGAAGAGTCAGCACTTAAATTGTGTGATCACCTTTGAAATTCTTTCACAGTGCTTATAATCAATATATTGCAAGGTTTTTACCACAAGTTACCCCTACCCTACATAATTTTTAAGGCCCTTATATGAAACCATTTTAAAAAGATTGTATTGTGTTGGAATAAAAACTGGCAAAACATTTCCAACAGTCCTGAGGGTAATTATTACAGTAACCATTGCAAGACAGGCAAAAGAGAGAAGAAATCAAAGACATTCCCAAAACATGTTAGATGAAGACCTACATTTTACAGGTTCTAGAAGGAGCTAAAGATCCATATAGGAGTCCTATAAAACAAATCCTCCATTGCTTGAGTTGTATTCTGATTGAAATGAAGGATCAGGATGAATTTTCCAGGTGAAACACCAATGTAAGGCTTTGATTACAGAAGTTTTTTGTATGTAGGAACATCTTGCAAAGATTCAGTGCAATGTGCAACTTCATCATGAGGTTGAAAGGTGGCAGCTGCTACAGTTGCTTTCAGTCATTTTAAAGTTTGTATTCTATGGAATGCAAGTGGTGAGCATTCCAAGGTCCAAATATGAACTCAGTCATGTCACATTTCCTCCAAGGTGTTCAGCAAAGTAAAAAATGTTACTTCACTACACTTGATCTTAGCCAAAAGGCCAAGAAATGATAAGATGTTACTTTGATTCAAGATAAGAAAAGAAAACTTGTCAGTTTTCCATTTTTGAGGTCCTGTACACATTTTAAAAATAAAAACAAGTGTATATACAAAATATTTACACACATCTGCTTCCAGTTCTATTAAATTATGGCTCCTAAAAGCCTCTGATGTTTTAAAATATCAAGAATGTTATATATGCCAGGTGCTGTTAAACAAATAACCAACAAAGTGATCGTTTGCTACATACTTTTGCACAGGCTATTTCTTATATAAAAGTAAAAAGAGCTACAGCTAAAGCACGAATCACAAATCTTCTTCTCTTATCTTTTCAAATACACAATCCTCCACGTTTGGTTTACTGGATATCCTTTTTCTTGGTTGAAGGCTAGAATGAAATATCTGCAGAGAATCAAACATATTAGAAAGATAAATACATTAGCATTTTTGCTATCAGGGTTAATGAATCATGGAACACACACAATTATTATTACACATATGTATATACCGCTTATCAACATAAAGTTCTTAAAGCAGTTTATGTAGAAAAAGAAATAAAATGGTTCACTTTTCCCCAAAGGGCTCACAATCCTATGGCCTTAAAGACTTATCTTTTTAGTCTAGCTTTTAATATTTTAATTGGCTTTTAAACTGTATTTTAATTATTATGTGTTTTTTATTTTAATGTAAACCACCCTGAGCCACTTTAGGAAGGGTGGTATATAAATTGAACAAACAAATATATTTATATACCACTTTTCTAAAAAGAAACAAGGTAGGCAGCAGCAGCCGCCAGTGGAGAGAGACTATGCTGGAGCTGAACAGGGACAGTTGCTCTCCCCTTGCTAAATATGAGTCACCATTTTGAAAGGTGACTCTGCTCAGCTAGAGGTGTGAAGAAGGTGCCTGAACCAGATGTACAAAGTCAACAGTCTATTCAGAAAGCGTAATGCAGAAGCCCATAGTTGTTTAACTGTGTTGAGGTATAACAGCAGCTACGGGCAGCCAGGGAAACTGAGTCTGCACAAGTTTCTGAACAGCAGAAACCTTCAAACAGCTATGATAGCTACACTATTGTAGACTTGTATCTTAGAACAGATAATAATCTATATATTAATTCTTTTTGGACATGCGTGCCCAGGATTTGGCGGCAGAACTCTCACGACACGCTGCAAGAGTTCTGAAGTGAGGACTGAGGAGGAGAGGGGGAAGAAAGTGGCAGCGGTGGCCAGCCAGCTGGCCGAGGGAGAGAAAAGTGGCGGTGGGCAGCGGGCAGAGAAAGGCGGCGGCGGCAGCAGGCGGACGGGAGGGAGAAAAACCGGCAGCGGCGGGGCCCTTCTTGGCCGCCCGCTGCGGCTCTGTGTGGGGGAAGGAATGGGAGGGGAGGAGGGTTGGAGAGCGCGGGCCGGAGGGAAGGGGAAGAGAGGAGAGACCAGAGCAGAAGGAAGAGGGAAGGCGAAACAGCTGGCCCCAAAGCACCGCACAGATGCTCTGTGCGGGGTCGGCTAGTGTGTTTATATAGCACTACTGTGTGTTCATCATGCTTCAAACACACTATCTGAGTCATCCTTTTAGTCATGATGTATAGTGGATCAGTATTACTATAGCATCTAACTGGGCAAAGAGGCACCTTTCAAAGTGGTGATTCTCTAATAGGTAGCGGGGGGGGGGAGCAGAGTGTCTCCCCCATTGGCAGCTGCTGTTGTCTACCTTGTGTTGCTTTTTTAAATTGTGAGCCTCCTTAGGTCAGGGAAACCATTTCAAAAACTTCTTTGTTGAAAAGCAACATATAAGTAATAACTTAACATATGGCTATATGGAACCTCTTGTCTACATGTGCTGCTTCTGGGCCTCCCGGAGGCATCTAAGTTGGACACTGCCTGAGCAACAGGCTGCTGAACTGATGGGCCTTTGGTTTGATCCAAAAGGAATCTAATGACTTGCTTAAGACCCCCTAGCAAGTTTGTGGCAAAGGCAAGATTTGAGACAACAGCTTCTTGGTTCATAGATTAGCCGTGGTGTTTCACTAGCTCTTTTGAGTGCCCCCGATTATGTTGCCTGTCTGTAACCATCCCATACAACTTAACTGATAAACACTCCTCCTGTATCAGTCATGTAGGATTACAGTGAAGTGGTCGGCTCTGAGATGGCCCAAAGGCTTTCTGAACGCTATTCTTTCCCTACCCCATCCCACTTCATCTTCATCTCTTATCTTCACCCAGTTCATGTAATTTAATTCACAAACCTGACTTGGATGGATGCTTGGTTTCTTAGTTTTACCTGGCTCAGGCAGCTCGATCTGCTAAAAATAAAGGTGTTGGTTAAAAGTAATAAATCTACCAAACACCCACACACACACAAAACCCCACACAACCAAAAAGGAGAACATAACAAAAAAGCCCACAGAGTGTTTTAACTGGCAGGCAAGTCAAGGTTATTCCCAATGAAGGCACTGGGAACAAAATTGCAGTGCTATCAGTCTTACCCACTATCATGACTCCTACCAGAGCAAAAGGAGTGGGGAGTTCACTGGGGTTGAATCCTTCTCTAAGGGATTTGCAGTAGGCCACCACCATCCTCTTTATTTTGATGTGGGAAAACCCACTCTCCTATAAGGTTCCTGGAAGTGGTGGCGGGGGGGGGGGGGTAAAGTGGCAAAACCCTCCCCAACAGGGCTGAGCAGTCCTAGGCCTCCAAAAGCATATGACTAAGGCAGATCCAAAATTAAGAGTAGCACATGTCAGCAACAAGGATTTATTAGCAGATTAAAAGAAAAAGATATGCAATCAGTGTTCTCTAATTTTTTTCATCTGTGTATGGAGTGAGTTTTGTTCCGTGTGGCAGTGTCAAGCAATTGTGCGCACACATGCATTCAACATGGGTGGGACCTCCCTGATTCAACCTGAGTGGGAGCTAAAATTAAATTAGCGGACATTAAACAAACATGTGAGCGCACACACATGAGTGGGAACACTGTGTATGCAATAAGAACAATCATCTTTTCATAAAACAGATTGTAAGAGAGTTTTCATTAACCTGGCAATGCAGATTTCAAGCAATCAGTAAAGAAAAATAACTTCCCTGATGCATTTAACTGTATTGGTCCTTATGACTCAAAGGCTGCGCCCTTCCCATATCCCCAGCAGCTCTCAGCTGGCTACTTCCTCAGGGCCCTCCTGGGACAGACTAACCAACAGAACAAAGCACTCTCCTCTCCAGTAGGTGGCTGTGTATATGTATATGGTTTCCACCCAGTCCTCTGGATTGGTCCTTCTGCTTTGAATTTCCCAGGCTTTTTACCTTATTGGGAAAGGCCCACCCTTCCAGCAGTTGCTCTAAATGAGGCCTAGTCCTCCCTCAAAGCCTTTCTATCACTACACCCATGTTTATGGTACAAGGCATCTTTGGATCCAACCCATAGTTTCCACTGATATTAAGCACCTGTGGCATTAATATATCAGAGTGTGAGGAGGAGATGTGGGGATGCCCATCCCCCCCTTTTGTGTAAAGAGTAGACTAGTTTCTGTGTTGAACTCAAAATCTATTGATAGAAACCACCACTTACTTTTGTGGGGGATATGGATAGGGTTACCCTGAATTAAAGTATGAATTTTAACTAAGAACGTGGCATTCTGAAAAGCCAGGACAAGTCCAGGGCCGCTCAGAAGACAGTTTTGAATATGGATTGGATAGAACTTGCTGGGCAACCTCCAGCCAATCTCTCTAATTCCTTGGCCTTTTATGAAAAGGTAAGTAATGCATTCCTTGCCCATTTGCACGTTTATCTGGAAACATACCCCACTGAATTCAACAGGCCTTGTGCCTAAGTAATGTGCAGAAGACTGCAGCCAGTGGTGGTGTGAGGATGTCTGAGAAAGAAACCTTGTTATCAACTGATTTGAAGGAATGCCATAGACTAAACAACGCAACAATAGAATTCTGTTGTATATGCAGGATGGCTTACGTCCCAAGGACTGGGATAATAGCAAACAACTGCAAGTCAGTTCTTAGGCTCACCATTTCCCGATCACCTTTGGTTATCGTAATCAGCTGCTCCGATATTATCTTTTTTAAGCAACTGCTTAGGAGAAATGCCTAGAAATTGGACAAATATTATATTATATTATTACATTTATATCCCGCTCTTCCTCCAAGGAGCCCAGACTACATACTTGAGTTTCTCTTTCACAACAACCCTGTGAAGTAGGTTAGGCTGAGAGAGAAGTGACTGGCCCAGACTCACCCAGCTAGTTTCATGGCTGAATGGGGTTTGAACTCGGATCTCCCCAGTCCTAGTCCAGCACTCTAACCACTATACCACACTGGCTGTCTTGTTTTATAACAAATAACAAACAAAATATTTTATAACAATAACAAATATTGCATGTTATTCATAGTCGTCATCCCCCTGCCCTCCCTCCTCTTTTACTGAATTTCTACTTTCTACACTATGTTAACTTTGCTCTGTGGCTCTTTTATTTAGTTCCAACTGAAACTTAATCTTCTCGGAAGCAATCAACCCAACAATGTCACTGCTCACGTGCCATTCAATTAGTCTGTCCGGCTTTTGGGAGGAGAAATTCTCCAAAGTGCCCTTTCTGCTCTCTCGTAGTGAATTATAGGCACTTCCTCAGAGTTGGGGAAGGAAGGAAGTTTATTCACTCCCCACCTTCACCTATCAGTGGGAGCCAAAAGCCTGAGCTCCTGTCCAGGAGACTGTCAGGCCCACAAACCCCGTCCCGACTGATCTGCTCATCCTCAGCAGCCTCTGCCTTAAATAAAGCCCTGCATCCCCGGACACTTCTCCCCACTTTCGGCCGGCTCCACCTTCCCTGGCCAGGCACGTGTCCTGGACACCCAATCCCTGGCCTCCAAAGGGGGCTCATTCCCCAACTCCACCCCCTGCCTCATCATTCCTCCAGCTGCTTGCAGCTCTGGAGCTGCTATCCTGGCTATTCCCTCTCCATCAATCTGCTGCCTCTTGGGCGACACCTGCCCATCCCCCAGCAGCTGTGGCATGTCTCTCTGAATCCTTTCTGGCTTCTGAGAGGTAATTGCCAGGGCTGTCCTGGCGTCTGGAGCCCCCCGGCTTCTCTTGGCACTCTACCAGCTGGCTGGGCACACCTCCCTGTCTCAGAGAGGAGGAGAGGAAACCCCGACATAGTCAAGCCTAAAATGGGACAGGAAACCTATATAAGCCTCTCCTTAAATGAATAGACATGTGGTTTTGCACCTTATGATTTGGGCAATGACTGTAGCTCAGTGGCAGAGCACATGCTTTCCCTGCAGAAGGTTCCCGGGTTCAATTCCTGGCATCTCCATGTGTGGCTGGAAAAGGCCCATGTCTGAATCCCTGGACAGTTGCTGTAGACAATATTGAGCTAGATGGACCAATGGTCTGACTTGGAATAAGGCAGTATTCCATTACCTAGAGCTAGAAGATTTATAGCAACAATTTTTTCTTTATAAATAACCAGGGTGGGGAAGAGGGAGTCATAGCTCAGTGGTAGGACACATGCTTTGCATTTAAGTTGTCTTATATTAAAGGATCGCATAACTGAGAAAGGCAGCTGGTTGGTGCCTTGTGAACCATTGTAAGCTCTGTGAAAGGCTCTGTGAAAGGTACCTAACTCTGAAAGGTGGCTCCATGTAATCAAATAAATGTCTTATTTTGATTTTCATCTAATCAAAATATGTAAAAATATATCTTTTCCAAGCACTATCTCCCAGTGAGAAATGCACATTATTGGCTGGCCCTTATGTCAATCACAAAGCCATCTCCCCACTTTCTCAGAGCAGTTTTTAATGTGCAAACACAAAAACCAAACAGCTACACCTCCGGACTGGACTACTGCAATGCACTCTATGCGGGGCTGCCTTTGTACCTAGTCCAGAACCTGCAGTTAGTCCAGAATGGGGCAGCCAGGTTGGTCTCTGGGTCATCTAGGAGAGACCATATCACTCCTATCTTAAAAGATCTACACTGTTTGCTGATAAGTTTCTGGGCAAAATACAAGGTTTTGGCTATAACCTATAAAGCCCTAAACAGCTTGGTCCCTGGGTAATTAAGAGAACACAGTCTTCTCTATGAACCACATCGCCCACTGAGATTATCTGGAGAGGTTCATCTGCAGTTGCCACCAGCTGGTCTGCTGGTTACTCAGGGACGGGCCTTCTCCATTGCTGCCCCAAGTCTTTGGAACACACTTCCTGCTGAAATAAGAGCCTCCCCATCTCTTACAACTTTTTAAAAGGCAGTCAAGACACATTTGTTCACCCAGGCTTTTAATTAGATATTTTTTAAATTGTATTTTTAATACTTTTAACATTTTAAATTTTAATTGTTGAAATGGTTTAATCTTTTTATCTGTTTTTATTGTTTTGTTGTAAACCACCCAGAGACTTGGATTTTGGGTGGTACACAAATGTGTTAAATAAATAAAATAAATACAACCCCCACAAAGCGGGGTGGGGTGGGGACCTTTTTCAAATTGAAAAAGGAGATAATCTGCAGATAAATTCCCAAGTCAAAGTTAACATTCCACCTGAAACATGGGAGAGGGGCAGCTTTTGAATCAAAGACTGTATGTGTGACAGTACAGAAATGAATGTGTGACAAACAAACATATCACACTCCTGTACCCACTTTGGTTGTCAAGTACATCTTTATGCAGCCTTTGCTCTGCTATAAATGAAGAAAGAGTACTTTATTTTTCAGGCTTTGTTTAAGTGCACCCAAACCAACCTGCTTTGTTTTAAAGACAATCCATCTCCATGTGTCTGAATCATTGTATTCCAATCTGAGCTCTAGAAACTGATCAAGTCCTTGGCCTAAAACAGATCCCTGAGAAATTAAAAAGGAAGAAGAAAAAACTATGATATAGTTTCAGAGATTTTACAATCCTTTAGCATTATCTGTTAAGCAAGGAAGTCTTGTAGCAAGGAAGTTAAGAAACCTGAACATCTTAACCCTATTCAGGCATTATGTTGGATGTGCATACAGATGTTTGTACACCAATACTGGTGTACATTGAACATAATGTGAAAAGGGACCATATTATGCTGCATGGAATCTAGTTAGTGTTGAGGGGTGTGAGGAGAAACATTAAATTCCTCGCACAGCAGATTATGCTCCGGTGGTAAAGGAGTTCAGCCCAAGAGATTATCTTGAGACATTAGGTTAAGTTCAAAAAACAAATATAGGTTTATTAACAAGCAAAACAATACATACTGAGAGAGAGCCACTGAACAGCATACCTAAATAGGCACCAGCCTTCAACAAGAGCTGAACAATTCTGACACTGACTAAGACAGACCTACAATAACCTGAAGTGGCACAGTGGGGAAATGCTTGATTAACAAGCAGAAGGTTGCCGGTTTGAATCCCCGCTGGTACTATATCAGGCAGCAGCGATATAGGAAGATGCTGAAAGGCATCATCTGACACTGCACAGGAGAAGGCAATGGTAAACCCCTTCTGTATTCTACCAAAGAAAACCACAGGGCTCTGTGGGCACCAGGAGTCGAAATCGACTTGATGACACACTTTACCTTTCACCTTTATTAATCATGCCTCTAATGGCCAGAAGAGGTTACTGTGGTGCTAAGAGCAATGTTTTAGAATTCTCACTTCTAAAAGTTAGCACAGGATCTGGCTGCATAAAACCAAACCAAACTCACTCTGAGAGAGTTATATAATGAAACTGTTATTCAAAGATGGCAAGCATGTTACTAGACAGACAGTTGCAAAGAAAAGTTTGGAAATGCTGGAAGTAGTACAGCATAACAGAATCTGTTTTGGTCTTCTACTGGTCCAAACTTGTCCATTCAACTCGGTTCAGCCTTTTTCTGTTAATTCAGCTAATGAGCCTTGCAATTTCACAACGCTCTGCTTGCCTTATCTAAATTAAATCAGCAGGGGCTAACTTTTTTGGCACTTGAGTCACAAGTGAAAGTCCAAAGTAGGAGATAGTGCTGTTGTTGTGCATACTACAATACATATGCAGGCCCATACATCTGTGAGGACAAGAGAAGGGTTGAGTCGACACCATACCAGCCTTCTGGCCCACCTGCCACTCCCACTGACATGTTCACATGTGGTACCCTTTTTGCACCTCATGCATTGGGACAGGGCTGTAACATTTGTACAATCCATTAGATCAATTGAATAAAAACTGTTTCTATCCTTTTTTTAAAAAAAGGTAGCTCTTCAAAACTGTACAGTGAAGGTTGGGGGTTCTTAGGGGATTCTTATTGGTAGTACTACACACACACACACACACACACACGACAGGAGGTATCATCTTACAAGAGGGATTCTCCCTTCTCCAAACAGACAGAAGGGGATGCCTCTCCCAGGATTGCTGTGCCATGGGCATAATCATCTGTAAGCAAAGAAATCATGCTTTTCCCCCCTTTGCAACTATATTTATAATCACATTTGTGTAGACTTAATCAATCAACACAAACCCAACAAAGATTAATTTAATTGTGTGGTAGGGAAAACTATCAGCTGGTCTCTTCCACTTGAGATATGATTGAGATGACCAGGTTGAAAAGGAAGCCACCAGCCTCAATTAGCAGGCTTCATTTTCAGGATGCAACTCACATGCAAGGGGGCTCTTCAGTCAACACCAGTCTTTGCTGATCCATATGGTTTGCAGGGCTCAGCACAGGACGAATTGTTCAATTCACATTACTTTCTGTGCGAATCAAAAAGGCATCCTAGAGGGAAATGACATTTTCTTGTACCCTTTTTCTGTCCCAGTTGGCTACCATGCAAACCAGGAGATCAGGCATCCACCATCTGAACAAGCCCTTGAGCTCTCTGAATTCTTAGAGCCATTTCACATGAGGTTACAAAGATCCTATATGTAGAATGTTTCATAATGTATAGCAGATCACCACCTGCAGCACTTGCACACATGACTTCCTTACTATATGTACATGTGCTGGGAAGCCACGGCCAACTAGCAGCTTCCTAGCACATGTACAAGAAACAAACACAAGGATTACATGTTACTTCTGACATGAAAAGCATTTGCATGTTGGGATTTTCTAATACAAGAGATTTATTTTTAGGAGAAGAGAAGGAAAATCAGAACAAGGAAATTTACATTAGACAATTTTGTAAGTGTTTGAAAGATCTGAAGTTGCACACAAGGTACTTACTAGGAATGTGACCTGCCAGCACCTCACCCTGTTGATCTTGAAGCTGACCTCTTTGATCTGGTTACTAGGCAACTTAATGCAGCAGCTAATCTCATTATTTCCCACATGAATAGCAGCAGTACAGCCTACTTCTGGGTAGTCACAGGGGCAAGGATCGAGCTGAGTGTATCCATAATGCTGCACCTCTCGAACCAGCTCTAAAAACTGTGCAAGAGAAACACCTCAATCAGGTGTGCTGTGTGAAGGAATGCCATTGCTCCACTGGGAAGGGGGGGAAAACCTCACACACAACATTTGATAATAATGCCAGTACCTCCATGGACTTGAGTCTGCTGCTATCTTTTTCTATGTATTCAATGACCACTTCAAGCAGTTGAAGAAGAGGCATTTGTATATGTATATATCTAACAAATTCAGCATCTGCCAGCACATTTGTATATTGAATAAGTTTCATTGTTTTCTGGCTAAAGTATATTGAAGTTGAAAAACTTTTTTTAAAAAATTACACAAAAAAACACCCCAGACTTTCTGTATTAATCCATAATTGTTCTAATTAATTTTGTAGCTTATTTTCCCCAAATAGTGTATGTTTTTCATTAATTAAATAATTGATGTAGATATTTACCTCAGTAAGCAAGCTTTATTATTTAATGTATTGTTCTATTTCTATACCGTTCTATTTCTATACCGCTTTTCATTAAAATAATCCCAAAGCAGTTTACAATATAATTAAAACAATGCACAATTAAAATAGAGTACAGATATTAAATATAAAAATAATGTATCTCTATTTAAAAGTTTTAAAACTTATAATAAAACAGCAACATATAAAACACAAAGCAGCAACAGTAAAAACTGTACTCTCATATAAGAGCCGGAGTGAAGAGCCACATTTTTACTTGTTTTCTAAAAACTGTGATGGAAGCTGAGGAGTGGATGCCAACTGGGAGAGCATTCCAAAGCCTGGGGGCATTGACTGAGAAGGCCTTGTCCCGCGTGCTCTACAGCTGAGCCTCTCACCCCATCAGCACACAGAGCAGAGCCACCTCCGATGATCTTGTCAAGTGGGCAGAAACCCTTGGGAGCAGATTATCTGAAGGTAGTCCTATTGTATTTATTGTATCATGTACCTTCAATAGTTGCTTCCCTTCTATTGCCAATACCTCTGAATTATTTGCAAGCGTGTGATCGTGGGATATTTTTGCAAGCTAATCTGGAGAATACAACCTATTATAAGTGGATGCAGCCTCAGTACAGGGACCATGACAGAGCAGCAAACACCTTGAAGTGAGTGATCGTTTAAAAACGGTGTTACCTTCATTTTGTTTGGTGCGTTTTGTAGCATTTGAAGTTTCTGCATCTGTCCCTCTGTGGGTTTGATCCAGTTCTTCTCCATTTCCTGCACAACCTTTACACAAAACAACACGAACCTTTAAACAAAACGACACGCAAGAACTACGCCACCACGGTCTATGATGCCCAATTCATTATTCTCCCTGGAAAAAACTCAAGCAACCAAATCCCAGGATTCTGTGGGCTTTGGCCAATGAGCCTCTCTAATGCCCATTCCTGCTGCTCCATGTGGCAGTCAGGTACTTCCAAAGCTCAGGTGGTGACAGGGTCACACGGAGGTGACTGTGCTGCAGCAAAGAACTCATGGCATTACAGCCAGCTAGTAGTAACTATGGCAGTAGTCTGCCCAGCCACTGCAGAAGTTGCATCATGGCCCCATAGAAGTGCTAGGTTTCAGACATTTGCCCAGATGCTAGCACTATTGTCCGCATCACTGCAGCTAAAATGGCGCCAGTGACTGAGCTACTATATAAGCCAACTTTAACATACATTGCAGGCTCAGATTCATTCATCTGAGTGCACATATGAGAAGTAGCAAATATTAAACTTATTAGGCTGCAGCAGGAAGGTAGGGTGGCACAGAAGACCACTCAAAGAACTACAGTTAAAGGAAAGAAACTTACCCTTCTTCTTTGTCATCTCTGTGCATCACACTTGGGATAATAGTGAGCTATCCTTACCTGGATGGAGGGTGCAGCCTCACTGCAGAGTAGAACCAAGAACAGAGGCATGAGATCTAGAACGAATGTCCAAGGCAGTGACAGATGGAAAGGTACCTCGTTGGGACCATGGGAGAAGAATTGGATCAAATCCACAAATGGACAGGAAGGGAGACACCTTTTCAGAAAGCTGTTGACACGCCATAGCTCTTGCTGAATGTGCTCTAATGGGGCTAGGCAACGGTTCCAAAGCAAGCTAGTAAGTGAGAGAAATCTCCTTGACCCAAGCTGTGGTTATCTATGCTGAAGTTGGCAGGCCCTTGAAGGGGTTCAGCACAAGAGACAAACAAGGTCTGTGACTTGTGGAAGGTCTTAATTCTGACAATGTAGAAGGCTAGCGCTCTCCTGACATCCAAGGTATGATACACTCTTTCAGCATCCATGGTCGAACAAGGAAAAAATGTGGGCAATTAAATCCTTTGAGATAAACAGAACTCTGAAACAACTTTTGGAAGGAACAAGATATCTAGATGTTAAACTATCTCTATGAAAAACTAGGTACGGAGCATCCAACCTTAAGACTCTTAACTCACTCTCCTGGCAGATGTAATCGCAACAAGGAAAACAGTTTTAAGTGACAATTTCAAATTAATAGTAATCAGGGGCTCAAAGGGGTCTTCATCAACTGTTTTAGAACCAAGTTCAGGTTCCATGGTGGAGAACATTTAGAAACAGGAGGAAACATGTGAAAAATCCCTTTAAAGAACTTTTTCACAAGTCTACGAGAAAACCGATTCGGCGCAGAGTAACTGTCTGCAATTGCTGCCAAATGAACTTGCAAGGACATGTAGGCTAAACCCTCTTCTTTCAGTGAGAGAAGATATTCTAATATGAGAGGAAGCAATGCTGATTCCAGGGGAGAAGCCTTAAATCTCACATACAGAGCAAACCTTTTCCATTTTGCAGCGTATGTTTTCTGAGTAGGTTTCTTGGCAGCTCTAAGGACTTGCTGCACTTGAACACTGAATTCCTCCATGCTTTTATTTCCCAGGCTGAGAGACGTAGAGAGTCAATACTGGGATGAAGATGACAGCCACGGTGCAAAGTCAAGAGATGCAAAATCTTCGCTAAGTAGAGGTAAGCATTTTGTGATAAATGAAGGATGGCCATGAACCACAGCTATCTCAACCACCAAGGGGTTATCAAAATGCAACGGGCCCTGTCTGTGATGATCTTCTGAAGAACTCTTGGGATGAGAAGGATTGGTGGGAAGATGTATAGAGAATGAGGACCCCAGTTACAGAAAAAGGCATTGCCTATGGAGCTTGAGTTTGTCCCTGTGCTGCTGCTAAAGAGAGGGCATTGTGCATTTTGGGAGGCTGCAAAAAGATCCTGATGAGATGTTCCCCATTTCTAGAAGACCTTTTGCAAGGTCTTGGGGTCCAACCTCCATTTGAGAGAGAGGGACTTTTGTTGACTTAGGGCATCTGTCAGGGTTTTGCTCTTATTTAATTAATTTATTTATTTAACATAATTTTTATACCGCCCACAACTTATGTCTCTGGGTGGTTTACAAAGCAGTCAATATTCTTCTCTTGAATATGGACTGCTAAAGGCCATATCTATCATTCCAGACACCAGGACCAAAATGAACATAGCAAGATGAAATAGAGACCTTGATGCTGTGTCCACTTGGCGATTTATACAGCACTGAGCCATGGTATTGTCTGTGAGGATGAGGATGTTGGATCCTGTTATCCAGTGATGGAAGGCTTTCAAAGCTTGAATACAGTGATAAGTTCCAGGTAGTTTGTCAACTTCTTTCCCTTCAGAACCAAGTTCCCACTACCATCAGGCCCTCGAATTGTGCTCCCCAACCCTTGTTGAAAGCATTGGTAGTGATGCTGCGATCAGGTGGGGGTTGGTAGAAGGGTGTGCCCTGGGAAAGATTGGATACTTTTGTCTACCAGGGTACCGACTTTTGAACTCTGAGAGGTACTTTCAACACCTTGCATTGAGTGTGTCTCTGGGGCTGGAAGCTGTTGAGGAACCGAGACTGCAGAATTCACACATGGAACTATGCTAGAGGTCATTAGTCCCAGAAGACGCTGCACAGACTTCGCGGTGTGTGTATCTGTGGTGCAAAATGGTTGTGCAGTGAGATGTATTGTTCGGATTCTTTATGAGGAAGAAATGCATGGGCGAGGTTTGAGTTGATCAGGGTGCCTAGAAACTATATCGACTGGGTGGGTGTAAGCTTCAAATTCTTGTAATTTATGCACAGACCTAGGGAGTCAAGTAAGCAAAGAGTGAACTTTGACAGATAAGCTTTTTTCCTGGATAATGCCACAAGTGGCCAGTCGTCAATATATAGGAAGACCCTTATGCCATGGAGACGAAGATGAGATGCTACTACAGACATGTTTTTGGTGACAACTCAGGGGGTGGAGGTCAAACCAAATGGGAGAACAGAATACTGGTAAGCATAAGGATTAAGGACCTATATAAAACCTCAAGTATTTCCAGTGATGGGGTACTATGCAGATGCAGAGATACATGACCTTTAGGTCTATGGAAGCGAACCATGCTTCTGACACAGAAAACGGGGATTGTAACCATTTGGAACGTCTTGTTACGTACAAATTGGTTTACACCCCTCAGATTGAGAACAGGCCACAGGCCACCATCCCTTTTGGGGATGGTGAAATATTGGGAATAAAACCCCACGTGTCGATTATGGTGCGCGCTTTCAATAGCTCCCTTTTGAAAAAGTGACTGGACCTCTTGTAGCAAATCTGGTTATGAGGGCAGAACTCATATTCCCAAACAGGGCAGTAGAGAGTGGAACTCTATTTTGTAGCCATTTCTTACGATAGCCAGAACCCATACAATGTAGTTATAGCAGCCCATGTATCATAGTATGCTGAGAGGGGTGATATCGTGGCATCATTGCCTCTTGTAATCTGAGGGATTCTCCTGGACTTCTCAGCTGCTTTTGATACTATCAACCATGGTATCCTATTGGGACATCTCTCTGGGTTGGGACTTGTGGGCACAGTTATACAATGGCTCCACTCCTACCTGGAGGGTTGTACTCAGAAGGTGGTGCTGGGGGATGCCTGCTCCACCCCTTGGCCTTTGGCCTATGGGGTGCCACAGAGATCTATTCTGTCTCCCATGCTGTTTAACATCTACATGAAACCTCTGGGAGTGGTCATCCATAATTGTGGGCTGCGGTGCCATCAGTATGCTGATGACAACAAACTCTACCTATCTTTTAAGTCAGCAGACACCAGGGAGGCACTGGATGCTCTGAACCATGGCTTGGAGGCTGTTCTGGACTGGATGGGGGCAAACAAACTGAAACTTAATCCAGATAAGACGGAAGTGCTCTGGATTGGTAAAACTGATCATCTGAGTAGTGAGGAAAATCTGGTCTTGGATGGGGTCACACTCCATCTTAAAGACAGAGCCATCAGCTTGGGGATGCTTCTGGACCCAACGCTGTCCTTGGAAGCATAGGTGCGGTGGTGTGCAGAGGTGCCTTTTGCCCACTATGGCTGATGCTCTAGCTGCAACCCTACCTGGACAAGTCGGACCTGACCTCAGTCACTCATGCATTGGTAACATCCAGATTGGACTACTGCAATGTGCTCTACATCGGACTGCCCTTGAAGATGGTTCGGAAGCTTCAGCTGGTCCAGAATGCTGCCGCTGGGATGCTTGTGAGTGCAAATCCCTTCACAAGTATCACACCCATCCTGTGACAGCTTCATTAGTTACCAGTCTGCTTCCAGGCTAGATTTAAGGTGCTGGTCTTGACCTTTAAAGCCCTACATGGCTTGGGGCTGGGGTACCTGTCAGACTGCATTCACCCATATGAATCTACCAGGGCCCACCGCTCATCTTAGGTCCTGCTCATGGCCCCGCCATGAACAGAGATCCGGTTGGCAGGGACTAGAGATAATGCCTTTTCGGTTGTGGCCCCTCAGCTTAGGAATGCCCTCCCCAAAGAGCTTCGCCATGCTCCCTCCCTCAGTGTTTTTAAAAACAACAACTAAAAAGTCATCTCTTTAAAGAGGCTTTTAAATGTTTCATCTGTTGCTTATATCTGGTAGGCTCTTTTTATAATTCTTAGTTTTCAGCTTTTTAAAGAATTTAATTTGAAAATTTAAAAGCAAATTCTGATTGTGGTTTTAGCTTGGATTTTTAACTTTTTAAATTTGGTTAATTTTATTAGTCTGATTTTATATTGTCACTGTTTTATAAAATGTTGTGAGCTGTTCCAAGCTGTAATATACTGGAGGGGCAGGGTATAAATATTTTAATAAATAAATTGTAGGGCAGTTTTGCCTTGAGGGAGGAGTGAGATCTGGCTCTCGAAGAGGAATTTGAGGGCTTACAGTGCTGGAAACACTGCTGTTGACAAAAGGAATCACCAGAATTAGATGATGATGAATGCTTAAGACTGTGTGTGCCATGACCAGAACTTCTTTCTTATAGATGTAGAAGAGGAGGATTGTGAAAAACCTGTAGACTTGGCTGTAGAATGTTGTTTCTGGACTCTTCCCTAGGCATTGTCAGTCTTCTGGACAAACAGCACTTCTCCATCAAAGGGTAAGTCTTCAATGTGTACTCTGGCTCCTGGGATAGTGAGTAAGACTGCAGTCAAACATGGTGTCTAAGAGAAACTTCAGCAGCTATGGAGTCACAGTCTGCACAGTGTCATGAAGAATGTAATTGCTATTTGGCTACCCAAAGACCCTCATTTAAAAAAACACACACCCAAAACAAGGGCTGCATCCTTCTGGTCTGGTTGAAGCTGGTTAAGGGAAGGGGCCAATTTCACTAAGATGAAATTCTGGTAACGGGCCCAACAAGTCTGGTGGTTGGCCACTCTCCATAGAAGACTAGCAGTTGAGTACACCTTTTTGGCCAAAATATCCAACTTCTTGCCCTCTCTATCAAAACCAGGTAGAATGTAAGCGCTGAGTGCGAGACTGAGCAAACTCAGCTACCACCAAATTCAATATAGAATGCTTAGTTAGGGAAGCAGTATCCTCCTGCTGTATTCTGTACATATTTTCCAATTCGCTAGAAATAGCAGATATGGAAGCTGGCTTTCCTCATGTAGCCTTGACCACCTGGACTAAAGTGGGGATCAGAGGTAGTGCCACTGGGGTGTGGTATCTGACTGAATCAACTCAGAAATAGGGTCTTCAACAGTTGTTGCTTGCTGATGAACCTCTAGGCCAAGAAAAGAAGCCACGTGCATGAGTTGTTCTGCATAGTATTTCAATTCCTCAGGAGCAGAATCCTTTACCTCCTCTTATGGCACATCTCCCAGTGGAAAGATTGTTGAGGCATCTTCCAGTGGGAGTCTTCCTTTTATGGTAAAGCTCTGGAAAGATCTGAAGCCTGGCTCTGCGCAGGTGCAAGCCCAAGTGTGATGCACAGAGACCACAAACACCACCACACATTGGCATCTTATAATACAGTTCTACATTAGTTGTGGTGCCACCTCCCACCAAGCCTCTGATCTGGAGGAGAGAGATGGACTACCACTCAGTTTCTCCCCCTCCTCTCATGTTCTCTAGCTCTTTCTTCAGTGGAGCGGGGCTTCAAGCCATCCTTTTTCATCATCTCCCTCACTGAATTACTAAATAGGCAGCACCATGCCACACAGTTGTGAGAGGAGCAATTGGCCTCTTGTGAGACATCCAGTAGCAAGGCCAAGGCGCATCCCCATCACCTAGGTAACCAGACTGCTACTTGCTTTGCCACTGAGTGGCAGCTTGTTGCTGGAGTGACTTGGTGGGCTGCCTCTGAGGCTGGCTGCCATCCAGGTACAAATATGAAATAAAACAAATATTTATATAGCCATCCAAGTAACCTCTCTGCCCCCCATACTAGCCTCAAGGGGCTGCTAATTGTCCAGGAGGGTAATCCAGGATGCATTGTACATATTTAGTATTACCAAAAAAGTTGTAGTTATGCTTGTTCATTAAAAAAACTTACCTGTGGTTCTGAAATTAATAAAAGGTCTGTTTCATTTTCGTAAACACCTTTCAAAAGGCTTCCCCCCCCTTCCAAAAAATGACATTAGGAACTTACTTGCATATAAAGTAAGTTCACTGAAGTTCTGCAATCCATAAGCATTTTGTCAAGGGAAGGGTCCATGTACCTGCCCAATATGAAAAAGGAAGTTAAAAAATGTACACAACACAAAGCTATTGATCCAGTGACAAATATTTCAATCATATGTTTATCAGCAAATCACTAGTTACAGAGCTCCACACAATGTCCTTGGACATCGTGTAGATTTCTCATTTTACCTCCCATTGCAATTTGTGCTCTTCCTTCTAGAAACTAGCCCATTCACTTTCACTAAAATGGTCTGCATTCAGATGGCAATAGAATAAATGTTGGTTCCGAGACTGCACAAACAAGCCAAAAAGATACACATGGGAGAAGCACAAGAATCCATAAAGGAAGGTGACTCTGTAGGTCTCAGCCCATATAAACTGAACCATTATAAAAGCTTTCCTCCACCACCACAACCACAGCTTTTCTCACTAGCATATGTTTTAATACATCTTGCTAATTTCACTTCAGCTTCCTGCTCACCACTTTCTGAGCCCAATCTTACAAGATGATTCTTTCATATTCCGAAGACTCACATAAGGAAGTTCGAACGCTGGCATCTTTTTCAGTACTACAAGGGGGGAAAACAGAGGAGATATAGGAATGAAAACATATCTTAAATGTGTTATATATAGGATTGTGTATACTTTGAGCTAAAAATTCTGCAGCTAAACAATCTCACCTTTGTGCCAAGAAAAGCTGGATTATGCAAGCTGCATAGAGAAATAACCATGCCTCAAAATCTAGCAACATCTGATAAAGATAGTACTCATACAGTTGGTTCAGGCAATGTCTTCTCAGCCCACACAATTAAGAGGGGGACACATCAAGTGTACACCCATCATTACATGTTTCACAATGTCCCATTGCCTTCCCATCATGTCTCTTTATCACTTGGGGTGTGGAGGTGGGGGACTCTTCATCCAAATGGCAGTTCTAGACCCACTCCAAATACCAGTTTAAACTAGCATTTGGAGCATGTGTAGAGAGGCTATAGGAACAATCCCTGCCCCCACGATAAAGGGATGTGCCGGGAAAGCATCCGTGTGTTGCAAAAGAAATCACGAAAGAAAGATGTGTATTTGATTTGTCCTCCTTTTAATCACGTGGGCCAGAAAGGCATCGTCTGAACCAGCCCACAGAAGATTACGAAGTGTGTGGATATCTACAACTGGGTTAGGAAGAATGAATAAAACTTCTAGGTCTTTGGTGGCCTAGACATCTATTTGTAAAGATGTTCTCAATCTGTGTCTTTCCATGCATGGATATGAAAAGCATTTCCAAGTCTTATCTGGATGTTGAAGAGAACCCCATTACTGACTTAGGCTATGAACACAAAGGAAGGTTTAGGGTTGGGGTCAGGAAACCCACAGAATCCCTACCTGCTGGATAGTTTGGTTTTCTTTGGCCCTGTTCCTTTGACTCTTTGTTTACTGATTTGTTTTTAATGCTGCATTGTCTTTGTTGTTGTACATTGCATCCAATAGGTAGCAATACCACCACCACCACCACCACCACCACCACGTAGCAGCTTTCACTACTAAGAGGAAACAGTTTGGTATAAGGGACCCTCACCTACCAAAATACTTGTCTTCAGTTAACCTTGCATATATTTGCCTCTTCATAGGGACAATGTAGTATATAAATGGGTGAATCACGGCCATGTTTTAAAATTTACTTCCCACATGGAATCAAGACATTGTATGATGGTGGAAACTTGTAGCCAAATGTTCACCTATATACAAGGTTTATTTATGCAGTTTCTCTGGACATACAGGCTAACATCCCATGCAGAGTAATACAGGCAGTTCTCAACTGCCTGTGAGCTAAAGTAGGTATAACATGGATGGTTAGACAACCTGGATAGCACCCCTGAAGCTGCTGTTAGTTGTGGAAGGGGGAAAGCTATGAGCACATTTTTTTTGCCCATAAGTTTTCCTTTCCCCATAGCCGATACAAGCTATGGGGGTGCAATTTGGATCAGGACTGTGTCAGGAGTGTGGGGAGAATTAGACCTTCCTTTCCCCTGCTCTATGATCCCAATCCAAATATCTCAGTCACACACACACACACACACACACACACACACACACACACACACACACAGCAAGTACTTCTTGAGAGAAAAAAAGAGGTGTTGGGAGCAAGCAAGGAGCAGCTAGGACACAGTTTGGCCCTGTGCCACTACTTCCATCAAGTGTAAAAGATAAAGCTGGAAATCAGTGCAGGGGTTAGAACTGGTCATCATGATGAAGTGATTAGCAGAAGTCAGGAATAAAAATTTTAATGTCTTATCCTATACACTGCAGCTAGCACTTAGAGAATCAGGCTGCTGACTCCTTGTTTTGGCTTCAGTTCAGAAAATGGATGAGGCATACATTAGCACCACACATGGGAGAGAGGCAAAATCGTTCAAGAAGTCACACTACAAAAAGTTCAAGAAGGTTCTTAGACTGAACTTCTTCAAGCACAGTAGGCAAAAGCAGGTTCTTGAAGAGGGTGGACACACACTACAGGAATTCAAACCAATGGACCACTATTGCAGAACATGTGTATACATCTCTTTTGAAATATGCATTTGTCTCCCTTCACAACTTTGTAAGAGGCATCTGCTAAACATGCACACACACTGCATTTGTAGCAATCCTAATTTTTAAATAGAAGAGGAAAATGAGTGTGTCAATGAAAGCCAATCAAAGAATGCTACATTTCATAGGATGTGATCAAAAATTTACCTGTGATCAAAAATGTCAGATCTAAGCTTTGCTTTAGTTTTTATTGAAGGAGAAAACCCAGAATCTAGACAAAACATTACTTCTACACAGCAGTTACTGAGAAGTTTTGTCACACCATAGGCAATGTGAATGAAGTATCTCATGTTCTACCTGATACGCTTCTTACCAGACAGCTTTCCATCACTGTGATCTTGGATAAGAAATAAACTGAAATATCCTATTAGTTCTCTTGAAAGCCCAATCTTGTATGACACAACCTGGAGGGAAAGAAATAAAAAAGTAGTACTTTTCCTTTCTGTTGTGAGCTGGTAAGTCATCTAGACAATTCAATTATTTAAAATAGCTTTTGGGTCAAAATGGAAAAATTCAGTAAATCTTTGATATTTTTTAACAGAGAAATAAAGTGAAGACTTTTATTGAATTTATAGCAGTTTAACAATATTGCAAGTTTTCCAGTACCACAGAACTCTTCATTATGAAAAATTAGTATTAAAATGGCAGAGGCTTCTAACTGATTCTGTCTGAATCAACTTTTCCCCTATGAATCACTGATGTAATCCCTGGTAATCAATTAGGACTCCAAGTTATGTCATTCAGAAACAGATACCGTATTTACCTGAATACAAGACAACTCTGAATGAGCCCCATAAAAAAAACAGAAGTTAAATACTGGTTATTTACTCAAAAGAGGACTCTGAATTTAAGATGACCCCTTGATTTACAACATCAAAGAACTTGGGGGGAAACCTAGCCTTGGATTCAGGTAAATACAGTATGTTATTAAGCATATATTATAGCTTGATATGCTTATAGATGTTCTGAATGAGATGCTAGTCCTGTTTCGTTGTTATGGAATCTGGGGCACTGTATTTCTGTGGTGTACAGCATCCCCAAGGATGCACCTGCAAGTCCCAACCTGTGCTGATGTGCTCTGAAACCTCACCCCCTGCTCTCCAGAGTTACAGTGTTTGTCTGCAGAGACAAACGCTGTACTCATGGAGAGATTCGACTTGTGATCATAACATTGGGGGCACCCCAGCATTCTGATCACTGGAAGAATCACTTCATGAGTGCAGCAATTGTACCTGCAGACAAACGCTGTAACTATGGAGAACAGGAGATAAGGTTTCAAGAGCGAATTAGCACCGGTGGGACTTGCAGGTACATCCTTGGGATACTGTAGAGGAATACAGTTTTCCACAATACAATTTCCCACAATTCCATTACTACTGAGACATCCATTTGCACTTACCTCTAGCACTCTTTCAGCAGTATCTGAGGTCTGAATATCAATTCTCAGATACCTCCCATCAGGAAGGTAAACATCTAAAAAGGCTTGTTGGGTTGGGATTTTAAATGTATCCTGAAAGACAAGATTGGAACACATTTATTTGCTGCTGAAGATGACAACTTTGGACTCTTCAGAAATCAAATGGTGGAAGGTGGGCACAAACAGAAATTTTAAATGAGAAGTCATACTCTGTCTGGCTCCCCTGCTAACTTGGCAAAGAGGCACCCTTTTAACATGGTGATTCTCTTATTTATTTATTATTTCTCTGTGTAAACTGCCTTGAGCCATTTTTGGAAGGGTGGTATAGAAATCGAATGAATGAATGAAATATTTATATACCGCTTTTCAACAAAAGTTTCCAAAGCGGTTTACATAGATAAATAATAAATAAATAAATAAAGGCTCTCTGTCCCCAAAGGGCTCACAATCTAAAAAGAAACATAAATAGACACCAGCAACAGTCACTGGAGGTACTGCGCTGGGGGTGGATAGGGCCAGTTACTCTCCCCCTGCTAAATAAAGAGAATCACCACATTAAAAAGGTGCCTCTTTGCCCAGTTAGCAGGGGTTAAAGCAGTTAAAATTAACCAACTAAGGTATCTTCAATCAAGGGATGGCCCCAACATATGAAACCATTGTTGTGAACTCCAGTTATTTATTTATTTATTTATTATTAAAACTTTTATACCGCCCTTCCAAAAGGCTCAGGGCGGTTTACATGAAAACAGTTAGTTCTACAAACGTTATTTTCTTTTTAGCATTAAACTCTTTATCATTAGAACATCTCTTTTTAGAAGTAATTATAAGGATTAACAAGTATAAGGAGGCAGCCACATCCCACTCCCACAAGCAGTAAAAAGTCACAGGTTCTTTCAACCATTCCTGATAGGAATTGTTTTCCAGATCCATGACCATCTTTACTGCCCTTCTCCAAATGCAACCCCCCCTTAAAACCACACACTCCAATTCCTTTCTTCCTTTTCTATCAGGAAGGGAAGAACAGCACGGCACCATTTTACCTTCCTTCTCCTGCAGGCTATCTATAGGGCTGTTCTTAAGAACTGGCTCACAACCCACTGCCTGAAGACACCTGCTTCATGGAAGAGTCAGTCCTGTATTGACTCAGGCATATATTTTTGAGCCGTAGCATTACATCAGACTAGAGTGTTTAAACAGAGAAAGGTATTTTTAATTAGTAAAACAGAACAGGGTAGAAGAGAAATACAAGAGAATTCTACTACTGTAACTCAGCTTTTGGTAATTTGATGAGCCGACTTTAAGGTTTAAATTACGAAGCTAAAGAGCAATCATGTTTGTGGAATCCAGTGGCAAATGTTGTGGTATGCAAGGACAAGAGAGTGAAGTTGAATCAAGATTATTCACACTTTAATGAAATAAGTGCAGTCTGACTTCAGTGATCTTGCTGCTGGCTGTTTGTTAGCCCGGCCTCTACTCCAGGACTAGAATAAAAGTAACTAAAGCATCATTCAAGAACTGACCTGGATCAATGAATGGATTAACGAAAAACCACCACAATGTCCACATCTCAACATAAAATATGACAGACATTATTTCCCAAGGATGGCCAGTATCCAACCCCCATGAGCTGTTGCGATTTGGCAGTATAAAATGTGATGAATACATACAGTAAACATTGGGAAGTGGAATCTTTCTCTTGGAGAGTCTTGGCCAATCAGATGCAAGGGTTGGAGCTTTTGAGTTATATGCAAATTCGGAATCAATGCAGAAGTTAGTTAGGAGGCTAGTCCTGCCAGGCTTGGGCACTGTTATCAAGGAACTGTTATCTGCCCAGACAGGGGTGTTCCTTAGCTGCTGCTGCTGTTGCGGGGGACAGTGAGGTGGGACAGGCCTGTTGGAATGTGATTATGTTAGCTTGCTCTCAGGGCAACTTGGGGTCAGTGCTTTATGTCTTATAAATAACTGCATCTTTATATTTTAAAAATGTGTTTAATCACATCTTAATTCATTATGATCCAGTTTACTATGCTCACCAGCCAATTTTTTTTCTGCAGCTCCTCCAGTTAAACAGGGCTGAGGGAATTCACATTCCACCACAGCATGTTCCATCCGGCCCTTAACTATATCCTGGTTTCAGCTGCCATCAAGTTCACACCAATATAGTCACTTTCTCTGCCACATTTCTGCTCTGCTGCCAAGTACTCACTTCAAACTGGGCTAACAGTACATCCATATAGAGGACTAGCCAGCTCCAATGTTGACATTAGCACCCAGATCCTAAAAAGGTTTGCTTGGAAGCAAGAGTCCACCTTCAGTGAAACTTAATTCCAATTCAAGAACTTAGAATCAGAGGGCTGGTTCAGACATCACATGGAAGTCAATTAGTCAGGCTTTGTATGACATCTCAACCTCAGGTACACACACTTCCCTCTCCTATCCCTGTGTGAGCATCTACTATCCAGGTTAAAATAAGCCAAAATGGGACGTCATGACCAATCTCAGTTTATTCTAGCACACTTGCTTAAAATATGCTGAGATCTGAATCCAAGGTCTTGAGTAAATTTACAGATCTTGGAATATTTGAAGGTTAGAATAAATCAAGATTGGTCATGTCATCTCAACTGACCAATCTTGATTTATTTTAACCTAGACTTGGGACACTCATGAAGGGAAGTGGGCGGGGGAGTGCCCAAGCCTGGGGCTCAGGTGTCATGTGGAGTCCAGCTTTAAACAGAGGTTCCACAGGGTCAGGCTGAAGACACACCAATCCTCTAGCAATTTCAGGATTAGTTAGCACAATAAGAAGTGATGAGATGCTTTCATCTTCAACTGAAATCTACCTTTATAAATCAAAGATGCACTCACAGAGAGAAAAAGCTAATTTTAAAAAACCATTTGGAACTTGTGCAAAACTACAGAAATAAATGATCACAAGACTTTATTACAATTAAGGAAATATTTCTATTGAGAAAAATAAAAAATACACTCACTACTTGTGTTTTTCATACAAAGAGTTAATACTGAAGAATCACAGAAAATCCCTGTGCCAATTCATTTATGCAATGATTTCTCCAAACAAATTAGGGCATGTTCCCAGCTGATGCTGTACCAGCAGAAGTTGGTTAATTTTATAGAGGGTAAGGAAAGGTAAGGATGAGTTTGTTCAACTTACAACTCATCTCTTTTGCAATTATTCCAGAAAGCCCCTACTATAAAACGTTCTATAAGACAAAACCATTAAACATCTCCATTAAAATCCATTTAACAAGTTCAATAGCTTATTTTGACATTAACTTAGAAATACATGTTAAAATACAATGGAACCTGGCTGTTTAAATAGATGTTATCATCCTTCCTATAAATCTGCTCTCCTGTTGGTATCCTCATGTTCTTCCTAGCCTGAGGCTCTGCATGTTGCTGCCCCTTGTGACAGCTTGCTGCACCACAGCAGGTTTTTAAGCCTTTAGGCCATGGACAAGCCCCACCTCATGGGGTCAACCACTGGCGATCCCCCCTTCCAACAGGAGGAGTATAAGACACTTTCCTGTCCAAGTGTCCTTGTTCCTGGTGTGGCTGTTCTTGGTTACTTGTTGGTCTGCCTACTCTGCTTCTTCTGTCTTTGGTGTGTTTCTGATCTCTGGCAACTGGCTCATCCCGCCTCTCCGATTCCTGGCTGTCTACTCAGCTTGAGCTCTCGTGTGTTTCTGGCTCTGGCTACTAACCTCGCACCCTGACTGCCTTTCTGGCTCTGCTGGTCCCAGCTTCAAGCCCAGCAGTCAGTGGGCACCTAGCTTCAAGCACTCAGGAGTCACTGCCCACAGCTATTCAGAGATATAGGTATGCAAATGCAGAGATAGTGCTATATGATTTGAATGACATGCAGCATTAGTATATCAACAAGCCCACAGACACGGGATACAAGGCATCCTAACTCTGTGTGTGACTAGACCGGCACATGAGGACAAAGAAGACACATGTAACTGCTCATATACAGATAACTGGTATAGGCCTCCAAAAGCCTTTTGGAAGTCAGCTATGGGCGGGCAGGCAAACATAAAAAGGGTCCTTCTGGATCAAGGTTCATAAAGTCAAGCACCGTTTTCCCCACAGTGACTAACCAGATCTCTCTGGAAAGTCTACATGCAGGTCACGAAGGCAACCGTTCTCTCCAGCAACTGGTATTCAGAGACAAGTTGCCTCTGAACCTGGAGGTAGCATAGAGTCCTCATGGACTAGGAGCCTCAAGAGATTTATTCTCTCATAAACATGTCTAATCTTCTAAGCTAGTGGTCATCATATCTTGTTTAGTGCAAACATCAGCAAACTCCATAAACAAATCATGCACTGTGTGCATCATCTAAAATGTGTGTGTGTGTGTGCTGAATCTGCCAGTCATTTCATTAGATGATCACATGTTCAAACCTTAAGAAGCTAACTGAGCAAAGGGCACCTTTTTAAAGTGGTGATTCTCTTTATTTAGCAGGGGGAGAGCAACTGGCCCTATCCATCCCCAGCACAACATCCCTCCAGTGGCTGTTGCTGGTGCCTATCTTAAGTTTCTTTTTCAGATTGTGAGGCCTTTGGGGACAGGGAACCATTATTTATTTATTTTTAATTTTTTATATGTAAACTGCTTTGGGAACTTTTTGTTGAAAAGTGGGATATAAATATTCATTGTATTGTATTAAGCAGGGGAGGAGGAGTTCGCTCTAGTCAGTTTCTCGGCTGGTGTAGGAGGTCACCCAAGCTTGGGATTACATCCCCCCCACATGCTCCAAAAGGCAGGAAGTAGTCATACTTGAAGATCCTTAACCCAGTGCATGTGGGCGGATCTCCCCAGTTCTACTTCCTGCCTTTGCTCCAGAAGGCTCGCATTACAGCTCGCTGGCTTTGGCCTTGTTAACTAGGCCTCTTCTTTTCTTCTGCTTATATTCCTATTGTTTTTGACTATTTCCAATCTATTCTTCACCTGGTATTCTACTACTATTAGTTCTCTCTAGTTACTAAAGAAAAAAGAAAAAAATAATAATTTTAAAATTTTTTAATTTTTTTAAAATTCATATCTGTTCTTCTACTGTCCTTTCTGTTATTCATTACCTCTCCTCACCTCTTGCCGACCTTTTGGCCGATGTCCGCTAAAAAGACCTTCGGACTCCTGGCTATTAGGGAGAGATCCGCCCATCAGCGCCTGTTCCCGCCAAAAACTCGGGACTGCGCAAATCCTGTAAGGAAAATGGCAGATGTATCAGATGACCTTGCTGGCACCTGTAGGCTACAGCGGTCCTCTCTGTCGCCAGATACCGGTGAGGAGACTGGGCGCAATTCATGCCACCAGCAATCCACCGTAGCAGGACACAAGTGGCGGCACCAGAATCGGAGGCTTCCCTACAAGGAGGCCCCGTTGGTGAGAGCGCTTTCGCCCGGCAGCGCGAGCAAAGTAAGCCTGTGATATTTGGCCTCGCCCCCACCCCCAACTCCTTTCCCTAGCAGTTGGGCTTGCAGGAGGAGGACTGCCTCAGCGAGTATTGGGGCCGCGCTGAAAGGAATGTCAGCAGGAGTGGCCGCCCCAGAGCCTGTCGGAATCAGACGGGGAAGACGTGCAGGATGATGAGGCAGGCGGTGCTGAGCCCGTGGATGGGGTGTTGGAGCACCCAGAAGGCCATAAACAGCTCCCCCCGGTAAGATCGGGACTTGCTCAGGGGGGGAGGAGGTGTGTGCAGATGCCCCCTATGTGGCCCCTCCCTCAGGGCCTACTCCTACAGGGAATGTGGGGGTTCCCCCTGATGCTGCCACTGTAAAGGGCTGGATTCAGGAGGCCGTTCAGGTCTCACTGGCAGCGGCGCTTAAAGCGCGGAAGCCTGCAAGACATTGCAAGGCAGGCTGTGATTCATGTGTCGCCCTCAGACTCTCAGGAGGAGACGGTGCCCGCTAAGCAGCCCAGGGTGGCTATACGCCAGGACTCTGTGCCCTTGGGTAGGGGGAGGTCTTCAGACGAGTCAGGAGAGGACTCCCCAGATTTATTGCGACCCAGGGTCAGTGGGTCGGAGACATTGCTGGGCAACCCAGACAAGGGGCCCTCCTCCTTGGAAGAGGGGGAGATTATTGAGGACTCTGCAGCAAACCTACACAGTCAGAGGCTCTCTCTTATGGTGGATTTTCAGCCACTAATTAACCAGCCTATTGCTGCGCTTGATCTGTAGCCAGTTACAGAGGAACAGATCTCTCCTGTGTCCAAGGGCTCCTTGGTGCTGCCTAAGGCTAAGGTACCACAGATTAAATCAATGATACCTGAGGGCTTTACTAATACCATCAAGGAGGAATGGGCGGCTATTGCGACTCCCAAAGCGTATGTTGGCATTGGCTTGCAAATTGTACAACTTTGAGGAGGAGACTCTGGACTTGCTGAAGGTGCCACTTAGGGATGCTCCCTTCGGGGCCCTACTTAGTAGCATAGGGTACCCAAGGATGGGAACTCCTCTATTAAGGAGCCAGGAAACAGAAAAGCAGAATCTGCACTGCGCAGGGCCCACGAGGCTTGAGCAGTGGCCATCAGAGCTGACACCACTGCGTCCTTGGTGTCTAGAGCATCGGTCTTCTGGATCGGCGAGTTACCCAATGACCCTCCCGCTGATCAATCTAAGATGCGGCGTAAGCTACTTCGTCTGCAGAGGGCGGCTGCCTTTTCAGCGGATGCTACTCTGGGCAGTGTTCAGTTCTCAGCACGTGCGGTCAGTGCAGGTGTCCTGGCAAGAAGCAACATATGGCTAAAATTTTGGAAGTTCATAATACGTCTAGGGCTAAATTAGCTGCTGTTCCCTATGCTGGGGGGGAAGCTAATTGGGGATGAGGCCCTGAAAGAGGTCCTCATTGAAACTGCCATCAGCCCCTAGGAAGGAGGACAAGAGTTTTAATCGTAGACCGACGCAAACCTTCAGGGCGTTTAGACCTCAGTTTGTCAGAGGGAGCCTTTTAGGCCTTTTCAATCGCAGTGGAACAGATCCAGAGGCCAAGGCAGGCAAGGGTTCACTCAGCAGAACCATCAGTCTTTCGGAAACCAGCAGCGGGGCCCCCAAGCAGCAGTCCTGACTCCCACTCAGGCAAAGTGGGGGTCTGCCATTTGGCCCGTTTGGAAAGAATCCATCGACAGGTGGGTTCTTTCCATTAGCCTACACGGGTACGAAGTGGAGCTGGCCAGCCCCCCAGGAAACAGATTCCTCCTTACCCCTAGATCCAGGAAACCGGAAAAGCACAAGGGGTTGTCCATGGCCATTCAGTATCTGGTGGCTATAGTGGCCATAGAGGAGGTCCCACCTTCAGAGAGGCAAGGGCATCTATTCTGTGATTTTTACGGTGCCAAAAAAGGATGGATCGGCCAGGGCAGTTCTCAACCTACGCCCAGTCAACCGTTTTGTGATAAAAAGGAGGTTCAGGATGGAAACCCTTTGTACCATCTCAGAGGCATTGCAGATGGGGGACTACATGGCTTCAATAGATCTCCAGGAGGCCTATTTACACATCCCCATTCATCCACGCAGTCGACATATACTCCACTTCTGCTACATGGGGAGGCATTATCAGTACAGAGCCCTTCCTTTTGGTCTCTCATCAGCCACCCGAGTTTTTATGAAGGTTCTAGTCTGCTAGTGGCCACTTTATGCACTGAGGGGGTCCACCTGTATTGTTATCTCGACAACTTGCTCAAGAAGGGGCAGTTCAGTCAGCTCTGTCCAGAACAATGTCTGTGTTACGTGCCCATGGGTTTCTGATAAATGTGGGCAAGAGTCACCTGATGCCCACACAAAGCCTTCGTCATTTGGGCATGGTAATGGACACCTCAGTAGGCAAACTGTTTCTGCCACAGGATCGGATGGAGGTCTTATCGTCACTGGCTCGTGTGATTGCTTCGAGACTGTGGGCCAGCCTTCTCAATCTAGCAAGTTTGTTGGGTCTCATGGTGGCGGCTATGGACTCGGTGCCTTGGGCGAGGTTTTCATCTACGCCAGTTACAGTGGGCTTTCCTCCCTTACCAGCACAGGATTGCCCTCAAACGTGACAAGAATATTCCTCTCTAGGTGTCTCTTCGCAAGTCGATTCATTGGACGGCCCGGGGAACCTAGACAAGGGCAAGCTGTTCATAGAACCCGAGAGAGTGATGGTCACGACGGACACCAGTCTATCGGGCTGGGGGGCTCACTGTTGGAACAGTTCTGCCCAGGGGCTTTGGTCGGTGGAAGAGTTGCTCCATAGCATAAACTGGCTCGAGCTGCGGGCTGTCTTTCTGGCCCTAAGAGCCTTCACGCCCTTGGTGAAGGGAAGGAATATCTTAATGTGTACAGAACAACTTAATATCCATTCTGGACCATCATGTAAACGGAATTTCCAATGTTCGGGCAGATTGGCTAAGACGGCAGGAGATCCAGCCGGCAGAATGGGGCCTGCACCCTCAAGTATTTAGGTGGCTGACAGAGCGGCTGGGGTGTCCCCAGATAGACTTGTTTGCATATCCTCAGAATGCCAAGATCCAGAGGTTTTACTCACATTTCCCTATGTTGGGGGCAGAAGAGACGGATACGCTATCGGTGCCATGGCCTCCGTGTCTGCTGAATGCATTTCCTCCAGTGCTGCTGCTCTCCCGTTGCCTCAGGAAGCTGCGGGGTTCCCGGGCATCCCTGATATTGATTGCGTCTTTTTGGCCCAGAGGGCCTTGGTTTTCCGAGATCGTCGACTTGACCGTAGGTCATCCACTCAGTTTGCCAGACCATCCAGTTCTGCTGTGTCAAGGTCCGATTTACCATCCTTGCATCTAGAAAGTGTTCAGCCAACAAGATTTACCAATCGACTTGGTGTAGTTTTCTGCGCTGGACAGCAAAGCTCTCCCTGCAGCTGGACAAGTGCAGGTCGAGGGGATTACTAGGTTTTCTTCAGGATGGCCTTGCACTTGGTCTGAAACCCAACACGCTTAAACACCAGGCGGCGTGCTTGATCCAGATGTTGTTTCCTCATCAGCGTTTGTTCAGGCGTGGCACCCTCTTCTACGCAAGTTCTTGAGGGGGGCAGCTTTGTTGTCTCCTCTGGTCTGCCATCGTTTTCCGTCATGGGATTTTCATATTGTGTTGTGGGGTCTGCAGTTTCCGCCATCTGAACCACTTTGATCTGTACCATTGCAGATGCTGTCCTGGAAGGTGGCCTTTTTAGTAGCTGTAACATCAGCCAGGAGGGTTTCTGAATTGCAGGCTCTGTCAGTTAAGAGTAATTTGTGTATTTTCTCTAAGGACTCTGTGAGACTTATCCTGGATCCTTCGTTTATCCCTAAGGTAAAGTCTCAGTTTAATCGTGAGGCGGTCATTTAATTACCTTCTTTTTGTCCGGATGCACGTCACCCTGCAGAGAAGGAGTGCAACCGGACGCAGGCTTTTCGTAAGTCAGATGCTCTTTTTGTGGCCTTTAAGGCTTCTAAGATGGGATGCAAGGTCTCTTCAGCCATTATTGCTCGATGGGTTCATTCATGCATTACGATGTTGTATGAAGCCCAGAAACTTTCGGTGCCTGGTCAGATTACGGCGCACTCAACTACATCGGCAGCCACTTCCGCCGTGTTATCTTCACCGGTGTCCCATGAAGAGATTTGCAAGGCGGCTACTTGGTCGTCGCCTTTTACATTTTCAAGGCATTACAAGTTGGATGAACATGAAGCTGCCAGAGCAGCATTTGGTCGGAGGGTCCTGCAACAGGTCCTTCTGGGTCAGTAGCTCCAGCTTGGGTATTTTCCCTCCCGTGGTTGGTGCTGTGGTATGTCCCAAGCTTGGGTGACCTCCTACACCAGCCGAGAAAGGTACATTGGTACTCACCGTGAAGGTGTCTTCTGGCTGGTGTAGAAGAGGTCACCCAAGGCCCGCCCGGGTTGTGTTAGGCTGGAGCTGATGATCTGGTTGTAGGGGGACAGTTTTTCTGTCTTTCTCTGCATTGTTTGTATATTGTTGTATATTCTCTGTTGTGTTCTGTGGTTTTCATTCTGTAGCTTGAGCTGTTTTAAGCACTGAGGAGATCCGCCCACATGCACTGGGTTAAGGATCTTCAAGTATGACTACTTCCTGCCTTTTGGAGCATGTGGGGGGGGGGATGTAATCCCAAGCTTGGGTGACCTCTTCTACACCAGCCAGAAGACACCTTCACGGTGAGTACCAATGTACCTTTCTCCACACTACTAAACATTTTTAATTTCAACTATTAGTTTAAAATGTACCCTGGTACACCTGGGATATTCACAAACTATACAGAGAAATTAAGAGCAGCACTGAGTTCATTTATTTGCGAGCCATGTCTTTTCAAGGTCCTCCCTGCTTACACATCCAAATGGCATGGTTTTAATTCAATGTGAGCAAGTATTGGAAGGGTTTTGCTTTTACGCTTTGCAATGGTCTTCCCAACCTTGCAAAACTCTCTCCCCTACCTGGACACACTATTTTCTTGACTACACCCCATTCACATACGAAGGATGCAGAAATGGGAGTTTGGAAGTTCAAGGTGCAACACTCTAGGTATGTGCCACATTGTAGCTGTCACCAGCATTAGCAAGATAAAAAGAGATGTTGACATTTTCACTTCAACACACTTATCACTCCTTGTCCAGAAACAAACCAAAGCTATTTACTTAAGTCCAAACCCAAAGATGTTTGCCATCTTTTAAGCAAACTCTCACAATGCTTTCTGGGAACCATTGAGGGACCAGAGAGACATCACACCTTTCATCACCGTGTATATAAATAATTCAGGCAAAACATTCTTATGTTAAGACTGTACAAAGAAAAAAGCATTAAGGGGTCTGAAGGACCATGATGATTAATGGACTCAAAACAGGCCAAGCTGAGCTTACATTGCCTTTAGATTTTGGTACAGCACTTATATTTGAAGTGCAATATTAATAATAATAAACATTTATTTATTTATCACAATTGTGTACTGCCCCAAACTCACGTCTCTGGGCGGTTTACAATGATATGACAGTTAAAAACACACATAAACACACATGAAAACAAACAAAAACTAACAATTTAAAAACCAATCACAGAATTAAAATCTATAAATTATCAAGAAGCTGAAAAAGCCTGAATAAAAAGATGGGTTTTAAATTTTTTTAAAAAAATTGTCATTGAATTAAATTGTTTTTGAATGCTTAGCTGCCTCCGATTCTGAAATGGACTGGAAAGTGTGCAATATGCAGATTCAGACCCTTACTGGGTCAGGACCTTTGGCCAGTCACACACACAGTCTAATCTGTTTTACTGGAGAGTTGCAAAGATAGCAAAAGGAAGAAAATGGGGGTGGGGGAAGAATTGCTAAACTGTAAAACTTCAGGGTCCCTTATGAGAGCTTTGGTTTAAATTATATTTTGAATAAACATTATTTAATCAAAGTAATGTAAAACATTTCAAGCACACCAAACATTAGGACTTCTGGTGGAAATGAGAACCTTGTGCAGATAAAATCTTTTAGGAGACACTGGTGTCATGGGCAGGAATGGGGTAGGGATGTGCACAAACTGGTTCAGAGGCCCTCTTATGGGCCTCCAAACCGGTTCAAACGTTGCCCGGTTCGAGGGTTCAACGGTGGGGGGCTTTAAGGGCAGGGGAGCATGCACTTCCCCCTGTCACGTTTCCCTTGCCAGTACAAGTTTTGCTAAAAGCCCATCGGGGCGGCGGCGTACCTCCCTGCTGCCCCGCTCCAACGTTATCCGGAAGTACCCAGAAGTAGCAGTTACGACTGCGCGCATTGCTCGTATGCGCACACATTGGGTGCGTGTGCATGTGGGGAAATGACTTGACTAGCAAGCCAAAGGTTGCCTGTTTGAATCCCTGCTGGTATGTTTCCCAGACTATGGGAAGCACTTATATCGGGCAGCAGCGATATAGGAAGATGCTGAAAGGCATCATCTCATACTGCGCAGGAGGAGGCAATGGTAAACTCCTCCTGTATTCTACCAAAAGACAACCACAGGGCTCTGTGGTCGACGTCAACTCGATGGCACACTTTACCACAAGACCAGTTCTCATCCCATCTGGGCATGCTGGAGAACACAGTGACAGTGTTTCCCATCTAAGGGTTTTAGAAACAGGGCAAAGCCTCTTACTTTACCAGAATTTTTATGGTCTAGATCAGACACTTGATGACACAAATTCCAAAAAAAATTAGTTGGAATTGTTTATTTATGCCCACCTCCTGAAGTTGAGTTACTTGTGTTGATTTTAGGTGCATTTTTATTAGTTTTGTTGAATGTTAACTGGATTCTTTACATAAAACTGCTTTGGGACCCTGCTAGTGGAAAAGTGGGGTTGAAACAGAATGAATAAGATAAAATAGGTGAAAGGGCTTGTGCTGGAAACAAAAACCCGTCCAGATTTCAGGAGGCACTGGTAGATTAGAAGGCAGGTTGGAATAGGTCTAGTTAGCAACAACACTAACTAACCGCTGCCACCCACCTGGTTGCCAGTACTGCTACTGCTGCAAAGGTGCATCTAAGCAGTTGTGAGGGAAAATTTTTTATTTGAAATATTTATACCCCACCCCTTCAGTACACTACGGCTTGTGGTGGCTCATATCATCAAAATAGATACAATATAAAACAATTAATAAAGTTAAACAAGTTAAAAGACCAGGCTAAAACCACATTTAAAATTAGAAGCTTTAAAAAGTTTCAAATTAAGAGTTATTAACAGAAAGCTAAAAACTGAGAACTAAAGAACTAAAAAAACCTTCCGGATATAAGCAGCAGATAAAACATTAAATGGCCTCTTTAAAAAGATGTGTTTTTAATTTTAAAAACAAACAAACAAAAAACACTGAGGGAGGGAACATGTCGAAGCTCTTTGGGTAGGGCCTTTCCAAAGTCGAGGGGCCACAACCGAAAAGGCCCTGCCTCTAGTGCCCGCCAACTGGATCTCTGTTAGTGGTGGGGCCATGAGCAGGGCCTGAGATGCCAAGCAGAGGGCCCTGGCAGGTTCATATGGGTGAATGTGGTCCAACAGGTACCCTAGCCCCATGCAGAGCTTTAAAGGTCAAGACCAGGACTTTGAATCTAACCCAGAAGCGGACTAGTAACCAATGAAGCTGCCTCACAATATGTGTGACACTCATGAAGCAACTTGCGTCCACGAGCATCCTTGCAGCAGCATTCTGGACCAGCTGATGCTTCCGAACCATCTTAAAGGGCATCCCCCATGCACAGTGCTTTTCAATACAGTTTGCATTGCAAACCATACGTTACCAAAGCATGAGTGACTGAGGTCTGGTCCACTTCTCCAAGTAAGGTCTCAGCTGGCACACCAGCTGCATCTTGTAAAAGGCGCTTATGCACACTGCGCCATCTGTGCATCCAAGGACAGCGTTGGGTCCAGAAACACCCGCAAGCTGCAGACTTTGTCTTTCAGAGCGAGTGTGACCCTGTCCAAAACCAGATTTACCTCACTACTTGGATGGTCAGTTTTACCAACCCAGAGCACTTCCATCTTATCTGGATTAAGTTTCAGCGTGTTTGCCCCCACCCAGTTCAGAGCATCCCCTGCCTCCCTAGTATCTGCTGACTTAAGAGATAGGTAGAGCTGGGTGTCGTCAGCACATTGATGGTATCACAGCCCACAACTGTGGTTTACCTCTCCCAAAGGTTTCATACAGGTGTTAAATAGGCTTTGGGCTGTATAGAAATATTTTAAATCAATAAATAGCATAGGGGGCAGAATAGAACCCCTGCGGCATCCCATAGGCCAAAACGTGGAACAGGCATCCCCCAGCACCACCTTCTGAGCACAATCCTCCAGGTACGAGCGGAGCCACTGTATAACAGTGCCCCCAAATCCCAAACCGGAGGGATGACCCAGAAGGACACCATGCTCAATGGTATCGAATGCTGCTGAGAGTTCCAGAAGAATCAACAAAGGAAGGGTAAAAATACTCAATACAATGCTTATTACTTATTTTAGCCAAAGGTTATACAAATTAATTGTTGTTAGCCACCCAGAGACGTAAGTTTGGGCAGGGTATCAACTGAATGAATGAATGAATGAATGAATGCAGAAGCGGCTGGTAGGCATTGGAGCAGGGAAGAACCTGGTCACCGAGGATAGAGCCTAGCAGGCTTGGGCCTGTCAGCTTGGAGGAAAACGGAAAGGGGGGGGCAGAAAAGCAGGGGCAAAAGTAGAAAACAGAAATGTTTTGTAGAGCGGGGTGGGTGTGCAGAAGCAGAAAAGCCAGGGCAAAAAGCAGGGAGAAAGGCAGAAAAGGAAAAGGCTGATGCAAAAGACAGAAAGAGGGACAGAAAGGAGAAAGCAGGGATTGCATTCTTCCTCCCACCGAACAAACAAGCTAGTAAAAGATCCCACTTAGCAGCAAGCCAAGGAATCCTCTAGAGCAAGCAGTTTCCTCCAGCCCCTCCTCCCCTGCCTGCAACTTCCTCTTTTGGTCTGACTGGCTGGAACAGCTGCTACTCAAGCTGCTCCAGCCAATCTAATTTCTAGGGGGCTGCTCCTGGCACTGCCCCCAGGAAGAAGGGAAAATACATATTAAAAATATACAGTCATCCCTTGCCAACCGCGAGGGTTACATCTTGGAAAAACCCGCAGTTGGCAAATTTGTGGTTGGGGAGTAATAGGAATAAATGGGAATGAGGGTTTAGGTAGGAGAACCACAGAAATAGGTGGCGGGGAGATTTGAAGTCACTCACAGTACTGTGCTGTAAACCGAGACCAGGAGGCGGCAAGAGGTCCAGGCAGGAAGCTGCAGACAGGGAGTTGCCCCCTGCTGTAAGCCCCAACCGTAGGTGCACGCTGGCATGCAGAGAGAAATGGCTGCGGAGGGAAATGGAGAGCGGAGGTGTGGCAGGGGACAAGGGAAATGGCGAGAAGAAGAGGAGGGAAATTGAGAGCAGAGGAAATGGTGAGCCATCTTCTATTCATGCCCTCCTGCTCCCAACATGCACACCTGGGAGACTGTCAAGGCACAGCAGCACCCAGCAGCTCCATTTGCTTAAATCTAAGAGCCTCTTCTTCAGGTCCATTTTGCAGCATCCGGAGTAAGAGAGCCTTCAGTGCTCTGCAGCTGTGATTGATGGATTGGGAGGAGTGAGTGCAGGAGTGTGATTAAAAAGGCGCTCCTCATTCTGAGATCTAGTGCCCATGAGGGTAGCTTGTGCACAAGTGTGTGCTAATAAAACACTGGAACTAAGGCAGAAACAACTGATGTGAGAGGGAGAAGGTGACATTGGGGGTGGCAGAGGTGGAGGAGGGGAAATGTGGGTGCAGGAATGGTGGCTTGGTTCTGATGTCCACAATGTTTTTGTTTTGCTGCTTTCTAGCTTCAGAGCTACAATGTGTCTTCCCCTCTATTGAGGGGCACATGAGGGCACCTAAGAGAGAAGTGAGGGAGGGAATCCCATGATGGAGGGAAGCCAGTGAGAGGTTCGGGGTGACGGGTGCATCTGAAAGGGAGGGTAGGGAGGAGGGAATAGGTGCTTGGTGGGGAGGAGGGAGCCCTGGTTGTGAGCCTCATGCTGGTTGGGGCAGAGAGGAGGGGGAATTGCAAATACTTAAGTTACGTTAAGCAAGACCAAGCACAAACTCCCAGTCATGGATACTCAAAACTGCAGTTCGTAAAACCTCAGTAGGCAAGGGATAACTGTTCTCCCTGAAGCAGCCAGAAAGTGCAGTTTTTACCCATTATTTTAGTTCTTCCTGGGGTCAGTCCAAGGAGATAGAATTAATTAATTAATACTGAAGGAGGAAGTCAAGACAATTATTGCCAGTACAATAAATTTCTTCAAACACTGATAGCTAACTCAATGAAGCATGCAAGTTTTATTAATAAATTGTTACTTCTGAATAAGCAGTCAGTTTTTAATCTACAAGGACAATACCTAGCATTCCTTGCTAGAGGTACAAGCAAAACTAAAGTATAAGATGAAGGAAGACTCAAGACAATTCAGTGCCAAAGAGCCCAAACCACTGATTTTTCAAATCACATTGCTGTGAAACCGTCTTACTTACCTGCTGTAATTTCCTAAAGAAACTAATGAAGACATCACTGTTTGTAATAGCTGGATCAATCGACACTGAAATGCAAAAATCAAGACTGATTACTTAAAGAAAGGAATATGTATATCTGAAAATGAACCCATTCTATCATTTTACCTTTCCAAGACTCATAATGAAACTGCTTTAAAATAATAATAATAATAATAATCCACATATCTCCAAGATGAACATGGTAGAGAACAATAAAAGATCTCAATGAATTAATACCAATACATTTACAGCATATCCATGAAGGACTGTATAGAATGGCACTCAAGAGAGATGATCGTATAAGATTCTGCCTTTACATTGAGGTCAATTGGGGAGGCTCTCTTGTTCGTCCCACCTCTACCTGAGGCATGTTTGACATGAACATGGGAAAGGGCTTCCTTTGTACCATTGCTCAGATTGTAGAACTCCGTGTCCTGGATTACCCATATCTCCCTCCTTACTGTTTCCCCCTAAAAAGGGAGGAGAGCTGGACATGCAGTAGCAAGCATAAGTTCTCCCGTTTGCTAAGCACGTTCTGCCCTGGTTTGCATTTGAATGGGAGACTACATGTGAGCACTGTAAGGTATTCCCATTAGGGGACAGGACCACTCTGGGAAGAACACCTGCCTGCTTGCATGCAGAAGGCTCCAAGTTCCCTCCCTGGCATCTCCAAGATAGAGCTGAGAGAGACTCTTGCCTGCAACCTTGGAGAAGCCGCTGCCAGTCTGTGTAGACCAGGGATTCTCAAACTTGGGTCCTCAGGTGTTATTGGACTTCAACTCCCATAATCCCCAGCCTCAGTGGCCTTTGGTTGGGGATTATGGGAGTTGAAGTCCAATAACACCTGAGGACCCATGTTTGAGAATCTCTGGTGTAGACAATACTGAGCTAGATGGACCAAAGGTTTGACTCACTGTAAGGCAGCTTCCCATGTCTTTTTGCTGTCTCCTTAAAATATTTTTGTTTAAGTAGATGCTTAATTTAGTTTGTTATTTTACTGGTTTTGAATTGTTTTCTCTGCCATCTGTCTCCTTTGATGGTGTGATGATGATGATGATGATGTTGTTGTTTGTTGTTATTATTATTTACATTTTATATCCCACTCTTCCTCCAAGGAGCCCAGAGCAGTGTACTACATACTTAAGTTTCTCCTGACAACAACCCTGTGAAGTAGGTTAGGCTGAGAGAGAAGTGACTGGCCCAGAGTCACCCAGCTAGTATCAAGGCTGAATGGGGATTTGAACTCGGGTCTTCCCGGTCCTAGTCCGGCACTCTAACCACTACACGCTGGCTCCCTATTACAAATACAATCTATTTTGTATTATTATTAATTTTTAACCTCCTTGTTATTTACCTTGGGAAGTTTCATAAGTGGAAAGATGGGATATAAATTCCATTATAAATAAGATTCATACATAAAATAAAATCTTATAAACCCTCTGACAAAGAGGCAGATTCAAAACATGCAAGGATTTTTAAGATTTCAACCCAAGACTTGGAAGTTCTCTCTTTTATTACTGAGCAATCTTTAAGTTGCAGGAAACCAAGCTGAACAGATATTATATACAGATTTTATTGTAACTGAGTTGTTGCTGAGGTCTTTTTGAAAGCCACCTGGAGGGCCATTGGCCAAAACAAGGAATAGCAGCATTGTAGACTCTTATTCAGTGGAGGTTTTTTTAAATGAAGCTAGACCAACATCTGTCTATTTTTTAAAGAATACATCTGTTAATTCTACTGAGACAATGGAGTGGAAGAGATACCTTCCAGCAGTTGATAGTTCTATGAAATCACAGCATGTACAAATCTAACATTTGCGTCATTAAAAGTTATGGTCTGTTTAAAAACAAAAAAGAAAGACATATGCTGTACCATTCTGCAGATACTGTTCTAGCTGAGCCCTCCTTTCATCAGCCATTGCTTTAGTCATTGCAAGGTAGAACTTGGGAGGAAATGAAGGCACGACTCTTCCAAAGACCCGTCTTAGCTGAAAAGATAATTAAATAAGTACATGGATACCAATCTAATCCTGGTGTCTTTATAGTTCAACAGTGTTACCAGATGCCAAATAATAGAAACACTCAAGCACTATGAAGACATCGTCAATGCAACCCTGAGGGAAATGACCTCCAAGATTTTGGTTTAAACAAAGAAGCTTTAATCAGTCTGTTCATGTTGTCTAAACTTAGTTTCCAGGTCTCTGTGAGCCCATAAATCAGGGGTAGCACAGGAGAAGTACTGACTGGTGTCTAAACCAGCTGTATTTAGAACTGTTTTACCTGGGCGCTTTCTAGACTAGACCCTACAACGGGCTCAGGACTTATCGCGGAAGTGCGCTTCCACATTTCTTGCGTTGTGACACCGCAGTCCCACGCACGCGGAGAGCAGGGTACCATTCACATTTTCAATGCCTTGTTTCGAATTTAATTGCTACAATATAGAGCTAGGATGTTGTATATCCGGCATGAAAAAGTTGCTGTTTTTTCAGGTTGTTTGTTGCTGCGAGACTGCTCCCCCTGCTGTTTACGTTTTGAATGTGACTTGCCCAAATGGAGGCATTTTGCTGCTGATGTGCAGCTAGTCTGGAAATCACTCTGACAAATATTAGTTCATCCAACTGGAGTTAATGCTGTATAAAGCAGAAACTACTATCTTGCTCTTTATCCTGCCATAGTTTGCTTGTTGAGTTTCTCAAGGGCAATTGTTGGAGATAGGATTAGCAGTTCTGATACAAGAAGGCAATTCTTATGTTCTTAAAATATAGCAGGTAAAATCCAACTCCTCTCCCCAGTGCACAAAGCAGTATGTGTTTCTGCTCACACATGGGGAAGGAGGAAGAATTATTTCCGACAGCATCTCGTTGAACTTTATGGGGTGCCATTCCAGAAAGCTGGGAGGCAGCTTTTTATGGGATGTGTGGAGCTAAAGTTTAGAAGTAGGAGCTTAAAAGTTCCATGCACAAGTGAAGCAGCCACTTTTGCTGATCTGGATCCCAGACAACATGCAGTTTATCCTAGCATGCCAAGAGATAAATATATAATATGGAGTACTGTGACTATAGCACCACTATCTGTGGCAGGGCTGCCCAACTTTGGCCCTCCAGCTGCTTATGGATTACAACTCCCATCATCCCCGACTATTAGTACTGTGGCTAGAGATTATGGGAGTCGTAGTCCTACAATGGTTGGAGGGCTGAAGTTGTACAGCCGAGATCTATGGCAGTGTGCCAGCATCATGTGCCAATATAGGGTGTTGTGGTGGTACAGCAGGTGGGTCGACAATACGTAGCAGAAGCAGCACCATCAAGATCACCAGCTGCATTGCTGTACAAAACTCATGCGGCATAGAAAGGGGTAGAAAAGACTCTTTACGCATATGGTGGAGCAGAAAGGGACAACTCAGTAGAGCGCAACCTTTAAAAAAATTGGGCCATTCCAGACGAAGTCATTCATGACTAATCCCACTGAAATTAATGGGATATGTTAATCATGACTACAATAATCAATCATTTCAATGGCGCTCAGTCCAGATAATGCCTACAATATAAAATAACACAGCTGTAGTGACCAGCTTCCCCTCCCTCTAAAGCAGGGGTTCTCAGCATTGGGTCCCCAGATGTTTTTGGACTTCAAATCCCATAATCCCCAGCGGCCTTTGGCTGGGGATTATGGGAGTTGAAGTCCAATAACATCTGGGGACCCAAAGCTGAGAATTCCTGCTCTAAAGAGCCAACCAGAAATGATCCTTTGTCTTGACTGACAGGCTGGTGAACTCCAGGGCTCAGGCACAGCACACCGGGAGGGTGGGACCTAGAAAGCTGTTGCTAGGGAGTTCTTTGTGGAAGCAGCTTGGCTGGAGGTACACAGGCGGACATATGACCATGGAGGTTGGCTGAGGGAAGATAACTGTAAATCCTGGAAAAACGGGATTACAGGAGGCTTGAAGTCCCTCCAGAAGTTTGATGAGTTCAAGGAAAAGGGAAATTTAGTCTAGGGGAAAGTTTGTTTAGTCAGAATTTGTGTTAGGGATGTTCTATTTCTTTGGTGTGCGTGCTTTTGCATATTCCTTATACTGTTCTATTATTGTTTACCTGTAACATAATTAAAATAAGAAACACTAGCCTACGCTCACCCTACCTAGGGTGTTGCAAAACACTCTATAAACATTTAAGTGTGTATTAAGACAACCTATTTTTGTAAACTATTAAGTATTTTTAACTGTATTTAAAGCTGAGAAAGCCTCAGATGGAAGCAGACTATAGTAACTGTAAAATTGGGGGTGGGTTTTTTTTTTTTAGTTCTTTTCTTTTTACAAACCTCTGAGTTGGTTTTTAACTCAGAAAGGGGGTGAGCGGGGTTCTCTGGTACAAACACACCCTCAAACATTCAGCAACTATCCGTTTTCTCACCACGCATAGGCTTGCATGTGGAAGATTTTTGTACTTGTCCAAGAGCCAAATTAAGCGAGGTTTTTTTCTGGGTTTCTCATCCCAAGCCCAGATAATTTCTGTCTATAAGAGGGGTGGCGGTGGAAGCATTTTGAACCTACTGATAGTTTTAAACTATTCCTAAAACAGAATACTTTTAGGAGAAGCCTAGACAGTCAGCTCAGCAGGGATCATTCAGCATTTCTGTCCCTCATGCGAGTTTGCTCTGAGACACACATCATAACATAATTTTCTACAGAGAATAAAAATATTATAGAAGTGCAAAGAAGTTAAGAAATGTGGAAGCAAGCTGGCAGGGTGGCTGCTTCCTCACCCTCAGTGCTTCCTCATCCTCCTAGTGCAATCAAACATTTTTTCAGGTACCAGGAAGAGTCATTTTGGAGCAAATCTACATGCTTGGTGTCCGAGAACAAGGTGTTAGAACAGGACTGTGCAACTGGCACAAGGCACAAAAGGATGGTGATGCCGTGCTTGTTTCAGATAGAATGCTACTGTAGCTATATTGGTTCACACTGCTTTGTACACCAGCATGGTTACATGTACCTTTAGAATTAGGGTAGTAGGTTTCTTTTTTGTTCTTAAGGTATATATGCCTTGGAATCTGAATTCATATATTTTTAGTGGGCAGAATTAAATGCATGCTGGAAACAACAAAATTTGAGTTTTCCTTTCGATAAGAGTCTCAGAGATAGCTATTGTTTTTCATGCCTGGAGGAGGTGGTCTTCACAGATTATTAATATCACTGGCTCTTGTTAAGAGCATCTGAGAAGTAAGAGAAACATGTTCTTCTCAACGTCACTCAATTCTTCTTTTTGGACATACACCAGAACTCCATAGAATAGCTAATCTGGTGGAAGAAGGCGGCTTAAGCCTTTAATGGAGGGCTTTCTGAGCTAAATAAATCAATGGAAGAATTCTAGACAAAACAGACTGTCTTCATAAGAACAGCCCTGCTGGATCAGCGCCAAGGCCCATCTAGTCCAGCATCCTGTTTCACACAGTGGCCCACCAGATGCCGCTGGAAGCCTACAGGCAGGAGTTGAGGGCATGCTCTCTCTCTCCTGCTGTTACTCCCCTGCACCTGGTACTCAGAGGCATCCTGCCTGTGAGGCTGGAGGTAGCCTATAGCCCTCTGACTAGTAGCTGTTGATAGACCTCTCCTCCATGAAGTTATCCAAACCCCTTTTAAAGCCATCCAGGTTGTTGGCTGTCACCACATCTTGTGGCAGAGAAGTTCATTATGCGTTGTGTGAAACAGTACCTCTGTTTGCTGGTCCTAAATTTCCTGGCAATCAATTTCATGGGATGACCCCTGGTTCTAGTGTTATGTGAGAGGGAGATTTTCTCTCTATCCACTTTCTCCACACCATGCATGATTTTATAGACCTCTATCATGTCTCCCTGCAGTCGCCTTTTTTCTAAACTAAATAGCCCCAGGTGTTGTAGCCTTGCCTCATAAGAAAGGTGCTCCAGGCCCCTGATCATCTTGGTTGCCCTCTTCTGCACCTTTTCCAGTTCTACAATGTCTTTCTTTAGATGTGGTGACCAGAATTGTATACAGTACTCCAGGTGTGGCCACACCAGAGTTTTGTATAAGGGCATTATAATATTAGCAGTTTTAGTTTCAATCCTGGTCCTAATGATCCCTAGAATGGAATTGGCCTTTTTCACAGCTGCCACACACTGAGTTGACATTTTCAATGAGCTGTCCGCAATGACCCCAAGATCGAGAGGAGAGCTGGTCTTGTGGTAGCAAGCATGACTTGTCCCCATAGCTAAGCAGGGTCTGCCCTGGTTGCATCTGAATGGGAGACTTGATGTGTGAGCACTGCAAGATATTCCCCTCAGGGGATGAAGCCGCTCTGGGAAGAGCAGAAGGTTTCAAGTTCCCTCCCTGGCTTCTCCAAGATAGGGCTGAGAGAGATTCCTGCCTGCAACCTTGGAGAAGCCACTGCCAGTCTGTGAAGACAATACTGAGCTAGATAGACCAATGGTCTGACTCAGTATATGGCAGTTTCCTATGTTCCTATCCCTCTCCTGGTCAGTCACCAACAGCTCAGATCCCATCAACATATACTTGAAGTTGAGGTTTTTCGTCCCAATGTGCATCACTTTACACTTGCCAACACTGAGCTGCATTTTCCATTTTGTCACCCACTCACCCAGTTTGGAGAGATCCTTTTGGAGCTCCTCACAATCTGTTTTGGATTTCACTACCCAAAAGAGTTTGGTATCATCTGCAAATTTGGCCACATTGCTGCTTACCCCTGCTTCTAGATCATTTATGAATAAATTCAAAAGCACTGGTCCCAGTACAGATCCCTGTGGGACCCCACTTCTTACTTCCCTCCACTGTGAAAACTCGCCATTTATCCCTACTCTGTTTCCTGTCCTTCAACCAGTTAGCAATCCACACATGTACTTGTCCCCTTATCCCATGACTGCTAAGTTTCCTCGGGAGTCGTTGATGAGGAACTTTGTCAAAAGCTTTTTGGAAGTCCAGGTATACTTTGTCAACTGGATCACCTTGATCCACACACTTGTTGACACTCTCAAAGAACTCCAAAAGGTTGGTCAGGCAAGATTTACCTTTGTAGAAGCCATGCTGGTTCTCTCTCAGCAGGGCCTGTTCTTCTATGTGCTTTACAATTTTATCCTTGAGGATGCTTTCCATCAATTTGCCTGGAATGGACGTTTAGCTAACCGGCCTGTAATTTCCAGGATCGCCCTTGAATCCCTTTTTGAAAATCGGTGTTGCATCTGCTACTTTCCAGTCCTCCAGTACAGAGCCTGATTGCAGGGATAAGTTATATATTTTAGCAAGGAGGTCAGCAATTTCACATTTGAGTTCTTTGAGGACTCTTGGATGGATGCCATCCGGCCAAGGCAATTTGCTAGTTTTCAGTTGTTCCAGTTTAGAACATCATCTCTTGTCACTTCTATTTGACTCAGTTCTTTCGCCTCCATCTCTGAAAAGCCTAGTTCAGGAACAGGTATATGCTCAGTAAGTCTTCCTTCCACTCTGGTCCAGACATCACACAGAACCATGGTTTATCTTAACTAAGGTTTATTTAGCAAACATGGATTGCAACACAATCACCAAATCTTGGTTAGTTTCACTACATTGTAATTTGTTCAGGTTGTACTCCTTCCCCTCAAATGATCTTGGTTTGCCTAACTCTGTAAGAGAGCCCTGCATGGGTGGAGCTACTGAAACAAAGATTAAACCATTACAGATTCAGATATCACACAAGACCACAGTTACAACAAACTTTGAACCTTGGGTTCATTGTATGACTACCTGAAATAAACCATGGTTTGCTGACTAGTGTGGGTAAACCATGGTTCTGTGCGATGCCTGAACCCACCCTATATTCCCCTCTTCCCTTTTCTTTAATTTGTTCCAAACATTGTCTAGGCACCCGGACAAGGGATCTGCTATGGTACATACAAATATTACAGTCTGTGTTGTGATGTCAATGAAGGAACTTTAGTCCATAAGCTGGACATACAGAGCTCTGTCCAGGCCCTTTTCAGAGACACTGAAGCCCCCAAAACTCTAGTCAGTTCAACTAGGATGCTGTCCAATGCATAGTGTCTCATTAAAACTAGTAGATTAAAAAGATGCAATTGTCTCATCTTCATAGATAGAACTGAAAAGCAGTTATTTAAAAAAAAGGAAAACTGACGAAAGTTTCACATCCACATCAACACCATCTCAGATGTGACAGTAGTGACAGTCTTTTTGTCTTGTTTATCCAAATGCATCTGTATTTGTGCTTACCCTTTCATGGTCACACACATTTATGTGATGCTTCCCTATCCATACCAGTTACATGGGAGTAACAGCAGGAGAGAGAGAGCATGCCCTCAACTCCTGCCTGTAGGCTTCCAGTGGCATCTGGTGGGCCACTGTGTGAAACAGGATGCTGGACTAGATGGGCCTTGGGCCTGATCCAGAAGGGCTGTTCTTATGTTCAGTGAGTGTATGAGAATGCTCCGCTTCCACATAAAATATAGCATCTGAAAGTTGTTTTAGAAGTACTTGAAATGAGGAAAGCAACAGTGGAAAGAAAGAGAGAGAGAGTATTTAATGAACTTGAACATCTTACCTGCTCATTCCAGCGATGCAACTGACTGTAACGCACCTTGCAGAAAATGAAGCCTTCCAGATACAAAGAGTACAGCTGAAAATACAGACAGTCTCCAAATAAGTCTTCTAGGGAGAGTTTGGGGAACTTGTGATTACCCATTTCCTGCACTCATACTGCCCCCTTGTCTACTTCCATAACTTTTCCTGCAGATTCAACAAGTTCTCCAGACCAAAGCATCCTCCTGTATGACCCACACATCTATGCTTTACAGTCTCCCATCCTCTTTGTACATTGATTGCTTGTCACACTCAGTCTCGCTCAGGGTGGGTGGGTCTGGCTGTCACACACAGACACAAAGACACACACTCCATGTGTGCACACACACTGCATAACCCACTCATACCAGATATACCTTAAAAGAACCTCTCTTATTCCAGATCAGCACTGTTCTAGAACAGGTATCCAGAATTTCAGACACTGCATCATGTTCCTTGGTTGGTTGGTTTTTAACCATCACCTTTTCTGCAAAAGCAGTTTGCTGATCTTCACAGGTCATGAAAGAGGGGTTCTCAAAAATGAGGCACAATAGCATTTCATCTTTCTTCCTTATTTCTGACAATTATATAATCCCTATACACATGTTATCTGTATATGTACAGATCTGTTCACATGTACTTTTATCCACATCTTATGTTCAACGCATGCATAGTAGTATACTTTCTATCTGTACTCGGTATTTGAAGGGGCTTATTCTTGAGTTCATTCTTAAAATGAACAAGAGTACCATCATCACACAAGCCCTATTCCCACACTATGTTCACTGCATGTCCAATCTATGCACAGCATACACATGAAAAGATCTGGGCTTTGTACACATTATGTGCTATACATGTACATAGCACAGTGCTTTTCTGTACTCTGCATTGAGGGTGCCTGTATCCAGGTTCACTTTTAAGATGAACTTGTGTACAGCCATTCACACAAAAACATGTACATGTGTACAGACACCTCTACACACACACACAAACACTTTCATGTCAGAATATGTGTACATAGAAAAGCATGCACCTGTAAACAGATACTTGTACACACAGGTACAACAGATACTTGTACACACAGGTACATAGCTAGGGGAAAGGTGGCCTGTGTTTGCCCCTCTCCCCAGTGGCCCCTCGGAGTGTGGGATATAATGAAGATAATAGAGAGGGGTGAAGCTGGGGGGGTCAGGTTCTTTGAACCCATTCGCTTAATTACAGCTACACCTACACCGCTGTGTACAGCCGTACAACGTAATGTCAGAATAGGGCTTCAGTCAGTCAGTCTCTCTCTCTGCCCCCCCACCCCACGGCCACGTACTAGATTACAGTCCCTCCCTCACGTATTCCACGCTCTCAGGCTCTTCTCCTTCCTCACACAGAAACATAAATAGGGGGCTTTTTGACCCAGACACAGATTTCTCCGGGACCTGGACTACAGCACGTCTCCCCACAGACACAATACATTCAAGGATTTGCCTCTGGCAATCCCCTCCCTGCCTGCCATCCTTTGCACATAGGAAGCACACACCAATTGCTCACCCCACCTAGTCCTCCAGGCTGCCTGACGCCCAGCCTTCCTTTGCGCCCTCCCACCCACAAGCCTTCCTCCTACTAGGGTTACCAACTCTGAATGAAGCTACTACGTGAGATTGCACGCGCGCCGCCATCCCCCCCGCCCCGCGCCACCGCCACCATACCAACCCATTAAAAACCTTCAAGATTGTTTTCAATCGTGCCCTGGCTGGCCGATACAGCCCTGGATAACCCAGGCCAAATTTCGGAGGGCTGGCAACGGCTCCGCCACACCAACTCGCCCTCCAATGCCTCCCCCACCAACCCCTTCTGTCAAAGGACGGGCGGTGGAGGACCCCTGGGTCGGCCCTGCAAGGGAGAGTGGCGAGATGCTGCAGACGCGTGGATTCTGCTGGAGGAGCCCTCACTCGCTCTTCTCCTCCCACAGCCACACAAGCCGATTCCGAACGACACAGTTCGGTTCTTAACGCGGATTAGGGGCACGGCACGGCACAGCGAACCGCCCGTGTATACCTGCGGGCGCGTTCTTAAGCGGCAAAGCGGAGAACGCCAACTTGTGGGGTTGCGCCCTGCGAAGCTTGCTGCAGCCGCGCAGCCACCGGGTCTGCTTTCCCTCGCCGCCACCCGCCACCCGCCACCCCGGCTGGGTTAGGAAAGCTACTTCACCACATAACGGCCGCCAAACTTCTCCAGGAGCTCTTCGGAGAGAGGGATGCTGAAATGCATCTTCATTGTGCGGAGGAGGAGGACAAGCCACCGCCGTCCGCAGCTCGCCTGGCTGGTCAAATAGGGCAGGGCTGCCGCGGGAGGGCATTCCCCCACTCCACGTGATGGAGGAGACGGGACGCGGCTCTGGTCTCCTCCCTCCGCTCCAAGGCGGTGCGGGCAGCAGGTGGAGGTGGAGATGTGGCACGCGGGGGAAACCCTCGGCTGGCTGGGGCTCTTCGTGAGAGGACGCCGCGGCGGCAGCAACTCAGCTGAGGATCGGCTCAGCTCAGCAGGTCCCTCCATTGGCCAGACAGAGGAAAAAGCCGCATGTTGCCTAGCACGCTGAGCAAGAAATTGGTGGTTCCTCCAAGGAGGGAGTGGCAGCTCCCACCCACCAAGCAATTTTGGAGACTTCATCCTTTACACACTTCATGTTTCTCTAAAACCATGTGCTGCATATCTATTTGATTTTAGATTGTAAGGTTGCGGGCGGCGGGAGTTTATGCTATGAGTAGCTGCTATTAATTCTGTTATTAGCTATATTGAAAATTTAGGTTAATTAATAATAAAGACTGCACCGGGTGTCTCTGCAATCGGAGGTCACGTGTGCTGCTTCGTCATTTCCGATCTCCACAATCTAGCCATGCCGGATTCTTCAAGTGGGATGGCCAGCTCTGGTTCCAGCAAGAAATCCTGCACCTATGATGAGGGAAACTCCACATGTTGTGTCGTGCAGCTTTTGTTCTAAAGCCTTGCTGGGTGAAGGGATTCGAATCAAGCAACTTGTAAAGACCAGTTCAGTGGTGACGTGAATGTCTACTGGCTGGTATTATTTAACCTTAATAATTGAGGGTGAGGAGTTTGCCCCCTGCTCTTTTGAAAGAAACTCCATCTGCTTAAATGTTCTTTTGCGAACTATAAAGGAGGATGTACATTTTGAGAAGCTTTTTTTTTTTAATGATGCTAAATACTAGACCCTATCCTTTACTGGAGGAGGCCTTTTTTCTCCAGTGTTTCCTTGCATAAACTTTCCTTTGCTTCCGTGAGAGACAAGGAGCAAATATGCCAATACTGAAGTTATTTAGACATGCAAATAGTAATCAGATTTTCCCCACCTGTATGGAACGGGGCTGGGCTTGCTTAAGGCTCTGCTCAGTGTCTTCCCCACCAGAGATATAATTTGTGTTCTCAATGAGTAAATTATCAGTGGGTAACAATTATCCTTGGTCTTATGTTATCCTGTTTTATTGTCTGTGCTGTGTTTGTATGTTTCATTGTAGCTAGTTTGAAGGCTGTTATAAGTGGTAAAGAGGCCAATAAACATAATCCAATTATTGCTATTGTTGGAAATTCTCTGTGGTGAGAGAATCCCTTTCTCATTATAGCAGAGTGCACAGAGGCACAACACAGCGGAAATTTAGTTAGGCATGCGTGTGTGCTGAGAGTAAAGTAACTTGGAGCCAATTCATAGTTTCAAATCAATATAAAAGGCATTTATTAAGGAACTCCATTCTAGATAGGAACGTGAGGAGTTAGGATCTTTAATCTATCTATCTAGCTGGATGCAGATGGATTCTGCATCTTCTCTGCACATACAGTGAGGGAAATAAGTATTTGATCCCCTGCTGATTTTGTCCATTTGCCCTCTGACACAGAAATGACCAGGCTATAATTGGAATGGTAGGTTTATTGTAGCTGTGAGAGACAGAACAACAACAAACAAACCCTCAAAAGCCCAGTGCCCAAAAGTCAGCGATGGATTTGCATTGTAGTGAGGGAAATAAGTATTCGATCCCTTCACAAAAGATGTCTTAGTACTTGGTGGCAAAACCCTTGTTGGCAATCACAGAGGTCAGACATTTCTTGTAGTTGGCCACCAGGTTTGCACACAACCCAGGAGGGATGTTGTCCCACTCCTCTTTGCAGATCCTCTCCAAGTCAGAAAGGTTTCGAGGCTGATGTTTGGCAACCCGAACCTTCAGCTCCCTCCACAGATTTTCTATGGGATTAAGGTCTGGAGACTGGCTGGGCCACTCCAGGACCTTCATGTGCTTCTTCTTGAGCCACTCCTTTGTTGCCTTGGCTGTGTGTTTTGGGTCATTGTCATGCTGGAATACCCATCCATGACCCATTCTCAATGCCCTGGCTGAGGGAAGGAGGTGCTCACCCAAGATCTGACGGTACATGGTCCCGTCCATCATCCCTTCGATGCGGTGAAGGTGTCCTGTCCCCTTAGCAGAAAAACACCCCCAAAGCATAATGTGTCCACCTCCATGTTTGACGGTGGGGATGGTGTTCTTGGGCTCATAGGTAGCATTCCTCCTCCTCCTCCACACACGGCGAGTTGAGTTGATGCCAAAGAGCTTGATTTTGGTCTCATCTGACCACAACACTTTCGCCCAGTTCTCCTCTGGATCATTCAGATGTGCATTGGCAAACTGCAGATGGGCCTGTACATGTGCTGCCTTGAGCAGGGGGACCTTGCAGGCACTGCAAGATTTCAGTCCTTCACGGCATAGTGTGTTACCAATTGTTTTCTTGGTGACTATGGTTCCAGCTGCCCTGAGATCATTGACAAGTTCCCCCTGTGTAGTTCTGGGCTGCTTTGTCACCGTTCTCATGATCATTGCAACTCCACGAGGTGAGATCTTGCATGGAGCCCCAGACCGAGGGAGATTGACAGTTATTTTGTGTTTCTTCCATTTGCGAGTTATCATGCCAACTGTAGTCATCTTCTCACCAAGCTGCTTGGCGATAGTCTTGTAGCCCAGTCCAGCCTTGTGCAGGTCTACAACCTTGTCCCTGACATCCTTCGACAGCTCTTTGGTCTTGGGCATGGTGGTGAGTTTGGAAGCTGAGTGATTGCTTGCTTCTATGGACAGGTGTCTTTTATACAGGTACTGTAACAAGCTGGGATTAGGAGCACTCCCTTACAGAGGGTGTTCCTCATCTCAGCTCGTTACCTACATATAGTGAAAAGACACCTGGGAGCCTGAAATCTTGCTGGTTGATAGGGGATCAAATACTTATTTCCCTCACTGTATGGTGCAGGGAGAGAGGCTTGCCATGTTGCAAGGTAGACGGGCAGGTAGGAAGAGAGAGAGGAAGGAGGAAGTTGAATTCCCTAAGAGTAGCAATCTACATTTCAAAGGGATAGCATCAGAGCAGTGGAGAAGGAATGACCAATGTCTTGACTCTCTAGCCCTCTGACTTACTAGTCTGTCCTCCACTGTCTGAGGCAAAGAGACAGCGCAAAGTCCTTTAACTTCCAACAGCTATGACACAGACTCTGTCCAATCTTCCATTCCTGTTTCTCTCCCCGCCCCCGCCAACCCCCCCAACCATGCTAAATATGCTTATTACTCAGTTTCAACAGAAGAAAAATCAGGTGATAGTCATCTTTATGTATTTGAAATGGAAAAAGAAATATGTTTAGGTTTTGCAATGGGTTTGCCGTTGGCTCCTTCCTCTATGCAGTCAAGCAGTAGTCTCTATCTTTACACTTAACACAATGAAATCCTCAGCATATTGATGTGCTTTTCATTTCAGAAGTCCTCTTAGCTCTTTGCATCAGTTGTGCAAAATGGATATTAATTAATCAGCCTTCAGTGATTTGTGGATTGCAGCCATAGTATTTTACTGTTAACCCTCTTATTGATTAAGTGCCATCAAGTTGGTGTCTACTCTTAGCAACCATATAGATAGATGTGGTCTTATTAGTTAAATAAATTATCTCATGGAAAAGTAGTATATTTTTACCCTCAAAAAATGCAATTAGGGTTGCAACGTTTTACACCAAGTGAAGCTTTACCTAAGGTCTCGGTTTCAATCCTTGGCATCTCCAGGTAGAGCTGGGAAAGAATCCTGCCTGAAATTAAATTAAGAGACAAAAAGCCCTAAATGGAGTGCTATTGTCAAAGTGCTAATGGTCCCAGACTAAGCAATCAGAAATTTTGAGAAAGTATTAAGGGTGATTCCCCTCCAGATTTGTGAAACAGAAGAGACTAGAAGCCAGACCCAAGAAGAAACTAATTTTCTCTTGGTTGTTTACAACAAACAGATAAGGCATTGGGGTTTTAAAACCCAATCTTAAAACCCAATCTTAAAAAAGATGTTTTGGGATTTTAAAACCCCAAAATTGGGTTAGAATTTAAAAACCCTGGAAAGCCAGGCCAAAGAAATACGTTTTAAGGGCTCTCCTGAGGGCTAATAGAGAATTCAAATTACGGATTTCCGCAGGGAGCGCATTCCACAGCCCCGGAGCAGCTACAGAGAAGGCCCGCCTCTGAGTCGCCACCAGACGAGCTGGTGGTAACTGGAGACGAACCTCCTCAGATGACCTTAATGTGCGGTGGGGATCATGCAGAAGGCGGCGCTCTCTAAGGTAACTCGGGCCTAAGCCATTCAGGGCTTTAAAGGTAATCACCAGCACTTTGTATTTTGCCCGGAAACATATCGGCAGCCAGTGCAATTGTTTCAAAATAGGTGTAATATGGTCTCTCCGGGTTACCCCAGAGACCAATCTGGCTGCCGCATTCTGAACTAATTGAAGTTTCCGAACTACGTACAAAGGCAGCCCCACGTAGAGCGCATTGCAATAGTCAAGCCGGGAGATTACCAGCTGGTGCACCACTGTTTTGAGGTCATCCTCCTCAAGGAATGGACGCAGCTGTCGAATCAGCCGAAGCTGATAGAAAGCACTCCTGGCCATGGCCTCCACCTGAGAAACCAGGGTGAGGCCTGGGTCCAGGAGTACTCCCAAGCTGCGCACCTGCTCCTTCTGGGGGAGTGTAACCCCATCCAGCACAGGGAGTGCTAACTCACTCCTCAGATTCTGAGCCCCCACAATGAGCACCTCCGTCTTGCTTGGATTCAGCTTCAATTTGTTCTCCCTCATCCAGCCCATTACTGCCTGTAGGCAGGCATTTAAAGAGTGAGTGCCATTTCCTGAAGATGAAAAGGAGAAGTAGATTTGGGTGTCATCAGCATACTGATAACACCCAGCACCAAATCTCCTGATGACCTCACCCAGCGGTGCCTGGTATGTTATAGTGCCTGGTATGTTAAGGGATGCCAAAAGACAAATAGTAATTGATTCAGAGAAGATCAAACAGAGATGGAAGGAGTACACTGAAAATCTGTACAGCAGGGATGTCAACGTCCAAAATACTCTAGAACACAGTTTCTCAACCGCTGGTCCCCGGACCACTGCCGGTCCCCAGGGGGTTGAGTGCTGGTCCTTTAACACCCCCTCCTTTTCAAGCATGCCAGTCCTTTAACACCCTGGAGATTAGCTCCCAGGAGCTAATCTTTAACCAGGCAGCCTTCGCTGCAGGGCTCTGACTTCCTCCGGAGTCCCAGACAGCCTTTTTTCACTCCCAGCTAATCTCTCCAGTCTCTTTGATGAGAGGAGATAGCGAGAGCGAGTGACATCACTGGTATGCAGCCGGTGAAACACACACGAGGCAGGTAGCAGGGCGAGTGAGAGGGAGTGCTTGGCTTGGCTGGAGTGCTGCATGCATAATCTCTGTTCTGAACTTCTGCATGCATAAACTCTGTTCTGAACTACTACAGAGGAGGAAAAGAGGAAGGCAGGGAGGCAAAAGATAAAACAAACAAAAGTAAACAACAGTGCTGATCAAATGAAAAAAGAAGGGAAAGATAAGAAGAATGAAAGGGGTGGGGGTGAGGGGTGGGGGTGTACTGCTTGGCTGATCATGTACTGACTCAACAAAAGGGGATGAAGATCAAATAAAATGGGATTTTTAAAAGCAAGCATATAGGAGAGAACCAAGTACAATCTGTGTGAACTGAGAAATAAAATGTGGGGGGGGGGGGTGAGGGAGATGAAGAAAGGAGTGGCTAGGGTGAGCTACTGACTTACCAAAAAGGGGATGAAGCTAACATAAACTGGGATTTTTAAAAGCAAACATGCAGGCAGGAGAGAGAACTAGTGCAATGTGTGTGAACTGAGAAAACCAGTGGAAAAAAGAGATCACGAGAAAGGGGATGGAGTAGGGGCTGGGTGTAGCAAGGTATGAAATGGTGAATAGAGGAGAGAGAAGGAGGGAAGGAAGGATGAAGAAGAGACCCACTAAAAGTCTTCCCACTCATGTGTGAGTACATAGTACTCCCCCCCTCAAACCTCTGCCTAAAAATCATTACAGTTGTAAAAACCTGGATATATATGAATGTGTGGTATGAAGGGTTAAATCTCCCACCCCATTCCCTGTGGTTTACTTTCCTAATGTGGATGCCATATTGATGTGTAAAGTTTATTACCATAACATTCCTTTTCAAGGTAATTTGTGTTTTAGTTCTGAGTGTACTGCTTGGAGGTTTTTTGGATAATGTTTGGTTACAGACTTCCAGTATGATATGAGATGTCATGTTTTAAGCTTCCTATCAATTAAGTTGATAAGCTGGTTTTATGGTAGCAAACATGCATTGTCCCATTTGCTAAGGAGAGCAAGGGCAGTGATTACCAAATGAAGAGAGAAGGAAAGCTGGAGGGGGAGTACTGTGTGTGTAAGAGAGAGTACTATTTTAAAAGCAATATTAAATTACTATTTTTATGCATTTAAGAAGCAAGATATTATGTATACAGGAACTTGACACAAGTTCCTGCCTGCATGTTTATATGCAAAATAGATAGATGAGGAGTAAGAAAAGACAGAATTGGAAGAATGGAGTGTAAGGTTGCAACCTATTTTTAAAATATGGTAATGTTAAATCTGGACTGGACAAATCTCAGGTGCCAGGGAGCCATGATGTCTCATCCTTTCCTCCCTCCCCCTTTTGAGCCAGAACTTCAAAAGTTAAATATTGATTAAATTCATTTTCATTAATTTCACTTTGATTTAATTGATTGATTAAGTGTTATTTTAATAATCAGCACCCTAAAAATTGACCTCGGCCCCCATGAGCCAAGTCACAGTCAGTTTTGGCCCATCAGGACATTTGAGTAGTGAACACCTGTGGATGCCTGTACTAATAGATAAACTTGAAACCCCTTTGCTAATTGCTGGTCTGGGACTAGAAACTTCACACAAAAAATGTAGCGGTCCTTGAAACTCTGCATGATGAATTTAGCAGTCCTTGACTCCAAAAAGGTTGAGAAACACTGCTCTAGAAGATGTTCCCTACTTGCAAGAACCTCTAGTACAAGGAAGATGAAATTAGATCAGCATTACCAACTTGGAAGGCTACAGGAATTGATGGAATAGCTACTGAAATCTGGCAGGCAACAGAAGAAGAATCAGTCAAGACTCTAACCAAACTATGCCAGCAAATCGGAGACCACCATCGTGGCCAACAGATTGGAAGAGGTCAGTCTACATACCCATACCAAAGAAAGGAGACTTAACAGATTGCACAAACCATCACACAATATCCTTAATTTCACATGCTAGCAAAATAATGCTCAGGATCATCCAACGCAGATTAGAGCCCTATGTGGAAAGGGAAATGCTGGATGTTCAAGCTGGTTTCAGAAAAGGCTGAGGAACAAGAGACATCCTCTTCTGGACTCCTGTGTTCTTCTTCTCCCCTGCTTTTGCTCATGACTTCAGCTCATTCTTTTCTAGCACAGATAAATTCCTTTCAGTCGGAGTCTCTTTCCCTTCTGTCTCTCTCCCAGATCCACCCCCACCCTTCCTTTCCTACCCACAGTATCAATTCATAGCTCAGGTAACTCACTTCTCCTGCCCCAAATTCTCTACATCCAAGAAGAGAATGCTGGGCCTCTTGAAATCTGCCCCCTGGCAAGATGTATTAGAACCCTCGGTAGCATTCTGTGACATATTTGCATAGCACTTTGAGGGTAAAGTTGCTTGCATTTGTCATGAGTTGGACTCTACAGTTGATGTAGTGTCATTAGGAGAGGTGTCCAGAGTACCACCTGGTCCAGTTTTGCTGGAAGAGTTTAAATTATTGGTGCCAGAGGATGTGGACAAGGTGTTCAGTCAAGTTCATATGACCACGTTTATGCTTGACCTATGCCTTTGATGGCTTATTAAATCTATTGAGGGAGTTTTTAGTGTGGTGTAGTGGTTAGAGTGCTGGACTAGGACCGAGGAGACCAGAGTTCGAATTCCCATTCAGCCATGATATTAGCTGGGTGACTCTGGGCCAGTCACATATCTCTCTGCCTAACCTACTTCACAGGGTTGTGTGTGTGTGTGTATGTATATCTCTATCTATCTATCTATATATATAGTGAGAGAGAGGGAGCAGTCCCAGCTCCATTGAAGAAAGCTATTATTCGACCACTCCTAAAGAAACCTAGTCTGGACCAAGAGCATATAAATAACTATAGGCCTGTGGCCAATATTCCCTTCCTGAGCAGACCCAAGACTCTTGGAGGAAACAGATTATCTAGATCTATTCCATGCATGTTCATATGTTATAACAGCATCCGTTCTTAACAATAATATTCTGCAGGATGGGACTCATTTTTGAAGTTTGGTAAATTCAGCTTTAGTTGAATGCATACCTCTCCCACTCCCTCACACAGGAAAACAAAGCAGGAGTTGGTATGAAACAAGAGAGATTAAGACCTTGGCTTAATACTAATTTTCAGTGGAGATTTAGGTTATGTGGTGGAGTAATAAAGAATGATGCCTTCAAGCATATTTGGTCTCCTCTCTGAACCCAAAACATTTGGGATTAGGAGCTGCCACTTTGTGGGAGAAGGTATGGGGGTAACTTTCAAACATGTTTCAGGGCTTTCAAAAATTAAGAATTGCAACTAAAGACAGGTCAGTAGACAATTCAGCAAAATTGGAATAGGTTTGCGTATTAGTCTGTGGGTCGGTGGCAGGTCAGTGTGTTTGCTTTCTGTTCTCTTGCAGCAGGGCAATGCAACCATAAGCCTCAGGAATGCAGTGCATGCTGGCAAGAAGTGAGACAGAAGAGAACAACTGCTGAGTAACTGGGTTAATAGCCAGAAAAGAATATGCTGACTGAGCACAAGCAAGTGGGGTGGGTGGGCTGCAGCACAGATTTCTCACAGCAATGTGCAAAAATTAACAGATTTGTAGAGACAAAGGAAAAACCCTGACACCTGAGTTTGTGAGCCCCCCCCCCCACATCACTATCACTTCCCCATGTGCAAAGTGAGTGTCCTGTCTATAGACACACTGATACCCCAAATGGAGGGACAGAATCCCTACAGACAAGAGGGGCCATGAGGTATGCAGAAAAACCATTTAATTAAAAAACCTCCCACCACCAAATTAGCAGGAGCAAAATGCTGCACCTCACAATTCCAGAGACTAGTGGCGGCAGCATGCATCTATGAGCCGCCCACCACCGTTGGGAGTTGTGCTCAGAGAATGCCTGCGCTCAGGCAGCTGTTACCCAAATCTAATTGCATCCCGTTGCCTGAGGATCCTTTAAGCCATGAGGGGGAACATCCTCTGGAAGTCTGGACTGCAGGATTAATTGGATGCGTCTCCAAAGGCATATACAAGTGCAGATGTATCCAAGTGTACATTCTGTTACAAAGCAATGCAGCACACACGATAGGATGCAAACGTTCGATTTAGACAAGCAGTTCCTGACTCTGCAAGTGATATGCACACAGAAAACAGCTTCTGCACAGAAGTTTCTTTGGCTGGATCAGGTGAGGAAGCATGGAGGGACATGGAGGACAGGGGGAGGAAAAATGTCATCCTCTTTGACATGCCCCTCTTCTCCCCACCCCATGAAACTTCTAACTGAAGCAAAGCAGAAAAGTAATCTTTAAAACACTTATCAAAATAACTTTGCTAGACATCCAGGTAGAATGCAGATATTCCCTTACCTTTTAAAAATTGTTTTTGTCTTTTAGGTTATCAAGTTTCTTCCCCCATTTGTCTCAAGTCTTAAACTGCTTCTCTACAGGAAAAAAGGATCACCTGCCAGTTTGAAAACCACATACTGCAGACCCCACCCCCACCCGAAGAGTAGCATGTGATTAATGGATTCCTTCTGTGTTTGTGTTCTGGAAGTGTAAAACATTCTGGGCTGGATCCAAAAGGTGCCCTTCTGCATACAAGTATCTCCCACTCATGTCTAGACATTACATTGGTATAGGTGTCTGTACGCATGTACATGTTTGTGTGTGAATAACTGTACGTACATTCTATTAAAAAGTGAACCTGGACAGGCCCTCTCAAATGCAGGATTCAAATAGGAAGTGAACTATTGTATATGCACTGAATGTCACATGAACAAATGAAAGTGCGTATAATGTACACAGATTGTATGCACATTTGACATTACCTGTGAGTAGTGCTGCATGAGAAATGTGACATCCAAAAAGATGTTCCTCCATTTACATAAGAGCTTGTGCTAGTGGAAGCATGCTGACAGCTAAAGAACCTATTAAACACTACATGAACTCTTCCATTTTCCTCTTGCACAAACATTTGTGGAACAGCGCTAACTGCCGTTTCCCTTCTGCTCACAATGCTTTGGATCCAGCTCTGTCATGTAAGCCACACATGGTTTCCGGCCAATACAGAACTTCCTTGGCAAAGATGCTTATTTGGATTCTGTCAGAATCCAGATTAGTTTACTTTGAAGCCAAGACTGTACTTGGAACAAGCCAGGCTACATTATACTGGCACATTAGTGCCAGTAGTTATGAAAACTCAGTCATCCAAAACTTTTTAGTTTAAGATGAGAGTTAAGATGCTTTCAATTTTCACCCATGCTCTAGAAAGTGTGGAAATTGCAAGTTAAAGTGCCCATCCTAATTTCCATGCCACGTAAGCTACAAAGACTTTCTAGTCTCATATTATGCTGCTTTAGAAAGGCATCCACCAGTGTTTCTTGTAACAGGGATCACCAGGTGTTGTTGACTCTAACTTCCATAATTCCCAGCTGCATGCCCTTTGGCCACTGTAGCTGGGGCAACATTGTGACTGTTACAGGAAACATTGACACCCACACTTTGCCTTGGTTTTTAAGCTCATAACTGGGCACAAGTGAGAACAGAGCATCTTAACTCATCTTAAATCAAAGGTTTTTGGATGGCAATCATTCTTTACTCTCCACACTCTTGCATCTTTGTGGGGAAAATGAAACAAAAGGGACAAAAAGTGCCCATCACATAGGGCAACTCCCCGCCCCCGTATCGCACAAGAGTGCAGTAACAGCAAACTAGCCTATTGGTTTGTCAGAGCAGATGTGTGCACAATCATGTGTGCTTGGTGTAGGCACACCTAGACACTTGGTCTAGGGCTGCCAACACTTTTCTCACAAAGCTCCTGTAGCTTTAATTGGTCATGCTCTCCACCCCTCCCCCAACTCAGTGCCATTCTGCTGCTAGTATAGCAGATGGGCAAGGAGATTTATTTTTTTTTTTAATTACAGACCTAATCTCTTCTGGTTCATATTGCAGACAAGTTTCAGAAGTGTTGGGCACAAGTTGAATACATCTCCTCAAGGAAATACTTCAATTTTTAATGCCATTTCCATAAGCCAAAGATGGCCCCAAACCTAAGGTACACCGTGAACACAAAAGGGTCATGCCCAATGCACTGGGCAGAGGAAAGCAAAATAAACGGGTTAAAACCCAAAACAAATGCAAGTCACAGAATATTCTTCCTAAAGGCTCCATCACTGTGTGCTCTCTCTCTGTGCACATGCATTAAAACCCCCAAACAACCCAACAAACCAGTAGGGTTGGAAGACACTGGGTTTATGCCATTCAAATAGTGTGTCAAACCTAAGTTTGGGTCTGATTGTCAGCTCTGGAAAGAATCTAGAACCTACACATACACAACCAAAATGTTGAACTGCATAGGTTGCAAAGCAGCAGCTCCATTTACAGAAAACTCTGATGATTACACCTTCAGTCTGGAAACTACTTCTGGAATTACAGCACCACCCAGTGGCAAGCCCACACCTGCACAAATTGCTTTAATATATGTTGCACCAGCACAAGACAAAGGGGTCATGTTTGAACTCAATATGCCACAGAAAAGCTTTTACTGTGCTCCTCAGCAGAAACATCTATATGAAAATTTGACAGTCACACTGCTTCAAATGGATGACTGTTACAATAGGAACAGTGGATGCTGCCTTATACAGAGTCAGACCATTGATTCATCTAGCAGCAGCTCTTCAAAGTTAGACAGGGGTCTTTCCCTGCCCTACTTGGAGATGCCAGGGATTGGACCTGGGATGTCCTGAAAGAAAAGCAGATGCTCCACTCCATCCCCTAAGGGGAATCTCTTGCAAAGTAACAGAGGTCATTCATCTCTCTCCAGTCATGCAACATCTCTCCTTAAATCCCTCAACTGGCTTCCTATTCACTCCTAGATCCTGCACGAGCTAGTACTTGCTCACAACTTACTGACCTCCCCATTCCTATATCCAGACATCTTATCTGACTGACCTTCACTTACCCATCTCCATTATCTTCAGCCATGAAGATGTGTTTTGCCCTCTCCAACACCATCCTTTCTCCCTTGCTGCCCTAAGTGCCCTTTATGCCTGGAACCTCAGAGGACACCTCCATAATACCATCTCTCTTACTTACTTCAACTCCCTCCTCCATACCTACTTTTTCCATTAAATCTTTGGTCTAATGCTCATCTTAAGTGGCGCAGCGGGGAAATGCTTGACTAAAAATGCTCACCTACAGAAATGAGCTCCCTCCTGTAGTTATTTCGATCAGTCTTGCCTTGGGCAAGACACAGTCCAAAATTTGGTGCCAAAAGTCAGCTTACGCAACCATCAGGACATGTGATGGCTTTTGAAATCAGTGCAGTGCACTTACTCAACAGACACAGGATCACACTTTATTAGTATGTCACCACTGACTCACATTTAGACAGATGTGGAGCTGCATCCTGGAAGTTCATACTGATGCCAGCTTTTAACATGCCCAAAGTAGTCAGATGGCAGTGCTTAAAACTCATGCATGGCAAGGCTGCTTGTCTTATAGTTAAAAGAGAAGGACTGAAGTGAGGAAATCTAGAGGGTCATTTGTGCTGGAGTCAAGCAGCAAAACTGGATCAGTTAGCGTAGTCTGATTCTTGTGTGCAACTTCCCCCCGCTACCGTAAGACATCAACTGATACTGAGCAATGTGACATCTGGAATGTGTCTCACCTCACCTAATGCACCATCTATTCCCTTTGAGAAGACCTGCCACCACCCTGAAAAATCTATTTTGGAGTTGCAAGCTTAGCAGTTTTTTATAATGGGCTGTAAGAATAAGTCTGCAGCAAGGATGAATTCAATTCTATTTATGTTACTAAACCTCCAATTAATTTCCATCCTGACAGCAAGGTGTATGCAACTACTGTTTTTGTACTTACATTTCACTCATTAAATGCTGATTCACCTAAAACTGAAATAAGCATGTGCATATTCAACTCCAGAGAAGGCTGCTGAGGAATTTAAACCACAAAGGGATGAATCTAGCTGGTTCAATTGATTTTAGTGCTTTCACAGATACCCCATTAACAGGTGGCTAAATGTAAGTTAATCTCATCTGGAACTGAATTTATAGTATACAGCATTCTAGTATCATATTTTAGTCTGAATTGTACTCGAAGCATACAAAGATGCAGAGAGATCAGTGTTTAAGGAATTTTTATTAAAGCAAGAATTTTATAATCCAAATTATGGTTTTTTTGCTCAGCTATCAATTCCTACTGTTAACTACAACAGTAGTGATATTCTGAGCTTTTCCAAAGTTACAAAATTAAAGAAAGGAATGCTTTAAATTTTTGTACGGTGCTGAAAATTATTTCCAGGGTTTATAAAACATTAATTTGTTTTTTTCCTTTTGCTATTTTTTTGTATTTTAAATCAATAGGTAATCTAGGACTAACAGTTTAGCTAGTCCTGGCATTTGCTGTGTACATAAGCTTCAAAGTTTCCTTTCCTTTTTTTATTTATTTTATATTTTGCAATGTTTTTCTCAATTTAGTAGTTTTTCCATGTTTAGATATTTTTCTTCAGTGAAGCGAAGTTATAATGCGTAGTCCCAGATCTTCTGTAAAGGAAGGAATAAAATTCAGGTATTTATGCAACTGCAACTCCTTTTGAAATACAAACACACTATTATATTCTCTAGCTCCTAATAAAACAAAGCAACACTTTGATCCAGTACAGACATAACATTTGTTCTAGCAATGTTAAAGAAATTTAGAATATTTAAAATGCTTTTACCCCACCTTTTCCCAAAGACGCAAGGGGACCTAAAGGCATAACATGCTATCTAAAAAGCAGGCAAAACATTTAAAACCCCAAAACAAGCAGAGAGAGAGAGAGAGAAACAGTGCAAAACCTTATCAAAAACCTGGTGGAAAGAAAAAGTTCTTCAGCCTGAACTAGAGGACTCACGGAGGTAGCCATCCAGCAGGGAGTTCTAAAGTGTAGAAGCCAGTATGGAAAAGGACCCCTCATGCTGTAAGCTGGTGGAATAATCTCATCAGAAGGAACTGAATCTGATGACCAGTGTTCCCTTTAAGGTGTGCACATGTGTGCATGCACACAAATTTTTTGAAGTCCACTCAATTAATTTTAGATCCCGCTCAGGTTGAATCAGGAAGGCTCCGGAATGCATGTGCACACACAGAGCCCTGGTACTGCCACCCAGAACAAAACACATCGTGTGCACAGATTAAAAAATTAGAGGGAATACTGCTGATTACTCCAGGCCACAGAAATCACCCTTTAGAAAGCTGAGCAAAGTTGTGTTGACAAAGTTACAAAAAACAATTTAAGTACATACAGTAGTTGTATCTTAATTCCTTGAAGCATGAGTGGGATAAGTCCCATTAGACAAGAAGGCTGATTTTCAATAATCCCCTCTGCAGCCCCCCTTGTGCCTGCCCCCAAGTCTGCTCCTGAGGGTTGAGGGGCCCTCCAGAAAAGGGCAAGGGGGCCACAGCAGAAATGGGGGGAGGGAATGAGCTCATCCTTGAGAAAACAGACCACCTGCTCACACAATGAGCACTTAGGATGCAACCTAACAAACAAATCTGGTATCTAACAAATCAAATGTGTTGGCTTTTTGAAAGGTAGTATGAACATGCCAACCTGTAGTTATCACCAAAGCAGTGGCAGAGAGTATATTATGATTCCGCACAAGGAAAAAAGCAACAGATGCATAAAGTCAGAATACTGCTTCTGTATTTTTGTTTTTTAAAGATCCTAGTACTTATATAGCTACTACACAACCCTGGTTTTGATTCAGACTCGACGTAGTTTGAATATATTCCAAGACCTAGACAAACATTCCAAACCAACACCCTGCCACTTGTAGCACTGTTTCCCAAATTTGAAACCAAGATATTTCTCTACAGTTGTGCACGGTTCAGCTGAAGCAAAAAGCAGTTAAGGTAGCCAAGAAGAGATAGTGAGAGTTAAGTTCTAACCTTGTCTACAGTAGTGCAGGGTGACAACTGTATCCTAACACATGAAAGACTATTACTCATATTATCCCATGCATATCAAGCAGAAACTGTCAGCAGTGTTGGGTGTGCTGCACCACAGTGGTGACAGGCCTGTTACCAGGCTGTCATAACACCATCCCTAACAAAAGAAATTTGGCACCAGTGTATGTACACAATTTAACTCTATTCTCCAGAATACTTACATTAGACACTTGGAACACCTGCTGGGTTGTTAACTGCTTTTTGAGCAGCTTCTTTAGCTTGGTGGGCTTGCAGTACGGCTACAGCTTCATCAACCTAGTTGCAATGAAAATATATGTGTATATGTTTCTGTATAGGTGAGCTAGCTCAACAGCTAAATTCCACTTAAAACAAGAGGACCATGGATTCAAAGAATTCACCTACCTTCGAACGAAGAGATTCAGGAGACTCAAGCATATGGAGGAGTTCAGAGTTGTCAATCTCCAACAACATACCAGTGATTTTACCCGCCAGAGTAGGATGCATGGCTTGAATAAGAGGGAACAGCCGTTCTCCTAAAAAACATTTCAGATGCTTACGATTTATTTGTGTTTAAAAAAAACGTTCAACTATTTGAGTTTGACTTTAAAATATGCAAAACTAGGGGTGTGCAGAACTGGTTTGAATCAAACTGGATTTGATTCCAACTGAACCGGTTCAATGTTGAAGTGGACTGGCCTCAAAAAAAGGTAGCCTGTCTGAGTTCATTCCAAACTGGGCTTGGCATGATACAAAGCGGTTTGAGGGCTATGCTTGTAAATGGGAACAGGGTAAGGATTCCCCTTTCCAAGCAAGGGGTGGGGGAATCCTTTAAAAATGTTTTAAGGGTGGCCGGGTGGGTAGCAGCAAGAGGCCATCTTACCAGATTCAACTCCTCTAAACCCTGCCAGCACTCCCTCCCCCACCCCCAGCAGCATGGGCCTGCACTGCTGGGGTGAGCGCCAGCGGGGTTTAGAGGAGCCAGCACCGAAGCCAGTAATGTGCCTTCTCACTACCACCCCAGCCACCATTAGAATACTTTTAAATTATTTCCCCATCCATTTGCTTGGAATGAGGAATCCTCATCTGATTCTCCTTTAAGAGCATAGCCCTGAATGGACCAGATCACCAGCCAGTTCAATTAACTGGCTTGCAGACAGACCGGCAGTTCAATTTGAATTTGAACTGAACTGCCAAATCCGGTTCTGTGCACACCCTTACTCAAAAACCACTACATAATTGGCTACTTGCATACTTATTCCTTTATCAGAACAACTGGAATTGATTTAAGAGCATGAAAAGTTAGTTACTGGAATTGGAAAGCTGTTATCAGCCTGAAGTGTTTTCAGCAGCTAATTGCTCTATATATTAAACACAGATCCTGTTGCTTTTTCAGCTGATGTTACTATCAATATAATGGGCTAGCCTATGAAACCACCACCACCCCATTACCTTTAACTTGCCATGCCTTCTTCCACGCCCACCAGCCCATTCTGCAACCTAAAGAACTCATGTAGTTCCACACATCCATGTAATTTCCTTAGTTCTCGTTCTCCCCCCCCCCCCCCCGCCGCCACACACCCCTCTCCCTGCATAACTCCAAAAGTGAATTAACTGAGCTTGCAGTAGGATGCACTCCCCTTTCTTCATCAATCCCAGTGGGAGCCACAACCCACATTTTCAGAAGCCCTGACTCTTGAAGGCTGAGTCCAAAGATGTCTATCTGCATTTAAAAGGCATCTTCTGACTATGAAACAACTGTTTCACTCTTCAAACTAGAGCACTACACAAAAGAAATGAAAACCAATCAAATGAAAGTGTTCTGCTTGCACAACCAAGAGCATAAGAAATTCTAAATGACCTTTTATACTACTGTATGAAAACTGTTCACACCTCCCCCATAAGTTCCAACCTCAATAAAACAACTTACCTAACATCTGCTTTTGTTCTTGTGGAGGAGCAGAAGCCAACATGGAAGCAGTTAAAGGTTCCTGACCTTGCACATGGACAGCTGGCTAAAATTTGAAGCATTTTATGAGATTAAGTTATAACAGTTCATTAGAAAATGTTTGGTACAATCAATTATCTTTCCATTACTATCACTCAGAAAAACTTATTTTAAAACAAACTTCTACCTAAAGTCAACAAGATCACTTTTTGTGTCTAACTCCAAACTGATCTCAATTCAATAAAATCAGACTTAACTCTGTATAGGACCTGGATTTAAGTACATCTAAGAATCCAGTGGGTTTAGATCAGGGCTGCTCAACTTTGGGCCTCCTGCAGATGCGGCCTACAACTCCCACTATCCCTGACTATTGGCCACTGTGGCTGGGGAATATGGGAGTTGTAGTCCAAAAACAGCTGGGGAGCTATGTTGAGCAAGCCTAGCTTAGATGCTTTTTAAAACTGCTCTGGACCAAGTTGTTAGAATAACTTTTATGCTCTCCACAACAAAAATATGACTGTTACATTTACCTGCTGCATAGCAACCTGAGGCTGTGTATTAAGGTGTTGCTGAGGATTGCGAACACCTGCAGCATACTTGTACTGTGGAACGGTTCGCACGGCTGGAGTAGCTGCAGCAGCAGCTGCTGCTGGACGTGGACCCATGGTTTGTGTTGAAGTGTTCGCTGGAAAAGAAAGGATTACAGGCTAAATGTAATTTCTGCTGGAACTACATTTCAATTGCCCTCCACCTCAAGACAGTCTTTTGGAAATATATTAAACTCAAGAATTTTCAGGCACAACTGAACTGCATTAACTGATCTAAGCAGATGCATTTAAAACCAAGCTGCAAACTCACCAACGCGCTGTGCTGACATTACTCGTGGAACCTGTGATGAAGCTGGCCTCATGGTACTGAATGGTGGTCTGGGAGCTGCAGGACGGATGGCACCTGGCATGTTCTGGAAAGCTGCATTTAAGATAGTCACCATGAGCACTCATTTTGGAACAATGAATCAAGCTTTACACCGCTAACTGAAGGACAGCCCACTGTCTTGAATTTTAATATTTTAGAAAAGAAAATAACTTACGATGAGGTCTGGCACTCTGAGCAGTCCAGCGAGGACTTGGTCTGAGTTGAGTAAGTTGGCTAGTAGGATAGTATGCAGCACGGTTTTGCGTCTGTCAAACAAAAACAGTATTTTTATTTGTTCAAGTTATCAACTTTAGTACTTTCCTGTAATAGAAAAATAACTGAATTACATAAAGCAAACAATCTCATACATTTGAGTATGAAAAGTTTATATAAAAGCTTCTGGGTTTTCTGAAACACTATATTCAAGTTCTTAAATACATAATACAAGTACTCTACTGCAATATGTAGCTGCACATATCTACTCACTAAGTATAACAGGGAACACAGCCCAACTCATACCTGTGGAATAGCTGCCATGAAGTAACCTGAAGGAGGAGCTGGCTGGTAAGGGTTGATGACTGGATTGGGCACTGCTCTCACACTTGCCATTCTTTGCATGTACTGGTTAGTGAGGTGAGCTTGTCGTTCTTCTTTACGTTGGGCTAAGGCTACATAGAGTGGTTTAGTGGCCACAATTCGACCATTCATTTCTGTAACTGCTTTGGTTGCTTCTTCTGGTGACGAAAAGCAGACAAAGCCAAATCCTTTACTGCGGCCTCCTTCCATCATGACCTGCAAAAATACAAATGCAGTCTTAGGAACGCAGCAAAGGGAATGAATGAATACCCACAAACATGTTATTAAAGCACAAGTTGCTATTCTAGAGAAAATAACAGTACTTTTCTATAATTCTCGTCAGCTTCTTTGTGCACTACTCATTTCCTCAGGTGACTAACTAGCTTCTGTCACCTGAGATAATTTGGATTTGCACACTAACTATTTTTCTTACCCAGGCAGGCTGAATGGATGGTTTTACAGCATAACAGCAACTAAGCAATGGTGCAACAAATATTAATATCCAAACATTAATATCAGTAAACTATTCCCTCAGGATATTAACCAGTCAACAGTCAAAAAATTACAGATTTTGTACACAAGCATGTGGTCCTGTAAACAGATGCAGTAGATAGTTGTCTGCAAGCACCTTATTTTAAAAATAGCTATTTCTTGAAATCATCACAGTAACTTTCATAAATGCTAAAATTTGGGGTTGAAAATTGATTTCTCTCCAAATCACTCTCACACCACAAGAGCTGCTGAAAATGCTTGTTACCTTTGCACTAGTGATTGTGCCAAATGGTGAAAATTCTTTACGCAAGCGCTCATCATCAATTCCATCATCTAGATTTTTCACATAAAGGTTTACACCCTGCAAAAGTAAGATATATTTATATATATATGACAATAACTTGTAAAATAGGTAGGTTCACTATGTTATTTTTTCAGTTAAAAGTCCTACCTGATATCTGGTGATCCTGTCCTGCTTCATCTGTTCAAATTTGCGTTTGAGCTCTGTTTGTCTTTCTACTTTTTTCTGAGCTCGGCCAACATATATTTGTTTTCCATTGAGTTCTTTTCCATTCATCTCATCTACAGCCTTCACAAATAAAAAGGGTACTTTAAAATGTTTGTCACAGTTCATTCCAAATGGCATTAATCAAGCTCCATTGGCAAGAGCAAGAGTAGCAGATAATTGAGGTACTGAGGCAAGAAATCAAAAACACAGACTCTGTGGAGTACATGCTTCCACCCTTCAGATACAAGAGAAATAGCCCATAAAGACCATGAACATCTGTATGAATGTTCATACTGTATTAACTTGATAGAAAGCTTGTGCAGTAGACTTACTTTCTGAGCATCCTCATGTCTTTCAAAACTGACAAAGCCAAAGCCTTTGGATTTCCCACTCTCATCAGTCATAACTTTCACACTCAAGGCAGGCCCTAAAAGGTACATAAGATTTGTCACATACATTTTTCATTTCCTGTGTTGTACTCTGTGCAATGCAGCATAATCAGTACTAAACACTGTCCAGTCAAATCTTGGCAAAGTCATCTACAACTCAAACAATGCCCCATTTATGAGATTAATTTTCTAATTAGTTTGAAAATATTTGCTTGACAATTAGAAGTCTATATCAGACTCTGGTTTGTCTTGCTGAACTCCTGGATTTCTAGAGCACAGAACAAAATGAAAACTACAATCATGGACTAAAGAAGATATACTTTTTAAAAAGTGTTGCTACTTGAATTGTTAAGCTAATGTGAACTGTTTAACTTAAAACCTAAACATGCACTCAGTTATTTACAATAGGTGAGCAACTAGCAATGAAGTGAGGGATCACAGTCATTTTCTACCTCCAAGAGTACAGTCATCCCTCACCAGCTGCGAGGGTTCCATTCCGAGAAAACCTCACCGTTGGCAAATTTGCAGTTGACAAGCAATTGAAAAGCATTGTAAGCAGGGAGGGGTAGGGGAATCGCAGTAGTGAAGAGACCTAAAAATAAAGAAAAAATGACCCCCCAAAATCCCTTTAAATCCCTAATGGAAGCAAGAGGAGGGGGGATTTCCCAGAAATCATTCCTGAACCCCTGGAAATCGTGAACCACAAAAAAATCTTGCCAAGCCATGGATGGTGAGACTGGTCACAATTTCCCCATCGTGAATATTCAAAACTGCGACTGAAAAAACCACGGTTGGCAAGGAATGACTGTACAAATTCCTGTCACTGGTCTTAGCAGTTCAAGAGTTACATCAGCAAGTTAACACGGTTAATGTTTCAGAGTTACATCAGCAAGTTAATTCGGTTAAGATTTAGCAGATCTCAAAACAGCTTGGGACTCTAGTATCAAATTCTTGTTAAGTGGGAACACTAGTTAGTCTTAATGGCTGTAAATGTTCATCAACTTTTCAAAGCTACAATTTGTGCTCCAGAAAGGATGGGGACTTAGTTCAGTGGTAAATCATATGCATGCAGATGGCCTCAAGTTCAATCCCTGGCACTGCAGTTAAAAACACACACACAAAAAACCTTAGGTAGCAGGGCAGGGGGAAATCTTTCCTGAAGACTTTTGAGAACTGCTGTCAGCAGACAGTACTGGGCTAGATGAACCAACAAGTCTGCCTCAGAATAGGGTAGCTTTATATGAGGTGATGGGGAAGAGAAGTTATAGTCCAGCAAGCCTGATCAAAACTGCCAAGTTAAGGAATGGTTACAACAATGGGAAGTGAAAGTTCTTAGAACTGCGTATTTTTATACTCCTGCTAAAAAATCTTCAGATCAGAAAGAAAATATTGCTTTGTGCAGGGAAAAAAAAGACCCCACGTTTAATGAGGTTTTGGTTTACAAAGAGAATAGTCAAGTACAGTAAAACTTTCAGTTTTTATATATATATATGTATATGTCAAGTAACATTACCAGAGGAAGCAACATTACCAAATTTGCCAAAGAGTTCCTTAAGTCTCTCATCATCCATGTCTTCTCCAAAATTCTTGATGTAAACATTAGTGAATTCCTTAGCACGAGCGCCAAGCTCTGCTTCACGCTCTTTACGTGATTTAAACCTTCCAACAAATCTAGTCAAAAGAAGGTGAACAGCTGCTTAGATTTCTTAGCCTTCTTTGAAGGGAACCCTTCAACATGTCCCCCATATGCACAGGCACCATATCCACAGGCCCTTTCAATGAGGGCTAATTCAATTTTAAAATAAAATAAAATAAAATTCGCTAGAATACTAAAAAGGCGACTCCCTTCCCACCCTGGCACACAGAAGAAAGGAAGGGAGAAGAAACTGGCCTGATTAGTTATAGTAGAATTGAAGTAAAAAGGCTGTGACAATTCCTCACAGCAGGAATCAAGCTCTGTCTGAGGAGCGAGACAGGACTGGAACTGGGGATGAGTGACAGCTGCCTGGATAGACATAGCTGGCCTGAAATCTGATTGGTCCTGTCTCGGAGCATGCAGAGCTTGATAACCCATCACGTTAGGATGCCCTCCCCATACCAAGGAAAAATCACAAGGTGCTCACCCATGGCCTGCTTCAGTTGCCTGCATGCGAGCAGCTGCCATAGTACACTGCTATATTTCCCTAGTTAGGGAAATACTGCAGAGTGCTAAACCTCCAGACCAAATTTCTATCCCTCTCCCAAAACAGACTGCTCAGAATGGAGCAGCCATGTTACTCTACTGTGCTTCCCCAACCAGGAAACATAGCAGTGTGCTATGACTGCTCCCAATTGTGACACACTGTATGTCTCATAGCCCCTTGTGAAATGAATGAGTTCAATTATCCCTCCCAGTCAACTTTTGAATATATCATTTCCAATGATTTACACCAAGTCTAGGATTAGTGCCTCTGATTTACAGATTTTGGGGGAATGAAGAATTTCTATACTACACTGGTCATGACTAGCAGCATCCCCTACAATGGGACCAGTCTGGATATTGCCCACTGAATCTCAGCTTTACACTTTAAAAGCTCAAAGAAAACATTTGCGTACTTACACTTTGCGATCATTAAGCAGCATTCCATTCATTTTTTCAATAGCTCTTTCTGCAGCTTCTTGTGTCTCAAAGTGTACAAACCCATAGCCTTTGGATCCATTTTCATCACATACGACCTATGAAAAGCATTGCAATTCATAAGACCACCTGAATACGTTAGCTAGTTATTGTGCTAAATCACTGTTCTAGACCACTATTCTTTTTAATTCACCTTACAAGAGAGGATGTTTCCAAAAGCAGAAAACGTATCATACAAAGCTTTATTATCGATTGATTTGTCCAAGTTTTTAATGAAGATGTTTCCAACACCACTCTTACGTAGAGATGGATCACGCTGAGACCACATGATACGTACTGGCTTTCCTTTAATGACATCAAAATTCATGGTATCTAAAGCTCGCTCAGCTACAAAACAAGAGAATTAGTGTTATTTGGATGTTAAGGCAACAATCATATATAACACTTTAGCGAAGGAAACTGTTCTTACTTTTGTTGACAGTCTACAAAATTCGAGTATTTGACTTCCAAAATCCAATACTATTCCAAGTGATGGGGTTAGACCATGAGGAAAGTTTACTGGACTTAGGGATAAACATTCAATGTAGGGTGACAATATAATGGATTCCCATTGGTATTTGTTACTAATAGCAATGAAATTTTTGAACAATGGTAATGTTCCTGAGTTATAGCAAATATAACAATCACCTAAACAATCTCCTTTGTTTGAACTCCTAGAACAGTTCTAAGTTGCTCATTAAATAGGAAGAGAACCAGCTTATTGAACTGATACTAATGTGGAAAGTAAATATTCGAAGTCAATGTTCTGCATCTTTCAAGGTTTAAAAGGCTACTCACCAAACACACCACCCAATCACCCTTTACATTCAAAGTAACATACTTCAAAGCATTCCTTTTTTTACTGTAGAACCATCCTGCTTATGGTTCTACGGTATAGAAATGAATGCTTTGAAGTATGTTTTAAATGAAAATAATTTAACTTGTATTTAAAGCTATCACTTTCCAACATATTTTTAATAAATGAAATGTTCAGCTCTATTTATCATTTTGGCATAACATATATATATATATATATAGAGAGAGAGATCTCAACACATACACCCTCTATATAAAAACCTTCATGCCCTTGTTTTGAGTAGGGATGTGTACAGAACCACGGTCCGGCACTGGGGTGGGGGTTCCTTTAAGGGGGGGAGGGTGTACTTACCCTTCCCGCTGGCGTGCGTATTTTAGTAAGCATTTTGGGCGACAGGGTACCTCCCTGCCTCCCCTCCCCCCCGGTTGTCAGCAAAAGGCTTCAGAAAGCCTTTTACACGTGCGCACGTCACTGCGACGTGGATACGTGACATGCACGATGTGCGCACGTGCAAAAGGCTTTCTGAAGCCTTTTGCTGATGACCGGGGGAAGGGGCGGCAGGGAGGTACCTTGCCACCCCAAATTCTTACTAAAATACGCATGCCGGCGGGGGGAAAGTGGCGGGAGGGCTAAGTACACCCTCCCCCCGCCCTTAAAGGAACCCCCACCCCGGCGTCAAACCACCGAACCACCCCATGTCCGGACCGGACCAGAGGCCTTTAGAATGGCCTCCAGAATGGTCCATGCACATCACTAGTTTTGAGGCCCTGTGCAAATTCTTTTCCACTGCAGAATTAAGTCTGCTATCAAACCTCTAGGTGTTGTGAGATACTTCACCCACTCCTAAATGACACTGCATTTTCCTTGATGGGGAATGTTAAAATCCTGTGATGTCACAGGACTTTGGCCAGTGGCAAGAGGGCAGCTGACATGGAGATCACACAAGAGGGACAAACTAGAAGGGTGGGGGGCTCTCTCAACCCAGAAATTACTGGGGTGGACATGGCAATGGATGAAAGGTTTCTACTTGCTAGGTTACATCCATCCTTTTTACTCAACCATGCTTCATTCAGAGCAGCATTCCAGGACAAACTGGAAAAGGTTTGTCTGTTATCCTACCATGTAAAAATTAGACTGCTCCTCTGCCCAGAAGCTGTAGGAAGACTGGAGGAGGAACCAGCCACAGAAGCCAGTCACTGACATTAGAAATCTCAACCTTACAATTTCATGGGGAATATGGCTTCTATGATGATCTCCTAGGATTAGAATCTGATTTTCAGATAGTGGAATGTGTGCAGAAAGCAGAAATCATGTCCCTGCCAAGCTCTTGGTGCCTTCTGGCCTCAGTCTGGAGACACAGTCAGTTAAGGCTGCTGCCTCATTTCTACACTGCTTTCCCCACAATGCTCTACTGAGACAACAGCTCTGCCTGGTTCATTCTAGGTACAGTACAGAGAACTGTCGGATCTACCACCTTAGCCTAACTCCACTGCAGCCCAGCTCCCTTCCATGCTTGCAAATCTGCATAAAAAGAATAGAAACACAAAAGGATGGGTGCAGAACTCTGGCAGAACCTAGACAGGATGATCAAAGCATAGGTGCTATCCACTGTGATCCAATTTGTAATACTGCTTTATGTGCTGTTATCCAACAAAGGCTAAACATGTTTTCCCACTGGAAAGCTCACTTAAAGAGTTTCACTAATAACATGATGCAAAATGTTGTTTTCTTGACAATGCAAGTAGATAAATGTGATTCAATGAAGTGACAACACTGACGAGCTTTCCCCTCCAAGCCTTTTCTCTCACGTTCTGCTTTATACAAGTCTTTCATAAAATCCAAAGTTATGGAGCCAATCCTTCAAACTGTGTGGAAATGCCAAATAATTGTTTTCAATAACTCAGTGTGCCAGGCTCTGTACAAAGACAAGACACACCCCTGCATCTGTGTATGGTAATTTCCTAGCTACAAAACAGAAAAGTTAGGTCACAAACCCTCAGCCTTCAAGACTATCAAGAGGAAGCGGAAGTTCTTCACTTTTAATGCCAGCAATGCATAAGATGAAAACAATCCAGACTAGACATTTAACACTGATTGTTCTTCTCAGGACAGTAATTTATAATTAACCACTGCTTCCTATACAAGTTTAAGGGAGCTCCAGTTTAATAAATAGGCCACCAGCCAAAGGAAGGACAAATTCATCTGACCAAAAAAGGTTTAATCACTGGAAAGAAAACAGAATTCTTTAGACAAAAACTATAATTTAGGCCACATTCTGGACACAATTTGTCCAGAGTGCCCCTCAACAAGTCGTTTAAATACTTTATTAAAACCCTGCACTGAGATGACAGTGTGCCAGGTGTATGTGGGGAAGACATACACCCTGATGTTCCTTCCCCATGTATTTAGAAGGGTTGGCTAGAGTATGGTCTGGATCAGCAAGATGACTCTCAAATGGGGGTCTGACAATGGGCTTGGGAAGGAGAGGGTCCTCCCTGACCCTTCTTCCCTCCAGTTTCTGGTGTGCTCCTTACTGATCAGTACTGCTGGTCAGCAATATGACCAGCTACGACAGCTGGGGTTAAACATCCTACCAAAATGGGGTCCTTTTTTGTAACTTTCTGCTTCCTTTTTAAACAGTGAGCCACCTATTATAACCCAGAGGACCCATGGCTGTATTTTGGCCCATGGAGGTGTGTGCCAAATGTTGGAAGAAATCAGACCAACCTGTTTAAAGACGCTTAAAATGCCATTTCTCTTGTTAAAAGTTTTTTAAAAGCTCCGAGGCCTTACCCACCCACTTCCTCTTCCTAGCCAAGGAACAAAAAATAGCCCACTTTAAGTAGACTTAATTTAAACGTGGCTTGTCTTGGTTAAGTTATGGCTTCACACACGACTCATTTGCGTCCCATTCCTCCATCGCCATTTAAGGTACTAATTATCCTGGCATTTCCTCCAAGACGCCTTTCATCTCGCCTCCCTCGTCAGGCCCTACACACCGCGGGCACGCCGAGAGGGAAAGAGGGCGCTCGACACGCCCTTGCTGAGGACTTCCTAGGGCCTCGCCCTCGTGATCCGAAGGGCCGGGCCGGTTCCGAAAAGTAAACGCAGCCCTTCGAGGAAGGCAAGGCGACAAGGAAAACAGGCCTTTGGGTGGCGACGAGGCCTTCCTGCTTCCCCGCAGTCTCGGTGGCGTGGAGGCACCTCCCCGCCACGAGGCCAAGAGGCTTCCCTCCTCCCGCCGCCACGGCATGTCAGGCTCCCCCAAGCGTCGCCCGCAAGATGGACTCGCGTCTCTCTCCCCGCTCCCCATTCCACGGCACATATGAAAGGCTCAAGCGAGGGAGACTTGGGGGGAAGTGGCGCCGCGGGGCAGGCCCGGGACTCCGAGGGGGCTTCAGCTTGCTCTGTAAAATGGACGCTTCGGGGACGCCTTGGCCGGACTGCGGGGAAGGAGGGAGATGGGAAAGGCCCAGGCGGAATGTGCGGCAGCCCTCGTGGGCCCCGAGCGCAGGAAGCGCCGGCAGAGGTGGGCCGGACGGGGAGGGGCTCTCTCCGAGGCCCACACAGGCTCCCGCCCCCAGCTCGACCCGTGTGTTTTCTTCCACCTCCACTCCCCAATTCGCCCTCGTGGGTCTTTGCTCCCACTGGCTCCCCACCCGCCCCACCACTTCCCCCATGTGCCCGCGGGTCAAGGTTGGCTGCCGCGCGGCGATGGCGGGGAGGAGGCGGAAGGAGAAGGCTCCAGCCCCAGCCTGCCATCTTTCTTCCCCGCCACCCCAGCCAGATTGCGCCTCCCCCCCCCCGCCTGCCTCCTCACCGTCGGCGGGCTGCTGGAAGTTGACATAGGCGTAGCCCAGGGAGCGTCGGGTGATCATGTCCCTGCAGACGCGGATGGAAAGGATGGGCCCGGCGGGGCTGAACTTCTCGTAGAGCATCGCCTCGGTGACATCGGGGTGCAGGTCCCCGACGTAGAGCGAGGCCATCGGGTAGCTGGGGGCGCTGGGGTTCATGCTGCTGGCGGGGGAACAGGGAAGGGGGGCGAGGAGGCAGGGCAGACTCGCGAACGCCGAGGAGGCCGCGACCGGCCGGCGGGTTCCAAACTTAACGGCTCCGCGGAGGCGGTTGGTGACGGTTGGCGGCCTCGGCTCGCTCGAGCGCTCGCTGGTGCTGGCGGGAGGAGGAGAGGGAGCTGCTGCTGCTACTGGAGGCTCTTCTTCTTCGTCTTCCTGCTGCTGCTGGTTTGGGCGGGTCTCCTCTCGGCTGCGCCGGGTCCGGGACTTCGCTTCGCTTCACCGGGTTATTTTATACCAAACCGGCCGGTTTCGGGTGGGGCGGTAGGCGAGGGGTTTTTTTTAATGATTTTTTGGGTTTTAAGAATTTTTTTTGGATTTTTAAAGGTTTTTTTTTCTTTTAGTAATAAATGGTGCAGCGGAGCTGGTGTGTCCGGGGAAGGCCGGAGCACACACACTGCGCATACAGCACCGTCAGCGGCCGGGGGACAAGGGGGAGGCCGCCGCCCCGGCCGCGCACTATATATAGCCGCCCCGCCCCCAGCCGCCTCCACCGTACAGGACGCCACGCACTGAAAGTCTCCAATGCGCACGCGCTGCCTCGGCAAAATTGCCGAGAAGGAGGCGGAGCTGCGTGGGGGGGCGGAGTAGCATCGCGTGAAGGCTTGCGTCTGACGCGATACTTGACGAAAAGGCGCAGTTGCCCTGGTTTGGGCAATAAGTAGCGCATGTGCAGTTGTAAGCCCACGATAGAAGGGGTCAGGGAGATCATAGGCTGATTGTGGGGGAAGGGAGAAAGGCTGTGAGGAGGCGGGAAAGACGCATGCGTGTTAACGCTGCCAAAAAAAATGACGAGATCTTTGTTGAGAGGCGCATGCGTAAAGAGCAGTGTTGTAAGCAAGGGTACCGTTTTCGGTAAAGCACACTTGAGACAGGAATTTGTAAGAGTTCGTGAGTGTTTGGACTTTGGAGTTTATTGAAAAAGGAGTGTTCATTTTTTTAGAGGCAACTCAGATATAGTGCAACATTTGTTTGGAATTGGAGTGAGAGAGGGAGAAGAAAGGGTGTTGGTGCTGATAGCATAATAATAACAATAAAAATCAAAAAGGGATTAGGAGATCAGACCCTATTCACAAATACCCTTGTTTATATAATGTTTATTTTGCCACTTTAAAAAACTGTCGCTCATCCTTTCTGAAGCTACCATAAACATGTTTAACAACTTGAAGACTGCAAGCTTATAAAATCCGCGTTTCTGCTTCGATTCTCTACAGCTAAAGTTTACAGTCAATGACAGATACCTATGGTGGGTTCCTGACCTTCCTCGATGACAGCTAATGTATTTCACGTGTATCTCACTCTTTTCTCCTAGAGAGCTCAAGCTGCCATGTGTGGCGTTTCCAAGCAGTCTTCCATCCAGACCTGCTTAGTGTCAGCATTTTTACTGTTATAGGCCTTCAGACGTGCTCCTTCCACTCATGGTTTTTTATTATGTATTTTATTAAAATACATAATAAAATGTATTTTATTAGCTACTTTTAATACCCTTTGACTTTTCTGGTAAAGGACAAAAAAAATTGTTCACTCTTTTAATTCATGCTTATGTGAAAAGTGTGAAGCTTACTGTTCCTGTGACTAAAGTGAGTGTGCTGCTTCCAGGTGCAGTGGGTAACAGCGCTAGAGAGGGAGTGGGTCCATACAGATGGCAGAGAGTGTGTATGTGTTATGCTGGAAAAATTCTATGGTTTTTTTGGCAGCTGCCTGTTTCCCCTCAAAATCCTGCAAAATGGAGGAGAGGGAAGACTGCTTACACATGCATTACTCATGCTGATAGCAGGAGCTTCAACCTGGGGCCTAAAAAGGTGGGTGAGAGGCAACTGGTCTTGGGTCTTGCATACCGAGGCAAATTTCCTCCCTTCAACTATGAATATTTTACCAAGTTGGACCCTTGGTCCATCTAGCTCAGTTCTGTGTATCCTGACTGGCAGCAGCTCTCCAAGGTTTCAGGTAGGAGTCTCTCTCAACATCTGATCAGTGCTGTTTTTCAGGCACTGTTTTTCCTGTATTGCTTTGTGATGTGAAGTCTTGGCTGTTCTGAAGCAGTTTCTTTTTCAGCCTTCCTGTATTTGCAGCTTTCTGTCAGGAAGCATCTCTTCATCCAGTCTTTTCTAATTTACCTCTGGTTTGAAGTTTGCTTTGTGCTTCTTCTCATTACTATTTCACTTTGTGACCACTGCTCTTGGAGACACTGCTAGCTAGCATCATCAGTTCAGTTTGTTCTTCCCAGTGGCTTGTGTGTCACTGTTTTGATAGTTGACCTGGTCTTCTGAGCATTTGGGGGGTTTGATTGCTTCCTTCATTGCTCAAGGGTAATTTAGTCCAAATGCAGTTAACAGTTATTGTCAGGACAGGGTATTCAGGTGGCATTCCAGTGTAAACTGAGAAATAATTGGTAAAGCAGCTGGATCAAGTACCTGAATGAAGAGGTTCCGAGGAACTTTGACATCCTGGAGTTTATGATGCCTGGTAGCCACCTTCTGTCTCTCTCAAGTAGTTTTAATTGCACATTCTGAGGCCTGATTTCTTTAGCTTTCTGTCACTTCTGGGCATTTATGATTTGGTGTCAGGGTTTTATTAACTTGGCTTTTCTCATTGCTCTATTATTATTTTTTATTGCTGTCCATAACTATCTGAAAATAGCTTAATTTAATTTAATTTAAATTAATTAATTAAATTTCTATACCGCTCTATCCAAAGGCTCTGGGTAGTATACAACAACAAAAAACCCAAAAACAAACCATTTTAAACAATCAACTTAAAACAATATAAAACAAATTAAAAACAGTTTAAAGCCATTTTAAAACATTAAGAACAATTTAAAAACCTTGGAAAGCCAGACCAAACAAATAACTTGTAAGGGCTTTCTTGAAGGCCAACAATGAGCCCAAACTACAAATTTCTGCCGGGAGTGCATTCCACAGCCCAGATGCAGCTACAGAGAAGGCCTGGTTCTGAGTCATCACCAGATGTACTAGTGGTAACTGGATACGGAACATTCCAGATGATTTCAATGTGCGGTGGGGATCATACTGAAGAAGATACTCTCTCAGGTAACCCAGACCAAAGCCATTCAGGGCATTAAGGTAATAACCAGCACTTTGTGTTTTGCCTGGAAACATATTGGCAGCCAGTGCAACTATTTTAAGACAGGCATAATATGGTATATAACATGCATCTCTCCGAGTTACTCTGGAGATTATAATATGGACTTCACCCAGACTTCAAAGGGTTCAATGCAAATGCATTGAGGGATGAGGGAGAGCCCCAGGCTCTGCCAATAATATGGGGAAAACAGCATCCCGTTTGGGACAAGAGATTTTTGCCTCAGCTGTGGGACTTCCCGTATAATAAAGGACTGTTGGGAATGTTATCCCATAGTTGTTATGGCTGCTATGAACTCCTGAGCCGCACCAGACATGTCAGCCTCATGACCTGTCCCCTTTGCTAAGCGTGGTCTACCCTGCCAGTCTGTGTAGACAATACTGAGCTAGATGGACCAATGCTCTGACTCGGTATATGGTAGCTTCCTAAGTCCCCCAAGCACTAAAAGTCTGGGAGACTCAAACACCAATTCTGAGACCAGCTCAGGTAGGCAGTCAGGGGCAGCAGGATGGATGGTACACCAACAAAATCCCTAATCTGTCCATAGTTCCTTGCGAGGGATGTGCACGAACCTGTTCGGAGGCCCTTTTATGGCCTCAACATGCACACTCAGGTTCCCGTGTGCATGTGTGTGAGGCACTTCCTATCACTTCCAGTCTGATGAGGGGAAGGGGTGGCAGGAAGGTACGCTGCTGCCCCGCCGGACTCTTTTAGAGTGCAGCGCTGGTGGGGGAAACACGGCAGGAAGGGTGAGCACCCTCCCCCTCCCTTAAAGGTATCCCCCTGCCGTCAAACTGGCCCCCACCGGTTCTGTGCACATCCCTATTTCCAGCCTCAAGAATACATACTCTGTATAAGTCAACTATCTAACAGGGGCCCTGGTAAGGGAGACAGTATTCTTATGGACCACAGCCACTCCCCCCTCTGCCCCCCACTTTGCCTAACCTGCTCCAAAATAGAGTAGCCTGGAGGCTTTACACACAGGGCTTCTACTGCGAATCTACTTCAAAGGAGAGTGTGTGTGTTCATACACCAGCCAAACTTACCCTGAAGTCCCTTCGAGAATCTTGGACCCACTCTACACACAAATTGGGCTTTGTGATGTGAAGTCTAGTTTATCTCAACGCATTTCTGGATTTTTAAAATGCTGGTTTTAAGCTACTTTTTCTGAAAACGATGGAACAAATAGGGAGAGGCACTGATGTAGAATCATTAGCATCATAAGAGAGATGTTCTCTTCAGATATTGTTCTCTATCTGATATATCTATCAGATATATTCAGATATTGCTCTTAAGGAAGCTGTCACTCCCCCCACCCCATTGGCTATAAGGAAAACATGGAGCATGCCACCTGAACTTGTTTCAAAACAGAATCTGAGAGCAGAGGGGAGGGGCTGCTTCCCTCAATGCAGCGAGTGTAGTTCAAAGTAGCTTTACTCAACATTTACCCCGAAGCATGAAACCATGTGCAAATAACTCCCTCGTGGGAGAAACTGGGCCTAAATTGGATCACTAGCCTCCCCCATCCAGGTCTCAGTTCTGCAAGTTTCTTATCTTCCTGCAGGTTTCTTATTTTTGTGACACTTGTGTTGTAGAAAGCTCCTCTTTGTAATAACAGTGGCATAATTGCCACTCTTGCCAAATGCTAGCTAGCAAGCATGTATTTCTGCTGTAAAAACTGCCAGCAACTTCATTAAAAAGGGAATAACTGCTGGGAATAACAGAAGAAAATGTATTTATCAAACTTGGTTGTGCTAAGGGCTAGTTCTGAAGTGATTTCCTTCCAAGAAGAATATCCATGTAAAAAACATGGCACCAGAATGATTAACCATGTGGATTTTTCAGCAAATCCTGAGAAGTACAGCAGACATAAACCTAATATTCTCACGATGCTTTCCTGCACAATATGGAGATTTAATCTTGTGCAGGGCTGCACAACTTCAGCCCTCTTGCAGATGCTGGACTACAGTGCCCATAATTCCTGACCATTGGCACCGTGGCTGTGGATGTTGAGAACTGTAGTCCAAAACAGCTGGAGTGCTGAAGTTATGCAGTACTGATTGAGCATAATGTTTTTTATGAGTATTTTTTTTGTGGGTATCCTTCAGTTAAGGAAAAAAATATCATAATTGGCCTCTCGATTTGACTGCAACATATTGAGACACCGTGCTAGTGTAGTTGACCTGTACTTGATGTGGCGGTTGGTTTCCATACTACTTTTAAAAAAATTATTTACACAGACAGGATGAAAACAATCTCTGGTCCCAAGAACATTATCACCATCATCTGGGTTGAGCTTCAGTTTGTTGACCCTCATCCAGTCCACTAATGATCTCTGACACCCAAGTTAGCATGTCTACAGCCTTGCCTGAATCATGTAGAGGAGTAGTGAGTTGGGTGTCATCTGCATACCGATGACACCTCACTCCGACTCTTTAGATGAATCTCATTCAGTGGTTTCATGTATGGGAACAGTATGGGAAATATAGCCCCGTGGAATACCATAACAGAAAAGCCATGGGGGAGAGCATCATGTTCTGGATACTGTAACTGGCACAAAAACAGAACCTGTCCTCCTGGGATAAATCATCCAACTAAGATTGTTTCAGTGCTAAATTGGAATTGGAAACCAGATTGAAATAGATCCATTGCATCATACAAGAATGTCTAAAATTGCCCAAAAAGAGTACTCTGAAAGAGATTCCAGCTGACATTTTGAACAGCCTTCAGGGTCCAGGGTTGGATTATTTAGGTGTCGTCTCACAACTGCTTCCTTTTAGAGACCCCCTGTTCTTTGAAAGAGGCATTGTTTGGATTTGTGCATGAGAAAGTCAGCCTGCATGTCAGAACCAACTCAGAATTCCACAAAAACCCCAATGCATAGCATGCTTTTTTGACCTTTCTGATTTATGATTGTACCTTCCACATGTACAGAGTTCCCCTGATGAAGCCAGCTATAGCTATATATGTGTGTTGTTTTTGTTGACTTCTAAATAAATCTGTTTCCTCATCTTCTACTGACAGACAGTTGTATGCTGATCTCACAGAATATCTGCACCCAGCAAGCTCTGTCCGGATGCTATTGCTTACCACACCAGTATTTCCCCACTGTTATCGTGTTCCTTCTGATGGCTCTAGGGTCATATTCATGGCCAGCCCACCAATGAGGCTGAGTGAGGCAGCTCTCCCAGGCACCCCTGCCACTCCACTGTTTCTTCTGGCCCACCACCACCCTCGACATCCTCAGACAGTGAACATGTCACCCTCTCACTCCTCCCACCTGCCTTTTCAAAAAGACAGAGGGCAGAGAATGTCTGGGTCACTTCCTGCCACTCTATTCCAGGAGGAAATTGGGGAGGTGGCTGTGGGGGAGGGTCAGATCAGGCAGAGATTGGATGGGGTAAGAGAGAGAGTGTGTGAAAATCAGGCGGATATGGGGTGGATTGGGGACAATTAGGAGGAGATGGGGGTTAACTGACACTCAGGGTGACTGTGGCAGCTCACTGTGCTGCCTCAGCTGCTGCGGGGTGCTTGAGCCAGGCCTGGTCATCTTAATTGGTGATCCTGTCTTCATGAGGACTGAACAGCATGTCCTCCCACTAACGCTCCTGGTGTTCCACCTCGGTCACCTTCCTCCCACCCCCCGCACCTGTGCCTTTGGTGCCATCCAGAATTAGTCTGGTGCCAACAGCATGAGAAAGTGATTAGATAATAGAACACTAAATCAGCTCGCCAGCTTATGTCTGTGACGCTCCACTACATTCTCGGACCAAGACTTTCCCTTTCATTTTGGTTTGTCAAGTCACATAGCCCAACAGAGGTGATTTCTTTTATTCATATTGATTCTGTTGAATAACGCAGCATAACTCCCAAGTTTTTCACATCTTAGCAAACCCCAGATCACGCTGTCTCCGCTAATGATGATATGATTTCTCCATGGCAACCGGCAATTCATGCCCCTGAAAATTAACAGAAGGACAATTATGAGCTTTTAGTTGTTTTTAATGGGGTTTAGTCAGTTCTTAATGGCTCAGATTTTTCAGGAGGCCTAAGCATAGAATCTGAATTGGGGATTAAAGATGGAAGTTGTAAATAGGGTCAAAGCAGATGAATCTTGTCCTGTAGGGAAGGACAGGGCTTGGAGAAACAGGGATAAGGCTAGCACTGGAGCAGAAGACACTTTGAATAGCAAACACGTGTACATATTGGTTTGTGCGTTTGTTCATACTGTCTCTTAGAGTGACTCTGGGAATATTTATAATGTAAATATTATTGATTCTAGAGCCACTAGAAACTGTCTCAGAACAAAATAAAAAACAGAGGCCCTACCCTCAGGCTTGCAAGAGATTAGAGACAGGAGTGAATAGCATTGGAGAGAAAATTGAGATCAATTGGAGAATGCTTAAGTGAAGAGATGAGTTTTTAATGGAGATTTAAACACACCAATAAAAGAAAGCCAGATGGATGCCAGGAGGCAATGTGGGAAATGTTCCATTCATCCCTCTGAAGCAAAGATGTGTGAAGATGCCAGAGCTCAGTGATAGAGGAGCTCATGACATGCATAAAGTCTCAGATTCACCTCAGCAGTTCTTGTTGGAGGATTCCATCTAGCAGGATTTGGAAAGCTTTTGCTTGGGGTTTTGAAGAATCTCTGGCCCTTGGAAGGAAGAGAATAACTGGACTAGATATCATGTGCCAGTGGTACGAGTCAGTAAAAGGCAGTGTCATCTGTTCAAGCGCATGTGGATAAAAGGCTTCACTTAATCTAGTCAGATGGAGGAAGTCCCATTTCTGGGGTGTGTAGGTCACTGTGACAAAAGCAGACCTCCATCATCTTGAAGTGAGAGCATCACATCTCACAGACCCTCCCTTCACTAATCCCCTAATCTTATCTGACACAGGAGATAGGGTCACTTTGCATCTCACCAGCCAGAGGTGAGGAAATCAGAATACTCTTTCAACTCAGTGCAGACAGGTGTGAGACTCAGTTGCCTCACCCCCTCCCAAATAGCTTTAAAGCTAGAGGGCAGCGGCCTGGCCAGTGTCCACTCTTTTCCATCTGCAAAAATGGGTGTTCCACAGGAGAAGCTGTAGAGATTAAAGCTCTCTCAGCCAAGGGCCTGCCTACTGATAGACTAAGGTGAAACTCAGTGCTAGTCAGTTAATAAATGCTTTTTTGTATTTTCTTTTGATTCTTTTGAATTCCTGTATTCCTTTCTTTACTCTATTTCCCCCCAATTCCTTATTCTGTGTGCCAGCCTTATTTCTTAATAAAGTTCATATACTTAGAAGTGGCTTCAGTCTGATTTAACAGGTTCTGGAGGATTACTTGCAAAACTCTTCCCCATGTGCCTCGTAAGGTCATTCGCTACTGTTGAGTTGTTTTTAGAATGTTGTCTAGAGCTGGGTTGTGTGGACTCTGGCTATACAGTGCCTGTAAGGCCCAGGCCGGACAGTTCTAAGTTGTTGAAGCTGTGTCTAAGCCTGGTCAGTGGCTTTAGCAGCATGCTCCTAGATTTGGGACCAGAGCAATCTCTCTACTGAGAGTAGATTCCAGGAAAGCATAGAGTCACCTCTGTTTCATCACAGTCACACACTAGAGTTTCAAGTCCCTGACAGTGTGATTAGCCAGTACATCACAGTTGTGGGAAAGTTTGCTTATGAAGTAACCCAGTTAATGTGTTCCAGTGTATCCCTGTTGTATTCAGAGCTGAATTAACTGTGAGGATAAATATGTAATATAGAGAACGGCCTTCAGTGTAGTGTAAGTTAATTTGCAGGGTCTGTGTCTCTTTACTTAGATTTCTATTTCCCCTTCAGGTTAGGCGAACCCAAACTACACATTTCAATTTTTAAAAAGAGAGATAGCAAAAACTGAAAAATCCTTGTTCCCTTCGGGGTGATAATATTAAAAGTGAGGAAACATGCACTTTATTCCAGCAGTCCTGTGCAAAGCATTTCTCTCCATTTCCCACCCTCATTTTGTGGATAAGCTTTGGGACCCTTTTTTGCTTCTTTTACTGAGCTAATTTGAAATCCTGCTCTTACAAGATAAAAACTATTTGCTTGCCATAGAACAGGAAAAAAGAGGCCATGCTTCTGACTGTAAGGCTAAAACAGTGTGGTCTGCCCAGTTTTAGGGAGAAAGTGCTGTAGTGTGGTTTGTGGGGATAGATGAAACAAGCCTGCCTGTTCCTCTTAGACTGCCAATGTGCCTCAGTGGCTCCAGAGGGAAGAGTGTTAGCCTGTGAATAACACAGATCTCAAAATATGGTTTGGAACAGAGCTGCCTCCACTGTTTGATCCAGCAAAGTTTATAACTGACATTGCAGTGGGAATGAACTTTGTCATATAGAAAAGTATTCAAGATGGGCATTGGTTTTTACAATGAACATTTCCAGGTTTTTGTCCTGTATAAGCAGCTATACTTAATACACATGGTGTAAGTGGAGTGAACTTTATCAGGACTCAGCCTTTTAATAGCATGGCATTAATATAACTACTATGTAACTGTTTTATTTAATATGTCTATATACAGTTTTTCAACAAATAAGTTGTCAAAGTGGTTTACATGGAAAAATAAATAAGACTAGCTTAACCTGCGCAGAGCATCTGCACACCAGTACTTGATTGCTCCTCTCACCCCCTGCCAGAGCCCCCCTCACCTCTCTTCACCCTCACCTGAGCTGCACTCCTGCTCCTCCTCCTCCATCCAGTTGCTTCCATCCCCCTCATGCCTCTTGGTCGCAGCTGCAGTGTTGCTGGTGCCTGTTGGCCAAGTTGCAGCCCTCTATACCCAGAGACCTCCTCACTCGAGCCCTGCTCCTGTTCTTCCCCTCCTAACCACCATGGCCACTTGTTCCCCTCAGGCCGCTGACAGGCTTGGGCCCTCCCTTCTTTCCCTCTTCTCCCTCCTACACTCGCTCTTCCCCTTCCTCCCAATCTCTCCCGCTTCCTGATTTAACAGATGTTGTTCATCTTGTTTCCTCATCTAATTCACACAACGGCAGCCTCCTTTTCCTGAAGGGGCTCTTTCCTCCCTCACAACCCCTCTCTTTGCAGACCCCTGTCCACTATCCCTTTATATAGAGAGATTCCTCTCCTTTTTGCATTCCAACTGTCCTTAACCATCACAGTCTCCTCCCCCCTATCTGCATATGGAATCCCCACTGCCCAATCACCATGGTGACTCAGGCTGCTCCTCCCTGTCTAGGAACATAGGAAGCTGCCATGTACTGAGTCAGACCATTGGTCTATCTAACTTAGTATTGTCTTCACAGAGGCTTCTCCAAGGTTGTAGGCAGGCATCTCTTTCAGCCCTATCTTGGAGAAGCCAGGGAGGGAACTTGGAACCTTCTGCTCTTCCCAGAGCGGCTCCATCCCCTGAAGGGATTATTTTACAGTGCTCACATTTCTAGTCTCCCATTCATATGCAACCAGGGCAGCTCCTGCTTAGCTAAGGGGTCAACTCATGCTTGATAACACAAGACCAGCTCTCCTCTGCATATGCATCTGGAATCCCCACTGCTCAATCACCATGGTGCTTCTGCTTTCACAGGCTCCTCCTCCCTATCTGCCAGCGTGGTGTAGTGGTTAGAATGCTGGCCTAGGACTGGGGAGACCCGAGTTCAAATCCTCATTCAGCCATGATACTTGCTGGGTGACTCTGGGCCAGTCACTTCTCTCTCAGCCTAACCTACTTCAGAGGGTTGTTGTGAGGAGAAACTTAAGTATGTAGTACACCGCTTTGGGCTCCTTGGAGGAAGAGCAAGATATAAAATGTTAAAAATAAAAATCTGCATATGGAATCCCCACTGCCCAATCAGGTGCTTCTGCTTGTGAACTCTCACAAGAGCTGCCACACACAGGATTAGCCACGGGTATGCCTTAGAGAATTAGATAGATAGATAGACAGACAGACTAGTGGGCCTGGGCGCAGAGCCTCTGCGCCTCTAGTTGGACCCAGCCGTCCCATGCTCCCATGCCAGCATGCCTGGCTTTCTGGTTGGCCGGCCAGCTGACTGGCCGCTCCCCCCCGCCACTGTCCCTTTGGCCAGGCTGGCCCGCCGCCACTTCCTCCGTGCAGCCCAGCCAGGTCCCACCACTGTCTCACCCCAGCGGGTGGGCAGGCCAGGGCCAGGCCATCCCACTTCCTCCTCCTGGCCAGCAGAGCTTTGCCTGCTGGCCACCCGCCATCCGCCCATCTCCTCACCACCACCATTATTTCTCACTGCCTCCCGCCTCCTCTTCCTGGCCAGTGGGGCTTCGCCCGCTGTCCGCTCACCTCTTCAGGCCGGTGGGGTGCCGCCCTCCTCTGCTTCCTTGCCACCGCCATTATTTCTCTCTGCTTCAATGCTGGAACTCTCGCATGCTTTCTTTCAGCAATCGCGTGTTCCCCCTCTGTCAGCCATTTGCCTCCTTTCTGCCATGTCCCCATGCATCCCATCTTGGAGAATTAATTATATAGATGGTTCCCTGTCCCAAAAGGGCTGTCTGTTTATCATCTTTTGTGACGCCTTAATAAACTGCCTGCCTTACCTTTCACAATAGAAATGTCATAGGCCAGACTGCTGGCACTGGAGAGGAAGATTTCTGAGTTATGGGAAGCTTCTAGGAAGTTTGAGCCAGGTTGCCTTCCTTCTTAGAAATGATCCATTCTTTTGGCCCCTGGTCTCAAAGTGGTCCATAGTACTAGGGCCCATGGAAGGGCTTTCTCTGTTGCTACCCCTTCATTTTGGAATCCTCCCCCACCAATTTGGACTGCCTCCTCTCTTTCAACCTTTAAAACCTTACTGAAGAAATTTCTTTTCCGCCAGGCATTTGTCTTTAAATCTTTTTTTAAAAAAAAAAAATCTCAGATGCTGTTCTTATTTTGTACACTGCCTTGAGTCTGTGGATTGGGCGGTTTATTACATCTTTGAATAAATAAATAATAAAACCACTGCAGATAGTCTGACTGAGACTTCAGCAGATTAGTGGTTGTACTTTTCTTTTCAAGATTTCAGCATCACATTGTGGCTCCAAACAAGAGTTGAGGTTGTGGATCGAGACAGTTGCCCAGCCTGACTGTGGTATTGCCATCTGTGCTGGGAACAGATCGGTGTTGGCACAGAGTTTAACCAGGCTGCACTTTCTGAGCACGTGGTAGCTCCTAGTCGCTTCTCCTGCTTCCTGCCATGAAGAAGCAGCAAAATGTCTAACTGCAGCCTAAGTGATTTAATATTAAACTCTTAATTTTATCAAACTTTTAGCAGTTCCATAAGGGGTATAAATGAGTGCTGGTTACATTTCATGGAGCAAACAATAAGTGTCTGTGTTCTTTATGCCTTTTGATTTCCAACAAGGAAAGCAAAAAAAAAAAAAAGGATGGGGTCAGGTTTCCATAAAACATATTAGGCTGTCTAGAACAAGCCTTGTGCTAAATTGGTGGTGGCCAAAATTTTTGCCAAGCATACCGCATCCAGTCCAAAGCATAAGGTGTGTCACTCTAGCACACACTATAGAACACAGACAGCCCTTCCCTCCCTGGCCTTGGTGTGGCTGGGTGTCCAAGTTTGGTTACATGCAGCAGTGTGGGAGAGGCAGGCAGCAGGAGAGCAAGCTGGCTGCCGGATTCTCTGTTGCACAGTTAGTCCAAGGGCCCCCCTGCTCTTGTCCAGGCATACCACACATTCCTGCTGCGGAGGCCGCTTTAGGCACCCATACCACAGATTGGCCACCCATGTACTGAATGCTGCACGGAAAAATAATCATGTAACATTGTCATCTGGAAACCAAGTTCACATGTGAAAGAAGGGAGCAGTTTTTCAAATGGATGCAGACAAAAATGAACTTGCTAGCTTTTCTTAAATATTAGACAGTTCTGATTTACAACTAAATTTAGTATAAGCCCCCTTAATGTGGGTTTAGACAATCCCACTTAAATCAACAGCCATGGCTAGTTTAAGTCCCAGAGTTTCAGCTGCATTGAACAGCAATCTGTGTGGCTTCAGTTTCTCTAAGCCTTAAAAATCAATCTCTGTTCTGGGATCCAAACCATTGCAGTGGCGATGTCTAGAAAATGGCCCTTTTAGATGTGGCCTATTTTTGAGAAGCAATAAACATGTCCAATTCCCAGCCCCTCTGAAAACTAGGCCACTTATTTAAGTGTCTAACTTTACCTAGCCTGACAGTGTTGGCCTTGGGACTTTTTTCTTTCTGTCTCCTTGGATTCAAAGTGTTGCAGCACACCCTGAGGTTTTCCTTGTTGCTTCTGGGTGACTGCAGGAGGGAGGAGTTCTGCCTCTTTCCTGTGAGCTACAAATCTGATGAAAGATCATGGCTTTTCCCTGGATAATACAACCTTTGCCTTGTTGCAGTGTATAGATTTTGTATTATCAGACATTGCTTGACATTGAAAAGCACGCATTAACCCTAACTGCAAGAATGGTGGAGAAGTTCTATGGTACTCTTAAATTAATTAAATTGACAGTTTACTGTAAATCTCATTGGATGCTTATGAAGATGAATGAAGAGTGTGTGTGTGTGTGTGTGTGTGTTGTGCTCAAGATGGATTTGAATATTTAAACCCAAGACAAAAGTTATGCCGTCAAGTCAGTGTCGACTCCTGGCAACCACAGAGCCCTGTGGTTGTCTTTGGTAGCATACAGGAGGGGTTTACCATTGCCATCTCCCACGCAGTGTGAGATGATGCCTTTCAGCACCCTCCTAAATCACTGCTGCCTGATATAGGTGTTTCCCATAGTCTGGGAAACATACCAGTGGGGATTTGAACCAGCAACATCTTGCTCCCTAGGCAAGTTACTTCCCCTCTGCACTCTTAGGTGGCGCTTAAACCCAAGACAACATTAGCCCTTTTCAGACTTTGCTTTTCAGCCCTTTTCACAGCCTTAATATATAAGAGGTTTGAGGATATTTTGATTCCTCAACTTGAGACTCTTTTTAATTCTATTTTAGATGGTCATTCTGTCCCTGAGTCGTGGAGATTTTCCAGACTAGTAATGATTCTGAAAGCTAATAAGGATAAAGAACTTGTAGAATCTTATAGACCTATTGCTCTACTTAATCAAGATCTTAAGATATTTACAGCCTGTTTGGCAAAAAGGCTGAATAGTTTTATAGCTCAATATATAAAACCTGGTCAGACTGGCTTTATCAAGGGACGTCAGACTGTGGACCCTATATTTGCATTAATACGAAAATCACCTGCAGAATTGCTGCATAGGAGAGAGATGTGGATTAAATTGAATGTGGCTGGGGTAGTAAAATCAAGGCCAGAAATTTATTCAGAGCAGGATATGAAGAGAAGGGTGGAAAAGAAACAAGAGGAGACCAAAGTTTATATAGATCAGTTGGGGTGGGGGGCCCTAAAGCATGAGAATTTAAATGTGGTTCATATGTAAAATAAAGTGTGCAGTCGATTTGTCGATTTCAACTCCTGGTGCCCACAGAGCCCTGTGGTTTTCGTTGGTAGGGGTTTACCATTGCCTCCTCTCATGCAGTATGCCACTCAGCATCTTCCTATATCACTGCTGCCCAATATAGGTGTTTCCCATAGTGTGGGAAACATACTAGCGGGAATTCAAACCAGAAACCTTCTGCTTGTTAGTCAAGTATTTCCCCACTGTGCCACTTAAGGTGGTCTCTGGTTCATATGTATGGGTCAAAAAAACAGGGATTAGAGGAAAAGGGAAGAGTAGATTTACCTCTCCTCGTAAAGTCGTTGAAAGGAAGGGAAAGTATACCTATCAGTTTGTTGGATGGAAGGGTGTGGAATGCTTCCCATTTGGCTCCTGTGAGTAATGAGGAGGCTGGTATTTCACGGGCAACACCCGATAACTCTGATTCAGTGGCTGGATTTCAATCAAGAGAAGCAATCCAAAGGACCCAAAGAGAAAATGAGCAGGATCAAGAGGAAGGAGGAGCTGAAAGGTGGTCAGTTCTTGCAAGACATTTACCAGTATGGACCAAGGATTATATATTGTGAAACTGTGTGTTAATTTTATTTAAGAAGGGGAGAAAAGTGGTGATGTGATTTTAAGGTACTGTCCCTTTAAGGAGTTGAGAGTAAGAAACCAGTTGAGAAGGATCAATGTTTATCTAATGTATTTTAAAAAGCAGAGAGCAATGGGAGTTAGTCTTGCTCTGGCTTGACTGACTGCTTGCTCTGCTCTTATGATGTCTGTACCATCTTGAGAAGACTGCTTACAATAAAGAACTTTTTTGGACCTTACCTGTTGTGTGTCCTGGATACAACAATGAGGAACGGTGAAAGGAGCTGGTTATGTTTAGAAGGGAAGACTAAGGAGAGTTATCCCTGCTAACTTGGCTAAGAGGCACCTTTTAATGTGGTGATTCTCTTTATTTAGCAGGAGGAGAGTAACTGGCCCTATCAAGCTCCAGTGACTGTTGCTGGTGTCTATCTTATTTTCTTTTTAGGCTGTGAGCCCTTTGGGGACAGGGATCCATCTTATTTATTATTTCTCTGTGTAAACCGCCCTATATAGAAATCAAATGAATGAATGAATATGGTAGCCATCTTCAAATATCTGAAGGGCTGTTGCATAAAAGGAGCGGATTTGATCTCTATTGTTCCTGAGGACAGGACTAGAACCAATCGGTTGAAATGGTAAGGAAGCAGGTTTAGACTAGACGTTAGGAAGAACTTATTTAAGAGATGTTAATCAGTAGAACACTCTGCCTCATGGAGTGGTCCTTCACTGGAGGTTTTCTAACAGAGGCTGGACAACCATCTGTCAGGGATGCTGTGACCATTTCCTGCACTGAGCAGGGTGTTGGATTTGAAGACCTCCAAGGTCCCTTCCAACTCAAACATTCTATAATTCAATTAAATAAAGTCAGTTCTTTGGGCTGACTATAGACTTTTTTTTTAATGCCCATTTTCTGCACTGATCAGTATCTTAACATTTTAAAGCTTTTGCCTCATTTTGTAAAAAATTGATTTTATGGTCCAGAAACAATTAAAAGGAGGGGGGATGATATCAAAGGATATCAAAGCATATAGATTTCTGTTCCATAGTCAAAGATTTTGCTTTATCACAATCGCTGTTCAGTATGCTTGGTTAATTGATCCAATGCTGTGTGCCACAGAGTTTTCATTATCACCATTTACTGTGATTCCATTTCTGAAAGAGGTGCTGAAGATGTAGGTCAGACACCACTTCTTGTCACCTTCAAAAGTCCAGCCGCTTCCTTAGTTTTTCCTGTTCTGCCTCAGTCCAATGGCACATAAGGAACTAATTAGTCTGTATGATTAAAAAGGAGAGAAATAATTTATCTGAACATTTTGTGCTGTTCATTAAGGCAGTGTGACAATGTTGTTTGCTCTAGTTATCTAAAATGGAGGATATTTTAAAAGTGGGAATTTAGATTACTCTCTCCTACTCAGAAATGTATAATTGTGTTATGTGGGTAGCAATTTAGCAGAACAGCATTTTAAATCATTTTTTAAACTGAAAATAAGTCCATGTTTTCTTCACAGCACAAATAATGTAATTCTGAGACTTAGATTTATTTATAGATTTTAAAAGATAGGAAAATTGGGTGGAATTCAGAACACCTATCCTGATGTGTTTACATATGGGCTGTCCAGAGGTGTCTTGCATTGTACCCCACTGATATATTTTATGTCTAGACACTTTTTAATGTCTAAACAGAGCGCTTCCCTTCTGTCACCAACTGCTACCGACTGCAATTATTTCTGAGTTCTTGGAACTCACAGAGGCAGGAAGCAATTTTCTTCACAATGGTTTTGTGGGGTATTTATCTATTTTCTGTCATGGGTAAACATTTTCTTGCCAACAGTGACTTCTTGCTCCTGGGGCGGGGACCACATTGTCAGTTGCACCCACCACCACGTATTCACACACAGATGCATGCAGAACTGTTTTAGATACCCAAATGTACATATATGCTCACACAGACATGCACATTTTCCCTTTTGTACCAGTTCCCCACTCCCCACTCTGCTGCTTCTGTCCTCCTCTGTCATCACCAGCTTAGTCTGGCCCTGTACAAAACAATTGCAAGGGTTCACTTACAGATTTCTCTTGGGGTAACAACTCTTAAACTTTCTTGGATCTCTGATTTGGCTATACATTAAATTGATATGACACACACTAAATAATGTTGAGAGTCAATATTTTGTTGGCCATCTTTAGTTCACCTATGGTGGGGTGAGGTTCTGTGCTCAACTTCTTATTTTCTGAAAACAGAGTCTTGCTGCATCTTACTTGTAAAGACTTTGTTTTCACAGCCTTAATATAGCATTCTCTTGTAGTCCTGATGGTGGAAAACTCCAAGTTTTATGTCTCTGAATATGAGTTGGTGGGAACAACAGTAGGAAAGGGCTATTGCCATCTTCTCCTGCTTGTAAGCTTCCCAGAGGCATCTTGCTGGTTACTGTGGAAAACAGGATGTTCCAGTGCATCAATTTTTTGCACCAACTATCCTAATGACCACTAGGGGCATTGGGAGTAGAGGTAGTTAGTGAGGGTCCCCTTACCTGTTCCTGTTTTACCTCTACTCTATGACTCCTGCCTTGACTTGTCAGGTATTTCCTGTAGCGAGTCAGTTCTACCTCCTTTCTCATTGGAAAGCAGATGGGAGCAGCTCTCTCTCTCCCCTCCTGTTCACTGTGTAGTTCATAGTTATGATAGGTCTTTCCTATCTCAAATGTACTTAACCTAATACATCTTATTTACTTCATACTGCACTACAATCTCCATGCTTGTTCTTGACTAACTGCAACAATAAGGCTCTGCACTACTTCGTAACTAGAGTGGGCAGCTTCCTCTTGGTGCTTTGCTAAACAATCACAAATTACCACATTCTGGTCTGATCCAGCAGGGCTCTTCTTATATTCTTAATTAGAAGTCATAGGGCAGCTTTACATGATTGCTGCCATGCCTGGGGAGTGGGGGGGAGGCACTGTTTTGCAATGGTTCTGCTCCTGCCTCTCAGGCAGATTCCTTATGGAGGAACCTTTGGAGACTGTTCTTCAAAATCTGAACTTTTATATGGTGGCCAAAGGGCTACATATTGTCTCCACTGCTTTTAACATCTACATGAAACCGCTGGGAGAGATCCTCAGGGGATTTGGTGCAGGGTGTTTTCAGTATGCTGTCAACATCATCAGGAGAAGGCATTATCCCTCTAAATGCCTGCCTGGAGGCAGTGATGGTCTGGATGAGAGATAACAAACTGAGACTGAATCCAGGTAAGACAGAGGTGGCACAGTGGGGAAATGTTTGACTAACAAGCAGAAGGTTGTCGGCTCGAATCCCCACTGGTACTATATCGGGCAGCAGTGATGTAAGAAGATGCTGAAAGGGCTCTGTGAGTGCCAGGAGTTGAAATCAGCTTGACTGAACACTTTACCTTACTTATTGTGTGGGGTCAGAACTCTGGAGACGATTTTGAGCTGCCCATTCTGGAGGGGAAGGGGGTCACACTTCCCCAGAAGGAACAGGTACACAATCTGAGTATGCTTTTGGATCCAGTCCTCTCCCTGGTGTCCCAGGTTGAGGTGGTGGCCAGCTGTGTCTGTTTCTTGAGATAAACACCCTCAGAATAGTGGTATGTACGCTGGTAAACTCCAGACCTGACTACTGCAATGTGCTCTATGTGGGGCTGGCTTTGTACATAGTCAGGAAACTGCAGTTGGTACAGAATGCGGCAGCCAGGTTGGTCTCTGGGTCATCTAAAAAAAACCCATATTACTCCTATATTAAAAGAGCCATACAGGTGAAACTCGGAAAATTAGAATATCGTGCAAAAGTCCATTAATTTCAGTAATGCAAATTAAAAGGTGAAACTGATATATGAGACAGACGCATTACATGCAAAGCGAGATAAGTCAAGCCTTAATTTGTTATAATTGTGATGATCATGTCGTACAGCTCATGAAAACCCCAAATCCACAATCTCAGAAAATTAGAATATTACATGGAACCAAGAAGACAAGGATTGAAGAATAGAACAATATTGGACCTCTGAAAAGTATAAGCATGCATATGTATTCAGTACTTGGTTTGGGCCCCTTTTGCAGCAATTACTGCCTCAATGCGGCATGGCATGGATGCTATCAGCCTGTGGCACTGATGAGGTATTATGGAAGACCAGGATGTTTCATTAGTGGCCTTCAGCAATTCTGCATTGTTTGGTCTCATGTCTCTCATCCTTCTCTTGGCAATGCCCCATAGATTCTCTATGGGGTCAGGTCAGGCGAGTTTGCTGGCCAATCAAGCACAGTACACTGTATACTTTTCAGAGGTCCGATATTGTTCTATTCTTCAATCCTTGTCTTCTTGGTTCCATGTAATATTCTAATTTTCTGAGATTGTGGATTTGGGGTTTTCATGAGCTGTACGCCATGATCATCACAATTATAACAAATTAAGGCTTGACTTATCTTGCTTTGCATGTAATGCGTCTGTCTCATATATCAGTTTCACCTTTTAATTTGCGTTACTGAAATTAATGGACTTTTGCACGATATTCTAATTTTCCGAGTTTCACCTGTATACTGGCTGCCAATACGTTTCTGGGCAAAATACAAGGTGCTGTTTATAACCACTCTGACAACTTTTAAAAAGTCTTTAAAGACTTACTTTTTTCACCCAAGCTTTTTAACTGTACTGTGGTTTTCAATTGTTTTAAGTTGTTTTCATTTTAATCTGTTTTATGTTGTAAACCACCCAGAGACAGCAGTTTGAGGTGGTCTACAAATTTGAAAAATAAAGTAAAGTGTCTGGAAGCTGGGAACCAGAGGTTCCCAGTGAGTGAGCTCTCTTGGCGGGCATGTTATGCGTACCCACTAAGTGGCAGTTCCTGACTCATTCACCCAAGATTTTACCAACTTTTCCCGCACCACTTCAAACCTTGTTTCCAAGCAGACAGAGAAAGTTGGTAGAGTCTTGAGTGGACAGGTCAGGAACCACTGGTTGGCAGAGTTCACATGACACACCCACCAGATTTGGTGGCAATGTGTGAAATCACCCTTAAACTCCTCAGAGTGCATTATAGTATTGCTCAGCATTCACTGTTGGGGGAGGGATGGGAAAGCCTGAAGGCCCATGAAAACTACATTGTTAATGTGCATATTAAATAAGAAGCGGGTCCAAAAAGCATCCTTAGTAAGCTCCACAGTTAGAGGGAATGTTATCTGTTAATTGTTCAATGCAATTGAACCAGCACTTTAACCACTACACCACGCTGGCTCTTCTCTGAATCTTCTCTTTTCTGGTCTGCTAGCCTTTGTTCTGTTATTTCTGTATCTGGATGCTTCTCTTTCCAAATTTGGTACATTCTTTTTAAATAACCTCTTCTAGTTGGACTAGACTTGTAATAGCAGATCATTATTTCCTTGTTGGCATTTTTTGTATTTTTTTTTCGGTTAAGCAACGTTTCTTCCAGTAACTTTGCTGTCTTCAGCCCTGGTTGCTCAACTGAAGATCCTGAGTCCTGTTGCCCACTTGCCACCAGATGTCCAGGGACTCCAGCATCTGGCGCAGTCCTTGTTGACCTGGGCGACGACCGATCCGGTATAGATTTGTTAAAGTTACGTCTCACCATATTGTTGATGGGAGAGGCACTCTTTGTCTGGCTCCTCTAGTGAGACCTGTCCAGTATGCTTGGACCTCTGGCATAGCTCTCACCTTCCTCAGAGCACGCAAGCCCCACAACCACGCCAAGGTAGGGGGGGTTGTTGTTGTTGTTGTTGTTATTATTATTATTATTACATTTTTATACCGCCCAAAACTTACGTCTCTGGGTGGTTTACAACAGAAACTCTAGACTCTGGAGGAGGTGTTCTACCCGGGTTTGGGAGCTGTGTGTGCTCCCAATTTTTGGTTGTGTGGAAGCAAAATAGGAAAACTTGGGTAGCTTTCCCCCCACCTTGCTTCTACACAATCACTTCTACCAAGGTTTTCCTCCCACCTTGCTTCCACACAACTGAAAATTGGGAGCACACACAGCTCCCAAACATGGGTAGAACACTGTTTTTGATTGTGTGAATGAACTCTATGTCTTTGTACTGCCCCCCAAAGAGACTAGAGAAGATGGCAAGCAAGCCTTAGGGGAGTTTGTAACTCAAAAGGCTCTTTCTCCCATCACCACCTGCCTCACTGCAGGTGATAGGGTCACCTGAAGGGCCTCTGATTGCATCTTCCAGATAGGTGGATATGGGAGAAGGTGGCTCTTTTGGTGTCTGGGGCCCATAGGGCTTTAGTGCTACTTGTCTGAATTGTTTTCTGAAATGGACCAGGAGCCAGTGAAGGTCCTTAAAGATGAATGAGATGTGATCACAATGCCGCAGTGATCATCTGAACCAGGCCACTGTATGATAGAAGCTTCACACAGGCTATCATATTAGTAATATAAAACTGCCTTTTGAGACTTATTCTACCTATTTCCCTAGCTGCAAGATGGTGCATGGTAAATGATAGATTGAAGTTTTAGTTGCTTTCCTCTTTCCTTCCCTGAATAAATCCAGCAATAGTATTAGCAGTGCACTCCTGTTGTGATGGGATCTATTAATGCAATGTTTTCTATACATTTGATTTCATTTTGCAACATATCCTGGAATCCTATAGCTTTGTTTACAAAATGTTGCAAACAACCAATCAAATGTTGTAAACTTCCCAGAGACGTAAGTTTTGGGCGGTATAAAATGTTTTAATAAATAAATAATAATATAATAAATAAATAATAAACCACACTGCAGTTCTCTGTCATCACAGGCTTCAGTGGCACTCACTGAACTGGTGCATATTTTCAGTTGTTCCCCTTCTTTAACTCCCACACAGAGAATGTGTCCAAATGCATTCATATTTATGTGTTGACACTTCCAAAGCATTGTTGCCTAATTTAAGAGGATACACACACAGCAGGCATTGCAACCTGGTTTTGGCAGTCTCTCAGGAGTGTACAAGGTATTAAGAAATTCTTTTTCTCTACTGCCCTTCTGAGAAAGTAACTTCCAGCAACATTGCCATGTTCATAGTTCCAGTGCTTCCCCTTTTAAAATTATCTGGAGTGCTGCCATATAAGGTAAAAAAAGTTTCAGCAAAATTACCCATGTCTCTAGTCCAGTACTGCAGAAGTCTTTCCTCCACATTCTTTTCCTGCTTTTTAAGCTATCCTCAGGGCTCTGCCTTTTATTGTAATGCTGTTGTGAAAGCTAAAAGGCCTCAGATCTGTGCCAGCAAGATAAGTTAGCTTTCAGAAGGGAGTGCCAGCACCTTTAAGCTGATAGTGTGTTCGCCATAGCAATCTATAGCTTACTCAGTTCGGACATACAGTTCTGTGTGCGATCTCTTAGGTGTTGCCAATTCCAAATAGTTTTTTAAGGGAGGAAATTCTAAAGTCATAGACATAATGTGATTCCCCCCCCCCACCTTTTTATATGAGTAAACACACTTCTCCATTATGACAGGCATGTATTTTACCAATTCTGTAGCTGATCTGAGAAAGGATATAAGGAAGTTAGTTTGCAATGAATATATAGCAACAGAATTCCCACCCTGCTTTCCTGAATAAATGTTATGCAGAAGAGCTGATTTATAATGGTGCGTAATAATTCAACAGCCATCTAGCATAAGAAGGGAAGAGCTTTATTGGAAAGAGGGCAAAACCACTCAGCTTCCACTTGAACAAAACTAGCATAATCGAGGAGGAACATGAAACTGAACAAAAGCAACTTATTTGCTTCTTTGTGGTGATGCTGTGAGAGAAAGATGGTGAAGAAGGAAGAGACTTGTTGAATCCCCACCCCCATGAATTCTAAACAAAATTCGAGAAATGTGTGCTGTGATATGAGGATTCCAAATTGATAACAGTGCCCTAAGGGGTTCTCTCAGAATGCATGCATCTTTCAACAAAGGACGATCCCCAAATTCGTACCTGCCCACAGTGTAATATAATCACAGCTAACATAACCACAATTTGGACATTGGACATGTGCATGTGCAGTTGTCTGCCACAGCTGTATATGAATCTATGGTGCAGCCATATTTGGAACACTGTGTCCAGTTCCAGTTGTCCCATCTGAAAAGGGGAAGAGCTGAATCATGAAGCTGGAAGAGATATAGAAAGCAGCAACAAAATAAAGGGGTTGGAGGATCTTCCCTACAAGGAAGGGTTAAAGTGCATGGAATTGTATGGAGGTGGGGAGAAGATGACAACTGGGGACATGATAGAGGTTTGCAAAACGAGGGAGATTTAGTATGGAGAGATTTTTCCCCCCCCACCTTCTTTCTCACCACTCTGGAGCAGGGGTTCCCCTTGGGTCCCCCAAGGGCCCCAGAGTTGCCAGAACCTAAGGGGTATACTCGTGGGTCAAATGGTCCGTAAGCCAGAATTTGGCTTTTTTAAAAGCCAAATCTGGCCACCTAGGACTCCCCAGATGTTGTTGGACTAAAACTCCCACTGCCTTTGGCCACTGTGGCTGCAGGTGATGGGAGCTTTAGTCCAACAACATTTGGGGATCCCACGTGAGAACCTCCTGCTCTAGAACATAGAGTGAGAAGGAGATTACAGAGATGTATGGAGGATCCATCTCTCCATGCCTATGAGCCAGGGTCAGTAAATGGAATTGCTGCATTCAGAGTTGGATGCTTCTGACTACCAGCTGATGAGAGGAGGGCTGTTGGGAACTGGGAAGTAACTGGCCACAGTGGGAAACAGGAACAGGATGCTGGATTAGGCGGACTTTTGGTCTGGTCTGACAAAGCTCTTCTTACGTCCCTATGTTATGAAATACCTAGCACTTTGGCTCTGGAGGGATGAAACCCTCTGCTGCTGACATTCCAGGGGGCTACTTCATCCACTGTGGGGTCAGCACAAGCCTCCCTCCTGTCATCCAGTATTGACTGGCAGAGAGAGTCAGATGAAGAGAGTGGGGGGATGGGGCCATAGCTCAGAGGCAGAGCATCGGCTTTGGATGCTACAGGTTGCAAGTTCAATCTTTGGCATTTCCAGGTAGGGCTGAGAAATAGCTATCGAAAGCTCTGGAGAACTACTGCATGTAGTTCTGTGTAGACAGTACTGGGCTAGTTGGACCAATAGTCTGGCTTAGTATAAGGCAGCTTTCTGTATAAAAGTTCACTCACTGCCATCCCAGACTAAGGCAGAGAAGCAGCAAAGGACGCAATAGAGTGATAAAGCAAGCCATTGATATTAGGCCTTTCCTCAATAGAAACTATTTTGCTATAGGCTGACGTGCACAAATAATTGTTGGGGTTTGTGATTATTTAGCAAAGTGCCGAGGAAGCTACCACTCCAGTTACGGGCTGTTGCATGGAGATCACTGTAGAGTCCAAACTAAATTGATTTATTGATGAAGTGCATTTGAGATAGGAAAGACTTATCCTATCTATCAGTTACATAATGAATAGGTAGTGAGAGAGAGATGTTTCCCTCTTCTCTCTAAGAAAGGAAGAGGACTGACTCACTACAGGAAGTGCCTGAGGAGTCAAAGCAGCAGGGGTCATAGAGCAGAGGCAAGCAGGGACAGGGAAGGAGACCCTCACTAGCTACCTCTGCTCCCAATGCCCTTAATGGTCATTAGGATAGTTGGTGCAAAAGGTTGATGCATTGGAACTCCATCTCCAACCATAATATGGCTGTGAATTTCTGTAGCAAATAAATGCACAGTATGAACAAGTTTGTTTTTACATAACCCTTTAGAAGCTGCAAAGAGGCTGCAGGATGGGTGGCTGGGTTTAAATATTTTACATATTATTTTTCTTTTCATTTTGTACTTTCCTGTTTAAAAGAAATAGTGCTTGAAGTATTTCTGAGAGTCCTTCAAAGCCATTCATTGTTAAGTAAGCCAACAGGCAATGAGATTTGTTGAAATATCCAGCAATATAATTGCTGAACATAATCCTCTCTAATAAAAGCCTTGGTGTCCGTCCGTGGACGGACACCAAGGCGTGTGTTCGTGCCTCCGATGGTCGCTCTGGGCATGCGCGAAGCAGGGAGGGCAGAGAGACACAACCGCCGGCACCTGGCGGCCATGTTGGGCGGCCAAGCGGCCGCCCAGAAGAAGCCGGGAAGGTGCGGCGGAGAAAATTGGCCGAGGCAGCGGCAGAGCCGCCGCCACGGCCAAAAGAGACAGAGACTGGGCCGGTGGGGGGCCGGAGTGGAGGCCGGCGGTAGCGGGCAGCCCTGGCCCGGGCGGGGAGACCGGCGGTGGCACGGAGGCCGTAAGCGAAGGGCCCGCGCTGGCCAAAAACTCCAAAGACGGCGGCGCCCGGCCCCGGGGTCCTTGCCGCGGCATGGAGGCAGGCGGGCATGGAGGCAGGCGGGGGCGGGAGGGAGAATGGTGGCGGCGGGCCCGGAGCCCAGAGGGAAACTGGATGGGGGGGAAAAAAATTAGAAGGGGCAAGGGAGAGGAAAGAGGCAAGGGGGGGGGAGGGAAGGGAAGGCTAGCGCCCGTTATTGTAACGGGCTAAAAAATACTAGTGAAATATATAAAAAGCAATGTAATGAAATATAAAACAATTTTATAAGACGGTCTAGTTTCCATATTACATTGTGCTAGGTTTTTGTGCACTGCACCGCATTTACAAAAGGAACATTTCCAGTTTGGAACATGGGAGATCATGGCTGAGCCATGACAGAGATCTGAGGAATCAAGAGGTTCACTTATTACAGTGTTCCTATGAATGTCTGAAAAAACAAAACCATATCCCTATGACCCTAAGGCAAAGGCAGAGGCATAGTGACCATGGAGCAAGGAGGGATGACTGTCCCCCAGCCGCCAGGATATGGGGGGGCACCCCTTGCCCTCAGCCAGGGTGCCTCCTTGCTCCCTCCCACACCCTGCCAGCAAACAATGTGCTTGCTGGCTGGGAGCATGAGGCATGCCCCTCTTCTCCCCAGCCAGTATTTCACAGGAACCCTGGCTGTGCTGGGTGGGGCGGGGAGCCTAGCCTGCCAGCGTTTCAATGAAATGCTGACTGAAATGCTGGCGGGGGGGTATAGGAGAAGGTCCAGATGGATCCTCTCCCGGGCACTGGCCCCACCCCCTGCATGTGACATCAGACACAGGGGGCGGGGCCAATGCCGAGGACGTGGCCTGTCAGCCCCAGCAGAGCTTCCCCAGTCAGCAGTACATGGAATTACTGACTGGAAGCTCCTTTCCCTGTCCTGACTGGAAGCTCCTTTCCCTGTCTTCTCAAGGAGGCAGGGAGAGGAGCTCCCACTCAACGATTCCACGATTCCATTCTGCATTGGCCATGCCCCCTTGTGCTAGATGCAGGGGGTGTGGCTTGGGGCGCACTTGTACTTTGTGCACGTGATTGCAGAGCCTAGGGAGAAGGGGAGCTGTTGGAGAACTTTGTTCTCCAGCTGCGGCCAAGCTCCCTATGCCCTGGGCAGGGGTGTCAAACTCCATTGCGTAGTGGGCCATATTTGATTCCAGTGCACCTCCAGGGGGCCACATTCACCTCACACCACCTTCTCGAACCTGGCTCATGCCTTCTGTCTTCTTCCTCCACCACCACCCTCTTTCTCTCACTATCTTCCTCCCTTTCTCCTCTTTTTATACCAGAATATTAATTAATTATTATTTATTTGACATATTTATATCCAGTCCAAAACTTATGTCTCTGGGTGGCTCACAATAAAACAAGCTACAAAATTTAAAAAGCTAAAACCACATTAATTTAAAATAAAGTTAAAAACTATTAAAACAGTATTTAATTAAAAGCCTAGGTGAACAGATGTGTCTTGACTGCCTTTCAAAAAGTTGTCTGAGATGGGGAGGCTCTTATTTTGACAAGGGATGCATTCCAGACCCTTGGGGCAGCAATGGAGAAGACCCGTGCCAGAGGAGCTGGTGGAAATAGCTGATGAACCTCGGCTGATGTCTCAGTGGGTGCTGGGGTTCATAGTGAAGAAGACGTTCTCTTACATACCTGGGGCCTAAGCTGTTTGGGGCTTTATAGGTTATACCAGCAACTTGTATTTTGCCCAGAAACTTGCCAGCAGCCAGTTTGCCCAGAAACTTGCCAGCAGCCAGTGTCACTCCGAGACAACCCAGAGATCAGCTTGGCTGCCACATTCTAGACTCTAGACTAGATATAAAGGCAGCCCCACATAGAGCACATTGCAGTAGTCAGGTCTGGAGGTTACCAGCAGATGTAGCATTGTTTTGAGGTTGTTTATCTCAAGAAACGGATTCAGTTGGTGTATCAGCTGAAGCTGATAGAAAGCACCTCTGACCACCGCCTCAGCCTGCAAGACCAGGGAGAGGTGTGGGTCCAGAAGCACCCCCAGACTGCGTACTGTTCCTTCTGGGGAAATGTGAACCCATCCACAACTGGTAGATCAAAATGGTCTCCCGAGTTCTGACCCTGCACAATAAGTACCTCCATCTTATCTGGATTCAGTCTTAATTTGTTATGCCCTCATCCAGCCCATTACCACTCCCAGGCAGGCATTTAGGAAGTTTATGCCTTCTCCTGATGATGTTGAAATGGAGAAATAGATTTGGGTGTCATCAGCATACTGATAATAACCTACACCGAATCGCCTGATGATCTCTCCCAGCAGTGTCATGTAGATCTTAAACAACATCGGAGACAATGTGGATCCCTGAGGGGACACCATATAAGAGTTCAGATTTTGAAGAGCAACAGTCTCCAAGGAACTCCATTTGGAATCTGCCTGAGAAGTAGGAGTGGAACCACTGCAAAGCAGTGCCTCGCACCCCCAACTCCCTCAGATTCTCCAGTTGATAGTATTGAAAGCCTCTGGAAAATCCAAAAGGACTAACAGAGTCACACTCCCTCTGTCAGTTCCCAATTGGAGATCATCCATCAGGCTGACCAAGGCAGTCTCCACGCCATAGCCCACCTGAAAGCCATTCTGAAATGGATCTAGATAATCAGTTTCCTCTAAGACAGCCTGGAGCTGGGAAGCCACTGCCCTCTCAATTACTTTGCTCAACCATATAAAGTTGGAGACAGGCCTATAGTTGCTTAACTTTGAGGGATCCAACACAGGCTTCTTCAAAAGACGTCTAATAATTGTCTCCTCAAGGCAAAGAGGCATCCTGCGCCCCCTCAGAGAAGCATTTATAATTTCTGCCAGGCCTTCTACAATAACCTCCCTGCCAGATAGTATAAGCCATGTTGGACAAGGGTCAAGAGAACAGGTGGTAGCATATGCTCAGGGGAAGGTCCTAGGACCCTTAAGGGCCTAAGGCATGAGAATGTCAGCATTCTTCTCAGTTTATTGGCCTCTCATTTAAGAAATGTTTCACCCTGCAGGCTCTTGTTTGGTCCTGTGTTGGTGTTGTGTAAATGCCTGTTACTTAATTGGAGGAGGAAGTATGTCAATAAGGCCCTAATATGGAAAAGGGAGATTCCCAGGACAGGAAATATGGATGGCTTCTTTGTTGCTCTACAGGTTGTTGCAAAATTCCTCCTGAATTAGAATGTATGAAGGGATATGATTCTATCCATGTAGGCTTGAATCAAGATGCATTTTCCCTGCCATATTATATGTGTGGATCAAGTGAGCAAGGATAGGAGGATTTTGTTATCACTTATTACAGGGGTGGACTTTCAGTAGCTGGTTGCTCCTGGGTTTATCTGAAGTAGCTTTCCAAGTATCTGACTTAGCCTCTCCCTCCCCAGCCAATATTGCAAATCTGATTGGTTGGCTGAGTGGGGCCTGGCCATGCAGCTTTTAATCTCCCACTCTGGGTGATCAGGGTTGCTTTGACTTTCTCTTTCATTAACTTCCTCTCCAGTTTCTCCTCCACAAAGCAGCTTCTGTTGCTATCCCCCCTGCCCTGCTGCAACATTATCCTGGAATTCATTGGGTTTTGATGTTAAAATATTTTAGTCGGTCACGTCAGTGTACATTTTTGCACTAGCTGCAATCTTGTAACTGGCTCTGCCTCAAAGCCACCATTTTTTGACTGGCTCTACCTCCCCAAGCTGTTATTTTATGGTGGTAACTCTCAAGGTCTTGGTAAAGGGGACAGGCCTTCTCTGTGGCTGCCCCAGACTGTTGGAATGCGCTCCCTGCTGAAATAAGAGCCTCTCCATATCCTAACAGCTTTAAAAAAATCTTTAAAGACACATCTGTCCACACAAGCTTTAAAAAATTTGTTTTAATGTTTTAATTTTGTTTTAATTTGTTTTATGGTGTTATAAACTGCCCAGAGATGCAAGTTTGGGGTGGTCTACAAATATGCTAAATAGATAAATAAGACGCCGACAAAGGGATATTTATATACCACTTTTCAACAAAAGTTTCCAACGTGGTTTACACAGATATAAATAAATAAATAAATAAATAAAATAAAATTTAAAAAAATGGCTCCCTGTCCCAAAGGGCTCACAATCTAAAAAAAGAAACATAAGATAGACACCAGCAATAGCCACTGGAAGGATGCTATGCTTTTCTTATAAATAAATAAGTGGGGAGGGGGGAGTAGCTCTTGGAAGCTTTAAGTCTGCCCACCTGCAAGTGGGCAAGCACTGCTGTGGTGAATTGTCACTGTGCTTATCTTGTAAAACACACACACACATGCTGACACACACAACTGAAGATAACACTTCAGGCATCTGATGAAGTGGATTTTAGCCCATGAAAGCTTCTGCTGCAATGTATGTGTTCAGTCTTTGAGGTATCACTAGACCACGTTGTTTTTCTGTGACAGATTAACAGGACTGAACATTGTTGTCATTCTCACTGTATCCGGAATAGTAACATCTGTATACTGCTAGAAAAGCCACAGGTGTGCCATTTTATTTATGGGAGTCTCAGTATTGATCATTTCCTGGTAATTAGTTTATTTGACAAAAATACGAAGTAACAAAACCTTCACAAAGGACTAGTCAGTGTATTGTGGCTAGAGATGATGGGAGTTGTAGTTCAGCAACAGCAAAGTGCCAGAGGTTGCCCGTCTTGGGCTAGCCTCTTCCTTGCCCTGACCCAAGCTGGTGTGCCAGTCTCCTCCCACTACCCACCTTGCTGCAGAAGTCCTGGTTCCATGTGATGCCATAATTCTTGCTGACCTCTTGCAGTTAACCCTTTCACTGCCTTTGCTGCTGCTGTGGAAGTCCTGCTGTGGAAGTTCATATGCCCTTTCATTGGCTGTTATAGGATTACCTGATCCTCCTTCCCCCTCCCCTGTCTCTGAGTGTTTTGAGCTGGTGTGAAAGCAGGCAAGCCACTAGTAGCAGACTGAACAAAGAATTTTGAGCAGAGCCTGGATTGGGGCAGCCAAGCAGAGAGCTGTAGCATTTCAGGAGACAGAGTTTGGTGTCATCTGCTGCTGACTTCTAAGCAGGATCTGTTCTTGTCTCAAATTCATCCTGTAGATTTCTGTAAAGAAACCAAATATTAAAGCACACCATCAGTCTACAGGCACACCCCTTCCAAAGGAAACCTCTATCCAATGTATGCTGGGAATCCCTGAAACTTCCAGCCTCCTGAGTTACTTTAAAAGATACCTGTTTGTCCAGTTAGCAAGGGTCGTTATTTTATGCTGCATATGTCTACTCCATTTCCGGCATTATGGGCCTGCTCAACATAGAATGTTGCCTATACCATGTGGGAGGGGGAGAAAAGGGGAGGGGGGATGGCTGCCAGCATGCACAAACAATTGATTACTGGCCCTATCCATCCCCAGCACAGTACCTCCAGTGACTGTTGCTGGTGTCTATCTTATGTTTCTCTTTTAGACTGTGAGCCCTTTGGGGACAGGGAGCCATCTTATTTATTTATTAGTTCTCTGTGTAAACCGCCCTGAGCCATTTTTGGAAGAGCGGTATAGAAATCAAAGTAATAATAATAATAATGGCTTATACATACATTCAGATAGTCGAGGGTATAGTCCAGGATAGCTGAAAAGGTAACCTGCTACCCTTAATTCACCTGCAACCTTATTATTCAACATTTCCTGGTTTGTGAGTGCATGTTAAGACAGTTTTCAGTGATCTCTCTGTCTACTAGAACAATTAGTAGAGGGACCATAGCTCTTAGGAATGTGTCCCTGGCTTAATTCTTAGTATCTGCAGTTGAAGAATCTCAGGTATCAGGGCTATGAACAACTTCTGCCTGAGACACTGGGGAACCACTGAGTCAATACGAGGCACCACCTTGTGCTCATAGGGGTGTGGACAAACTCTCAACATTTATATATGTGCTATATATAACATTGCATCAATATCTGAAATATTATAGTGACGCAACACTGCAGAAACCACAACTATTGCAGTACTGGGCTGATTCTGCATAGAATTACAAATTTGGTGAAACTTTTCACTTGCACATATTTCCATTCTTCCAAACAATAATGAACAAGTGTCCCAACTCTCCCAAACTCTCCCTTCTCCATCCTGAATTAAAAAGTGAAGCACCTCATTGGATCAGACAGAACACTCATCATGTCCAGCATCCTGGTTCTTATAGTGGCTGAACAGGAGGTGCATCTGCAAAGCACACATGCACAGCCTTAAAGACAGTGGTCTTCTACTGTTGCTCCCTAGAAATTTGTCTTCAGTGGCATACTCCCTCTGAATATGGATATAGCCATAATGACTAGTAGCTGTTGATGGATTTATCCTGAGCATGCAAATATCATCCTCCTCCTCCTCCATTGTCTGAACCAGCATGCACCCTCCTATCCCTCTCACACACCACTTGGCTAGTTATGAAAAGGGGAAGGAAGCAGATGAGGAGATGTGGAAAGGGGAATAGATTAGAGATGCTCTACATGCAGAGGGAGGCAAGTGAGGAGGTGGAGCAATTTTATACTACCCTGCTAGTAAAGTAAAGTTCTGCTGTCGAGTCAGTGTCGATGCCTGGCGACCCCAGAGCCTTGTGGTTGTCTTTGGTAGAATATAGGAGGGGTTTACCATTGCCATCTCCCATGCAGTATGAGATGATGCCTTTCAGAATCTTCCTATACCCCTTCCTGGGGTAGTGAATTTTGTAAATGAGTGATATGTGCAAAGAAGTATTTTCTTTTGCCTTTCCTGAATCTACTGCCAGTCAGTTTCATTTGATTGCCCCAGTTTCTAGTATTATGAGGGAGGGAGGGAGGGAGGGGGAGACCTCTTACTGTGCCATGGAGCTGGGCCCATAGCTTATTAGATGAGCATCTGCTTTGCATGCAGAAAGTCCTAGGTTCAACTCCTGGCATCTCCAGGCGGGGCTGGGAAAAATCAGAGACTGAAACCCTGAAGAGCTACCGCCAGCCAGTGTACCAAGCCTGCTCAACTTTGGGCCCCCAACTGTTTTTGGACTACAACTCCCATAATCCCCAGCCTCAGTGGCCAATAGCCAGGGATTATGGGAATTGTAGGCCAACATCTGCAGGAGGGCCAGAGTCGAGCAGCCCTCGCTGTAGACAAATACTGAGCTAGATGAACCAATTGTCTTAGTCAGTAGAATTCCTACGTACCATGCATCATTTATTTTTGTGAAAAATAATAGTAATTACACAGCCCACCTTAGAACTCATTTAATACGTTCTACTCCATGGATGTGTGTTGATGTTGGCTCCTAAATGGTTATTACCTATAAATCCTTAAACAGCTTAAAAGGTAAAGTGTACTGTCAAGTCGGTGTCGACTCTTGGTGCCCACAGAGCCCTGAGGGTTTCTTTGGTAGAATACAGGAAGCGTTTACTATTGCCTCCTCCAACGCAGTATGAGATGATGCCTTTCAGGATCTTCCTATATCGCTGCCTAAACTGCTTAGGCCCTGAGAATGTCGTCTTCGCCATGAGTCCCACCGCCTGTTAAGATCAACTGGAAAGGTCTGTCTGCAGTTGCCGCCAACTTGTTTGGCAGCTACTAGGGAACGGGCCTTCTCCGTTGCTGCCCCTGGACTTTGGAATGCGCTCCCTGTTGAAATAAGAGCCTCCCCATCTCTGGCAACTTTTAAAAAGGCACAGAAGACACATTTGTTCACCCAGGCTTTTAAGTAGATTTATATTTTTAACATTGGGTTTTAAATACCTGCTAACCTCTGCTAACTTGGCAAAGAGGCACCTTTTAATGTGGTGATTCTCTTTATTTAGTGGGAGGAGAGTAACTGGCCCTATCCACCCCCAGCACATTACCTCCAGTGACTGTTGCTGGTGTCTTTCTTGTGTTTCTTTTTAGATTGTGAGCCCTTTGGGGACAGGGAGCCATCTTATTTATTTGTTATTTCTCTGTGTAAACTACCCTGAGCCATTTTTGGAAGGGTGGTGTAGAAAATAAATAAATGTTTCCATTCTTTTAAATGATTTTAATTGTTAATTGATTTAATGTTTTAAATGATTTTAATTGCAAACTGCCCAGACACACAAGTTTTGGGTGGTATAAACATATTTTAAAATAAAAAAAATAAAAGGGCCTTCCTGCCGCCTTCACAGGTACTGTAATACAGAGGGAAAGCAAGAAGGGTCAAAGCCGTTACTTCCTTGTGAACGTGCTTTCCATTAGGTATGTATCAAGCAGCTTCCTATGCTCCTATACAGCAGGCACAATTTACATTGCACCTTCAACTCTCCACCACCAGAGAGCAACCCTCTAATTTGGAAGACAATGAAGCAAACCAGCAAAATAAAATGTTGTCATTCCAAGAATTCCCAGACTGTTTTCTTGTTGCCAGTCCCATAGGAAGATCTGGGAGGGTGACATAATTCACTGAGTAATGCCCTAGGACATTAAAACATTCTAGATAAACGCTGGGTATCACATTTCACATCCCTTTGGCTCCAGAGAGGCCTCTTGACTTGCTTTTTCCCAGAATGCGAGGAGATTCCCCTGCTAATTGAATTTTAAATTATTATTATTATTATTATTTGCCAACATTGCAAGATACCTATCCACAGGCATCTCCACCCCCTTTCTCCTCTGGATGCTGCATATTAAAAGGGTGAGCACTTTCTGGTTGTATTTTAAAATGCTCTCTCAATTGACTGTAAAATATTCTCCCTTTATTGGGCTGTGTTTTTCTTGACTACCTGCCAAAGTTAATATTTCAACCCAAAGGCTGTTTTTAGAGCCATTAAGTCACCAGGATGTCTTTCGTTTCAACATGGGCTTCAAGCAGCATCTTCTGTACGCTTCACTTGAGGAGCACATAATGTGCACGCCATGAGGGCACCAAGGCAATTTCTCCAAATTATGGATCCCTGTGGAATCCTTTTTAAAAAATCAAGATGGAAGAGCCTCCTGCCCAAAGAAGTATGTATGCCTAGTGTTGAGCCATGGCAGAGTTATTCCTCCCAAAAGAGGCTAACTGGAAGAAAGCAAGACCAAAGAAGTGAACCATGCAAAGGGGAAGCCTGCAGCCTCCTCAGTGGGTTTGTACTTTGGGCTCAGGGGAGCTTTTGATTGATTGATTTCTTGGGGCACACTAGAAATTCCTTCATGATGCACAGTTTGGGGATGGTTGTAGTGTAGATAACAGAATGCAAATGCTCTAGTGTCCATCTTTCTTAAAAATAAGTTTCTAGATCTCATGGATGCTCATGGTTGCAAGGAACTGCAGCATGTAATTATCAGATTGTTGGTACATCCTGGTCTGATTTGCTACACTGGCAGAAAGCAGCACAGAGGGTTTCAAATGAGGGTGGGGAGGGCTTTCCCAGACCTATCTGGAAATGCCAATGATTGAACCTATGATCTTCTGCATGCTAAGACTGTGCCCTTCCACTAAGCTGCAGCCTCTCCCCACCTCGAAGCCTTACAAGCTAAGAACCAGCTTCTGATAACTTCAATTCTCCATTTGTCGTTTGCAATGCATGTAGGAAAGCAACTAGGCAATGTCCCAAGGTGTGCATCTTTGTAATTTCGGAAAGCTCACGTGTGCTTGGATCTCCCAGGACCACCTTTGGAGTATGAAACTGAAAGTTAGAGGGAATGTTCACGTATACCACCCAATGCACCTTTGAGTTTTTCTCCCTCTCTCTGTATGCATGTATCGGTGTTTTTACTATGGGACAGAAAGTGGAATGCAGCCATTTCTCACAATTAAAATAAGCACCCCAACCAGTGTCAGGTGGACAGTTGTTAGAGAATAAGAATCTTGTGTGGTGTGCGTGAAAACACTGCTTACCTGTGCCTCACCTTTCTGACACTGGAAAAATCATTTTCCAGGTGGTGCCTTAACATCAAAAAGAAAACATGGCTGGCAAAAAGAAAGAATTTGTTGTTGTTGTTTTTTAAGTAACCATTTCAGACACGTTTATTTAGGGGCCTGATCAATTATTTGGAGGAACACTGACTCTGTCTTCCTAAGCAGGGTTGCTTGTGAAATTTTATTTATTTATTTATTAAATTTATATACCGCCTAGTATAAAAATATCTAGGTAGTGTACAGAATTAAAACATAAAATATAACACATTTAAAATTCATAATCACATTAAAACACATTAAAATAAAATAGAGTCTCAGTTGAAGGCCTGGGAAAACAGGTACATCTTCAGGGTCCTCTTAAAAGCAAACAGAGAAGGAGATGCTCTTATTTCAGCAGGGAGCATGTTCCAAAGCCCTGGGGCATCCACAGAAAAGGCCCAGCAGAAATGCTGCCTTTCCCACCATGTTGCTAAGTTGTATAAGTTGTTGATGACCCAGTATATGTACGGTTCATATACTGGGCCATCAAATGATCTTTTTCTCAAACTTGGTTCTCCAGATGTTGTTGGACTTCAACTCCCCAAATTCCAGCCAAAGGTCATTGTGGCCAGGAATTATGGGAGTTGAAGTCCAACAACACCTGGGGACCCAAGTTTGAGGACATTTGCTTTAACCATTGTGATTGCAAGTACAGTGCCTGTGGGGTGGCTGAAAGATGTTATGGGATAACTAAATGGTATTTAACTGAGGATCCAACCTTAGCCACTGCCGTGGGACTAACTAGTAGTCTAAATATTAGAAGCAAGCATTCACATTTTCCCTTGGACTAGATGTTCAGAACCAAAGAAGAGAGGAGCAAATGTCACGTTGTGATGCACAAATTTTGCACTGTGACACACAACTGTAGGCCCATTCACACGATCCTAATCAGGGGAGGAGGAGTGGCCCAGCCAGAGTAGGAGAGCCCTGCATGCTCCTGATCGGCAGTCATGTGAATCCATACATCAAGGCAGGAGGAGAGAAGAGTGGCTGTGGAGCAGCAGCTGCTGGTGTGGGTGCCGCTGGAGGGGGGCAGTGGCAGTAGGTGCTTACTGCTTACCTCTCCTCCCGCCACACCTGAAAGCTGATCAGAGCAGTGGCACACCACCCAGCACCCGCTGCAGTGGAGGATCGGCTCCACCAATCCGCTAGCTTCCGCACATACGTGGAGGCCATTTGGCCTCTGCCAGCAGAGTGGAGGAGCTGATACTCTACTGCAGCGGGTGCCAGGTAGCGCACCGCTGCTCTGAACAGCTTTCTGGTGTGGCGGGAGGAGAAGTAAGCACCTACTAATTTACAATTAAAGGTGCCACCCCCACCCCTGGTGCCTGCATCGGTCGCTGCTGTTGTAGGTTAGGACAACTAGTTGCTGGTGAGGACAGCGTTTTGTCCACCGTTGTGAATATGCTGGGGATGGAATGTGGGTTGGATGCACTTGTACTTCTCTGCTCCCGGCTTCCAGACGGTCACTCTCCCCTCCTCCTTCCTTGATGTTTGGATCTCCTACCTGGATCTCCTACCCTGGCTGGGTATTCCTCCAACCCTGTTTAGGGTCAGGCTTACAGCATTACCCCAGCGTCACACTAGTCTGGATGGAGGCTGGTACTTGTCCAGCCCTGTCTGCTTTCTTTCAAACCAAAATAACAGGAAATATAAAGCACTTTGCCCATGAGATGTGGCATATAAAACAAAACAACAACAACAATAATAAATAATGATAAATAATGGTAGAGAAATTTCACCACGGTCCTTTACGTTTTGGCTTTTTCAGCAAGATAGAAGTCCTAGGCATGTTTACTCAAACAATCCCACTCATTCCAACTGAGCTTACTCCCAGGATAGTGAGCATAGAATCTGAGCCTTAATCATATATAGCTATAAATAATTAAGAGGATCTGTTTTACTTGCGGTACTTGAGATGGGGACTCAGTGTATAATTGATTTGAAGATGATATAAAACTTATCTTTTGAGGGCGTTAAAATGCTTAGTCTGGTGATATATTTATATTTACTAATTTATTAGATTTATACCCTGCTTCTTAGTCAAGACTGGCCCTCACAATTGTTTACAACAATTAGAATTCAACACCGTGGCAGAATAACTAGCTGTGTGGGGTGGGGGCAGTCTCTTCTGCCTGCTGGCATTTAATATAATAACCCAGATTCTTCCCTCTCAAAGAAGGAGACAGAAGAGCTGTTTATTAATTATTACTTAATTATAAGTCGATATGTTGGTGATTCAATGCTCATATTAACTCCAATAAAAAGACCCGTTCTTGTGCAAAAAGAAAAACTAAACGTTGAGATATATAAGATGTTTCAGTGTAACACACCATCCTCAGTTAAGCAAAGAATAATTAAATAATGATGAATACATTAGTATTGTTATTATTTAAAATATTGGGTCCCAGGGCTGGTTAATGGTCAAGATGCTAACCCACAGAAACCCAGAGAAGCAGCGCTTCCATTGATCAGCAGATTCTTTTAGTCCTTGGCAGTTGAAGATATGTTTTAACCTTGTTTTAATTATGCCTTTAAAACGCTAATAAAATTATTTATTATTAATAATAATAATAATAATAATAATAATAGGTAAAATGCAGACCAAGTTAGTCATGAAGTCCCACTGAAATGAATGCAACATAAGTATGTGACACGATGCAAATTAAAGCTGTACATGGCATTTGGTTATTTTCATGGGGCATTTGACTCTATTTAGTATATTTGTATAGTGCCCCAAGCTCATGTGTCTGGACGGTTTACAAAAAAAGAAAAATTAAAACAGTCTAAAACTGCAATGAAAGTTTAAAAGCTTGGTGAATAAATGCGCCTTGAGAGTCTTTTAAAAGCTGTCAGAGGAGAGGTTCTTGTTTCAGCAGGCAGGGAACACATTCCAAAGCGTTGGGGAGGCATCAGAAAAAGCCCTCCCCTGAGTAGCCACCAGACAAGCCAGTGACAACTGCAGATGGGGCTCATAGTGAAGAAGACGTTCTCCTAAATACTCTGGGCCTAAGCTGTTTAGAGTTTTATAGGTTGTAACCAGCACTTTGTATTTTGTCCAGAAACATTTTGGTTGGCCGTGTAATTCTTTTAATATAGGAGTAATATGGTCTCTTTGAGGTGACCTGGAGACTGACCTGGCTGCCACATTTTGCACCAATTGCAGTTTTGGGCCTACATACGAAAGCTAATTGACATTAGTTATGACTAGGGGAGGCCTAAGGTATGGCGGGGCCTGAGGCAAGGGGCCAAGTGCTGCCTTGCCCCACATGTCTAACGAGGGGCCAGCTCCCCTTCAAAAGCAGCCCTTGCAAGATTTGAAAGTGGCATGCAGGGGTGAGAAGGAGAGGTGAGAAAGAAGGGCAGCCTTCTTTCTTCTCCCTGTGCTTCTTGGGTCAGGTTGATCCCAAATAGCTGCTCCCGTGGTGGTGGGGGCCACCTTGCTGGCACCCCAGTAGTCTGCTGCCTGAGACAACTACCTCACCATGCCTCATGGAAGGACTACCCCTGGATATGACTAACTTGTCCCATCGAGTTCAAGGGTGCTTGGTCATTTCTAACTGATTTGTGGTGCTGCCCAATAATAAGTGGAACCCGCAACAAAATGTCACATTAAGAACATAAGAACAGCTCTGCTGGATCAGGCCCATCTAATTTATTTATTTATTTATTTATTTATTTATTTATTTTTGCATTTTTATACCACCTTTCGTTAAAATATAGCCCCAAGGCGGTTAATCCAGCATCCTGTTTCACACAGTGGCCCACCAGATGCCGCTGGAAGCCTACAGGCAGGAGCTGAGGGCATGCCCTCTCTCCTGCTGTTACTCCCCTGCATCCTGCCTCTGAGGCTGGAGGTGGCCTCACATTGGTCCCTTGTTATTGGATGTGCCTTGTTGATTGACAACAGAAGAACCTCCTTTCGGAACCTTCGTTTACGCATTCCACAGTTGCAAAGTGCATGTATGCTCTGATTCTTCAGGGGTGAGTTTTGGCTCTGCGGGGGGAAGGTCCAGGCTTTCCTCCCGCAAAACTAACATTTTTGGGCATTCCAACAGCCCCAAATGCCCCCCCCCTTGCGAAGAAACGGGAACTTGCAAAGGCTCTGTGCCTATCCACAGACCAGGCATGTAGCTAGAGGAGAGAGGGCTTGTGTTCACCCATCTCCCTGGTGGGCCTTCACATGTGCCAGTGATATGCCCTGCATGTGATGTCACATGCAGGGGGCGTGGCCAGTACCCGGAAGGGCCCGCATGGCCCTCTGGTGCACATTTCCCAGCCGACCTTATTATCAGCCGAGTGTTTTCTTCATTCTCTTCCTCAATCAGGGAGAGAACGAAGAAAAACATCCAGCCAATGACGAAGCTGGAGGGAATGAGGCCGTCTGGAGCTCAGGGAAGCGGGGAGGATTATGTTCTTTGAATCTGTGACCATCCACCCAATTATAGCTCCTCCCCCTGCCTCAGATTCCTTTAGCAGTCAATCTATAATAATAACCTGATTTGGGCCCTAAATGGTGGTACCTGGAGGTCCTCCTGCTTCCACAGGTATCTGTTCATCCCATACATGCAATAAGGTAGCCGCTCCTGCATGTGCTGGTTCCTTTGGGGGCCCAACTGGTGACCATGAAGAGAGCCTTTTCTGTGGTGGCTCTCACCTCTCAAATTTCCTCCCACATGCATCCCTTCTGAGGTTTTTCTGCCTAGTTAAGACATGACTTTTTGAATTAGACTTTCTCGTTCAGTTTGATTCTCCCCCCCCCTTTTTTTTGGTGTGACAGCAGTTTGGCTTTGTCCTCCCTGGTGTTAATTTTGATGTTTTAACCTAGCATTTTAATTATAAAAAATGCTGAGTTATATGTAAAAAAATATGTATACATAAAATGATATACTTTAAAAATGCTGGGTTATAAATTAAAAAATTATGTATATTTTAAAATTGCATTTCCACTCAAATGGATAGGCAGGATACACAGTTCTAATAAGCAAATGGATAGATATCTAATTGGACTGCTAATTTTAAGGGTGATGCTCTTAGGCCTGCCTTCCACCCCTGCAAGAGCAGAGAATCAATGAGCTGATGGGTATTTTCGGTCACTGGCTGCTGAGATCCCAGCCCTTTTCACAGCTACTTGAGGCCGAGCCAGAGAGAAGTGGCCGGCAGCAGCCTTGCCAAAGTGCAACTCCCAGGCATTACTGGTGCTGCTATTTATAATTCTGCCTCAGCCTGTGCCATGCTGATGAGATAATAGCATCACTGTTCAGCTATGCAAAGAGAATATTCCTCCTCACACACCCCAATCTACTGGCTGTGCAACTGTATTCCAGTCTCTTAACAATGTATTTCTTTTCTTTGAAAAATAAATGCGTATCTTCAATTTATATATACAAGGAGGGGAAGGAGGCAGGGACAGGAGCTGGTCTTCTAGGAGTGAGCATGAATTGTCCCCTTTGCTAAGCAGGGTCTGACCTGGTTTGCATTTGGATGGGTGACTACATGTGAGCACTGCCTGCTGTAAGTCCCTTAGAGAATGAGGCCCTATCCACATGGGCAGGAGTACATAAGAACATAAGAACAGCCCTGTTGGATCAGGCACAAGGCCCATCTAGTGCAGCATCCTGTTTCACACAGTGGCCCACCAGATGCCTCTGGGGAGCCCACAGGCAAGAGGTATGTGCATGCCCTCTCTCCTGCTGTTGCTCCCCTGCAACTGGTATTGAGAGGCATTGTGCCTCTGTGGCTGGAAGTGGCCCACAGCCACCAGACTAGTAGCCATTGATAGACCTGTCCTCCATGAATCTGTCTAAGCCCCTTTTAAAGCGATCCAAACTGGTGGCCATCACCACATCCCATAGCAAGGAATTCCATAGATTAATTATGCACTGTGTGAAAAAGTACTTCCTCTTGTCGGTCCTAAATTTCCCAACCTTCAGTTTCATGGGGTGACCCCTGGTTCTAGAGTTGTGAGAGAGGGAGAAATATTTCTCTCTGTCTACCCTCTCCACTGCATGCAAAATTGTATACACTTCGATCTTGTCTCCCCTTAGTCGCCTCTTTTCCAAGGTAAAGAGCCCCAGATGCTGTAGCCTAACCTCATAAGGAAGGTCCTCCAGGCCCCTGATCATTTTGGTTGCCCCTTTCTGCCCCTTTTCCAGTTCTACAATATCCTTCTTGAGATACTGTGACCAAAGCTGTACGCAGTACTCCAGATGTGGCCGCACCATAGATTTGTATATGGGCATTATAATATTAGCATTTTTATTTTCAATCTCCTTCCTAATGATTCCTAGCATGGAATTAGCTTTTTTCACAGCTGCCGCACACTGAGACGACACTTTCAATGCACTGTCCACCACGACCCCAAGATCAGTCGGTCAGTTACCAACAGCTCAGATGCCATCAGTATATATGTGAATTTGGTGGGTTTTGCCCCAATGTGCATCACTTTACACTTGCTTACATTGAACCGCATTTGCCATTTTGTCGCCCGGTCCTCCAGTTTGGAGAGATATTTTTGGCAACCCTGGCACTTCAGCTGTTGTTGAACTACAACTCCTGTCATAGTTGTAGGTTCAAGAGCCTAGGTTGCCTACCCTGCCATAGGGGATGGGGTCATAGCTCAGTGGAAGAGGCATCTGCAGGCAGAAGGTGCCATATTTACACCCTGGCATCTCCAGGTAAGGCTGGGAGAGACTCCTGTCTGTAACCTTGGAGAAACACTGTCAGTCAGTTAGAAAGTACCAAGCTAGATGGACCAACAGTCTGCATTGATATAAGGCAGCTTCCTATGTACTTTGTGATCTAATGAGTAGTGTGAAATTTACCAAGTGAGGTACAAAACAACCACTGGTCCCCAATGCACCTTGTTGGTTCCAACACCACACAGTCTTGCCGGCAAATTATGTAGCTAGCAAATAACTGAGCCTGTTGTCTGACAAATGCAGAACACACTGGCTAACAGCCAGATGAATGCTGTGCTAGCATGATGAACAAAGATGTGTACATGCAGGGGGGTTGCATAGCTGAATGGATATTCAAAGTTGTGCAATCTCTTGTGCTCTCAGTCCACCTTACGGAAGTGCTGCACAACACATTTGATATGATAACTTTATATTATATAAAGGGTGCCAGAAAATATGACAGGGTAACACCTCTCCTGCAGTCATTGCACTGGTTGCCTATTCACTACCGAGCTCAATTTAAAGTCCTGGTTTTGACCTTCAAAGCCTTGCGGGGTTTGGCACCTGTTTACCTACAGACCCACCTCTCCCATCCAGTTACATCCCGTCCGGTCAGATCTGCTCAGATGGCCCTTTTGCCGGTCCCCGATTTTCGGGAGGTTCGGGGTGCTAGGAACCATGAAAAGGCCTTCTCAGTTGCTGCCCCACTTCTCTGGAATTCCCTTCCTCTGCAGATTCGTTTAGTTCCTTCTTTGTTGATTTTTAAGTCTCTATTGAAGACTTTTCTCTTTTGCCAGGCTTTTACCTTGTAGTTTACCTAATTTTTTCCTCTCCCTCTGTTAGTTACTTTAGTTTTATTTAGAATGTAATTTTAATGCTGTTTTGTTTTTCATGTTTTTGTACACCTCCCAGAGTCTTCGGAGTGGGCGGTATATCAAGTGTTTCAAATACATACATACATACATACATACATACATACATATAAAGCTGCTTGGGCCTCACTGACTGACATTAACTCCCAGACCAAACCACAAGATAGAAATACAGTATTCCATTTCCGCAGGGAGGTGCCAGACTTTGCTTAGACCACCAAAGACATTCAAAATCTCGGAAAAATCCATCACTTTCCTAGAAAATCTGGAAATAAAAAGAGTTCCATGCTTTCTCTCATTGGAAAGCATGGGGAATGAGAACTCATAGAGTTAGGAAAAGAGTCACAGATAGCTAAGACGTTAAGATGTTTGCAAACTGCAAGCCCTCACTGAGTCACTGATATGAAACTCCCAGACCAAACCATGCAAGATTAAAATGTGCCGTTTTCTCAGGTAAGTTCCAGACCTCACCCAGACTAAATAAATAAATACAACACCCCCGCCCCCTGCAAATTGTTAATGTCCCAAAAAGGTCAGGAAACTCTCCCATCAGAAAGCATGGGGAATGAGACCTCATTGAGCTAGAAAAAGACTAGTGTCTCAGTGAGATAAGATGTTCATATGCTTGCAAACTGAAAGCCCTTTTACTCGCGTTTTATATGTTGCCGGTGCAACACCACTGGTTGTGTGCATCCAGTTGCAGCTGACACAATAGAAGCCCGGAATGCAAGCTCGCACTGTAGCAGAATTGACTTTTGCACTAGCACACATTTTCTCTAGTCTGAGTGTCAGCCACCACTGCCTCCAATGGGACATCTTGATATGCTCAGAGCTGTTTCACATGTGTACATATAGAACTTAATTTCATACAGGGGCGTAACATGGTTGGCTTGGGCCCAGAGACAAGTTTTTAAAATGGGCCCCCACCACCACCCATCATCCGTCACCGCCTTCCTCTTCTCCTCCTGGCCCAATGTAGACTCTGCTAACTATCCCAACTAGTTAAAAGGTGTAAATTACAGCACAGCAGAACCAAATGTATTGACTGCCTGACTCCCTTAGACTTGAGGCGGTTTACATAACAACAGCAGGGTGGGGTGCGGGGGAAACACACACACACTCCTAAAAGCCTGGCAGAATAGATAAGTTTTCAGAAGTTTCTTAAAGGACAGAAGAGAGGGGCATTAGGAATCTCAGGAGGCAAGGTATCTCAAATAAATGTGAGGCTGGATGGTATGGGATACAGAACGGGCAGAAAGCAGATTATAATCATGCAGGAAATGAAATGGCCATGAATGGAACCTTGCACAACTACTGACCTTTCTCCAATTTGGGAGAGCTAGGAAGAGAGGCTTCTTCTCCTTCATCATGTATACTTTTAAAAGACCCATAGGATCTCATGTGCCAAGGACAGGTCTGTAATGTTTGAGTGATTTCTCCACTCTCTTACCTAACTTTGCATGTTAAGTGATTAAGAGTCAAAGAACAGCCTTGGATGTTAAAAAGGGGTTGATAAATGGAGCCAAGGAACTGTGAAAAGCACACACTTGTCACTCTTCCCCTGTGTGTGCCTCCTCACTTCTGTTTTCCTAACGGGGGGAGGAAGGGGGAGCAGAGCATTGCAATTAAAAATGAATAAAGGCCCTTCGCGACGCTCTGCTTCCCCTTCCTCCCCCCGCCCTTTAGGGAAACCTCCTCTCTTCCTTGCTCTCCCTCCAACTGACCTCCTCTCTTCTTTGCTCTCGGAGGGGTCAGCGTCCAGGAAGCAGAGCCGAACCACCCAATCATGTGCCTGCCTTTCCTTTCTTTATCATGTGGGGTGCTGCCAGCCAATGAATGGGCAAGGAGGAGGAGCTGACAAGGGAAAAGGGAGGGGAGAAGGAGGGCAAGAAAATACGGTGCGCTCGCACGAACATGGAGGGGAATTTTTTAAAAAAATAAAATAATTCAAATTGAAGGAGCTGTGGCAGGCGCTGGTGAGGGGAGGCACGTGACATGTCTCTGGAGGGCCCCCTCAGAGGCCAGGGCCCCTAGACAGCTGCCTCCCCTTGCCCGATCATAGTTACGCCCCTGATTTCATATCAATTGCTGGTTTGCAGCCAATTGCTTTTTATTGTAGTATGGTTAAACATCACTTCAGACATCGACAATACTGGGTCATCCTTGAGACCATGTCCATTCACACCAACTTTTTGAAGGAACTTCCTGGTTGAATGTTTAATGAACATTACATGGTCTTTGGCCATTGAACCTTTCATACTTAGCATCTTAAAACACTTCTAAAGTCTTGTAATGTCTGTATTGTCATATGAACCATCTTATTTATTATTTATTTTTCTATGTAAACTGCTTTGAGAACTTTTGATGAAAAGCAGTATATAAGTAGGAGTAATAGTATGCTTACAGAAATTATTTAATAGGTTGTTGACCTTTTTTTTTTTAATGGGGGCAGACTGAATGACAGAGAGCAAGAAGAGTCAGATCCTTACCTGCTCCTTCGCCGCTGTTCTCTTAAGTTTTTCCTCACAACAACCCTTTGAAGTAGGTTAGGCTGAGAAAGAAGTGACTGGCCCAGAGTCACCCAGCAAGTATCATGGTTGAATGGGGATTTGAACTCGAGTCTCCTAGTCCTAGTCCAGCACTCGTCTCTACCACTACACCACGCTGGCTCACTACTGCTCTCTGCCCGCCCGCCCCCCCCCAGCTGCCCCCAACTATTTGTGCACATCTCTAGACTCAATTGCACAAGGGGAGGGAGCAGACAAATGCCCCATGGCTCCTGAAGGAGAAAGACTCCCGCCGGTTGAGGTGACAGATGAAGATGGAGGAGGGGCCTCTTAGAATGTTTGAATTGTGTCATGAATTTGCAGATTGTTTTCATTCTACTGGAGTACGTTGAGCTTGTAAAGCTGTCGTAATTGCTTTAAGTGCTCTGTGTCTGTCTGGAGTTATTCTGAGTGAATATTATGCAAGATCTTACAGGGGTCATCTTCACTTTTTGTCCCAGGGCCCACTTCAACCTTGCTAGGCTCCCGAGGCCAAGGCCTATTTGTCCAGCATCTCACTTCTCACAGTGGCTCACCAGATGCCCACAAGCAGGAACTGAGGGCATGCCCCCTTGTCTGGCATTGCTCTCCTGTAAATGGTTCTTGGAGGCACCCGGTCTCTGAACCTGGAGGTTGTTGGAAGTTAAAGGACTTTGCACTGTCTCTTGTCTCAGACAGTGGAGGACAGACTAGTAAGTCAGAGGACTAGAGGGTCAAGACATTGGTCATCCCTTCTCCACTGCTCTGACACTATCCCTTTGAAATGTAGATTGGTACTCTTAGGGATTAACTTCCTTCCTCTCTCTCTTCCCTATCTGCCCTTCTACCTTGCAACATGGCAAGCTTCTCTCCCTGCACCATGTGTGCAGAGAAGATGCAGAATCCATCTGCATCCAGCTAGATAGAGAGATTAGAGATCCTAACTCCTCACTTTCCTATCCAGAATGGAGTTCCTTAATAAATGCCTTATATATTGATTTGAAACTATGAATTGGCTCCAAGTTACTTTACTCTCAGCATACACGCATGCCTAACTAAATTCCGCTGTGTTGTGCCTCTGTGCACTCTGCTATAATGAGAAAGGGATTCTCTCACCACAGAGAATTTCCAACAGAGGTAGCCTGCAATGTGCATGATCTCTCTTGCATCTCCCAAAGAAGCCAAACCTCGGGAGCGCTGACCCCAACACTTCTTCCTGTTGAAGGAGGTGGGGGTACTGTCACAGTGTACATGGCTGGTAGAAGGCAATGTGTGCACCATGGCCCAGGCTGAAGAGGACTGCAGCTGCTTTCTGAGATATAAAGAGAAGCGAATGAGGTGGTTTCTGAAGGAAAGGAGTGCTGATGTGAAAACGGCACTCTAGCTGACAGGGTGTTCACCACCATCACATCCTTCCTGAGACCCTGGTCACTCAGCTTCAGCTGGATGCATTTGTGGTTTGTGGGTGGGAAGGAAGGTGCTGACTGGAGAGGAAAGGGTGTGCTGAAACAGGAGGGCAGAAGGGAGGATCCTCCTCCTAACCCACATGCTTGCTTATGAACAACATTTAGAAGAAGGTGAATTGACTGGTCCTGAATCAGTAAGAAAAACATCTCCTGGGGGCATTGTATGTCTGGGACTTGTCTGCCCACCCCACTTCCTTGGATCACACCCATTTAACACAACTCTTACGACAAATATTTATATACCACTTTTCAACAAATGGTTCCCAAAGTGGTTTAAATAGAAATTAAGTAAGTAAGTAAAGGCTAAAATGGCTCCCTGTCCCCAAAGGGCTCACCATCTAAGAGAAACATAAGATAGACACCAGCAACAGCCACTGAAGGGATGCTGTGCTGGGGATGGATAGGGCCAGTTGCTCTCCCCCTGCTCAATAAAGAGAATCACCACTTAAAAGGTGCCACTGTGCTCAGTTAGCAGGGGAATCTTTCCTTTCTCAGACCACACCTCTTCCTTTAAAGACAGACATAAAATAATAAATGGAGAGCATAAGCAGAGTGCCTTTCCCCACCCCTGAGCAACTGCAGCCTGTCACTGCAGACTTAGAATGAGGGAGCATACAGACTTGAGCACTGACAGTCTCTTTTTGAAAACTAAACCCTTCCTGTATCTCCTGAATGGCATTCTGATATCCCAGTCTGCCCAAAGATCCGATTATAATAATAATAATAAAACTATTAAAGCTTGATGCTGACATATGGCGCAACAGTCTTGTGTGCCTTTTAACATAATGTGCATGCAGTTATCCAAGAGAGCTCTTGAACAAGGCAAGAAGTGCACATACACATTCATAAGAACAACCATTATTTCCAGTGGCTGTCCATCACACAACTCAGTTTGCGCAATTCTTGCATTTACACAAGTGCTGCTGCACAACTGCACACACATTTCATTAAAACACACACTGAACACTGCAGGGGATGTCAGCCATAATATATAGTGGCACTTCCTTTTGGTTGGTTGATTGATTGATTAAGTGCCATCAAGTCGGTGTCAACTCTTAGCGACCACATAGATAGATTCTCTCCAGGATGATCTGTCTTCAACTTGGCCTTTGAGGTCTCTCAGAGGTGCACTCATTGCTGTCGTAATCGAGACCATCTACCTTGCTGATGGTCGTCCTCTTCTTCTCTTTCCTTCAACTTTCCCCAGCATTATGGACTTCTCAATGGAGCTGGATTTTCGCATAATGTGCCCAAAGTATGATAGTTTGAGCCTGATCATTTGTGCCTCAAGTGAAAATTCTGGATTGATTTATTCCATGATCCATTTGTTTGTTTTCCAGGCTGTCCATGGTATCTTCAAAAGTCTTCTCCAACACTCAAGTTCAAAAGCGTCAATACTTTTTCTGTCTTCTTTCTTCAAAGTCCAGCTTCTGCATCCATAGTGTGTTACGGGAAAAACCATTGTCTGAACAATTCTAATCTTTGTAGGTATAGACACATCACAGCATATAAATTTTTCAGCTTTTTAAATTTGTAGTTTTAATTTTATACTGTTTTAATTTTACTGTTTTAATTTTATACTGTTTTTAAATTGTTAAACTGTTTTAACCTTTTATATTTGTTTTAATTGTTTTAATGTTATTGTTAACCGCCCAGAGATGAAAGTTTGGGTGGTATACAAGTTTAATAAAAAAAATTTAAAAATAAATAAATAATAGCCTTTCTAAGGCCTTCATTGTAACCCTACCAAGTGCTAGTCTGTGGTGTGTTTCTTGACTGCTAGATCCTTTACTGTTGATGGTCAATCCTAAAAGGCAGAAATTATCCACCACTTCAATGTTTTCATTATCCATTCTGAGGCTGGTTGCTGTACCCGTTGTCATTAGTTTAGTCTTCTTTACATTTAGTCGTAGTCCTATTTTTTCACTGTGTAACCTGACTTCCATTATTAGAGCTTGCAGATCATCCACAACCTCAGCTATCAGAGTGGTGTCATCAGCGTAGCACAGGTTAGTGAAGTTTCTTCCTCCAACTTTAAAACTACACTCACCTTCTTCCAATCCAGCTTCTCTCAGTATATGTTCAGCATATAAGTTGAATAAATAAGGAGAGAGTAGACAGCCTTGTCTTACTCCTTTGCCGATCTGGAAGCAGTCTGTTTCACCATGTTCTGTCTGGAATGTGGCTTCTTGTCCTGTGTATAAGTTTCTCATGAGAACAATGAGATGTTCTGGGAGGACTCACATTTTTCTAAGGACATTCCACGACTTGACATGGTCGACGCAATCGAAGACTTTTCTGTGGTCAATAAAGCACATATTGACTTCTTTCTGGTATTCTTTGGCTTTCTCAATTATCCAGCATGCATCAGCAATGATGTCTCTTGTTCCTCAGCCTTTTCTGAAACCAGCTTGAACATCCAGCATTTCCCTTTCCACATAGGGCTCTAATCTGTGTTGGATGAGCCTGAACATTATTTTGCTAGAATATGAAATTAAGGATATTGTGCGATGGTTTGCGCAATCTGTAAGGTCTCCTTTCTTTGGTATGGGTATGTAGACTGACCTCTTCCAATCTGTCAGCCATTGTTGTCCAGATTTGCTGGCATAGTTTGGTTAGAGCCTTGACTGATTCTTCTTCTGTTGCTGCCATATTTCAGTAGCTATTCCATCAATTCCTGTAGCCTTCCAACTTGGTAATGAACATAAGAACAGCCCTGCTGAATCAGGCCCACGGCCCATCTAGTCCAGTATTCTGTTTCACACAGTGGCCCACCAGATGCCACTGGGAGCCTACAGGCAGGAGTTGAGGGCATGCCCTCTCTCCTGCTGTTACTCCCCTGCAACTGGCATTCAGAGGGACCCTGCCTCTGAGGCTGGAGTTGGCCAATAGCCCTCCGACTAGTAACCGTTGATAGACCTCTCCTCCATAAACCTCTCTTAAAACCATACAGGTTGTTGGCTGTGACATCTTATGGTAGAGAACTCCACAAGTTGTTTATGTGTTGTGTGAAAAAGTACTTCCGTTTGCTGGTCCTAAATTTCCTGGCAATCAGTTTCATGGGATGACCCCTGGTTCCAGTGTTATGTGAGAGGGAGAAGATTTTCTCTCTATCCACTTTCTCTAAACCATGCATGATTTTATAGACCTATACCATGTCTCCCTGCAGTTGTCTTTTTTCTAAACTAAAAAGCCTCAGGTGTTGTAGTCTTGATTCATAAGCAAGGTGCTCCAGGCCCCTGATCATCTTGTTTGCCCTCTTCTGCACCTTAACCAGTTCTACAATGTTCTTCTTTAGATGTGGTGACCAGAATTGTATGCAGTAATCCAGGTGTGGCTGTACCATAGTTTTGTATTATAGTATTAGCATTTTTATTTCCAATCCCCTTCCTAATGATCCCTAACATGGAATTGGCATTTTTCACAGCTGCCACACATTGAGCCGACATTTTCAACAAGCTGTCCACCACAACTCCAAGATCCCTCTCCTTGTCAGCCTCTGAAAGCTCAGATCCCATCAGCATATACTTGAAGTTGGGAGTTTTCGTCCCAGTGTGCAACACTTTACATTTGCCAACACTGAACCACATTTGCTATTTTGTCACCCACTCAAACAGTTTGGAGAGATCTTTTTGGAGCTCCTCACAATCCATTTTGGATTTCAGTACCCGGAAGAGTTTGGTATCATCTACGAATCTGGCTATCTCACTGTTTACCCCAACTCCTAGATCATTTATGAATTAAAAATCACCGGTCCCAGTACAAATTCCTGGGGACCCCCACTTCTTACATCCTTCCAACAGAGAGTGAAAACTCTCTGTTTATACCTGCCCTCTGTTTCCTGTCCTTCAATCAGTTAGCAATCCACACATGTACTTGTCCCCTTATCCCATGACTGCTAAATTTCCTCAAGGGTCATCGATAAAGAACTTGGTCGAAAGCTTTTTTGAAGTCCAGTTATACTATGTCATCTGGATCATCTTGATCCACACACTTGTTGACACTCTCAAAAAACTCCAAAAGGTTTGTGAGGCAAGATTTACCTTTGCAGAAGCCATGCTGGTTCTCCCCCAGCAGGGCCTGTTCTTCTATGTGCTTTACAATTTTATCTTTGAGAATGCTTTCTATCAGTTTGCCTGGAACAGATGTTGAGCTAACTAGCCTGTAATTTCCCAGATCACCCCTGGATCCATTTTTGAAAATTGGTGTTACATTTGCTACTTTCCAGTCCTCCTGTACATAACCTGATTGTAGAGATAGGTTATATATTTTAGCAAGGAGGTTGGCAATTCCATATTTGAGTTGTTTAAGGACACTTGGATGGATGCTGTCCGGCCCTGTCAATTTGCTAGTCTTCAATTTTTCCAGAACATCATCTCTTGTCACTTCAATCTGACTCAGTTCTTTAGTCTCCATCTCCGAAAAGCCTGGTTCAAGAACAGGTATATGCTCAGTATCCTCTGCCATGAAGACAGATGCAAAGAACTCATTTAGCTTCTCTGCAACCTCCATATCCTTCTTAATAATCCCTTTCACTCCCCCATTGTCTAACGGTCCAGTCGCCTTCCTGACAGATTGCCTGCTTCTGATATATTTAAAGAAGTTTTTTTATTCCCCTTGATACTTTATCTAAATGTTCCTCAAACTCTCTTTTCGCCTCCCTTATTGTCACCTTGCATTTCTTTTGCCAGAGTTTGTGTTCCTTTCTGTTCCCCTCATTTGGGCTGGCCTTCCAATTTCAGAAGGAAATCTCCTTGATTACTTCCTTGACTTTACTTGTTAGCCATGCTGGCATCCTCCTGGACTTAGTGATACCTTTCCTCCTTTTTGGTATACATTCTAACTGGGCTTCTAGAATTGTGGTTTTGAGTAAACTCCATGCATTCTGGAGTGAAGTGACTCTCCTGATTTTCCCTTTCAGCTTTCTTTTCACCATACTCCTCATTTTGGAGAAGTTCCCACTTCTGAAATTCAAAGTGCCTATGTTAGACTTCCTTGGTGATTCTCTCCCCACATGTATGCTGAATTTGATCTTACTATGGTCACTGTTCCCTAAGGGGTCGATGACACTGACATCATGCACCAGGTCCTGGGTGCCACTCAGGATTATGTCCAAGGTTACCTTCTCTCTGGTTGGTTCCAAGACCAACTGTTATATGGCAGAGTCATTCGGCGTATTGAGAAATGTGACCTCTTTGTCTTTACCCAACTGTGAATTTCCCCAGTCTATGTGTGGGTAATTGAAGTCACCCATTATTACTGCCCTGCCTCTCCTTGAAGCCTCCCTGATTTCCTCCTGCAACTCCGAGTCACTGTCAGCGTATTGATCTGGAGGGCGATAGCACGCCCTCAGCAGCACATTTCCTTTCAGGCCTTATATGAAGGCTTTCTGTGGAGGACTCTGGTCCTCCTAAGTTTTCTAGCTTGTTGGATTCTATCCTTTCATTGACATACAGTGCTACTCCACCTCCAAGACACCCATCCCTATCCTTTCTATAGAGTTTATATCTAGGGATAACCGTGTCCCACTGGTTCTCACTGTTCTACCATGTTTCAGTTATACCCACTATGTCTATTTCTTCATTAACAACCAAGCACTCCAGCTCGCCCATCTTGGCTCAGAGGCTTCTGGCATTGGCATATAAACAACTACATGCTGAATCTCTTACCTGGCGTATGCTAGCTTTCTTTTGGCTCTTTGATCTCTTTAACCAGCTAGCACATCCTCCTGTCTGCTCTTTATGTGGTTCTGCTCTGTCCTCTTCTGTTTTATCTGAATCTTTTACACCCTTGCACCTTATGGGATGGCATTTGTCAAACCGGATACTGTCCAGCTCCTGTCGGTTATTCTCCAGGCATCATTTTAAAAGCTGCTCTGCAACCTTTTTGATTTTAAGCGCCAGCAGTCTGGTTCCATCTTAGTTCAATTGCAGACCATTCTTTTTGTACAGGCCTTGCTTGCCCTAAAATGTATCCCAGCGCCTAACAAATCTAAACCCCTCCTCCTGGCACCAATGTATCATCCACACATTGAGACCCCTCAGCTCTGCCTGTTTTACTGTACCTGCGCGTGGAACAGGTAGCATTTCTGAGAGTGCTACCTTGGGGGTCCTGGATTTCAATATGCTATCAGCCTAAATTTTGCTTCCAGGACCTCCCAACTGCATTTCCCCACATCGTTGGTGCCGACATGCACCATGACAGCTGTCTCCTCCCCAGCACTGCCTAGCAGTATCTAGACGCTGCGTGATGTCTGCAACCTTCGCACCAGGTAGGCAAGTCACCATGCGGTCAACATGCGGGTCACAAACCCATCTCTCTATACCTCTAATGATCAAATCACCAACTACAAGGAGGCCCCCACCCCCCGGGAGGAATATCCCCTGTGCAAGAGGATATGGGCTCATCGTCCACGGAAGGGGTCCCTTCTAAAGGAACATTTCCCTCTTCCTCAGACTGATGTCCTCCTTCTCCGAGACCTTCATTCTCCCTGACAGCAAAGGAGCTATCAGCCTTGGAGTAGGATGCTTCTACCACATCCCTGCAGGTCTCGACTGCATGCCTCTCTTAGGTCTTTGAGCTTCTCCAGATCCGCCACTTTGGTCTCAAGGGAACAAACTGAGCACACACCTATGACTTCTGCCCATGGAGCAAATAGTCATATATGCTACTCTGTGCAATACACTGGGAAGTGCCCCCACTCCTGCTGGCTTTCTATCTTCATAACATAACTAATGACCGGAGTGCTGATCTAACTTCATCTTCCCATAGTAGAGGTTCTTGCAACCAGGGAATATCTTCTAGCATATTTTGGATGTTGACATCCCTGCTGTACAGATTTCCAGTATACTCATTCCATCTCTGTTTGATCTTCTCTGAATCATTTACTATCTGTCCTTCGGCATCCCTTAACATACCAATTTGGAACCTACTTCTGAGTTCAGAGATCTTTGGAAAACTTTCCGTGTTTTTCCCGTGTATTTCCATCCTCAAGGTCCTTACAGATGTAATTGTAGTACTGCTCCTTGTCTCTTCTAACCGCTTTCTGAAACTCCCTATTAAGTTCCTTCCTGGGGTCTTTTTCTTTCTTGACTCTTGGCAATTTCCACTGTCTGTTCTGATATCCATTTTGCTTTATTTTGTTTCTTGGTCTTTAGGCAGTCTCTTTTCACATTCGTCCTAAACAACTTCTTTGATTTCATTCCACAGTTCCTCTGGTTCCCTATCAATGAGGTTCAAAACTTCAAAGGGGTTCCTGATGGTCTCTTTGAAAATGGTGGGTACGTTCTCAAGATTATATTGTGGAAACTGCAGAGCTTTGTTTTTCCACTTTAGCTTGATTTGGAACTTGCACATGAGCAGTTCATGATCGGTTCCACAATCAGCCCCTCGGCCACGGTTTTTTAAAATTTATTTATTTATTTATTTATTTATTTGATTTGTTAAAAAATTATTTATTAATTTATTAGATAGTTTTTGCTGTTATAACTCAGCTCTTCCACCTCTTTGCACCAATAATGTAATCAATTTGATTTCTGTGTATTCCATCTGGTAATGTCCATGTGTATAGGTGCCTCTTTGGTTGTTTGAAAAATGTGTTAGCAATGAAAAGATCATTGGCTTGGCAGAAACTAATAAGTCGTTCTCCTGCTTCATTGCCTTATCATTTCCAACTTTGGCATTCCAGTCTCCAACCACCAGCAGCACATCTTGCTTGCATGTTTTTTCAATTTCAGATTGAACTTGAGCATATAACTCACCAACTTCCTTACTTTTATTAAAATTACTGTTAAAAGAATGATACTCCATTCTTAAATGTACCCACTCATTTTACTGAATTACTTTGTCTTAAGTAATCAAGCTATTGCTGGTGAGCCAGGGACTTCTAGTTGCATGGGAGGAAGTTTTTTTAAAACCTAGGGCTCTGAGGAGCGAGTCAAATTGCTTGGTTCTGCTCTGCTCTATGTAGGCAGCAGAATGGCCCATACAACCTGGTATCATACAGCAGAAGGGCAATTCTGTCTTTGAAAGGGTATGGAGAATTTCCTGCTATCATCCTGTGGGTTTCTTTTAGGCTAGGAGGGTGGAGGAGCCTGGAATTTTATTTTTCTGGCTCCTGTTGATTCTCTTTAATGGGAGCCATGTGCCGGAGGCTCTACAAAGCTTTGAAAGTTTGGGAGTGGGGAGGTTGCAGACAGTGGAATTACACACGTCAGTCTACAGAAATGGAAATGCTAATAGTTCAGTCACAGTATGGGGGCAAAGTTGAATAACACTGTCGTATTCCTTTCTAACAGCTGTAACTGAACATTAGATTTTGGGCAGTAGTACTCAAAAGGGCATGCAAACTCAAAAAGGGGTGTTTGTTTTTTGGTGCATTTTGAAAGGAATTGAGGGGAGAATAAGAGCATTATAATAATTTGGAGTGCTTCTTACCCAACAGATTACGACATAGAGCACATTTAAAGATCTATGCTCAGGCAATACGTGTGGCAAAGAAGCAGTTCTTTTCTGCCCGTATTGCATCTGCGAGTTCACGTCCAGCAGAGTTGTTCAGGGTTGTGAGGGGGCTAATACGTGCCCCCCCTCCCTTGAATCAGAATTTGCAACCACCAGTTACCCGCTGTGATGTGTTTAAAGAATTTTTTGCAGATAAAATCTCTCAGATTCGGGCCGACTTAGACGGAGACTCCACAATTAACTCGATGTCTGAATTGGAGGTGTCCAACAACTCCTTTTATGTGGTTCAACTGGATTGGTTTCAGTTTGTGACTCCTGAGGACGTGGACAAGCTGCTTGGAGCGGTGAGGCCTACCACTTGTTCTCTTGACCCTTGTCCAACATGGCTTGTTCTGTCTAGCAGGGAAACTGTTGTAGGAGGCCTGGTAGAAATCATAAATGCTTCTCTGAGGGAGGGCAGGATGCCTCCTTGTCTTAAGGAGGCAATTATTAGACCTCTTCTTAAGAAGCTTGCATTAGATCCCTCAGAGTTGAGCAACTATAGGCCTGTTTCCAACATCTCATGGCTGGGCAAGGTAATTGAGAGGGTGGTGGCCTCTCAGCTCCAGGCGGTCTTGGAGGAAACTGATTATCTAGACCCATTTCAAACTGGTTTTCGGGTGGGCTATGGGGTGGAGACTGCCTTGGTCGGCCTGATGGATGATCTCCAGTTGGAAATTGACAGAGGAAGTGTGACTCTGTTGGTCCTTTTGGATTTCTCGGCGGCTTTTGATACTATCGACCATAGTATCCTTCTGGAATGTCTGAGGGAGTTGGGGGGTAGGGGGCACTATTTTACAGTGGCTCCGCTGCTACCTCTTGGACAGATTCCAGATGGTGTCGATTGGAGATTGTTGCTCTTCAAAATCTGAGCTTAAGTATGGTGTCTCTCAAGGCTCCATACTTTCTCCAATGCTTTTTAACATCTACATGAAACCGCTGGGAGAGATCATCAGGGGATTTGGAACTGGGTGTTATCAGTATGCTGATGACACCCAAATCTACTTCTCCATGTCAACTTCTTCAGGAGATGGCATAACTTCCCTAAATGCTTGCCTGGAAGCAGTAATGGGCTGGATGAGGGAGAATAAACTGAAACTGAATCCAGATAAGACGGAGTTACTTATTGTGCGGGGTCAGAACGCTAGAGACGATTTTGATCTGCCTGTTCTGGACGGGGTCACACTTCCCCAAAAGGAACAGGTTTGCAGTCTGGGAGTACTTCTGGATCCACACCTCTCCCTGGTTTCTCAGGTTGAGGTGGTGGCCAGGGGTGCTTTTTATCAGCTTCGACTGATATGCCAGCTGTGTCCGTTTCTTGAGATGAACGACCTCAAAACCGTGGTACATGTTGGTAACCTCCAGACTTGACTTCTGCAATGCGCTCTATGTGGGGCTGCCTTTGTACGTAGTCCAGAAGCTTCAGTTGGTACAGAATGCGGCGGCCAGGTTGGTCTCTGAGTCATCTCGGAGAGACCACATCACTCCTTTCTTGATAGAGTTACACTGGCTGCCAATAGGTTTCTGGGCAAAATACAAAGTGCTCGTCATAACTTATAAAGCCCTAAATGGCTTAGGCCCTGGGTATCTAAGAGAACGTCTTCTTTATTACGATCCCCACCGCCCATTGAGGTCATCTGAGGAGGTCCATCTCCAGTTGCCGCCAGCTCGGCTGGTGGCCACACGGGGACAGGCTTTCTCGGTTGCTGCCCCGAGACTGTGGAATGCGCTCCCTACTGAGATATGATCCTCCTCATCTCTGACAATTTTTAGAAAGCATTTGAAAACCCACCTCTTCACCCAAGATTTTTCTGTTCTTTAAAATTTTAAGGTTTTAATTCGTGGTTGATTTTAAATTGTTTTAAGTTTTTGTATATATTTTAACTTGTTTTATAGTATTGTTAACCGCCCAGAGATGAAAGTCTGGGGCAGTGTACAAATGTAATAAATAAATAAATAGAGCACCAACATTTCTTTAAATTCAAAATGACATGTGCAGGAAGCTTTAAAGAGGCATGCTGGTTGTGGAATAAAACAGAAAGCAATTTGCATGACAAATCTGAATGCTTTATTAGGATCAAACACATGCTATCTTAATCATATTAATTCTTGGGAGCATGCTGGAATATCAGGCTCTTATTTTGTTTCATCTAAGATGCAATGTATAGCACAGCGCATCAATACCATTTTAAATTTAGTTCAAAATGCAACATTTTATTGAGAAAGGAAAACAATTGTTCTCCATCAATATATCAGACTGGGAGAGCTAGGATATTGGGACAAAGTAGACCTAAGGAGAAAGGTTTGCATGCTGCGAGAAAATGCTCTTCCTAGCCCAATTCTTGGCTTGCACTTGTTTTTATTCCTAAAATCCAAAATCATTCCCTCTCTGGAATAGATCATATGGTTCCTTTGGCCCCTTACAGCATACAGGAGTGTTGCGATTTCTGTTGACCAGGGCTCCAACCATTTGCCTGGTATGGACTATATACAATGAAAATATCCCAGTATTCATAATGTTGTGTCCTTCACCCTTCTCGCCTTCACTGGTGAGAGCTTCCAGATGCAGCACTACGAGGTTTAGTCTTCTGTGGATGAGAAAGCACTGGAGAGACTTGGGGTGTCTTTGCAGTATTTGTTTCATGGACACATATACAAGAAGAATATATGCCTTCATAAGTGAAGGCAGAGTCCCTCCTATAAGTAGACAGCATAGTCTGCATCAGATTCTCAGCTGTTCTGTGGAAGTCAGGTCCATAGCTGCACTCCAGCTAGACACCCCACTCTCCACACGCACACTCACCTTTCTGCTACCCTGTACCATTAATCTAAAATTGATTTAGTTTTCTTTAATTGGTTTAGTTTTGATTTTAACTGTTAACTGATTTTAATCTATATTATTAATTCCTGTAGACAGACAAGGGGGATGCGTGGGGGATGTGGCAAGCCCCGCCTCCGCTGCAGCCCCGACCAATGGCGGGTCAAGAGGGGGAGACACGTGCAAGGGTGGGAGAGGAAGGTGATGATTGACAGGCTGAGGGACAACAAGCCGAGGAGGAGGACGGAGGGCTGGGACGGAGAAGAACATGGGGCAGGAGAGACTGGGGCAGAAGGTGGGGAGAATGAGAGGCTGGAGCAGGGAGGAGGGCAGGAGAGGCTGAGGCAGAAGGTGCAGGGAGTATATTGTCACACAGATGCTCTGTGCGGGGTCAGCTTGTTGTTTTTATTTGTTGTAAACTACCCTGAGCCAATTTTGGAGGGGCGGTATATAACTCAAATACATACATACATACATACATACAACAAACTCAAGATTCCTCTCTGTAAGAAGAGTCTGAAATTCCTATTTCGGACTCTTCCTTTTTATGGGGCATTGGTCAGAGACCCCACCCTTGTAAGTGAATTGCCCATTCAAGGAAAATCCAGTCGCCTGGGGCTTGACAAATCCTAGGCAGCAGGGAAGCATGACATCTAACAATTTAACTGCAGCACCTAAACTAGCATATTCCAAGGTAGAGTTGTTTAACAAGATCTTTGTCCCGGGCAGTCCTGTTTCTGTTCAAAGTATCTTTCTTGTTCCTTTTACAAAAGAAGTCAATTTCTCTCCTTCCACAATGTCCACCACTCCATTCAGTAATTTTGACAAGTGCCCATTGTCTGTCTTAAACTTTTGGGTGGGCTCCTAGATCCAAAGAAAATTTGACAAGGCCTGCCATAACCATGAAGGAACAGTAATAGTATTTTGTCGAAGACCTGATGCACACATTCAGAATTATTAAGCCAGCTACATCCACATGTATGTGAAACACTAACATGTGCAAGAGTGTTTTTAGATGGAGTGTTCCGTCATGTGATTCCCACACCTGTCGTCTAAAGTGGTACAGTCGAGGAATAGCTTTACCATTTGAGATCTGTGTTTGTGTGGGCTGGCTCTTAGTGCTTGCTTAAACTGTACACTTCATCACATTAGTCAGAAGACTATTGAATCATATCCCATTTAACACCATGAAATTCACAATAGCCTACATCTATGCATGAGCCCCTCCCCTCCAGCTTCACTTATAGCTAACAGTTTCCAAAGCACATGTAGGGGCTGGACTAGCCTTTTTGAATTACCTAATAGAAATGTCTGTGCAGCTCAATGGAAATACCACAACATGCTATTGCTCAGAGCAACTGAGGAACAATTATATAACTCTGACTGCTGGAAGGCACTGAACACCAGCTACTATTTTCAGTACAAGTATAGCAGGGAACATTTATTCAGCCTTTTAAACCAAATACTGTTAACTCAGATTTCTAATTTTTTTAAATTTTTTTTAGCAGTTAGATATCTAGAACATTAGCTTTGGGAAAGGACCATGATCAAATGCATACTTTGTGTGCAGAAGGTCTGAAATTCAGTCTCGGGCATTTTTAGATAGGGCTAGGAAACCCCCCTGCCTGGAATGCGGCGGCTTGCCAGTGTGGGTGAGAACTGCACGACTTTGGCCCTCCAGCCAATTTTGGACTACAGCTCCCATAACCCTCAGCAAGTGGTCAATAGCCAGGGATTATGGGAGTTGTAGGCCAACATCAGCAGGAGGGCTGAAGTTGAACAGTCCTGCTGTAGGGAATACTGACTGCTGTGGACCAATGGTGAGACTTGGTATAATGGCAGCTTCATATATTCCAGCAGCACTGGTTCCAAAACCAGCACTTCATCCAATGATTTTTTTTTTAAATGTTGGGTGATTTTTGATATTTGTAACCCCTTTACCATCCAGGTCAGATAATAGGTTAAACATATAAATCCCATTAAAACATAACCTCCCCACACAACTAGACTAAAATACAGCAAAACTTTCCAACCCTCTGTTGCGCTAACCCTTATTTCCTCACTAAATTCAGTCAAATTCACATTGGCAATACTTGTGAATAATACTTCAGTTCAGAAACATCTGGTACAATCTTTCTGTGACAGTGCTGCTTCCAGCTAAGTGGGCAACCACATGCTTAAGCAACCCCTTGGGTTTTTTTTGTTTGGTTTTTTTTGTTTTTTATTTTTTTAAAACCCTCCTTGAATATTTGTAGATGGTTTATTTGCTAAATCAGTGTAATCTCAGCTGGAAAGGGTGGAGATGCAAAGTAGTTGTGTGAACTGATGAGGGGAGAATGGGGGCTGCATCTCTCTCGTTTCTTTTTAAAGACAGGGGTGTGTCTTCAGGCTCGACTCCTCTGTTCAACTGGGTTCTTAAGTGTGTAATAGCAAAGATGAATTGTGGGTAGATCAGAGGATACATGCAAGAATAACCCCTAAAGAAACATTTCCTAGAGTAAGGTGCAGATCTGAAATATGCACCTGTGCCTTTAAAAGGCAAACAGAAACAGCTCTTAGAAGTGTGGAAAACAGGACATAACACGTTCAGCACTACCAAAATCTGCACCAGAAAACTAGAGCAGCCCATGTATCGAAAATGCCACCCACAATTCAGTGTAGGAGAATATGGTTATAGCTATTTTAAAACATATCAAAAAGAGTGGAATTTCAGAGGTGGAGCTCAGGCCCACCTCAGGGATGGACACATGAAATGACCAACTCAAACAACTAAGCAAGAACAGCCTTGCTGGATCAGGCCCAAGGCCCATCTAGTCCAGCATCCTGTTTCACACAGTGGCCCATCAGATGCCTCTGAAGCCCAAAAGGCAAGAAGTGAGGGCTTGCCCCATCTCCTGCCTTTGCTCCCCTACAACTGGTATTTAGAGGCATTTTGCCTCTGAGGACGGAGCTGGCCTATAGCTACCAGATGAGTAGCCATTGATAGACCTGCCCTAGCTGAATTGTCTAAGCCCCCTTTAAAGCCACCCAAGCTAGTGGCCATAACCACATCCTGTGGCAGAGAATTCCTAGGTTAATTATGCACTGTGTGAAGTAGTACTTCCTTCGTTGGTCCTAAATGTCCCAACCTTCAGTTTCATGGGATAACCCCTGGTTCTAGTGTGGTGAGAGAGTGAGAAATTTCTCTATCCACATTCTCTACTCCATGCATAATTTTATACACCTCAATCATGTCTCCCCATAGTCGCCTCTTTTCCAAACGAAAGCATCCCAGATGCTTTAGCCTTGCCTCATAAGGAAGCTGCACCAGGCCCTTGATCATCTTGGTTGCCCTCTTTTTCACACCTTTCCCAGTTCTACAATGCCCTCCTTACAATATGGTAACCAGAACTGAACACAGTACTCCAAATGTGGCAGCAGCATAGGTTTGTATAAGAGCATTATAAACACAAGCATTTTTATTTTCAATCCCCTTCCCAATGATCCCTAGCATGCAATTGGCCTTTTCCACAGCTGCTGCAGACTGAGTCAACACTTTCAACAAGCTGTCCACCACAACCCCAAGATCTCACTCCTGGTCAGTCACTGACACTTCAGATCCCATCAGCATATATGTGAAGTTGGGGTTTTTTGTTTTTTGTTTTGCCCCGTATGCATCACTTTACACTTGCTTACACTGAACTACATTTGCCATTTTGTCACCCACTCCTCCAGTTTGCAGATAACTTTTTGGAGCACCTCACAATCTGTTTGATTTCACTGCCACTTTGCTGTTTATCCCAGTTTCTAGATCGTTTATGAACCAGTTAAAGAGCTTTGCTCCCAGTACAGATCCTTGGGGGACCCCACGTACTTCCCTCCATTGTGAAAACGGTCTGTTTATTCTTCCTGCCCTCTGTTTCCTGTCCTTCAGCCAGTTATCAATCCACACATGAACCTGTCTGCTTACACCATGATTGTTAAGTTTCTTCAAGAGCCTTTGGTGGGGAACTTTGTCAAAAGCTTTTTGGAAGTCTACTATGTCAACTGGATCACCTTTGCCCACATGCCTGTTGACACTCTCAAAGAATTCTAAAAGGCAAGACTTGCCCTTCTATGTGTTTTAACGATTTTGTCTTTAAGTATGCTTTCCATCAATTTGCCTGGCACAGAAGCTAAGCTAACTGGCCTGTAATTTCTCAGATCCCTTTCTGAAAATGGGAGTTACGTTAGCTACTTTCCAGCCCTCTGTTAGAGACCCTGATTGTAGGGGCAAGTTACATATTTTTGATAGAACAGCATTTTCACATTTGAGTTCCTTCAGAACTCTGAATGCTATATGGCTCTGGCAATTTGTTTAGTTTTTCAAGATAGTTTGGAACATCTTCCCTCGTCACTTCAAATTGCCCCAGTTCTTCAGCCTCTGAGCCTGAGAAGCTCAGTTCTGGAGAGGGTATATGGTCAGTATTATCTGCTGTGAAGACAGATGCAAATAACTCATTCAGCTTCTCTGCAATCTCACCCTCATGAATAATCCCTTTCATACCCTCATCATCTAAGGGTCCAACTGCCTCCCTGGCAGGTTTTCTGCTTCTGATATATTTAAAGAAATTTCTGTTATACCTTAGAAAGCACCTTCTTCTATATCAGGGATTCTCAATGTTGGGTCCCCAAATGTTATTGGACTTTAGCTCCCATAATCCCCAGGCCCAGTAGCCTTTGTCTGGGGATTATGGGAGTTAAAGTCCAATAACATCTGGGGACCCAACGTTGAGAATCCCTGTTCTATATCATACTCACCGCACATTAAGCTCATCTGAGGTCTGTCTCCAGTTACCACCGGTATGTCTGGTGGTGATTCAGAGGTGGGCCTTCTCTGTACCTGCTCCAGGGCTTTGGAATGCTCTCTCTGCAGAAATTTGTAATCTGAATTCATTACTGGCTTTCAGGAGAGCCCTTAAAACTTACGTTTGGCCTGGCCTTCCAGGGTTTTAAAATTGCTTTTAAAACTGTAAATGTTTGGCTGGGTTTTCCAGGGTTTTAAAACTGTTTTAATCGTTAAAATTGGTTTCATATTGTTTTTATAGTTTTTTATTTTAACTGTTGTGGGGTTCATTGATTTTAATTGTTTTTATTTTAATGTAAACCACCCTGAACCATTTTTGGAAGGGCAGTATAGAAATCGAATGAATGAATGAATGATTTCCCCTTGACACTTCTAGCTATTTGCTCCTCAGACACTCTTTTTTGCATCCCTTATTCCTTGCGTTTCTTTTGCCAGAGTTTATGTTCATTTTTGTTTATTTAACATTTCTATACCACCCACTACGGAAGTCTCTAGGCGGTTTACAGCAATAAGACCAAGAAATTTCAACAATTAAAACATTAAAAATCAAATTAAAATACCCATTACAACTACTAAACAGCTAAAAAGCTTGGCTGAAGAAACAGGTCTTTAGTTGTTTCCTAAAAGCCAACAGGGATGGAGCAGCTCTAATCTCAGCAGGAAGTACATTCCACAGCTCTGGGGCAAGTACAGAGAAGGCTCGTTTTTGAGTCGCCACCAGACAAGCCGGCGATGAACCTCCCCTGATCTTAATAGGTCTTGGGGTTCATAACGAAGGCATTCCCTTAAATACCTTGGGCCCAAACTGTTAAGGGCTTTACAGGTAATAACCAACACTTTGTATTTTGCCCAGAAACCTATTGGTAGCCAGTGCAGCTCTTAAAACTGGAGTAATATGGTCTCTCTGGGACATCCTGGTGACCAAGCTGGCAGCAGCATTCTGTACCAGTTGCAGTTTCCAGACTATGTACAAAGGCAGCCCCACATGGAGAGCATCGCAGTAGTCAAGACTGGAGGTTACTAGCATATGCACCACTGTCTTAAGCTCACTCACTTGCAGGAAAGTTGAACCAGCCGAAGCTGATCGAGCACTCCTGGCCACCACCTCCACTTGAGGTATAAGAGAGAGGATTGGGTCCAGAAGTACCCCCAAACTGCAAATCTGTTCCAGCAGATCTATCCCACTTCCCGGACTGTGGCTTCTTACAATGAACACCTCCATCTTGTTTGGATTCAGTCTGTTATCCCTCATCCTCCCCATTACTGCCTCGAAGCAGGCATTTAGGGAAGTTATGTTATTGCCTGATGAAGCTGACAGGGAGAAATCAATTTGGGTGTCATCAGCGTGCTGTTAACACCCTGCACCAAATCCCCTGATGATCTCTCCCAGTGGTTCATGTAGATGTTAAACAACATCGGAGACAAAATGGAGCCCCGAGGGACACCATACAAATCCTCTCGCTTCGTTGAGCAACCACCTCCAAGCGACACCTTCTGAAGTCTGCTTGAGAGGTTTGAGCTGAACCACTGCAAAACAGCGTGCGCCCCCTACACCCAGTTCCCTCAAGCAAACCAGGATATCATGGTCAATGGTATCGAAAGCCACTGAGATATCTAAAAGGACCAACAGACACTCCCTCTGTCAATTCCCCTTTGGAGATCATCCATCCAGCCTAACAAGGCAGTCTCCACCCCATAACCTGCCTGAAATCTAGTTTGAAATGGTTCTAGATAATCTGTTTCATCCAAGACTGCCTGGAGTTGAGAGGCCACCACGTTCTTAATCACCTCGGCTAACCATGGGAGATTGGAGACAGGCCTAGAATTGCTTAGCTCTGAGGGATCAAGCATAGGCTTCTTTAAAAGTGGTCTAATAATTATCTGCTTTAAACAAGGAGGCATCCTACCTTCCCGTCTCTTCATTTGGGCAGGACTTCCATTTTCTGAAAAAAGTCTTCTCTTTTATAGCTTCCCTGATGCTACTTGTTAGCCACGCTGATGTCCTCCTGAACTTGGTGGTACCTTTCCTCCTTTTTTGGTATACACGTCAACTGAGTTTCTATTATTGTGGTTTTCAATAAGTTCCATGCTTTCTAGAGTGATTTGACTCTTCATCGCGCCATCCATGAAAGGGCAGCAGCTAGTTAGATCTATGATCCAGTCAACATAGAACCACACAGCCAATCTTTCCACTATTTTGGACTCTAAATTCATTGCCTGAGGCAAAGCCTTCAGCCTGTCTCATGATCAAACTAACCTTTATGCCCAATCTCCTGCTGAACTGGATAGGGCTATGGTTTTAGATATGCAGAAGAGAGATTAGCAGAAGCTTCTCCCATCGATGGAATGCTGTGATGAGAGAAGCTACAATGGTGCAAGCAGCAGGTGCTTTGGAGTCTATCCAGTTGATTTCCCCCCTTGCCAGCACTTTTCTTAGCATACTCATGCCAGCCCCAACATTATCTGTCTCAGCCCTGTCTCTTTATCCACTCCCCACATTATGCTTGCCTCACATGGTGCAAGAGGGCTAAAGTTCTGCTCCACCTTGTTACAGCCATTTCTTAGATTTAAGACCTCTCTGGACCACTACAAACCGAGTATTTTGTCTCCACATTTTATGTTCAGCCCATGTAAAAGAAGCTTGTTCATTGCTTTTAAAAGGAGTCAGGAGAATGTCTACTTTCATACAGAAAGGAGCGACACACAAGTCTTCACAGAATTAAATGAAGATTTCTGCTCATGTTGCCCTCATCCCACATCAGGTCAAAATCCTAAGAGCATTGCTGAGAAATGGGCAGCCCTGCTGGTGTTCATGCTCTCTTCCTTTGATGACACAAGGGAGCACTGAGTGCTTCGCTTAGTGGTGTACTAAGAAGTAAGCCTATCCCTGGGAGTAAGGGTAAGTGGCATGTGACCACAGTACTATAAAACCTGTACTCTTGTCATCTCTTTCTGGCCCCCCAACATCAAAGAAACAAAAGGGCAAGGCTATAGGGACATCAGCTTTAAGCGACAGGTTGTAGCCCTGGGTTCTTTGTAAGAACTACAAGCCCACACATCCAACACAGATATAGTTCTTCAGGCATTCCAAAAGTGACCTTGATTCCTACCTAGTAAGAGGGACCTTACAAGTTCAGAGGAAGGGTTATAGAAGAACACTCAGCAAATAGGAAAGCTTGGATATTCTGATTAGATGTGCAGCATACTTGAAGACTAAACAGAAATCCCTTATTGGGTGTTAAAATATATGCCCTGTCTTAATGGATTCTTCTCCATCTCTTGCATTGCACACCCACATGTGCTTTTTACTGCTTCACTGAATTTAATCAACTGAAACAGGCCATGAATAAACATTTTTTTTAAAGTATAACCAAAAGGTTGTAAGCAAGAAATGTTAGTAGTTCTCCCCCCACCTCATTAGGAAGCCTGTGTGGGGAATCTTCTAACAAAAGAATGATTGTTTTACAGGTTATTCAAAACAATTTAGGCAATTGATTTAGCTTGCCCCCTGCCCATCTGACAGTTCTTTCCCCACAACTTTCCATCCCAACCCCACTTGTGATGTTGCACTTCCCGCAAAGCCAGCTGAACAAGGTTGTAAAGGTGATTAGGGTCTGTGAACCTCTGCTTGACATTTTAATCCTAGAGAAATGGGCTATTGCACATTATTTACAGGTGCAGCTTGAAATTGGCCTCCAGACATCTTGCTTTCATTAATTTCAGCATTTTCTGCTTAATTTACCTAGACACTTCTCCTTACCCCTCTGTCCTTTAAGGCACACAGTGCTGGAAGATCCAGCAGCACCACTGAACATCCCAATATAAGCAACTGTGACTACTTTGCAGATAATATAAGTTATCAAGACTTAACGAGGGCATACAGATGTTGAAATGAAACATGTGATTTTTGGTCAAGCATTGCAAAAAAGTACAGCTACTTGCTACAGGTGAAACTCGGAAAATTAGAATAACGTGCAAAAGTCCATTAATTTCAGTAACGCAAATTAAAAGGTGAAACTGATATATGAGACAGACGCATGACATGCAAAGCGAGATAAGTCAAGCCTTAATTTGTTATAATTGTGATGATCATGGCGTACAGCTCATGAAAACCCCAAATCCACAATCCCAGAAAATTAGAATATTCCATGGAACCAAGAAGACAAGGATTGTAGAATAGAACAATATCGGACCTCTGAAAAGTATACAGTGTACTGTGCTTGATTGGCCAGCAAACTCGCCTGACCTGACCCCATAGAAAATCTATAGGGCATTGCCGAGAGAAGGATGAGAGACATGAGACGAAACAATGCAGACTTGCTGAAGGCCGCTAATGAAGCATCCTGTCTTCCATAATACCTCATCAGTGCCACAGGCTGATAGCATCCATGCCACGCTGCATTGAGGCAGTAATTGCTGCAAAAGGGGCCCAAACCAAGTACTGAATACATATGCATGCTTATACTTTTCAGAGGTCCGATATTGTTCTATTCTTCAATCCTTGTCTTCTTGGTTCCATGTAATATTCTAATTTTCTGAGATTGTGGATTTGGGGTTTTCATGAGCTGCATGCCATGATCATCACAATTATAACAAATTAAGGCTTGACTTATTTCGCTTTGCATGTAATGCGTCTGTCTCATATATCAGTTTCACCTTTTAATTTGCATTACTGAAATTAATGGACTTTTGCACGATATTCTAATTTTCTGAGTTTCACCTCTATGTCTCACTAGCAATATCACTGAGCCTTATTACCCAGTTTGGATTTCATGGACTTTAGTTGGTCTTAACCTGAATTGAGTTGGGTGTGTGCACACTCAATTAAGTTAGACGAACAATAATGTAGGATAATAACCTGGAGATCACGAGACATTCTCACAAAGCCAGCAATGCTATGCCATTGCAGAGGGAAATTGCAACTAAAATGGGAGGATGTACTCCTGTCCTACTTGGGGTTGGTGGCTTTGCTGGAATATTAGATTCATTTCTGATCACTGCAAAGCAGAAGCTGGAAAGAATCCAGTGTTTTCTGAGATGTGTCAGATGAGACAAAATTGCAAACAGCCGTTAAGGGAAGTGAAGGACCAGCTTTTCTCCTAGACTACCAAGGAAAAACATAAAGGATGCAAACAATGAAAGAAATTTAGGCTAGAGGTTAGAAATGTCTAATAATGTGATAGAGCAGAGCACATTGCCTAAGAGTTTTATGGCATCTTCCATCAGTACCAGACGTTGATATTCTAAAAATTCGGACAAACCTGAAAAAATTCAGTGCCTCCTCCCACATTTTTGACATGCTCTACAGAGTAATATTTTAGCACTCAAGTACAGAGCAAGGCAGTTCTTGTTTGGCGTGTTTCCGTAAGTGATTTATGCCTCCATGTATTCAGGACTGCAACACCCATCACAATTGCTAATGCAACAAGATATCCTGCACATACAATTTGCCCCTTTAATCCCCATCACTGCTTCGTCCAGGGGTGAAGCTTCTTCCTGCTCCTTCTGCTCCCAAAGCAAGTTAACAGGAGGCAGTGCTGGCTGAGGGGAAAGAAGCACCTCATGCACCACTTTTGGACCAGATATTCCTGTCCCTCTAGCAAGTTGTCAACATATTCAGCATGGGATAAGGGAGAAGACCCAACTCTCCTTGGCCCATCTGCTCATTGAAGGGAAGTGCTCAAGCCCTCCCCGGCTGAAGTTGCCTACTGTGGCCTTAAAGATGAAATTCTGCACATAGATGCTTCCTGACATGGCTCATGAACTTGAAGGTAGAGTCCAGAGAAGTGGAAGATAAATCACAATTTCATCCAGGAGTCTTTGCATATCCACTGAGTCCTCTTGCGTCTCAGGCCAGTAATTTATACTCCTGTTGCGTTTCCAAAAGCCTTACAAACACTTGGTATGAGGGACGATTATGCACATAAGTGCAGCAGTTTTGTTTTGACATCGGCACTAAATAATTGGCTAGAAAAAAATGCACAAATGGGAATGTAAAAGCAGCCACTCAACTGGTTGTTGCTCATTTCTCTGTGGGCACACGTGCGCTCCTGCACCTTTTATGGACAAGCCTGTTAAACCCAGCTATCTGTCCTTCATGCAAGATATGTGGGACTGAAATTAGCATGGCAATTGGTGATATTGAAGAAGCATTGGTGGGGTTGGTAAAAGGTTGCAAATTGCGAGAGGAGTGCTCATTACCTTTGACTTCCTCTCCCCTTTCCAGCACATAGCAGCAAAGCAGCACATAAGGCAGTGGACAGACCCTCAGGCACGTGGAACATTATACAAGATTTTCTCATGAGATGCTGGATACAGACAATATCAGACATCAGGACAAAGTAGTACCTACTGGGACGCAAAGAAAATGCAACACAAAACCTGACACTGTTGGCCCTAAACAGTAAGATATCCTGAGAAGGAGTCCAGACGTACATGAAAGCTATAGAGAAGGTAGTTGAAAAGTCCATTCATAAAACTTTTATTCCACTTACATCAACTTAATACACATGTTCTTAACAGTTATGCTTAGATTGTTCATGAAAATTTTCAGGAGACATTAAACAAAGCTAGCCATCATCTCAAGTTATTCCCTGTTAACTATTTTTACAGCACATGCATGTTAGGCAAAGTATCAAAAAAAAAAAAAAAAAAATCACAAAAGCAAAACCCTAAAAAAGTTAAATACATGGGTTTTTGTTTTACTGCTGTGCTCGATATACAGTGTAATTATGGATATCAAGCATTTCATTTTTACTGCATCTTTACTTGTACATTTGTTCTTAGGTTGCCTAAACCATTTAAATACAAATAAATTGTGTAGCAAAAATAATGAAAGCAACAGCAGATAACTTTACAAGTAATGGAATGTGAACCGTTTCTGCCCTTCCCTAAAGAAAATGCATTGGGTTAGCAAGCCACGTTAAGGAACACTTTTCTGCTGCAATCAAAGATGTATACGTGGACTGTAGAGCCATAGATTTCACATGACTGACATGCAATATCCATGGGACATTATTCTCCTCAGCTACGTGTTCCACTTTTGAAGTACCCACATTTACTACACCTATGTGGTTGCAACCAATCATCCCTTTTTATCACCAAAAGACCAATACGCAAGCAGTTTTCTCTTTGCTCAACATAGGAAGCTGTTTAACATTGGCTTTTGTGGGAAGCCACAAAGTACCAAGAGTACTATGCCAAACATGTAAAACTTTTATAAAAATTCCACATCCCTATATTGGCCACCTTGGATGAACAAAAATTCCCCAAATGTTAACTGGCTCTATTCCCCTAATATTAAACATAAAACCACATGGGAAATATAGAAATCCAAATAGAAGTAACATAAACCTGTCATAAATCGTAAACAAAAAACTATTTGTGGGACAGCATGGATGACAAATGGTCTACTGTGTAAATTTTAGAATGAGGCAGACAAAAATTGGAAGGCTGGTTAATTCTCCCCTCCTTCTCCTGCTTCAGCTTCATCTCCTTGGGTATCCGATGTCCACAACTGTTTAAGAAAAATGCAGTCACGTGTTATTGATTAAAGCTTTAGTTTTAGGAGCTTGTGTCAACAAGAAAGCACTCATCAGGAAGATCGCCAAGAAAGCTATTCCTTATCTCAAAAGAGGCATTCTTTCAAAGGCTACACAGCTGAGGGAAGCAAGTTCACACTATGCATTTCATTTTATTACATCACCCACAGATATATTTATTTTTAATTTAACCCTTGGCTGCCTGTTGATCATTGAAAGTATCTAATACCAAATACTACTAAGAATAAAACTCAGGAGACTACTTTCTCCTTGCACATACAAGTGCTTTGTTTATTTCTTATATTTCTATATCACCCCATCTGTTTAGTACAAGTTATCCAAATACTTACTGTCAAATTGTCTCTCAGTAACTGCATTATTAGTGTGCTGTCTTTGTATGACTCTTCACTTAACGTATCAAGTTCAGCAATGGCTTCATCAAAAGCCTATGGTTTAAGAAAGGGAAAAACACACACGTTTGTACATGTAAAATTAACAACACACACTTTATACTTGGTGTAATCATTGGGCCACTAACTCACAGTCTTTGCAAGGGAACAGGCTTTCTCCGGAGAATTCAGGATCTCGTAATAGAACACAGAGAAGTTTAGAGCCAGTCCTAATCTGATAGGATGTGTTGGCTGCATCTCCTTTTTGCTGATTTCAAATGCTTCCTGATATGCCTGTTGCGACTGCTCCACTATCCCTTTTAAAAAAGCAAGAGAATAACACCAAGTTAACAGTTGCATTTTGTAATATGTTTAACCCAAATACCGATTCCCTTGTTTATAAGACGATTATATAGTTTCACTCAAAAGTTATGTTTATCAGAAGTATATTAATGTTAAAAAATAAAATTCTAATGTTGCATCCCAAAAATAATTCAGTTCACACTGAATTCTTTGGGAACAGGTGCTTTTCACCAAGTTCCTTTCCCTCTGCAGCCCTCCGTTTCTCCTGAAAATATATTCCTGAGGGTCCTGCAAACCTTAGGAACACATCTGGCAGATGCAGTGGGCTGCAAAGGAAAGTGAGGTTTGGTGAAAATTACCCCCTCCCCCCATGCTGTGCACACAAACCATTTTGTACACACAATAATAGTCTGGATATCATCAAGCTTCCATAAATATCTAGATACAGTTAATTTCTAGCACATTATATAGATGTTCAGGTTCAAATCCTGGGAACAGGAGGAAAGAGATATATCCTAACTTTGTAAGGTTTGGCAGTATTAAGTGACAAGGAAGAAAAAATCATTTAAGAAGACAAAAGAGGATTCTACATTTTTAGTGAACTAGAGAACTGCTGGAAAACAAAATGCAATGATAAGACAAATGCAACACAGAAAAAAATACCCAAGTACAAAGAGGTGAGTTATCTGGCCAGCATCAATACTGCTGAAGCAGACCTGAATGACAACCACACTGTTGCAAACAAGTGAAACAATATACTGCAGTTCATTAACAGGAAGATAGCATCCAAGTCACACACTGGCAACTGACCAATAATGGCCGGAGTTAAGAAACCCAGTTTTGGTCACTGTGCACAAGAATCTGTTCAGGCACCTACAATAGTTTTAGTAAAGGGTTTAAGAATACATATTTTTGACAAAAAAAGAAAGAAAGCACAACTAAGAATAAAGTAAGGAAGATCTGGTAACAACTGCCCAGTATTTCAGAGGTGGTACAATGGGAAAGAAATGATCGAGAAAGAAGAGGGTGCTTGCTGAACAAGCAGCTACAATTTGTTGTGTACAAAGCAAAACACTCCCCAAAACAGCAGCCTTCTGCCATAGCCAATGTCTGCAGATTAGACCTTATGAAACCCCCACTCAGAACAAAAATCAACACCATGAGTATTTGTTTTCACTTCCTGAAAGAAAACTCACTCCAAATGACATTTACAGAGGAAGTGGCAGCTCAACAACATTAAACTGGGGGTGGCTGTTTAATTGCCCTTCCCTAGATGGGTGGACTGGATGATCTCATGAACTGAAGTAACAGAACGAAATTGTATTATACTAATTGCAAAGTATGGGTTTGGGTTTCGCTTTAGAACACATACTTCCTTTGCCTGTTAGACAAAACATTTGTTATGAGCTGGAAAATGCAAGAGGACAATTTGACTGCAAAAAAAGAGGTGCATTTAGTTTGGGGATATATTCAGAAAAGCATTTCTAGCAGAGTTAGAAAACTAACTTGTGCAAGTACTGGTGAGGTCTTTTCAAATACTTTCCTAGTTCGTCACCACTGCTGAAGATGAATTAAAAAGCAACAGGTGCACAGAAGAGCAACCATGATGAACACAGAAAGGAGGAAAAAGATGAAAAGAACCTCAGCCTGTTAGAAAAAAAAGGCTGAGAAGGAAAGCAACAGCAATCTTTGACCGGGTAACAGAGAAAGAAGCAGTTAAGGTGAGTGGAAGTGACTTGACAAGCAAGCCAGAGGTTGCCTGTTCAAATCCCCGCTGGTATGTTTCCCAGACTATGGGAAATAACTATATCAGGCAGCAGTGATATAGGAAGATGCTGAAAGTCATAATCTCATACTGCGTGGGAGGAGACAATAGTAAACCCCTCCTGTATTCTACCAAAGACAACCAACCACAGGGCTCTGTGGTCACCAGGAGGAGTTGACACCGACTTGAGTGTGCCACTTTACCTTTATGATGCAATGAAAGGGGAGAAAATGGATGAAGCTGGGGGCATGGTGGGGATGAAATAATAGGTACTAGCTGATCCGGCACAGAGCATCTGTGCCCCTAATTCGCCGCCACCTTCTCCCCCCACACTGCTTTTTTGCCTGCCCACCTTCTCCCCCCGCCTGCTGCTGCTTCTTGTTCTCCATCCGCCCGCATCTCCTCCTTTTACGGCCCCTGCCTGCGCCCCCCCCTTCTGGCCACCTGCCCGCTGGCCGCCCAGCCCCCGCTGCCGTTTCCTTCGGCTGGTCAGCCACCCCACCTCCATATTCATTTTTTGGACTGTCCCGTGGCTATCTGGCAGCTCTCCTAACTCTCACGAGAGCTGCCAAGCATGGGATTACCTACGGGTATGTCTTAGAGAATTAAATATAAAGAAGTTCAGCTTAGATACTATCCTTATCCAGAGCTAAGCCCTGCCTCTCCTGCCAGAATATGATAGCTGCAAATTAAGTGTGTTCCCACAGAAGAACCTAGGACAATTGCCCTCTACCCACTCCTCCTCAATCCCACATACCAGCCAAAAGAGAAGATGGGAGCACACGGGTGGGACTTTGGCAACAGGAACTTTACAAAGTCAAGGAGAGCAACAAATGGAGCAGTGGGTGGTCCCCCCTTGCCTGAAGGAGGCAGGCATTAGGCTCCTCCTTAAAAAGCCCTCATTGGACCCAGATGACAAATAACTTTTGACCAGTTTCAAACCTCCCCTTCCTGGGCAAGGTGTTCGAGAGCGTTGGAGAGTCTCAGCTCCATGCTGCCATGGATATGGGACTAAAACTGCCTTGGTCGCCCTGGTGATGACCTACGCCAGGAGACAGACAGAGAGAGTGTGACACTGTTGATCCTCCTGGACCTCTCAGCTGATTTCGATACCATCGACCATGGTATCCTACTGGGACATCTCTCTGGGTTGGGACTTGGGGGCATGGTTATAGGGTGGTTCCGCTCCTACCTGGAGGGTCCTTCTCAGAAGGTGGTGCTGGGGGATGCCTGCTCTACCCCTTGGCCTTTGGGGTGCCACGAGGATCTATTCTGTCCCCCATGCTGTTTAACATTTACATGAAACCCCTTGGGAGAGGTCATCTGTGGGTGTGGGCTGTGGTGCCATCAATATGCTGATGACACCCAGCTCTACCTATCTCTAAAGTCAGGAGACACCAGAGAGGAAGTGGATGCTCTGAACAGGGGCTTGGAGGCTATTCTGGACTGGATGGGGGCAAGCAAGCTGAAACTTAACCCAGATAAGACTGAAGTGCTCTGGGTTGGTAGAACTGATCATCCAGGTAATGAGGTAAATCTGGTCTTGGATGGGGTCACACTGCCTCTAAAAGACAAAGTCCGCAGCTTGGGGGTGCTTCTGGACCTGACGTTGTCCTTGGAGGCGCAAGTGGCAGCAGTCTGCAGAAGTGCCTTTTACCAACTATGGCTGGTACGCGACCCTACTTGGAGAAGTCGGACCTGACCTCAGTCATTCATGCATTGGTAACAGATTGGACTACTGCAATGTGCTCTACGTGGGGCTGCCCTTGATGACTGTTCAGAAGCTTCAGCTGGTTCAGAATGCTGCTGCAAGGACGCTTGTGGGTGCAAGTCATTGCTAGATTCAAGATGCTGGTCTTGACCTTTAAAGCTCTACATGGCTTTGGACCAGGATACCTGTCCGACCACATTCGTCCATATGAATCTGTCAGGGCCCTTAGCTCATCCACCTCAGGCCCTGCTCATGGCCCCACCACTAACAGAGATCCAGTTGGCAGGGACTAGAGACAGGGCTTTTTCGGCTGTGGCCCCTGGGCTTTGGAACACCCTCCCTGAAGAGCTTTGCCATGCTCCCTCCCTCCATGTTTAAAAAACCAAACTTAAAGCACACCTTTTTAAGGAGGCTTTTAATGCTCCATTTTTGGTTATATCTGGTAGGTTCTTTAGCTTTTTATAATTTTCAGCATTTAGCTTTTAGAATAACTTAATTTGAACCTAATAATGACTGTAGTTTTAAACTGACTTTTAACTTGTTTGTTCCATTTGGTTAATTTTACTTCTTTCACTGTGTCGTGTCTATTTTATTGTTGTGAGCTGCCCCAAGTATTAGTGCACTGGAGGGGTGGGGTATAAATACTTTAAATAAATAAACATAGGAAAAACAGAAGACTGATATCACCAGTCTAAAACATGACCCCCCCCCACTTCCCTTTCCTGTTAGAGAGCAGGAAGCAGAGGTGTAGGGCTCCTCTATTTGATGGCTGCTTAAGTCAAATTGCACCAAGCACTGTGACCAAACACATCCCCAAGAACTGCATTCCCTGCTCAAGGCTTAGGCAATGCAGTAGGCCCAAGAACCATCAGCTTTCCTCCCAACATCAAAGCTGGGGAAGGGATTACTATTCTACTGTTGGGATGATCCCTGCTGCAAGGAAATCTGGGGCTTGTTATGTTCATCAGATAGTGATGCCAGTGTCACCACGGGGAGCAAAAAATGTGGGAGCCTGTTTACAAGGACAAGGCACCTGACACAGGTAAGCAAGGGATGGTGGGGGAGGACAATGCTTGAGGACGACTCCATTCTTCCTCAAGCTCTCCCAGAGTGGGGGTGAGGGAGGGAGTTGGCTTGGCAGATGGTAGAGCGAGCCATGGCCACAGCCTCTTCCACTCCTACCTTGTAAATTGGGGAGGGGTTGCTCTGTAACAATCCTTCCTCACTCATTAAGTAGTACTGGGAGTCCCTTGTGGGTGGGACACTTCTATGTATGCTATTTTCATAAATGGAGTTGGGGTCCTCTGTAGGCCACAAATCTTCAAATGCAGACTACCCCCCCCATCATGTGCTAGAAAGGCTACCAACTACCTTTACAGCTGTTCAAGACATCAACTCTGACACAGTACTGTCTCAGTGAGAACTAGGTCTGTGCCCCTACCACTTGAGACTGCAAATAGGAGTTTGTATGATTGAGTGTTCCATCATGCAAAAAAAACCCCACCCCCACAAAAAACAACCAAACACAAAACCATTACACACAGAAAACTAGCATGTTGGAGACTACAAGCCTAAACTAGACTTGTTCTCTACAAAATCTTTAATATGGAGAAATTTCAACTGTATTGTTTGCTATGGAGGAACATGCAGTTGTGCAAGCCTCCACCTGCAGTCTGATGTGGCACAAAGTTTAGTGAAAAAACAGGCCATGTACTCCCTTGCAGGACAGCAGCCAGGAGGAATGCAGCGAAGAAGCAGGAACTGCAAACAGAGCTGCTTACAACACTGTCCAGTGGCTGGCAAAGCATTGTCCTGACAGCAGCTTATTATCTGTAGGAATACCAGGTCAGAGCATACCTAGGGGGAGAGAGGGAAGTGGGCTTCAAGCATGCAGAATGGGAAAGTATCTGTTGTGTTATTCCATCTCAGTTACTCATGCAACTGGTATTGAGCACAGAGTCACAGCAGCCATCTGCTACAGTTCCTGGCTGCACCCAAAATGCACAGAGGATGGATATCTCCTCCATGCCATGCAGATCACGGGTAGAGCAGCAGCCATGACCAGTAGAAAACAAACTGTTTCTATACAAGGTTGCTACCTTTTGGTGCTAAGAGGGTTCATGTGCCCTTGACTCAGTGATGTAGCCGGTCCAGAAGCCCTACTAGAAAACACTTTTGGCTGCTTCATTCTGTCACACTTGTTCCACCCCTGATGGTGTTCAATAAAGGCTTTAACAGCTTCAGCAGCATCTGTTCCAACAGTGGTCAGCAGACTGGACTCTCCTCTACCCCATTTATTACCTGCGTTCGCAGCCCTCAAGATGGGTCACAAAATGGGGGCTCAAGTTGCTCTCCATCACTCCACTCCAAAGCTCAGAGTCTACTTCTTGACCACAATCTACCCACTAAAGCACCATAAAGGATAACAGAGCAGGCTCCAACTGCTAACTGTTCTACCAATTCCTCTTTTAATGCTGGCAAAACCACTTGTGTTGGGTTGCATGGCATGGAGGAAGGATGGGGAAAGTACCCAGCAAGTGAACACTGGGTGGGGGGAGTAAATAGCCAGAAGGGATGAAATTGGCTAGGCAAAATGAAAGTGATCCTGGGGCCCAGTTGAGGCAAGCAGCTACCTGAATGAGGCAATCAGTCTCTGCATCACTCACTCAATCTAGCTATACCAACCCAGCATACACGGGTCCCTTCAATACATATATGACTGGAATGGTCCTGAACATGGGGTTGGAGCGAGAGGGGATGTCACAGTTAGGCCTTAGGGCAGGGGAGGGCAAACTTGGCCCTCCAGCTGTTTTCTGAACGACAACTCCCATCATTCTTAGTCACAATAAATTGTGGTTAGGGCTGATGGGAGTTGAAGTTTGCCACAGAATCTACTAAGTTCCATCATGTCATCTCTTCTGTGGAGTGAGAGGTGTGGGTTCTACTGCTGTTCTCTTTTCCATCTAAAATATTTTTGCCAGCCAGACTTCCAAAAAGGTAAATGCTACCTTTTGGGAGCTATATTTCTAACACCTGGTATAGATCAACACCCGCTCCACTTGCCTCCTGTGAGCTTACTGTTGCTGCTCACATTATCCCTTGTCCAATTGGCTGAGGCCCCTCTTTCTTGCAAAAACCCTTTCCTTCAACACACATCATCATGAACACAGTGTCTCCACAGAACTTGTGGTCCAGACTCAAATCCTTCTGGGGGAAGGGAGAAGTATTGTCACCTTCAAGCTCTTAATGGAGGTCGCTCTGGGGGCAGTATGTTTGTGCTATGTATGGGAAAAGGTATGGAACAGACTCAATGACACCACAGTGTTCCTGTGTCAGTTAATCATACAGGCAATTTTTGATTGGTGGGCAACAATTGAGTTGTGAGGGGCTGGAGGAGCACCTGATGCTATGTTGTTTATCTCCCACCCCAGCCCACTATTCATGTGCTTTTGTCATTGTTGCTGGGAAACCACAGAATCCCATCTAGTGACACTGGTGTAAGCTACAGTGTAGCAATGACCATCACAGCTGAATCACAGAATTGGCCCGCCTGGCTTGAAACTAAGCAAGTATCAACTATCAGAGTACATAGGACAGCTGAAGATACAAAAGAAGCTTCCCTGGTTTTATTCTAAGCTTGCAGATCAATTCTTATACCTGGGAAACTGTCAGAACAACTCCTAAGCAAGCAGATAAATGAAAGGGGACCTACCAAATCACTACTATTCTAAAACAAACATGTCAGACTCCAAGTCATGCCAGACTATTCTTCTCTTCCAATTCAATAAGCTTAACAAAAAGATGCTTCCCCATGCCCCAGTGGCAAGTTCTTAGAAATGACAATAAGACAGACATACAGTAAGTTAAACTAGCTGATCCCACACAGAGCATCTGTGCGGCAATACACTCCCCCGCAAGCCTTCCGCCCCGGTCCGCTCCCCCCCGCAAGCCTTCCGCCCCAGTCCGCTCCCCCCCCACAAGCCTTCTGCCCCAGTCCGCTTCCCCCCCCCGCAAGCCTTCCGCCCCAGTCCGCTCCCTCCTCTGTTTCTCCCTCTTTCTCTCTCTCATTCGTGCTTCCCCCAACCCCCCTGCCACTTTTTAGCCTGCTTGTGTTTCCCCGGCTGGCCGCTGCAGCCTCCTCCTCCCTCCAGTCCCAGCATTCAGCCGGCTCCTTCCTGCATGGCCCCTCCCTCTAGCGAGCGTCATCTCTGCCCAGCCGGGCTCCGCTGCTTTCTCTCCCCACCGCTCCCCCTCCCTTCTGCTCTAGTCTGTTCAGTTCTCCTCTCCACTTGCCCGCTTTCCTTCCTTTCCTCCCCAAGCAGCCACTTCCCTACGCGGCTAACCGCCGCCCAGCCAATCCAGTGGGTGCCGGGACACATCCAGGACAGGCATGTGCATGAGAATTAATAATGATATTAGTACTATCTTACAGACAGCCACTTTTGGACAGCTATATCCAGTGGCGTTCTGAAAGGAACAGGGCTGTTCACTATCTACCATCATAAGGGAACAAGTGAACATTCAATTAATCACATTTGCAAATTATATAGTACTGCAAGGACTATATAAGGACCCCCAGCCGTAAGACAACAGGGGTAGAGGGGGAGAGGAGAATGGATCTGCAGTCTTCAAATATTTAGAGGGAAGAGAGAAATCACTACGCACTACACAAAACAAAGCAATACTTTTCTAAAACTAGAGAGAGGAAGATACAAGGTAGGCATATGAAATGTTTCTTAGGTTTCATAGTAGCCCAGCAACCGAACAGGCAACTGAGATGCTTTGGAATCTTCACTTGGAGATTTTTCAGAGAAGGTTGGTTATCCATCCAATAGGAATGCTTTTGGTAAAAGGAATCTTTTCTTGGGATGCAAGTTCATTAGATTACAGTCTGTCAGTTTTAAAGTTTCTGTACACTGAAATGTTATTTAAATGCCCCTACTTCTATTGTGCAGAGGAGAAAGGTGCTTTCCACAACTCAAATTCCATATTTCAGAAAAACAACTTGACTTGTGGAAACCTCAAAGTGCCTAAATGGGCACTAAATACATGATAGCACAACAGGACCAAGAAAAACCAACAGCCAAGCTCGTGGGATTTTTCTCGAGAAGTACCATATATTACAGAGCATTTTCTGCTGTCTCATGATAAAACTTAACCAGGCTTCAAGAAGAACTCTTATGCAGGGTAACTACCATTTTATTTTTTAATGGACATTTTATATGCGGATTGTTTTAGGGCTGCATAATTAATGTTTAGTTTATATACTGCTTTTTAAAAACAACAACTCAAAGCAGTTTTGCACAGACAAAATAAGTTGGTTCCTGAGGCAAAACTGACAATCTAAGATCCTGGGACCCCAAAAGGAAAATAACCAGATATCAACAACTGTCAGTTTCAGCAGTACATTAACAGCCATCTTGATTTAACAACAAAAAAGTCTTTTTCTGAAAATCAGTATGTTAAGTGATAACATTATAAGACATTTCCATTATTAAGACCACTTAACAAAACTTTTAAGTGCTAGAGCACAGAATGTGTATCCTTTGCCAAAACATCAGAATTCCTTTGCAGGGGGCGGGGGCTGAAAACCAACGGGATCTTCTGATGCTCACAAAGAGAAAGGCAGAGGCGGCACAGCAACGGCACTTCTTTGGCCACTCACCTGATGAGCTCTACCAAGTGTTCCTTGAAAAGGAACTCTCCCCTGGCCTGTGAGCAAAAAAAATTGTCACTACTGATCCTGCTCTTGGCTGTGTGAGTGGCAGAGGATCCAAGTGGTTGTCGGCTTCTGTCTCTGTCGGCCTTCCTCCCATCATCCCTGTCCCCACACCTTCAACATGTTGGGTAAGACCCCTGCCGTTCTGACAGATCCCTCCCAAGTTGTTTGGGACCCCAATTTTAAGTTGTTTGAGACCTCCTGGTGGGGGGTCCCCAAACCCCCCAGTTTAGAACCTCTAGTCTATAACATAAGCATTTTAACCACCTAAAGCAACATGTCAACATCAGGAGAAGGCATAACTAGGGATGTGCACAAAGTGTTCTTCAGCACCAGCGGGGGTAGTCCTTTAAGGGTGGGAGAGGGTGCACTCACCCCTCCCGCCGCAAATCCCCCACCGGCGTTCCGTTACTTTTAAGCCCTTCAGGGCGGCAGCGTTCCTCCCCGCCGCCCCTTTTTGTCCTCGGCCGGAAGAAACAAGCATGCGTGCCCGCATGGCAGACAGGTGCACACGCGTGCTTGCTTCTTCCGGCCACTTCCAGCCAAGGACAAAAACGGGGCAGCGGGGAGGAAAGCTGCCGCCCCAAGGGGCTTAAAAGTTACGGAGCACCGGCCGGGGATATGCAGTGGGAGGGGTGAGTGCACCCTCCCCCGCCCTTAAAGGACTACCCCCGCCAGTGCCGAAGCACCGAAACGGCCCCCGGAAATGGCCTGTGAAACGTTTCGTGCACAAGCCTAGGCATAACCTCCCTAAATGCTTGCCTGGAGGCAGTTATGGGCTAGATGAGGGATAAACTGAGACTGAATCCACATAAGAGGAAGGCACTTATTTTGCGGGGTCAGAACTCAGGAGACTATTTTAATCTGCCAGTTCTGGATGGGGTCACACTTCCCCAGAAGGAACAGGTACACAGCCTGGGAATCCTTCTTGATCTAAATCTCTCCCTGGTGTCCCAGGTTGAGGCAGTGGCCAGAGCTGCTTTCTATAAGCTTTGGCTGATATGTCTGTTTCTTGAGATAAACAACCTCAGAACAGTAGAACATATGCTGGTAACCTCCAGACTTGACTACTGCAATGCACTCTATATGCAGCTGCCTTTGTACGTAGTTTGGAAACTGCAGTTGATACAGAATGCAGCAGCCAGGTTGGTCTCTAGGTCATCTCGAAGAGACCATATTACTGCTATACTAAAATAACTACATTAGCTCCCAACAAGTCTCTGGGCAAAATACAAAGTGTTAATTATAACCTATACAGCCCTAAACAGGATAGGCGCAGGGTATTTAAGAGAATGTCTTCTCCACTATGAGTCTCACCGTCCACTGAGATCAATCAAAGAGGTTTGTCCACAGCTGTCACCAGCTCATCTGTTGGCAACACAAGGACGGGACTTCTCTGTTGCTGCTGAGACTCTGGAATGCACTACCTGCTGAAGTAAGAGCCTCCCCATCTGTAAACTTTTTAAAAAGTCTCTAAAGACAATTTATACACCCAAGCTTTTTAACCAGACTTCTGGTTTTAAGATTTTAATTCCTATTACAATTTGCTTTATGTTGTTGTAAACCACTCAGAAACAGAAGTTTGAGCAGTGTACTGCGCACAAATATTAAATAAATAAACAAAAACATGGAAAATGGATATTTATGCATATGCTGATATGAAAATCAAATTCTCAAAGCAGTGAATATATTGCATTGTTTAAAACACTAACATATAGAATACACTGGGAGTTAAGGATACTATATAGCCAACACACATACCTTTCTTGTCATCTCCAGCAGCAACCTCAGCCAAATAACGGTAGTAATCACCTTTCATTTTCAAATAGAAAACTTTGCTTTCCGCTTGTGAAGCATTAGGAATCAAGAACTTTTCCAACAGAGACTAAAATTGAAAACAAAGAATGGTCAGCAGGCTATAAACACCAAGAATACTAGAGAATTTTACACACTTGTTTGCCTTTGTCAGCATACACTGTATTAAGAACAGTCCTGCTGGATCAGACCCGAGGCCTATCTAGTCCAGCATCCTGTTTCACACAGTGGCCCACCAGATGCCACAGGCAGGAGCTGAGGGCATGCCCTCTCTCCTGCTGCTATCTCCCTGCAACTGTTGTTATTCTACAACAAGGCTGCAAAACTTTGGCCCTCCAGCTGTTGTTGGATTACAACTCCCATCAACCATTACTATTGGTTACTGTGGTGGGGACTGTAGGAATTGAGTCTTATCCTTATTTAGCATATAAACACACAATAATTTCTCATTACTGGCAGCGACTCGGGTTTAGTGGTGTGCACGGAACCGCACCTCCGCAGTCCGGCACTGGGGAGGGGGGCTCTTTAAGGTCGGAGGAGGGTGTACTTACCCTTCCCGCCACTTTCCCCCCACCGGCACACCGAAAGCATTTGGGGCGGCAGAGTAGCTTCCCGCTGCCCCTTCCCCCATTCCTCAGCAGGCGGCTTCAGAAAGCCTGAATGCGCGTGCGCACGTAACGTCTGCGCACTGCGTGTGCGCATGTGCAAGGTGCACGCACACGACGCGCAGACATGACATGCAGGGCAGTCAGGCTTTCTGAAGCCTTTTGCCGAGAAACGGGGGAAGGGGTAGCAGTGAGATACCCTGCCACCCCAAATGCTTTACAACAGGCGTGCCGGCAGGGGAAAAGTGGCGGGAGGGGTAAGTACACCCTCCCCCTCCCTTAAAGGTCCACACTTCCCTGGTGCCGAACCGCCGAACTGGCCCCATGTCTGGACAGGTCTGGAGGCCTTTTGAATGGCCTCCGGACTGGTCCGTGCACATCCCTACTTGGGTTCAGGCCTTCTCTGTAGCTGCTCCTGGGCTCTGGAATGTGCTCCCTATGGATATTAGAGGCCTAAGTTTTATAGCAGCCTTTAAAAGATACCGAAGACATATCTTTTTAGCCTGGCCTTTAGTGAGTACTGAAATTATTTTAAACTGGTTTTAATTTAGTTTTAATGGGTTTGTTTTTTTTTTAAATCATCTGTTTTTATAGTGAATCGCCTAGAGCCATCTGGGTGAGGTGGAATAAATAAATAAATAATAAATAATCCAGTTTTATTTTTTAGTACTAGCTCACTTGTCCATGCATATCTAAATTAGCCATACTTATTTCCCTTCCCTGGTAGAAAAATCTCCATTTTCTAAAATTTTACTGGCTGGCATCTGGACTAGCATTAAGTTCCAGATTACCACTGTGTTATTGCTTGAGCAGGTAAAGGGGTGACTTTTGCTAATAATGCTTCCCCTCTCAAGTTCACTGGAGTCACCAAAATATATCCCCGAGGGTTGTGCGCAGTGGAATTTGTATGGCTGCATGTGCACAATGCTAATCTGGTTGTCCAACAGTTTCATAAAATTCATTAGAAACAACGAATAGATGCCAGTGCAATATTAGACAAGTCCAGCAATTTCAAAGTTGTAATTAATGTTTTTCAGGTGATTATCCCTGTGAGAGGATATGTTTTATTGAGTATTCCATTTGTTTTAAATGCTCCTTTCCACATAAAACTTTGAAGTTGTTCCCATATAACAAAGCACATGAAGTATCTTTATTGATCTCTACCCATATATAAATATCTGTACTACTACTAATAATAATTCCAATAAAATAATTTCTACATACTGCTTTGAATTTGTCTCAGTGTAACATTTAAATCACATTAAGTGTCTTTACAGATCTCTCCCCTGCCCACCCCCACCAAGTATTTCAGTTCAGCTACCTGACAGGTTCTGAGTCAACAGTGTGGGTGTTCTAGAATATATAAAAATAAATATAGATCAATCACCACAATATATTTAGAGAATCAAGAAAATGTCCATAGTAAAATTTTCAGATAAATAATTGCAAATTTTATGTAAAATGTCCCAGAAATGTTTCCAATTCCAAATATTTCCAGAAAACCCACATCCATACATGGGAACCACTTATGGAAAATGGCTCCCACATGGCTAGACTAATGTTTTTAAAAACACCTTAGTCACAAAACATATTTAAATCCCATTATTCATAAATACATCAATGCAGTTTACAAAACATGAATATAAAATATATGCAACACAATACAAGGCAAATCAGCAACAACTAAATAAAATCAGATCCATTCAGTGTGATGTTAGCTACAATTTAAAACAGAAGTGTTTCAACTTATGCATAAAAACAGGAAAGGAGGGGTCCACACCTCTCCCTGAGGAGGGAGCTCATAGGTCTGCTACTGAAAAATTCTAGATTTCTGTAAATGGTGGCCCAGGGACATTTTCATATTCTAATGTTTTATCTGCTGCTTATATCTGGTGGTTTGTTTGTTTTTTTAAAAGGTCTTTATATTTTAATGTGGTATTAGCCTGGTCTTCTAACTTATTTCACTTTATTAATCTTTTACTTTACATTGTATCTGTTTTGTTGATGTTGTGAGCTGCCCCAAGCAGCAGTGTACTGGAGGGGTGGGGCATAAATATTTTAAATATTACATGACAAAAGTGTCAAAATGATGTTGGTTTGCAGATATTTTACCTTAAGTAGAGAAGAGTTAAATGACATGGTTGACTGATAGGAGTTAGAACTAGTATGCATTTCCCAGCCTTCTAGTACTGTATTTGAAGCTGAGAATACAATTCCATTAAATGAGGCATTAACATCTGTCATTGATTCAATTTATTTAAACAAAAATGTTTGACAACATCCTGCAACCACATTATTCTCCCTCCGGTGTTTAATCACAATTTCAGTGATGTATAGTTCTTAGCCTGTATGTAGCCCAGTAGCACACAAAGCATTAGCATGATCCCTGAAAGCAGAGTTCTCTTCTCAGCAGTACACCAAGAGTCTCCAAAACTAAGAGCTTAAAAATGCAGTCTGAGGGCTTGGCACAAGAGGTATTGCTGAAAGGAAAATTGCTGATGCACAGGCAACTGACTGTCAAGCTATGTCTCTATAGAAAACCTGGTGCTAGTAATACCCCACTAATCCTTTCTGATATTATCACTAACCTTCCATTCAAGAGTTAGCTATATTTTGAAGTGCGGAACTCTTAATCCTGGACAAGTTACATCCTCACCCAACTAAAGTTACTGCAACTTTCGTCCATAGCTAGTTGTAGCTATATTTGCCTGGGTCACGGGTCACAGGATGCTACTAGCTAAAAAGTGCCCCTTCTAATCATGAGCGGTCTATCTATATTATATATATTTCACAAAGACATACCCCGTGGCTAATCCCATGTGTGGCAGCTTTCACTAGAGTTCGCAAGCAACTTCTGGATAGTGACGGGCATGGGCGGGAGTGAAGAAAATGGCGGGGGAGCCACCGGCGGTGAATGAAAGGCCCGTCTGCTGCCCAAAAGGAAGGATGGCCCGCACTGGAGAAAGGAACATTAGGTCTTACCTGTGAAGGGTCCTTTTTCAACGTAATCGGAGACCATCCTGTAGTAAGGGTATTCCCTTCATACCATCAGGGAATGAAAGGAAGTTATCACAGCAAAGATTTCCTGGAGGGCTAGGTTGATCCCTAATCCCCAGTTGTTCTGACCGTCATGCCGAAGGATGCTGTGAATAACTCAATGGAGAGAGCGCTCTGTTTTGAGGTTAGTGTTGAGAATAATTTGAGTCCCTTGCCCATAGGTCTCCCATCCGCGAGATGCTGTTCTGGTTCACTGTTAGTCTCCCCTTGTAGGAGAGTTATCCCCTTTAAGCCCTGCGCCCCCCTACATCTAACTTTACATAACTCGATACTCTTCAATTCTCCCCCATTTTTTAATAAGTTACAAATAAGTGCTTGAGATTTTAGGTTCTATTTCAATTTCCGTGGGTGGGGTCGGATGGTATCCGATTATGTTGAAAAAGGACCCTTCACAGGTAAGACCCAATGTTCCTTTTCCCACCATAATCGGAGACCATCCTGTAGTAAGGGACATACTCAAGCTAGATGAAGTTTAAATGCTAACCTGGGTGGGTTGCGGAAGAGTCTTAGACCACCTTTTGGAGGACCAGGCAGCCCAGAGCCGCCTGCTCCCTGTGGAAAGCCGAGATCTTATAATGTTTTACGAATGGGGTGATTTGAGGCCCATGTTGCTGCTTGACATATAGTTTGAAGTGATGCTCTGGCCGAGAATGCCACTGAGGCGGATGCGCTCCTTGTGGTGTGTGCAGTGATGCCTCGTGGAACCGGGATCTCTAGAGAGTTGTAGGCCAGTATGATAGTATCTCTTACCCACCTCGCCAAGGTGGCTTTTGAGACCTTATTTCCCATCATTTTGGAGTTACAGGATACGAAGAGGGCCTCTGTCTTGTGGAAAGGTCTAGTTCTCCATATGTATATGCGCAGTCCCCCTAACATCCAGAGAGTGCCACGCTCTCTCCCTCGGGTGTGAGGGTTGTGGACAAAAAGAAGGTAGTATGACTGGCTGTGACCAGCCAGTGAACAAAAAGTCTTAGCTTTAGGATTGCCCTCCAGGAACCATCTTTTTGGAGGACCAGAAATAGCATCGAGAATATGCCGCGCCCAGACTCAGTCCTCGGTACTTGCTCTATCGCTTTTATCTGGAGTAGGTGCTGTATGGCTAGTACCATCTGATGTCTCTTTTCCGGGTTTCTGGGAACTGGTGTGAAGCAATAACTGTCGGGGTGTAGGGATCAGAACTCCAGGGAAAGGCCCTCTGATACCGTCTGGAGTACCCACTGGTTGGAGGTGGCCATGGCCCAGGCTTCCTGGAAGAGTTGAAGCCTGCCTCTGACCGCTGCAGCATCATTGTCTCTGCTGTTTGAAGGCAGGGGCCCGGAACTGCTTGTTGAAGGGTTGTCGGGCCCTGCCCCTAGGTCGTCGCTGTTGCCAATAGGGATGGCTGGATGGCCGCTGGTTGTACTGACGATAGTCATGAAAGGAGCCACTTAACGAGTAATTACTGTCTGAATGAGGAACAAAAATTCCTTGGTTGTCCGTCCCCCCCAATCCGGAATGGTCTTTGGGTGTCTCCCCTGGCGGATGGCATCACCTTCTTCTTGTCCTTGGTATCCACTAGGATGGGTTCCAATGAGTCTCCAAACATTCCTGCCCCCTTAAATGGAATTGAGGCCAAATTTAGCTTGGACTTGGAGTCTACCTTCCAGTGCTTAAGCCATAGGCAGCACTGGACTGCCACCACCAATGCTATGGCTCTGGAAGCCTGCTGAATGCAGTCCAGGCTGGAATCAGCCATGAACGCTGCTGCCTTGGCCATCTTATTGATGCCCCGACGCAGCTTAGTATTCTCAGGCGGAACCAGTTGGCCCAGTTCCTTGGCCCAGAGGACTGATGCTCTGGCAAAGACTGAGTTTGCCGCCACTGCCCTAACTACATTTGCTGAAACCTCGTGTGCCTTTTTTAAGGAGAGACTCGTCCTCGGGGGTCTTGAGCTGTTCTTCCCCTTCCTTACTCAGTATGGTTTCCGAAACCAGTTGGGTGATCAGGGCATCTACTACTGGAGGAGCTAGCAGTGTGGCCACCTCCAGTGGGACAGCGTAAAGCTTATCGTAGAACTGGGACATGGATTTGTGAGAGAAGGGTGTGTTCCATTCCGCCATTAAGGTGGATAGGAACAGCTGGGGAAAAGGGATTATAGGTGTGGAATTGGAAGTAGATGGAAACACCTCCTGGTCCAACCCCTGGCTAGTGTTCGGTGTATCCACTGGGGATACTGCGTTGATGGAGCACCGCGCCTTGGCCAGTAACACCTCAAAATCTGTTTGTGCAAACAAGCGGGTGGAACTTGCTGCTTGCTGGGACAACAACGCCTCCTCTGATATCTCACCTTCCTCTGTCCCAGAGGAAGACTGGCCAGACCCTGGTGCATTTTCTGAGATACCAGGTGTATCAGGTAGCCCCTTCGGTCCCTGGGGGCTGGTACTGATGGTGGCATGCTTGGGGGGACCGTGCAGCGTGGTCCTACAGGAGGGGCACCTTCCGTGTCTGAGGATGAGAGGGAGTGGAGGTACCTCCTCTTCCTACTCACGAGAGCCTGGGGGATGAACCAGCCTCGCTCGCCCTCTGGGATGGCCCCTCTTAAAATCCCCAAATCTGGAGATGAGGAAGAGTCGCTCTAGCGTCACGCTCTGACCCTGGGTTGAGGGGATCCCGCCTCCGATGCCAGGGAAGGGAACAAAGACCTAAGCTCCCTGGCTATAAAGCCCTTCAGCCACATGGCCCCCTCCTCAGAGATGTGAAGATCCGCGCCCTGCCCCCAAGGGGGATTACTCACAAGCAAAATTGAGAGGGTCCCCAGAGCGTCCGCTGACTGCGGCGGCTGCGTTTGCGGTTCCGTCGGGGGGTCCAGCACTTTCAATCCCAGCCGTAGCCACGAATTCCACATTCAGCAGCGTTAGCCTGCCGCTCGCTATGGCGTCCACCTCCTCCAGAGCCAAGTTTCCTCCCTGGTGGCCTAGCAGTTATGGGGAGGGGATATGGCGAGGCTGCCACTGCTGGCAGACAGCCTGAAGCAGCAGGTGTTCACTCAGCCACGCGACCGGCAGTCTTGTTCTCCGGAGGTTCCCAGCAGCCAGTGGCTGCTCTGCCACCCGCTTCTCCTTCCTTTTGGCCTTTTTTCTTGGAGGAGCCTCTGCCCCCTTAGGAAGGTTGGCGCTTACCTCTGCCCCCTTAGAAAAGGTGGCGCTTGGGGCTTTTTTCCTTTTTGGTGAGGCACTCTCCGCCCCCGATGCAAGGGTGGCAGTTGTAACCCTAGTGGGGGGTTGGAAATTGCCCCGTTGTTCCCCCTCTGACAATGACGCCAAAATGGCATCGGTGGCATGAGCGCACTCCATAAGTGGGTTAGAATGAAGGCGGGAAGGTTAAAAGTCTAAGGGGAGCACTGGGGGGAAAGCTTTGCTGAGAAAGGGAAAGAAGAAAGCACTAGGTGGAGGAAAGCTTTGGGGGAGGAGGTCGATGGAAAAGCCAAATAAAAAGATCAGATTTTTGAAGCTCTCTCTCCTTCCTGCCAATCCTGAGGCAACAGGAAAAGGAACTGGGGATTAGGGATCAACCTAGCCCCCCAGGAAATCTTTGCTATGATAACTTCCTGTCATTTCCTGATGGTATGAAGGAAATACCCTTACTACAGGATGGTCTCCGATTACGGTGGAAAACAGTGAGCAGGCGGCAGAGAGGGCAGCACATCCTCCCCCTCCGGGCCCACCTGCCGGCCAAATGGCAGGCCCATAAGTGGGTGGGGGGAGAAAGCAGGGGGTGGGGGAGAGAACGAGGGAGAATTAGAGGCGCAGATGCTCTGTGCCCGGTTCAGCTAGTACATTAGGAATTCAGCTGGCATTCCAATACTACTGGGTGAGGAAGTTAATGGCATATTCTTTTGGCAAGAAGTAGATGAGGTCATGGTTAATTGTGAAGGAGTCAGTGGTTATATTTGGCATCAAAAAGAAAAGCTCAAAAACTTGAAGATCAAGTGGCACTGGGGAAATTTTTTACAACACCCTTCTAGAGCATAAAATAATGTGAAAAGCACATGAAAAACCAGAGCAACTACATTTTAAAATATATACAGAATTGTTTTGAAAACCTGTTCTAAATCCCCAAGTAGGCACAGAGAATTGCTCAAAAAGCAAGGCTGTGTATAGTGCAAAATGTAGAGCAGCACAGGCAACACTTGAGGTGAAGACACCAACTGTATGGTCACACTGATTAGGGCTTAGCCTTATACAGCAACATTGCTCCATCTTTCAAAGTTTAGGATTCACACAAATAGAATATCAGTGCAAATTCTTGCAACTTTTACTACCTAGTCTAGACCCAGCCAGTGTTCCCTCTAAGGTGTGTGCACATGTCTGTGCTCACAAGTTTTTTTTTAATGTCCGCTCAGTTAATTTTAGATCCCACTCAGGTTGAATCAGGAAGGCCCCATTCCGATACTGCCACTCAGAACATGGAGCATTATTCTTGCAGAATTAAGGCACCAAGAATAATAATGGGGTTTGCACCAGTAACAAACAAAGTTAAGGGACAGAACTGGTATCTGAGTAAGGAGGGAGCTGATGGAAACTGGACTGTAGAACTGAATGGGGGAATACAGGAAGTTGCGTTCTACCCACTAGTCCATCTAGCTCAGTAGTAGTAGTAATTTTTATTTCGGTCACTGACCAGCAAAAGCTCAGTATTGTATACCCAGACTGGCAGCAGCTTCTCCAAGGTTGCAGGCAGGAGTCTCTCTCAGCCCTATCTTGGAGATGCCAGGGAGAGAACTTGGAACCTTCTGCATACATGCAAGCATGCAGCTGCTCTTCCCAGTGCGGCCCCATCACCAGTGGTCTGTCTAATTTTTTTCATCTCTGTGAGGAATGAATTTTGTTTTGGGCAGCAGTATCAAGGCAGTGTGTGTGCACCTGCATTCAGAATGGGGCCTTCCTGATTCAACCTGAGTGGGATCTAAAATTAACTGAGCAGACATCCAAAAACTTTTGAGGGTGTAAACACATCTTAGAGTGAACAGTGCCTAAGGGGAATATCTTCCAGTGCTCACACATGTGGTCTCCAATTCAAATGCAAATCAAGAGGACCCTGCTTAGCAAAGGGGACAATTCATGCTTGCTACCACAAGACCAGCTCTTGAGCAAGAGGCAATGAAATCCAGTGTGTATACCACAGACATATATTAGATGGGCTGTTATCTCTAAATTGGAAGAGAACGCATATTCTTTTGCAGACTTCCTTCTGTCCCCCTATGTCTCTGCTTCCTATGGCAGCAACTCTACAGGCTTTATCTAGTTACAGAGTCAGAACTCAAAATTGTTATGTACAGCTCCCAATGGATTGATCAGCACCAGTCATTTGTGGACAGCACTCCATGCTGCTTGCTGCCACTACAGTTAAACACCATGCTCACTGAGATTTGCTGCCCAACCATGAAAGAGTTAGACTAAGGGCAAACCTACATAGATGGTAGCTGACATGGGAACTCAAGCACATTTCTCACTAATGTGTAAAACAGCAGCAAGGGGTATTTTGGGAGAAAAGCAGCAGAGGGTTGTTGTGCATGCTTGATCCTTCCTCTTCTTACTACGTTTCTTCTGCAACCTTTCACACCCCAGCTGCTTTTCCCCATTTGACTCCATGTCTCTCAACCCTTGACTGGATGAAAGCAATGAGGAAGGAGAACTGAAGAAGAGTGGTAGAAAGAGGGAAGCTAGATAAGGCCCTTCATGCTGGTTTGCCTCTGCCAAATGAGTAATTGTGCTCTAGGTTAAACTCACAAGTCTATGCAAAACATGTTTGCACCCTTCAAACAGATTAGTTGATGGGTAACTAGGGGTGTGCACCAGTCTTCCCTCTAGCAGGGATTCCCAGATGATGTTGACTACAACTCCCAGAAACCTCAGCTGCAATGGCTTTTGCTTGGGGATTATGGGAGTTGTAGTCACCTTAAGGGGCACAGCAGGGGAATGCTTGACGAACAAGCAGAAGGTTGCTGGCTCGAATCCCCACTGATATTATATCAAGCAGCAGCGATATAGGAAGATGCTGAAAGGCATCAGCTCATACTGTGTGGGAGGAAGCAATGGTAAACCCCTTTTGTATTCTACCAAAGAAAACCACAGGGCTCTGTGGGCGCCAGGAGTCAAAATCGACTCGACGGCACACTTTACCTTTAATCAACAACATCTGGAAATCCCAGTTAAAAGGAACACTGGTGTGCACAAACTGGTGTGCATGAACCAGTCTGCAATGAACTGGGCTGGTTCAACCACAAACCCAACCTGTCTCCAGGAGAGGTGGTTTGGCTCACGATTAGACTGAACTGAGCCCAATCCATTGTGGACTGGTTCATGCACATGTTACTGCTTCCACCAGAGGATCAGTAAGCGCCTATTTTTGAAGGTTCCCTCTTGTGCCCCCCTCCTGCCCTTAGAAGCCTTTTAAAGGCAGCATTTCCCTTTGCCTCATCGGATTCCCCTTTACAAGCATAGCCTCTCAGACCATCGAACTGGTTCCATCAAATGAACCAGTCCGCAGGCCAGCAGTTCAGTCCCAATTTGAACTGAACCACAAAAATTGGTGGTTCAAAAATTTGTAAATGTTACCCCTATGGGTAACCTCTAGGAATGTGCCCAAATCATTTTGGGCAACTCGGGGGGGGGGGGGAATGCTGGGTTCAATTCATAGCTTTAAGAATGAGGCACACAGGTCCTTACCTGCTCCTCTGCCACCCCACCACTGTTCCAGCCACTGCGGCAGCCATATGCATGCTCAGCATGGTGTTGCTGATCATGCAAATGGCCACTGCAACTCAAACAGTGGCGGGGTGGCAGAGGAGCAGGTAAGAACCTGCATGCCTCATTCTTAAAGCTACATCTTGCCCTCCCCCCAATGAAATGTTTTGAATCATTTCGCCACCTTTCTAATGAAGCGCTAAAACAATGTGGGCACATCCCTAGTAACCTCTCCATGAACAGCTGAAAGGGGAGCAGCACAACTTGTTGGCAAATAAGCCAAAGTGAGTTCTGATAGGGGCCAGAAATATAAGGCAGACAGGTGGAGAATCGGGAATGCTGCCCCATCACATAAGACAATGGCCTACATCCAAGCTATGAGCTGCAGGTGGAATATGATTCTCAGTGTTCCCTTGAAATGACTGAAAATGTGTTTAGAGTCATGGGACACCCAGAGATTTTCACGTACCACAAGTGGGTGCAGAGTTGTGGGATTTATTTGTTTATTTAGCCAAATGTAACCCCTCAGTGCACAGAAGTGTTTCCTGCCCACAACTCTTAGTCTGGATGCAGGCCAGTAAGTTTTGTTAATTTAGAAAGTAACCTGAATTATAAAGTTACATCCTTGGCTTGAAGTAGTAGTTATTCACTTAAGTAAAACTTATTCACAATCTTCAGCTGATCTATTAGGAGGAAAGGACCCATCTGAAAATTTCAATCAATCTTTTAGCCATCAGTTTCCATATGCAGATGCTGAAAATGGATGAAGAGAAATTATCAGGGGATTTCAGTAATTATACTATTTGTGAACTGCAATATCAATGTTCTATTTCCCTTCTGACAAATTGGAACAGTTCACTTGTCCCAATGAGATCAGATGCTCATTTACTGCTATACAACTAAAATGTTTCAGCTTAAAGGTTACTTATCCTTGAAAAGACACTAGAACAATTACTTGTTACAATTTCTGTTAGAACATTTAGGGCAAAGCTGGAGTATTCTCCATTCTTTATACACTGGAGAGGGTGGGGGACAAGAGATCACTCAACTGGACCTAACCTTTGAGAACACCACAACTATTTTAAAGCAGCATTTAACAACGTTCTGCAAGAAAGTTAGTGACATGGGAGACCACCAGATTTTCCAGTGACTTGGAACTCTGAAACTAGAGGTCCAGAAAGTTGTTCAGCAGCAGGGTCTACACAGATTGTTCTGGTGAAAGCCCCTTCCCTTTCCTGGAGATAGCTTTCTGCTCTCCAAACCTCTGAACTCACCCCCTTCTAAGCTTGGAGCTGGGGAGGAGGGCAGGAGCTTGCCCTAGCTGCATCAGATCTTGACTAATGCTACAGTCAAAACAAGTTAGGCGACAAGCACAAATTTTGGTTGGCTACCAAGACCAGTGAAAGGTTTGGGCCTTATGTGTTCCTCCATACTGTACAGAACTAATATTAAGCTCAAGACAATGACTGCTACATAGTCTGTAGCTACATCCTGCCACAGCTGACCAAATTTCTTGCATTTCATTCCAGTATGAGAATGCAATTTTGGTATTGAAAGACCAGCACAAAAACAGAATTTCAACTGACAACTGATCAAGAATATGCCATGGTTATGGACAATGTTTTCCTGATAAAAACTGGATGAGAACAGCAATTTGATCATATTTCAAGAGATATCACCTATAACCTTTTCAACAGGTTCGAGTACAACTCTGCAGAGTCACTTTCATTTATTGAAAACAAAAAATAAGTATTAAGAAATATCTTGTCATGCAGTCTCCTTTCTTTATTTTGAATATTCTGCCTTAATGTGAACCAAAAGTATGTTTTCTTAGCCAAAAACATGTTCTGTTTTGCGTATCTATTAAGATATTTTCTATTCTCTCTCAAAATGTGGAGAGAGATATTGGAAAGGAATATTACTGACAATCAAAATTTTAATTTAAGGAACACCCTCACTAGCTCAAAAGATCAATGGTTTTATTTAGGTGTGGGTTTTTTTAATGTGGACTGACCATTTAAGTAGATACATCAGCAATTTTTCAAATCAAGATAATATCTATACCCAAATGATAAAGTGAACAGATTTGAATTCTGACAACAGCTTTAGCAGAAGCAGAGACACAAACTATATCTATTTGTTAGATTTAGAACATGTATACACAATGCAGTTAACAATCTACAGTGTTCAGTTGTATTTTCTTCCTATGATCTTGTTTTTCTAAACCACTATTGTTTACATAAACTAGACTTGATATACTTTCAACATAGCAATCAATACAGCTATATCAATATGGCTATTAAGCCCAGATAATTAATGCTAGAAACAGTAGCATACTTAAAGTGCGAATGCAGCAGTATTTTAGTATTTCAACTGCTGGTAAAAGTTGCAAGTGACAGGACACTATTAGAAATATTCAGTTGTGGGCAGATATAAAAGGCAAAACTGGCTTCACTTCAACCTAACCATATCCTTTCTGATTTTGTATCCATCAAAGGAAGGAAGAGAGCCTGGTCTCTTCATTTGAACTAGCCTCTCAGTGGTTAAAGAATCTGAGCTGAGTCTTAAAATAATGTAGCTAAGCCAGGCCCAAGAATAAACTAAACAGATTGGTTAAGATCAGCATTTTGTTCCCATCTAATACAGAAAAGAGTTTGATTAGAAGATTTCCAATACAGTGGTCCCTCTACTTACGAAATTAATCCGTTCTGAATGCACATTTGTAAGTCGAAAAGTTCGTAAGTCGAAAAGCGGTTTCCCATAGGAATGCATTGGGAACGGATTAATGCGTTCCGGAGCCTAGAAAAAAGACCCAGACCCCCAGTAAGGCTTGCAAACTGCACAGGAACATTTCTTTTCAAGAATAAACAGGCAGTAAACAGGCAGGCAAGTCAAGGAAACCGCATGTAAAATTCGTAAGTCGAGGAAACCCCATCTAAAAATTTGTAAGTCGAAAAAACCGCATCTAAAACCGGATCTAAAACTGCCGTTTGTAACTCGAAAAATACTTATGTCGAGTAGTTCGTAAGTCGAGGGACCACTGTATATATTTTAGTTCATGACTAGAATTAACACATCACTGAATACTAAGAAAATGGCTTTATTCAAAGATAGTTACATTTTGAAATATATTCAGAGGAGAGCTGGTCTTGTGGTAGCAAGCATGACTTGTCCCCAAAGCTAAGCAGGGTCTGCCCTGGTTGCATCTGAATGGGAGACTTGATGTGTGAGCACTGCAAGATATTCCCCTCAGGGGATGAAGCCGCTCTGGGAAGAGCAGAAGGTTTCAAGTTCCCTCCCTGGCTTCTCCAAGATAGGGCTGAGAGAGACTCCTGCCTGCAACCTTGGAGAAGCTGCTGCCAGTCTGTGAAGACAATGCTGAGCTAGATAGACCAATGGTCTGACTTAGTATATGGCAGTTCCCTATGTTCCTATTCAGATGCCGTTTAGAGGACTTTGGTTTTAACCTTTTCTGGAGAAACACTAGAATGTTGCCCAATAAGGCCATGTTCGAAAACAAGCAATTTCAGCAAGTTTAACTTTGCTTAACAATGGTTTCATCACCACTATCAATAATAATGAAACAGGTAGGTGAAATCAAAACACATATATACCTTAAGTGGTTACATTTATGTTCTGTACAACTGATAATTGGTCTAAACCCCGATACATTTTTAAAGAAAAATACTTTTAAAATGAGAGGAGAGGAGAGCTGGTCTTGTGGTAGCAAGCATGACTTGTCCCCATAGCTAAGCAGGGTCTGCCCTGGTAGCATCTGAATGGAAGACTTGATGTGTGAGCACTGCAAGATATTCCTGGCTTCTCCAAGATAGGGCTGAGAGAAATTCCTGCCTGCAACCTTGGAGAAGCCGCTGCCAGTCTGTGAAGACAATACTGAGCTAGATAGACCAATGGTCTGACTCAGTATATGGCAGTTTCCTATGTTCCTAAAAACCTGATAGACAACACTTGGAATACCAAAAGCCTTGTTTTGACAATGCCAGAAGATACTAATATTATTCTTCATTGAGGAATTTTAAAAAGCTTTAAAAAAAAAAGCTTTTACAAATAGACCATAAGCAGCCATGTTTTATTGTGGCAAGTTATGAATATTCACAGTTTCTGATTCAAACAGCATGGATGCTTATTTTCCAGCTACTGTTAAGAAACAGAGTTGTGGATACTTAAACCAAGTCTTTGCTGGATTGTGGTCTAGGCCCAATGATTTCAATGGTTAAAGCACATACAAATCAGATGAGCTTCCCCCACCCCCACTGCCCAAGAAAGTGATTTTGCTTAAGATATGCTTCCAAGTGCAACGACACAGTCAAAGAAATCACTGTTTCACAATTGGTTTCCATGTATGCAAGCAGATATAATTCTATAGTGCAAAGACTACATGAGCAAAGGTTTTGGTTTATGTTCCATAGTTGAAGGATCTATTTAGTTGCAAACAATATGTTATAGCAATTGTTATAGCAACTATTAGTACATATGCTTGTTCAGAAAATATCACAAGATGCACATTTCATTTTAAGTCAGAAATTTAAAGCCTACTTTTTTCTCCTTGGTGACTTAATTAATCTACACTGCTACTCACCCCTCTTTCCCTCAATGTTGCAATTTTAGGAAGATTTGAGCATAATTGTCAATTTACAATGAAGGCGTGATCAATTGAAGGTACTAACTGTATGAATTGGTGCCTCCATGCAAGACCTATATATATGGAGCTGCCACGATTTGTGCAACTACAGGGGCTGAACTTCTGAATTACTCATGGGCAAGAGCATGGAATCCAAAGCACATCATGCAACATTCCATATGAAGTAGGATCTCTCAGCTCTTCCCTTCCTATGCCAGTCCCACCCCCCGCCCCACCAGTTAGGGGCCTTGTGGAGTGACATTCCAAGAGGTAAAAAGAGGTTGTCACAGAAAGGAAATACTGTCTTCTCCCCTATGTGCATACGCACAGACACACAGCAAACAGGATTGGGCTAGAATATGCCCATTGTAAAAACAGACTAATCTGTGACCCAGCTGAGAGGGGGCAAGATCTGCCCTTCACACTAGCATTGGCCTAGAGAACAGTCTGAAGATACACAATATGGTTTAACCACTGAAACTAAAAGGCATCTAGGCACTGCTCAGAACCAGATAGGAGACCACCTGGGAACCATATGCAAGCTGGTCTGGGTTCCTTGGAGGAAGAACAAGGTATAAATATAACAGAACAAATCACTAGGGGCAGGCCTCTCGCTCATGACAATGATGTCCTAATGCACATGTTTACTTTCTTCCAGATAACTGCACAACTATCTTTTTCTTATTGGAAGAAGTAAAGTGATGTAGAAGGAGACAAATCTTGCAAAGAGAGTGATTTTCCCATTCCTCCCCATCCCAATACTCAATCTGTCAGGTAAGAAGGCAATGTCTCCTAAAAGGGTGGGCAATACGCTTGACAACCTCCACCCTGGGAGGAAAGAAAAAAAATCCAACCAACCCATCCACCCTGAGCAGGGGAGAAACATTGCTTATCTTACTCAGGGCCTGAAAGCAGTGTTTGATTTGGGAGAAGCAGAGCCATGTGTGGATAAGGTGGCAGTAGTCTCAGTGATGGATGTAGCAGTGGATTGGAGAAAATGAACTGAACTCGCCATGCTTCTCCATCCAAACTTGACAAGGAAGCACTGGCACAGTGAGGAGAGCATACCTCCCAACTAATTGGAAGGGGCAATTTTTGATGCCCTCCCCTTCCCTAGGAAGCCCTCTGTACCACCCAAAAATACACCCCCAAGTGCAGTCTTCAGGGACATATTTTTGAGAGGCACAGGCTGTTTCCTGGGGAAGGGAAAGGCATCAAAAATTGTCCCTTCTCCAGTGCAGTTAGTTGGGAAGTCCCATTAGCCTGCTCCTCTCACTGCACCAGTGTTTCCTTGCTCTGTATGTTAGCCACTATCTCTGAAAGTCAGTTCCTGGATTCTCTAGGATGTCAAAGAAACGAAACCAGAAAAGACTATGCAGACAGGTGTGGGCTCAACTGTGAATAAGACAAAGACAAGCTGCAGTTGATAAGAACTTAAGAAGCTACAAGTAGTTAGATAGTGGCTCTAGTACCCCTACATTCTCCCCTCCCCCATGTAAGAGAACAGCTGCTGTTCACTCATACATGCATAAGAGAATGGCTCCACTTGCAGACACCACAAGCTCCTGCAAAAAAACCCAAAAAACTCCCTCCTGCAAAAAAGTCTTCGCTGAGGCAGACTATATGTGTGCACAAAGAAGCACCAGAAGTATACTATTTCAGCCAGCAAAAAGAACTGTTTTAGGCTTATTGGTTTTATTAGGCAAGGCAAGTACATAGGTACATTAATTCAAGAAGCTCCAAACGATCATGCCAGCCTCAAATATTTACAAATTTGAAATCAGTAAAAGTTTATCATAGTTTGAAGCCTTGGTAATTACTGATCTAGGCCAAAAGAGGTCTTTTACCCAAGATAAACATACATCTGGTGGACATCAAAACCAAAGGCATAAGCTCTAAGATTCCAATGGGAAGAGCATTTAGACATTCATATTTGATACTGAAGTTATGTTTTTTATAGAACCATTTACTTTAATATTTACATTTATATACTATCCTTCGCCCTGGGATGCCATGTGTATTAGATATCATGTATAGGGAAAACGTTTACAAAATATTACTTAGATGGTACTACACATCAGCAAGACTGCAGACGCATGAAACATTAACTGGCTTATGCCAAAGTAGTATATCCATGAGGCCTTTTCATATTTGGTAGGGTTCTCTAGTTTGCAGAATTCTTATTATATATATCCAGTAATATTTTTGATCCAAGATCCCATTGAATTCTGCAACTGTTCTCTTGGGAAACTTGAAAACTCATGTAAAAATTGACACCTTGTGGCAGATATGAGCAGGATATTGGAAGCAAGATGAGTTGCAAACAGTGGAGCTTTGAAAATATAAAACCTACAATACTATGTTGAACTGAATCATTTTGAGTACCTTTGGGATGGAAAAATCAAGTTAATTGACGCTGAAGACAATGGATCCCTTTATTCAAAATACTGGAATAAGAAAATGCCAGCTGAGAATGTCAAGAATGTATTGACTAATTAGTCACTAAATTGACTGAATATTTGTTATTTGCTACTTTATACACCATGTGAACGATCTTATTCTACTTTTAAAAAAAACACATGAAACTTAACAGATGGCCCTCCTCTCTCACGCATAATATGATGGTGTTTGGCTAATCTGAAACAAAGGCTCACCTATGCATCAGTGCCTGCTATGCCAAAGCTGCATTTCATATGCAACCTAAAGCTTTTTAAAATGACTATCAAGTCTAGTTTCCTCAACAGCTTTTAGAGAAACCAAGCTAAATTAGTGACCTTCAAATACATAAGTTTAAAGTCAACTATGCTTGTCTTTAGAAACACCCAACTAGATATTGGGTAGAAACACACAACCAGAACAGCTGCTTTCACAAAATACACAGTAGTATGCAAATATGATTTGACTCAATGCTTCACAAAGGACTAGTTATTTAAGAGTGCTGCTGAAATACAACCATTATCTAATAATGAATATTTTCATCATCCAGAAGAAGTGAATGCCAGTTGTGAGCTCACTGGTGTATCATTATAATAGTAAAACTACTTAGAAAATAATTTGCATTGCAATGTTCCCTACATTTAAGCATGATTTTACAAGCCATAATCATATTGAAGGTCAACAGCACAACTACAGAGACTGCTTCTTTTAGTCGTATAAAACCATAGCAACTTCAGCTTAAGGTAGGCCCCTAGCAGGGTTGCTACTTCCTCCTCCCTCTTGCAGAGTGTTCTGCATGGGTGAGTCATAGCCAACATTACATCATCTTACCCAGGGAGGGGCCTGATTTCTATAGTGAGTTACAACCTCTTGGAGAAGGTACATACAGCACCCTCTAGAGTTATAGCCTCTCTAGATTATGCAGATAGCACACTTCTGGCAAGAAAACTAGGTTGAAAGTTCTTTACCTCTTGCAATTGCTAACTAGCCACATAGGTCTTCTTTATACAACAGAATATACATAACTGTAAATAAAAGAGTTTCTATAGAACAAATTTCCTGCTATAACACAAGGTTCCAAATGTAGTTTTAGGAAGTAAGTCACCCTGCTATTTGATTTTCAAAGGACTGAGGGGCAAGAAAATGTACAAGCTTTATCTAAATGGTCTCATACTGTCACTATATAAAAATAAAATGTTAGTACAAGGTTATCTGCCCTTGAACGTTAACACTAAAAAAAGTCTTGAGACTCAATTCTCACCAGCACATCATTGCAGATGTCCCTTAGTTCAGTCTCAATTTTCTCTCTGTATTCTCGGGCCATTTGCTGCTTTTTCTCAGCACCTTCCGTCTTTTGTTCAATACTTGAGACAACCCTCCAGGATGACCTACGTGCTCCTACAACGTTTTTGTAAGCGACAGAGAGAAGATTCCTCTCCTCATTGGACAATTCTGCTCCTTGCTCAGTCACAGATTTCATGCAGGCTGCCATGTCATCATATCTCTCAGCCTGCTCAGCCAGCTTGGCCTTCTGGACCAGCTCGTTTTTATCCATGCTGATTTCTCTGGAGAATGAAAAATATCAAAATATTATTCAGGCATCTATCAGGCAAAAGCATTTGTAATTCAGCTGTCTCTTACAAAGTAAGGGGTATTCTCTTGGATTGTAATCCTGTACACAGGAGGAAACACGCTAATTTCAATGCCTCTTACTCCAAATCAAATGGCAAGACTACAGCTTTAGTTTCTACTTCTACTTCTATTAGGATGTGGACCAAAATAATTTAACCTTCATTTTTGTTAAATTAGTGAATTCTTGAAAAAGGCTGTTTCTTGTGTTTATGCAATTCCCCAGCCTTCCATGAGGAATGCAAGCTATTCTCTCAGATGCTCCTAGCTCTTTATTTGAAGTATCAGTACCTTGCTATTTTGAGACAAACTTCAAGCTGATTTGGAAGTTTCACAATCTTAAGAATTTCTCCCTAAAGTGTGCTATATTACAAGCCATTCCTTTCTCTTTCAAAAGCTATAGGTGTTTACTATTATTCCCTTCTGTCTCTCTCTTTCTGGCCTTCCTCCCCCACTATACACTGTAAGCCAAATATATTAGCATTAAAGTCATTAGATTTAATAGCAAATGATTTAACTACATAGCTGAACTAAGACTTACTTAAAAGTGCACTTGTTAGGATAATGGTACAAGTCAGCAACCCCAATGGAACTTACTTCCATTGAATTTGTCTAGGATCAAGGTGCAGAACTGCAATTTTCAAGCCACTTGCTTCATCAGCTTTTCTTTGACTCACCCCAAAAGGACTGATGATTTTGAACTCTGTAGTTCATAATCAAAACCTTAACCACAAAAAGACTTGGAAACATTTTGAAGAGCAGTTCTGACTTCTGTGATTCCTTATGCATCGCGTGATTTAGAGCTGGTACATGTAACAGGGGCAAGTCAAGCTTAAAAAAACCTTGGTGACCTTGTGCCATCAGATTAGCAAAGACATTTGCACGCCTGAGAGAAGAGTATCTGCTTTTTGACAGAAAGGAAACCAGTTGCGTGTGTTTCCTGTACAGCAGGAGCTGCGACTTGACTGTATAAAATGGTGCTGGTGGTGCACTCCCTGGCACAGACGGCCGCGGGTGTGTTGCCGCAGCTGGCACGGCTACAAACATGGCCGGGGCGGCAAGGGACTAGAGGCACAATCATGAAGGTGATAAGGTGTGGGCGAAGGAGCAGAGAGAAAGGGAAGGAAGGAAGGAAGCCAGGAGGCCAGGCCAGACTCTCGCCTGTTGCCCCTCCCAGCGCCGCAACCGCCCGCCCGTCTCCGACACATGAAGCGCCTTTTCTAGGCTCTTTGTCATGGCGGATTCGTGTCAAAGCCCAGCCCACTTCTGCGAGCGCTAATCCCCCTCACCTCCGCCCCGCGCCGGGAGGGGGATGCAGCATCCCCGCCCCGACAGAGACCGAAGAAAAGGGGAAGCCCAGGCGGCGCCTCGCAGCGGGAAGACCAGGCGGCACGCCCGCCCACCTGCCCCGCGAGCCCTGCGGCTGCGGCGCCCTCGCCCCAAGGGAGCCCCCCCCCGCTCGCTCCGGAATCGCGGCGCCCCCAACCCACATTTTCATCATCCCACTGCCTCCCTCCCTCCCTCCCTCCCCCGTTCGCTCTTTCCCCCGCCCTAACGAGGCGGCTGCTGTGCCTTTAAGGCGGCCCCCTCGGATCCTTAATGCGGCGGCTCGCACCGGTTTGATGCGCCGCTCCCGGCGGGAAGCCACACCCCAGAGCCGCCCTGCAGTTGCTCCAGCCGGGCGAGCTCGAGAAAAACTGGAACTTGGAAGGCGGCCGCCCGGGGGTGGGTGAGGGGGAGGGAAGGGAAGAAAGGAAGGAAGAGGAGAGCGCGAGCAGTCTAGCAGCCGTCCTACTCCCCAACATGGCGCCCCTCCATCCATCCTTCCCTCCCTCTTCCCTCCCATAGCACCCCTTAATTCAAGCCCCCCCTGCCGCCGCGGAGCAGCCCCCTCGAGAGAGGCAGGACTCGCCTCCTTACTATCGATGATTAAGGAGAGCGCGCGCGAAGGAGGGGGAAGGGGAGGAAAGGGCAGGCTGGAGATGGGGGCTCCCCCCTTCCCTCCCTCCCGTCTGCCTCACAGGTAGAGACGCCGTTCTCGGCGGAACCTCCCCCCCCACCTCTCTCTCCTCCGCCAGAAGGCGAGCATCGACCCCACCCGCTCTCCCCGTGCGCGGCACAAGGGGCACCGCCCCAGAGCTTCACCTGCCGTAGCGGAGGCACAGCCAGGCGGCCGCCTCGCCCAGAGCATGCCCGCTCGTTGCTGCTGCCGCCGCCTTCCACTGCCCCTCCCTTTTTCAGCGACCGAGGCGGCGCGGGAGCTCCCCGGGCAGGTGGGGCCGGCCGCACCTGTGGGGGACAGGAGACGGACCCGCCGCCGCAGCAGCAGCGAGGAAAGGAGGGAGAGCGAGCGAGGGGGGAGGGCATGAATGGCTCCCCCTCCCCCGGCTGCTCCTGCGATGCTCGCCCGGAGTGGGGCTGGGAGCCGCCCGGCTGCTCAAGGCGGAGGGGGCCGGCAGACAACCGCCCGAGAGCCTCTTCCCCTTTCGTTCTCCGCGGCTGCGGCCGCCCCTCTCTCCGCCATGGGGGCTCCTGCCTCTGTCGGACCCACGAGGGGGGGATGCGAGAGAGAGAGAGAGAAGGGAGAGGGCAAGCGTGCCGGGGCCGTTACCTGCGGGGTTGGCAGTGCGAGTGTCTCTCTAGGCGGGTGACCGGCGCGGACTGTGCCTCTCTCGCGGCTCTCTCCGCTGCAGCCTCGCTCTCGCCCTCCCAGCGCCACACACGGGGTCTCCGCCAATCACCGCGTCGCAACGCACGGGCAACACAGAGCCCGTGACGTCAAGCGGCGCCATGGCAACCGCGCGCGGGCACGAGCTTGCGCCTACACTTTCCCCTCCCTCACCCCTCTCTTCCCCCTCCCCAACGCGAGGGCTGCAGCAACCGCCGCGGGCGCGCTTGGTCCGACGGCTGTGGCGCGCTCCGCGCGGCCTCGGACACGCCTAGTCCTGCTGCTGCGCTCTCGGACCTTTTTCCTCCCCCCCCTTCTCCTTCCGACGATGAGCGGGCGCGCGCACAGCCTTCCCACCCTCCCACTACTGCAGAGCGTGTCCGCTCGCGCATGCGGGAGAGCCGCGCCTCTTCTTCACAGCACAGCCGGCAGCAGCAGCAACAGAGCAGGGCAGGGAGAGGCCGCGCGCCGCCCTGATGCTTCCGCTCGTTTACCCCCACCAGCTCCTCTCCAGGGAGGGGCGGACGGAAGGCAGGCAGCCAGCCAGGGAGAGGGGTGCACAATAGTCCTCCCTCCAACCCCCTTTGCACTATTTCGACATCGGAAACATGCTAGCCCCACCCCCTCGCCTCCAACCACTCTCTTCACACAGGGTAGGCAAAAGAAACGCCATCCTAACGCACCACACACGCATACTACACACTTCACATCTTTGTTCCGGTTTCCAGCCATTGGAGGCCTGGAGCCAAGTCCCAGTCATTCAAGGCCACAGAGTAAGTTCTTACTCAGCTTAATTTCAAGTCCCTTTGGTTGGAGTCCTAGATCGTTAAATATTTTCGTTGCTGTCAAGCCCAAATAGTTCTAAGAACTACCCTCACTTTTGAGGACTGCAGTTAGCAGTTGCACTGTAAATTTTCAATTTAAAGCTATCCTAGAAAACGCACAGATTCCATTATGGTGGCACACATGAAAGGTGGCTTTTTGTTTTTCATCATAAAGTGTGGCTTGTGTGATATTTCTGAGGAATCCGTGAACACTAAAATGTTTGAAAATAATATTAAAATAAGTATTTTAACTATTTCTAATAGACTAGTTGGTGAGGCCTGTCTTGGGCAAAGTCATTTTGCGTAGATTACACTAGGGATGTGCACAGAACTGGTTTGAAGGCCCTTTATGGGCTTCCAAACTGGTTCAACCAGCAGTTCCGCTGGTGTGGTGGTGGTGGTGAGATAAGGGCTGCACTTACCCACCCAGACCCATCGCATTTTCCCCGCCAGTGCTCGGTTTTCTAGAAGTCTATCGGGGCAGTGTACTTCCATGCCGCCCCGTTTGTCCCATTGTTCGATTGTACCTGGAAGTAGCTGATATACCTGTGTGCACGTGCTCACGCCTGGAGTGCAAAGGCGCATCAGCTACTTCCAGGTACTGGCGAGGGAAACGCAGCAGGGGGTAAGTGCACCCTCCCCCACCCTTAAAGTTATCTCCCCCACCATCAAACTTCCCCCGCCAGTTCTATGCACATCCCTAGATTATACTGTTAGGAAAATTCAAGAAATTAAATCCAGGAGGCCCTCTGATATTATGGGGGTATAATATTTGTGGAAACCGCAATACTAGAGTGCGTGACACAATTTTAAAAATGGAGAAAGGTTCCTTAGCTAAACAATCCACTCTTGCGGTGAGAGTGGATGGAGCAGCCTGCCAGGGGAGAGTGTGGCTATGTACATTTTAAACCTCCCTGCATGTCGCCTGAGAAGCACAGAGAGTGGCTATTTATACTTTAAACAACCTGCACATCAGCTGAGAAGTGCGGGGAGGTTTAAAGTTTAAATTCTCCCCACTTCTTGGCTGACGCACAAGGAGGTTTAAAGAAGCAGCACAAGAAGTGAGAGTGGCTGGAGCAGCCTGTGCCTCTTGCAGTCTCTTGCCTCTTGCAATCTCCCTGTGCACCAGCTGAGAAGTGGGGAGAGTAGCAATGTATTTAAGGGGGCAGAAAACCACAAATAACTCCAAAGTACCCCCTGTGATAACTATATTGGTATACAGGGAAGTAGCCCACAAATGGGTGAAACCGTAGGAAATGAACCTGCAAGTCGAATATCGTGGGTTTATTTCCCATGGTTTTTGCGGGTCACATCTATATGTCATAGAACTTCCTATAAATGTGCTTGCAAGAGGGAAGTTAGTTTGAAATTTGTAGGATTTCAACTTCAAACATTCATTTTATTGAATAATTACCATATATGGTCAATTAGAGTCACAGTAAATGTTAATCTGAGAAAGATCTTCTGTTTATCTTCGGCATGATATTTGGAATTTTTGATCTGACTACTGAGTGTTAAAAATCTATTGAGAATGATAACAGCTAAATTATGTTGATTATATTAGAATTTGTTTGAAAAAATAAAAATAAAATTATTTCAGTGAGCATATCCCGATATAAATAGTACATTAACTAATTTAATTGGCAGGATTGTTTATGCAAAATTTAGTATCTGAAGGGCATCGGGAAGTATGACTTTATTGCGCACAAACAAACCTACAAATTCTTCAAAATATATAATAGATATATGTTGTTAATACTGTCTAATGTTCATGTTTCTTTTCAGGTACATACTGTAGCTGATTTCATAACCCGAAGGCACCAAAACACTTTAAACTCTGGAGCACAGCTGCACAACTTTGGTCCTCCAGCTATTGGACTACAGCTCCCATCATCTGCTACCACAGTGGCCAATAGTCAGGGATGATGGGAGTTGTAGTCCAGCATCTGCAGGAGGGCCAAAAGTATGCAGTCCTGTTCTGAAGGATGACAGTGAGAAGCAACCTACTCTTCTATTCTAGTTATGTGCATCCTTATCAAGATCTAAATGATAGTGATTTGTGCTGCACTGCAAATAATGCCATGTGAAATTGCATAATGCAGGTTATGTTACTTGCCTAACATATCTCAGATAATTTTTAAAAATGCAATGCTTCCTACAGAGACTGATCTGGAGTACTTTTATGAAAGCTATGATGAAATGTAAAAAGCTTAACAACACAAAAATGCATTGCAGTATAACTACTAAGCTTGAAAGAGCAAGAAAAGGAAAATGGGCAGAAGAGGAAGGTAAACGATTGACTTCAACCAACCATTATGAATTTGTCAAATCCATATCCTGAAGCATTGCTTACTGTGGTGAAGATTATTCTTTATGGATAATACAAATATTCATAAGCCAATTGGAAGCAAATTTAGATACCAGACTGACAAAAAACTTCTGCTAGGATACTTGAGATTTTCAGTATATAGAGAAATGAGGGCAAAAAAATTGTGGAGACATTATGTAACATTTGCCTATCAGTTTTGTTTAAATCTATATTGGAAATTTCAGTTTGGGGAAGAAAAAGGCCACTTCTGGGCTTTCCAGAGGTATCTGGCCATTGTGGGAAACAGGATGCTCAAGTACTGTGGTGAAGATTATTCTTTATGGATAATACAAATATTCATAAGCCAATTGGAAGCAAATTTACCAGACTGACAAAAAACTTCTGCTAGTATACTTGAGATTTTCAATATATAGAGAATTGAGGGCAAAAAAATTGTGGAGACATTATGTAACATTTGCCTATCAGTTTTGTTTAAATCTATATTGGAAATTTCAGTTTGGGGAAGAAAAAGGCCACTTCTGGGCTTTCCAGAGGTACATTGCCATTGTGGGAAACAGGATGCTCAAGTAGATTGACTTTTAATTTAATCTAGCTGGGCCCTTCTTAAAAACATTATTCCACTGAAGATACATAAAATAATCCCGACAATGACAGAATGTGAAAATATTGTCCATGAATCAATCAGTGCAGTATCTGAAGTTTCCTTCCATAGCACTTGCATATCCATATTGCTGTGTGACACCTGAATTTTCTGGAATTGAGAGATCGTCAGTAGTGCAATTTGACAGAATTGACCATGAATTATGAAGTGCACATAAGCATCTCAAAGGACCTTCAGTCTAGTTTAATAGGGTGGTTCTTAAAGTTATTGATACGTCTGCTGTTATCAGTCCAGCATTTCTAAAATCCAAAGAACTCACTTTTTCTGAAAGCTTAACAATAAATGGGTCTTAACAAAGTATGTGAAGACCCACAGATTATCTGAAGAAAGAAGTGCAGGAGAAAATCGAGTGATTCTAACAATGGAAAGTGCCAACACTAGATTTGAATTTCCTTGGGCAAGATTCTGAGTCAGCAGCTCAAGAGTCCTTGTACACCTGCCAGCAACTTATTTTTGGGTCTTTCTTTTCTGAAGATTACTCTTCAGTAGCTATGATAAGACCATCAATGGACATCATTAAATTCAATACACACTACTTGAACAATGACCATATTAGGAGACAATCTGATAAATGCAGTCTATGTGTTTCCCCTCTCACCTCAGTGTAGATGGTATGTAGATAGCCAGTAATGGAAATGAAAGTGGTTACTGTTTTAAGAAATATGGGCATAGAGTACATGCTGTTTGTTGTTTAAACTTGCTTACCAGAAAAAATGCACAACAAAACCTTGTGGTTGCAGTCAATCAAGACGAACATCTGCTGTGATATGTGCAAACTACAAAGGCAACTGTTGCATTTAATTTGTGTGTGTTTTTGTAAAACACAAACCGATGTTCGTAATAAACATTTTAGAAAACATAATTTAAAGTCTTCAACATACTTAAAGGGCAGCTATATTAGTGCACATTAGAATGTAATGTTAAAGTGTCACATTTTACATGCCCTTTTAATGCTTTTACTTACAAAGGGTCCTACAACCAAAATGTTTTATTTCTATTCTTTTGTTTCTTGTTATTATAGTAAGTTGAAACTACCATATATAATTTAATGACTATTTTGCTATATGTGCAGAAATTGAAGAAAATAGGTACATTAAGCTGAAAGCATCAAGGGGATAACAAAAACTTCTTTAAATACATCAGAAGCAGAAAACCAGCAAGGGAGGCAGTTGGACCGTTAGATGATGAGGGAGTGAAAGAGATTATTAAGGAGGAGATGGAGCTTGCAGAGAAGCTAAACAAGTTCTTTGCATCTGTCTTCACGGCAGAGGATACTGAGCATACGTACTGAGTGGGCGACAAAATGGCAAATGCAGTTCAATGTTAGCAAGTGTAAAGGGGCACACACACACCCAACTTCACATATACGCTGATGGGGTCTGAGTTGTCGGTGACTGACCAGGAGAGGGATCCTGGGGTCGTGGTGGACAGCTCATTGAAAGTGTTGACTTGATGTGTGGCAGCTATGAAAAAGGCCAATTCCATGCTTGGAATCATTAGGAAGGGGGGTGAAAATAAAACTTATAATATTATAATGCCCTTAGAGAAAACTATGGTGCAGCCATATTTGGAGTACTGTGTACAGTTCTGATCACCATATCTTAAGAATGACATTGTAGAACTGGAAAAGGTGCAGAAGAGAGCAATCAAGCTGATCATGGGCCTAGAGCACCTTCCTTATGAGGCAAGGCTACAATACCTGGCACTTTTTAGTTTAGAAAAAAGATGACTGAGGAGAGACATGATAGAAATCTATAAAATCATGCATGTCCAAATTCCTGCAAGCAGTCCTCCACATTCCAAGTTGTGTCTCTAATGCCATTCTGCACTTGGAGACAGGCCTGATCAAAGTGGAGGCCAGGGTGTGGGTGTCCATTCTCAGCTATTGGCTCAGATTATCCTTTCACCCTGTTGGTCTTGCTCCCTTAACCTTGTGACAACTACCAATTTTAATTGAAATGGTCAGTTGAGACAAAAACAGCGTCCTTGGGCCTTTCCCCCTTGATTAATATGGGCTACGATCAGGCCAAAGCTTCTACCAAATATAATGGACGTAGAGTATATAATGGATATAGAGTGCCAAACCGATTTAATTTTATATTGGACACAGAGTGCCAAACCAATTTAAGCAGGGTCCCGAATTTTCTCCTAACTGAAGGTCTTACATATTTACCCTCCCCAGCATCATATCTTACTCAATTGGAAGTCCCAGAACATCGGAAGGCATTCATGTTGGTACGTTGTCATGCCCTCCCTTCAGCTATGCTTGAAGGCCATTTCAGAGAGATCCCATCTGCAGAGAGACAATGCCCCTGCAGCTCCAGGCAGATTGAAACAACTAAGCATGTCCTACTTCACTGTTTGTATTACAGAGACATTCGCTCTTCATTTATGCACCCATTGCTATGCAAGTACCCAGGACGTTTGAGCCTTTTTTTTGTTTTTTGTTTTTTTAACAATCTTGTTTTTAAAATTTTCTGTAAACCGTCTTGGGATTATTTTAATGAAAGGTGCTATATAAGTTTAACAACCAACGAATCAATCAATAAATATCTGTGTTGCTATGCTGCTTTCTGCTATTCTGCTATTACAGTACATACAGTGTTGCCAGGTTCTTTGTGGCAGCATCCAAAATTCATTGGATGCTGGTAAGCGGTGGGTTCAAGCAGCCCTTGTCTGACCTTCTGCTGACTCCTCTGTGCTACAATGCATTCATCCAACACAGCACAGCATCTGAAAGACTTATGCTCCTCCCACTTTTTTGCGCTTTAGCTTTGCGCTTGTTATCTAGTTATATAGTCTCACTGTATGTATCACTTAAGCTTTTATGCAATTATGTCTTTTTGTGCCTTTTATCCCTTTTTATTTTTTTATGCCTTTTATACCTCTATGTCTTGTATGCCTTTTAATGCTATTTTTTGTCCTTCTATGCGTTTAAATGCTTTTTAATGTTTCCTTAGGCCCTTTAACATATCATTATGCATTACACTTTGCACTGTGTAATCACCCCTGAATTTTATGCTGGTCTATAACCGTAATAAAGATAATTGATTGATTGAAAATCATGCATGGTGTGGAGAAAGTTGATGGAGAGAACTTTTTCTCCTTCTCCCATAATGCTAGAACCAGGAGTCATCCCAAGAAATTTAGGACTGACAAAAGGAAGTACTTTGGAATTCTCTGCCACAAGATGTGGTGTCAGCCAACAGCCTGGATGGCTTTAAAAGGGGTTTAGATAAATTTATGGAGGACAAGTCTATCAATTGCTACTAGCTTGAAGGCTATAGGCCACCTCCAGCCTCAGAGGCAAGATGCCTCTAAATACCAGTTGCAGGGGAGTAACAGGAGAGAGGGCATGCCCTCAGCTCTTGCCTGTGGGCTTCCCAGAGGCATCTGGTGGGCCACTGTGTAAAAAAGGTTGCTGGAGTAGAAAGGCCTTGGGCCTGATCCAACAGGGCTTTCTTGTGTTCTTATTACTTACATTAAAACAATTGCATAAATCTGCATACACAGTTCTGCTTTGCTTTAGCCAGAATACATTTTAATGTCACGTTTCGTGACCACAAAACCCACAGAAGCAACACCATATGCATTCTTATATGCTAAGGTTTAATTAAATGTGAAAAAGCTGCCTGTTTAAAATATTTGTGATACTGAAATCTGAGCATTTTCCAAGATGCCTCATCTGAAATCAAATGTGTAATTGGTATCTACAGTCCTGCAAAAGGGGATTTTCTTATCACTGTGTGGTGTTATATTAGTAATTTCAGTTAGCACCTCAAGTTTGGCTGCAAGGAGAACTTGTTCTGACCAAACTTGCCAAAACTAGACTTGCACCTCAATGCTAAACAATTTTATCTGGAAGTAAAAATAATTGCTTTCAGTGAAACTTACTACCAAAGAAGAAGAAGATTTTGTTGGAATCATAACTTTAAGCTGCAGGTTAGTTGATTCTGCATAGGCAGCACTGAAATTATATATACTTTAGGCCCTTTCCAGAATCTTGCTTGTTTTGCACAAGAAATGCACAGTGCTTTGCTGCAGGAAATTCAGAAATCTTTGCCTAGGGAAGTACTCCTGTTGCTAGGATTTTGCATTTTCTTAGTGGAGTGAAGGAAGAGGCAGGCCTCACGTTTGTGCCAGAAAGCAGTAATTTATGTTAATAATAGCACACTGCTGGATGTTCAGAGCATGTCATATGAGTTACCTTGTAATGTCCAGGAGGAAAATGAAAACTATCTTCACAGAAAATATTATTCACAGAAAATATATTCTTCTCAGAAATATAGTGCCTCCTATATAGTTGCCTATCTTTTCATTATCCTTGAAGGATAAGTATGTCTTGACCAATGTAGCCCAAGGTGGAGGATACTGTACTATAGCCACCATTTCTGTCTGAGGCTATCAGGGTCTTCTGATACACCTAAGAAGCCCTTTTATCTCGGCCTATACTAAGCCATCAGGCAGGGACACTGCTAGATAGTTAAAAGGTCTGGGATCCAGGCCACAGCCCCTTTTGATAATTAAACTCAATCGTCTCCCCCCAAGAATAACTATGTATGTTTTTAAATGTCTCTAAATGAAGGTGAAAGTAACAGCGAGCTTGTTAAGAGTAGGAGCTTTCTTCCATGCTCTGTGAAAGTGCCTCCATTGGCTGCACCTTTCTGAAAGAGGTCTATCTGATTAGATTGGGGGCTTCAAACAATTCATTGGGGACCCTGCCCTATGCCATACATGTCCATTGAAAAATACTACTACTTAGCATTTGTATAATGTTTTTCAGCATCAAATCTTGCAGTCCTTACAACAACCCTGTAAGTAAGGTAAATAAATATCCCCATATTGCAGATGCGGGGCTGAGAGGAATGACTTGCCTAAAGCGACCTAGTGAGTTCGTGGCAGAAGGAATATTTGAACCACGTCTTCCTGATTAATGCATGGCTTAGCCTCTTAAACACTACGCTATGGCAGCTCTGGTCAACTGCATTATTTCTCTGGATGTGTACAAAACAAGACAAGTGGTTGCTATTTAAAACAAAACAAAAACCCACCATTTGGAGTAGAGCAGGCCCAGACTCAAGTGACAACAGGGCTTGTGGTAAGAGACAAGTGCTCTCTGATGTTTTTACTGACTGCAGTTATTATTATTATTTTTTAAAAACAACTTTCAAAATTGTTGACATCATGCACATTCTGTGACCACAGATAAGAATCAGCTTGAGAATGATTGTCATAGAAATAATTGGGTTTCTTGCTTCACATATGAATGAAATAACTTTTCAAGGGTGTTCTTGTTATCCTGAACCGAATAAGGAAACCTTTGAGAAGGGTGAATAAGGGTTGCTTATGAAGATGCTTTTTAATTACAGAAAACTTAACACCTCTTCGGTGAGGTCCTGTCTTCACATTTATCATCGCATTTGAAGCTGGATGTCATCACATTTTGAAGCTTGGTTTCATTCGACATTCCTACTGACTTTTCCAAGGAAGTGAAATTGATAGTCAACCAACTATCTTATACATATTTTTAAGAGTTAGTTTGTAGATCTATTTGTACAAAATAAAGGGGCTGTATACATGACCTCACCAGGGTGAACGGGCGGAGCTCACCTGCCTTCCCCTGCAGATGAGCAGCCACTGTCCTCTCTTCTGCCACACTGTATGCAGTGGCGCAACTAGGTGACTTGGCACCTGGACCTGAAGGCTTTAGGCCCTCCCCCCCACTGGGGGTAAGAGAGCTTCTGACCCACCCACCGCAAGCATTTAACCCTTCTTCTTCTGCATTGTCACCCTTGCAAAATGTGCGATCTTTCTGGGCACTTTACTCCGAGTCGCGAATAAGCACGCTTATTCAAGTGTGGATCCTGAATCCATGCTTGCCTGGGTGTAAGTGCCCGTGAGCACTCTCGCCACGCTCCACCTTCCCCACCAAACCCGCATCAGCAGCCGCGTCATAGGGTTACCAACTGTCCCGGAGTATCCGGGATGCCCTGCATTCTAGGGGAGGAATTATTATCCCGTTCGAGACTCTATTTGTCTTGTTTTTTAACACTTAAAAAAAAAAAAACCCACCACATTTAAAGCTGCTGCTGAGCAGTGGCAAAGGAGTGGGATGGTGGCAAGAGCAGCTCTCCTGCTTCCCAAATGATGAAGGGAAGCTGCTCTGGGGCAGGGCCAGGGACCAGGACTGGCTGGGGTGGGAGGCACACTGGCGAGTGGTGTCACAGGCGGACTGACTCGGAATCGCTAGAGCACTCACAGCCGTGGCCAACAGCCAAAGACTGTCTGGGAAGGAGGGAGGAACCAGGAGGGCAGGTGGGCAAAGAGCTCCCTTCCTCGGCCCTTTCAGGCTCCTGCTAACGTGCACATGCGCAGAAGCCTGAAATCGGCCCGTCTGCCTCACTTGGAGGCAGACAGGGCCAAGGGAGCTCTTTGACCTCCCTCCCTCCCTCCCGGACAGTCATTGGCTGGCAGCCACAACAGTGAGTGCTCTAGTGACCCTGAGTCAGTCCGCCGCTGACCTGTTGCACCACTTGCCAGCGTGCCACCCACCCCAGCTTCCCTTCATTGTTTGGGAGATCGGAGTGCTGCTCTCGCCACCATCTCACTCCACTTCCGCCACCACCGCTCAGCGGTGCCTTTAAATGTGTTTTATTTTATTTTTAAAAAGCCCCGCCCCAGGTGCCCCTCCCGCCCCACCGGAGTTCCTCTCCTGATTTCTGCCAACACAGTGTTGGCAAGCAAACACGTCAGCCAGATGCCAGGGAGCCCCATTCGTGGTGATGGTGCTAGGTGGGGGGGGAGGGGAGGGGAGAACCACCCTGGGGTGGAGGAGGAGTAGTTGGGCGGCGGGAGAGCACAGCCCGGTAGAAGAGTGCCCAGGAAGGCTAGCCATGGCCCTCCTCCAGGACACGGGGGCAGGTGAGTGACCAGGGTCCCAGTGGCAAGAACCAAGAAGAAGCCAGAGAAGGGAGGGAGCCAGAGAGAACTCGGGCTGAGAGGGAGGGAGGATGGAGCAGCGTCAGCCAGATACAAGAGGAGGAGGAGGAGGAGGAGGAGGTCCATGAAAGAAAGTGGGGCAGTGAAGAGAGAGGAGGAGGAGGAAAGCAAGCAGCAATGGGAACAGCCAAGGAAATGCGCGAAGGAGTGCCCAGAGGGCTGCTGCAATGCAATTCGGTTTAATTGCACTCTTCCTAGTGGGGCTGCGGCGGGGCAGGCACGCAGTGGCGGGGTGGGTGCAGGTTGGCGGGAGGAGGCTCCCCAGGACATTTGGAGGCCCCCCCAACTCAGGAGGCCATGGACCAGCACCCCAAGGTCCGGGGATAAGAGTGCCTCTGGGCACCCACATGAGCATTGTTGCTGTGAAGAGAAATGTTAGGAGTGGGAGGACTTCTCCCTTCCCACATCCAAGGGTGTCCCAGGGCACGAGTGTAGTGGCTGCTCTCCTTAGAACAGCTGCTGTGCTTGGCAGGGGTGTAGCTATAATTGAGCAAATGGGTTCAAAGAACCCGGGCCCCCAAGCTCCTGAAGGGCCCCCAGATCCACCCCTCCCTACTTTCTTCATTATCTCCCTCACTTGGAGGGGCCACCCGGGAGAGGGGTGAACACAGGCCCCCTCTCCCCTAGCTATGCCTATTACCTACAGATACTGAATTTTGCATAAACTATCCTGCCCCTTAAATGAGCGGAATGTACTACATGTTACACTGGAATATGCTGGGTGAAAGGTTTAAATAATGCAGATCTTTCTCAAATTCGTATTTACTATGTATAGTAATTATTCAACAAAATTAATGATATTTGAAGTTGAAATCCTAAAAATTCCAAACTGTTATTTTACTTCAGTTTTTGCAAGCAAATTCATAAAAAAATTCCATTACATATATTTAATTTTCTGAATGTCCTAGAAGTGTAATCTATGCAAAATGACTTTGCCTGGTCAATGATGGGCCTCACCTGCTAGTTTTAATCACACTGTGTCCATAAAAAGTAATTCCAAAACGACCTCAAGTCACTTTTCTCTTCTTACATTGGATAAAAATAATTCTTTATTATGCTAAAAGAAAACAGTTGATTTTTCACTCTTGCCATTATTTTAAAAAAATAAATCCAAAACAACACAGAGAGAAAATTAAGCAGCCATTGGAAAAGACAAAGACCACAATCCAGTGTACACTTGTACACACTGAAATCCAATCAAAATTGGGTTTAAGTGCACCTAACTCTTGGATTTTGCCAAAGCTGGTTATGAAAGTTATCATCTGTCATATTGTTAATGTTTCACTTCTCAGTTAAACATTTATTTTTATTTTATTGTTTTAAAAGCTGGATACATTTGCCAGGATTCTAGAGAGGAGCATTAGGATACAAACAGAGAATGAACATGTAAGCTCTTTTTAAGTACTACATAGCAGACAATGAGACTAGGAAAAGAAATGATCAGAGTTAGCATGAATTATTCTATTACACACAGTGGCTTGTCAGAGGATAATTGAGAAGTGTCTGCAGTATACGGGGGAGGGGATTTGTGGCATAGTGCTCATACCAAAGGGATTGCCTAACTGCCAATGATTCATAGCCAAAGGCATGGCACTTATGCAAATACAAGCCATTTATACAGGTAACAATGTAACAGTTAAGGAGAGGGCAAAGACCAAGGTTCAGAACAGAGGGATCATCCCAAGGAAACGGGGAAAGCTCAAGCATTCCGTTGTTTTTGCTGAAGGCGGCTGTTTTTGACTAATCCGTTAGATCTGGGGTGGGGGAACATTTTGTTTGTCTGGAGCCCTGATGGCCAGTATTAAATTGGCATTGGGCTGCCCCCAAGAAGAAGAAGCATATTCTCTCTCAGAGAGAGGCATCCACATTTTCAGGTCTGCATGCCATGCTTCCCCCATGCACTGTGAGTGAGGACCACTCACCTCCTTAAAGAGCCCCCAGCGAGCCATTTGTGGCTGACATGGCCACTTGGCATGTTGAAAATGTTTGAAAATGTGTACACAGAAGGCAGAGAAATGAGTTTGAAATCCATATGTGGAACATAACAGCCCTATTAAGATATTATGTTCAATGCACATACAAATCTGTATGCAGGTACATTCATTTACATATGATGTTGAGTGCACAGACAGCAGTACACTTATTCATTATTTATTTAATTTATATACCGCCTGATTCCAAAGGCTCTAGGCAGTTCACAAAAGTAAATACAATGAAGGCAAAATAAAACCACCATTAAAAACAGCAATTTAAAACATTCACAGATTATTAAAAGCCAGGCTATGAAGATGTGTCTTAAAGGCTCTTTTAAAGGCGGGTAAAGCTGTTGAATCACAAACGGCTACAGAGAGTGCATTCCAGAGCCCAGGAGCAACTACAGAGAAGCCAGTTTATACCCAGCATTTGAGTGGGGCCTGCACCCAGGTTTACATTTAAAACGAACACAAGTACAGTCATTCACACAAAAACATGTTCGTGTAGAGACACCTGTGCAACATAATGTCAGATTAATCTATCTATCTATCTATCACATAGGAAGCTGCCATATACTGAGTCAGACCATAGGTCCATCTAGCTCAGTATTGTCTACACAGACAGGCAGCGGCTTCTCCAAGGTTGCAGGCAGGAGTCTCTCTCAGTCCTATCTTGGAGATGCTGCCAGGGAGGGAATTGGAACCTTCTGCTCTTCCCAGAGCGGCACCATCCCCTAAGGGGAATATCTTACAGTGCTCACACTTCTAGTCTCCCTTTCATATGCAACCAAGGTGGACCCTGCTTAGCTAAGGAGACGTCATGCTTGCTACCACAAGACCAGCTCTCCTCTCAAATGGAATATGATTCCCTGGAGGTCACATAGGGACATGTGCCATATGTTCCTATGTGCCATCTACTGAGTCAGACCGTAGGTTCATCTAGCTCAGTATTGTCTGTCAGACTGGCAGCGGCTTCTCCAAGGTCCATCTTGGAGATACTGCCAGGGAGGGAACTTGGAACCTAGATGCTCTTCCCAGAGCAGCTCCATCCCCTGAGGGGAATATCTTACAGTGCTCACACATGTAGTCTCCCATTCAAAGGCAACCTGGTCAGACCCTGCTTAGCTAAGTGGACAAGTCATGCTTGCTACCACAAGACCAGCTCTCACATTTATAGACTGCCTAACATATGCATCCCTAAGGTGGTGTACATGGTTTGAAAATATAACAAACATAGAAACAGAATAAAAACAAAACAATCCTGAAGAATAAAAGCAATGGTTAAGACAATTTAAACGATTTTAAACTAAAAGCCTAATAAAACAGGTGCATCTTCAGGGCCTTTTTAAAAGCAGCCAGAGATACTCTTATTTTGGTAGGGAGTGCATTCCAAAGCCCTGGGGCAGCCATAGAGAAAACCCTGTTCCAAGTTGCCCAAAGGAGCTGGTGGCAACTGTAACTGAACCTCCTCAGGCCATCTTAATAGACAGCATGGTTCATGACAAAGTCTTAAAAACCCCGGACCCAAGCCGTTAAGGTCATTATAGGTAATAACCAGCACATATGATTGTATTTTGCTCAGAAACATATTGGCAGCCAGTGCAGTTCTTTTAAGATTGGTGTTATATGGGCTCTTTGGGTTGTCCCAGAGACCAGCCTGACAGCTGCATTCTACACCAACTGTATTTTCCAGACTACATGCAAAGGCAGCCCCATTTAGAGTGCATTACAGTAGTCAAGCCTGAAAGTTACCAGCATATGTAACATTGTTTTGAAGTCGTTTACATCCAGCAGTTTCATGTAGATGTTAAAAAGCACTGGAGGCAATGAGAAACCTTGCAAAACGCCATACAATAACTCTCGCAACAGTCTCCAAGAGACACCATCTGGAATCTACCCAAGAGGTAGGAACTGAGCCACTGTAAATCTATTGTCTGCCAAACATACATGCAGGTTTTTACATTATGTGTGTTTGCAATGGGAACCTATGACTGGCTGTGGATTCCCCCTCCCCAACAAAAAAACCCACCTGAGAGGTTGTCAGATGTGATTATTTACATGTGGTTTTCACATTAAACTGTAGCATGCGAAGCAACCCTTAGGTGAGCCGGGGGCTAGATCAAAAGCACTGAAGAGCCCAAATTAGTTGGGATTTTGTGGGAGCTGACATGAAGAGAAAGCGATAAGAATAGGAAAGGCTCACATATTTTCTGCAAAGGATCATCTTAATAAATAATGTCAATGTTTCAGCAGTTCAGTAGTTATTTCAAAATAGTACACACACACACACACTCACACACTTAGAATATACAGTGAAAAGGGAGGGGTGTGTGACACTTGCAGAAACTCACAAGGTGTTCTGGCAAGCATGAGGCTGATGGGGTTTGTGCAATTTTCTGGTCAGTGGCTGGTGTTCCTGAAGCGTTCAATTAACTCAGCTCCATTGCTCAAACAGGGTGCATGTGTGTAATTTCAATATCCTCCCCTTCCCTTAGAAGTGCTCTGTGCCACCAAAACGGTTGCGCAGTCCTCAGGGACATGTTTTCGGGTAGCACAGAGTGCTCCCAGGGAAAGAAGCGCTTGTCAAAATTAATCTGGTCCTGCACAAGCACAAGTGCAGCATTAGTCTGGAGCACTTGAGAAGCACTGGACACTTGGGTGTCCAGTGGGACAAAGGGGAGAATTGCCCCCCGCCCCCTGGATTTGGATAGTCCCATTGAATTCAGTGGGGTAAGTAGATATAGAATTGCAGCCTTTGCCACCCACCCCTTCTCCTCCGGAAAAGGTTCTGCAGACATGGTACTACATTGGTATTTCTCACATAGCACCTGTGTTTCCTTAGTCCGGATGTCAACCAGTGTTTTGGTCTTATCTACATCCAAACTCTGTTTTAGCCATGGAATGTGTTCTCTGTATATAACCTCTGTATTAGAGTTGAGTATCTAAATAGATGGATTAAAGATGATATGGGAAAGGTAGGCCCCAAACATGGGAATAATCTGTTCAGAGTTGCTTCTTGGCTGAAATCTTAAGAGAGAAGACAGGTTCAAAACCTAAACAAATAAATGTCATAGAGTAGCAAAATCAGCTTTCTCCTAAACCAAATTTGCGTTGCTTCCTAGGGATGTGCATGGACTGAGGTTTGTGCACAGGTTTGGAGCCAAACCAGTACAGGTGAGGGCCAAACCGGTTTCGCGGCACTGGGGGGAGAGCGCAGCAAGTGGGACCTTTAAAAGGGAGTAGAGAAGGTCCTAATGGCACAGCGGGGAAATGCTTGACTAACAAGCAGAAAGTTGCTGGTTCAAATCCTCACTGGTACTATATTGGGCAGCAGCGATATAGGAAGATGCTGAAAGGCATCATCTCATACTGTGCGGGAGGAGGCAATGGTAAATGCCTTCTGTATTCTACCAAAAGAAAACCACAGTGGGCGCCAGGAGTCAAAATCGACTTGACGGCACACTTTACCTTTAGAGTAGGTCCTTGCCTGCTCTTCACTGCCCCATGCAGTTCCCTGCTGCAACGGTGCTCCCGACAAGAACCAACTTGTGGCACGGGTACACACATAGCCTCCCCGGCGGTGCCGAACCTGTGCATGATTCTCAGTTCATGCACATCCCTACTGCTTCTTTTAAAAAGAAATTATTTCATGCTTCTTGTTTTCCACTTCTTTTTCAAGCATCTTGCACACTGAAATAACTTTGAAGTTCTAATACTCTGAAATTGATCAAAACAAATTTTAGAGACAAAGGATTGCCTCTCTAGACAGAGATGTTGGAATTTAAAAAAATGAATTTGGGCAGATGGTGAAATTAGCTGGGAGATTATTTATGTGATATTCATGGATGGAAAACTTCTTGCCTGTTCTGGAATTCTTAACAAAGTTCACTTGAGTTGTAGGTACACAACATTCGGGTGTTTCATGAACTATTAAGCCACTTGCATCAGAATTCCTTTTTTTTTTTCATTCTTCAGAATTAGTTAGCCAGCTGTTTGGGGGACTTTAATGTTCAGGAAACCTGCTAGATCAGCAGCTTAAGAGACCAAAGTCCTTTATTTAGCTACAAGGCATATGAAACATTCCTAGAAGTGAAAGGCAATTTCTGTTACTACAATGACTCCATATGCCACAGATTTCTTGGCATCTATTCTGCTAATGCTACCAATGCTGGTACTTATTAAAGTGGTCTCAATGTTTTATCATTATTTCCAGGAAGGAAGACAAGGGAGTTATCATAAAAACAAGTGACAGTCTGAGCAAAGAAAGGGATCTCTACGGGGTTTAGCAGGTTGAACAGCACGCACTGCAAGGGGGATACTGGACACCGAAGCAAGCATGAACTGTCACCTTTCTAAGCAGGGTCAGCCTTGATTTATATTTGGATGAGAGACTACATGTGAGCACTGTAAAATATTTTCTTTAGGAATGGGGCCATAGCTCAGTGGAAGAGCATCTTCATGCTTCCATGAAGAAGGTCTCAGGTTCACTCCCTGGCATCTCCAGGGAAACACTGGGAGAGCCTGAAACCTTGTAGAGTAGGGATGAGCACAGTACCGGTTCCGTGCACTCCCGGGAGGATGGGGAGAGGTTACTTTAAGGGGCAGGGAAGGCGCTGCTGACCTGTTAGCCCCCATCTCACTGCTTTCTCCCGCTGGTGCTGTCCCCAAAAGTGTGGGCACAGGACTGCAGCATGCCTCCTTGCTGCCCCATTCAGCATTGCCACGCAAATGGTTGACACACTTCCCTGCCCTTTAAAGTAACCCCCGCCCTCTGGTTCAGTTTGAACGCTGGTTCGGTTTGAAGGGTGGTGCACAACCCTATTGTAGAGCTGCCGCCAGTCAGTGTAGACAATACTGAGTTAGATGGACTGGCAAACCTACTAACAACCCTTTAACTCATCCAACTTCCTCCTTTTAACATTGGGAAGGTTAAAAAAAGAAACTTATTACCACTTAAGGAAAATCTGGTATCTCACTTATGAGAGGCTGGTTGCCTTCCAAGAGATGTTGAGTCTGCTATATGTTCTGGAGTCCAAACACAAAGCCGCGACCAACAGAATTTCCGCATCCATCGCATTTCACAGACTTGGCATGGAGAAGTCCAGCCCCACACAATTGGCAATGCAAAACGGAATGACTGTAGAAAAGGAATAATTGCCAATAACGCATAAGAGCAAAACTATGCAGGGGTCTCTGGGGAAAGAAAGGTGAGCAATCTTCAATGCTGAGTTTTTCATTCATGTACCTTCTACTATTCCCCCGCCCCACACTTGATAGAGCCTTTCAGCTAGTTGTTCACACTCTGCTTTGTGTCTAAGATGTACACAAATGGCAGCTCAGAAACCACAGAGACCCAGAAAGAGGCAGCAGGGTATTGAGAGAATTTAGCTAATAAGTCCTGAGGGATCATGCAAGGAGTGTGTGGATTGGAACAATGAATGAGAAGCAGCACTTCTTAGCCTAAAGTGTAACGCAATGCTTCTTTGAATTGAAGGGGGAAAGGCATCAAAAAGGGTTTTACATTTGTTTCAGGGTCCATGAACCTAAGGGTGAACTGTGAGAGTCTTGTGGGAAAACATGCCTGGAACATTTCCTGGAAATCAGCTTAGAGGAACTGTATGTTAACCCCAGGGCAGCCAGGCACTCACCTGGGTTTGCAGAGACTGGAAACTCATGGGGAATGCTAACCTGGGCCTTTGGAGTTCATGCTACTGAGTTCTCAGTCAGGCTACTCCTAAAGGTTCTAAAGGGTACACCAGGTGGTGTACATGGTTATGTTTGTCCTCACAACAACCTTGTGAGGTAGGTTAGGCTGAGAGATAATTTAATTAATTAATTTATTTATCTTTACACTCGTATATCCCACTGTTCCTCTGAGGAGCTCAGAGCAGTGTGCATGGTTATTTTTATCCTCACAACAGCCCTGTGAGGTAGGTTAGGCTGAGAGATACATGACTGGCCCAGAGTCACCCAGTGAGTTTCATGGTTGCATGCGGATTTGAACTCAGGTCTTTCTGGTCCTAGTCCAACACTCTAACCATAAGTGATTAGTCCAGATTCACCTAGTGAGTTTCATGGCTGAATGGAGATTTGAACTCGGGTCTCTTTGCCCCAATCCAACCACTATACCACACTGGCTGCAATACATGTAGTAAAGCTTTGTATGCAACAAAGCTTTGGAATTCAAAGGTGCTGCTGGTGATGATCAGTTTGGGGGAAAATAAATATGACTTTATCCTCACCTGTTCCTACAAGGTAAGACTGACAACACTAGCTGCTTAAGCTGATCAGTTTTGTTGCATGGTTTCAGAAAGTTCATGCATTGTCTTTTTGCTGTTCTAAAGCCAGATAGAAAATGGCCACTGTAGTTCTGACACAGGAGAGCCTCGGCAGGGTGTGAAATCTGGGGCAAATTAGCCAGTGCAGGCCCCACTTCCAGGTGATTTTAATGAGGATTAAAAGAGTGGGACCCAAGGTAGTCACCTTGCTTGCCCTGCCCTAAGGACAGCCCTGTTCTGACATCACAAGAATGACCTGAGGAAGTACTCCAAGGCCTGCCATATGGGGTCATCCTTCTTACTCACTTTGAGAAGACAGGAATTGATAGAATAGCTATAGAAATATGGCAGGTAACACAAGAAGAATCAGTCAAGGCTCTAACCAAACTATGCAAGCAAATTTGGAGAACAACACAGTGGCCAACAGATTGGAAGAGGTCAGTCTACATACCCATACCAAAGAAAGGAGACTTAACAGATTGCGCAAACCACTGCACAATAGCCTTAATTTCACATGCTAGAAAAATAATGCTCAGGATCATCCAACGCAGATTAGAGCCCTACGTGGAAAGGGAAATGATGGATGTTCAAGCTGGTTTCAGAAAAGGTCAAGTAACAAGAGACATCATTGCTGATGCATGCTGGATAACTGAGAAAGCCAAAGAACACCAGAAAGAAGTCAATATTTGATAAATTCGAAAGATAGACATATATGTGCTTTATTGACTACAGAAAAACCTTTGATTGTGTTGACCATGTCAAGTTGTGGAATATCCTTAGGAAAATGGGCATCCCAGAACATCTCATTGTTCTCATGAGAAACTTATACACAGGACAGGAAGTCACAGTCCAGATGGAACATGGTGAAACAGACTGGTTCCAGATTGGCAAAGGAGTAAGACAAGGCTGTATACTTTCTCCTTCTTTATTCAATTTATATGCTGAATATATACTGAGAGAAGCTGGATTGGAAGAAGATGGGTGTGGTTTTAAAGTTAGATGAAGAAACATCAATAACCTGCGCTACGCTGATGACACCACTCTAATAGCTGAGAATGTGGATGAACTGCAAGCTCTAGTAATGAAAGTCAAGGAGCTCAGTGAAAAAATGGGACTACAACTAAATGTAAAGAAGACTAAACTAATGACAACGGGTACAGCAATCAGCCTCAGAACTGACAATGAAGACAATGAAGTGGTGGATAGCTTCTGCCTTTTAGGATCGACCATCAACAGTAAAGGATCCAGCAGTCAAGAAATACTCCACAGACTATCACTTGGTAGGGTAGCAATGAAGGCCTTGGAAAGGATATTTAGATGCTGTGACGTGTCTACAACTACAAAGATTAGAATCGTTCGGACAATGGTTTTTCCCATGATACTCTATAGATGTGAAAGCTGGTCTTTGAAGAAGCAAGATAGAAAAAGCATTGACGCTTTTGAACTTTGATACTGGAGAAGACTTTTGAGGATACCATGGACATCTAGGAAAACAAAAAATGGATCATAGAACAAATTAATCCAGAATTTTCACTCGAGGAACAAATGACCAATGATATCATACTTTGGACACATTATGCAAAGATCCAGCTCCCTTGAGAAGTCCATAACGCTGGGGAAAGTTGAAGGAAAGAGAAGAGGATGACCAGCAGCAAGGTGTATGGACTCGAATACAATAGCAATGAATGTACCATTGAGAGACCTTAAGGCCAAGCTGAAGACAGATAATCCTGGAGAGAATCTATCTATGTGGTCGCTAAGAGTTGACACTGACTTGATGGCACTTAATCAATCAACCAACCAACCAACCAACCAACCAATCAATTGAAGTCTGTCTAGATCAAGGATTCTCAATGTTGGGTCCTGAGATGTTATTGGACTTCGACTCCCATAATCTGCAGCCCCAGTGGCCTTTGGTTGGGGATTATGGGAGTTTAAGTCCAATAACATCTGGAGACCCAGCATTGAGAATCCCTGCTCTAGATGGCATCAAAGGACCAAAGGTCAGATTGAACTTCTACTTCAGCAAACAGAGGAAAACTGCTGAATGTAAACACATGAGAGCTATGAGAAGGATTTACAACCCAATCCTATGCATGTTTACACAGATGTAAGTTTCACTGTTTACTTCCTGATAAGTGTGCTTATGATTGCAGTCAAAGGGTCTACGCTGTCATTTTTTGGTGCAAGTTGCTATAGTAAATGCCACTTATTGCCTGGGCAGCCTTGCCCTAATTTCATAGTCTGTCCTGATCTGTACTCTACTAGATGAGCAAGAGTATTCATGAGCAAAAATGTTTCTTTTGTGTTTAAGTGTTGAAATTAGTATGTCATAAAATAAGATAAGATTAGATATCCCTTAATGTTCAACTTTTTACAATGCTTTTCATCCCATCCTCTTCCACTCCCTTTAAGAGGGCTTACTGGCTGACATGATGAGGAAAATTACTCAGAGTAATCTCATTTAAATGAAAAAGACTTAGTTGCAGCAAGAGGTCACAAGCAAAGCAAATAGTGAGACCTTGTCCTGTCCTGTCCCCCACCCACTTGCTGAAGCATGTGATCCCCAAAACATGGAATAAAACTAAATGGCAACGTTAATAGAGTTGTTGCAGCTATGAGTTGGGACTAAAATCAGGATATTTCAGAAAGCTTGGCTTCCTTTTATTGACCAAAGCATGGCTTGGCTGTTTTCATGCAAACAGAAGGCAATTCTGTTCATGCAAGAGAGAGCATTTCCACCAAACCTGCTGTAGCTCCTCTATGCCACATGCCATCCTTTTCTGGAGGGTTTCCCAACTTTGATAAAGTAGATTTTCAAGTGACACAGAACCCCAACTGTTGCCAACTGTTTCTCATAGGTGAAATGGAAGTTAGAATCTAGGCTTCTTTGAGAATCACATTTAATCTGGACACCAACAGAAATGGGTTGCTCCTCTTACCATAAACAGGAGGCATTCAGACCATGAGTGGAGTGGTGCTCCATCCATGGAAGTTTCTTCTGTTCATGGAAGGAGAGTTGCACTCACGTGAAGGAATTCTTATAGAAGTTGAAGAGGTCTTTGCACAAGCGCAGTCCTCTTCCCATGAAAAGGAAGAGCTTCCACTGATTGAGTACTGCTCTAAAAAAGGTCTGGATGCACCAAGTGGCTGAAACCCAGACTAACACTGCACTAGTGCAATGGATAAAGATACACACATACAAAATGGTCACATTGCTGAATGGATGCTCAAAGTTGCTCCATCTCTTGCACCTTTGGTATGCTTGCACAAGCGTTGTGCTTGCACAACAAGGATAGCAGATAGCTTTGCACCGTTTTATGCAACATATATGGACTGAGGAAGAGGTTTCACAGCAGGAGGGGGTGTCACAGGTTGCACAAGCTCACCCTGGTCTGTTGCACCAGTGCAACACTAGTCTGGAACACAAGCTCTCAACTTAGCAGGACTAAGGTAAAGGTAAAGTTTGCCATCAAGGCGATTTTGACTCCTGGTGCCCACAGAGCCCTGTGGTTTTCTTTTGGTAGAATACAGGAGTGGTTTACCATTGCCTCCTCCTGCGCAGTATGAGATGATGCCTTTCAGCGTCTTCCTATATCACTGCTGCCCAATATAGTACCAGCGGGAATTCGAACCGGCAACCTGCTGCTTGTTAGTCAGACACTTCCCCACTGCGCCACTTAAGGTGACCTAGCTAACACAATATCCTTGCACTAGTACAGCATTAGTCTGGATGTCAGCCCCTGTATTTATTGATTATGCTTGTTATATTTATCATGTCATTGTGTTGCTCACTGAATATATGTGTTTATGTTATTACCTTTTGTTGTTTAAATTATTTGTATTGTTGTATGTGTTTATGATGTTTATTAGCCACTTTGAGTGATCCTTGCTAAGAAAGGAAAGAAGGGTTATAAAATTCTAAAATACGTAAGTAAATACTGCACGTTAAAATAATAAAAAAGCAGCAACCCCTAATTCAAGCTCATGTTCTTAATATTTTCATTTAGCCGAGAAATTGTTCCCATATTTTTTTTTAAGTGTGTTTCTGTGTAGTTGTCCAAATAATGGTGGCACATTTGCTCAATGATGAAATGATGGTGACAAGGGCAGAAATGCCCTTTAGCTACAGAGAGGGTGTGTAGCCCTTTGGGTGGCATGCGTGCCAAGTGGTGGCACGTGGCTGGGCAGCTTGTGCAAAGTCATTTCATGGCATGAGTAGTTTCTAATCAAGACAGACTGCTGCAGGTTGTTCTGGCAGGCATTTTAGCTTGCTGGCCAGCTGAGGCTTCTCAATACAGCTATTGAGAAGCAATTCCCACTTGTTGGGATGTTGAGTGGCTGACAACTTTTCTAGCTAGATCAATGTGCTTCATCATCAAAGAGACTCCTTGTCTGAATACATCCAATGCAACATGGTAGAGAAAAAAACAGACAGGCAGGTGCGCGCACACACACACACTCCACCATCACAAGAGTGGCTCAGCAGGGTGTGTGTGTTGAGGGTGTCAAGCACCCCCTCAGACAAATAGCTTGGCTGCCTTTCACCCGGCTCCCATTTTTGTTTCAGAAATCTAGCATGCAGGGCACACCTTGCTCACCCATAAGTGCACATTGCCCATTCTGTGCCCCCCTCAATTTTTTTCTGGTGCCGCCACCGTACCACCACCACCACCACCACCACCACTGAATGACACAGAATACAATCCAGCCCCCTATTTGCACACTCAGAAGGCAATGAATGGTGCTGAGCTGAGCACCTTTCTTAGATAAGATGGACATGCACTAGCACCCTGGAGAGCTCCAAGTGAGCAACTTGCTCCAACAAAAACCAGAGCTGGAATTAGGTCTTGAATACCTCGAGGCTCAGCCACTCCTCCCAAGCTCTTGCTCTCTGCCAGGAGAGCAGAGAGATTTAAAGGAACAGTGTTCTGACCTGGGCCTTTCCCAGATGGGGGGCTTAAACACAGTGGGGTAAAGTACAGCAAGTTATGAGGCAATATATTAGCTGCATATAAGCACAATAAAGATAATTTGAAGAAACCTGGGGGCCATTCACATAGGGCTGCTTTAAAAGAGTTCCTGTCAGTTCCTTCCAATTTTTTCCCTATACACCGTTCATACCATGCAGCGTTCAAGTCCACTCCCAGAGTGGTACGTTATGGTGAATGTAAGAACATAAGTAGGCTTTTCTTAAAGCCTCACTTTTTGCTTTAAAAAAACCCACACACATTTGCTTGGTGTTCTTGCAGAACATCATATGTACCTGCCCTGTGCAGGTGCACAAATCTGAAAGATCACCAAGCATTTTTTTTTAAAAATAATAGAAAAAAGTGAGGCTTTAAGAAAAGCCTACTTATGTTCTTATGTTCACCATAAAGTACCACTGGGAGTCAAACAGTCAAGAGGCTTTTCAAAAGGGGGGGATAGACAAATTTTATTAAAAGAGGCAAACAAAATGCACCATGGAGGTGCATAGAACGATCACCAAGCAAATGTTCAAAAGAAAGCACCACCACCACAGAAGTGAGGCTTTAAGAAAAGGCACTCTATCAATATGGCCCCTCCGTACATCTCAGAAGAAATGTTGGGGTACTTCAAAGTATCCCAAATGGCTGCAGTAAAAAGTGGAACCTTTTAGCATGGGCATAATTCGGGCTGAGCTCCAATCTGCAGGGGGAACCCCAAATCGTGTATGGGGTGCATCTCAATATTCCACAGGGACTTCACGGCAACACCACCACCCCAACATGCAAACACACACCCACAATTTCCATGGTGAAGCAAAGTAAATTTGCCATCTGAAAACAGCCAGGGAATCTAGCACCTCTCCTTCTCCGCTCCATCAAATCCCTCCTAGCCTGGTCCTGGCATTGGTGTGCAGGCCTGGGAGTGTGAGGCACTTGGTGTGGGAGAGGTTGTTCATTGGGAGACTTGGGCTCAGGCTGGGGCTGGTTCTGGGGTCTCCAGTTCCAGGGTCTCCTATTTGGCAGGTTCAGGCTCCAGTCTGGTGTCAGAATTTGGAGCTGGGCCTGGAGCTGCAACTGACTCCTACAGCCTGACAACTTACCGCTCCTCAGGGCTGGCCTCTATGCTACTGTTCAGTGTGGGGGCCATGACACTTGGGATGCCGCTAAGGTTGCTAGGTCAGATCCATCCCCAAGTCTGTTAGATTTCTGAGATGGAGCAGGTGATTTCACAAGTTTTGGGAAATGGCAGCGGCAGTGGTGGTGGTGGTGGAGGAAATGTGGTAGCAGGGCAGAGCCCGGCCAGCAGCAGCCCCAAGCGGCCTGAAATTAACCTTTGCCACAGTAGTGGCTTGTGGGCAATGGAGCGGGGGGGGTGGGTGGGGGGGAGGGGAGAACCTGGTCACTGAGGCAGAAGCCTGCCTACCCCCACTTTCTTCCACACCAGCGGGCCTGGGTATTTACCCAAGCCTGTCAGCTTTGAGGAAAACAGAAAGAGTAGAAAAGCAGGGCAAAAGTAGGAAACAGAAAGGTTTTGTGAGCTGGGGAGGAAGAAGGCAGAAAGCAAAAAAGCCAGCGCAAAAAGCAAGGAGAATATCAGAAAGCAGAAAGGAAGGGCAAAAGTCAGAAAGAGGGACAGAAAAGAGAAAGCAGGGGTTGCATCTCCCCTCCCACCAAACAAACAAGCTAGTAAAAGATCAGACTTACCACAGTCAGGGAATACCCAGAGCAGGAAGCCTCCTCCAGTCCCTCCTCCTCTGCCTGAAACTTCCTCTTTTGGTCTTACTAGCCAGAACAGCTGCTACTCAAGGTACTCCAGCCAATCTGATTCCTAGAAGGCTCCTCCTGGCACTGCCCCCAGGAAGAAGGAGAAAATATATTTAAAATATACTCCCCGAAGCAACCAGGAAGTGCATTTTAACCCTTTATTTAGTTCTTCCTGGGGGCAGTTCCAGGAGGAGCCCCCTAGGAATCAGATTGGCTGGGGGAGCCTGAGTAGCAGCTGTTCCAGCCAGTAAGACTAAAACAAGTTAGAGGCAGGGGAGGAGGGGCTGGAAGAAGCTCACTGCTCTGAAGGTTTCCCTTGCTGCTGGTAAGTCTGATCCATTAGCTTCTTTGTTTTTGTTTGGGGAGATGCTGCCCCTCCTGCCCTTACTGACCAGCCATCCCTGCTTTGCCACCCATCCATCTGAGAAATAAGCAAAAAGCAGGACAAACAGGGCCATTTTTGACAAACTGGCAACCCTAGATGCCACTCCCCTCATGGTTTGCTCTGGTATGAAGGCCTGCATTCAGGTATCCCCAGCCCACAGCAGCATTTGTGAAATAATATTGCATGCAAAACACTTGCCTCCCTTAGAGGCAACAGTAACATTATGAAGCATCTAAATAAAGAGGCCCAGATACGAACATATGTTGCCAGCTAGTGAAATTCCATTATCAGCCAGTGAGTAACCTGCAATTTCACTGACTTGAAATCTTGCAGATTTATTCTTATAAGCAAGTCCTCTTTGGATAATGTGACATTTAAGTCTTTCAGAACCCCTAAGCAGAACAGCTAGGCAATTATCAACTCTGTTTATTGTGTAGATTTAGGAAATGAGACTGTAATCTCCCAGTGTTTGCCCAGATACTGTGGATGCTTCTTCTCACTCTGCTGTTCAGGAGGTTAAAGTGATGCCTAAGGGACTGCAGTTAGGATGAGCAAATGAGTTTTACCCATAGTCAAGGCCCAGGTTTAAAACAGGGTCTCTCTGTGTTCCATGTATTTTGCCTTATGTTAGTAACAAATGATAAGGAACACCTAAAAAGCTTAGATCTTTATCTGGCAATGTGTCCACATAATGACCTTTTGTAAGTGGGTGAAGACCACTGTTCTAGGTCATGAGAGGACTCTGGGGGCCCTTTATAGTTACCCCTATAGTTAGAGTTATAGTAGTTTTTTAGCCTGCTCTTGCACATGTTTTAGCTTGCATTTTATTGTTGTTTTTATTGGATGACATCCTCACTAATAAGCAGACATGCACCAGGAAGATGTGCCTATGCTGTGGAGAACTTTCTTAGCTGCACAGAGTGGAATGTGGAGGATGATTTTATCCAATTTTTCCTTCCCCCAGAAATGCCCTGCACCACCTAAAAAATATATCCCTGGGGGTTGCACAGCCCACAGCGACATATTGTGTTGCCCAGGGCATTTCTAGGGAAGCAGAGATAGGAGAAAATGACCTTCCATGCTTTATGCTGTGGTATACTGAAAGCTCTCCACAGGGCAGGCACATCTTCCTGGCATGCATCCACTTTGTTAGGATGTCTACCACTGTTTTTAGCTTTTTGCTAATTTATGTGTTTTAATTGTTAGAAGCCACTTTGGGACCTATGTGATGAAAGCAGCCTAAAAATAAATACAATACAATACATAAAAAAATAAATACAATTAGACATGCCAAAAGAAAATTAGCGCCCGGGGGGCAGGGGATTGTTCCATTTATTTTAGGATCTGTGAGAATGAAAGGACACTGTATATAAAAGTTATAAAAGATATTATCTTGAGGCAAGCACCCCTGAAGAGGCTTCACCCCTGGACTTGTTTACACTAGATTTGCCAAGAGTGCAACCCAGAGAACAAGCCTCTCTCTTTCTGCACCTGCAAAAGAGAGTCCTATTTCTCTTCCTGCTCCAACAGCCAACACAAACACCTGCTAGTCCAATTGCCCATGCTCTTCCACACCCGCTGCAGCAATCAGCAATCTTAATTTCCCCTAGCTGGTAATAAAAAATAGGGCTAATAAAAGAAAAAGCAAGGAAAAAGAGGGCTGAGGGAGGATCAGAGCAGGGGAGGCTATGATGGCATCTTCCTTGTTTGATGAACAGAAACAATGCTTTTTATTGGTGAAGAAGAAAATTTAAGCAAATTGAAAATAGATATCCAGCCAGAATAAGCAGAGTTATTCTGAAGATTTGTACAGGAGGCTGGAGCAGCTTCAAGTGCTATTTTTGTCCACAGATATTAAGTTCTTATGGGAAACAAAACTTTAAAGGACAGCTATAATTAGGTTACATATGGAGAAACCTATTACACTTTTGCTAAACTTTATCCCACGAGAGCAGAACCCAGTGATTTTTTTTTTTTATTTTTTTTTGGCATCACGATTCAGTCATGGTCCTTCACTTTGCCGAACTGAATTCTTTTCAAAACATAAAACCATGTAGGAGACATATGGCAACAGTACTGCTAAGCACTTCAATTGCAAAGCTTCATAATGAGAGACAAGATTGTAGTTCAGTGGCCAAGCATGTATTGCATGATGAAGAACCTAGAACCAATCCTAAAAAAGCACCTGAGGTCTCCTTTCCACCTGAGATCTCCGAGTTCTGCTGCCAGTTGGAGTAGGCAAAACTGAACTAAATGAATCAATGTTCTGATCCAGTATAAGGCAGCTTCCTATATAAGTCCTTACAGATGGAAGCCTGGTCTTATGTGTATTTCATTTATTCATAAATCAATGCTACTACTTTCGGTGGGGCTCAAAGAACCCTGCCTAGCAGTGCAGCCTTCAATCTTGTTTTGTACAAAAGTGTAATTCTAGCAGCTGCTCTCAAGAAGGCTCGTTCCATAATACTCATCACTGACATAATGTATTAGAACTTCACTGTCATTCATTCATCCCTAGATCTTTGGTCTGTAAACAACGGAAATATTTTTGATTCGGCAGTATATAAATGTAATAAAGAAATAATTATTCTCACCCTGTGATGAACACTCAAGAGCTGGTCTTGTGGTAAAGGTAAAGTGTGCCATCGAGTCGTTGTCAACTCCTGGTGACCAAATGCTCTGTGGTTGTCTTTGGTAAAATACAGGAGGGGTTTACCATTATCATCTCCCACACAGTATGAGAGGATACAAGGAGTAGCATTGATTTATCCTCCTATATCACTGCTGCTCAATATAGGTGTTCCCCATAGTCTGGGAAACATACCAGTGGGGATTCGAACCGGCTTGGTAGTCAAGCCATCTCCGCACTTCGCCATTCGGTGGCTTGGTCTTGTGGTAGCGAGCATGAATTGTCTCCTTTGCTCAGCGGAGTCTGCCTTAGTTTCTATTTGGATAGGTGACAACATGTGAGCACTGTAAGATATTCCCCTTAGGGGATGGGGCCATCACTCAGTGGAAGACCATCAGCATACCTGTGGGCAGAAAGTCCCAGGTTCACTTCATGGCAGAATCTGGAGGTTTTACAGACAGGGTTTCCCCTCCCCCCACGAATTCAATCCTGATTGGAGTGTGCCAGTCCACATATTTGCTGGATTTAATCCGACCTCCCTGCGGGCTATCAGGGACCAGAACAGACAGGACTTTGATTCTCCCCGAAAGGAGGCTGCGAATTCTGGCTCAGCCCGAGTTATGTCTGGGGTTAAAAAATCCTCTATTTCCAGCAAATTTTGAAAAAAACTCCAGGGCTTCTGCTTTCTCCGAAGGTGTTGATGGAGCAACTGATGGCTATGCGAAGGAGATGCTGATGGCTATGCGAATGGTCCAGCTAATCCCTCGAATTACAATGCCTTGAATCTGCTGCGAAGCACATTCTCACTCTTCAGATACCCCAAGGCATAGAGCCATGTGTGAAAAACCTCTAGGCAAGCCTGGGTCAGACTCCTGCCTGAAACCTTGGAGAGCCTCTGCCAGTCAATGTATAACTGACTGACTTGGTCTAAAGCAGTTCTCTATATTCCTGTGGTGCACTGCATATCCATTAATGGCCTGAGCCCAGCATGCGCAAGAGCCCATCAGCTTCCCTATGTCTCAAGACTGACCTACAGAGATGTGAGCCATTGAGCCTTCCAGGGCCCCTGAAACAACTGCTAGAGGAGGACTGTGTTTCCGTAAACACAAAAGTGGGGCTTGAGACACCTTAAAGATTAAGGCTGCAGTCTTATGCACACTTTCCTGGGACTAATCCCTATTCAACACAATGGAGTTTGCTTGCTTCCATGTAAATACACATAGGGTTGCATTGCAAAGTAAGCAATTAAACATGGCATAGTTTTTCATGGACTAGAGCCCACTTCATCATGTACGTGAAGTGGACTCTAGTTATAAAAACTCATGATACAATCAATGTGTCATTCTTTAAGGGGCACAAGACTCCTCGCTGTTTTATCAGATGCATGGTTATCCTGGGTTGGCAGGTATATATTTGTACATGGCTACAGAAGAAAAAATTAGTAAATAATAGGACCAAAGGGCCATGAAATGCAAGAGTGACAGTCTGTGGCATTTGTATGCAAAGCTGAAATTGACTTTTAAGATGGGCTCAGATCAGAATAATGTACGTGTAGCACTGGGGGGGGGGCAGAGAAGATCTTTCCCCCATTGTCTAGAGAGGTTCTGAAAGGCACCCCTTTTTAATTATTACTCAACATGTTTTGGGCAGAGCCCCCCCCCCCGAACAAGCTCCCATTACGCTGCCTAAGGTTAATTGAGTACACATGACAGATTAGTGAAATTGTTCTCCACTTTCACACCAATAAGGGCATCGACCCAGGGTAAGAGGAACATTGCAGACTCTTTGTTCCCAATGTAAATTAGGTTAGTATTGAGTTGACAAAAGGACTTTGCCATCGCCTCTCCTATCTAGAGCAGCATTTGTAGCAGGGATAATGAAGACAGTGAAGTTAATTCTGCAAGGCTCGACAGTCTTATATTGCTTAGCCTAAGGAGCAGGCATTGCAAATACACACATCAGAGACTAATCCCCAGGGTAAGGTTGCCAGATCAAATTTCAGTAACAAGGGATGCTTTGGAGCTGTGGGGTCTGAAGCAAGGGACAGCTACTGTATTCTTTTATATGGAAGTATCCAAACATGGAACACCCATTGTGATCTCTAGGACCATGCTGTTTTGAAATAAGGAACACACTTTTGAAATAAGGAACATCTGGCCATCCCCAACCTCCAAATGCAGCTTTGTACATGAGCGGAATTTCTCCTCTGGTGACTACATAATACTTTCATGACAGATTCAGTACTTCTGTTTTCCTAGATGTCATCCATAATAACTGGTTAAAGTGTTGCACTAGGACCGAGGAGCCTGAGTTGAAATCCCCATTCAGCCATGAAGCTCACTGGGTAACTCTGGGCCAGTTACTTATCTCTCAGCTTAACCTGCCTCACAGGATTGTTGTGGGGATAAGCAGATGTACAGTGCTCTGGGCTCCTTGGAAGAAGAGTAGAATAGGAATGTAAAAATAACATAACATAACAAGAATAAAAATTGCCCAGACTCTGGGACTTCTCAGAACAGTTACGCTTTGGTCTTATGTAATGTTTTTTGTTGTTCAGTCTGATCTACGATTGTAATAAAGTCTATCTATATCTCAGAACAGCTCTGATAACTTCTGGAGTTTGGGAGAGGGAGTTGCCAAATTTGACATTGTGACAGTAATTGTGAGTTTAAACATTGATCGTCTCCAGTCACATATGAAGAGGGGTTGAGTGCAGTCCATTTTTAACAGCAGTAGGGATAGACGGGTAAGGAGCACAGAATCTTCCTCCATCTACTGCTTCCTTCCTGGAGGGTTTTCAGACAGGAGGTTTTACCGTGAGTTTACTGCGAGGCTTTACTGTGAATTTGAAGTTGCCCCCCCAAAACGATACAAAAAGTGGATTATTTTTTTACCCTGGATATAAATTGGGCTACGCTCTAACACACAATGAAAAACCTGAATTGTGTGTGAAGTGCTCCCTGATAGCTCGCAGGGACTTTCGGGTAAATCTGGCCGACATGTGAACACACACCCTCCATTCCAGAGGAGATGCGAACTAAAAGTTGGGTGTGAAAAACCAACTGGCAACCCTTTTTCTGACTTTTTTTCCTCCCAGTCAGACATGCTTCCAGTATTGGAAGTTAGCTGAAGAGAAAGGCACTTGGGGAAGGCAGACTGCAGGGAGGTAAGATGCAAGTAGGGGAAGGGTTCTGCAATCCTTACCCTCACACCAGTTTTGTGGATATAAAATGGACCTGACTGACCTACTCCTTCTTTGTGATTGGGTTAGTTTTATGTTTCAGCATCTGGATTGTAGCAATCAGCCCTCCCTTAGCCTAAAGAGTGAACCAGAAGTGAATCCTGTCCTGTCTGTCAGGCAGTGACCTCTAGGGATCAGTCACTCAGCACATGGTGACCGGGACCTAGAGGGTCTGGTGGCAGGAAGTAAAGGAGGTATTTGTTCTCAGAAAGAGCCAGGAGGGTGATGAGAGGATGGGGAGCAGGCTTTGTGAGCACCAGCCATGAAGTTTAGCTGCCCAGGGACGTAACTACTATTAGGCAAGGGGAGGCGGCTGCCTGGGGGCCCCCAGCCTCGAGGGGCCCCCCAGAGGCAAATCACATGACTATATATTTGAATTATCTCCTGGAGTTTGAGGTGAGTTCAAGGGAAAAGGAAGCCAAGGGCTTTGGCTTCGGGGAAAGGTTTAGCCAGGGACCCATTTGTTAGGTAGCCTGCATTAGATTTCTTTTAACTTTGTGCTTTTGCAAATCCTTACAATTGGTCTATAGTGTTTTTATCTGTAACATAACTAAGAGGAACTGAACCTGAGCCATTTTATCCAACCAGGGCTCTGTAGAAGTCTCTGTAACCTGTAATGGTGCTTTTAAAGGTTTCTGGCACCTGGGGGTGCTTTTTGAATTATCCTTGCAACTGGGTAACCATGATTTTAAAGTGTGCAACTCCAGAAACCAGCTGGAATGATCTTTGGAAGTAATCTTGTAAAGTACTGAGTATTTCTTTAAACCTGTAACCTAAAGCTGAGAGAGCCTAAGACTGAAGCAGTCTGTAGTATTTTGAATAAAGTTTTTCTCTTTTTATTCTTTGCATTTTACCTGTCTCTGAGTGGATTTTTAACTCGGGAAAAGGGGTTTTACTCTGGTGCAAACATGCCTCAATGTTGATTGCTCAGCAACTCACACTACCAAGTTTGCTCTTCACGTGTAGACTGCATGTGGAAGGTTTTCTGTATTTTTCCATTGATAAATGAAGGAGAGTTTCCCTGGAATATCACCCACACCAGGGAGGGATTAAACTCTGTTAAAAAGTGGGCATTGTGGCAGCAATTACCAAGAAATGGTTAAGTTATAAAGGAACAGCCTTTGTTGAGCAAACATGGAGAGAATGAATCAGCATTTTTCTTTCCCCCCACATGGGCTTGCCTTGAGACAAAGGCTGGGCTTAAATCCACTACGTGGATATTTTGCTGTCATGTCTAGTTTGCTTTTAGAGTAATGACATTCAGAGTCTTAATCCAAGTTACCAGAGTGAAATGTCACCCTGTGAGGAAGTGAAAATATGTGTCTGGTCTGAATGACAGGTTCTCAGAAAGGTTTGGGGAAATGGTCTGGATTTGGCAGTGTTCTTATATTAGTTGGCTGTTTGGGAGTTCTTAAAAAGAACTTTACTAAGGTACTAGCACTGCCTGTGTGCTTGTGCCTGACCCTCTATAATGTCTGCTCAACCTGCACATTTAAAGATTATTGCAAAGAGAACCTAAACCTAAACCTGCAGTGCTCTTTTCCCCAAGAGAAACAAACCATGGAAAGGCTATCATGAAATTCTCACTGCTCAGGGAAGTGGAAGCAAGTAACATGTTTACAGTGGTCAAAGAGCAAAAGTAAATACTTATGGAATACCAATTAAACTTAGCTTAATAGCAGGATACAAATGTGATAAATACATAATAACATCCAGTTATCCAAAATACATGTATTTCCCAATATGTTAAGGGGAAAAACACCAGCACCTGTTCAATCCACAGCAAGGCTTCCTTCACCCCATCTATTATAATTGATTATTTATTTATTCAACTTCTATACCGCCCTTCCAAAAATGGCTCAGGGCGATTTACACAGAGAAATAATAAATAAATAAGATGGATCCCTGTCCCCAAAGGGCAAACAATCTAAAAAGAAACATAAGATAGACACCAGCACCAGTCACCAAAGGTATTATGGATATTGCCAGTTACTCTCCCCCTGCTAAATAAAGAGAATCACCACGTTAAAAGGTGCCTCTTTGCCAAGTTAGCAGAGGATTAGTGCTGCTGGCACTATATTGGGCAAATGCGGAGAGATACTACTGCAATTCCTGCATAAACTAAACATTATCTGGAAAAGCTTAGAAGAGCCATGCAGTTTGCAAGTCAATACAACTTGTCAGAACATGTTCCTTGATGGCCATGAAGCTTAAAAGTGCCTGTAAGCCATTCTCACACTATTTATACCATGTGCAAATGTTATTAACACAAGGGGAAGGGAAATCCAGTGTGTCTGTGCTGTCTGTTGATCTTTGATTATGGAATTTAAGCTCCACACAGGTGTGGGTAACTTAATGTATTTAAAAGGTTATATGCAACTCCCTGGCAGGGCACTTAATATAGGCCTGCAGCAGTTTTTTCCTGGGCTAGGGGTTCCCAAATGTTGTTGGACTACAACTCCCATCACTCCCAGCTACAGTGGCCAAAAGCTGGGGATGATGGAAGTTGGTCCAACACAAGTTTGGGAATTCTTGATCAAGGCCAAGGGAAGGAGGAGGAGAGCTCTGGAAACTGGGCTATCCAGTGCACACTTAATTCACTGTGCCTGTGTACAATAAAGTGCCTTCTAATCCATGGATGGCCTACCTGCTGCATAGGTACCACAAGTAGCACAATTACCACAAGAGACATAGGTAGCAAAAGTTTGCAGCATACCTGGAGAGGAACAGAGGACCCCATGGACTTGGCAATGGAGTCAGGGCTATAGTGCCTGCGTCTGTTATCCTGTCCTTCTGCCTCCTCACAAACACTCCAAGATGCAAAGAGGGCTGCATATATACTACGATCACACTGGGCTAGCACCATCTCCTGCTCCAGATAATTCCTGGCCCACTTGCCAAAAAGGTTGGCTCCTGCTGTTCTAGGTAATGTAGATTTTCCATTTCGTTATGGATGGATTTATGGGGAAAGCCAACTCATGCGCCTCGTGTGCAACAAAAGTCAAGAGTCAGCTTCGTTCTGTCTGAAGTCAGCCTGGAAGCATGCCAGGCTAAGTAGGTTAGGGATCACTATTATCTACCCATCTGAGAATCTATTCTGCATTTCCCCTTCTTGTGGAGCTATAGAGCTCTGCTAAGGTTGCCGGATTATATTATTATTATTTAGATTAAAACGAGGGCTCTTTTGTTACCGTTTTGACTGTTCCACAGAGTGCTAGTGAGCTGGGATCTTCCTAAAGAAGGGAAATGTGATATTTTCCAAAGCTCTCACATTCCTGAAGAAGCTATTTCCTCCAAGTAAGACCCACTGCATAACCCCTAATGCTGATTAGAAATGTAGTCGCCCTCTGCTTGCCCAGAACGCCTCTATTCCTCAAGCCTGTCTGCTCTCATCGTTCCAGCCAATTAGCTCTTTGTTTCTGCTACCCAGTGCCTTTGCCTCCTTTCCTGTTACAGTGATGTCAGCAAATCTAATCAATTGATGATTGATCTGAGGCAGAGATGGCTGAGCATTGCCTTCAGCTCAACAATTTAGCACTAGCAGAAGGTTACTAGCAATCCCTGTGATGATCTAAATGCCCACCAGCCTGAACTCAGAAACTAGAGTTTCCTTTCCAGGGTGCAGAGGCACTGACAGAGACGATAATAGGAAAATATTTGGGCACACCCCTTAATAAAAGTCACTGCCTGGCACCAGTATTCTTCCCTGTAACAGGGATTCCTGGGTGTTGTTGACTGCAACTCCCATAATCCCCAGCTGCAATGGCCAATTGCCTTTGTAGTCCACAACACCTGGGAATCCCTGTTAAAGGGAACATTGCCATTTTCTCATTTATATCCCAGGCTTCTTCCACCAGCTTGGATGGCTTTAAAGTGGGCTTAGACAAGTTCGTGGAGAATAAGTGAGCACCTTCTTTGTCATGAACCCTGCTGCCTGGAGGACGGACCTTCTGGAGAGGTCCAATTACGGCTGTTGCCATAACTGGCAACACCACTCATCTGGTGGTGACCCAGGACCAGGCTTTCTCTGTGGCTGCCCCAGGGCTTTGGAATATGCTCCCCATTGAAATAAGAGCATCTCCTTCTCTGTTGGTTTTCAGGAAGGCCCTCAAGACTCACCGGTTCTTGCAGGCTTTTAATTAGAATTAATTTTAATAATTTGTTTTAATAACTGTTTTATGCTATTGTTTTTATTGTGCTTCATGGATTTTAATCTGTGACTTATTATATTGTTTTAAATTTTGTACACCCAGCCTAGAGACCTAGACACCCAGGCAGTATAAAAATATGATAAAATAAAATAAGTCATATCAATGGCTACTATTATTGATGGCTATAGGCTGCTTCTAAGTTCAGAGGCAAGATGCCTCTGAATACCAGCTACAGAAGAGCAGGAGAGATGACATCCCTTCATCTCTTGCCTGTGTGCCTCCCAGAGGCTTCTGGTGGGCTGCTGTGTGAAACAGGGCACTGGACTAGATCAGCCTTGGGCCTGATCCAGCAAGGCTTTTTATGTTCTTCCACCATAGAACTCAAGGGAGCATGCAGGGGATTCCCTGATCATTACTCATTCAGGTGCTGACCAGACTTAGACTGGCTTATCTGTATAGGATCATAGAATTGGAAAAGGCTCTCCCATCTAGTTCAGCTCCATTTCTAATGCAGGACATTCAGAGGTAAAGCATCCCCAATAGTTGGTTTTCCAGCCTCTGCTTGAAGGTGAGTGAGAACCCACCCCTCTCTAGTTAAGTGGTTCCAATCACTTGTACCGTTAAGAAGTTTAATCCAATATTCAACCCCAAACCACCCTGCTGTAAGTTAAGCCCATTAGATCTAGGCTTGCCCTCTGGATAAGCAGAGGACAAGTATTTGCCATCATCTGTGTGATCAGGTATTCGAAGAATGCTGTTGTGTTCCCTCCTAGCCGTCTCTTTTCCAGGTTGAACATACCCAGTTCCTTCAGACTTTCTGCACTGAACTGTTTTCCAGACCCCTGACTATCTTCATCACCCAACTCTGAATCTGTTCCCATTTGCCTACATCCTTCTTAAAATGTGGCACCCAGGACAAACCGCAGTACTCCAGAGAAGGTTTCCCATGGTTCCCGATCATGGGGAGGATCTCTCACTAATGATTAATGGGGGGTTGGGGGCCAGTGTTCCCTGTAACAGGGATTCCCAGATGTTGCTGACTACAACTCCCATAATCCCCAAAGACCATTGCAGCTAGGGATGCTGGGAGTTGTCGTCAACAACATCTGAGAATCCTCATTATAGGAAAAACTGGTGGGACTATGAGCATCTGCAGGAGGCAAGGGACAGTCGCTCTGCATACAAGGGACAGTCGCTCTGCATACATAGCCTGCATTTAGATTTCTGTTTACACATATTATGTATGTATTTGAATATATTTATAGTTTGCAGCCCCCTAGTAAAATTCCTGTGGACGCCCATGATTAGGTGATTAAATAGCACATTGGCACGAGGGGAGGGCTTGCAGTTGGCATTACAACCATACATACCTGTACACTAGCATTCCCTCTATTTCTTTTCATCTGTGTGTGGAATGAGTTTCATTCTGGGCGACAGTATCAACGCAGTGTGTGTGCATGTGCATTCAGAGTGGGGCCTTCCTCATTCAACCTGATCAGGATCTAAAATTAACTGAGTGGACACCAAAAAACTTGTGAGCGCATGCACATGTGCATGCCTTTGAGGGAACACTGCTGTACACCATTACAAAAACACCTGAATAGGGGCTTAGCCTGGATGGATGCTAGTATGTAGGGTTATTCAGAATGCTCCAAGCTTGGAACATCCCGACTTGAAATCAGCCATTTTCGAGTGATCCGAGCTCAAAACAGAATGCCCTTCAAATGAAGGGCCCGTTTCGAGCTCTGAATGGAATGACTCCATTCCAAATTGGAACGTTTAAAGTGTTCCGAGCACCATTTTGGAGGCCTGTTTTTCTCTTGCTGATTGGTTTTGGCATTGGCTTCTGATTGGCTTGTGAGCTCCTTGCTTCTTGGTTGGCTTGTTATAATAGAAATCAAGTAGCAGCCCAGACTGTCTTTTGTTCTGGCACACACTGATCACCTGTCACAGCTTTCCTATAGGTGTGGTGGCAATGCAAACCAAGGACAAACATTGTGGTTGCCTGTTATTCAAATGCAGCAGTTAAAGTGCAGTACGATAATGGTCAGGTTGCACTTCTCCTGCCTTCCCTTTAACATACAGCAGTCATGAACAAAAGCAATCCTTGGAATACATTGCTAATGTACTTGGATAAGGCCTTGCGACCAATAGATTGGCATTTGCAGAGGTGGGAGACACCGCACACTCTTTTAACATGGCCTGTCTGAATGTATCGGGAGGAAATCTGCTGAGGGCCTTCTAGCATTAAGAATTGGACAGAATATGGGCCAGGCTGGACTGATTTAAATCAAGCACAAAGAAAGAAGAAAAGTAAAGAGAAAAAGAGCTGATTTAAATAATTTCTTTAAATTAAATCTTGAACTTCCTAATTCATATATTTCTGGAACAAGCACACAAAATAACTGGTTGCTATAACAATTAAAACAGACTTCTTTGAATGCAAATAAAGCCTGTACACTATCCAGGAGCATAATTCAAAACCTCTGATTATGCAGCCCACATGCATTTTGTATTATAAAACTTGTAATGCTTAAGGAGAAATGGTGGCATTAAGGATCTCTTGCGCTCTCTGAATATAGGACACTAAACAAGATCACTAGGGGCAAACTAAATGTGACTTGCAGGACATTTATTTAAACTTGTGTGTGCCCCACTTGCATATAAAGGATGGGATATAAAGGATGGGAACTAACAAATCACCAGGGCTGGATGGCATCCATCCAAGAGTCCTCAAAGAACTCAAATGTGAAATTGTTGACCTCCTTGCTAAAATATATAAAATCCTGCAATCAGGTTCTGTACCAGAGGACTGGAGAGTAGCAAATGTAACACCGATTTTCAAGAAGGGATCCGGGGTGATCGGGGAAATTACAGGCCGGTTAGCTTAACATCCGTTCCAGGCAAATTGATGGAAAGCATCCTCAAGGATAAAATTGTAAAGCACCTAGAAGAACAGGCCCTGCTGGGAGAGAACCAGCATGGCTTCCACAAAGGTAAATCTTGCCTCACCAACCTTTTGGAGTTCTTTTAAAGTGTCAACATGTGTGTGGATCAAGGTGATCCAGTTGACTTAGTATACCTGGACATCCAAAAAGCTTTTGACAAAGTTCCTCATCAACAACTCCTGACTCCTCATCAACGACTCCTGAGGAAACTTAGCGGTCATGGGATAAGGGGACAAGTACATGTGTGGATTGCTAAATGGTTGAAAGACAGGAAACAGAGGGTAGGTATAAATGGAGAGTTTTCACAATGGAGGGAAGTAAGAAGTGGGGTCCCACAGAGATCAGTACTGGGACCAGTGCTTTTTAATTTATTCATAAATGATCTAGAAGCAGGGGTAATCAGCGAGGTGGCCAAATTTGCAGATGATACCAAACTCTTTCGGGTAGTGAAATCCATAACAGATTGTGAAGAGCTCCAAAAGCATCTCTCCAAACTGGGTGAGTGGGTGACAAAGTGGCAAATGCGGTTCAATGTCGGCAAGTGTAAACTGATGCACATTGGGATGAAGAGCCCCAACTTCAAGTATATACTGATGGGATCTGAGCTGTCGGTGACTGACCAGGAGAGGGATCTTGGGGTCATGGTAGAAAGCTTGTTGAAAATGTGCGGCTGCTGTAAAAAAAGGCCAATTCCATGCTAGGGATCATTAGGAAGGGGATTGAAAATAAAACGGCTAATATTATAATGCCCTTATACCAAGCTATGGTGCGGCAACACCTGGAGTACTGCGTACAATTTTGGTCATCACATCTAAAAAAGGACATTGTTGAACTGGAAAAGGTGAAGAAGAGGGCAACCAAGATGATCAAGGGCCTAGAGCACCTTACTTATGAGGCTAGACTACAACACCTGGAGCTATTTAGTTTAGGAAAAAGACGACTGCGGGGAGACATGATAGAGGTCTATAAAATGATGCATGGTGTGGAGAAAGTGGATAGAGAGAAAATCTTCTCCCTCTCCCATAACACTAGAACCAGGGGTCATCCCACGAAATTGATTGCCAGGAAATCTAGGACCAGCAAACGGAAGTACTTTTTCACACAACACATAATCAACTTGCGGAATTCTCTGCCACGAGATGTGGTGACAGCCAACAACCTGGATGGCTTTAAGAGGGGTTTGGATAACTTTATGGAGAAGAGGTCTATTGATGGTTACTAGTCAGAGGGCTGTAGGCCACCTCCAGCCTCGGGTTCGAGGTGCCTCTGGGTACCAGTTGCGGGGGAGTAACAGCAGAGCATGCTCTCAACTCCTGCCTGTGGCTTCTAGCAGCATCTGGTGGGCCACTGTGCGAAACGGGATGCTGGACTAGATGGGCCTTGGGCCTGATTCATCAGGGCTGTTCTTATGATGGGGTAAGTCAGTCCAGTTGTTAGACAAGGGGGCATATTCTCTTCTTCCCCCTCTTTTTTGCAATGATGAGCACAGTGTATAACATAATATTATCACGTGGTGAGTTGTGTCCCATCAGCCAATGATGTGAGATGTAGGTGGGGAAACAAAAGGACTGCCCCCTGACAACTGGGAATCTTGGCTGTCCATGAGAACTGCTAGGATCTACGCGGGTCCTGGCGCTGCCATGCCTTCAAACCCAACTCTGTAGCCTGGCTGTTAGCCAGAGTTAAGGGCGCAAACGTGCCCTTAACCCGGCTACTGGGATTGTGAGTCTGACTGTGGATTCTGCTGGCCAGATCTGCTCTTGAGATCATTTGTTGTTTTAGATATTTCAAGGAACTGGGTGTATTTGTCCATGACTGTGTGAAGTAGAAATGGAGCAGCATCAGTTCTAGTCCTATCCATACAGTTAGGTCTTTCACATGACCGTGTGGGCAGGCAGCGGGGAAGGCGGGGTCCAACTCACCATCCCCCCCGAGACAATGAAGTCAACGTTGCTGGGAGTGTGGATCACGCTCCCAGGTGATCCGTGCTGTGCCAAGCAGCGTGGATCTATTGTCTCGGCCTCCAGATATCCTTCAGTGCACTGTGTAATGAGCGCGGTGCCTTGGAGGATTCCCCCAGGAGGAGATGGGCACTCTAGACAAGCAGCCTGACCAGACACACAATGCCAGCAGCCGGGCTAAGAGCATGTTTGCGCCCTTAACCCTGGCTAACAGCCGGGCTACAGAGCTGGGTTTGGCAGCAGGCAGCACCAGGATACGTATGGATCCCGACAATTCTCATGGGCACTCAAGCTGCACAAGCCCGGGCTTGGCTGCTCTTCAACACGCATAAAATCTCTCTACCGCGCATGCATGTGTAGAGATTCGTATGCACACATGCAGTTATTCACATGTTGTGTTGAATACACGTACAACAATACAGTTCTCTTTTAAAATGAGGGCAGCTAAGCCATCCACACAAAAACATATGTGTGTGTACAGAAACCCGAGTAGAAACCATAATTTCTAAATAGGGTATTTGAGTCTCTCTAATGAGACGTTTGTTCACTTACCTGTGTAAACTTTCGCTGTGTGGACCAGATCGACTGCTCTCCCTCAGGACAAGGAGAACACTTCTGACTTGTGTTGTTTTCTTAAAGCACAGAATATGATGCTGGAGGATCATTGATCGGGTCTAGCAAGAAGGTCTGCTATGCTGTTGGGGTTTCCTCACTATACTCAGTTGCAGCGTTGTTTCCCCACCCCCCAAAAAGTGCAATCAGACACAAAACATGCAGTTAAATGAAGCAGTGCCATTCTAAAAGAACATATGTGCCGTTCAAAAATTCAAGTAATTCCCCCGCCAAAGTCACCCTCCCCTTAAAAAAAGGTTAGTGGAGTGAGTGCTCCGCTAACCCCATTTTGCCAATCGTGAGTTGCCATGGTGTGGCTCCACACCATGGCGAGTTGTGGGGAGGCCCCCGCCAGGAAGCTAAAACAAGCCTCCCAGCCTCCGGGGTATCCACACACTTACGCAGAGCATCCTGGGACTTTCTTGCAGCCCCTACCGGCTCCATGACGGAGCCAGTAGTTGTGTGGGCAGCCGATCTGGCTGCCCAGGGCTCCACAGGTGATCATCTCTCCCCGCCAAACCCTCCCAGGCTCTACACACCGCTCATGTGTAGAGCCTCTACATGTGAGCACTGGAAGATATTCCCCTTAGGGAATGGGGCCGCTCTGGGAAGAGCATCTGCCTGCTTGCATGCAGAAGGTTCCAAGTTCCCTCCCTGGCATCTCCAAGATAGGGCTGAGAGAGATTCCTGCCTGCAACCGTGGAGAGGCCACTGCCAATCTGGGTAGACAATACTCAGATAGATGGACTAATGGATTGACTCGGTATAAGGCCACTTCTTTGTTCCTAATGTTTAGTCAGCATTTTGGTGTAGCCTGAGGACTACCATGTTCAAAGTTCAAAATAAAGAATGCTGTGAAATGATGCCATCTTCTCTGTGCCACGTAGTGCAGCCACGGGGTGCTCTAGGCTCTTTTACAAAGGCAAGGCACTGTTGGGCATACGTAGTACAGGAGCTTGTTCTCCTTTACGTATTTATCTGTTTAATCTTGATTCCAGGATTCTGAATTTTCACCATCAACATGGTAAACTGCCAAGCTGTTTAAAGCTCTGGCATTTGTGGAGACAATGCAGCAATCTGCTCTTCCCAGGGTTCTGCAACGTCAGCATGCCATTTATCATGGACGAACACAGAGCTCCAAATTCAGATTTGGCAGGTCTGGCCATCCTTCTGTTCACTTCAGAAAACCACTGCTTTTCTCTGGTAGCTCCCATGGGGCATCCAGTATAATACATGCCAGGTTTTCGCATGCACGGGGTGTGTATGTGTGTGAGTGTGTGTTTTCCTCGCTGAACAGAACTTCTTCTCACTGCCGCAGAGAGATGGGTAACATTGTCTTGAGACTGAGTCAGCTTCAGCTTAATGTATTTTCTGTCCACTCAGGGTAAATAATAGCAAGGCTGGGTTGGTGGGCGGTGTGGGGCAGGGGGAGGATATTTGCTCCTGCTGCTGGTTAAGACTAAGGTTGGTTTTGTGCATGGGAGCATATTTAATGTATGTATTTGACTGACTGATTGATTGATTGATATCCTGGTCTATCTCATAGGATCAAAGTGGCTTAAAGCAGTTTTTAAATCATTGTCCATCATCATAATCATCATCACCACAATCGTCGTCATCATCATGCTCCCAAGGGGCTCACAAGCTTCTTTTTTAAAAGGTTCTCATAGAAGAGGGGCCAGACAGCAGTTGGTCCTCCTCAGGCCAATGGAGCAGCCTCATGCTTTCCCTCATCCTCCACTACAGCCTGATGGGAAATGGGATGACACAGTGTGTGTGTGGGGGGGTGTATGTGTTTGCGTGAGGGAGAGGGAGAGAGGGAGGAGGAAGAAAGGAAGATACTGTCTTCTTCATTGTTCCCTCTAACAGGGATTCCCAGATGTTGTTGACTACAACTCCCATAATCCCCAAGCAAAAGCCACTGCAGCTGGGGATTCTGGGAGCTGTAGTCAACAACATCTGGGAATCCCTGTTAGAGGTGAAGTGGTCCTCTTGTCTATTATTCTTTGCCTCCTCCTTTAGAAACTAGGTATGTTCCAGATTTCCCTAGGCACATTGCACAATACCAGTTTCTGGGATTAAACACACTCCTACTCCCCACATTCGCCATGGGCAGCTGCTTCCACTATTTTGCCATACATTCACAGGCCCAGCAAGAGTAACTGCAGGCCAATGGGTATATGAAGTCAAACCACCTTCTTGCTATCCAGGGCTCACATAAAGCACAGCAAAACATGGGCAGTTCAGCATCAGGAATCACCCAACCACCACCTGCATGGTCTGGGAACACTCTCCTGCACAGGTAGCAGGGTGCAGTTAAGCTCCGCAGGAGGACTTGAGAGAGCTCTCACGGAAAGCTTTTATTGCTTTCAGTTCCACAATGATCAGCATCCACCTGGGCTCTTAAGTGGAGCTGTTCAAGCCCTGCCTCTCTCTGACATTAAGAGCTGGGAAATTTTTAAAGGGCCAGAACCTTAATGGATCTTTCCGTTAACATGATTCCTGTCCACCAATAGCTGATTTCAATCATTTGTGAAGAGGCCCTTGGGAAAAGACAAGGTTAGCAGGCAACATGAAGGTTGTATGTGGAGATGACACCATGAGGATTATATTTTTCAGATAAGATGCATTATTTCTAGCCACAAAATATGAGAAGGGGAGAAAGAAAGACCAACATGATAATGAGCCTTAGGGGTGTGTGACCCCTAAGTTCTTGGTCACTCTAGGGCAGGGGTTCCCAGCCTGGGGGTTCCAGGAGGCCACTGTGGTTGTGGATGATGGGAGTTGTAGTCCAACAACATCAGGGGACCCAGGTTTGGAACCTTTGCCATACTGCAGTATCCTCTACCTTCCTAAGTAATTGTGAAGAGAGACATCTTGTATGCATTGGAGGAATCAGTGTGAAGACTGACATTTTGTACACAATGGAGGAAAGGAGACTGTCTTTGTACTTTCTGTCAGAAAGACCACAGTAAAGTCAGTGCAACAGAGATCTCCAGTAATGTAGCATCCAGTACAATTCCTGAAGATTGTTCAGTAATTATATCCTTACAGTAGGCGTGCAGGAGGCATCACATCATTAAAATGGATTTTGCATTTTACTTCAAGTTTGAAATGAAATGCAAAATGGCTGAAATGTTTCTTCAAAACAGCTGCCAAGCTGGCTGTTTTGATGAAACTTGAAACATTTTGAGTGTTTCAAATATAGGGAACAATGGGGGGAAATCGAAACACCCCATTGTTCCCCATGGGTAGCTCCTAGGGACACCAAAGTGGATTGTGTAGTAGGGCATGATGGGTGCTACCTACCACCCAACCCTCAAAAGAAATGGGCGTGCAAGCAGGCAATTTTAAACAAATGTTTAACCTCCCCCCTCATAGGATCCAATGGAAGTTTGGGGGAAAGTTTAAAAATTTGTTTAACTTTTTTAAGCAAAAAAATATCAAGGGTAAAACAGGCCTCCTAAATGGGGCTCAAAACATTTCAACAGAAAAGGAGTTGTTCTGCTTTGAGCTCTGAACAGGCCCCCCTTTTAGAGAGCATTCTATTTCAAGCTTAAAACACTGCAAAATGGCCCATTTAGAGTCTAAATATTTTGCAGTCGAAGTGTTCTGCACATCCCAGCTGCATGCATGACCCTGGTCACTCTGTTCAGTACGCAACACCTATCTGTGTCGGAATCTGGAACTCTTCCTATTGCCTGAAACAAACAGAGAAAGGTCTCAGAATCCAGTAAGATAAAATGGAACTTATAAATAACCTTTTCATACTCAAGTAATTTCACAGCATTTAACAGGAATGACATAGGGATTGCTAGGGTAGAGTGATTGCCATGTAGCTGGTGCGGTGGCGAAATGACTTGACTAGCAAGCCAGAAGTTGCTGGTTCGAATCCCCGCTGGTATGTTCCCAGACTATGGGAAACACCGATATTGGGCAGCAGCAATATAGGAAGATGCTGAAAGGCATCACCTCATACTGCATGGGAGATGGCAATGGCAAACCCCTCCTGTATACTACCAAAGACAACCACAGGAGTCGACACCAACTTGACAGCAGACCTTACCTTAGGGTAGAGTGAGACCCTGTAGGCAAAGACAGCCTGGAAGGACAGGCCATTTCGCTCCCCCTTCATGCAGGTCTTTCTTCTGCCCCTTCCTGTGTGTATGTCTATGTGTGACTGGTTTTATACTGCCCATAGCTCAGAACCAAACTCGATGGGACAGTGGCAAGCCTGTTTATCTAAATTCACTTATAAAGGGGAGTGGGATCAGAGTTGCAGAGCAAAAGGAATGCATGGATAGTAGAAGCAGAATTCTCTCTATACGGCACAGGAAGATATATTTATCTTCCGGTGGCTTCCTGTAGTTTCTCTCTGCAAGCAATTCTCCCCGCTCCTTCAGCTGACCTTATTTCTGGTATAGGAATTCAGCTAGGAGAAAAGCAGGGACAGCCCTTCCATAAGGCATGGGGTCATCGCTCAGTGGCAGAGCATCTACTTTGCAGGCAGAAGGTCCCAGGTTCAATCCCTGGCATCTCCCAGTAGGGCTGGGAGATACTGCTGCCTGCAACCTTGGAGAGCCACAGTCAGTCGTTGTGAACAATAGCTGAGCTAGCTGGACCAAGGGTCTCGCACAGTATAAGGCAGATCCCTCCATTCCTATGCAAGGTGAAGTAGTGGCCTCAGGCAGCAGATGATGCGTATCCTGCAGGGTGGTGGCAAGATACCCCGCCCTGTGTCCCTCTGTCTCCCTCTCTCATAGGAGCAAGTCCACTGCTGCCACCCATCTCCCTCCTCCTTTTGCTGCCAGGCTGATGATGAATTCCATTTCCTCCCACATAATCAGCTCAGTAGTACAAGAGGGTACATTTGTGCCGTCGAGTCGGAGTCGACTCCTAGAGACCCCAGAGCCCTGTGGTTGTCTTTGGTAGAATACAGGAGGGGTTTGCCATTGTCACCTCCTGCACAGTATAAGATTATGCCTTTCAGCTTCTTCCCTATATAGCTGCTGCCCGATATAGGTGTTTCCCGTAGTCTGAGAAACATACCAGCAGGGATTCGAACCAGCAACCTCTTGCTCCCTAGGCAAGTTACTTCTCCGCTGCTCCAGTAGGTGGCTCAGGTGCAAGAGGGAGGAAGCTATTTATTTCTTAATTTAAAATTTTTATACCCTGCCTCTCCAGTATACTACTGCTTGGGCCGGCTCACAACAATAAAACAGATACAATGTAAAATAAAAGTAATAAAATTAAAGCAAATTAATTTTAAAGTTAAAAGTCAGGCTAAAAACCATAATCAGTCAAATTAAAAGTTGTTTTAAAAGCTAAAAATTGTGAGTTATACAAAACTAAAACCTAAAGAACCTAAGTAGAGGGTACATGTGGCAGCTATTGTCATTGCAAAGGAGGAGACAGAAATGAGTGTTTGCCTGAAATCAAGCCAAGACTATCACTGCAGCTGGTGGTTTAACCAGGAAAAAGATCTTCAGATTATGATGGTTAGCTCAATGAAAACATCAGCTCAATAGGCTGCAGCTCTGAAAAAAGCAAATATGATGCTAGGGACTTTTAGGGAAAGGACTGGGTTAAGCGTGCGTGCGCGTGTGTGTGCGCGCACACACACACACACCCCAGTATCATAATGTCTTTACATAAATCTATGTAAACCCTTTACATAAATCTATGTGCCAGCTGGTCAAATAGTCAAAAGAAAGATAGCATACACCAGGCAAAAAATTCAGCATATAGGTGCTTATATACCAATGCCAGAAGCCTTTGAGCCAAGATGGGTGAGCTGGAGTGCTTGGTTGCTTACACAGAAATAGATATAGTGGGCACAGCAGAAACACGGTGGAACAGCGAGAACTAGTGGGACACTGTTGTCCCTGGATATAAACTGCATAGAAAGGACAGGGAGGGGTGCCTTGGAGGTGGAGTAGCACTGTATTTAAAGAAAGAATCTAATAAGGTAGATTCTTACCTTATTAAAACCTACAAGGACCAGAGTCCTCAACAGAAACCCTGTGGGTGACGATACAAGGCCTGAAAGGAAATGTGCTACTGGGGACGTACTATCGTTCTCCAGATGAAAACGCTGACAGTGACTGGGAGTTGCAGAAGGAAATCAGGGAGGCGTCAAGGAGAGGCAGGGCTGTAATAATGGGAGACTTCAATTACCCACACATAGACTGGATCAATTCACAGTCAGGTCATGACAAAGAGGTCAAATCTCTAGATACTCTAAATGACTCTGCCCTAGAACAGTTGGTCTTGGAACTAACCAGAGAGAAAATGACTTTGGACTTAATCCTGAGTGGCACCCAGGACCTGGTCTGTGATTTCAGTGTCATCGACCCCTTAGGGAACAGTGACCATAGTAAGATCAATTTCAGCATACATGCAGGGAGAGAATCACCAAGGAAGTCTAACACAGACACTTTGAAATTCAAAAGAGGGAACTTCTCCAACATGAGGAATATGGTGAAAAGAAAGCTGAAAGGGAAAATAAGGAGAGTCACTTCACTCCAGAATGCATGGAGTTTACTCAAAACCACAATACTAGAAGCCCAGTTAGATTGTATACCCAAAAGGAGGAAAGGTACCAATAAGTCCAAGAGGATGCCAGCATGGCTAACGGGTACAGTCAAGGAAGCCATAAAAGGGAAGAAGACTTCCTTCCGAAATTGGAAGGCCTGTCCAAATGAAGAGAACAGAAAGAAACACAAACTCTGGCAAAAGAAATGCAAGGTGACAATAAGGGAGGCAAAAAGAGAGTTTGAGGAACATTTAGCTAAAAGCATCAAGGGGAATAACAAAAACTTCTTTAAAAACAACAGAAGCAGGAAACCTGCCAGGGAGGTGGTTGGACCATTAGACAATGAGGGAGTGAAAGGGATTATTAAAGAGGATATGGAGGTTACAGAGAAGCTAAATGAATTCTTTGTGTCTGTCTTCATGGCAGAGGATACTGAAAATATACCTGTTCTTGAACCAAGCTTTTCAGGGATTGAGGCTAAAGAAATTAGTCAGATAGAAGTGAAAAAAGATGATGTTCTAAATTTTCTGGAAAAACTGAAAACTAGCAAATTGCCAGGGCCAGATGGCATCCATCCAAGAGTCCTCAAAGAACTCAAATGTGAAATTGCCAACCTCCTTGCTAAAATATATAACTTATCCATGCAATCAGGCTCTGTACTGAAGAACTGGAAAGTAGCCAATGTAACACTGATTTTAAAAAAGGGATCCAGGGGCAATCTGGGAAATTACAGGCTGGTTAGCTCAACGTCCATGCCAGGCAAATTGATGGAAAGCATCCTCAAGGATAAAATTGTACAGCACATAGAAGAACAGGCCCTGCTGGAAGAGGACCAGCATGGCTTCTGCAAAGGTAAATCTTGCCTGACCAAACTTTTGGAGTTCTTTGAGAGTGTCAACAAGTGTGTGCATGAAAGGTGATCCAGTCGACAAAATATACCTGGACTTCCAAAAAGCTTTTGACAAAGTTCCTCATCAAAGACTCCTGAGGAAACTTAGCAGTCATGGGATAAGGGGACAAGTACATGTGTGGATTGCTAACTGGTTGAAAGACAGGTAACAGGGTAGGGATAAATGGAGAGTTTTCACAATGGAGGGAAGTAAGAAGTGGGGTCCCCCAGGGATCTGTACTGGGACCAGTGCTTTTTAATTTATTCATAAATGATATAGAAGTAGGGGTAAGCAGCAAGGTGGCCAAATTTGCAGATGATACCAAACTCTTTGGGGTAGTGAAATCCAAAACGGATTGTGAGGAGCTCCAAAAGGATCTCTCCAAACTAGGTGAGTGTGTGACAAAATGGCAAATGCAGTTCAATGTTGGCAAGTGTAAAGTGATGCACTTTGGGATGAAAAACCCCAACTTCAAGTATATGCTGATGGGATCTGAGCTGTCAGTGACTGACCAGGAGAGGGATCTTGGGATCATGCTGGACAGCTCGTTGAAAGTGTTGACTCAGTGTGCGGCAGTTGTAAAAAATGCCAATTCCATTCTAGGGATCATTAGTAAGGGGGTTGAAAATAAAACGGCTAATATTATAATGCCCTTATACCAAGCTATGGTGTGGCCACACCTGGAGTACTGCATACAATTCTGGTCACCACATTTTAAAAAGGACATTGTAGAACTGGAAAAGGTGCAGAAGAGGGCAACCAAGATGATCAAGGGCCTAGAGCACCTTTCTTATGAGGCAAGGCTACAACACCTGGGGCTATTGAGTTTAGAAAAAAGATGACTGCAGGGAGACATGATAGAAGTCTATAAAATGATGCATGGTGTGGAGAAAGTGGATAAAGAGAAATTCTTCTCCCTCTCCCATAACCCTAGAACCAGGGGTCATCCCATGAAATTGATTGCCAGGAAATTTAGGACCAGCAAATAGAGGTACTTTTTCACACAACACATAATCAACTTATCTGCCACAAGATGTGGTGACAGCCAGCAACCTGGATGGCTTTAAGAGGGGTTTGGATAACTTCATGGAGGAGAGCTCTATCAATGGTTATTAGTTGGAGGGCTATAGGCCACCTCCAGCCTCAAAGGTAGGATCCCTCTGAGTACCAGTTGCAGGGGAGTAACAGCAGGAGAGAAGGCATGTAGGCTTCCAGTGGCATCTGGTGGGCCACTGTGTGAAACAGGATGCTGGACTAGATGGGCCTGATCCAGCAGGGCTGTTCTTATGGAATTTGGCCACATCTGGAATATTGTATACAGTGGAAAAGCATAGATTGGCTGAAGATAGAAGGAATATGCCTGTAAGTGCCCATAAAACTCTGGGTGATCCAATGAAATTGATTGGCAGCAGATTCAGGACAAAGAAAAATAGTTTCTTTTTTTTTTTTTGCTTTTAAAATTTTTATTGATTTTTACAATATCTTAACAATCTCGTTACATCCAATTAAACAAATGTTGACTTCCCGCTCACCAATCCGTGCGAATCACTAACTATACAATTCAACCATTGCTATAGTAATTCAAAACATATATCCTATACCTTACAAACTCGATTTTACTCTACACAACCTGCTAATATTACTAAATTTCAAACCCTGTTGAAATTGAAAAATCAATATTAGAAAAACAGTTCTTTAGGTATAATAAGAATGGTTTCCAATCTTCTTTAAAACATTCCAAGTTTTCATCTCTGATCAGTACTGTAAGTTTTGCCATCTCAGCATATTCCAAATTTTTTATCAACCAATCTTCTTTTGAGGGCAATTCATTATCCTTCCATTTCTGCGCATATACTATTCTGGCTGCTGTGGTTGCATACATAAAGAATGTTAAATTTCTTGTGGAAAACTCTCCTTGCATTAAAAAAAATAGTTTCTAACACTAAAAGTCACCTTTAAAGGACACCTTTCAACATGTTGATTTATATTTAGCAGCCGGAGAGCAACTCTCCCTCACCAATCCCAGCACTGCATTCCTCCAGTGGCTGTTGCTGCTTCTTCTTTTCTTCTTTTGATTCCCAGCTCTTTTGGGTTGGAGAACCATCTTGTTTGTTTGTTTTTCTGCATAATCTGCTTTGGAAACTTTGAAATTTGTTTCTATGGATGCCAGCAGTTGAAATTGACTTTACAGCACACTTTACTTTAACCCACTTTGAGAACTTTAGCTGAAGAGCAGTATATAAACCTTTGTAGTAGTAGTGGTGGTGGTGGTGGTGGTGGTGGTGGTGGTAGTAATCTAATTAGCCTATGGAATGCACTGGCATAAGATGTGGGGAAGGCAACTAGCTTAGATAGCTTTAAAATATCTGGGGGTCCCCAGATATTCTTGAATTAGAACTCCATCGTCCCCAACCATAGTGGTCTTTGGTCATTTGTAGTTTGAGAACCCCTGGATTATTCATGTATTAGCTTTATACCCACTCTTTCCTATATAGGCTCAGAGTAGCTTACAGCATTTTAAAAATTAATATTCTCCTGAAGAGGCTCACAATCTCTATATATAATTCTCCTGAACGTACCCTTCACTAATCCCATGCGTGGCAATAACAGCTGCCTGGGGGATAGCGATGGGCATCAGGAGACAATGGCAGTGGCAGCTGGTCGGCCAGAGGCGGCAGGGGTGGGCTGGCCCAGCTGGCGGGAACAGGAGGTAGTGGCAGGCCAGCCTGGCCACCAGGAGGAGGAGGAGGAGGCGGAAGGCCAACCCGGCCCAGCCTGGCCAGCCAGCAGGAACAGGAGGCAGCAGTGGGCCAGCCTGCCCCAGCTGCTGGGAGAAGGAGGAGGAGGCGGCAGCAAAGGATTGGCCTGGCCTGGCCACCGGGAGAAGGAGGAGGCAGTGGGGGGCTGGCCTGGCCCGGCTGCTGGGAGAAGGAGGCGGCAGCAGCAGGCTGGCCTGGCCCAGCTGCCAGGAGGAGGATGCGGTGGCGGGCCGGGCCAACTTGGCCCAGCCACCAGGAGGAGGTGGGAAGATGTGGTGGCCCAGCTTTCCAGCCGGCCCGCAAGCCAGAAACTGTGGAGTAGGAGAAGTGGGTGGCGGGGGAAAGTGGCCAGTCGGCCAGAAAGCTGGGCATACCGGTGTGGGTGGGGGCAACCGTGGCGGTGTGTGGGCCGGCTGGAGGCGCAGATGCTCTGCGCTCCAGCCCAGCTAGTATTTTCTTTTTTAAGGAATTTTTTTTTTAAGGAAACAAACCTTCTCAGAGGGGAGGTCCGGAAAGCAGTTGGTTCTCCTCAGAATTATGGAGGGGACTTACTGCTTTGCCTCACCTTCGACCGCCGTCTGACAGTAATGGCTGAGGAGGTGGACTTGGTTCTTCTTAGAAGGGAGAGGATTGGAACACAGCTGCACAACATCAGCCCTCCTGCTGTTGTTGGACTACAACGGACTAAGGTAATACATCTGACTAAGGTAATACATACATACATACATACATACATACATACATACTAGCTGGGCCGAGCATCTACGCCTCTAGTTTTCTCCACTTGCCTGCTGCCTGCCGCCGCCAATTGCTTTCCCAGCCCACCAACCCACTGCCATCGCTGCCACTTTCTTCCTCCACCTGCCCTCCCACCTGCTGTTTTCTCCCCCTGCCCAAACCCACTGCCATTTTGTCCCCCCACCCCCCGCTGCCGTTTCCTGCCTCACCACTGGCAGTGCCGCTTTCCTCTTCCCCTGCCAGTAGCTTGCTCGAAAACTCTCGCGAGAGCTTCCACACATGGGATTAACGATGGGTACGCCTAAGAGAAATAGAAAGATAGATTGGCCACTGTGGGGGTGATAGGAGGTGTAGTCCAAACCTCTGGATTAGACAAATTCATGAATCTATCAATGGCTATTAGTCAGGATGGCCACGTGGAATTTAGAAACATAAGAAGTTGCCTTATACCAGGCCTACTCAACTTTGCCCCCCCCCAGCTGTTTTTGGACCACAACTCCCATAACCCCCAGCCACAGTGGCCAATTGCCAGGGATTATGGGAGTTGTAGGCCAACATCAGCAGGAGAGCCAAAGTTGAGTGGGCCTGCCTTATATCAAGTCACACCCTTGCTCCATCTACTGTAGCACAGTATCCTCTACACTGACTGGCAGTAACTCTCCAAGGTTTCAAGCAGCAGCTTTTCCCAGCCCTACCTGGAGATGCTGGGGATTGAACTTGGGACTTTCGGCATGCAAAGCAGATGCTCTATCAATGAGCTGGGGCCCCATCCCATGTTCAGAGGCAATTCCTCGTTCCGTGGCAATTGCTGGAGCAACAGCATGGGAGGGTAGGAACATAGGAAACTGCCATATACGGAGTCAGACCATTGGTCTGTCTAGCTCAGTATTGTCTTCACAGACTGGCAGCGGCTTCTCCAAGGTTGCAGACAGGAATCTCTCTCAGCCCTGTCTTGGAGATGCTGCCAGGGAGGGAACTTGGAACCGGCTCTTCCCAGAGAGGCTCCATCCCCTGAGGGGAATATCTTGCAGTGCTCACACAGCAAGTCTCCCATTCAGATGCATCCAGGGCAGACCCTGCTTAGCTATGGGGACAGGTCATGCTTGCTACCACAAGACCAACTCTCCTATTCTAAACCAGCTCTCCTATCCTAGACCAGCTCTCCTATCCTGAAGGGTTATTGCACACATGTCCTGCTAGTGGCTTCCAAGAGGCATATTTAAGAGAACGCCTTCTTCTTCGACAACCCCACCGAGGCCTCTCAAGATCATCTGAGGGGGTCTGGTTGTGGTTGCCACCCACTCGACTGGTGGTGACTCAAAACCAGGCCTTTTCTAGAGTTGCCCCGGGACTCTGGAACCCGCTTCATAATGAAATTAGAGTTTCCTCTTCTCTTAATGTTTTTAAGAACGGATTAAAAACATACCTGTCTAGTCAGGCTTTTAGTTTATTGTTTTAAAATTTCAGTGTTTAGTGTTTTTATTTTATTTTAAATTGTTTTAATTATGTTAATGTTTTAATGGTTTTAATATTGTGAACCGCCCAGAGACTTTTTGCATAAGACAGTATATAAATCCACTGAATGAATGAATGAATCTGGTTGACCACTGTGGAAACAGGATGCTGGACCAAATGGACCTTTGGTCTGATCCAGCAGGCATTTTCTTACATTCTCATTGCTTTTCACTTTGTGATATTTGGTCAGTATTGGCTGGTGCACTTACATAGGCCAACATTTCATGAGGTTGCCAGCGAGTAATGTCTGTCTCACAACTGCAGCCAATCCATTTCATTAGATGGCTCTGTGTTCTGATATTCTGAGAGAGAGAAAGACTTCCTTCCCTCTATCCACTTTCAAGGAGGACATTTCATACATTCCGCTGAGGGTCACTGAGTGATGAGATATGGAATGAGGTTTGTGGGCATGTCAATCAGCCCTGAACCAGAACTTAGACCAGTGGTTCCCAACCGGGATTCCTCCAGATGTTGCTGAACTACAACTCCCAGCATCCCCAGCCACAATTAATTGTAGCTGGGGATGATGGGAGTTGTAGTTCAGCAACATTTGGAGGAACCCAGGTTGGGAACCACTGCCTTAGACAAAGATCCCGCCTCTATTGATTCTATCCCCTGCCAAAACATGGACATACACATTTGCCTCTTTGTACAAATTATGAACACAAAAGGGTCCAGTATATGACCCTGAGCCATTTTTGGAAGGGCAGTATATAAATCAAATCAAATCAAAAATAAATTGGGCTGGATGGCTCACCTATGCTTATTCCATGACCTTTGCCTGTTTGAGAGAAAGGATGAGATAAAGACTCAAAGGAGTGCATTCTTCTCTCCTCTTAGCACAGCACCCTGGGAGATGGTAGTGCTTGAGGTATTTTTGGTGAATCCGTTTCTTGATCCAGGCCAGCTTTTGAATGGGACTTTAGTTACTTTTAGTCCAGTCCTGGAGCTGAGGCGAGGCTAACAAACAGCCAGCAGCAAGAGCACTAAAGGCAGTCTGCACTTGCCTCCCTGTACATAATATCTGTTTCATTAAACCATTAATATTCCTGATTCTATTCCACTGCCTTGTCCTTGTGTGCCACAACTCCTTCCTCTGGATTCTACAGCACCTTTCCACTGCTCTTTCCTCTGTTTCCTTTGAACTAACTTATTTTGGCTTTCTTGCCAATGTAATCCCATGCTCATTTTTGTATACACCTGAATCTGTATTCCCCTTTCCTTTTCTGTAGTCCTGTAGTCCCATGCTAGAAGTCTACCCACCCATGTCTGCAATTGTGTAACCGTCTGAACAGTCAAGATCCCCAAGTCAGACATGCTGAGGAATTAAAGAGAAGCTGAGCATTCAAACAGGGACAGCCTTTGCAGTAAGCTAGATATGAAATGTGCAGCGAAATGTGCTTACTCCTACCTCTGGATCTCTGTAGCAGAGCTTTCTGGAGAAGATCCAAACTGAGACTCTGCCAGAATCATAGCTGTAGTTGAGTCAAAACCATGTCACAAAGGGGAAAAGAAAGGCAAAAAGAGAATAATAGAAATAATCACTCCTGATTTCAGTTTGTGTAAGCACAAATATATTCTTAGCCACCATGAAACAAGAGAACAGATGCTATCAAGTACTCTTTTAGTTTTATCAGGCTGCAAAGATTTTGAATAATAATCATCCTATCTATCTATCTATCTATCTATCTATCTATCTATCTATCTATCTATCATAAATAAACAGCAACAGATATTTATTCATATAGCACGTTTGTAAACTGCTCAGAGACTGGATTAGAATTACAAATTAAAAACTCAGGTATAATAAAGATTCACACACTGCTATGGAGAAATCACAGGCTCTATTTAAATGTAATTATTTTCCCCTGGGGGGTTTTAAATCTAGGCCAGCTTCAGAGTGAAAGTAGATTCTCTCTTCTGTTATATTCAAACACCTACTGCCCTGGCAGCTTGTATGGCTGAGTTGCAGCTAGTAAAGCTGATCTATGATTAATTGGGGCTGGTTTAGCCTAGTAACATCATAAACATGTTGCTGCTGAAGGAAGAGAAACTGATTATCAGAACCAATGGGAAGAGGGCCTTGAGTAAGCAACGGCACAGTTATAGAAAGTGCCTGTAGTCAGATCCACGTAGGAGTGTCGAAGAAAGGAGGGCTTAACCCTTCCCCTGGTGCCTTTTTACCACCCCAAACAGCCCCCAAGTAGGTATTTGCCCCCAAAGTGGCTATTTATAGCAAACAGCCATGGGGGGGGGTAAACTGCAGTTTCATTGGGTGATTTTGGCAGGGAAGTGTCAAAATACTTAGTTTCCCCTCCCCATTTGCCATCAATTAGGATCCTAATTCCCCAGGATGGGCCTGGAATCTCCAAGAATTGGCATCAATCTTCAGGTGACTACTGAAAGCATTCAGTAGCTAATATATATATTATAATACGTTAATTCCTTGATATTATGTGCACACGCACATGCGCATGCGCATGCACACACACAGAGAGCTGGAAAAAATATTGGGGAAAATAAATTTTGGGTTCCTCATAACTTTTTGAGGGGTGGAGGTGGGTGGTGGTGGAATAAGGTATTTCCCAGGTTTAAGCGTACCTCTTAAAAACACAAAGAAGTGCACTGATCCTAATTCTCTGTGCACTGATCCTAACTCTCTGCTGTCTCTCTGCTTCTGCCTTCAGGCCAAACGGCTCAAAGTTGTTTCTCCACACACACACACACAGCTTACATCAGCCCCCTCACCTTTGCTGAGGTGAACAGGGTGTGTCCCTTGTGCAAACTGGGATGGCTCTGTCAGTCAGAACACTCAAGGCAACCTTGAGGAAATGTCAACTAACCAGGGGTGGATTAAGCTCTTAGCCGCCCTTAGGTGGCCAAAGATTTGCCACCCCAGCAGCAAGGGAGGAAGTGGGGGGAGTCTAAATAAATTTCCCAGTGTTTAAAATTGCCTTTGGGCGGCAGCGCAGCATCGAGAGCTCTCTTGCACCCGACCGCCCGCCTCCCAAATTATGATGGTGGCAGGTACGTATTTTGCAGGTGGTGGAGAGAGCAGCAGGCAGGTGGCGAGCAATACCCACTCCTACCTCCCAAATGTCACCCACCTCCCAAATGACAGCAATTGCCCATTTCAGATCTTTCTGTGCACATGCGCATTTTGTTTGAAGATTTGAAGGACCATTGGAGTGATCCAGCAGAGCTTTTCTCATGTACGTTTGTGCTTTTAGAAGGCTGGGGTTCTCTACAATAAGTCTGCAAGCAGTCCCTGAGAACGGATCAAGTCCCATCTTTCAAGTTTATTGGGGAGAAACCCAGCCATGTAAACAAAACTGATAACACTACTTGTGTGTTGTTCCATTTAAACCCATTCAGTTTGTGCAACTGGGGATATGATAGCGAGATGATAACTGGGAGCATAAGAGAGGTTTATATAATTAGGCTTAGTATGGAGAAAGTGGATAGAGATAATTCCCCCCCCCCTTCTCTCATAACTCTAGAGCAAGGGTTCCCAAATCTTGGCTCCCCAAATGTTGTTGGAATACAACTCCCATCATCCCCAGCCACAATGGCCTAAGGCTGATGGGAGCTATGGTCCAACAATATCTGGGGACTCAAGTTTGAAGACTCTGGTAGGTATGTAGCCCCACACTCAAGGGGTAAAGGATGTAGGGGAAGAATGGCAGTTCAGTCCCCAAATAGCAGAGCAAAACCAGTTGGGTGAGAAGGTAGCAAAGCAAGATATCTTGAGACAGTTCTTTAGTACTGAAGAACTACAAGGATTCATTTAAAGAAAACGATACAAACAAATGTGAAATAAGCTGTAGCTCATGGCTGAAGAGAGAGACCCAAACAAACAGCCATCTTTGGAGAGACAAAATGGAGACTAACACTGGAAGAAGAAAGAGGGGAGGAGACCAGCACTTTTATCTATGACCCTAACACCCCACCCCCTGGGGGTCACTATGAGACATTGTGGCTGAAAGCTGATGCTGCCAGGGTCCTAGCTCCAGCAAAGGATACCAATTTTCTATCCACCACTGAAGGATACTCAAAGGGTAAAGGATACCATATTTTATAGGACTATTTCTACAGCAAAATGTCTACTGACTTCAAATGACCATGTTAAAAAATGGTTTTCAAAGCAGTTTACATAGCACAAGGTATGAAAAAATGGTTCCTGTCCTCAGGGCCAGCCCATCTATTTGTTTGTTATTTCTCTGTGTAAACCACCCTGAGCCATTTTGGGAAGGGCGGTATAGAAATCTAATTATTATTATTATTATTATTATTATTATTATTATTATTATTATTGAAGCTGGCTAAGCACCTGCTTAGGACACAAAGCTGACAAGGGCAGCGACAGCCTGGGTGACATGAGTTCCAGGGTTGCCATGCTCTGCCCCCTCCACATTGCCCACCCACCCTCCTGCCCGCTGTGGTCAAGAGGGTTCCTGGGTTGGCGACAGGGGCAGTGGAGGGTGGGCGTTGGTGGGTGCCTGAGCAGGCTTTGCCTGGGGTGCCCCTGAGCCTTGGGTCGGCCCTGGCTATCCTCTAGCTGTTGTGGCTCATAATTTTCAACTAGTGCCTGATTCCGTGCATACTATAATCTACAAAGTCCGATGGCTTCTCCTGTAACACTCGTTCCTTCTCACAAGCAGGAGAGTGGGGAGCTCGCCAATGGCTGCAGGATGAACTTGATTGGCAGCACAACTCCTGCCTATTACATCATACACAGGGGGTGTGGTCACTAGCGGCAAGACCTTGCAGAAGGCGCTGCCAGTCTGTGAAGACAATACTGAGCTAGATAGACCAATGGTCTGACTCAGTATATGACAGTTTCCTATGTTCCTATGTTCCTAAGACAGACGAGCTGCTCATCTGCCTCCTGCAATGGGCACTTCATTGTGCGCTGTTCTTGGGGTCAGGGCAAGTGAGTTCTTTTGCTGCCTGACTGAATTCAATGGTGCATGAATGAAGTGCCTAGTGCAGCTTGCCCGGCATGGTAATGGACGAATTACTCTGGCAGCCCCGCAAAGGTATGGGGGAAATTGGGGGTGAGCCTCTGGCAGCCACTGGAAATGATCAGAGCCGCAGCAGCTGGGGGACACTCGTCCCCCTGGGCTCAATGGTGGCCACACACCTGCTCACCATCACGGATGATTTCATACCTTCAATGTTATTAAACCACCAGATTAAACCTGTATTAAGGCCTCCTTTAGCAGTTGTTTTTAAACTTAAAAAGTTTCAAAAGTATTAGCCTTTACCTGCAGGCAAGTTTTTCAGTCCTTGATTGTTTTAGGTGCCCTTTGATTCTACCTCTCCAGCAGCAGCATCTCTCAGCATCATTCTCATCACCATAGTATATTAGGGGCCTCTTCATATAATGCATTTAAAAATGTGAAAAATGTCTATAACATCAAAGACTCTTTTCCTCTTTAATGGGCTGTAATGTTCTAGTAATTGCTGCAAATAGCAGTGCATGGCAACGGGGTTATAGCTCCATTATGCGAGTTCATTGGTGCTTTTCCCACAACTATATTGTATGCATTTAGAGTATCCCAGGCACAGAGCAGCTGTAGGAAAAGAGGCACCTAAGAAAGCTGCTATTGGAAACAGAATTCTAGACTAGATTAACTGGAACTGATCCAGCAAGGCCATTTTGGTGTTCTTGGGATATTTTTCTCACTTCCGTTGATGCTTCTCACTGAGCTAAAAGAAAAATATGCAAGTTCTTCATATATATTGAATCTGGGTGGAATGAATATGTTATGGGTCAAGGGATTGGCATCATGGTAGTAAACTCTATGTCCCACCCTTGACATATGCGAACATCAGAAGAAAGTCTACCTGTGTACACACTAGCCCTATTTGGAAATTATGCTCTAGCCCTACACTAGCCCTATTTGGAAACTGCCCCTGCTAACTGGGCAAAGAGGCACCTTTTACTGTAGTGATTCTCTTTATTTAGCAGGGGAAGAGTAACTGGCCCTATCCACCCCCAGCACAGAACCTCCAGTGACTGTTTCTGGTGTCTATCTTGTGTTTCTTTTTAGATTGTGAGCCCTTTGGGGACTGGGAGCAATCTTATTTATTTATTATTTCTCTGTGTAAACCACCCTGAGCCATTTTTGGAAGGGCGGTATAGAAATCAAATTAACAACAACAACAACAACAGGACTCAGGATCTTCAGTTGAGCAACCAGGGCTGAAGACTGCAAGGTTACTGGAAGAAACGTCGCTTAACCGGAAAAAAATACAAAAAATGCCAACAAGGAAATAATGATCTGCTATTACAAGTCTAGTCCAACTAGAAGAGTTATTTTAAAAGAATGTACCAAATTTGGAAAGAGAAGCATCCAGATACAGAAATAACAGAACAAAGGCTAGCAGACCAGAGAAGATTCATAATAAGAAATAAAGTATTCACAGGAGTTGAGCTGGAAGAACTGCAAAGAGCAACACAGGCTCAAGATATGGAAGAAGAATTAGCACCAACTGAAGAAGTTGCTCAGGCACAGGTGGAGGAGGTGTTGGAAATAGAGGATGCCACTGTTGCTGAACAGTTTCAAAATCAAAACCAGGCAACCTCCCCTTTGCCTTCACCTCAAAAACCTGAATGTCATTTAACAGAAAAGCAACAAGAACTAAAGCAAAAAATAACTGAGCACATGAACCAAACAACCACCAGAGTTCGACTTCCAGCGCTAAAAACAGTTGCCAAAAAACAACTTGCTCAGGCATTAAAAGATGTCAGTGCTGCACTTGCAGAAATAACAACCAATCATTTGAAAGAAACAAACCAACTAATGTACAGTGCAGCAACAATAACAACACAAGAGCTCGGATATAAGATCAAAGGACCTGTAAAAAAAGAAAGCAGTACATCACCTAAATGGAAGATTAGATTAGAAAATAAAATTGCCAGGCTTAGATCAGATGCTAGTAAATTGAAAGATATAAAAGACAAGAAGCTGAAGAATGAAAACACCAAACAGTATCTGATCCAAAAATACTACCTAGATTCAAGGAAAATTAGAGAAGTCCTGGAAATAATAAAGTAGCAAATAACAGCAGTGTCAAAGAATATTAGCAGATACGAAGCCAGAATTACACAAAACAGGCAGAATCTCCAATTCCAGTCAAATCAGAGACATTTCTACCCAAGCATAGAAGGAGAAACTGCAAGAAACATAGAAACACCAAATAAAGAAGAAACAGTGCAATTCTGGGGAAAATTATGGGACAATCCAATAGATTATAATAAAAAAGCAGGCTGGATGAAAGAGGTCAAAAAATGTAACCAACAAATGCAAGATCTAATAATAACACCAGAATTAATAAGTGAAAGAGCAAAGAAAATTAAAAATTGGACTGCGCCAGGCGACGATCAGTTGCATGGCTTTTGGCTTAAACACCTAACAAGCCTTCATAAACAACTATCAAAACAGTTCAATCACATTTTGCAAGGAGGTGATATTGAACAATGGCTAACAACTGGGAAAACTCATCTCATCATGAAAGACCCAGCAAAAGGTGCAGTTCCAAGTAATTATAGACCGATAACCTGCCTGCCAAACATGTTCAAATTACTAACCGGAATAAGAGCAGATGAAGTGATGCAACACTTATTATCTAACAAACAGCTTCCAGTTGAACAGAAAGGAAATTGCCCAAACACCAGAGGCACAAAAGACCAGCTGCTGATTGACAAAATGATTTTAGAAAATTGCAAGAGAAGAAAAACCAATCTAAGTGTTGCATGGATTGACTACAAGAAAGCCTTCGATTCATTGCCTCACACATGGATACTAAAATGTTTAGAAACAAATGGTGTCAGCAAAAACATTCAGATATTTATAAAAAAAGCAATGAGCAGGTGGAGTACACAGTTAACAATCGATGGCGAGACACTTGGACAGGTTAGCATTAGAACAGGCATTTTCTAAGGGGACTCACTATCCCCTCTGTTGTTTGTAATCGCCATGACCCCACTTTCACAAATACTAAACAAAACAGGCTTCGGATACCAAACATCTAAAACATCTAGTAAAATCAACCATCTGCTGTACATGGACGATCTGAACTTGTATGGAAAGTCCCAGTCAGAAATTGAATCACTGCTAAACACTGTCCATATATTCAGTAGTGATATAGCAATGGAGTTTGGACTAGACAAGTATGCTGCATTAATAATGAACAGAGGAAAAATAACAAAAACAGAAGGAATAGAACTGCCCAATGGAAGCAACATCAAGAACCTGGAAGAGAAAGAACATTACAAATACTTGGGCATTCTCCAGGCTGATAACATCGCACACACTGGTGTGAAAAGAAAAATGGGAAGTGAATACATCAGGAGAGTTAGAAAAATCCTCAAGTTCAAACTCAATGGCGGGAACACCATACAAGCCATAAACACCTGGGCTATACCTGTTATCAGATACACTGCCGGAATAATAGACTGGACCCAGGCAGAGCTAGAGACGCTAGATCGTAAGACCAGGAAAATCATGACCATTAATCATGCTCTGCACCCCCGCAGTGATGTAGATAGGCTATACCTCCCTCGCAGCTCAGGTGGAAGAGGAACGCTGCAAGTCCATCATACAGTAGAGGAGGAGAAAAGAGGCCTTGAAGAATACATAAAGGACAGTGAAGAAGATGCACTTCAGATGGTCAATAACGAGAAACTACTCAACACCAATGAAACAAAGCAGGCCTACAAGAAAGAACAAGTCAAGAACCGAGCAGAAAAATGGAAAAATAAGCCACTGCATGGTCAATATTTGCACAATATAAGTGGAAAATCAGACATCACTAAGACCTGGCAATGGCTTAAGAACGGCAACTTGAAGAAAGAAACAGAGGGTTTAATACTGGCTGCACAAGAACAGGCACTAAGAACAAATACAATAAGAGCAAAAGTCGAAAAGTCAACAGCAAACAGCAAGTGCCGCCTTTGTAAAGAAGCAGATGAAACAGTGGACCACCTAATCAGCTGTTGTAAAAAGATCGCACAGACTGACTACAAACAAAGGCATGACAAGGTAGCAGGGATGGTACACTGGAACATCTGCAAAAAATACAAGCTACTTGTAGCCAAACATTGGTGGGACCGTAAAATTGAAAAAGTTGAAGAAAATGAAGATGCAAAAATATTATGGGACTTCCGACTACAAACAGACAAACATCTGCCACACAATACACCAGCTGGAACTGTAGTTGAGAAGAAAGAAAAACAAGTGAAAATAATCGACATAGCAATACCAGGGGATAGCAGAATAGAAGAAAAAGAAATAGAAAAAATCACCAAATACAAAGATCTACAAATTGAAATTGAAAGGCTGTGGCAGAAAAAGACCCAAATAATCCCAGTGGTAATTGGCGCCCTGGGTGCAGTTCCAAAAGACCTTGAAGAGCACCTCAACACCATAGGGGCCACAGAAATCACCATCAGCCAATTACAAAAAGCTGGGAATAGCCTATATTCTGCGATGATGTCTATAACATCATCAACAACATTGATAATAAAATTCAGCCATCCCAGGTCCTTGGGAAGGACTCGATGTCTGGATAAAACAAACCAGTCAATAACACCTGTCTGACTGTGTAAACAAATAATAATAATATTGCTGTACCTGCATTCAGATATTTGTACGTGTTTTTGTACAAATGACTGTACAGTCATTTGTACAAAAAATACATGTACTTGCAGAATGACTGTACTTGCATTCATTTAAAAAGTGAACCTTGATACGGACTCCCTGAGATATAGAGTACAGACAGAAAGTGTATTGCTGTTCCTGTGTTCAACATAGCATGTGTAGAACTGTACCTGCACCAAGATCTGTACTGGGTACACTGTACACTGATTGTATGAATGTTGAATATAACATGTGAATAGAGCTTGACGGAGAAATTCTGGGAATTCTGGGTTCGTTTAATGAGCAGAGGCCATCACCGTCCATCAGGTCCAAGCATTTATTGATCACAACATGCCGGGTGTCTCTCGTCCAAGAGCACACACTCAAGCACTTGGCAAGAGTCTTTTATACTGTTTACATACAGATTATAGGATTGAGTACAGAGCCTATCAGATGACAAAATTTCATGGTATACACCAATCATACTAGTACAAGCGGAATATAGCTTAGCCATTAGTACACAAGGCGAACCAATTACAAGGCAGAAACCAGCAATAATGCACCAATCAGCTTTAGCTGTGCTTATCCCTAGTCAGGCAGGGCAAGGTATGGTCAACAGGTGCTTATCTCTACTCAGGCGAGGCAGAGCATTGTTTCTAAGAAAAGGGGCCCTGTAACAGCAGGGTGCAAAAACTTATGACCTTTAGGTCTTACATAGGTAACACAACTAGGTGAAAGAGGATAGTGGAATTTTCCTTCATCACGCTACACTGTGTGTCCTACATGTGTGCAAGGCAGAGTTTCTGAATTAATGGAGAGCACCTTAAGTGCATCCATTCTGTTCTGATGTTCTCATGAATGCACATAGACAGACCCTGGCTATGTGCATTCATGAGAAGAACTTCCAAAGAGAATGGATCAACTTAAGGTGCTCTCTGTTCATTCAGAAACCAGGGTGTGGTCCCTGTAGATGCTATGCCACCTTCCTGCAACATGTTCATTCAAAAAGCCTTAAAGGGCTATTCTTGCTAGCATCTGTTCTTGAATAGGGGCACATTTTCAGAATGGGGGAGCAAAAGATTTCAGAAAATACAGAAGTGATTGTTACTGGAGAAATGTGGAACCAGGTGCAGAGCCAACCGAGCGGCGGCCCACATCCAGCCCCACTCAGAGGCACCCTCCAATATGCCTGTGCGCGTGATGTCATGCGCATGGGGGTGTGGCTCAGGCTCCAGAGGAGCCCAGAGCAAACTCCCCCCTCCCATGCCTGGGCTGCCGAGAGCATGAAGCTTTTATTATTATTTTTCTAATCTGCTAACCTTATTGGGTTGGTAGGAAGAAAAGCTGGTCTTGTGGTATCAAGCATGAATTGTCCCATTTGCTAAGCAGGATCTGTCCTGGTGTGCATTTGAATGGAAGACTACTGTGAACATTGTAAGGTATTCCCTTTAGGGGATGGGGCTGCTCTGGGAAGAGCACCTTGCATGAAGAAGGATCCAAGTTCCCCCCTGGCATCTCCAAGATAGGGCTGAGAAAGACCCCTGCCTGCAACCTTGGAGAAGCTGCTGCCAGTCTGGGGAGACAATACTGAGCTAGATGGACCAATGGTCTGACTCAGTATATGGCAGCTTCCTATGTTCCTATGTTCTTATTCACACTGAAAGAAAAATGGTTTTTTGCTACTTCCATGTGTCATGAGATGCATTACTGCTGGTTAAACATATTCTGTATATGAAAAAGCACATGGCTGGATGAAGCTCTAATAGCCTGAAGAATCTATGTTGTCACATTATGGGACTTTTAAAAGGGTAACAATTCTATCTGTTCAGCAACTTCCTGAAATGGCTGCATTCTCCTTATAGATGAAGTGGACTGAGGCCCAAACAGCAAACAAATAGCAGTCAATTCTAATAGATGGTAGCTCTCCTCAGACATTAGAAATGGCAGGAATGCTATACTCACTTACATTGTGTTGAGAGCATGCCTGCAAGCCATGTACTGATGTGCTTAGAAGCCTCACCTGCCTTCTGCTTATGCCTAGAGCATTTGTCTGGAAACGCAAACACTGTAACTGTGGACAGATTCTTTCCATGATCAGAAGGCTATTACAAATGCTGTAATAATGGACAGCAGGTGGGTGGGGCTTTTGATTGTGTCAGCATGGGGGCGGGGCTTGCAGGTGCACTCTCAGGACTCTATATGAAAGCACGGTGTACCTGATTTTTTCAATATCTGAAGAGGGCTGCTGTCTTCACTATTTTTGTCCCTGATCATTCTGACAAGAATCCACATAAAGTCCATTAAAACCTGACCTTCTTAATTCCTTAACTACAGGCACACTTTCCATTGCCCTATTAAAATATTATTTAAAGGATGTCTTGGTCTTGTTAATGGCCAGGCTGTTCATTCTGGAGCTTGCTTGAAAGATCAGTGCTCTCAGATCAGTGCTCTCCAGAATGAACAGCCACCCTTCACCAGCTCTAGCTGTGGATGAAATTGCCTAGTTTTCCTCTGGAGGGACATACCAAGCAGGAAACATCTTTCCTATATGTCATTCAGTGGTTACACTCTTTGTTTTGACTGGCAGAAGCGGCAATAAAAGCTTAGTCTCAAACATTCCTCTTTTGTACAGGAGAGTAGCCAGGCTAAGTTCTGAATGAAATAAAATTTTTTTAAACCTAAACAAAGTGGCTGACGTGCCCCACAGCCTTATGATGGCGGAACAAGAGCTCCGCCCTCACAAGAAGCTAGTAAAGTAACTGCATGTAAGACTTGTCTTACAATGCAGTGGGGGTGGGGGGGGGAGGGAAAATGATTTTCACTTCTCTCCCCTCCCTGGATACCACCTTAAGTGGCGCAGTAGGGAAATGCTTGACTAACAAGCAGAAAGTTGCTGGTTTGAATCCCTGCTGGTACTGTATTGTGCAGCAGTGATATAGGAAGATGCTAAAAGGCATCATCTCATACTGTATGGGAGGAGGCAATGGTAAACCCCTCCTGTATTCTACCAAAGAAAACCACAGGGCTCTGTGGGCGCCAGGAGTCGAAATCGATTTGACGGCACACTTTACCTTTTACCCCTTCCTGGAAAAGCTCCTTTTGCCTCCAGAACTATGTCTGGGAGGAATGAACAGTTCTCACAGACATATTTCTGGACTTTTGTGGAGCTTTTGTGGGAAGGGGAGAGAAGGGAAATACAGCTTCCCCTCCTCCTCTCTGCATGCTGCATTGCATGGCAAGCCTTGCACACAGTTAAGTTTACTGCTCCTTGCAAGGAGGATGGAGCTCTTGCTCCACCCTTGTAAGCCTGTGAGGCATGTCAGCCATCGTATGTGACATTCTGTGTACATACGAGTGAAAGGAAAGCATGGCTGTAGCACCCAGTCTTTGGAATTCCCTATCCTGGTAGGCCCCTCTGGTCCCTTTCCTGCCAATATTTAGAAAGGCAATCACTACCACATTGTTCTGACAGGCTTTTAACACTAGATCATTTTATCCCCTGTTTCTATTGCCTTATGGGTTTCTATTTCTCAGCTATTATTTTACCTTTGATTATTTTAACTAATACTTTAATTTTATTATTTATTAATATTATTTTTTATTAATAATATGAAGATTTTTAAAATTTAATTCATTTCATTTAAAATATGCATTTATTGCCTTTGGGTTGTTTTTTTTTATTTGGTTGCAAGCAGTGTTCCTTGTAACAAGGACTCCAAGATGTTGTTGACTATAATTCCCATAATCCCCAGCCAAAAATCATTACAGCTGGGGATGCTGGGAGTTGTAGTCAGCAACATCTGGGAATCTCTTTTATAGGGAACACTGGTTGCAAGTTGCCTCAGGTGGGGTTTTTGGTCCAAGGACTGCATAAAAATTAAGCTAATTGTTTTTTAAAGGAGGATAGTACTAAAAATGGTCAAGAAGGAAGAAAGAGGAAAACCTCACACTGGTGCTTGGTGGAGAATTTATTAATGTGAATACAAATGCCAACATGTTTGGTCAAATATCTTCAGGGGCACTAATTCTATAAGCTTTCCTGATTCAAAAGGGGGCTTTTGCAAAAGAGGCATCTCTCGAGGATAAGCCATTATCCTAGACCCTGAAGTATTGCAATATTGCAAGTATTAACACTTTTAAAATAGTCAAAGTACAAAAACATAACTTTGAGTCTGGAGGTGTTCCCCCCCCCCCCGCCGCCTTTGTATGTATATCAGCAATTTCACACCTCTATGAACAAAATGGAATAAAAATAACTGTGGGTTCATAGCAAGGGATATCTCCCTGCAGAGATACAGACATGGCTTGCAGCAGCCTGTATTCTGAGGAGATCTCCAAACTAACCCCACCACTGCCCTTATCCAACCATGCTAGGCACTCATAAGGTGCTGGGGAAGTGGCCCATCCCCACCACGTGGGAAGGATCAAACCACCATATAATCACAACTAAAAACCCAACCAAAGCAGCAGTCAATAAAACGCCACAGCTAAGGACACCACTTTTCAACAAAAGTTCTCAAAGCAGTTTACATAGATATAAATAAATAGATAAATAGATAAATAAATAAATAGATAGATAGATAAATAAATAAATAAAATGGCTCCCTATCCCTGAAGGGCTCACAATCTAAAAAAGAAACATAAGATAGACACCAGCAACAGCTACTGGAGGAATGCTGTGTTGGGGATGGATAGGGCCAGTTGCTCTCCCACTACTCAGTGATGAGAACCACCATTTTAAAAAGGTTCCTCTTTGCTCAGTTAGTTTGCTGTGTGTGCCCAGTCAAGGGTTGTCAGGAGGCCTCAGTTCTGCAGATCCCTATGCATCTCCCATGGACAGTCTGGAGGACTGTCAATGGTTGCTGCCTGCCTTGGTTCCTGAACGTGCTAGGGCTGGTGATGGAGGCCTTCTCCTTCACTAAGGTCTTCTCCAGTTTCAGGCTCGTCCTAGTAGGAAGATGACAGGGCATGAGAGCACGATCCTAGACCTAGAGGAACCAGCAGTCTGGAGTAGTGGGGAACCTCTGGAGGAATCAGCATATTTTCTATGTGGCTGGCACATCCTAAATCCTTTATGAGCACAATGTATTTATCCGTTGGGCAGCAAAGAGAGTTTTGCCCAAGTGCACTTTCATATGTATTGATTAAAATGGCTTTTAAAACAAGCAATATTTTCCCCATTGCATTCGATCTTGCATAATGAAAATACTTATTTAGCTTTTTGCAATATGAAGGAGATACAATATATGCTGGGAAGTATTTTTTTTTTAAATCACAGCCAAGCTCTAGAGAACACACAATAAATTAACTTCACAAGCATAAACTACATATAAAAGCATGCAATAAACCAGCCTCACATGACATAATAATTATTCATTACATTGATTGTGGTGCAGCCTAAAGACTAACCAAGAACAGGGCCTCTTTGTGCTAGGCAGTGGGAAAACATAGAATGATATACAGTCCCAGGCCCCCAAAAGAACAAGACAGATCCAGGTTAAGAGAAAGACATAATGAGTGATTTCATGAATCACGGATGTAATAGTCACTCAGTATTTTGTTTGCCATTGAGGAGAGGGAAAACAGGCAAGGACGATAGTGGGAATGGATATCTATTTTTAATTGGTTTCTTTCACTCCCTCGTCCCATCTGAAATGCATTTACTTGGAACAGGATGATTCTAAAACAACTAATTTGGGGAAGCAAAGGGGTGGCACAGAACATTATTAGGAGAGCAAGGATTTGGTATACATTAAATATTTGTAGAGGTAAGGTAATTAATGTTGCTAGTTTATTTACCTTAGTAAAGAAGCTGAATATGGCTGTTGTGACAAGGAACAAATCTATGTACAACTTTCTTCAGATCAAGAGACATTGGGCCAGTTCAAATGATACTTTCAATGAGTGATTAGATAATAATTAACAAATAAATAAATAAATAAAATAAACAAACTTTATTGGTTAGCTGCCCCATAATATATTGTTCTCTGGGTGGCTTAAAATACAACATTAAAACATGAGGTTAAAAAAATACAACAAATTAAATCATTCCTCTACCCAAGTACATATGATCAGCCAAATGAAAAACCATACATTATCTACCCTGGATTTAAATACTAGATGTAATGTAGGATTTAGAATGTGGGGTAGTAACTATCATGGGATTAGATTATTAGATAGCTGTACCTCATTATCCATGGGGATTCTGTTCCTGCATATTACCAAGGGTAATAAAGCTGTGGATAATAAGCCTATGGAATCATGGGGCTTAGGTTCCCAGACTTTAAACAAAACTCTGCAAAGAAGTACCCTCTCAAAGCAAAAATGGGCTAAATAATGTGCCCTACTGTGCTCTTCAGGCCTTCAGGAGTCCAAGGAAGCCACCCCACAGAACCAGAGTCCCTGAAATTCCATGAAAAAATCCCTTTTTTTGTTTTTTGTTTTAACAAAATGGCTCTTCTCCACAAAATGGCAGCCAGAAATAACCTCTGAGGTCATTACTGGCCACCTCCAACTTGCGGATACGTGAAATTAATCCCCTTTCAACGCCCCCCCCGTGTATGCTGAGGTCAGGTGTCAATTACCCAACTGTGGATACACAAAACCGTGGATGCTGGAACCATGTACAACAAGGTATGGTGTTCCTCCCCCCTTTAATCATAGACAGGGGCGTAACAAGGCTGGAGTGGGCCCAGAGACAAAATTTTAAAACGGGCCCCTCGCTGATACACACACACCTCACATGTGACTTGCCTCTGCCCGAGGCATGGGGGCCCCCAGGCAGCCACCTCCCCTTGCCTAATAGTAGTTACGCCCCTGATCATAGAGTTTGCATTGTAAACAGACAGAGCCCAGGACTGGATCATACAGTTATGTAGGCAAGATTTACTTTGGGCACAATTTTTTTCTCCCTGCCTGAGGTGGAGAGTTGTGAGAGAGCTCTTTTAATCACTGCCACACTAACTGACATAGCTGGAATAAGTGCTGCTTACAAGAAAAGTGTGCTGTTTACAAGTTTCACCCACTCTGGTATAAAATAAATGTGGAAAACCATGTGTGAATTTCAAACATGATTTTTAAATTTTTTACTCTTTTGTTGTGTCAAGAAAAAATGAGGCCAGTTTACCCACCAAGCCTTACGGGTCATCCTTTTTCAGTCTCCCATGGTCCAGAGCCCCATTTACAGCCTCATTCACATTCAGTTCCCCTCCCTTGTATATTTCTCTGCTGGGATCTGTCAGAGCATTTTGCTCAGGAAGATCTCAGACAGGTTCTGGGTGAAGGATTGACAGAGCGGTTGCAAAAGGAGAGAGCCCAAGGTGGGGTGGGCGAACCCAGACCACCAGGCAGGTCCATTCATTCATTCATTCAACATAGTTGTATACTGGCCAAAATGCAAGTCTCAACAACAAAACAATAAAAATAACAAACAAAACGGTTAAAACATTACAACAATTTAAAATTTAAGGCAACGATAAAACTATTAAAAACCATCATCAAACTATTAAAATAGTATCTAATTAAAAGCCTGGGTGAACAAATGTGTCTTGACTGCCTTTTAAAAAGTTGTAAGAGATGGGGAGACTCTTAATTCAGCAAGGAGCGTGTTCCAAAGCCTTAAGGCATAGGGCACAGGGGTCAATTTTGTTCCCTTGCCTTCTCTTCCCCATCTTCCTCCACGCAACTCACAGTGGCACAATTGCATCTTTTCATTCTCCAGTAGAAATCGTTGGAGCTAGGACCCTGGCAGCATCAACTCTCAGTCTCAATGTCTCATAGGGACCGCTGGGGGCTTTTAGGGTCATGGATAAAAGTGCTGGACTCCTCCCCTCTTTGTTCTTCCAGTGTTAAGACTCCATTTTGTCTCTCCAGAGATGGCTGTTTGCTTAGTCTCTCTCCCCTTTCAGCCTTAAGCTCAGCTTTCCTACCCTTTTGTAACTTCTAAATAAATCCTTGTTTTTGTTCAAACTGAAAGAACTATCTCCGGACCTCTTGCTTGGCTGAATACTTGAGCTAGATACAGTGAGGGAAATAAGTATTTGATCCCCTGCTGATTTTGTCCGTTTGCCCTCTGACACAGAAATGACCAGGCTATAATTGGAGTGGTAGGTTTATTGTAGCTGTGAGAGACAGAATAACAACAAACAAACCCTCAAAAGCCTAGTGCCCAAAAGTCAGCGATGGATTTGCATTGTAGTGAGGGAAATAAGTATTCGATCCCTTCACAAAAGATGTCTTAGTACTTGGTGGCAAAAACCTTGTTGGCAATCACAGAGGTCAGACATTTCTTGTAGTTGTCCACCAAGTTTGCACACAACCCAGGAGGGATGTTGTCCCACTCCTCTTTGCAGATCCTCTCCAAGTCAGAAAGGTTTCGAGGCTGACGTTTGGCAACCCGAACCTTCAGCTCCCTCCACAGATTTTCTATGGGATTAAGGTCTGGAGACTGGCTGGGCCACTCCAGGACCTTCATGTGCTTCTTCTTGAGCCACTCCTTTGTTGCCTTGGCTGTGTGTTTTGGGTCATGGTCATGCTGGAATACCCATCCATGACCCATTCTCAATGCCCTGGCTGAAGGAAGGAGGTGCTCACCCAAGATCTGACGGTACATGGTCCCGTCCATCGTCCCTTCAATGCGGTGAAGGTGTCCTGTCCCCTTAGCAGAAAAACACCCCCAAAGCATAATGTGTCCACCTCCATGTTTGACGGTGGGGATGGTGTTCTTGGGCTCATAGGCAGCATTCCTCCTCCTCCACACACGGTGAGTTGAGTTGATGCCAAAGAGCTCGATTTTGGTCTCATCTGACCACAACACTTTCACCCAGTTCTCCTCTGGATCATTCAGATGTGCATTGGCAAACTGCAGAAGGGCCTGTACATGTGCTGCCTTGAGCAGGGGGACCTTGCGGTCACTGCAAGATTTCAGTCCTTCACGGTGTAGTGTGTTACCAATTGTTTTCTTGGTGACTACGGTTCCAGCTGCCCTGAGATCATTGACAAGTTCCCCCCATGTAGTTCTGTGCTGCTTTGTCACCGTTCTCATGATCATGATCACCTCCACGAGGTGAGATCTTGCATGGAGCCCCAGACTGAGGGAGATTGACAGTTATTTTGTGTTTCTTCCATTTGCGAGTTATCGTGCCAACTGTAGTCACCTTCTCACCAAGCTGCTTGGCGATAGTCTTGTAGCCTAGTCCAGCCTTGTGCAGGTCTACAACCTTGTCCCTGACATCCTTCGACAGCTCTTTGGTCTTGGGCATGGTGGTGAGTTTGGAAGCTGAGTGATTGCTTGCTTCTATGGACAGGTGTCTTTTATACAGGTACTGTAACAAGCTGGGATTAGGAGCACTCCCTTACAGAGGGTGTTCCTCATCTCAGCTCGTTACCTGCATATAGTGAAAAGACACCTGGGAGCCTGAAATCTTGCTGGTTGATAGAGGATCGAATACTTATTTCCCTCACTACAATGCAAATCCATCGCTGACCTTTGGACACTGGGCTTTTGAGGGTTTGTTTGTTGTTATTCTGTCTCTCACAGCTACAATAAACCTACCACTCCAATTAGAGCCTGGTCATTTCTGTGTCAGAGGGCAAACGGACAAAATCAGCAGGGGATCAAATACTTATTTCCCTCACTGTATACCAATGGTCTGACTCAGTATATGGCAGCTTCCTATGTACTCTGCCCACCATTTCCTCCAGTCATGTAGGGCGTTCGCTGCATCACTGGCACTCAGGGGACGAGGTCTCACTGGTGGCTCCCTTCTTCATTGATTTCTCTGTGTGTGTTAGCTGGGAAACAGCAGGGAAAGAAAGAGTTAAGCAACCCCCTGCTGCTGATTCTGATGCCCTCTCTAGAAGCAGATTTCCTTTTTAAAATAGGACTGTAGGAATAACATTGCACACATTTGCCTGTCATTTTTACTTTGACCTTAAGATCATATTATGGGGAGGATTTCCCCCCATATGTAAGGAGAAACACAGGATGCATGAAAAGGGGCACAGAAATTAGAGAAAAAGGACACAGATGCCAATAACCAGAACCACTTTAAAGATAATGTGTGAAGATATTAGAAAGAAGTTGTTTATTTTTTCCTCCTTACCACCCTCTTTGAGTCCTTCTGGAACAATCTTCTATTTATTTCCAAAATAGCTGGGAATCTTATGATCCTTATGGATGCGTAACTGGAGCATCTGTGAATGAGAGAGAGGCACTGGCAGACTCAGGGTAACTTGCAGATACGTTGTTTTCACAAACATCTGAAAAAGAAAAATCTTAAGGGGACCAATCCCCCCAAACTGCCCCAATGGAACTCAGAGGAGCAGAATGTTTGTGGACACAGAAGGCACTTAACAGACAATCAGGTGGGCAGAGCTAATGGAACTCATTGGTGAGGATGATGGGAAGGAGTGCTTCAACAAACAGAGCAGGAAATCTCTAAGTTTTAAGAATACTTCTTCAAGATAGGACCTGCTTCTGAGCAGCAAAGATGCCTAAAACTTCCACCATGCTTAGGCACAGGCTCCGGTAAGAGAGTAACTAGCCCTATCCAGCCCCAGCACAGTACCTCCAGTGACTGTTGCTGGGGTCTATCTTGTGTTTCTTTTTAGATTGTGAGCCCTTTGTGGACAGGGATCCAACTTATTTATTTATTATTTCTCTGTGTAAACTGCCCTGAGCCATTTTTGGAAGGGCAGTATAGAAATCAAATCAAATCAAATCAATCAATCAATCAATCAATAAAGACATGCACACAAGGATATACTGCAACATTTTGTTGTGGGTCCATACATGTGGAGAAGAAATACAGCAAGAAACTGCAGTGCAGACTGATTCACCAATGACATTTCCCAGTGATGGGCTCTGTGATGGTTGGCAGCAGCTCCAGTCCTGTCAATCACCTTTTAAGCCCAAGGAACTACCCTCCAGGTAGGATTCCTAAGGGAGGGGCTTTAAAATGGCGCAGGGAGTGGCAGTTAAACTGACTTTCTGTAAGCTCAGAGTGGGAGAGAGGGGCAGACAAGGCTTGAGAGGGGATCTCTAGAGAGATAGAGTCTGTTCTGGGACTGGTGGGGTTCCAGGAAGGGACTTGGTACAAGATCGGTGTCTATAGGTGATCCAACTGTGGCTACCTCAGTCAGTTTGCTCTCTATCTACACTGTACATCTACCCATGTACAGTGTGAAGAACATCTGTCAGTGGGTGAAGTCTGTGTGTCACAAATGTTACATGATAAAAAAATATGCACGGAAGCCAAGCCTTGTTATTGTTGTTATATAAACCATTATGAGTATGGAACCCTGCTTTGGTGGAGAGAAAGCTTTAAGCTGCTTGGACATAAATAAACTTGTGTTTTTTTTTAATGTAAAAGTCCATCCTGTGTCCAGTACGTTATACTTTCTCCTCATGCAGCCCTCAGCTACTCTTCCAGGGATGGTCCGGATAAAAACTCAAGCAGAAAGAGCTTGGTGGTGGTGGTGGTGGCAGCAGTAAAGGCTAGGTAAAAGGAAGTAGAGAGGAAATACACATTTCTCAGTGATATTGGTCCACATAAGAACAGCCTTGCTGGATCAGGCCTAAGGCCTATCTAGTCCAGCATCCTGTTTCACCCAGTGGCCCACCAGTTGTGCTGCTGGAAGCCACAGGCAGGAGTTGAGGGCATGCCCTCCCTCCTGCTGTTACTCCCCTGCAACTGGTACTCAGAGGCATCCTGCCTCTGAGGCTGGAGATGGCCTATAGCCCTTGTTTACATTGAACTGCATTTGCCATTTTGTTGCCCACTCCCCCAGTTTGGAGAGATCCTTTTGGAGCTCCTCATAATCTGTTTTAGAGAAATATAAGGTTGTTGACCTCTCTAGTTTTGGGTACAGACCCACCTCACTAGCTGTGTCTCAGGCTGACCAACAGGGTGCCACTCATCAGAGGCTCACTCTTGCCAGTGATTCCCATATACTCAAAAAAGCACCTGCAATTTTAGGTGGCAAATCCTTCAGGTGACTCTTAGTCAAGAATTATGCATAAACCTGAATCCCTTCTATTCCCCAATCTTGCCAGGATTCAGATCAGTTAGACTGCCATTAATTTTGGAGAATTCACAATGGAAACCTCTCTCAAGGTGATGGTTGGCATTTGTCATAAAAACCTATTCTTTGCTGATGACATGCTAATTTTCCTTCCAACTGATTGTGTCGGAGGAGTAAATGGAGCAGTGGGAAACTGATGTGTTAATGGAGATGTTAAAATAATTGCATGACTCTCTTAAACAACCCTTTTGCAAGCAAGTGTCCACTCCAACTTTATGACGTTTACAACCCAGGTGGGGCCATGAACTACCCAGGCATTGGGTAAAACACTTGGAATCCATGTCATACCTTGATTGCTGGGCAATATGACAAGTTCACTTCTGCCCTAACTCTTGGAGCTGCTCCTGCCCCCAAATAGAGAGCAAACACATTTGCTCCAAAAGATCCTGGGCATATTGGCTGAAATGATGAGGGAAATTACTCAGAGTAGTTCTATTGAAATTAAAAGGACAAAGTAGGCAATGCCTAATGTGCCCTTTAAATTTCAACAGGACTGCTTTGAGTAATTTTCCTCATCATGTAGGCCACTGAAAAGAGGCCTGTGGTTGTTGTTTCTAAATATACAAATACTGACAGAGGCAATAATAGACATAAAAGGGAAAGGCTGGATGGAAGGGAAGCCAGAGAGAGGACTCATACTCTGGCTACAGCTGTCCCTGTTCACCAGGGAGAGACCCTTTTTCTGGAATCTGTCCTCAGTAGATCAAAATCACTGACCCCTATTGATGGGAGGAGAGCTGGTCTTGTGGCAGCAAGCATAAATTGTCCCCTTTGCTAAGCAGGGTCTGTCCTGGTTGCATAAGAATGGGAGACGATATGCATGCACACTGTAAGATATTCCCCTTTGGAGATGGAGCTGCTCTGGGAAGAGCATCTGCATGCTTGAATGCAGAAGTTCCCAAGTTCCCTCCCTGGCATCTCCAAGATAGGGCTGAGAGAGACTCCCACCTGCAACCTTGGAGAAGTCGCTGCCAGTCTGTGCAGACAATACTGAGCTAGATGGACCAATGTTCTGACTCAGCAGATGGAAGCTTCCTATGTCCCTGTGTTCCTGTGCCTCTGTGTTTGTCACTTGAGGATGTAGTGTTCTTTTTCTTTTCTGGTTTGAAGAGTTGCTAAATGTGTCATTCTTCAGAATGCAACCCTTCATTGCATTCTGGGTGGGTGGATGCATTATGCCTCTAGTGCTCCTGCATGTCAATGGGTGCACAACACTAAGGTATTGTGCAATGTACAGTATACAGTGGGTGGAATCCAGTTTTTAGCAATGCATAATAGTTAGTCCTCCTTGGGCAGCAATCCTTAGAGGCTGTTCTCACACACAGCCTACCCCTGGCTAGGGAAGCCCAAACGGGGCTAGTCTGCTCATGAGAACTGCCAGGATCGGGACTGATCCCAGCAGAGCAGTGCCACCTAGTCCAGCTTTTAGCCTGGGTTAACAGTGCCAACACTCCATTAGCCCAGGCTCTAGGATCGTGTGTCTCCTTGGGCTTCATGTAGCCTGTGGAGACACAGAGACAGGCACCTGGAGTGCCTAGATTCTCCTGGGGGAATCCCCCAGTGCACACGTTGTCCTGGCCTCTGGAGTTCCTCACTGCCTAGTGCAGCGGAGGACTGCCTAGGAGCAAAGATAGATGGATCATCTGGGGGGAAGGTAAGCTTTTTGCAGCCTTCCCCCTGCATGCCCACTCCCCTGCCCGTCCAGCCATGTGGATAGTATGATACCTGGTTGTTGCTCATGTGTTCCTCTTTTCATCTGCAAAATGTTGGAGGGTATGCACTCAAAATGGCATTATTTGTGCAGAAATGATTGGAGAAACCAGGTACTGTTGACAGCAGAATTGTAGGACCATGTCTCTAGGATAGTTTTGAAAGTTTTTGTGAATGTACTGAAATCGCCTGTACTGTTGACTTTAGCCAAGCAGCATCCATTCCTGTTCCCCACTTGTGTCCCACACAGATTAGTACAGCCCATGCAATTTATTATTATTTATTTTATTATTTATTTACACCATCAGACAGGTGTTATTGACTGGTTTGCTTTATCGAGTCCTTCCCAAGGACCTGGGATGGCTGAATTTTATTGTCAATGGTTATAGATATCGTCGCAGAATATAGGCTGTTCCCAGTAAAGCTGCTTTTTGTAACTGGCTGATGGTGATTTCTGTGGCCCCTGTGGTGTTGAGGTGCTCTTCAAGGTCTTTTGGAACTGCACCCAAGGCGCCAATTACCACTGGGATTATTTTTGTCTTTTTCTGCCACTGTCTTTCAATTTCAATTTGTAGATCTTTGTATTTGGTGATTTTTTCTATTTCTTTATCTTCTATTCTGCTATCCCCTGGTATTGCTATGTTGATTATTTTGACTTGTTTTTCTTTCTTCTCAACAATGCTGATAATAAAATTCAACCATCCCAGGTCCTTGGTAAGGACTCGATGTCTGGATAAAACAAACCAGTCAATAACACCTGTCTGATGGTATAAACAATAATAATAATAATTTGTGTAGTATAACTTAGTGCTAACACCCCACAAAAACAAAGAACTTATTTTTAAAGGTACCTGCTAACTCCCACTTCATGGAAGTTCAGATATCATGTGGAACTTCAGTTTATTCCGTCTAATTGTGATAAGGTTGTATGTCCAAACCCATGCCAGTCAACAAGCTTTGGTTTATTTCAAACAGCTAAACCATGATCTGAACCCAAGGTCTGAAATTTGTTTGTTTGTCCTAACCATGGTATTGTGCGATATCTGAATGCACAATCTATTTATTTATTATTTATTTAAAATATTATACCCCACCCCTCCAGTACACTACTGCTCGGGGCGGCTCACAACATTTAAAAAACAGTTACAATATAAAATCAAACTAATAAAATTAACCAAATGGAACAAGTTAAAAATCCAAGCTAAAACCACAATCAAAATTATCTTTTAAAGTTCCAAGTTAAAATCTTAAAGCTAAAAACTAAGAATTATAAAAACTAAAAACTAAAGAACCTACCAGATATACACAGCAGGTGAAACATTTAAAAGCCTCTTTTAAAAGATGTGTTTTTAGTAGTTGTTTTTAAACATTGAGAGAGGGAGTATGGCGAAGCTCTTCAGGGAGGGCGTTCCAAAGCTGAGGGGCCACAACCTAAAAGGCCCTGTTGCTAGTCTCCGCCAATCAGATCTCTGTTAGTGGTGGGGCCATGAGCAGGGCCTGAGATGATGAGCGGAGGGCCCTGACAGGTCCGTATCAGCAAATGCAGTCCAAAAGGTACTCTGGACCCAAGCTGTATAGGGTTTAAAGGTCAAGACCAGCACCTTGAATCTAGCCCGGAAATTGAATGGTAGCCAATGAAGCTAGCGCAGGATGGGTGTGATACTCGTGAAGCAACTTGCACCCACAAGCATCTTTGCAGCAGCATTCTGAACCATCTGAAGCTTCCGAACCGTCTTCAAGGTCAGCCCCACATAAAGCGCATTGCAGTAATCCAATTTGGACATTACCAAAGCATGAGTGACTGAGGTCAGGTCATTCTTTTCCAAGTAGGGTTGCAGCTGGTGCACCAGCCATAGCTGGTAAAAGGCACTTGTGCACACTGTTGCCACCTGTGCCTCCAAGGACAGCGTTGTGTTCAGAAGCACCCCCAAGCTGCAGACTTTGTCTTTCAGAGGCAGTGTGACCCTGTCCAAGACCAGATTTACCTCACTACTTGGATAGTCAGTTTTACCAACCCAGAGCACCTCCATCTTATCTGGATTAAGTTTCAGCTTGTTTGCCCCCATCCAGTCCAGAACAGCCTCCAAACATTCATGGTTTAATTTTGGTTTATTTCAGTAGCTCCATCCTTTCAAAGCTGTTGCATGTAGAGAGAGGAAAACCTCGCTCACGGGAAGTAAGGGCAGGACCTGAACAAACCACAATATGGAAAAACAAACCAAGATTTGGTGATAATCTATAACAGGGGTTGCCAGTTGTTGCTAAACTACAATTCCCATCACCCCTGCTATAATTTATTGTGGCTGAGAATGATGGGAGTTGTAGTTTAGCAACATCTGGAGTACACCCTTATCTATAGCACCAATACCAATATGTTAAAATAAATCATGACTCTGTGTGATGTTTGAACCTGCCCCATGTCTTTTTGGTTTACAGACAAATCACTGAAGTGAGAATGTGGGAAGCTCTCACTTCCCATACTCACTCACACTCATACCCAAGAAGCATCTGATATCCAACTTTTCTTCAGGCCTGGGAACTGTAGTTCAACTTCAGAATTGTTCTTCAAAATACACAAATAATTTATTCACAGTTTCCATACCGCAAATTACACACTGCTACACAAGGAGCCATTTTGTTTTGTTTAACAAATGCAGATAAATATTCTGTCCTTATCCTTATTGTTTTCTTTTTTAACAAAAGGTCATTATGACATAGGAAATGGTACTATTACTTTGTTGGCAAAAATAAATAAATCTCCCTATTCAGTCTGTTTTGTACTCAAAGCTCATGTAACCTTCAATTAGCACCAGGGAAAGATTTCCTTTCTTAGAGTACATAATTTAATTGTGGGGGGGCGGGGGGGATAGCCTACATGTATATATGAATGTGGTACAGCAGAAATCTGATTGTATATTGCCATGTACAACATTTTACAGTTTAAAGTCAGGTATGTCACTTTAGCTGCAATCAATCAATATCTTTATTTTGGTCTTTGACCAGCACAAGGTAGAAAGAAGCAATAAATTTAACAATGGCATTAATAACAGTAAGGTCTATGCCTAAAAACAAATAACAACTATGGAGTTAAAAGGTGGTTGCATAAGAACTATAAAATTGCCCTGAAGCTATAATCTGTGAAAGTCTTCAAAAAGCTATGAAATTAGAACATCAGCTATAATAAAAATAATATAAACTATAATAAAAGTAATAAAGTATAGAGTGATACTCTGTGCTATTTAAAATGCTAAAGCGATAAGCTATAACAATAAAAGCAAAAGAGATAAGCTGTAGTAGTAAACACTATAAAACTTAGGCCGCCTTCAGACAACACCAAGCTGGAGATAAACGTGCCAGAGGTTCAACTTTGTGATCGTCCGAATACGTGAAACTGTGGTTTCATCACCCAACCTTCGACTGTTTTTTTACCCCAAATCATAATTTGAACCTTCAGTTTTTAGCTGGTTACGTTGCTGAAACCTGAGGTTTGAAGGTGGCATTGTGTCGTCCAAATTCTGCCGCCACTGTATCCTAGGTTCCAACCCCAAACTGCTCCTGCTACCTTCGAGAGGCCAGTTCAGAGCAGTCCCAAAATGCATCAGTTCTAGGGCAGCCACGTTTCTTACTGTCCACCTCTGATGCTCTACTCCCTGCCGTCTCCTTTCTCCTCCCACTGCTGCTTGGTAACAGGGATGCCATGTCCCTACAGTTCCCGCAGTTAAAGGGACATAAAAGCATTGGAGACAGCCAGCTTCCCCTTCATCTTTTGGACCTTCCCTGTTCCTTGGACAAAAAAGGATGGGAGAATAAGGTGGAGACTGAGTTGCTTGTTGCACAAACACATTGCTCCCCACTAACAGTAATAGTTGAACACATTTTTTACAACATACATCTCAATCGTCCTCAGTTCCCCCATCTTTCCATTGTACAGGACCTCTACCTGCAATTCATATAGGAAATGTTGTGACAGCTCCCAATTGAACAAGGAGAATAGGCACATGTGCTGGGAACCTATCAGTTGCCTAACACCTGACCTAGCGCATCTGCTGGGGGGACCATTCTGTTAAAGGTATTCCATGTGTTGCCTGTCCTGGCAGCACTACCATAGGTGTGTTCCATGGCTGGACATTATCTGTATATTTACTGTGGATGTGGACAGCAGTGTTCCCTCTAATTGTACAGAGGGATGTATGTAAATTCTTGGATATGGGGATATCTACAGATATACAACCTAGCACTCTGTTTAGGAGGCATCCTTGACAGGTGTGGTAGAATGCGTTCCCACAAAGGAAGAGCAATCATGAAAGGGACAACCCTTTTTTGGAGTGGAATGCCCAGCATTCTCTTCTTTCTCCTTCCTTTCTAAGAAACCCTTTCCCTCCCTTGTTAAACTAAAACAGCATGGGAGATTGTGTGCTACAGGCATGAGTGGGATTGCCAGGTGCAGCCAGTCTATCTTTAAACAGTTAAGGTGGGAAGAGAGGGACCAAATCATCTCTTCCTCTGGAGAATGGGCCCCCCAAGTCCCTTTTCCTCCAGGGAGATTAAAAGAGGACCACCACAAGGGGAACACAGGGATCCTTATATTAGGACGTAAAGGTAAAGTGTGCCATCAAATCGGTGTTGACTCCTGGTGACCACAGAGCCCTGTGGTTTTTCTTTGGTAGAATAAAGGAGGAGTTTACCATTGCCATCTCCCGCACAGTATGAGATGATGCCTTTCAACACCTTCCTATACCGCTGCTGCCTGATATAGATGTTTCCCATCGGGATTCGAACAACCATTTTTCTGGCTGTTTACTGATAACCATGGCCAGTAAGCCAGCAAGCAGATTCCTCCTAGGGAGAGTTCCCTTACTGTTCTCAGGCTGCCATCCGATGGCAAGGTATGCTTCAGCACTGTGATCACTAATGGTGGTGGTGGAGGAATCCCCACCACAGCCATTTTAAATGCAGTGAATGCAAACTAGGTGTGGAAACCCTCAACCCCTTCTTCAAAGTTTGGATACATAGACCATGGGTTACTCCTCCTAACCAAAGGTAGGGGCCACATGGCTTCATGAGGGCAGGTAACATCTCCCAGAAATCCCATCAGTAATTCATTTGCATGAAATCAACCCCAGATTCTGGCAGTGGCTGTGTGGTTGTGTCACTCGAGAAAGTTTTTCTGGTGCACCGTACCTTCCACCACTGTCCAGGCCAAGAACCCACCCACCCTTAGCCCAAAGTTCTCTGTTGCCATTCTGTGCGTATCCCCCAGGACCCCATTGCCATCTTGAAGTGCCATTCTGGAATATCAATAATTGTGCTTCCGCATGACTGTGTAGTTGGAAGTTCCTGCAAAGGCAGTGGTGCAAGTGATGTGAAGAAGGGGTCAAAATGCCCTTGCACTGCTGAAGGATAGGCGATCACGGCCAAAAAGCCATGATCACGCTGAGCATGCCACCTCAAAGATCGTGCCCAACGGTAGCCACTTTTCTGATGCCGTCTCCACAGTCTGGAGACACGAACAGCCCGTAGCTTGCTGGGATTCAGCCTCAGCAGACCAGGAAGAGGGAGGAGCTCCTTTGCCCAGAAGCCAGAGGTTGCCGGACTGCAGTTGAGGGATCGTCTGAGGGACAATTCCTGGCTTCAGAAATTAATCTTGGGTTCGACAACTCAAGGTTTCACACTATGTCTGAAGGCAGCCTAAGCAACTGGAAATCAGAGGCCACAATACAGGTATGAGCTGTGTCAGGTTTGGTTAATTCTTGCTGGTGGCTAGACCTCGTCAAATTTTGTATGCTGCCACACAAAACTTGGCAAAATGATGTGTTATAAAGGGGTTACAGTCAGACCTATATCGGGCAGCAGCGATATAGGAAGATGCTGAAAGGCATCATCTCATACTGCGTGGGAGATGGCAATGGTAAACCCCTCCTGTAATCTATCAAAGACAACCACAGGGCTCTGTAGTCACTAGGAGTCTACACTGACTCGACGGCACACTTTACCTTTAATAGGGAGACATAAAATTGGCCAGAGCGGCCTGGCAGCCTGCTAAGTAATAGAAGAATAAAGGTATTGCAGCTGTCTCTGTAGAATGAGCAATAAAGGAGGACATGCTCAGTGGTTTCAACTTGGCCGATGTTGCTGGGGCAGAGACGAAAAGGGGATCTTCCTATATCTTCCATCTAACGCAGCCAAAGGGAGGGCATGACAATGAGCTAAGGTGAAGGCCCTTCTATGGTTAGGGGCTTCTAGCTGCAAAAGATATGCAGCAGGTATTGCTATATACCTTAGACTTTCAGTGATAGATGTAAAATCCAAGCAAAAGAGTTGTGGTATGCAAGGAATCAGGAATATTAATAGTTTAATGAAATAGATATTATGTACAGAGAGGCAAGTGTGGACTGCTTTTTAGTGCTCTTGCTGCTGGCTGTATATTAACCCTGCCTCTACTCCAGGACCGGAATACAAGTAACTAAAGCCCCATTCAAAAACTGGAATAGTTTTTGATATTTAGTTTTTAGTTCAAGGAATAGATTAACCAAAACCCACCACAATAGGTAAGTTTGAAGCCCTGCCTAAATCGGTTTGGTGCTCTGTGTCCATGATGCGCTGTTTAAGGAGTGTTCTGGCCTCCTTAGGGAACCCAGGGAAAGTGGTGGTGGGGTGGGGAGGAGAGAGCCCAAGTAATGATAGTTTTGCTAGCAGGGGTCGCTTCCATGCAGATTGATAGCAATCTTCCAACATTAGAGGGGCTAGGCCCATTGGGAATAGGGATAGTCTCAGCCATTATTTGACTATGGTCAACCATACTCTGGCCTCCACTTTCACCAGGTCTGCCTACAATCGAAGATTGGCATTAGAGTCTCAGCGGAGTATCTGGAACACTGCTCTATAAAACTGGGACTGGACAAGCTCCAGAAAGGCAAAGTTGGGGAAAGGGTCCAGCTGAGTGGGGTAAAGGAGTTGTGCCAGTGATTTCGCTTCAAACAGTTTAAGGGTTGCAGGAATGTAGTGGCCTTCTCTTGTTCAGGAAAAATTTAGGATGGCAGCAGTGCTCCTTGGGGCATTTTGGACAACATAGCTGTTGTGAGCCTTCTTAGTACAAGAAGCATGAAGGACCACCCCCAGGTATTTGGAGCATGAGACCTTCTCAACTGTGTACCCATTTATATTCCAACAGTATGTCTTTAATCTCTTGGCAAAGACCATGATTTTGGTTTTATGGGAATTCCCCCCCCCCAATAAATCCTCCTTACAGTATTGGGCATGGGCTCTCAATGCTCTTCTGAGTCTTATGGGGGTCCTTGAGAGAATTGCTGCATCATATGCATAGAGCAGATGTGTTTCTTTGCCAACTTTGGAGGATGAACGTCCAAATTATTTAGGTGAGCCACCATGGCATTTATATACAAATTAAACAGGAGCGGGGCAAGTATGCAACCTTGTTTGATGCCCTTGTAGGTTGGGATGATGCTTGATATGTGACCTTGAAGGATGCATCTGGCTTTCAAGGACGTGCCATTGTGAAGGGTGCAAATGAGAGATAGCAAGCACCGGCTGATTGAAGAGGCTTCCAGTTTTGCTTGGGAAACTGGGTCAAATGCAGCCTTAAGATCTATGAAGGCTTCATATAGGGAAACTATGGTGTGAGTAGAATATTTCTCAATTAAGCATTGTAGTACTAGGCACTGGGTCAGTGGTGGATCATCCCTCCCTGAATCCGGCCTGCTCCTCCACTTGTTCCAGCCTGTCCCTTTGTTTCCAGTATATATGTCTGGCATAAAGCTTACTGACTGTGCTGAGCAGACTGTGGTGTCTATTGTTTGCTGGGTCATCCCTCCTACCTTTTTTGAAGATGGGGGAAAAAACTACTAGACCCCATTTCCCGAGGATACGACTGTGCTTGTCAATAAATGTAATCAGTGAGGCCAGAATGGGAGCCCTCCATGCTGAGTTGATTAACTCAGTGGGGATTAAATTATCACCAGGAGCCTTCCCAGGTCTTAACTCGGAGATCAAACCTATGACCTCAGCAGGTGTCACTGGTGGCCAAGCAGGCAGATCCTCAACATCATGCTGAGAGCATCCATGATCCACTTCTTTAACTCTTTACAGTTGACTGAAATTCCTTTCCCACACCTCTGATGGAATAAAGCTGCCCAAGGGTATCAGGCTCTTGCTGGGTTTATCATGGTGATGTGCCAAAATAGGGCCAAGTTGTTGGTTCTGACTGCTTGAATGAGATGTGACTAGGTGGCGTTCATAGAGTCTCTTTTCTTGTGTTTGAGAAATTATTTGTATGATCTCTTCTGCTTAAGGAGGTCCTGCACAGACATTGGTCTTATGTTGGCTTTATAGGCATTGTAGTAGGCGATAAGCATTTTAAAAAATTGCTTCAACACATTCAGAGTCAAACCATGGTTTGGAATGATACAGGTGGTGTTGGGGGTGAGCAGTATTTTTATGGGTTACGTGCTTTTGTAATTCCTGCATTAGGTTGTTATAGCTCTTTAGGATTGAGTTAGGGGACTCTGCTGAGAGCAGGTAGAGGAGAATGTGCTGGAAATGCTCTGAGGTAAGTTGTTCCATTATTGCTTTGTCCAGTTGGATGGGCCATTTGATGTGGCCGGCTCTTCCCACTAGTAGACTGTGAGGTTGGTATGGAGCCTCAGCTTGGGGCTGCTGAATGGAAGGTTTTAAGTGGAACATTTCTGATACAAATGGCTCCAGCAGACCCCTGGGTATTGCATGGGGCAGCTGCAGCTCTTGGTATGGTGTGGGTGATATAGGAACCTCTTCCTTTGGAATTGCTGTGTCTGTGCAAAATGCCTAGGGCTCTTCAGCATCAGAAAGAGGCATGCATAAAGGTATTATGAGCTGTGACTAGGTGATCTCAGGGGTAGCCCCATTCCTTGAGTTTGACTGGCATTAAGGGGAGAGCCTCGGCTATGTCTGTTTCACTGTCATTGGCCTCTGAGTCAGAGTCAAAGTCAGAAAAACGAACTGATCGTTTCCTCCTTGATCTTGATGGAATTGTAGCCTTGACACTTGGGTCGGTGCCCAGCGAGAGGCACGTGGGGTTCCACTTTAGCTTAATTTTAGCAGCTTTAACAAGCAAGAATGTTGTAGACAATATAAACGTGATTTGCAAAATTAAGGTAGGAATAGCTGAGAATGGCAAAAGCAACGTTGTGTGGGAACATAGGGAATAAAAGATGAACATTTCCAGGAAAGGAAGAAGGTTCAAGGGAAACACTCTTCAAAAAGTCCAGAAAAATGGCAAAGCTGAAAGGAAAATGGAAGAGTTTGTAAGAGGCAAGATGTAAATATAAATAGGGGGAAAACTGGGGTGCATATCCCCCCTAGGCATTTGAAGAGTTCCCCCCTTAATTTTAGGGAACTCCCCCAACACCATACCTAATAATCCATCTCTTCTCCCCAAAAATATCACCCCCAAAAAAACATTTAGTGAAGAGTTGCTGCTCAAGCTCTCCCTGTGTCTGCACCCCTGAAAAGGAATGAAAAGGCTATAAGAGTCTGCATAATTTTAGCTGCTTCTTCCTATGGTGTGTTTAGAGCCCACTATGGGTGGCTTCACAAGATCAGCTGCAAGCTGGTAACACTAAAATGTCAGGATGCGAGAGTTCATGCTCCTGGTGGGTGTGACATCTAAATCCACCCAAATCTGGTTCCCATGCTGCATTACTGAGATTCTTCTGACTTCTGTCTGAGATCTGTAACCAAGAATTGAGGTTGGGTGGATTCAGGAGAATTTCAGTAACGTGGTACGGGAACCAAACCAGACGCTGTGCCTGCTGGGAGTACATGCTTTTGCACCCCAATTTTTACCGACATATTACCAGCTTGCTGACTTGCAACAGGTTGTGTGAAGTTACACATAATGTTACACACAAAAGCGTGTAACACAGCTGCCAAGGCTGTTCCTTTAAATAAAGCAAAGCAGTTTTTCGGGAGAGTTGGTTCAGCAATGTGACAAGGATGGGGTGCTTAACCCTCCTCCCCCCACTTTCGGGATGCCATGTTACCTGGTTGCTTGGGTGTCCCTGTGGAGTCTGGAGAAGGGCGTGGCATCCCTCCTGTGGGGCTTTTGCTCCTTTCAAGGGGCAGTAGGGATGAGAAGGATCCAGGCTGGTCAGATCCCAATGGGGTCATTATTATTTATTCGATTTCTATACCACCTTTCCAAAAATGGCTCAGGGCAGTTTACATAGAGAAATAACAAATAAATAAGATGGATCCCTGTCTCCAAAGGGCTCACAAACTAAAAAGAACCAAGATAGAGACCAGCAACAGTCACTGGAGGCACTGTGCTGGGGGTGGATAGGGCCAGTTACTCTCCCCCTGCTAAATAAAGAGAATCTCCACGTTAAAAAGGTGCCTCTTTGCCCAGTTAGCAGGGGTTGTGAGGGCAAGGCAGGGAGAGCTGCAGGAAACAGCTCTGGGGAGACAGCTAGGTTGGGTGGGGCAGGAAACAGGAAACAAGGTCAGGAAGGGGGCGGGGCTGGAAGTGGGCTTTAAGCCCTGTCAGCTCTGCATTGGGCTATTTAAAGACAAGGCAGCTGATGAGGAGGGGCTGCTTCTGAGTATGGGAGCCAGGAGTTTTCCAGGAGAGGGAACTGGCTGAATGCAGCAAGCCAGGAGAAGGACCACTCAGGTGGCAATCTAACCTCCTCTCTTGGCTGTTTCTGAGGCTGACCTTTGCGGGTGGTGGTGCTGATCCAGTCATTTTGGAGTCCAAGAAGGGCTAGGAGCCCACCCCATCCCCTGGGAGTCTGATGACACCCACCTACAGCCTCTCTGCTTCAAATCACACCCTTCCAGCAGCGGCTGGTAGGCAGTGGGGCAGCAAGGGGGCAGGGAAGAGCCTGGTCACCTAACCCCCAGCTTCCTCCATACCAGCAAACCTGGGTATTTACCTAAGCCTACCAGCTTGGAGGAAAACAGAAAGTGGTGGTGCAGGGGGAGCAGAAAAGCAGGGGCCAAAGTAGAAAGCAGAGATATTTGGTGGAGCGGGGGTGGGGTGGAAGGCAGGCAGAAGCAGAAAAGCCAGAAAGGCAAAAAAGCAGAAGGAAAGGCAGAATCGTAGAAAGGCATCCCTGCCCATCCCTGCAGCGCTGCACCACTGTAGCCTGAACCAGGTCCAGTCTGCTTTGGCTATAGAACTGGGCTGAACTGGCTTGGGGGAATATGCTTGTAAAGGGGAATCCGGTGGAGGATTGCCCCTTTCAGGGGTAAGGGGTGGCTGAGCAGGGGTGGCAAGCGACAGGCGCAGAGCCAGCCGAGCTGCAGCCTGTGTCCAGCCCCGCTCGGCGGCCCCTTCCGATATGCCCGTGCGTGTGATGTCATGTGCACGGGGCGTGGCTCGGGCTCCATAGGAGCCTAGAGCAAACTCCCTCCTCCCATGCCCGGGCCGCTGAGAGCCTGGGCAAACTCTTTGTCATGTGTAAGGGGGCGTGGCCTTGGCTGCCGAGAGCCCGAACGAGCTCTCGGCGTGTCATTTCAGGCAGGGTTGGCTGCCTAATAGGACATTTCCCCCTTTCTCTGCCTCCAGAGAGGGAGAGGAAGGGAAAAACATTCTATTGGGCAGTCGGAGCTGCCTGAAGTAATTGGTGAAGTGTTTGCCAGGGTTCTCGGCAGCCCCGGCGTGGGAGGGGGGAGTGCGCCTATGGAGCCCGAGCCACACAGGGCGGGAATCTCTCGGCGGCCTTTTGCCATTGGCGGCCTGGGTTCTTTGAACCCTTTCGCCCAATGGTGGCTCTGCCTCTGGCAAGTGAGTAAATAAGCTGCTTAACTGGCTGGCGCAGCTGCCAACACCAGCAATCACTGGCACTCGCCCTCCCGGCAGTTCCAAGCAGCACACTCCCCCTTTTTGACTGAGGTGGTGGTTCGGCGGCAGCTTGTGAAAGAGGGGAGAGTGTATTGCTTGGGGCTGCCAGGGAGGTGAGCGGTGGCAAGTGGTGCTGAGCGGCGGAGGCAGCACCCCCGCCAGCCAGGTAAACCGCTTACTTGCTTGCTTGCCGCCCCTGCCCAGCCCCCTTATCAAGCCAAACTGAACGGGGCCTGATTCAGATCTATCAGGGACCGAACCGCCCCCAGTTTGTTCTACAGTTGAACTGATGAACTGGCCTCGGTTTGAGGCGAACTGGTTTGGCATGAACCATTTATGCCTGGACCTACTCAGAAAGGATTCCTGCTGTTGCTTACCTTCTCAGAAATGGCAGTGGAAATGAGACCTCTGCGGAGGAGATCTAATTGGTGCTGGATTTAATTGGCGTCCTGCTCACTAAAGGTCCGGAGGCACTTGCCACTGGCAAGTGGATTTTTAGATGTCTGTCTATATTTGTGGCTGGGGATGATAGGGTTTGTATTCCAACCATATCTGGAAACCCAAGATTGGGAACTCCTGCCTTAAAGGACTGACCTCATGGAAACAAGTTTCATTCCACACCTACCATATGCAATTCTTGGAATGCAAATTGGCAAAACTGGCATTACTAAGGCAGAAACACTGGTTGACATCCTGACTAAATTTACTCGAGGAAGTTAGCCAAGCCTAACTTGTCCAGTTAATTTCAATGGGACTTCTTTGATTACATTTAATCAGAATGTCAGCCACCATTTCTGCAAGGGAAATATTGATAGGTACTAACAATGCAGTTCCAGTAAGGGGCATGAAACTATTTCAGTGTGTTTAACAAATGCATCCTAATGTTCTGCCTTTAATGATCTCCCTTTTGCTTTCCTTCTAACAAAAGATCTCTGTGATCCAGCAAATTGTACTGTTACTTTGTCAGCTTAAAAAAAAAAATCCATATCCATTGTGTTTTTCACCCAGAGCACAGTACCCTTAAAATAGAATCTGGGAAAGAATGTCATATCTTAGCAGGCTACATAATTTAATTAGAAAAAAAATACACTTAGACAAGGTATTGCAGAAAGCGAAAGAATGTAATTCTGCAAAAGTACGGCCAAGGAAGGAAAAAGAGGCTTTGGGGGGAAAGAGTCAATTGTAGATGACTTGTATAAGACTTATTATGGCTTAGGGGAGACAAGCACTTTACTTTAACAATTTGCACAGCATTAAAAGAAATCCTTCTTTTGCCAAATGCATATTATTAAGCATAAACTTTAAAGGGAACTATCATACATCCTTATTTTTAAACTGAAAAGGAGTTACAGTTAACCTCCTGTGGCCATATTTAATGCTTCTAAAGTCCTGTTTTGGGGAACATAGGTTTAAAGTGATGTAATGGCCATGTGAATCGCTCTGAGGCCTCCAGTTTGGAGATTTAGTTAACATTTGATTGCAATTCAGGTTGATTACATGGGCAATTCTGGGCATTTCCAGACTGCAATATACTGTAGGATGTTCAAAGCTTTTGCATGACGTGAGTATCAAACACAATCTGACTCTCCACAGACAAGCTGCTGCAAGCTTCTGTGCTACTTCCTAGGGTGATCTTACCCTCTGTACATATACCAAGCAGGGAACTTGTGTGGTTTTTGCAGCGCCACCTGCTAGCCAGCTCTTGCTTTCTGAGAAGAACCTGCCCTTTTTTTATTACCACTTTTGTGGCCACTGGCGAAAGGGTGGGCTCTTCTTAGAATGCAAGAGCTAGTCAGCTAGTGGTGTTGTGAAAACCACGTGAGGCCCCTGCTCCTCATGTGTACAGCGATTGCAATAGGAGTGTGGAACCTGGAACCTTGCAGCAGCATATGCACAGGGAGTAAGATTGTGCTTGGAACTTGCATGAAAGCTGTGAACATCCTGCAGTTTATTGCCACCTGGAAATATTCTCTTTCTAAGGGGTCTTTCTAGGGTTGCCAACATTCCATTGCCCAAATAAAGGACAGGAGCGTGTGGGAGTCTGTGTGCCATACGTGTTTTTACCACTTTCAGCTTAAACTATAACTTACAACTGGGGCAGAGGGAGACCAACGGTGGCCCGGGTTCAGCCCGCCACCACAGCCCTCTAACCCCACCCCGCATAAATTGTACGCATCTGACATAAGATGCAGGGGGCGTAGTTAAGCCACACACCTTGCATCTCAGATGCAGGGGGCATAGCTTAGCTTGCAAACAGGGCTGAGTGGCCCCATTTGCAAGCTAAGTCCGTCCAACGCTGTGTTCAGCTAGCGCCTTTAAAAGGCAGGGAGAGCTGCTCCAGCCACACTGCAAACAGGGCGCTGGCCAGATTCTGCTCATCAACGGGACTGTGCAGCCCCGTTCGTGAGTGAAATAACACCCCTGTGTCTGATGTTGGATGCAGGGGCATGGCTGGGGCGCGAGGTGCAGCCCCTGAAGTGTGGCGGCCCAGGTTCTTCAAACCCGTCCAAGCAATGGTGGCTCTGCCCGTGCTTACAACTTTGATTGCTTCTCCTCTGTTTATTGATATAACCCTGGTTAGCCAAACTGGGTGTGATGCAATTTTGTTTTCTAGAAAGAGAAGTGTTAGCCAGTAAAAAGAGACTTCACACATGAGCACTATCTAGTAGTCATAGCTTGCATGATTTTCATGATCCCAATACCCGGAGAATGGTAAATTAGCCAATCATTGATGGCTGTTGCTTTCATTAATGTCCCCAGTACGGTACTGTTGGCAATCCTAAGCCTGCAGGCCACCAGAACCAAAGAGTACTCTAGTTGGGGAGGAAGAAGGGAAAGGAGTTGGGGTTCATGATCAGGACTTTTATGTTGTTGTTAGTGAAAATAACTGGTTTCATCTGAGCTATAGGTTCTTCCCATTAGCGAAAATATAGGGCAAATGACATCCCATAAGGGACAGACAGTTGGGGCTGAAATAAGGGATGTCCCTGCTGATAAGGGACTGTTGGTAAGCCTAGGTCTTTCCCATTTACTTTGATAGCCAGCTATCTGGAAGGTATCTAGAATGCATAAATATCACAACCACCCACAAACTATGGATGATTTAGCACAGCAATTCCCAAACTGTGGCATATGTACTCCTGGGGGATGCTTGAGGCTGTTCCATGTAGGTTAACATCTCCCTATTCCAGGCCTCTCCTTTGTTTGTTGCTTAACTGTTGAGGTGAAACACCAATGGCTTCTATGGTTACACAACAAAAACTGTACCATTCTTCTGACTAGGAAAGATCCCACTTGGAATGCTGTGTCCAGTCCTGGGCACTGCATTTTAAGAAGACATTGATAGATGGGAAGGGGTTTAGATGACGGCAGTAAAGAGGGTGAGGAGTATGGAAACCAAGTCCTGTGAGGAATGGCTGAAGGAGCTGGGCATGTTTAGCCTAGAGAAAAGAAGACTAAGGAGAGGTCTTTGAAGACAACTATCATATCTGAAGGGTTCTCACACAGAAGAAAGAGCAGACTTGTTCTCTTTTGTTCCTGAGGACAGGACTAGAACCAATGGGTTGAAATTACAAGGAGCCAAATGTAGATTAAGTATTAGGAGCAATTTCCTAACAGTCAGAGTAGATCGATAGTGGAACAGTCTGCCTTTCAGAGGTGCACCTAGGTAATTCTGGAACCTTGACCTAAAGGCATATTAGGCCCCTCCTCTGCTGCTGCCACTGCCACCACAAAATAAGCTACAATGCACTATTTTTTTTTTTTTACACCAGAACATGCTCAGGGAAAGTGGGAAACTTTTTTTTTTCCTTCTAAAAAAATTCCTTTTTGTAGAAGGAATTCTGAATAAGATACTTCCCACTGACCCACAGATATCAGTAGTGGCTGGTGCAGGTGCCATGTGGGCGGGGGGGGGGCAGCTAGAGGCACCTTTAAGGGTAAATTAAATTTTAATGGTGTTTTAATGTAAACCACCCTGAGCCTTTTGGAAGGGCGGTATAAAAGTTTTAAAAATAAATAAATAAATAAATAGATGCTTATCTCTGCTCTTGCCGCACCTGAACACTGCTTGGAGCAGCAGCATGCCGCCCAGCGCGCTACCCAGCTGGTGGGGGATCAACTTCATGGAGGCCAGGTGAGTGGTGGAGGTGATCCCCCAACACAGGAGGCGCTGGGTGGCAAACTGCTGCTCTGAGCAGTGTTCAGGTGTGGTGAGAGCGGAGGTGAGCATCAATTAATTTACCCTTAAAGGTGCCTCTTGCTGCCCCCCCCCCGCAGTGCCCGCACTGGCCACTACTGATACCACATTTTGCATGGACAATCCTGCCACTTCAGTTAACTGAATGCACTCACACACTCACTCACTCACTCGTGGTTACATGTGGCTGTTCTCTGGACTGGTCTGGTCTGGTGATATTTCTCTCTTGGCCTGTGTGTGTGTGTGTGTGTGTGGTGGCAAGCAAGGGAGGTGTGTGCTGGCTGGTTCACTGCAGGGGCTTGCCTGGCACTCCTGTTTGCTTCTGCCTCTCCGTCTCCACTCATGCCTGTAGTCACTGTGAGCTCGGCCTGTGAGGGGGAAGAGCCTCTCTCTCTCCCTCTCCTTCTCTCTGGAGCCTGGCTGATGCTACCAGTGCTGCTGCCTGTGCTTGGAGCTCCTTCGCAGCATCCTTCACTTCCTCTCGTGCTGCCCCGCTTCACCTCGTGTGACACATGTGTGTGCCGTTACATCATGTCATGTGCACACTGCTTGCCGGCAGTGACTGCACAGGTACAAGCAGGCCTAGGTGCACTTGCCCCTCAGCATTGCACCTGCTGCACAACAGAGGAGCTTGGCCGGGCAGGCTGCTAGCAGGGTGCCTAGCGGTGGCAGCAGTTTGCACAGCACAGGCCGGTGGCATGGCCACCACTTTGGTCCCTGGTGGGACATTTTGGGCCCACTCCTGATGGAGAACCAGATGTTGGACTGGAAGTCCGGTCCAAAGGGCACCACTGCTGCCTTTCACAATGATGGGCTCTCCTCTGGAGGTTTTCAAACAGAGGCTGAATGTCCATCTGTCAGGTATGCTGTGACCATTCCCTGCACTGTGCAGGAGATTGGCCTAGGAGACCTCCAAGGTCCCTTCCAGCTCTAGCATTCTGTGATTCTATTATTTCTCCTTTATAACTTATACAGAAGCAGAAGTACTTGGGCTTCTGTTTTATGCTGCTTCTTGTGTACTGTGGAGAAACAAACTATTTTTAAACTCTTCCAGATGGCAATAAACAACATTTTGAAAAAAGCTTGTGAATCCATTGAAGGCGAGAGCTTACTCAGCACCAGCACACTTTTGCAGACTACTGTTGTCTTTTCCAGCAGGATCTCACATGCAGGTCGCACAGTCATCAGGGACTTTGTGCAATTTCTGCAGCGCCACCTACTGGCCAGCTTTTGTTTTCAATAATGACTAACCCACCCTTTCCCCTGTTTATTGGAAAAGCAATACTGTAAAGGGGTGAGTTTATTACTAAATGCGAGAGTGGGCCAGCAGGTGATGCTGTGGAAATTGCGGGAGGTCTCTGCAGGCTGTGTGACCTGCATGTGAGATTGCACTGGAAAAGACAACAGGAGTCTATGAGAGTGTGTGGATGCAACTTACTCACAAGCTAACTGAGCAAAGAAGCACCTTTTAAAAGTGGTGATTCTCTTTATTTAGCAGGAGGAGAGCAACTGGCCCTATCCTTCCCCCAACACAGCATCTGACCAGTGGCTGTTGCTGGTGTCTAACATATTTCTTTTTCAGATTGTGAGGCATTTGGGGACAGGGAGCCATCTATATCTACGTAAACTGCTTTGGGAACTTTTGTTGTTTTGTATATACCACTCAACTGATAGTGGAAAGCACCACCACCACTGCATTCAAATCTAAAAACAAACAAAAATACCACGAATAAAAACCAACTCTAAAATAGTTTAAATAGCCAGTAAGCTAATGTTAGAAAACCAGCAATTACAAATTAAAAGCTTCCTGGAAGAGGAAGACTTTTGTCTAGTACCTAAATGTATACAAGGAAGTAGCCACGTGGGTCTCTCTAGGAAGAGTATTTCATAGATGGGGGGCCACTACTGAAAAGGATCTCTCCCTGGTAGCTACCCATTGTATCACTGTAGGCAACGACACCCAGAGGAGAGCCTCTGAAAATGATCTTAAAGAACAGGCAGGAACGTATCAGAGAAGGTGCTCCTTCAGGTAGGCTGATCCTAAGCTGTTGAGGGCTTTAACGGTCAACAGCATCACCTTGAAATAAGCCTGGAAATGCTGGCAACCAGTGCAACTGACATAACACTAGTGTAATATGTTCAAACTGGCCCAGATCCCAGTGAACAGCCTAGCCACACTGTTATACACCAGGTCAAGTTTCCAGATTAGCTCCAAGCTCCCTCCTCCTCTTTTTTATATATCACTTTCCCACAAAAGTTCTTAAAGCAGTTTACATAGAACAAGTTGTTCTAGTGGGACTTAATCTGCCTACATTCCTTTCACTATTCTTACAACCGGACTAAATTTGGTCCAGATCAGTTTGGCAGTTCACAAGTTAGCCCACTTGCACCTCAGACGTTCATGTGTCCGCCATCTTGAATTGGGGTGGATGATATCATCACAAACTATGCCCTTGAGCAATCCCTGTGTGTACCTACACCTGTAGCAAATTTGGTTTATATCGGTTAGGCGGTCCACAAGTTAGCTCACTTGCACCTCAAACATTTACGCATCCACTATCTTGAATTGGGGTGCATGGCATCATCACAAACTACGCCTACATTCCTTTCACTATTCTTACAACCGGACTAAATTTGGTCCAGATCAGTTTGGCAGTTCACAAGTTAGCCCACTTGCACCTCAAACGTTCATGCGTCTGCCATCTTGAATTGGGGTGGATGATATCATCACAAACTATGCCCTTGAGCAATCCCTGTGTGTACCTACACCTGTAGCAAATTTGGTTTATATCGGTTAGGCGGTCCACAAGTTAGCCCACTTGCACCTCAAACGTTTACGCATCCACTATCTTGAATTGGGGTACATGGCATCATCACAAACTATGCCATTGAGGTGCCCCTGTGTGTCCCTACAACTGTACCAAATTTGATTCATATTGGTCCATGCATTGCGAAGTTGATAGTGGGGGGACACACAAACACATGGGCGCGCACACACACACACACACACACACACAATGCTGGGTGATCTCATAACCCTACTGGAAAATAGACTAAAAATAAATAAGAAATAAATAAGATGGTTCCATCACTCAAAAGTGCTCACAACCCACAAAGAAAGAAACACACAGTAGACAACAGCAGTAGACAACACACAAAGAAACAGCATAGTAGACAAACAAACACACAGTAGACAACAGCCACTTTTGTGCTGGGGCTGGCTAGGGACGGTTGCTTTCCCCCTGCTAATAAAAAGAGAATCACCACTTTAAAAGGTGCTCAGTTAGCAGGGGTCAAAGGTAGCTCCATGCAGGATGCATTGCAATAATCCAGGCAGGAGGTTACCAGTGCATGAAAAATTCTTGCCAGGCTATCTCTGTCCAGGTGACAGAGGCTGGATATATAAGCACCCCTAGGCTAAGAATCTGCTGCTTCAGGGGGATTATAATCCCCCCTACAGCAGGTTGAGCACCACCACCTAACCAGACAGATGAGCCACCGACAGGAGCTCCAGCTTCCCTGGATGGAGTGTCAGTCTGCTGGCTCTTGTCCAGCCTGTTACCGAGTCCAAGCACCAGTTCAGGATGGCCACCACCTCACTGGTATTTGGTGAAAGAGATAGATAGAGCTGAGCATCATCAGCATACTGGTGACATCTTGCTCCATCCCCTCGGACAACCTCTCCCAGTCAGAGGCGTAACTAGGGAAAACGGCGCCCAGGGCAAGCACTGAAATGGTGCCCCCCCGCGCCCCTCCCAACATACTACATTATACTTAGGTTTTTCCTCACAAGCGCCCGCCGCCGCCGCCAAGCCAGGCCACTGACTGGCTGCCAGGTGCCAGCAAAGCAATGGGGGGGGCACAGGCGGCGCGGAAGGGACCACTCGTGGGGAAGGGGGCACCGACGCACTCCCTTGACTGCTGCAGCGCTGCTGCACTGAGCAGGAAACATTTGTATTAACAAAAAATTAAAAATTAAAAAAAATTGGTCATGGCGCCCCCCCCCACGTGACCAGAAAAGATGGCGCCCGGGGCACGTGCCCCCCCTGCCCCCCTATAGTTACGCCTCTGCTCCCAGTGGTTTCATGTAGATGTTGAAGAGCACGGGGGACAAAATAGAGCTCCAAGGGGCCCCCCAAACAGAGTCTCCAATCCATGGGGCAGAACAATAGACCCCAGCACCTTCCGGAGACAGCCATCTCAAATTATTGCAAAGATCATTAAAATCTAATTAAATTACTGATTGTAAAAAGAGAGAGAATAGTATTCCATGTCATTGGTGTGTGTGTGTGTGTGTGTGTGTGTGTGTGTGTGTGTGTTTGTGTGTGTAATCCTGACTTTCATGCTTCTTTCTGCATGTGAACACAGGTGAGCATGATCTCAAAGATGTACAGGATATTCTGTGGCGGTGCCACATAACTAAGAAGAGCTTGAACAGTGTGCTTGAGGACAATGTGTCAGAATCGATGACATATTGCTGTGTAACACTCTAGGGTGTCATCTCTGCAACTGTCTTTTTTGTGTCTAATGCACAATCCTGGCTGATCTCTTTTTGATGAAGTCACCTATCTCTATTTGTCACTGAGAGAAATGTTTTTTGATGCATGTCACTGTATTTGTAAGCCCTAAAGGTTTCTGCTTCAGTGTTTTTCTGTGAGTCATTGTGTATACCTTCTGCAGGTCTGTTCCCTCACTGTTTACATTGGCTACCCCTAGAGATAAGTCTTAGAGCTGATTCATGCATGTATTCACATCACCCAGTGTCTCTTCCACTAGTGACCTATCACTCTATGATTTGTAACAAAAAGTGAGAGCAGCCTCCATTAAAAATCACTGTGTTTCGGATGAACAGAGTATATGAAACCTCTTTTTGTGGGATTTGATTAGTGATGGGCAATTCCCACATGTAAATCTCAAGCAATGAGCGCATGGGTGAACTTGTCTATAATCCATCTTTCCTTTAGACAATTTTTACACTGCCTTTCCATTGTAATACTCACAGCATTGTATAAGATAAAAATGAAACACAACAAAACATAGTACAATACAACATAAAGGCAGCATTAGCCCAGCAGGGGAGAGACAGCAGCATAAATAATTAATTAATAGGGGAAGACTAATTTTATTTAAATTTAAAAGTATTTACCTGCCTATGAAAAGAGGCCAAGGCTTGTAGGCCTCAAGAGGGAGTGAGTTCCACAATCTAGGCGTCATCACAGATAAGGCCCTATCCTGTCCCTCTGATAAAGGTGATGAGGAGACCCACAGTAAACAGCCATCAGATGATCTCAGTGTTCATGCAAGAAGGGCTTTATCTGCAGGGGCCCAATCCAGTCCAAGTTGAGCACTTTTACATTCCAACTAGCCAACCCACACAGAGCATCTGTGAGCTCTTTGGGGCCAGCCGGCTGTTCCCCCCCTCCTGTCTCACTCTCTCTTGCCTCCCTCCTGCCCCACTCTTTCTTGCCCCCTCCCTCCTGCTCCCTCCCCACTCTCTTGCCTCCCTTCCCCTGCCCCACTCTCTCTTGTCCTACCTTCCCTTTCTCTTCTCCCTGCCCCACACCCCCACCCACACTGAGCAACTTCCAGCCGGACCTCACCGCCGCCTCAGCCAGGTCCTCCTTACCGGGTGGCAGAGGGCCGAAAAGGGCCCCACCGCCGCCGTTCCTCCTCCTGAGCGGCAAACTGGGGAGTCCCGCCACCTGTTTCCCTCCGGCCCCAGGCTGCCTCACTCGCTTCCCCCCCCTTGCCCTCTTGCCGGTGCCTTCTCTCCCCTCGCCTGTGCCTGGCCGTCCCGCCGCTGCCTCCTGCTCCCGGCGGCCAGACCAGGCCAGGCCACCGTTGCTGCAGCCTCCTCTTCCTCCTCCTCACCTGGGATGGCCTGGCCAGGCCAGGCCGTCCTGCCACCTCCACCTCCCAGCGGCTAGCGGCCAGCCGAAGCCGCCGCCTCAGGCCGTTTCGTGGCCCGCCACCACCGCCATTTTCTATTGCCCACAACTCTCACCCAAGGCGTTGCGAGAGTTCCGCCACCAAATCCAGGACACACATGCCGGCTAAGAGAATTAAATATATAGATTATTTCAGTGGGAGAATTCAGCATAGGCTTAAATCTTTCTCTTTTCATTATATTGATGGTATATGCAAGCGCTTAAGGCTGAAGGCGGACAATAGTTTTTAGGAGAAACCCTACTCAGATATTACATTGCATGTGTGTACAGATGTCTATACACAGGTGCATGTTTTTGTGTGAATGACTGTACCTGTGTTAATTTTAAAAGTGAACCCAGGTACAGACCACCTCAATTGCAGGTTACACATAGGATGTGCGCTGCTGTATGTGCATTCAGCACGACTTGTGTGAATAATTGCACATGCACACACAGTGCACAGACTGTATTGCATTAAACATGTGAATAGGGCTAGAGCTGCAAGTCGTTTAAGAGAGGCCTCACTAAGTTCCTGTGATGTACATAAACATTATTTTTGTCCCACTGTGCTTCTGCTCAAACAGGTTTTCCACTGTAGGTTTCTGCAAGAGCACAAAACCAGTTAGGCGAAGGTGGGAAGAGTATGCCCTCCACAAACGGCAGCCTCCCTTTCAAACCACCTCCAGCTCTTTTATTCTAAAGCCTAATCTTGCCTAGGTTGTGCCTTTAGTGTGCAAAAATATTGACTGAAGTGGTGCCTTTACTTTCCTGCTGGAGAGTAGGATTCCTCTCCTGTCTCTGCCTTGTGCTCTTCTTTTCTTTTCCCTTCTCCCCATTTGTTTTTTCTTGATTTTGTTTTAAAAGTCGCTAAAATAAATCACACCAGAGCAACCATAATGGAATATTTAAACTTCCATGTTGTAATTTGGGGGTTCTCAACCATGGCTGTAGTTGCTAGATTCCCAGCATCCCAAGAGCTTGTGACTCATGAGGCAGGGCAGCTTAATGCTGTCATAGGTTTGTCTCAACTTGAAAGATAAAAATCTGATACCTGGCTGGGGCTCATGGGAGAGGCTCCAGGGTGGAGCCCAGCAATTCCTTTTGCCCCGAACCGTTGCAGGAGTGGTCTTCGGTCTCCGCTTTGCCCCTGGTCTGTAGGATGCCCCGTTTCAACGTTGCTAATATTTCAAAAGAGATTCACCAGACCTTTGGGTGAAAATGGATACTGGCCAAGGCAGTCGCTGAGCTTTACCTGACCTCTGCTCTGAAGGAACACGCTACTGGCAGAAAGAACTCCTCCAGAGAAAAAGGATGCTCTGAAAATAGCTCGGAGGCCTGCATCATGAGTACATTTCAGCATGAAGCAAACTCGTAATAGTCAGACATAAATCCCTGAAAACTGGGATTCATAATACAATAAGTGTGTGTGTGTGGGGGGGGGTGTCTTTTCTTTTGTTTGATATGCATGGGTAGTTTTAGCAATTCCTTTCCTTGCGTAGCACAGCACCAAAGGCAGCATCATTCCATATCTGACCTGTGCACTGCTTGGAGTTTGTGCAATATAAATATAGCATATTACTCAAGGAGGTTTGAAAGCCTAACGAAGCCCTTCTTCCCATCAGTAATTGCAGCTCTCAGAGAGGCAGAAGGAGAAGGAGAAGGAGGAAAGCAATCCAGAATTTCCTCTGTCATTCAGGATGCTCTTCCAGCAGAGATATAAGCAAACAAGCACTTAATGTGCGCTGCATAGATAATTGCATGGGGAGGGAGAGAGGAGAGGGAGGGGAAAACGTGGCACCCTCTGGCATGAAATATGCAATAAGCAGCAATTCCACATAGCAGGCAGTGCCTAATGCTGCACTGGCTCCCTGCTAGCTGCAAAAGCTGCAAATTAATTCAAAGCTGGTTCTGATGATGGCGAGAAGGCGTTGAGAAGAGGTGGGAGCGAAGAACACGCTCCTCACTCATTGGTGCCTTCTGCAAAACTGGTGTGTGTGTGTGAGAGAGAGAGAGAGAGAGAGAGAGAGACTCACTCTGATCAAGCAGTCTAATGGATGCAAAAAAGCATTTACATTCAGAACCATGTGTGAGAGCCACCTCTGATGGAAATTCAGTTGCTGGGGAAATGCTGCCCTTCTCCACTGGAAACCTTTAGCACAAGGAGCCAAGACCATCACTGTCACAACTTTGATTAAGAATTAATGAGATGGAAGGCCAGTTTCAATGAGGTTCATTTCCCCCTTAGCATATTCCTAGGGTAACTATGAGTGCTTGTACTGGTCAGTCTGAAACAACTGCTGTGTTAGGATTGGTGTACGTCTGTGTGTATGTGTGTGTAGTGTAGAAAAGGAAGTTGACTTTTGTCCATTTGTTTGGGGGACTTAACCAATTGTGTGAATGATCCAGCGTGTCCAGATTGCAGCTCACTATGTCTTGGAAAGCCTTTGAAAAGGGAGGGGGTTCATCATGTGTGGCAAGGCATCTGCTGAACGCATGTTGCATGGTCAGCATGGCAAATGCATTGACTTTAGCAAATAAAAGATGGTCATGTGAATTGATTCTCAGAGATGCAAGCCCAGGGTTGCACAGGGAATTTATTTATTCTGTTTACATTTTTGCATGCTCAGTTCTACTGTCTCTGTCTCTCTCCTTCTCCTGAACCATCATGCACCTGAAGTGGGCTATTGCCAGAGAACATTTATGCCACAATAATGGCACCAGTATTTAAGACCATATATTTAAGATATGGGAAAAGAGAGCTGATCTTGTGGTAGCAAGCATGAATTGTCCACTTTGCGAAGCAGGATCCCTGGCATCTCCAGTTAGGGTGGGAGAGACGCCTGTCTGCAACCTTGAAGAAACTGCTTCCCATCTATGTAGACAATACTGAGCTAGATGGACCAGTGGTCTGACTCAGTAAATGAGGCAGCTTCCTATGTTCCTCTGGCACTGTCAGTTTGCTGCAACGGTCTATTATTTCTGAAATGTTCCTCCTATCTTTCTCCACACGATAGAGTCACACTATTATATTATGTTGAGTAAGGAAATGGCACTCCCATAGACTATGGTATGGCCCAGTGACTAATAGGAACTAATGACCACTGGATAACGCCCAAGGGTCAGGATGAAGAGTGCTATAGAAATGTAAACAAACAAACAAATGAATGAATAGATGGTGGCTGTGATTCCTAGCCTTTATATTGAGGAATCATATCAGTGGCACAGTGAATCAACTCTGGGGGCCTGTACCAATGCAGAATGAAGGTGGGAGAACTGTATGACCAAATGCTCCTTTGGATGAAATATGTCCTCCAGTCAGCAAACTAGTAGGGGTGTGCACAAAACCGGCTGGCCTGGTTCGGTTCAGGTCTGAACAGGATCCGGGCCAATTTGGTTTTGTAGCCCATCGAACACCCCCACCCCGGTTCGAGTGCGGGGGTGTTCATGATAATTCAATTTTTTTATTTACCCTCTCCAGGGGGCTTCTCCAAGGCCACAGGGGGGGTCCACGGAGGTCCCCCCTCCCCCACTGGTCTTCCTTGTGCCCAAAATCATGCAATTTGCCATTCTTCAGCCCTTTCTGGGCTTCCCCCCCTCACGGCAGCCATTTTGGAGGCCACCATGCATGCAGGGGCCCATTGCACATGTGCAGTGGCCTCCAAAATGGCCACCGAGATGGGGGAAAGGCCCGGAAAGGGATTGGAAGGAAGCACCCTTGCTGGTGGCTGGAACCCTTCTAAGTTTTGCTGAAATCAAGAGAAAGCAGAAACTGATGACTGCAGCGTTCCCTGGTTCGTTCGTTCATTTGTTTATTTATGTGAGAATTTATTTGATGCGGGTTGCAGAAATGACTGTGTTACAGACAAACTGCCGGTCAGCCGAGAAATGCCAGCATTTTATTAAACAGAGGGCTTTGACATATCTAATCAAAAAACAAGCTCCAGAGTTCATCCCCATTGAATGTTGCTATAGGCTTAACAAGGGATTCCCTCTCCCCACCGAAGAATGAGTGCATATTCTGGCCACAAACCAAAAGAATTAAGCCTTGGATTGCAAACCAAAGCGTGGGAGAGGAAGCACAGTGAGGTTTTCCCTTAGTAGCCCTATCTGTGATGAATTGCATAAAGCGCTTGCTCACTCAGCCTCCCCCCTCCCCCACGCGCTCACTCACTCAGCCTCCCCCCTCCTCACATTACTCAGCCTCCCCCATTCTCCCACCTCCCTCCCCGTTCTCTCAGCCTCCTTCCTCCCCTTCAGTTGCTCACTCAGGGAGAGTCTCCTTGCAAGGAGGATGGCCAGTCTGGGGTGGGAGAGCACACCATGGGTTGGCCTCCGTCGCCCCACCAAGTCTCCTTGCAAGAAGGATGGCCAAGCCAGGGTTTGCCATCTGGCCTGCATGGATGGGCCTCGATGCGCCTCGATTCATGGATGGGCCTCGATTCCGCGCCATGGATGGGCCTCGATTCCGCCCCGGCTCAGCCATCCTCCTCATGAGGAGACTCGGTGGGGCCACAATGCTGCTGCTCAATGTCTCTTCTGTTTCCTTCCACCTCGGCTCTTTCGCCTCCTCCTCGGCAGCAGCAGCTGTTTCTCTGTCCACCACTTAGCCCTACTCCATGCCTTCTCTCTCTCTCTCTCTCTCTCTCTCTCTCTCTCTCTCTCTCTCTCTGTCTCAACACTCTCTCACAACTCTCGCGAGATGTGCCACGCACCTCCCAAGATGTCCTACTTATGCCCTTAGGCTTAGATAGATAGATAGATAACTGCCGTCAGGGGAAGAGGAAAGTGGCGGCGCCGGGCAGGCAGGCGGGCAGGGAGAAAATGACGGCAACAGGTGGGCAAGAGAAAACAGCGGTGGCGGGGGGGAAGAGAGAGAGAAAATGGCAGCAGGGAAAACTAGAGGCGCAGATGCTCTGCGCTCGGCCCAGCTAGTTATCATCATTATCATCATCATCATCATTGTAGAAGGGAAAGAGTTGCGGCATGCAAGGACAAGGCAGAGGAGTGGAATCAGAAATATTAATAGTTTAATAAAATAGATATTATGTACAGAGAGGCAAGTGCAGACTGCTTTTGAGTGCTCTTGCTGCTGACTGTTTGTTAGCCCCACCTCTACTCTAGGACTGGAATACAAGTAACCAAAGTCCCATTCAAAAGCTGGCCTGGATCAAGGAATGGGTTAACTCAAAACACCACCACCACCACCATCATCATCTTTAGGGCTGATAAGGGTCAACATCATTGGACAGCTGCTGGGAACCAAAGACCCTCATACACTGGCATGGCTGGCCAATGGCTGTAATAAAAACTGACTGACATACCCCTGCAGATCTCAAGATAATCTCAGACCCCTGTGGATCTCAAGAATAATCCCTGTCCAAAAAGCATTCTATCAATACTTTATTATCCCTTTAGAAACGCTGCTTTTCCACCATACTTTTTTAGACTTGTATAATGGGAAAGGAGGGAAGAGCTAGTCGAAGAAACTGTCTCCATCTCTCCTTTTCTAATTCTAAATCTCAGGCTTTTAAATCAGAAATTCTGCATGGAACATCAGACAGATACACAAGAGAACTGTTGCTCCAGAGTACTTTCTGACAGCTCATTCTGACAGGTAAGACTATTGATAAAGGTCAGGAAATGATGACTGAGGTATAAAAGACACAGATTACTCAGTCTTACTCAGAATGTGCATGATTCCATTTAAAAGACACACGTACACACTCACAAAGCAAAATATTTATGTGGGTGCAGATTACCAAATCAGGTGAAGTCACTACAGGCCTGAATAAAAGAACTCTGTACCATCGAGAGAGGACCGAAGAGGAGAACGTCAGGTCAAGAAGCTCATGCCATCAGCTTCTGAAGAGACCAAAGGCCTGAGAGAATCCAACTGAGACAGATAATTCCTCAACTTTCAAGGGGTTACTTAACGATCTATTCATAATAGAACTATTCACACACTAAGGCAGTGGTGCACAAATCAAATGCCCCAGTGGGCAGGAACACCACATGACTTGGTGTGCAGGGGCTGAGGTCAATTTTCAGCAGGTTAATTTTTTGCATTAAAATTAATTATTAAAAATATTAATGCAAGTGAGGGGGCAGAGGGTTGGAGTAGTGGTGGGAAGGTGAGGGGAAAGAGGGCAGGGGACATTTGGTCTTAAGCGGTTAACTCCTTAAGAGGAGGTGCTGCTCTTCGTGAGCAGGACAGGCCAAGGGCTCTTCTTGGTTCTTGCAGAACATTCCTACCTACAGGCCAGCAAAAAGGTCTGTGGGACGGATCTGGTCCCTGGGGCCTTATGCCGCACAGGCCAGCACTAAGCCAGTTTACACAATCATTAATGGGGTAGGGCAAACATCCCACTCAGTTTTGGGAACTGTTTGTCTGTTCCCAGTTTTGGTTCAGTTCTAGCAAAAACCTAGGTAGGAGGAGGTCTTTGAAACAGGAGCTGGATATGGTAGCACTGTTTTACCAAGCTCTTTAACAAGGTAGGAGGAAAGGGTGTCCTACCCAGCTCCTGTCTCAGAGGCAATCACTCCCCACTCCTGCTACCTAGGTCTTTGCTAGCAGGCGAGTGGAAATTGGGAGCGCGCATAGCTCCTGAAGCTGGGTAGGAAGTCCTACCTAGCCCATTCACAACTGTGTGAACTGGCTTATTATGTTGTCTGGGCATGTAGATATCTGCACATACGTGTGTGTGTTTGTGTGTGTGAATGAGAATAGATGTGTTCATTCTAAAAGCGAACCTGGGCCCTGGGCCCACAAATGTCAGGTACAGGTAGGGATGTGCGAACAGGTTCAATGGTCTGGTGTTGACCCTCCCCCCACCCCGGTTCAGTTCGACACTGGACCAAAACCGGGCGTGTGTGGGGGTGTGGGGGTGTGTGTTTGCGTCTCCAGGGGTCCCCCCTCCCCCACCAGCCTCCTTTATGTGTGAAATCACCCTGTTCAGGCAGTCTTGGCCCGTTCCAGGCCTCATCCCTGTCACAGTGGCCATTTTCTGCTGCCACACATGCCTAATGGGCCTCTGCATGGCCTGGGCCATGACAGGGTAAGTCCAAAATAAAAAATTAAAAAAACATTTTTTTAAAAAATGGTTCACGAACCCCACCCCCCAACTGAACTGAGCCAGGGGGTGGGGGGTGGTTTGAGGGGGTGCTAGACTGAACTGCCCTAGTCCAGTTCAGGTCCAGTTTGGCCCCGAACTGAACTGGGCCGGCCAGTTTTGTGCACACCACTAGGTACAGGTTATGCATGTTTACCATCTGTATGATCCCTACCGCATGTTGAGGTCATCTGGAGAGATCTGTCTGGAGCTGCCATTGGTGCATCTGGTGGTGACTCAGGACCAGGCTTTCTCTGTAGCTGCTCCTGGGTTGTGGAACGCACTCCGTGTAGAAATTCATGGTTTAGAAACGTTATTGGCCTTTAAGAGAGCCCTTAAAATACATTTTTTTGGTCTGGCTTTCCAGGATTTTTAAATTGTTTTAACTGCTTTAAACTGTGACTGAATTGTTTCAGTTTTTATGTGGTTTTGAGTTTGATTTTCAGATGATTATATTTTGTTTTGGTTTTGTAAACTGCCCACAGCTGTTAGATGAGGCACTATAGAAATGGAGTGAATGAATGAATAAATAAATGTGTGCATATATACATGTGTACAGATGAACAATGAGTCAGTTCCAATGATACACCAAGGGTCAGTTTGGTCCAAATGATTGGGGGGGGGCATGCTGAGTGCACACCCATTGTGATGCCTTTTACAGGTTTCCTTACACTCTCCTGATTCATCCCTTTATCGTGGAGGAAAGGCTGCTTGGCCTAATGGCAGCTATACATGCACTTCAGATACAAGGTCAACTACACCCTACAGCTGCCACTTTCTTTTCTGGCAGGGGCAGCTCTTGTGCCTTTAATGTCTGCATGATGAAGGGATCCTAGATTTCCAAGGATGATGATAGCAGCAGCCTGAGCAGCTTTTTGGCCCTCTGCAAGACTAGCAAAAAGCTATAGAAAATGAACACATTTCCCCCACATATTCTGAATTTGCATAATCATCTATACAGGTCATAGTATTTCATTTTGTTGTTGCAGAATTTGGGTTACCATGGTGAAGCATTTTGGTCTATATTTTAAAAGCGATGATCTGTTCTTTGATAAACAAAAATATAACAAGTTCTGTGAAGTGCAGAGTTAAGATATGAAGTTAGGGTGAGTTTAACGTCATAAAGCTATCAATGGCAATATCAAGGTATAGTTTTAGCTTCTGCAGCATAATACATAAAATCTTTTATGTACTGTTTGTTTGTTTAAGAATTTATATAATTCATGATGATGCCCCACCTCCACCTTGGCAGGGGGCCCATTAGGATGGTCTGCCCCAGAAGGTTATTGCATCCAATAGGATTCCAAGAAGCCTTGGAGGGATTTAGTGTTGGTTCTGCTGGTGATCCTGTCAACACTCTGGATACGATCACTCCTAAGCATCTTCTCTGGCCAGTGGTGGACCACTGTGTGAAACAGGATGCTGGACTAGATGGGCCTTGGGCCTGATCCAGCAGGGGCTGTTCCTATGTTTTTATAACCTACTTCGAAACTGGCCCCTTGGTATACGGAAGAACTACAGGGGCTGAAGCAGCAAGGTAGATGACTAGAGCCCAAGTAGAGAAAGACTCGATTCAAATCTGACAGATTACTACATAGAGTGCATTTGAAGATCTATGCTCAGGTGATATGTGCGGCAAAGAAGTAATTCTTTCACTCCCATATTGCATCTGCAACTTCATATCTGGCGGAGTTGTTCAGGGTTGTGAAGGGGCTAATGTGCGCCTCTTTCCCCTTGACTCAGTACTTGGAACCAACAGTTGCCAGCTGTGACATTTTAAATGAGTTTTTTGTGTGGACAAAATCTCTCATATTTGGGCCAACTTAGATTCAAACTCCACAATTGTTACAGAGTCTGATGCCGATTTGTCTAGCAGCTCCTCTTTTGTAAAGACCCTGGATCAATTTCAGTTTGCGACTCCTGAGGATGTGGACAAGTTGCTTGGAATAGTGCGGCCTACCACCTGTCCTCTTGATCCTTGCCCGACACGGCTTATACTATCTGGCAGGGAGGCTGTTGTAGAGGGCCTGGTAGAGATTATAAATGTTTCTCTGAAGGAAAGCAGGATGTCTCCTTGTCTGAAGGAGGCAATCATTAGACTACTTCTGAAGAAGATTGCCTTGTATCCCTCAGAGTTAAGTAATTACAGGCCTGTTTCCAACCTTCCATGGTTGGGCAAGGTGATTTAGAAGGTGGTGGCCTCCCAGCTCCAGGTGGTCTTGGAGGAAATTGATCATCTAGAACCATTTCAAACTGACTTTTGGGTGGGCTATGGGGTGGAGACTGCCTTGGTCACCCTGATGGATGATCTCCAATTGGGAATTGAAGAGGGAGTGTGACTCTGTTGGTCCTTTTGGATCTCTCAGCAGCTTTCAGTACTATTGAACATAGTATCCTTCTGGAACATCTGAAGGAATTGGGGGTGGGAGGCACTGCTTTGCAGTGGTTTCGCTCCTATCTCATGGGCAGATTGCACATGGTGTCCCTTGGAAACTGTTGTTCCTCTAAATCTGAACTTTTGTATGGTGACCCTCAGTGCTCCATATTGTGTCTGATGTTGTTTAACATCTACATGAAACCACTGGGAGAGATCACCAGGAGATTTGGTGCAGGGTGTTATCAGTATGCTGATGACACCCAAATCTACTTCTCCATGTCAACTTAAATGCCTGCCTGGGGGCAGTGATGGTCTGGATGAGGGATAGCAATCTGAGGCTGAATCCAGATAAGACCTCCGTACTTATTGTCCAGGGTCTGAACTTGGGAGACAGTACTGACCTGCCGGTTCTGAATGGGGTCATGCTTCCCCGGAAGGAACAGGTACGCAGTCTGGGAGCGCTTCTGGATCCCAACCTCTCCCTGGTGTTCCAGGCTGAGGCGGTGGCCAGAGGTGCTTTTTATCAGCTTCGGCTGATTCACCAGCTGCTTCCGTTTCTTGAGACAAACGATCTGAAAAGGGTGGTACATATGCTGGTAACCTCTAGGCTGGATTACTGCAATGTGCTCTATGTGGGGCTGCCTTTGTAAGTAGGCCGGAAACTGCAGTTGGTCCAGAATGCGGCGGCCAGGTTGGTCTCTGGATCATCTAGGAGAGACCATATTACTCCTGTGTTGAAAGAATTACACGGGCTGCTGATACGTTTCCAGGCAAAATACAAGGTGTTGGTTATTACCTATAAAGCCCTAAATAGATTAGGCCCTGGGTATTTAAGAAAACGTCTCCTTCATCATGAGCCCCCAACCAGGGGCGTAACAAGGCTGGAGTGGGCCCAGAGACAAAATTTTAAAATTGGCCCCTCACTGACACACACACACACACACTTCACAATATATAATCATGTGACTTGCCTCTGGGGGGCCCCTTGAGGCATGGGGGGCCCCAGGCAGCCACCTCCCCTTGCCTAACTGTAGTTACGCCCCTGGCCCCAACGCCTGTTGAGATCATCTAGAGAGGTTCATTTGCAGTTGCTGCCAACCTGCTTGGTGGCTACTTGGGAATGGGCCTTCTTTGTTGCTGCCCCTGGACCTTGGAATGCGCTCCCTGTTGAAATAAGAGCCTCTCCATCTCTGGCAACTTTTTAAAAGGTGCTGAAGACACATTTGTTCACCCAGGCTTTTAATTAGATACATGGTTTAATTTTTAATGCTGGTTTTAAATGATTTTAATGTTAATGATTTTAATGTTTAAATGATTTTAATTGCTTGAGTGATTTAGTTTTGATTTTAACTGTTAATTGATTTTAATTGTTTTTATTTGTTGTAAACCACCCTGAGCCATTTTTGGAGGGGTGGTATATAAATAAAATAAAATAAAATAAAATAAAATAAAATAAAATAAAATAAAATAAAATAAATAGAGTTGTCTGTGTGCATTCTGTACTTTACACAGAATGAAAAGACAGGTCCTTGTCCCAAGGGGTTAACAATCTAAAATCTGTCCCAGAGCCTTTTGATGGGATGGTTTATAAATGTAATAAAAGAAAGAAAGAGAGAGAGAAAGAAAGAAAGAAAGAAAGAAAGAGAGAGAGAGAGAGAGAGAGAGAGAGAGAGAGAAAGAAAGAAAGAAAGAAAGAAAGAAAGAAAGAAAGAAAGAAAGAAAGAAAGAAAGAAAGAAGGCAATAGAAGAAGAGGGGAGGGGAGGAAGAGATGAGAGAAGAACAAGAGAAGAATATACAATGATTTCATTTACACATACCTGGGCTTAGTTACAACAGAGTATGGACAATATGTTAAGGTTACATAGGAAGCTGACTTAATTCCAAGTGAATACTCTCTATATTGACTGGCAGAAGCTTTCCAAGGTTTCAGGCAGGAGTCTTTCCCAGATACCTAGAAATGCCACCCATTGAACCTGGGACCTTCTGCATGCAAACAGACGTTCTACTATTGGAATAAGACTCCCATCCCCTAAACCAAATATCTTAAGATTCACATGTCTGCTACCCCAAGCAGTAGTGTACTGGAGGGGTGGGGTATAAATATTCTAAAAAAACAAACAGATGTGGTTGCCCATCCAAATGCAAACCAAGGCAAACCCTGCTTAGCAAAGAGGACAATTCATGCTCGTTGCTGTAATACTAGATCTCCACCCCTATGAACATTTGACCTGATAGCTCCTTAGTTTCAGACACAACCAATGAACGCATTACCCCATTTCTTATCTTTCTGGTTCTGTCCATGGCCACCTCTTGCATATTTTGAACAGCCATACATTTTTCTGCTTAGAACCATGAGAATGGGTCGTAGCTGACGAGAACTTTTTTACCACCTAGGAAAGTGGTTCAGCAAATTTATGGCAGTCATGTCCTTTTCTATTAAACTCTCAGTTCTCAGTTTTTAAAACCTTGTGAACACCACAGATTTTGCCCTTCTTCAATTCTCTCCTATAAGAATTGCCCTGAAGTGTAAAAATTATCTGACACGTTTTCCTAGAATAGGGATGTTGGTGTCCTGACTAATTTTCAGCTGATTAATTATCCTTCGGTACTATACAGCAGAGACGATTTTATTCTTTAATATTGCTTCCCTGAAAGCAGCACATACGTAGGGCTGCTGTCTGCTTTTCAAAGGATTGCTCCTTTCTCTTCAGAGGTTGCTATATTTTAGTGATGGCTGCACACAGAATGTAGACTATTATTAGAGAATGTTTAACACATGGTTTACAAAAGCAGTAGTGAATAGAGTTTCCCGATAAAACACGGCCGCGTACCAACGAATGTGTGGTTGCAAAGGCAGAGAGAATACATCACTGTACGCAAGTCCCTACGGGTTTGGGAAGAGTACGGTTAAAGGAGTCCAGTGAGAGGAGTGTCCAAAAGGTCCAAGGGAGGAACGAATCCCAGCCTCACCTTGGTATTACATACCATATGATTCCAGGGTGATTGTTGTCACACTATAGTTAGAGAGAGTACCTGTGCAGTTGTGCAAGGGAATACAGAATATGGGTTGAAGCTAGCAAAAGCTAAGCCCCTACCAGTCCTCCCAAAAGCAAATGGGGTTTAAGCATTTATCTGTCACAGATCTGTGTGTAGTCAAATAGTTTTCACACACAATACTAAACATCTGATTTGATTTTCTCTCTCTATCCATATTATCTGTGAGTGTTGCCAATGTGGGTGAGGGAGAGGATCAATGCAGGAGGGGAAATCACATATCTTTTCTAGTCAGTATAGGTTTTATATTTGTGTTCTAGACCAATTTAAGCCTCATGCTTTCAAGGAACTCAAGGCAGTGCATATGGTCCCTCCCTCTATTTTATCATCACAACATCCCTGTAGGTAGGTTAGGCCAGTGTTCTGCACTGTCAGGTCCAGAGGCCAGTGGCGGCCCCCATCAACCCTAAGTGCGGCCTCCTGTCTTCTGGGGGGGCCTCAAAATGTTCTGGAGGGCCACCCCAGAGCCCTGCCACTGCCCCACATCCACCAGGCAAGTAAAATCTTTTTTAAAAATCTTTTTTTTAAGCACCGCTGCACGGTGGGGATGGAGACTACCAGCAGGTGTGTCGGCCCTTGGGGGAGGGAGGAGGTGGCAAGAGCTCCTTCTCTGAGCCCACCTTTCTCCCAAATGACAGATCGAGCCATTTCCAGGCCATTTTGGGCCTCTGCGCACGTGTGCTTGCGTCTTTGCTGCAGAAAAATATAGATCTGGTGAAAAATCAAGACATTCTCAGCATGGCCTTTCTCTTGCTTCTATGCAAATAATATCACACACTCCCCCACACTCTGATCAGGAGCCAGCAGGTTGGCTGGGAGAGGACACCAAAGAGCAGGCTGTTTCCCAACTGGTGGGACCCCCTCCCTCATGGGCCCAGGGACCATTGTCACTCTTTGTTCGTTTATAGCTATGCCCCTGGAGCCCACACCTGAGACAACCGCTTTACCCTGCTTTATGGAAAGGATGCCTCTGGAAATAATTTGAAGCAGCATAACCTACCTGCAGCCCAAAGTAGTTCAGGTCACTCTACCACCTTAGGAGTCTATCACCTCATTGTATAGCCTGATTCAGACATTATGCTGTATGAGTATATAGATAATTGTACACTCGCACATGTGTTTATGTGAATGACTGTGCCTGTATTCATTTTAAAAGTGAACCTGGATACAGACCCTTCAAATGCCTGGTACAGATCGGAAGTGCATTTCTGTACCTGCATTCAGCATCCCATGTGAATGACTGTACCTGAGCACAGATCTGTACCTGCGTGCACTGTACACACGTTGTACTAGCGTTGAACATAACATGTGAATGGGACTTATGGGAAGACCTGAAGTTGTACAAAAGATATCCTAGTCTATATAATGGTGGTAACTGTGGCTACCCCCTCGCACTCCCCCTCCCACACACTGAAGCTCTGCCCTCATACAGATGCCCACTTAAAATACTCTCCAGATACAGAGCATTTCTCTGCAGATACAAATACTGTACTCAGGGAGAAATCCTCCCTGTGCCTGAGAATGCTGGATGTCCCCTTTTCTCAGATATGGGGAGGATCTTTCTCTGAGAACAGCACTGATCTCTGCAGTCAAATGCTCTATATGCTTAGAGAGCAGGGGGAGCGGCTGGTTTAAGTGTATCTGCACAGTGGCAGGCCTTGCTAGTGTGTCCCCATGGGCACTGTACCTGGGTACAGCATTTACAGTTTTAATAATGCCTGAACAGAGCTCAGGCCTCAAAGCAAGCCCATAGAACCCCAGCCTTTTCCTTTTGGGCACAGCTAGTGGAAAGCTGTTACTTTTTCTTTTCTTGGCAAACGTGTCTTAAATTTAATTTCAGCAAATGTTCACGGGTTACCAGACTGCCACAGCCTCCTGACCAGTGTCAGCTGTGCTAATCCTACACATGGAAAGAAGCTGTATGACAGATACTCTAGTCTATATCATAGTGGTAACTGTGGCAATCCCCCCCACACACACCCCACTCATACAAAAGAACCTTGTAGGTGTATGACAAATGTCTCAGCACAAGTCGGAATTATGTTCTGTGGAGAAGGAGGGAGAGAAAGATTTGGCAAGCAGCTCTGTGTTTTCTTAGAAACTCTCAGGAGGCTCTGGTTATGAAGGCAGAAAGTGGTAATGCTTTTACACAGTGTATCTGAAAGGACTGTGTTGAGGACATAACAATTTCTGGAATAATTTCAGTCTTTCTCTTTTAAAAAATAAAATCACTGAAACTGCTGCAGCATCTTATAATAAGCTGCGGTAGCGCAGAGGTTTATTTAGGAACTAGGAGAACCTCTTCAGTTCCCATCTGATTTGGCTTTCACACTGACACCAGAAGGATCAACAGAGGTGCACCTAGGAAATTTTGGAGCCTGGACCTAAAGGCCTTTGGAGTGCAACCCCCCCCCCCCCCCGCCGCATGTTAAGCATCATCCCCCTTACCACCTACACACCCCATGACACACGCAGTATTTTTAACACATGGGTTCTTGAGGGCACAAACAGCAAATGAACTCACAAGAATGTAAGAATATAAAACAGGTCTATTTATGCAAATATGCATCAGCAGATACATTTCAACATGCAACTTAACATATTCCCATCCCACATATTTCTTTCCCCATTCTCCCCGCTCCCCCAGTCCCTAAAGCAGAGATCACGCTTGGCCGCCTGGCGACCACACCACCTGGGGACAGACTAAAGAGGATTTGGGGGGGTCCCAGGGGAAGCTTGGACTTCAGCCCGGAAGTTCAGGGGTAAGAGTACCTCTGAGGATCAATGCCTTTGGTCATCTCCCCGCCTGTGACACTCTAATCCATAATGGTTTGACTGTTCTTGCTTACATTGTTATTTCTGACATTTTTATTGTTGTGAACTGTCTTGAGCAGCCAGGAAAGGTGGTATAGAGGTGTTTTCAGTAAATTTTGTAACTGAAACATCCAGAGAGATAACTGTGTTACTCTGCTGCAGCAAAACCAGAGAAAAGTATTGGGGCATCTTAAAGGCTAACTAATTTATTGTTACATAAACTTTAATGGTAAAGTGTGCCATCAAGTCGGCGTCAACTTCTGGAGACCACAGAGCCCTGTGGTTGTCTTTGGTAGAATACAAAAGGGGTATACCATGGCCATTTCCCGCACAGTATGAGATGATGCCTTTCAGCATCTTCCTATATCGCTGCTGCCCAATATAGGTGTGGGCACTGGGCAACATACCAGCGGAGATTTGAACCAGCAACCTCTGGCTTGTTAGTCAAGTGATTTCCCCACTGCACCATTATTATTATTTATTATTTATTCGCTTTCTATACCGCCCTTCCAAAAATGGCTCAGGGCGGTCTACACAGAGAAATAATAAATAAATAAAATGGATCCCTGTCCCCAAAGGGCTCGCAATCTAAAAGAAACATAAGATATACACCAGCAACAGTCACTAGAGGTACTGTGCTTCGGGTGGATAGGGCCAGTAACTCTCCCTCTGCTAAATAAAGAGAATCACCATGTTAAAACTTTGCCAAGTTAGCAGGGGTTGGCACTGGGCAGCTTTAGTGGATGGAAATCCTAAAAGATTATGCCTTTAGAAGGCAAGGGACTGTAACTCAGTGGTAGAGCATGTGTTTTGCATGCTGAAGGTTCCAGGTTCAATCCCTGGTATCTAGGTAGAGAGAGAAAGACCCCCTGCCTGTAGCCCTGGAGAGCCCTAACTGCCAAACAGTGTAGAAATTGGACCAATAGACTGACTCAGAATAGGGCATTTTCACATACACACTTATTATTTTTTACGTTTAAGTACTCAAGTGGTTGGATTTAGTGCTGACATTTGGTCAGCCATGTTGGGAAACATTGTCAGCACATAAACTCCGGACCTCTGTCTCTAGCATCTTCTGTATCCATCGCCCCCCCCATCCCCGACATGCTCCTTCCAAGCTTCATTAAGGTTATGAGGGGCCTATGAGGGGCAGGAGAGAGGCCCAATGGGAGGGTCTAAATTTCCAGAATGGTAGGGCCTAAAAATATGAGATCCTAAGGCTACAGCCTTATTAGTTTATAGGTTAATCTGGCCCCGGCTCCTTTCTGTTAAAACTCTTTTGAACTAGGCTCGCTCTATGTTCTGCAAGAAATATAATCTTGAACTGAGAAAGCCAACAGCCAAGGTCAGAGCCAGACCAGAAGTAAGATGAACACAGGCCACTGGGGCATTTCAAGGGACCACTTGGATACAGAGCCAGATCTGGTTGAAAGCTTGAGGTGGTCTGTCCCAGGGCGATTTGATCCTGACACTGAAGACTAGTTAAGTGTAATTACCTTCCCTGACACAGAAAATAGAAGCTAAAAACAGAATATGCAAGACCATGTATAATCTAACACTCCTTAGGGCTCCTTCATGGCAGAATTTTGGACAACCTTACTCCTGAGTACACCGCCCAGATGGATAGAGTGGTATAGTAGAAAGGATAGGGCGGTATAGAATGGATGGGGCAGTATAGGTATTTTGGATGGATAGGGTGGTATAGAAATGTAACAAACAAAATCTCAGGGGTCGTCCGCCCACCCCGCCCCCGCCCCAGAAGATACATGAGCAGGATCTAGGCTTGCCACCTGTTCTTTATTTCAAAGAACAGTTCTTTATTTAGCATTAACCTGTTCTTTATCAACTTAATACAGAACACAGGTTGTTCTATATTTTCAGCACTCTGAGGTAGGCCAGTCACTGACTGCAGCAGACACACAATGAAGAGGCTGGCTTCATGCTGCAGGCTTCTAGAAAGCCGTCTTCTTCAGCCCTTCAAGTTGGGTAGCAGATCGCACTCTGGTACTACAACTCCCATGATGGAGTTTGTTTTTGGAGCCAAAAATTCACCGTTGCCTCTGTAGGCGATAGGAAGAGGCTGAGCATTGTTGAGCAGAGGGCAGCCAGGCCTGTGAAGGCATGGCCCCTTCTGCAAAAGTCTCTCCCTAGAGTTGAGCAGCCTAACTGTCTGTCATCTTCTTCCACCCAACCGGCAGCAAAAAAGGCAGGAGAATGCAAAAATATCGTGAAGAATGGGGGAAAGAGTTGTCTAAAGTGCACGATAATGCTTTGAAATAATGCTTTGCATGATAATGTGCACGATAATGCTTTGTTGCAATATATGCAACATAGACCCTTTAGTTTCGCACGGTGAAGTGTGTGAGGTGAAACAGCATGCAGCTGGAGAAGGTCACGTTTGCAACATTCAAATGAGGGGCCAAAATCAAGGCATACCCAAGTTTCTTATTAATGAAAGTTCATCAGAAGCCAATAAGGTATTTCTTTTTATCATCTCTTGTCGTTTTACCAGTTAAATGAAAGTGAAATAAATTTGAGGGGCTTTCTCTGGTGACAAAGCTACTCTCACTTTATATGAAAAATATTAAGAACACTAATATTTCTTCTATGCTGGTAGTATGTGTATATTGCTGAGCCTGGATGGTTGCATCAAGCTTCCTTGTTTTACTTATTCATTAAAACTTTTGTGTCCTGCCTTTCTAGCAAGCTAGAACATAGGGATTTGCCTTCAATCAAGTCAGACCCTTGGTCCATCTAGCTCAGTATTGTCTGTCTTGTTTGTTTATTTATTCATTTAAAATATTAAAATACCCCGCCCCTCCAGTATACTACTGCTCAGGGCAGCTAACAAAATCTATAAAATAGTTTCAACATAAAATCAGATTAACAACACTAGCCCAATTAAGCTAAAGAAGTGAAAAATCCAGGCTAAAACCATAATCAGAATTACAGACTTTAAAATTTCAAATTAAAAGTTATTTTTAAAAACCCCTAAAAACTAAGAATTGCTACACAGACTGGCAGCAGCTTCTCCAAGGTTGCAGGCAGGAGTCTCTCTCAGCCTTATCTTGGAGACACCAGTGAGGAAACTTGGGATCTTCTGTATGCAAGTGTTCTTCTCAGAGCGGCCCCGATCCCTAAGGGGAATATTTTATAGTGCTCACATGTAATCTCCCTTTCAAATGCAAACCAGGGTAGACCCTGCTTAGCAGCAGGGACAATACATGCTACCACAAGACCAGCTCTCCTCCCAAGCTAGTCAAGGCAGCTTACAATACCAAAATTGTAAAAATATGGAGTAACCAAAAATACTGCAGAGTAACAAAACAAAAACAAAACCTCATGGAAAAGAAGGGATGCATTCTAAGGGCAAAAAGCAACTTTAATTTAACATGCTATCTGTTTTAAATGGGTTGAGATTGTACTGTTATCAGCTATTTTGTTTTCTTATAATGCTGCTTTTCAGATTGCTATTGCTTATTATGGGGTAGCATTCATACAAAGTCACTCATAAGAAGCACTATTGAAATATCTGAGAGTTATCTTTACTACCTTGAGGCCAATAAATTGCAATGGAACTCACTTATGGCTTAGTTTGAATGCTACCCATGAATTCTTAGAAAAGCAGTCTATATATCAGATAAATTTAATACATTCATACATTACACTACTAATACATTATTGTTCATGTTTTCATGGACACACTCGGAAGCTATTCTAACGATCAGTGGAAAGCAGACTAAGTGTGCTTAGCCCGCTCCCCACCAATCATAAGACCCACCACCCCTTAGGAACATAGGAACATAGGAAACTGCCATCTACTGAGTCAGGCCATTGGTCTATCCAGCTCAGTATTGTCTTCACAGACTGGCAGCAGCTTCTCCAAGGTTGCAGGCAGGAATCTCTCTCAGCCCTATCTTGGAGATGCTGCCAGGGAGGGAACTTGGAACCTTCTGCTCTTCCCAGAGCAGCTTCATCCCCTGAGGGGAATATCTTGCAGTGCTCACACATCAAGTCTCCCATTCAGATGCAGCCAGGGCAGATCTGCTTAGCTATCGGGGCAAGTCATGCTTGCTACCACAAGACCAGCTCTCCTCTAACCTAGGAGAGTGCTCCGCAAACCCGGTTTTTAAAATCGTGAGTAGCCACGGTGCGGCTCTGTGCTACGGCTACTCATGAGTATACTCTTGGCAGGAGGCTGAAAAGCAGCCTCCTGGCTCGGGGGTCTCTCCAGTATGCCCTGTGCACTCGCACAGGGCATACTGGAGCTTTCGGGGTCCGCGTGGCCCCCAATCCTCCCAGCCCCTGCCAGCTCCATCATGGAGCCGGAAGTTGTGTGGGCAGATGTGTGGGCGGCCGATCCATCATGGAGCCGGCAGTTGTGTGGGCGGCCGATCCAACCTCCCAGGGCTGCCGCCCTGCCGATCCAGCCCTCCCAGGGCTGCCGCCCTCCCTAGGCGGGTCTCTTGGATCGTGAGACCCGCCTCACAATGTGTCCATTGTGTGTCCAATAAGAGGAGAGCTAGTCTTGTGGCAGCAAGCATGACTTGTCCCCTTTGCTAAGCAGGATCCACCCTGGTTGCATATGAAAGGGAGACTAGAAGTGTGAGCACTGTAAGATATTCCCTCAGGGGATGGGGCCGCTCTGGGAAGAGCATCTAGGTTCCTGGTTTCTCCAAGAGAGGGCTGAGAGAGATGCTTGCCTGCAACCTTGGAGAAACCACTGCCAGTCTGTGAAGACAATACTAAGCTAGATGGACCAGTGGTCTGACTCAGTATATAGCAGCTTCCTATGTTCCTATGCTCCTAATGTCATTTTACTGAGGTCTTACAGTGAGGCTATTCTCACATGCCGCCTAACCCAGTCTAGGGATGCCCATCCTAGGCTAGACTGTGCATAAGAAAACCACCCAGCGGCAGCGCCACCTAGCCTGGCTTCTAAGCCTGGCTGTTAGCCGAGGTTAAGGGAGCAAGCACTCTCTTAACCCCAGCTACCTGCTCATGTGCAAGCACAGTCTGCTTCCAGCCCGTGCTGGAAGCAGACTAGATGAGTGCTTCCTAGAGTGCTCATCTCTCAGGGGAATCCCCCAATGAATAACGCGTGTTGCACGTTGCATTGTGGGATTCCCGCTGACCGGGATGCGTCGTCCTGGCCTCCGGAGCTTCACGCTGCACCACATAGCACTGCTTGTCTGGGAGCGCATTCTGCCCTCCCAGGAACATGAAATCGCTCATCTGAGGGGAAGGAGACTTTAAAAAGCCTTCCTGCCTGTTCTTTATATTGGAGCTCTCCAGGAGGCAAGCCTAGCAGGATCTCATTTCTTTCCCAGCCACTGTCTATATGTATTTCGAAGAAGAAAGCTGTGATTCAGTCAGACTGCAGAAAGAATGCATTCCTGCTCTGCATTTTGTACTCTGAAACCATTTCATGCCTTCTGTGTACTCCAAAACCCTAACCCTCAAGTAGAAGAAATGGATCATGTGCAGCACAGAGGGGCACATCTGGCACCCAAACTCAGCCTGCTGCATGTACCTTTAGGTTTTCTTGCTTCCCTCACTGTGCAGTGTGGATGTCATGTGGTTCTCTTGTTGCCATGGTAACTAACCTTGCTTAGTGAGCCGGGCTGCTGAGTAAAAATCCCACACAGGGACCATCCCTGTCAGATCTTTTCGCAAGCGTGATTGTGCAATGGCCTTCTGAGTGGTGCCTGCTAGGCTGCAGCCTTGCTTGGGTAGAGCCCTGTTCATTTTTATGATGTGGCTCCAGGAATGAGTTTCTTTCTTTGAGTGTGCTTAAAATAAAAACATGACAAACATGTCTTTATTCCATACAATTTCCATTTCCATTTGGAACGAAAACACGGAAGGAGGAGAAAGGCTCTGGATGCTGACAAGAATGTGAACACATTTGTGTGTGTGTGTGTGTGTGTGTGTGTGTGTGTCTGTGTGGGGCGGGGGGGGGAGTTTGTCTCTTTGTACAGGAGGGGGATAACCCTTCTACATGCAGGGCACCTTTCTTCTGTTCAGCAGACCCTGTGGTATTTCGGGAAACCATAACCATGAGAGAAAACCAACGGGAAGCTGCTATTGCTGCTAATGGACTGCTTTTGTGCCATAAGAAATGAGACAGAAGTGCTTTGTGTTCGACACAGACACAGCTCTGTCGGCAGAATACAGAAGCTGGGCCATTCAGGAGCACAGCTTGTCTCCCGCCTACACTGATAGGAAATGAATCTATTTGGGAAGAGCGGGATGCATTTCGTCGATTCGTCCGATGCAGCTGAGAGGGCCCTCCCACCCTCTGCCATATTTTAGCCCCGCACAATAAATTGCAACGGAAGCTGCTACTTAGCTGCTCTGTGAGATCCAGATGTCTTCTCTGAAGGAAGCACTTCTGTGTTGGGAAATGGCACTTCCTGGCTCTGATCCAAAGACAGTGGTGTAGCAATGTGTGCAGAACCAGGTGTAGTGGCTGGGGCCGTGTGCATCTCCAACTGTGTGGCAATGTGTGGATGGAAATGCACAAGGATGGCCTACCTGAGTTGTTGCAATTCATTGTAGCTGGGGATGTTGAGAGTTGCAGTTCAGCCACACCTGGACAGCTTCAGGCTGGCTGTCCCTGGCACAGTGTTTTCTACAGCTTGTAGTACAAATGGAGGTCACACTGATGAATTGCACCAAAGGTGCAATGTAGATATTTATCTGTGTGCAGGCTGCCGTGTGTGGTTCCCAGTCTAGGAAGGGATCCTTTGCTGGACTGTTGCATCAATCCACAATATTATCCACTGTAGAAAGGATATTATTCTTATCATAATTAGTGCTTTGATTACAGTGAAGACTGCTGTGTGGAATATTCTTGTACCATTGGCTCTGGGGCTTCTGGGTGTGGTTTGATTGTGTATCAAGGGAGAGTCAACTTATGTTTTGCTTTATTTCTTCAAATCTGAAAACGGTTCCACTTCCCTTCATAGATTTATCAAGCTGCTTACCAAATGGTTTGTGATGTAAACAGTCATATCAATGGGCAGTTCCCCACCCCTCTGGCTATTATTCAGGTATAAAATATATGGATTGCCTTTTTGCCAGTGATCTACAATCTATAAGAGGAAGCCATCAAACAGCTAATGCAGAAAATCAGCTGCTTCCAAAAACTTTGGTGCCACTGTGAAGAAGGCTCTGCCTGGAAGTCAGTTCTTACTTCACACCAAGAAAGGGACCAGGAGCAAGGCATCTCCCAGCAGACACCTTATTTTATGTAAACCTTTTTGAGAACTTTTTGTTCAAAAGTGGAATATAAATAGTAGCAGAAACAGATCACAATGAACGGGAAGATTAAATAACAACAACTCTGCTTCAAAGTGCTTCTTATGAATTATTATACTTACAACAAACCTGTATGGTACATAAGTAATATTTATTTATTTTTACATTTATATCCCACTCTTTCTCCAAGGAGCCCAGGGCATTGTATGTTATGTTTATCCACACAAAAGCTTTGCGAAGTAGATGAGATAGATCAGGGATTCTCAACATTGGGTCCCCAGATGTTATTGGACTTCAATTCCCATAATCCCCAACCAAAGGCCACTGGGGCTGGGAATTATGAGTGTTGAAGTCCAATAACATCTGGGGACCCAAAGTTGAAAATTCCTGAAATAGATAACCTACCTCACAGAGATAGGTGACTGGCCCAGAGTCGCCCAGTGAGTCTCATGGCCGAACAGGAATTTGAACTTGGGTCTCCCTGGTCCTAGTCCAACACTCTAACGCACACTACACTACACTCGGTCTTATTATCCCCATATCACAGCTGGCAAGTTGAGGCTGAGATGGAGTGGTTTGCCTAAAGCTACCTAATGAATTCATGGCAGAGGCAAGATACAAATCACAGTTTTCCTGACTCGCAGCTCAGTTCCTTATGCTATACCAGGTGAATTAGACCATTTATCTATTTAGGTTAGTATTGTTTACATGCTAACTGGCAGGAGCTCCCCAGGGTCTTGTTGTAGTCCAGGCCTGATTTATATACTAAATATGCTCATTAGGTAGCATACAAAATTAGGCCTGTCTCATAGTGTCACCAAGTGACCAAGTTCTTTTATATAGTGACCATGTAGGATCTGGAAGCAAGGAAGAAAGGAGATCAGACCAATCCTAAATGATTCAATGGGCTTTATTGAGTACTAGTGTTTTTAAGCCTGTTAAAATAACGGGCGCTAGTAGGGCGGCCTCTGTCGCCGTCTTTCCTCTCCCAGCGTTCAGCCCGCCCTCTCCCCCTCGCCCGGCTTCCTCCGCCGCCTCGGCCGTTTTGCTCTTCCCTGCGCTTGGTCCGGATCCTGGCTCCACTGTTTTTCTCCTCTCTGCGGTCGGGCCAGTCCCGCTGCCGCCATCTTTTTCCGCCGTATTCCCCCTCCCCGCCCCTGGCGGTCAGGCCGGTCCCACCGCCACTGTCTTTCTCTGCCCCACGGTCAGTCCGAAACCGCCGCCACCTCTGTTGTTTTCGGCGGCCGGGCCAAACCCGCTGCCACTGCCTCTCCTCTTCCAGCGGCTGGGCTGGACCCGCCGCCCCTGCCTCTGCCCTCCCCGTGGCTGCCTCTGGCCTTCCTGTGCCCGGGCCGACCAACCGGCCAACATGGCCGCCCCCCCGCCCCCGGCGTCTTTCCCTTCCCTGCGGCCGCCGCTGCCCCTGTTCTTTTTGGCGGGCGGGCCAGACCCGCCGCCGCCTCGCTATTCCCGCGGCTGGCCTGGACCCGCCGCTGCCGCCTCTGTTCCCCGGTCCCCTCTTCTTCTTCTCCCGGACCGGGAGCCAACATGGCCGCCGTGTCTCTGTGGCCGTATCTTTCTCGGACATTCTGGGCATGCGCTCTGCGCGTGCCCAGAACGGCCGAGAAAGACATGGGCGCAGAGACATGGGCGCACACCCTGGCTCTTTATTATAGAGGATAAAAGAATAACAACATCAATCTAACTGAGCAGAAAGCAGAACATTCTATCAGTATTACTAACATTTCAACCCTAGCCAGCACCAATATTCACCCAGTGTCCCTAACTAACACATGTGTGTGTATTAAATCTTCCTAGAGCCTAATACAATTCAGATATAGACGGAAAAGGGGGGGGGGGAGGTAAAGAAGTCTGAGGGCTGGCATGGTTTGGGGAGATCAGGAATTAGTAGAGGGACGAGGGGAAAGGAGAAGAAGGGGAAAGGATGGAGGGATCCAAGGCTTGTAGAGGCAGCATATTACCAGGATCAGAGGCTTGAGAGCGGTGGATCTTTCAGCTGAAGGAGCGAGGCTTTAGCTGGGGACAGGAGTCTTTAGAGCAATCATCAAGCATGCAGTTTGCTCAGAGCAAGGCTGAGAGTCAGAGCACCATGGTTGGGGGAAGTCTTGACTTCTCACTGCGCAGCAGAAGTCACAGAGTTCTGGTTCATGGACAGAGTTCCTGCTTGTTGCCCCGCGGCTTAGCAGCAAATTCTGGGATGGCTCTTGAGCAGATCTTGCTTGTAGGTGAAAGACTGCTTGTAGGCACAAGACTACTAGTCTTCTGTCCAGTAAGCTTCATTCTTTATAGTTGCATTTTCTTTTGATCTCTCATAGAGTCTATTTGAAATCTCCTCATCTTTTCCTGGGTCCCCAAAAAGGTGACAACTTGCTGTTACCTCCTGGATATCATCTTTTAATTATTCGGCCAGTCCAGAGAGCTCTTAATCTCATCTTCTGTTAGCAGCTATCTTGAGGAGGGGACATTGCCCAAAGCAAATCTGCATCTCTGAGTTGCAAATGGGCCCCTTCTCTTGTCCCAGATTTGCTAGCCTGGTCCCAAAAGGTGTTAAAAGTCAGGAGTTAGTAAGAGAGAATTAGTTCTATTTGTGTGAGACAGCAATTACATTATTTCTTATGTACCTCTATCCAGTGTGTAATTATAACAAGAGAATATTTAAAGTAACATAAAAAGGGGTGCATGTGTGAGACGAGTTAATCAATACATTTGACTGAGGCAGAAGCATCCTGTCAGTGAGGAAAAAGGATAATTTCAGCAGTGTGAGACTGGTAATTAAGCCCGACCCATTGAGTCTCTTGTGAGTTCCACAAACACTGATAAACAATGCTAGATTGCCCCTGCCTTTACAAATCATTTACCAAGCATTACCAAGGCAGATCTGGGTGTCAATTCACCCTGAGTCCAGGCATTAATTCCTGTCTTAATAAAATGGAACCAGACACAGGCCTGAATTCCATATACTTCTGGGTTGGTACCTCTGGGTTGAGGTTGGGGTACATGTGCCCCAACAGTCTCAGACAGAGAAAGGCATTTCCCAGCCCTACCTGCAGATGGCAGGGATTGAACCGGGGACCTTCTGCATGCAAAGCAGATGCTCTGTCTCTGAGCTATTGCCCCATCCCCATATACATGACCAAGAAACAAAGCCAAACACCAGTAGTGCTGTTGGCCTTGTTTGGTTGTATATTTGGGACTTAAATCCAATAACTACATATGAAGCAGACTCTTATTGAGTCAGACCATTGGTCCATCAAGATCAGTATTGTCCACACTGGCTGGCAGCAGCATTGCAAGATTTCAGGCAGGAGCTTTTCCCAGCCCTACCTAGAGATGCCTGGAATTGAACCTGGGACCTTCTGCATGCAAAGAAGGTGCTGTAACACTGAGCTACAGTCCCTCATCAGGTTCATACAGGAGGAAAAGTTCCTGTATTGAATGTCCTTATTGTGAATGCAGTATATATAGCAAAGAAATACTTTTCAGTTTTCCCTTGATGTGTGCTCTAGTTTTGCTGTCTGTCAGGCCAAAGATAGCTTCCCTGTACCATCAATGTGCCAGTCATAGAGAAAGAGAAAATGTTATCATGAGCATCAGCTCTGTTTGTGTTTTGTAGCTAATCTTTACTACCTGTGCCATTTGCCCCAAATCCTGGCATATTTCTAAAAGAACTTTGGCCGGAATTCTTTTCAGAAGTTTTTGAATGTGCCCAACATTCCTTTCTTCTCCAAAGTTTTTTAAAGCAGTGTTAAGAAAAACTTTTATAAAAGCTTCTAGCATTGGATTAGGCGCGTAGCCACAATTAGACAAGAGGGGGAAATGACAACCCCTGGGCTGCCACCAGGGGCAAAGCCACCGTTGAGCAAACGGGTCCGAAAAACCAGGGCTACTGCCAATCAGGGACCACACCTGGCACCCCAGACACAGGGGGCGTATCTTTGCTTGCAAATGATTCATTCAAGTGCTGGCTGGGGACTCCGTTCTCTGCCTTGAACGAAGCACCGACAGATAAAGCGCCGACTGAGAACAATGTGCGCACACACTCTGTTGGAAGTGAAGGACTTTGCGCTGTCTCGTGTCTCAGTGACAGAAGGGGACAGACTAGTGAGTCAGAGGGCTAGAGAGGTCAAGACTCTGTATGTACTCTTGATTTTTGGTCAAGTCTCAGCAAAAGCCAAGGTAGGAGGAGGTCTGTGGTAGGAGGAGGATTGTCTGTGAGCCAGGAGCTAGATATGATGGCACCATCCTCCTGGCTCAGACACAATCACTCTCCCCTCCCTTGGTTTTTGCTCACACATGACCAAAAGTCAGGAGTGCACACAGCTCCTGAAGCCGGGTAGGATGCTTGTTTTATGATCAATTTATGATCGTGTGAAGGGGCTGTATATGAATGATGTGGGGTATAAATATCTTAAATAAAATAAAATAAAGGCCTTTTCAAAGAGATAGGTATTTTCATGGTGGCATATAATAGGCCTCTCTAGGGAGGGCATTCCAGAGTGTTGGTGTCACAACCAAACAGTCCCTGCTCCTTGTACCCACCTGAAAATCCAGAGCAAGACATTAGATGTTGAATGGAATTAACAGGAGGGGAAATATGGAAGAAGGCAGTCCTTGAGGTACCCAGGTTCCAAGCCATTCAAGGCTGTTAAAAAATGGAACCAACACCTTGAACTCAGCATGAAAGCCCAGGCATGCATTATGCAATCTCACTCATGTGCACTACAGCAAAAGAAGCAGCAGCAGCTTGGATTCTTTTCCGCTGCCGCCTCCTCCTGTAACTGTCCAAGTGGATAAAATGCTGGCTAGTTGGCACCTCTACTCACTATTTTAATTTCTTGTGGAAGCAGATTTTGTAGCAGACCCTTCACAATGTGTCTTAATGAAACTGTTCCAGGGTGCTGACTAAACACTCCAGTGGTACTTTTGGACTAGTGTGGGGAATCAGCATGACTAAATGGAACAGTTTTACAGTATCAATTTGTGCAAAGTTTTCGTCTGGAAATGATGAGAAGACAGAAATATGGTACAATCAGATTTATTTAGGGTAATGGGGTACATGAAAATAAAAAGATTGATTAGGCAAGGTGAGAAGGCAATAAAATCTTAACAGTATTTAACTAGAGTCTCACATAGAGGTGGTTTAGCTTCAGGTCCAAATTGTCAATAAAATCAGCTTTAGGCTGTACTTCAGAAAGGACCCAAATGTAGACTAAGGAGAGAAAAGGAAGCGAGGAGATTTTAAAGGGATAGAAGGGATACCATTGGTGCACTTGCAGGCTGAGTGCGCAGGCAGATTTCCTCACAGGGGCAAAGCAGAAAGGCAGGAAAAAGAAAGAGCAAGCGGCACAAAGTTGCCACTCGCAAGCTAGGGAACCAGGATGCATTTGGATCCAGGATATGTACAGGGGTGTTTTGTTCTCCAGGGTCCTTCTCTGAATTCTGTTGTGTTTTCCCTCCTAACCATGTGTGTGGGTCAGGTGTACAAATAGGCAAGTTCATACCCTGGGCAATGCATAGGTCATGCTCCCTTACTGCAAAGGCTAAAACTTGCATGTAACAAAGAAGTTCATGTATGCATGAATCAATCAAGTAGGTGTGATCTTTAAGAAACATAAGATGAAATGGCTGGTTGAGAGGTGTGCGTGGAGTACTGAATGGGTGAACCCAACAGCTTTATCTGAGATCGGGACGTCTCTTCTTGGGGGGGGGGAGGCTTTCTTTTCCTGTTAACGATCTTCCCTCTGGTCATTGCTAGGGATGTGCATGGAACCGGCGACTGCCGGTTCGAAGGTGAGGGGGATAACTTTAAGGACTGGGAAGGGTGCTTTTCTCCCCCCACCCCCCGGCTGCATTTCCCCCACCGGCACTGTCCTGAAAAACAGTCCCATGGGGAATCAGTGTGCCTCCTTGTCACCCGAGTGAGTCGCGGACCGGAAGTACCTGGAAGTGCCTGGTGCACATTGTGATGTGAGCATGCACACAGGCACTTCCAGGTACTTCCAGTCCGCGACTCAGCAGAGCGGCAAGGAGGTACACTGTCAGCACGCTGGACCATTTTTCAAGACAGTGCCAGAGAGGGAAATGAGGCAGGGGAAAGCATCCTCACCAGTCCTTAAAGTTATCCTCCCCACTCTTCAAACCAGCTAAACCGCCAGAATTTCGAACCGGTTCAGAGGGCCATAAAAGGCCTCTGAACCGGTTCCGTACACATTCCTAGTCATTGCCAGCTTATTATTATTAGACCATTGTGATAGGAGGCTGGGGGTGTGTCATGCTTACCTGGGTTGTTGTAGGAGTGATTAGCAAGGCTAATCCCATTGCCAAGGAAGGGAGTTACTATTGCTCTTGTGAAGGTATCTTTGATCCAGGCTGCTTGCTAGCTTCCTCCTTTTTGCAAGAGAGGCCAGGGGGGACTCCCTATAGTCCTTTGTTATTCTGACCTTGGGCAGTGTTGCCCCATGTTTGCTTGTGCTAAGTAAGCAAACATGCTTGTGCAGAGTTCACATACAGATTCTGAGGAGGATGGTGTCATATCCTTAGCTCTAGATCATCATGGGTTTGGAAGATGTGGGGAGAGAAAACTCCAAGAGATCTAAAGTACTGTTGCAGATACATTTATCCTCTATGAGTAATTGTACAGGAAGCAACTTTAACTGAGAAACAAGAGTTTTTATATATATATATATATTACTAACTAAAACATAGGCTAAGAAAACAATAAACAGACTAACAGTCTCTTATGCAGAGAGAGGCAGAACCTCTCAGTTTGAATTCAGGACAGCCCCCAAGCCAGTACACAGACACATTCAAATATATACACGCATGTCCAATATAAAGAACTGAGGCAATGTCCATGGCAAAATCCCAACACAGTCTCCAGAAGGAGCCCTGGCCCCTTGGTGAAGACTGGAGGTCTATTCAGACATTACATTGTACATGCATACAAGTATCTGTACACATGCACATGTGTTTGTGTGAATGACTATACAACTGGGGCAACTGGCTCTATCCAACCCCAGCACAGCAGCCCTCCAGTGGCAGTTGCTGGTGTCTATCTTATGTTCCTGTTTAGATTGTGAGCCCTTTGGTGACAGGGATCCATCTTATTTATTTATTATTTCTCTGTGTAAACCGCTTTGGAAACTTTTGTTGAAAACTAGTATATACATATTTGTTGTAGTAGGAACTGTATTGTGAACGGATCTGTATGTGCATACACCATACATAGATTATATGTGCATTGAATGTAACATATGAATGGGGCTTGGGTCTCTTAAGCTACATTCTGGCTTGGACCCTAGCAGTCTTGTATCCTCTGAGAGGAAGGATAAGTGTTTGGGGTAACAGGTGAAGGCAATGGCAGCTCAGGATCTCTGTGTGGCTGAGGCAGAGTGTCAAATGCTGCTTCACCCTGTGTGCACCCATATCCCCCCTCTTTCCCTTTTTAAAAAGCAGAGCATCTTGTCGCCTTGCTTGTATGCCAACAGTCTGCTGCCTGTGGCAACTGCCTCACCATGCCTCATGGAAGGGCCACCCTCAGAGGGCTTGGCCAGGCCACAGATAAGCCAGGCTGGTGGTTCCTGACTAATGGCTGCAAAGCCAAGTTGCACCAAACCATAGAATGGCATCTTTGAATTCCAGTCACCATGTTGCCTTCTGCTGATTCCACAATGGCTCAGTCTTTGGCAGTGGGGGAAAAAATGTATTTCTCATCCAGTGATGAGCAGTCGGTTAGGTCATAGTACCCTGGTTTTTAGCACTGTCTAGGGATTGCACACTTAGACTGTACATTTAGCACTGTCTAGAGCCAGCTGTCTCAAACAGTCCTTTCTAATCAGGAATGACAGCCTTCTGTCAGCCAACAATCAAGTGTCATTAGTTCCTGCAAGGGCTTAAAATAAGAAGAGCCAGCCAATTGTTTATTCAAATGCAGTACACAGGTGCATGTCTTTGTAAATAAAAAAATGTGCAAGATCTGTACAGCAAAGATCAGGTGCCCGAGTTCAATGAAAAACTTAGCAAGCCTTTGAAAAGGTGTGGACATGTCAATCACAATCAGAGGAACCGTGCAAGGCACATGTGCAAGGGGGGCCTCCCCCTTAAGCAGGCACTGGTGAGTGGCCCCTATGATCGTAGTTAGCTTCCTGCCTGAAACTCTTGAAGAATGTATTTGACCATGATTCAAGTGGTGGTTTGAGCTGTCTCATATGGGAGATCTGAACACCAGTGAATACTCATTGCATGGGCATATTCATTTATTGTTCAATTCATATAATTCATCCCAAGGCAGTATACAAATCATAAAATTCATCCCAAGGTAGTATACAAAAGTTAATCTATATCTATCTATCTATCTAAAATACAATAAGGTTGTATGTGGCATACCCCACCCACACAGTGCTTTACCAATCGGAGGTAATAGAACAGAAGCACTTGGTGATTGGGCAGTGGGGATTCCATATGCAGATAGGGAAGAGGAGTGGAAAGGGAGTGAGTGAGTGAGTGAGTGGGCGGGTGGGGAGGGAGGTGAGCAGGGAGGGGGCGAGTGAGCGGCCAGGAGGGGTGAGTGAGTGAGGGAGCAGCAGGGAAGGGGTGAGCAGCGGGGAGGGGGCAAGTGAGTGGTGGGGAGGGGGCGAATGAGAGTGGTGGCTGACACTGAGCAATAAAGCAGGGGCTGTGGCGGAGCGCAAGGAGAGCAACAAAGTCCTAGTGCACAGATTATCTATGCAGGTTCAGCTAGTACAATACAATTCCATAAAAAACATAAAAACACCAATAAGCAACAGCCGTAAAAAGCAAAGACAGAGTGTCTGGAAAGGAGAGATTGGCAACCCCTAAGGGATAAAAGCCTGAACAAACAAAAGAGTTGCTGGTTCTTTTTAAAAAGCAGCCACAGATGCCAGAGAACGGACACCCACCAGGAGAGCATTCCAGAGCATGGGGGCAACAACAGAGAAGGCCCTGTCCCATGTGTATAACAATTGGGCCTCCCTCAATGTTGGCACATGGACTAAATCCCCCTCTGATTACCTTGTTGGGCAGTCATATCCATATATGGATATATTCATTTATATAGGGACCGACATGATGCACCCTTCCAACGGAGATGGTACGACTTGTGGCACTTGCTGCTGGAGACCCAGAAGTAGCTGCACCGCTATACAGAACTGGCGATAGAGCTACTGGCATCCCTGTACTTTCCCCCATTTGGAACAATGGGAATAAATAGAGTAACGCTGGTAGTGCTCCCACCGGTTCTCCACAGTGGAGCTGCTGCTTCCAGGTCCGCAGCAGTGGCACAAGTTCTAATGATGTTAGAACTGCACATCATGTCCACCAGTGTCATCTGCGTGCCTCGCGCTTTATACAGAATGACAAGATGGTTCCCTGCCTCAAGGGGCCCACAATGTAAAAAGGAGTACAAGAGAGAGAAAGCAACAGAAAAAAGTGAGGAAAGTGGAGGCAAGGGGGACAGAAGAAGAATACGTCTTAATGTTTCATGTATACATGCTTGGGCTTGGTTACGGTTTCATCCTGGGCCTTACAGGCCAATAGAAGGAGCCTTGGTGTCTGGCCTCTCTCTCTGCTGCAGCCAGCTGGAAATGGCCGGAAAATGGTGGCAAGAAGCCACCAGGATTAATTACCAATGCTTTCATGCCCTGCTTGTAGGCTTCTTGGAGGCATCTGAGTGGTCACTCTGGAAAGCACGATGCTGATGGACCTTTGGTCTGATCCAGCAGAACTTTTATTTTGCTAACAAGGAGCCTCTTGACCACCTGTAACAGGGATTCCCAGATATTGTTGACTGAAATCCCCAGAATCCCCAGATGTAATGGTCTTTGGCTGGGGATTATGGGAGTTGTGGTTAACAACATCTGGGAATCCCGGTTACAGGGAATACTGCTCTTGACCTATTACATAGACCTTTGAAGCTATGCATGGCAAGAGCATCAACTGTGCTCACCTACTGACCCTGCCCAACACACCCTCCATCTCTGCACAGAACTGTCATATGTGGACAGGGACATCGGACATGCAAGCCCTAGCTGTGTCATCTGTATCTTGCAGTCAGAGCCTTTTTTATGCTGAGCTCTGCTTGTTCAGACTCCTCTGCTGATGGTCCGATGGACAGGTGTCTAGGGCAGGCACATTAAGGGGCAGCTGGAGTGCTGAAGTGGCAAGGCAGGCAAGTGAGACCCTTAAATATCTTTCCTGGGCTTCTGTTTTAGTGGTGCAAGCTCCATCAATAAAATTATCCTCGCAACTGTTCAGGGAACCAAAAGCTTGGTTAGGACGACTCTTTACAATTGAAGCACTATTTCATGAAGGCTCTTGAGAAGTATAACAGCACCTTGGTTTATCCTGTGGCTGGAATGATGTGCAAGTCCATGCTGATGTTATTTTGGAATATGATGCCATAGAAGCATCAGAGCAGCATTCATATTTAATGCCCACATCAACACTAAGAGTTAGTTTCTTTCTAAGGGTGCTCTATGCATCATTCAGTGGTTTTTCCTAAGCCTTTAAAAATATAAGATGAGATCATAGCTAGTCCATTTCTTGTTCCTCTGCCATTCTAGCCAGCTGCCTGAGTGGTTCAGTGTGTAGTGTAACAACCTTGGATCTGGAGAGATACAATCCAAATGACTGCTAATGAGATCTTAATGTCTTAAGTGAGGTGTGTCAAGGATCAAGTCTGTCTGGGTGTTTATGCTCTGGAAGCTTTTTCTCCTAATCAGAGATGAGCAGAGCCATCCCATGTGCTTGCTAAGTAACCAGTGGCAGTCACATATTTTAGTCTGGTGAGAGACAGACTGGGGTTCTTCTTTGACCTTGTGCTGTGCTTTAGAGGCACTCAGACAGCAGCAAGAAAAAATCACTGCTTTCCAAATGCCTCCATAGCACAAGGTCAAGAATCTAATCTCTTGTAAGATTAGATTGGATCAGTTTCAGTTTGTGACTCCTGAGGATGTGGACAAGCTGCTTGGAGCAGTACAGCCTCCTATCACCTGTTCTTTGGACCAACATGGCTGATTTCATCTTGCAGGGCAGTTGTTGGAGCTGGCCTAGTTCATATCGACACTGAGGGTGGGAGGGCAGGATGCCACCTTGTTTAAAGGAGGCAGTGGTTAGACCTCTTCTTAAGAAGATGGCATGAATGCATTGTTTTAATTGTGGGTTTTATGTCTTTTAAAAAGTTGTTGTACACTGCCCAGAGCCTCTGGATGGGGCAGTTTATAAACGAAACAAACAAATAAATAAATAAATAAATAAGAAGCCCATTCTGGATTCCCTAGTATTGGGTAATTATAGGCCAGTCTCCAACCTCCCATTTTGGGGGTAAGATAATTGAAAGGCTAGTGGCTGACCAAATCCAAGTGGTCTTGGAGGAAACTGATTATCTAGACCCATTTCAAACTGGTTTTGGTGGGTTTCAATGCTTTCTGGGGTTCAGACAGCCTTGGTCGGCCTGACTGATGACCTTAGCCAGGGAATGGATAGGAGGAGTATGACTCTCTGCTGGTTCTTTTGGATCTTTCAGTGTCTTTCAATACTGTCAATCATTGGTATACTTCTGGATTGCCTGAGGGATTTGGGGCTAGGAGGCACTGTTTTACAGTGGTTTTGCTCTTATGTCTTGGGTAGATGGTGGTGCTTAGTTGCTCCTCAAAATGGGAGCTAGTGTATGGAGTCCCTCAGGGCTCTATTCTGTCACCAATGCTTTTTAACATCTACATGAAACCTCTGGGTGAGGTCAATGTGGGATTTGGTGCTGGGTTTTATCAATATGCTGACAACACCCTTGTCATCAGTATCAGTAAATGGCATTAGTCCCTTAAATGCCTGCCTACAGGCAGTAGTGGTCTGGATGAGGGATAATAAACTGAAACTGAATCCAAGCAAGATGGAGGTGCTCATTGTTGGGGGTCACAATATGCAAGATGGGATAGAACTTCCTGTACTGGACGAGGTTACACTTCCCCAGAAAGAGCAGGTTTGTAGCTTGGGAGTGCTCTTGGACCCAGGTCTCACCCTGGTGATATAGGTTGAGGCTTGGGAGTGCTCTTGGACCCAGGTCTCACCCTGGTGATATAGGTTGAGGCCAGGAGTGCTTTTTTTGAGCTACAATTGATTTGACAACTCTGCCCATTCCTTGAGAATGAACTAAAAACAGTGGTGCACCAGCTGGTGACCTCCAGGTTGGACTACTGCAATGCGCTCGGTGTACGGCTGCCTCTGCATGTAGTTCGGAAACTTCAGTTAGTTCAAGATGCGGCAGCCAGATTAGTCTCTGGAGTAGTCTCCAGAGAGACCGCTTTATGCCTTAAACAGTTGCACTGGCTGCTGATATGTTTCCAGGCAAGGTACAAAGTGCTGGTTATTACCTTTAAAGCCCTGAATGGCTTAAGTCTGGGTTACCTGAGAGAGCACCTTTCTCTACAAGATCCCCACCACTCATTGAGATCATCAGGAGGGGTCAGTCTTCAGGTGCCCCTGGTTTATCTGCTGATGATCTGGGATCGAGCCTTCTCAGTTGCTGCCCCTAGATTGTGGAATGTACTCCCCGTGAGCATGAGAGGAGTATCTTCCTTGGAGGCCTTCAGGAGCTTTAAAGACCTATTTTTTTAGCCTGTTCTTTAATTATATCTAGTTTCAGTTTAGATTTTAATCTGGCTTTTTAATTTTAATTGTTTTATTATGTGTGTTTTATTTTAATGTAAACCACCCTGAGCTACTTTAGGAAGGGTAGTATATAAATCAAATAAATTAAACAATTAATTAATTTTTTTTAAAGGAAACTCCCTGGTCTTTTCCAAGCTCAGGAGAGGGGCAGGCAGTGGCAGTGGCAGGCAGCTGCCTCTTGGGGCTGGTGGAGAGGGGGCGGGCCAGAGGGGAAGGAAGGGTGCAGAGGGGAAGGAAGGAAGCCGGGGGGAATTTAGGCAGGGCTAATAGTAGGCAAGTCCAAACCTAAGTTAGAAAGAACCAGCCCATGCTTTTCTTCATCTGTAAAGCTGTTTACTTGTCTCAACCAAAATCTCCATCATTCACACCTGGGCGCTTTCCAGATTAGAACCTGCAATGGGGTCACGGCTGATCTAGGAAGTGTGCTACCACACTTCCTGTGTTGTGACACCAGAGTCCCTACACGGACAGCAGGGTGCCGTTCAGATTTCCAATGCCTTGTTTAGAATTTAATCACTGTGATATAGAGCTAGGACGTTGTATATCCGGCATTAAAAAGGTGGTGTTTTTTCAGGATGCAAGTTTTTGTGCGGCTGCTCCCCCTGCAGGTTTTATGTTTTGAATGCGATTTGCCGGAACGAGGCATTTAGCCGCTTTTCAGCGGCTAATCTGGAAAGCACCCAGCACTTGGCCGTTGGCTATTTAGTGCGAAATTCCCCCTTTGGTTTGCTGATCAAGGAATCCTGCCCTTCGAGTGGTTAATTGTAGATGTCAGTGTGGAAAGTAGCAATGCCCCCCCATAAGTCCCCATGCCTCTTCTTCCCCTCAATAGCTCCATCCCGTCTTCTCTCAGTATTGGCTCCACTTCTCCCCCTCCTTGCCATCTCAGCCCTCTCCTCCTCACCCCATGCAGGACTAGGCTAAGAAGATCAACTGAAGTGTGGGGAGGGGTTGGAGTCTTGAGCGCCTATTTACAGGTAGGACCTGCATACACACGTTTCACACCACTCGAAAATACCTCGGTGGATTTGGCCATACACAGAGCCCGCTAGGTTCCTTTCTTCTCCCAAATATGCACATACAGTACATACTTTGAAACAAAACAACAACAACAATGCCTTATTTCTCCATTTCTCACAATATAAACATTTCTGCGACATGTCCTTGGGCTGCAATCTTATGCACACAGCAGTTACTTGGGAGTAAGCCCCAATGAGTTCATTAAGGCTATATTTGGAATAGACTGTATAGAACTGGCTGCAGTTCCATGCAACATTTACATGAGAGGGTCCTTTATCAGGTTTTTAAATTAAACTTTGCAGGTCACAAACCTGCCTAAGAACCTATGCTGAGGACTTCTCTTTTCAATACGAACACATACACACCCCACACAAAATAACCAACCAACAGCCAACAAAAACTGGCATAAGGATAGAGAGTGGTGGAGCTAATTGACTATTTTGGATGGGCCTGGTTTCCAAGCTGTGCCAGTTAGGTTGCCTATGAAGAGAAGGCAATTTTGCCACGTGATCCACTTGTGGAACTCTCTGCCACAGGATGTGGTGACAGCCAACAACCTGGATGGCTTTAAGAGGGGTTTGGATGACTTCATGGAGGAGAGGTCTATCGATGGCTACTAGTCAGAGGGCTGTGGGCCACCTCCAGCCTCAAGGGCAGGGTGCCTCTGAGTACCAGTTGCAGGGGAGTAATGGCAGGAGAGAGGGCATGCCCTCAACTCCTGTCTGTGGCTTCCAGTGGCATCTGGTGGGCCACTGTGTGAAACAGGATGCTGGACTAGATGGGCCTTGGGCCTGATCCAGCAGGGCTGTTCTTATGTTCTTACTAGTGACTGTTAAGCCCGTTACATTAACGGGCGCTAGAAGAGTTGTGAACAGGGGAGCCAGCTGCGTGCCTGCGCCGGCTCAGTCCTCTCTCTGACTCGCTGGAGAGAGGACGTCCGTAGCAGCTCCTAGGCCGGTCAGGAGCACGTGGCCAGGCCTAATAGGAGCGGCTGCGCTGGGGGCTGTAGCGGCGGTGGAGGGCTATTAAACCCCCCTGCCAAGAATCAAGGGCGGCCCCCTGCTTAGAGGCCGTGGGTGCGGCCTCCCTCAGTGGCGCCGCGGACGCGGCATAATCGAGCGGCCGCTCCCGGGGGCTGTAGTGGCGGCGGAGGGCTCTTAAGCCCTGCCGCCGGGGATCCAGGGCAGCGAGCGGCCTCCCCACCACCGGAGTGGCTGCTCTGGCCCAATCTGAGCGGCTGACCCGGCCCAATCTGAGCGGCTGCTCTTGGGGACTATAGCAGCGGCGGAGGGCTCTTAAGCCCTGCCGCTGGGGATCCGAGCGGCCTCCTCACCAGCGGAGCGACGCATGCGCCACGCATGTGCAGAACACCTGCAAGAGACACGGACGCAGGTACCTTAGGGTTTTATTATATAGGATGATGTAAACCGCCCTGAGCCATTTTTGGAAGGGCAGTATATAAATCAGATAAATAAATAATCTCAGAATCCTTAAAAAATAAAAACAAACATTTCTGTATAAAAGATACACATGTTTCAAACAGCATAAGTTTGAAGTTGTCCAATCAGTAATTTCAGTTAAAATGCCCTGTCTTATTTGGAAGCCATAACTACCACCACCCTCTTTGGCCCTCAAGAGAAGTGAGAGAGTAAGAGAAAGAGAAAGGAGCTAGCAAGAGGCTTTGCTTAAAGTCTCAGAACAAGAGTGACGGCAGGGGATTGCTTGCTTGTTAGTAACTACCCGAAGGAAGTGCCAGACCACCATATCTCCCACTTTCCCACTCATTCTCCATATCTCTGCATGCTGCCAAGATTTGCCAGTGGCAATTTTTTTAAAAAGGGGGTGGGGGGGGATGGAAGAGGGTTCTCAGCAAATGCAGGAGAAACCCAATGCCTCCTGAGGGCTTGGTCAGGTGCTAAGAGAAAAGGGCTGTCTTTCCTCTGGAGAAAGGTAGCCAGGGCTCCTACCTGTTCTAAACTCCATTTGCTTGCAGACTGGGTGCTCCCATTCTTCACAAAAATCTCCAAAAGGTCTGCTGAGACTGTCTATAAGGAAATCAGATTACTGGGCTGGCTTTATTTGCTGGCAATTGGTCAGAATAGGTGCCTGTAAGCTATTCTGACTTCTGATTGGTTTGGGGCGGGGCTAGCCCCTGCCCACCCTTGCAGGGGGGGCGGATAAAAGAAAGGCATATCCTGATTGGTAGTGACACACTAAATATGCAATTTGGGTAGTGACTAAGTATGGTAATTACTTCATTGGGGGGCACTGGATCCTACTCTAAGAGGGAGGAAATGGCTTTACAAAAGAATTTGGAGGAAAGATCAAGAGCCAGTGCAATCTACTGGCAAACAGCAGAAATGCAAGAGTAACATTCAAGCAAGATAAACAAACAGAGAGGAAGAGATGATATGTTTAGTGAGAGAATGAGGGGCTGGCAAGAATGTGGGGCTGGCAAGGAGGGGAGGGAAATCCCCCTCTGCCCCAAACGAGGAGCCTCCATTGGAGAGGGATGGTTTCTCTTTCTGATCTCATGCTGGGCATCAGAGCCTTCCCATGCCTTCCAAGCACCTATGAAGCTCACCATGACATCCGAAACATGAAGCTAGTCCACATGATCCTCACTTGAGTAGGAGGAGTGCCCAGCCAGGGTAGCGGGGCTGGATGCTCTCTCTATTTGCAACCGTGTGAATCCAAAAAGCAATGTAGGAGGAGGGGTGTGGGAGGCGGGCCTAGGTCGAGTGAGTGTGACCTACCCAGATGGATGAAAAGTAGTCCAACTCAGCTCCTGCCTCCCACATGATCACTCTCCCCTCCTCCACTTTGCTTTTTGAATTCACACAACCCTGAATGGAGAGCATGCCCGATTCTGCTACCTGGCTGGGCATTCCTACCCAAGTGAGGACTGTGTGAACAAGCCTAAGATCTTGCCCCTCTCCCAAACTGGGATGGGATCGACAGTGACCACATATTTGGGCTAGCAAAGTCCTACATGGCCTAGGGTCAGATTATCTTAAGGACCACCTACACATCCAGAAGAACTCACCTGAGAACACTACAGGCATTGCTCTCTGGCTCATTCCTGTGTCAGGTTTGGTTGGTAGTGAACAGGGACAGGGCCTTTTTTTTTTTTTTTTTTAAGTGGCCCTGCACCTGTGGAAAGGCTTCCCCAAAAAGGCACACTAGGCCCCTTCTTTGGTGAGCTTTAGGAGAACTGAGCACTTCCTGTTCGCCCAGGCTTTTGCAGATGGGCTTTAGCTGGCTTTGCTGATTTTAACTCTCTTGGCTTCTGGTTTACAGACATTTTAGACATTGTTTTTTTTTTTAGTTGATTTTCATCTTATTGTTTTTTATTGGCTGATTTTAATTTGTAAGCTAATTTATAAAGCTATTATGGTCTGAACGTAAATTATAAAGTTGTGCACCTTTGAGCATGTACAGAGTGTGTACCAGTCCGTACATGCTCACATCTTTATAAGTACTGCCAACATATCTAGTCCTGGGTTCTGACATAGAAAAAGAATTTTCAAGGCTACTCTGCCATGGCTCATATAACACCTTGCAGGAGAGTCACAACCTCCATGAAGCACAGTCTTAGCTTCCCTTCTTTCAAAACGCAGAAGAATAGTGGCCCAACTCCTAAGATACCTGCGAGCAACTGTGCAAGCAATGTGCACACTATAATGCTATAGACCTATCAAGCTTATGTTTTTGGACTACAATTCCCATCTTCCCTAGCCACAGTGGATGAAGGGCATTGTGGCTGGGGGTGATGGGGGTTGTAGTCCAGTAACATCTCAGGACCTAGCTTTGAGAACCTTGGCCTTAAGTTAATGCCGCATGGTATGAAGCGGTAGTTTAGGAACAAAGGAACATAGGAAGCTGCCATATACTGAGTCAGACCATTTGTCTATCTAGCCCAGTATTGTCTTCACAGACTGGCAGCAGCTTCTCCAAGGTTGCAGGCAGGAATCTCTCTCAGCCCTATCTTGGAGAACCCAGTGAGGGAACTTGAAACCTTCTGCTCTTCCCAGAGCAGCTTCATCCCCTGAGGGGAATATCTTGCGGTGCTCACACATCAAGTCTCCCATTCATATGCAACCAGGGCAGATCCTGCTTAGCTATGGGGACAAGTCATGCCTGCAACCACAAGACCAGCTCTCCTCTCCTGGTCTCCACAAGACCAGCTCTTCTTCTTCTGTCTCTCCTGAAGCTTCTGAATGAAAAGTAAGGAGGACACATGTGTCATAAAGAAAGAAACCATATACAGAAGAATATGTATATAAACCATGTATAGTAATCTATTGAAAAATTACACACCATAAATCAATATCGTATTACCAGAAAATCATTGTATCAAAAAAATGCCATACAAACAAGTTCCTTACATATCTGTAGTAATTCACAAAATGGACAATTGTATGGATGTATTAACAATAAAGAAACACACAATGGCAATGAAAGAGTCCCAAGGTAGTAGCTGAAGGGTCAAAAGGTGATCAATAGTTCCTTTTGGTGTACAATAAATCAAGAGCTTTATTGTGTCACAGGAGCAGTTCTTACATTTGCTCAATCTTGCTACTGCTCCAAAAGATCAATTCTTGCTATTACTCACTGTTACTCAACAGGTATCCTAGGTAAGCAGGTATCTAGGTAGTTTGTAGCCTGTTTCCTCCTGCTCTAAGCAGGGCTTCATCAGGAGAAGTTTTTAGCAATTTTCATTAGTGGCTCATTCTACAAAGAATCAAAGAAACCACAATAATACAGTGATCCCTTCACTATTAAAATACTCTCAACAGAATTATTGATCACCTTTTGGCCCTTCAGCTACTACCTTGGGACTCTTTCATTGCCATTGTGTGTTTCTTTATTGATTTATGGTGTGTGATTTTTCAATAGATTACTATACACGGTTTATATACATATTCTTATGTATATGGTTTCTTTCTTCTCCTGAAGCTTCTGCCAAGCCAGGAGGGAATCGCTGCTAATCTGCAGCAAGATCCAAAGAGATGAACGACCTGAAGAGGTCATTTGCTCAGGAAGAGGCAATAGCTTCAGAGTTCCTGATGATGGTGGCAGGTGAGCAGGACAATTAGTGTGTTAAGGAGAGAGCCAAGTGGCGAAATCTAGGTCATGGAATGGCACCTCCTATGCAGCCAGAGAAGAGGTGGGATTTCGACTTAAGAAAAGAAAAGGAAGGAGCTCTGAATTAAGGTGGATCCCGGCATTTGTTCAGCATGAGATCAGCCGCAGCCCCGTTTTGGCAATTCTGGGAGGAGAGAGGTCTGGAGGTACAAATGGTAAACCCTGGGCCAAGAGTGCCCTGGACTTCTCTCCAAAGTAGCCACTATTCACTACCCTTCGGTTTGTGTCAAGGCCACAGGGCTGCCGCCGGTTGCTCCTTCACTGGAATTGCATCTTCTGCCTGCAGAGAGCGGCTTCATGTCGGATGGCCCCCTGAGCTGCAACCAGCCCATCAGCCATGCAGATCAGGGTGGGCCCCCAGGGCAGTCACTTCTTGCTGGTGGGGGGGGGAGTGTGTGCCGTGGCCCTCGCTGTGAATAGCTACTCTCTGCATGGTGAGGGAGGCAGGGGTGGTGGTGAGGAAGGAGCGGCTACCTTTTAAAATCCACAAGGCTGCTGCCGCCACCCAGCCCCACTGCCAAGCTCTGCAGTGGCAGAGGGGGTGGAGGATCATGCAGACTCCATGCAGCGCTGGGCAGCAGGGCGAGGTGGCAGTGGCGGTCTTAGGGATTTTCAACAGCAGACTCTCGTTCCTCATCCCCTGCCCCAGTCAGTGCCAGCGGCAAAGTATGACTGTGGGTCAATATAATATTGCCCAGTGTACATCACACGCGGACAACAGTTGTGCTAGCGCAAGAGGGTGTGGCAGCGGCACTAAAACGGGATTTGCACAAGCATGCTACTTCACTATTGCGCTCTTGTGCAAAAATTTCCATCAACACAGATGAAGTGGGCTACAGTTGTGTAACACTCGAGTGGGACACAAGCTGCAGCCGTAGCACAACTAGCTGGCACAACAGCTTCACCCCTCCCCACCCACCACCCACCGCTCCCCCCCCCCCATGCAGTACACGGTGTAGTGTGGGCCGATGTAAATAAATCAGCTTAGTTACCAAGAGCTGGGTGGAGAGCCTGATTTCACTAGCAAAGGTGCAACAAGCAGTATTCCGCCCCCACCAAGGTGGGTGCGGGAAGCTGGATTGTGTGCATGGTTCTCAAACCAAAGCCTGTTGTGGCTGGGGATGATGGGAGTTGTAGTCCAACAACATCTGGAGACCCAAGTTTGGAAACCCTTCTGTTAAAGTGCTTCCAAGGAAGTAAATTAATTCTGGCTGCAACCCTCAAGGTTGTACACTGGTGTTGTTGGCCGGGCACCTTGCAATGTGGTGATTGTCTTGTATCTAGCAGGGCAAGAGCAACTGGCCCCATTCACCGCCAGCAGAGCATCACTCCAGTGGCTGTTGCTGGTGTCTACCTTGCGTTTCTTTGTGGACTATGAGCACTTTGGAAACAGAGAACCATATTAATGTATTAATTATTATGCTATTTACACACAGTCTGCCAGATGTTATTGACTAGATTTGGTACTTTAAATATCAAGCCCTTTCCAAGGGTCTAGGATAACTAAAGAAGAATTAAAGATACAGTGGTCCCTCTACTTATGAAATTAATCCGTTCCGAATGCACATTTGTAAGTCGAAAAGTTCGTAAGTCGAAAAGCGGTTTCCCATAGGAATGCATTGGGAACAGATTAATGCGTTCCGGAGCCTAGAAAAAAGACCCAGACCCCCAGTAAGGCTTGCAAACTGCACAGGAACATTTCTTTTCAAGAATAAACAGGCAGTAAACAGGCAGGCAAGTCAAGGAAACTGCATGTAAAATTCGTAAGTCGAGGAAACCCCATCTAAAAATTTGTAAGTCGAAAAAACCGCATCTAAAACCGGATGTAAAACTGCCGTTTGTAACTCGAAAAATACTTATGTCGAGTAGTTTGTAAGTCGAGGGACCACTGTATTGTCATAGTATTTGTGCTGTCCCGAGTAGTGTGGCCTTCTGTAATTGATGTGTTGTAATTTTATTGATGCCCAAGGTGTCGAGATGGTGTTCAATTTCTTTTGGTATTGCACCAAGGGCACCAACAACTATTGGCAATCAAGGTATTAATTATAATAATAATAGACTTTAAAGGCCAAGTAGAAGACAAATCATCCTGGAGAGAATCTATCTATGTGGTCGCTAAGAGTCGACACTGACTTGATGGCACTTAATCAATCTATTTATTAATTATTAATTGTTATTATTATCATCATCTACATATCTAATTCTCCTAAATGTACCCGTTGCTAATCCCATGTGTGGCAGCACTCGCAAGAGTGCCCAGTTACCCCTGCTAACTGGACAAAGAGGCACCTTTTACCATGGTGATTCTCTTTTATTTAGCAGGGGGAGAGTAACTGGCCCTATCCACTCCCAGCACAGTACCTCCAGTGACTGTTGCTGGTGTCTATCTTATGTTTCTTTTTAGAATGTGAGCCCTTTGGGGACAGGGAGCCATCTTATTTATTTATTGTTTCTCTTTGTAAACTGCCCTGAGCTATTTTTCGAAGGGCGGTATAGAAATCGAAATAATAATAATAATAATAATAATAATAATAATAATAATAATAATAATAATATGCCAACAAGGAAATAATAATTAATAATAATAGCAGCTGCCTGGGGATAGCGACGGTGATGGGAGATAATGGTGGTGGTGGCGGCGGCAGCAGATCGGTAGGCCAGAGGAAGTGGTGGCAGGCTGGCCTGGCCCTGGCCCGGCCGCTGGTCAGCTGGAGGAGGTGGCAGTGGGCTGGCCAGGCCCAAGCCCAGCTGCTGGTTGGCCGGAGGCGGCGGGTTGGCCTGGCCGTAGCCTGGCCACCAGTAGGCTGGAGGCGCCGGCAGGCTGGTCAGCCGGAGGAGGCAGTGACAGGCCTGCCTGACCCGACCGCCTGTCAGGAGGAGGTGGAGGGCTGGCCTGGCCCGGCCGCCAGGAGAAGGGGATGGGAGGAGGTGGCAGGCCGGCTTTCTGGCCAGCCCCAAGGCAGAAAGTGTGAGTGTTGGGGGGGGGAGAGGAAGTGGGCCAGCCAGCTGGCCCGCCAGAAAATGCGGGGAGGGGAGAAGCAGGAGGCGGAGGAGCGACCAGCCAGCCAGAAAGCTGGGCATGCCGGCAGGGTGGTGGGGGACAGCGGTGGTGGGTGGGCTGGCCGGAGGTGCAGATACTCTGTGCCCGGTCCAGCTAGTTATTATTATTATTAGTAGTAGTACTGCCACCTTAAGTAGCACAGCGGGAAAATGCTTGACTAACAAGCAGAAGGTTGCCGGTTCGAATCCTCACTGGTACTATATCAGGCAGCAGCGATATAGGAAGATGCTGAAAGGCATAATCTCATACTGCGCAGGAGGAGGCAATGGTGAACCCCTCCTGTATTCTACCAAAGACAACCACAGGGCTCTGTGGGCGCCAGGAGCCGAAATTGACTTGGCAGCACACTTTACCGTTACCTTAATAGCATTAGTAGTAGTAGTAATAAACCACTTTGAGAACTTTCATTAAAAAGCAGCATATAGGTAGCAGGAGTAGTGTTAGCAGCCTCTTTCCTTCTGAAGGGGGTTCGTTCCACTTGGCACTTTGAGGTAAGCTCTTCTTTCTTCTTTGCCTGCTGAGCTCTCATCAACATTACTCATATCATCAGGAGGAAATGAAAATCTCTTATCTTCCCCCCACCCTTCTCTTTCTGTCTGCAGGGCTGGCCTTATGAATAATACAGTACATTTTAAGTTGAGCATTTACATTATGAAATTCCTTGTCTGCACGAATTAGAAGAGTGGCCTACATGAGGCATATTAAAATACCTGCCTTTTAGGGATTATCGGCCTACTTGAACTGCCTGTCAGAAGCCATTGGGGAAAATGCTTTTGTTGCTTTTATGTTCGCAGATGCTTCCCCATGAGAGGAAAAATCCCTACTCATAGAAACCTAGGGTATCAGTGGAAAGTGTCTTAGATGGAGCAAGGGTCCCTGACCTCTGCTACTGCAGATGTTGCTGAACTACAACTCCCATAATCCCCAGCCACAACAAATTGTGGTGGTGGTGGGGGTTATGGGAATTGTAGTTCAGCAATTAGGGATGTGCACGGAACCGCGGAACTGCAATCCGACACTGGGGTGTGTGGCTCTTTAAGGGCAGAGGAGGGTGCACTTACCCCTCCCGCCGCTTTCCCCCCACCAGCGCTCTGTTATTTTCCAAAAATGCATGGGGTGGCAGCGTATGTCCCTGCCGCCCCTTCCCCTGTTGTTGGCTGGAAAGGCGGAAGTATAGCCTGCGCGTGCGACCGACGTGTGTGGTGGGCGCGCGTGCACACAGAGGCAGGAGCACACACAGGCTATACTTCCGCCTTTCCAGCCAACAACAGGGGAAGGGGCGGCAGGCACATACGCTGCCACCCCATGGATTTTTGGAAAATAACAGAGCGCTGGTGGGGGGAAAGCGGCGGGAGGGGTAAGTGCATCCTCCCCCACCCTTAAAGAGGCCCCCCCCCCGGCGTCAGACCACCAGAACCACCAGTTCTTCAAACCAGTTCAGAGGCCCATAAAGGGCCTTCGGACCGGATCCGTGCACATCCCTATCAGCCATCCGGAATGCCACAGGTTAGAAACCCCTGGGATTCTATGATAGCAAATTAGAGTGGATTCATGGTGTCTCATTGAAAATCTCATTTGCTATCATAGAATCTACACTCAGAATACCTCAGAAACAACAGAACCCTGTACGCCATGGGTTAGAAACCGATGGGGGTGGTTGGCACCCTATGTGCACTACACCACCACTCTCTCTGGGCCACCCCAGCACCCCCCAAGTGCAGTTATGGGGTGGCTGAAAGCTCCATTATACCTTATGAGGAAAAACCTTAAAGACGCGTAAACTTCAACAATTCACCAAAAATCAGCCCTCTGCCCAAATCCTTTGAAAAAAATTCAGGTAGCTTCCTTGCCCCTACCTGGCACTACCACCAACCCCACACTGCTCTAGGCCACCCCTTTCCCCCTGACGTGAAGCGATACACCCTCCATTATACCTAATGGGGGAAAACCTTAAAAATGCGTAAACTTCAAAAATCACTTAAAAATCATCCCTTTGCCCAATTCCTTTCAAATAATTCTGATAGCTTCCTTGCCCACCCTAGAAACTACCACCCACCACACTCCACTCTACGACACCCCTTTCCCCTCGACGTGAAGCTATACATTTGCTGCAATCCTAATTATTCTCTATGAGTAATTCAAAAATACTTTAACAATTCACCAATAATCAGAGGAGTGTCCAATTGCCTTGGGGTTTTGTGGGTGGTAGGCATCCCTGTCTGTCTACCACCCACCCTGCTTTTGTGCCCCTAGGTGCTCCACAAAAGGGGATATGGACTGGCTCGGGTCCGATTATACTCTATGAGAAAAATAATTAAAAATATTTCAAATATTCATTTAAAAAATCATAGGGGTGTCTGATTGCTTCGGGGTTTGCATGGTTGTTGGCACCCATGGGTGCTCCACAAGAAGGAATAATGGGCTGGTTCAAGTCCCATTATATCCTATGAGAAAAAAATAAAAATAATTTTCAAAAATTCATAAAAAATCGTACGAGTGTCCGATTGCTTTGGGGATTGGGTGGCAGGTACCCCTGGGTGCCAGCTACCATCCTACCAATTTTTGGGTGTCCAAACCGGTTCAAATCGGTTCAAACTCGAACCGAACCAGGGGATGGTTCGAACAAAACCAAAACTGAACCACCCCCTCCTGGTTCGAACCCAGTTCGAATTTGAACCGAACCGGGCGAACTGGTTTTGTGCACATCCCTATTGCAAATGCAGGCACTCTCCATGACAGCCACAAGCCATACTCACTCTGACAGCCACGCCCACCCCAGTGGTCACACCCTTCACTTCGATAGATGCAATGATTTGAGGGGTTCTGCTACAAGAGGTCAAGGATCATGTAGACTCTAGGGAATGTACTAGAACGAATGCCAGGGAATGCCCACTGAGAAGCCCTGGTTTCTTCCAAATGGCCATAGGGACGCATGGAACTTCCAAATAGCCATTGGCCATTTGAAAATTCACTGCATTCCAATGCATTTCAGTGTGCATTCCCTGCCACTTGTTTTAAGATGGCCCGACACTAGTCCACTGTAGGACTTGCATGATGACGGTCCCAGGTTCAATCCTCGGTGGCATCTCCAGGGAGGGCTGGGAAAGACTCCTGCCTCAAACCAGGGAGAACTGCTGCCAGTTAGTGTAGACAGTACTGAGCCAGATAGATCGATGGTCTGACTTGGTAGAAGGTAGCTTCCTGTGTTCCTAAGACAGCTAAGAAATGGTTGGAATAGCAAGAGCAGCACATTATTCCCATGTAGAAAGCAAAGGGCTTTGCATCCCTGCTGAGACCCTGGAGGGGGGAAAGTACCAGGACTACGTCCCTGCCCGTCCCTGCAGCACTACACCACTGTGCGATATCAAACTTGAAAAGCAGAACTGGAGAAGAACCTGATACTTAGATCTTCTATAGCAAAGCTTTCTTCCAGGAGCAGATAAATGAATCTACTACTGTCAAATGATTTGTGTGGAGCACTCATCATGTCAATAGCTTGAACAGGCAGGTAAGGAGGAAGCCGGGGCTGGAACGTGCTTGACAAGGCAGGGAGCCCTCTGCCCCACCCTGGTGCTGCACTCACAACCAGTCAGCACATCCCAACAATGTTGCACATTGGCAACAGAATGATTGGTGTGAATTTGGACACTTTCACTGAGAACAAGCTCCTTAGAAGCAGGAGGGGTGGGGACCCAAATTCCTCAAAGATCATCCCCTTTGCCTTCTTGATGGCCAGTGCCTTGTATTGCTGAACTTTCATCCTTCCAGGCACTGAGCTCCGTTGCCCAACTCTGCCATGTGTTTGGGCACATGATTGATTTTAAGACGCTGAGCAATTCCACTCAGCGCATTGCTATCCATGCATTAAGTAGTACCTGGTAGGATGGAGCCGAAATCTCCCTGCCCCAGATGCTTAGCAGAGGTCAAGTGGGAAAGCCACACTGTCTTCAGTTATGCAAAGGCCACAAGGCCTCTGGCAAGCTGGCCCCAACAGCTTGGCTGCGTCCAGGGCCATACCTAGGATTGCTGGCACCCTTGGCCAAGTATGACTTTGCCGCTCCACCACAGTCTGTTAAAATTATATTCTGTAATGTACATAATATAATTTTAACTGAAGGGGACAGGGGACTAAAATCATATTTGATGGCTCGCGCCAGCACTGGAGGAAAGAGATTATTATACCTTTAAAAATCTGTAAGACAACTGCTATCACCCCACACTGATGCCCAGGTTTGCATGGAGTCCACACCTGCTGTGTGTCCAACCTCCATCAGAACCAGACAGTGGTTCATTTCATGCAATAGAAGCGGGTCAAACCCATTCAATCTGGTTCTGCATGCTTGCAAAGGGGAATCCAGTAAGGATTCCACTTTACAAGCAAAGGGGGGGACCTAGGGGGTTAAAAAGAGGGGGCAGGTAGGAGGTCACCTTAGGCACTGCAGTGGCAGTGTGGCTCCTTGTCGGCAGGCTGGCGGTGGCTCCCCTAGGAATCGCTGGCACTCCCTCCCATCAGTGCAGACTGGCGGGGGCCTGGTTCAGGCCTCCACGCAAGTGTGAAGGCCATTAGAATGACATCTACCTATACATAAAGGCCATTGCATCACCACTCAAATTAGCATCGCCACACAAATCCTTACCGGATTCCCCATTGCAAGCAGGCCAAACTGGGCTGAACCAGTTCGATCCAAACCAGGCTTGGTTTGGCTTAGACCAGCCCCCCGTTTTTGGAGGGCTGGGCCGGTTCAAGCACGAACTGGTTGAACCCGTTTTGCACATCCCTACTCCACTGCTCACCTGGCTGGTGTGCATGTGCAGCAGCCAGGTGGGTGGCAGGCATGGACTCCACATGGAGCTAGGGCAGGAGTGACGTTCTTACAGATTTTAAAAGGTAAAATCTCCAGCTCCAGCTGCCACTGCTGCAGCCACCATGCAAAGGGCACTGATTCGTGGTAGACCCACCCCTGCCCCGCACCACCTAGGTCAGTCTAGTGCAGGCCTGCTCAACTCAGGCCCCCAAGCTGTTTTTGGACTACAACTCCCATAATCCCCAGCCACAGCGGCCAGTAGCCAGGGATTATGGGAATTATAGGCCAACATCTGCAGGAGGGCCAAATACATTAGATGGCTTCAAAGAAGCCATGGAGGAGCTGGGGAGCATCTGGAGGAGGTGCTGAGCTCCCTGCCATGCAGTGGCGGCTGGTGACTCCTGGGACTGGGTGGGCGCCAGGCAGGACAGGTGGTGGGCAGAGCCAAAGTGGGCAGCACAGGGGTGGAGCAAAACAACAACAACTACTACTACTACTAACTCCCATTTGCATATAGAAAGTAAAGGTAAAGTTGTGCCGTCAAGTCAGTGTTGACTCCTGGCAACCACAGAGCCATGTGATTTTCTTTGATAGAATACAGGAGGGGATTAACACTGCCTCCTCCCGCACAGTATGAGATGATGCCTTTCAGCAACTTCTTATATTACTGCTGCCTGATATAGGAGTTTCCCATAATCTGGGAAAATTCAAACCTCTTGCTCCCTAGGCAAGTTACTTCCCTGCTGTGCCATTAGGTGGCTTGGGCATATGCCAAAAAACTCCCCCACCTCTCTACCCAGCAGCTCCCTGAAAGGTTGCTGGGGGCGGGGGGCGGAGTTGTTATAGGAACCTTGGGAACAAGTTGGGATGGGACACGGGAGGATGAAGGGGACACTCCTCAAAACCAATGCAGGAATATTTCACAAATGACCTTATTAGGTATGTTTATTTCCAACATACTGTATATTAGCAACATGCCCTTCACAATAACAACCAGCTCCTACAATAAAACAAGAGTCTAAGGACAAAACACATAAATACATTATTTGCACAAATTGGAGGAGGAGCGCTGTTCCAAAAAGAAAAGGAATGCCAGTTCTTTTAAGGTCTTTGATAAAAACCAATGTTCCACAGGTGCAGTTTCCCCAACTCTTAAGGGCATGTCTACACTACAGATTTTAAGCCAGATTCAAACCTGCTTAATCATCATGGCCCCTCACCACCCAGGCACTGGGAGCTGCAGTCCTTTGATGAAAGGGTTCTAATAAAGGCTTCTCCGCATTTGCACAAAATTGCAATTCCCATTGGGGTTTTTTTGGAGGGTCGAGAGGCCCAAAATGATGAAAGCTGTTTCAAACCCTCTGGGGACAGGGATCCATCTTATTTATTTATTATTTCTCTGTGTAAACCGCCCTGGGCCATTTTTGGAAGGGCGGTATAGAAATCGAATGAATGAATGAATAAATAAAAATAATAAACTAGTTTAAATGTGTGGTCCATTCTCTTTTGGAATATGATCGCCATAGCACAACCCACCACATAACCCTTCTCATTCACTAGCCAAATTACTCTCCATCTCTCTTTAACAAGCCTCCATCAGTTTGAGATCTACTGTGGAAGGTGGACAAAATAGGTGAGTGATCCCTTTTTAATGCAAATACAGAAGACCTTAATAATGTCTGAATAAACAAAACAGAACTGTTAAGGAGGCAGGAGAGAACAATATGAAACTCAAAGGGGGAAAACATTCCTCTAGTCTTCAGAAGGGAACTATCAAATTTGGGCTAACAGGTTGAAAGATTTACCTAAAGATTTAATTAGGAAAAGTAGGAATCCTCAAGACCAACAATTAAATGTTAAATACTGTATTTGCGGTTATAAAAACTACAAAGCAAAGCTAGCCATCCACCATTTTAAGAAGATGGAAATGATTCATTTTGAGAGGGGTGGGAGAGAAGCAAAGCTGGCATATTTATTCATAGGAATAGAAGGCGCTTTTGAAAAGGGTTCATGCAATTGATATTTACTTTAGGAACATTTTGGAAACACAGCAACTGCCTTGAAGGGTAGCTTGGTTTCTGAACATAAGAAAAACTCTCAAATACAAACAAGTTGAAGCACATTCATTCAGGGCAGACAGGGAGACAAATTTCAAGGGTACAAGACATATACTCGCCACCACCACTCAAATGTTTTCCAGTCCTATATTAACAATGGAGTTTGTTTCTTTGCTGAACTAAACATCTCACTTTCAAGTCAATTCCTCACACAATGCAGGAGGAACTGTTCCTACAAACACTGCAGTGCTAAACAAAATGGCGATTCCTGCTCTCTCAAAATAGATGGCCCTCCCCTCTGGTCACTCTGATTGGCTGATAGAGTAGTCAATCCACATGATGCCTCCTATCAGGTCATTTCAATTTCTGCCCACTTTATGAAAACAAAGGCAGGCCTTTTCATTGGCTGCTGCTTCATTAATATTTAAATGAAGGGTGGAACACTGTTCAGTCTTTTCAGTAGGAGCCTGCTACCGGCACTCACTCTATGTAAACATTGCTGGGCAGGCAAGCTGCAGGCAGGGAAGTGTAGAGGGCAGCCACACACAGGGAGGCAGTGAGTTATCAAAAATGATGGTGGCATTGGAATTTTGGGAGGGTGCTGCCCACTTTGCCCTAAGTGAAGAGCCTCCCCTGCTGCCACCACCTCCCTTTCTCCCAGCTCTGCTCCTCCTCTTTCCATTGGCCAGACTCTTGGTGGGTAGAAGGAGGAGCACCAGGATGGAGTGCCATCCTGGTCAATGGATGGCGCACGCACACATGGCCCATCGCCGTAGCCAGCCACTTCCTGCAGTGGCTGGCCTGGCTCTGCACCTCTTCCTTCTATTGGGGAGGACTCCCTTCCTTCCTGGAAGGCAGGAGTCCCGGCAGATGGAAGGAAGGCGTGCCCGTGGCTCACCCATCACCAGCCGCTTGGCCCGCTGGGCTCTGTGCCTCCTCCTTTCATCGGCCAGGAACCCAGCCAATTGAAGGAGGATCGGGGTCACTGTGGGGAGGGAGGGAGCCACCCGTTCATTGAACATGGGCCCACTCTCCCCTTGCTACGAGCCCCTGGTTAGGCCCCCTGCCCAGAACTGGGTAACTTATGCACAGTTAAGGTCCCTTCTGCTGAAATCCCAGCTTTCTGCAGCTTCTATTGCTTGCTGCCCTGCTGTGAGTCATCTCAGAAACTGTGGTGCAACAAACAAATGAACAAACCCCAACCCCAAACCCTCAGACCTGCTGGTTGATGTTATTCAACAAGCTGATACCCAGCTTTCATCCACTACTTCTGACTCAAATTATTCCAAAATGAAAGGAAAACAATAAGTAATATAATATTGTAGGCTTCCCAGGGGCGTCTGGTTGGCCACAGGGGCATCTGGTTGGCCACTGTGGGAAACAATATGGTAGACCAAATGGACCTGCCATCTGTATCCAGCATTCCATTCTCAGTAAAGCTTTCCATTGGCCAGACTCTTGGTGGGTGGAAGGAGGAGCACCAGGATGGAGTGCCATCCTGGTCAATGGATGGAGCACGCACACATGGCCCATCACCGTAGCCAACCACTTCCTGCAGTGGCTGGCCTGGCTCTGTACCTCTTCCTTCTATTGGGGAGGACTCCCTTCCTTCCCGGAAGGCAAGAGTCCCGGCAGATGGAAGGAAGGCATGCCCGTGGCTCACCTATCACCAGCCACAGCCACTGGAGGGATGCTGTATGGGGGCTGGAGGGCAACAACTGCGCTGCTCCTGCTCCATATAAGAGAGTCATCCTGTTAAAATATGCCTCTTTGCCCAGTTAGCCAAGGGAATTTCAGGCTTCCCATCATCAGTATGTATGTTTTGTATGGGCATATAGCATATTTTATTCCTTCGGTGTGAAAATCACACTGAGTGTTTATGTTTAAAGTCTTCCTGTTTAAAATCATGTTAAAGATCACCCTCCCCACCCCATGACGTGCTACCCAAGCAAAGCTGCAGGTTCTTACTCCCACATGGGAGAAAGTGTGTGCACGCGTGTGCGCATGGATACTTTACACAAAAGGCCAATATGATGCCTTTTGCAACAGAGCTTCTTCTAATTAGATTTTCTTGAATCTGCACACCTTTGGGCTGATTTGCCTTTGTTTAAGTATGACCATCGAGGCCTATTTTTGTGCTTCTGTTTAGGCTGAACATAGGACAGGTGCCTCAGTTGCCATACCCTAGTTAGACTAATAAGCCACCCCATCTGTTTCTGGGGGGACTGGAAGAACCACTGAAACAGGCCACCTGATTATCTAAGTCTAGAGGTGCCCTAAGAAGGCAGAAGCACAGATAAGGTCTCTCTCTCTCTCTCTCCCTCTCTCTCTCTCTCTCTCTCTCTCTCTCTCTATATATATATATGTGTGTGTGTGTGTGTGTGTGTGTGTGTGTGTGTGTGTGTATACACACACACATACATACATAGAAACATAGGAAGCTGCCATATACTGAGTCAGACCATTGGTCTATCTAGCTCAGTATTGTCTTCACAGACTGGCAGTGGCTTCTCCAAGGTTGCAACCAGGAATCTCTCTGAGCCCTATCTTGGAGATGCCAGGGAGGGAACTTGGAACCTAGATGCTCTTCCCACAGCAGCTCCATTCCCTGAGGGGAATATCTTACAGTGCTCACACTAATAGTTTCCCATTCATATGCAACCAGTCCAGGGCAGACCCTGTTTAGCTAAGGGGACAAGTCATGCTTGCTACCACAAGACCAGCTCTCCTCTCCTGAGGAGAGGAGACACATACTATTACACACACAGGCACACACCATTGCACGTGCGCACTCACACACACATATGTAACAACAACAAATTCTGCACCAAAGTAATCCACCAGGAAAAGCAGATTATTTAGGCCTGCATAAATTATGCAAATTAGCACACAATGTAAGCAAATTAACACCTAATCCCCACTCAGCCAAGAAATTGCCGCGGTGATCTTGGTTACAGACCAGCCCTATATCACAGCTGAACCTACCTCACAGACTGTGAGGATAACATGCAAGATGGGTAAGAAAGAATCATGTATGTTCTGATCTCCTCGGAGGACCGGAGGGAAATAGATAGACAGATAGGTGTGATTGATTACCTTTTCCTCCCCATAATTCTACTTGTGATAGCCTTGACGAGGGGCACAGAGCTGTGCATGACATTTAAAGCCCCTGTGTCTGATCCCTGGAAATCATATACAGCTTCCCCCCAAACCTCACTATGACTTTTTGAGATTTCATTTTGCATTGCTCACACATTTTCAAGACTATCTACATAACCTGAAGGACTAGAAACTTGTATTTTAAAAAGAAGAGAGAGAAGAAGCTGAGATTCTCAATATGCTGAACTTTGCACTCAGTGTTAAACATCCAGGCATGCTCAGTGTAGCTGCAGAAGGGAAATAGGCCTGCCATAGACCTATGGCCACCCTCCACTTCCTGGTGACAAAACTGACCTTGGACCAAGCCACTCCAAGCTCCAGACCTGAGATTTAGTCCTGAAATCCACTTTAGGCCCTAGATGAAAGCAGTTTGGGATTTGGAGAAGTTGAGCACATTTGGCAACTAGTGATTTCACGGGGCTCTCTCAAAGCTCAGCCTCTCTGGAATTTGGGCCCCTTTGATTTCAGTGCCATAAAATGGGTTTATGGGGCTAACCTTAAGCATTCTGCTCTGAATGCTTTAATCTCGTTGCTTCAGCAGCTCTGATAATCTGGGAGGCAGCTAGCAGAACTGGTGCTACTCCCAACTTTCCCTCTGCTTCTCCCTAAATAACACATAAGCCATGCAAGCTATGGCAAGTATGGCAGCTCATGTGGGAGTTATGAGTCAAACCCTGACTGCCTACAATCCTTAGAGCAAAGCATGATCCACCACAGCTTCAAAGGGAAGCTTTGCTCTGCAAGGCCTGCCCACAGCTTTTACTGGTGGGGATCCAGTTAGTGGCGGGTGTGCCACTGGCGCTTCACAGAGGCGCTCTGTGCCTAAACATGCCTTTCTCTCCAGGAGACACTTCGTAGGTCTGTAGCTCCTGTTTCTGTCCCTGTGGATACAGCTCATCCCATTCCCAAGCCAAACAGCAAGTGGAGATTCATAGGACCCAAAAGGCATCAAAGAGAACCTTGCAGCCCCAAGACAGGATCTTCACCATCCCAATTCTTCCCCATACAGGATCAGACTACTGCTAGAAACATAGGGAGCTGCCATATACCGAGTCAGACCATTGGCTCATCTAGCTCATTATTGTCTACACAGACTGGCAGCAGCTTCTCCAAGGTTACAGGCAGGAGTTTCTCTCAGCCCTGTCTTGGAGATGCCAGGGAGGGAACTTGGAACCTTCTGCATGGAAACATGCAGATGCTCTTCCCAGGAATATCTTACAGTGCTCACACATGTTTCCCATTCAAATGCAAACCAGGGCAGACTGTGCTTAGCAAAGGGGACTCGGGGAAGTAACTTGCCTAGGGAACAAGAGGTTCCTGGTTCAAATCCCTGCTGAACACCTATATTGGGCAGCAGTGGTATAGGAAGATGCTGAAAGGCATCATCTCATACTGCATGGGACGAGGCAGTGGTAAACCCCTCCTGTATTCTACAAAAGAAAACCACAGGGCTTTGTGGGTGCCAGGAGTTGACACCGACTCAATGGCACAACTTTACCTTTACCTTACCACAAGACCAACTTTCCTCTTCTTCCTCCTCCCCAACCCCCTGCTATGGATGTTTATATACCACATTTCAACAAAAGGTTCTTCAATAAGTTTACACAGAAAAAGAAAAAGAGGGTTCCCTGCCCTGGAAAGGCTCACAATCTACAGCAATATTCTTCCCTATAAGGCCCAGGACACTGACCCTAAGTGCAGCTCCCTGATTCATTGTTGCTTAGCCCTGTGCAAACCTTTGGCTGAAGCGGAATACTCCACCTGGCCCCCTTGGCACCATGGGGAGGCAGCTGTTTCCACAGCCCAGTGCTGAACTTTGCCCAGCACCAGTGGGGCTCCTTTAAGGGAAACGGAGCCCTCTCAAGCCCCAGCGCCATCTTGGAAGGCATGCACAGAATGCTGGGAAATGTAGTCCTTCCCAGTGTTTTCTCTTTAGAACTCTGCAGGGAAAGCACTGGAAATGACTACACTTCTAGCGCTCCATCGTGCATGCCTTCCAAGATGGAATCAGAGCTTGAGAGGACTCGGTTTCTCTTAAAGCCCCCACCTCTCCCCACCCACCCAACACTGGGGAAAGTGCAGCCCTGCATGGAGGTCAGCTCAGTGGGAAACAGCTCTCACGTTAAAGGCCTTTTGCCCAAGTGGTCCGTGCTTAAAAAATAGTGAAGATCCTAGATCTAAAAAGAAACATAACAGCCACTGGAAAAATGCTGTGTGAGGTCAGAGGCAGGATGCCACTGCATACCAGTTGCTGAGGATCAAGAGCAGTGGCACACCTAGGTCATTTTGGAGCCCAGACCTGAAGGGCTTTGGAGGCTCTCCCTTAATTTTTTTCTTCTTCTTCAAAATAAAGCCTGCCAGAACTTGCCTGCCACTGCCCCGACATGCCAAACTTTGCAATTTTCACTGCCATTTGCACGGCTAGGGGGTGGGGAGTGAGTTGAGCAGGCCTCCCCCATGGCGGTGATGGCGGCAGGTGCAGCAGCTGGTGGGCACCAGGCACGATTTTACAAGCCTTCATCATGTCCCTCCTTCAATCTTCTCCCTCCACAAAGCCAACGAGAGAGGGGGCAGGGAGCCAATGAGTTCCACTCGCCTCTTCCTCCACAAGGACAAGAAAAGGTGAGGCTGCCTCAGAGAGAGACTGTCCTGCTCACAAATTCTAAAAGCGGATGGCAGAAAGCTGCTTCCTTCCCATCCAGATCCGGCAGGAGGGAGTCCTGTGCCCAGCAAGCTGGCTTGGCTGGGCTCTTGCAGACTCCCCACCTCGCCTCACGCCATACTTGCATCCAGACCCCGAAGCTTTGGGGAAGAGGATGCCTGCTCAGCTCATCCCACCTCCACCCCCAGCTGTGCAAATGGCGGTGAAAATGCCAAAGATCGGCATGGCGGGCACAGGGTGGCGGCCTCCAAAATGGCCCCCAATCAGGAGGGGGAAGGCCTGAATGGGCTGAAGAGCCAGCCAAATGGGCCAGTTTGGGAGGCAAGGAAGCTGGCTGGGGGAGGGGGAACCCCCACGGACCACCCACCACCACCATGAGCAAGTCTCCTGGAGTGGGTAAGTAGACAGACAGACAGACAGACAGACAGACAGACAGATAGATGAGGGGATTCGTGAGCCCCCCCGGACTGGACCAAATTGGGAGGGGGTTCAACGGCAGGGTGCTAGACCAAACTGGCCTGGTCTGGTTCAGACTCAAACCGAGCCAGCCGGTTTCGTGCACACCCCTAGCTCTGACCTAGCAGGGCTTGCTTTCTGCTCCAGCAGCCTGCATAATCAAGACAGCAGCAGATATTTCTGGACTTCTACCTCCAGAAAGGTTTGCCCTGAGCTCTGGAGGAAGCAGTCAGTTCTGGTATTCTCTAGACCAGGGGTTCTTAACCGTCGTAACCCAGCATCATCTTCTTAGCCCATCACCCCCAAGGACAGTGGCTGAAGTCCCACAATGTCTGGGCACCCAAGGTTAAGAACTCCTGGTCTCCGCTGCTCCTAAGGTAGACTGGAGATTACACAGCCACCCTGTACAACCCATTTCACTGCCCAGCTGTTCTGAACGCACTTGATACAACCCAAGCGGTGTTGGCTGGGAAATGGGTGACCACCATCCCTTCTTCTTCTCTGATCACCTAGAATAAATGCTTTAAGCACCACAAAGCACTTCCTGTTATCTTGACCCAAAAATCCTGCAGTTGATTTCAGGAAGCATTTTCCAGTATCTACCATAAAATCTACCCTGCTTGGTTTTTAACCCACTGCTCCTTCTTTGTCCCTTGAATGCTGCCCCCCGTGCCCACTTCTTGCAGCTGATGGGAAACTGTGTGTGCAGGTTGCAAGAAGCCAGTGGATCTTGAGGGAGGGCGGCCCAAGGTACTGCGGTGCCTGAGATGAGGTGCTGAATGCTGCCTTGCCCCACATCCCTGACAGGGGCCAGTCCCCTTTCAAAACTGAGCCTTGCAAGCTTTGAAAGTAGTGCGGGGGGAGGTTGCCAACAGCCTCCTCTTCTCTCGTTGTGCTTCTTGCGAGCTCTGCAAGGTGTGCGAGGAGAGGCACTCCCTGCAAAGTTTGCAAGGGCCAGATCGGCCCCGAAGAGCTGCTCCTATGGTGCAGTGGGAGGGGCATCTTGCTGCCCTGCTGGTGCCCCAGTAATCTGCCACCTGAGGTGACTGCCTCAGCTTGCCTCATGAAAGGACCACCCCTGCTCTAGGGGCAATGGCACTGATGGTATACGTGTTGTCAACTGGCAGCCTTCCACAGAGGCGTACTAATCCCCTGACCTTGGGAACCGGGTCCGGTCTGCCACGGTCTGGGGTGGGCCTCCAAATAGCCTTGGCCGGGGGGCCTCTGGCAGCTGCCCTGCGCCCGGCAAAGCTCCGCTTTTTAAAAAACATGCTTACTGCAGCTGAGGGGTGGCTGCGGGGGGTGGGGAGGGAAAGGAGCAGTCCTTCTCCCCTCCCTGCCCCTGGTGGCGGCAACCAGGAGAGACACTGGACCCATCTGTTAGGGCCAGTGTCTTTAAGAAACAGCGTGCCTGCCCCTCCTCTGCACAAGCGCACTTTTTCTTAAAGACAGTGGCCCGAATGGATGGGTCCAGCATCTCTCCTGGTTGCCACCACTGACACCGGAGAACGGAGGGGAGGGAGAAGGACTGCTCTGCCTGTCCCCCGCAGCCACCCCTCTGTTGCTGTAAGCATTTTTTTTTTTTAAAGCAGAGCTTTGGTGGAGCAGGCCCCCCAAAGGAGATTTCGGGGTGTGTGTGGGGCAGGGGGTGTGTGTCTCATGGCTGGGTGGTCCGGGCACCGGAATTACTTTGGTGCACCCCTTGCCTTCCACCCTTGGTGGTAGCCTTCCCAAATGCAAAGAGGCTCCTCATAGTTCCAGGAGAACGAGAAGCAAGGAGGTCATATATACATCAGGCAGAGCTCACCGTGAATGGAATCTGGAGATTGCATAGGAAGTATACATCAACAAACAACATATTCATGCAGGTGCTAATAATAATAATAATAATATTTATTTACACAGTCAGACAGGTGTTATTGACTGGTTTGTTTTATCCAGACATCGAGTCCTTCCCAAGGACCTGGGATGGCTGGATTTTATTGTCAATGTTGTTGCTGTTATTCTAGATATTGTCACAGAATATAGGCTGTTCCCAGTAAAGTTGCTTTTTGTAGTTGGCTGATGGTGATTTCAGTGGCCCCCCTATGGTGTTGAGGTGCTCTTCTTCAAGTTGTTTTGGAATTGCACCTAGGGTACCAATTACCACTGGGATTACTTTGGTCTTTTTCTGCCACAGCCTTTCAATTTCAATTTGTAGATCTTTGTATTTGGTGATTTTTTCTACTTCTTTTTCTTCTATTCTGCTATCCCCTGGTATTGCTATGTCGATTATTTTGACTTGTTTTTCTTTCTTCTCAACTACAGTTCCAGCTGGTGTATTGTGTGGCAGATGTTTGTCTGTTGTTTGTAGTCGGAAGTCCCATAATATTTTTGCATCTTCATTTTCTACCACTTCTTCAATTTTATGGTCCCACCAATCTTTGGCTACAGGTAGCTTGTATTTTTTGCAGATGTTCCAGTGTATCATCCCTGCTACCTTGTCATGCCTTTGTTTGTAGTCAGTCTGTGCGATCTTTTTACAACAGCTGATTAGGTGGTCCACTGTTTCATCTGCTTCTTTACAAAGGCGGCACTTGCTGTTTGCTGTTGATTTTTTGACTTTTGCTCTTATTACATTTGTTCTTAGTGCCTGTTCTTGTGCAGCCAGTATTAAACCCTCTGTTTCTTTCTTCAAGTTGCCATTCTTAAGCCATTGCCAGGTCTTGGTGATGTCTGATTTTCCACTTATATTGTGCAAATATTGACCATGCAGTGGCTTCTTTTTCCATTTTTCTGCTCAGTTCTTGACTTGTTCTTTCTTGTAGGCCTGCTTTATTTCATTGGTGTTGAATAGTTTCTCGTTATTGACCATTTTTAGTGCATCTTCCTCACTGTCCTTTATGTATTCTTCAAGGCCTCTTTTCTCCTCCTCTACTGTTTGATGGACTTGCAGCATTCCTCTTCCACCTGAGCTGCGAGGGAGGTATAGCCTATCTACATCACTGCGGGGGTGCAGAGCATGATTGATGGTCATTATTTTCCTGGTCTTACGATCTAGCGTTTCTAGCTCTGCCTGGGTCCAGTCTATTATTCCGGCAGTGTATCTGATAACAAGTATAGCCCAGGCGTTTATGGCTTGTATGGTGTTCCCGCCATTGAGTTTGGACTTTAGGATTTTTCTTACTCTCCCGATGTATTCACTTCCAATTTTTCTTTTAACTTCAGTGTGTGCAATGTTATCAGCCTGGAGTATGCCCAAGTATTTGTAAGGTTCTTTCTCTTCCAGGTTCTTGATGTTGCTTCCATAGGGCAGTTCTATTCCTTCTGTTTTTCTTATTTTTCCTCTGTTCATTATTAATGCAGCAATAGCAATAGCAATAGCACTTACATTTATATACCGCTCTATAGCTCTAAGCGGTTTACAATGATTTAGCATATTGCCCCCCAACATTCTGGGTACTCATTTTACTGACCTCGGAAGGATGGAAGGCTGAGTCAACCTTGAGCCCCTTGGTCAGGATCGAACTTGCAACCTTCTGGTTACAGGGCGGCAGTTTTACCACTGTGCCACCAGGGGCTCATTTGTCTAGTCCAAATTCCATTGCTATATTGCTACAATATACGGACAGTGTTTAGCAGTGATTCAATTTCTGACTGGGACTTTCCATACAACTTCAGATCGTCCATGTACAGCAGATGGTTGATTTTACTTGATGTTTTAGATGTTTGGTATCCGAGGCCTGTTTTGTTTAGTATTTGTGAAAGTGGAATCATGGCGATTACAAACAACAGAGGGGATAGTGAGTCCCCTTGGAAAATGCCTCTAATGCTAACCTGTCCAAGTGTCTCACCATTGATTGTTAACTGTGTGCTTTTTTAAAATAAATATCTGAATGTTTTTGCTGACACCAGTTGTTTCTAAACATTTTAGTATCCATGTGTGAGGCAATGAGTTGAAGGCTTTCTTGTAGTCAATCCATGCAACACTTAGATTGGTTTTTCTTCTCTTGCAATTTTCTAAAATCATTTTGTCAATCAGCAGCTGGTCTTTTGTGCCTCTGGTGTTTGGGCAATTTCCTTTCTGTTCAACTGGAAGCTGTTTGTTAGTTAATAAGTGTTGCATTACTTCATTTGCTATTATTCCAGTTAATAATTTGAACATGGTTGGCAGGCAGGTTATCGGTCTATAATTACTTGGAACTGCACTTTTTGCTAGTTCTTTCATGATGAGATGAGTTTTCCCAGTTGTTAGCCATTGTTCAATATCACCTCCTTGCAAAATGTGATTGAACTGTTTTGATAGTTGTTTATGAAGGCTTGTTAAGTGTTTAAGCCATGCAGTTCATCGTCGCCTGGTGCAGTCCAATTCTTAATTTTCTTCGCTCTTTCACTTATTAATTCTGGTGTTATTATTAGATCTTTCATTTGTTGGTTACATTTTTTGACCTCTTTCATCCAGCCTGCTTTTTTATTATAATCTATTGGATTGTCCCATAATTTCCCCCAGAATTGCACTGTTTCTTCTTTATTTGGGGTTTCTATGTTTCTTGCAGTTTCTCCTTCTATGCTTTGGTAGAAACGTCTCTGAATCGACTGGAATTGGAGATTCTGCCTGTGTTGTGTAATTCTGGCTTCGTATCTGCTAATCTTCTTTGACACTGCTGTTATTTGCTACTTTATTATTTCCAGGACTTCTCTAATTTTCCTTGAATCTAGGTGGTATTTTTGGATCAGATACTGTTTAGTGTTTTCATTCTTCAGCTTCTTGTCTTTCATAACTTTCAATTTACTAGCATCTGATCTAAGCCTGGCGATTTTATTTTCTAATCTAATCTTCCATTTAGGAGATGTACTACTTTCTTTTTTTACTGGTCCACTGATCTTATATCCGAGTTATTGTTGCTGCACTGTACATTAGTTGGTTTGTTTCTTGCAAATGATTGGTTGTTATTTCTGCAAGTGCAGCATTGACATATTTTAATGCCTGAGCAAGTTGTTTTTTGGCAACTGTTTTTGGCGCTGGAAGTCGAACTTCGGTGGTTCTTTGGTTCATGTGCTCAGTTATTTTTTGCTTTAGTTCTTGTTGCTTTTCTGTTAAACGGCATTCGGGTTTTTGAGGTGAAGGCAAAGGGGAGGTTGCCTGGTTTTGATTTTGAAACAGTTCAGCAACAGTGGCATCCTCTATTTCCAACACCTCCTCCACCTGCGCCTGAGCAACTTCTTCAGTTGGTGGTAATTCTTCTTCCATATCTTGAGCCTGTGTTGCTCTTTGCAGTTCTTCCAGCTCAACTTCTGTGAATACTTTATTTCTTATTATGAATCGTCTCTGGTCTGCTAGCCTTTGTTCTGTTATTTCTGTGTCTGGATGCTTCTCTTTCCAAATTTGGTACGTTCTTTTTAAATAACCTCTTCTAGTTGGACTAGACTTGTAATAGCAGATCATTATTTCCTTGCTGGCATTTTTCGTATATTTTTTTCGGTTAAGCGACGTTTCTTCCAGTAACCTTGCAGTCGCCAGCCCTGGTTGTTCAACTGAAGATCCTGAGTCCTGTAGCCCACTTGCCAACAGATATCCAGGGACTCCAGCACCTGGTGTGGTCCTTGTTGACTTGGGTGACGAATGATCCGGTATAGATTTATTAAAGTTACATCTCACCATATTGTTGATGGGAGAGGCACTCTTTGTCTGGCTCTTCTGGTGAGACCTGTCCAGTATGGTTGGACCTCTGGCATAGCTCTCACCTTCCTCAGAGCACACAAGCCCCACAACTACGCCAAGGTAGTGCCTCACTGCCGGGATGATATTATATTATTATTATTATTATTATTCCAAAACACCTCAACACCATAGGGGCCACAGAAATCACCATCAGCCAATTACAAAAAGCAACTTTACTGGGAACAGCCTATATTCTACTATGATATCTATAATAATAATAACAACAATGATATCGATAATAAAATCCAGCCATCCCAGGTCCTTGGGAAGGACTCGATGTCTGGATAAAACAAACAAGTCAATAATACCTGTCTGACTGTGTAAACAAGAAATAGTAATAATAATATAAAAAACAACTTTATTTATTAGCCACCCCATAACAAATAGTTGTCTGGGCAGCTCGCAACAGAGAATTAATTGGTTTTGAACTCATTGCTCCTTCTTTTTTTCAACCCATTGGGTTCAGAACCCATTGCTTCTTGAATGCTCACAATTAGAGCATTAGTCCATTGTCCCTTGAATGCTATCTCTTGTTTCTTTATAAGAAAGAGGAAGAGCGGAGAATAGTTGCCAAAGGAGAGAAGAGCTGGCCTTGTGGTAGCAAGCATGGATTGTCCCCATTGCTAAGCAGGGTCCACTCTGGTTTGCATTTGAATGGGAGACTGCCAGACAGTGTTCCCTCTAAGGCGTGCACACATACATGTGCTCACAAGATTTTTGATGTCCGCTCCAGGGGCGTAGCAAGGTTGGAGTGGGCCCAGAGACAAGATTTTAAAATGCCCCCCCCCCCGAAACTCAGCTCATGAAGTAAAGAAATCTTAAATGAGGCTGAATAGTGGTAACAAAAAGCATAGTAAAATTGATATAGAACATCATCCTAAATTATTTTTTTAAAGGTTTTGTAAATTGTGGACGATGCAAGTCATTTAATGGTACTAGAGAAAGACATGCCCTTCTGGTAGCTCCAGGTCTTAACACTCACATCAGTTTCAGAGGATGAATACAACTGAAGGAAGCACGGGCGGGTGCGTGGCTGGGGGAGTCAGTCGTGATTTTCCTCTGGGGGCCCCCCAAGGCAGTGGGCCCCCAGACAACTGTCTCCCCTTGCCCTGTTATAGTTACACCCCTGGTCCACTCAGTTAATTTTAGACCCCGCTCTGGTTGAATCACGAAGGCCCCACTCTGAATGCAGGTGCGCACACACTGCTTTGATACTGCCGCCCAGAATAAAACTCATTCCTCATACAGATGGGGAAGATAAACATACAGATAAAAAGTTAGAGAGAAGACTGCTGCCAGATAGTCCCCTCAAGGGATGGGGACTGCTCTGGGAAGAGCACCTGCATGCTTGCATTCAGAAGGTTCCAAGTTCCCTCCCTGGCGTCTCCAAGAGTGGGCTATGAGAGCCCTCCTGCAACCTTGGAGAAGCCGCTGCTAGTCTGTGCAGACAACACTGAGCTAGATGGGCCAATGGTCTAACTCGGTATATGGCAGCAGCTTCTTATGTTCCTACTAGTCTCATTAAGCCCGTTTCAATAACAGGCGCTCTAGTTGGGCTCTGCACTGCCGCCCGCGGCTCCGGCCGGGCCCGCTGCCCGGCTTCCCCCGCCGCCGCCTTCAGCTGGGCCCACCACCTTCTCCGGCTTCCCCCAGGCCCGCTTCCCCCGGGCTCCGGCTTCCCCTGGGCCCACAGCCTTCTCCAGCCTCCCCTGACACCTCCTCCCGGCCAGGCCCACCACCTCCTCTGGCTGAGGCAGCGGCTCTGCCACCGCCTCGCCTGGCTTCCCCCGCCGCCTCCTCCCGGCCAGGCCCACCGCCTCTCGGCTCCTCGGCCTGTCGCCGTTGCTGCCAGGCCAGGCCCTCCAGCGGCCATGGCCGCCCCCGCCAGTATTCTCCGTCCCCAGCCAATCAGGATCCAAGCCCAGCCGCGCATGCCCAGAACACCCGAAAAAGACAGGGATGCAGACACCAAGCATCTTCATATATAGGATTGAAAACCTTGCACAAGATAGATTGGAATCAGGCGTTGTGACCAGCGGCCTCCTCTGATCCCCCTTGGCAACGGCATGGGAAAGGCAAACCAGTTAACCTTATCTCTGCAAAGATGCTGGGGCGGGGCGGGGCAGTCTCACCCTGCAAAGCAACTCTTTTGAGCCGCTTCTTTTGAAGTCTTAATTAACCCACCAAGCAGGGCGTGTGTTCACAGGCTCGCCTCGCAAGGCCGTTATGGCAACGACGTGTGTGTGTCATCTCGGGCACAGGAAGCCGCCAGCTGTTGCACTGCCTGGCAACATCCTGTTTTTGAAGAGCCGCAGCAGCAGCGGCTCAGCCTTTTCGGATTCGGAAACTGTGCGTTGCTCTCCTCAGCGGCGGAGGAGGCTGAAACCTGCCCAGCAACTTTCCGGCGGCCGCCGCCGCCCGCCGCCGCCGCCTCTTGGAAGGGTGTGGTACCCTGAAGCACGCGGGAGGAGCTGCCAGCCGCCGTCTTGAATGATTCATTGGGCTGCAATTAATTACTTCATTCGCGGGGCAAGTTGCTGCAGGCGCGCCGTAGGAGCTGCGGGGAAAGCAGGGCTGGCCCTCCTCGGCTCAGGCTGCTCATTCGGCTGCTGAAGGCGGCGGCGGCTCTAGCCTGCCATTTAGTTCTTCTCCCCGCCAGTGGCGGCGTTAGGAGGGAAAGGCGGGGGCGGGGGCACAGGAGGGGCAACCAGCATTTCTGGTTGGGGGAGCTGCTGTGCTCGATTTCTGAGACAGAAATGGAAGGGCAGGGGGCAGCCTGCCTGCCTGGGGGATTCCCCCCTCCCATCCCCTTCCCACCACTGCGGATTCAGAGAGCCCTCCTGGGCTCCCGATCAGCAGCGCCGCCGCCACCACGCTGGGCTCTGCTGTCCTCCGAGAGTGTCCCAGCTCTGGACTGCTCCCTAGCGCTCAGGTTCCCCGCAGTCCCGCAGCTTTGGAGCCAAAAAGAGTTTCTCCTTATGGGACGCTGTTTCCCCGACCCCCGCATTCAGGAAGCTCCCCCGCCTTCTTTCCCCTTCACATTCGCCGCCGCCGCCTCCTGCTCGCTCCTCCCTCCCTGCGCCTTCTTTGAGACCCTCCCACAACGAGGGCAGCCAGCGCCACCAGGCAAGCTCTCTCCACCGTTGCTCTGCCCCATCCCACGCTGCCTGCCTGCCAGCCAGCAGCTGGTGAGGCGCGCAGGTCAGCTGGCTCAGGAGCACGTGCTTGCGCGCGCACCCTGGGTGACTCTCCTGCTGAAGCTGAGTTGCACGCTGCCCTCAGCCTGGACAATGGACTCTTTTCTGTGGTTGCTATTGCTCTCAGGCAAGAGGACGGGGATTCGGGGGGCGGGGGGGGGGGGCGGATGAAGGCAGCAAAGCAATAGCGTGGTGGACCCTTTTGTTATCTGCTGCTCACAAGAGGAGGGGGTTGTGTTGTTGTGGGAGGGGATAGGCAGCAGAAGCAACACAAGTGGGATGAGAGCGGATCTTGTGGTAGCCGGCATGAATTGTCCTGTTGCCTAAGGAGAGTCTGCCCTGGCTTGCATTTGAATGGGAGGCTACACGAGAGCCTGTAGGGAACGAGGCCACTCTCAGAAGGGCATCTTCTTGCATGCAGAAGGTTCCAAGTTGCCTCCTTGGCATCTCCAAGAGAGACTTCTGAGAAGCCGCTGCCAATGGGTGCAGACAATACAGAGCTAGATGGACCAATGGTCTGACTTGGTATAAGGCAGGCAGCTTCCTATGTTCCTATGAGTGTACTTGCAGGAGCTGTAGCCTGTGCTGTTGGCTGGCTGGTAGTAAGAGACACAGCCCCCTTTTAAAATAGGTATAGACAAAGTAATCCTAGAGCCAAAGATGGCAGGTTGAAAGTCCAAGTCAGTTTCAAACCCATACCCATGTAAAGAGACCAGTTAGACCATTTACTGCTCTTTAACTTATTCATAAATGATCTAGAAATTAGGGTAATCAGGAAAGTGGCCAATTTGCAGATGGCACTAAACTATTTAGGGCAATGAAATCCAAAACACATTGTGAGGAGCTCCAAAAGGATCTCTCTGAACTGGGTGAAGGGGCAACCAATGGCAAATGCAGTTCGATGTAAGCAAGTGTAAAGTGAGACATGTTGGGGCAAAAACTAGCCCGCCCACCCACCCAGCTTCACATGTACACTGATTTGGTCTGAGCTGTCAGTGATTGTTGACCAGGAGAGAGATGTTTGGGTCATGGTGGACAGCTCCTTGAAAGTGTTGACTTAGTGTGTCACAGTGGTGAAAAAGGCAAATTCTATGCTAGAGATCATTAGGAAGGAGATTGAAAATAAAAATGCCAATATTATAATGCCCTCATACAAATCTATGCTACAGTCACATTTGGAGCACTGCATACAGTTCTGGTCACTGTATCTTAAGGCCACTAGAACTGGAAAGGTACAGAAGAAGGCAACCAAGATATCAGGGGCCTGAAGCGCCTTCCTTATGTGGCAAGGCTACAGCAACTGGATATTTTTAGTTTGGAAAAGTGATGATTATCGGGAGACATGATAGAGGTGTATGAAACCTAATGGCGCAGCGGGGGAAGTAACTTGCCTAGGGAGCAAGAGGTTGCTGGTTCGAATCCCCACTGGTATGTTTCCTAACAAAGCCAACGGTGTGCATTCTACCAAAGACAACCACAGGGCTTGATGGTTGCCAGGAGTTGACACTGACTCGAGGCACAACTTTACCTTGACCAGCTGACTTACTACAGGAACCTCTGATGAGCCAACCAGCTGACCTAAGTGCAGAGCTGAACCACAGCTATCAAAGGCAGAGGTCTAGCCACACGGCAAGCAAACTCAGTGCTGGGTTGCAAAGCAGCAAAGTCCAAGAGTAACTCTTGTGCCATTCCACAGACACACCTAAGAAAATGCCCCTAGCTTCTAATATAGGTTACATACCTCTGTGTTTGTCACAGGGGATTGGCATAGGAAACCACCCAATACCAATCAGATCATCCAACTCAGTCTTGTCTACTGGCGGTGGTGGCGGCAGCTCTCCAGGGCTTCAGACAGGATCTTTTCCAGCCCTACCTGGAGATGCTGCTGGGTTCCAAACCTGGGGCCTCCTGCAGGAAAAGCAGATGCTCTGCCACCAAGTTACGGCCCTTTGATCTTCCCACAAGACGTCACTGGATGAAACTGACGACCAACACAGGCTGTCGTACTGATGACAGGCTCTGTCTTAGATGGAGCAGATGCTCCTTTTTAAAAGGAGTAGAAATCTAACATCAGTTATTCGCCATGAATGAAACCTCCATGTTCAGCAGCAGCCTATCTCCAAGTACTAGATGCTGGGAACAAATGACAGGGAAGGGCTGCTGTTTCCAAGCTGGGTGCTTGTGAGCCCCAGAAGCATTTTGTTTGTTTGCTATCTTGACCCACGCAGGGCATCTGTGAACTAGTACTTGCAGGTGGGCGGCACCCGCTGAGGGGAAAGAGGCGGCGGAGAAGGGAGATGACACTCCGGGCCTGGTGGGTCATGGCCTCCCCACTCTGCTGCCTCCTCCACTGAGGGGCTGGGAGGACACGGAAGCAAGCAGTACGAGGTGGCCTGGCCTTGCCTTGCCTGCATGGCTCTCCCCCTCCCTCCCTCCCTCCCTCCCTCTCCTGCTCAACCCCTCCCCAGCTGGAGCCTAGCAGGTGGGCAAGTGAGTGCAAGCCAGGCCCATCGAAGGCGGGGGGGGGGAGGTGTCAGCCTGCATCCTCCACTGCCCTCAACACGAAGACAGCCACGGCAGCTACAGGTCGTGAGCAACACCATGGAGCCCATCCAGGGCTCTCCCTCCTCCTCCTCCACACATGCACTCCAGGAACCTCCAAAAGTCTCACAAGAGGGAACTTTACCCTCTCACGAGATGTGCCACGTACCACCTAAGCAGACATTATATATGAATGATTGCATTTATATCCCACTCTTCCTCCAAAGAGCCCAGAGTGGTGTACATGGTTATGTTAATCCTCACAATGACCCTGTGAGGTAGGTTAGGCTGACGGATCATTGACTAGGCCAGAGCCACCCAGTGAGTTTCATGGCTGAACAGGGATTTGAACTCGGGTCTTGATGGTTATAGTCATCTTAAGTGGCGCAGCGAGGAAATGCTTGATTAATGAGCAGAAGGTTGCCGGTTCGAATCCCCCATGGTATGTTTCCCAGACGCAGCAGTGATATAGGAAGATGCTGAAAGGCATTCTCTCATACTGCGCAGGAGATGTCAATCGTAAACCCCTCCTGTATTCTACCAAGGAAAAACCACAGGGCTCTGTCAGTGCCAGGAGTTGACACCGACTCGACGGCACACGTCACCTTGCTGGCCCTAGTCCAGCACATTACACCATGCTGGCTCTAAAATTATTAAGACTAATGAAAGCGATTAGAAACTAGACAAACTTGCTAGTGTGACTGGGCGGCCCTGAGGGCCCCTTCCTATTGGATTATTGACTCCAGGGCTGCAGAGCAGACAATGCAGATGGATGGTGGTGAGAGCGGACTGCCTATTCAGTGCAAGCTGATGTCAACCTGAGATCTCCCATGATTCAAGCCAGTGACACATTAGCATAGGAATCCAGGGCCACCTACGGCAATGCTGGCATCAGACGCCACCCGTGGGTTGGGAGCACAATGCACTAATTGCCCAAATGCCACACGCCCAGGAGGCCATCCTCTGGGACATACTTCTTGCCACCCTTGCAAAGTATAGGGAAGGAGAATTCTCATTTTGGAGTA